>NC_091441.1:30380395-31633980 GCF_964237555.1 Oryctolagus cuniculus
GAGAGCGTGTGCCCTTGGATGGCGGTCCCACCACCTGTGCTTAAACACACAGTGCTGCCCCTTTGTGCCTTCACCTGTTTGTGAGCACATTTTAAATGTTCTCATTATCACCACTTCCACAGATTAAAGCCTCATGCTCTTTGAGAATTCATAAAATTATCTTCCAGAAATCTGCTCTGAGTGTCTGATATGATAAAACTGTTCGATGTGGATTTTGCTGTTAGGATCCAAAGTCACAAAGGCAATGATATTCGCCCAGGAACTACCTCCTCCCTAGTGTGATATTTCACAAAATTGAGGGCTGAAATGAAAAGCATTACTACCAAGGAATTTCTAATGGGCTTGCACACACACGCAAAAAGCGTTTATAATTCTGTTCGATTGGTTCTGTAATATCTCGCCATTTCCCAGACATTTCTAGATAGTCAATTGCTTTTGTTTGTTTGATATGTGTAGAAATTAATAGCCACTGGAAACATTCATGAATATGAAAAAACAATTTTAGAAACCTTCCTTAGCCCCAGATCAAATGATATTTAGCAGCTCTGGATAGCTAAAAATAGATTTAGAAGTAGCCCAATTTCTCCCATGCCTGGAAACCACAGCTGGGGAGTCTATGTGGACTCTGGTGAATGCAAATTGACTGAGGCCCTTTCAGCAGCTGCAGTGGATCAGAGACCTTTGCTAGGTGCGTACTGCGCCACCCGTAAGCTCCTGGAGAATTCCCAGTCCCCTCCACCAAAATAGACCACGCTCAGGGAGAAGGGTGGAAAGCACCGTCACAACCAAGTGACACTGCCAATAACTGCCTTCATTTGAGGGGATTTTTTTTTTTTTTGGTTTGGTTTTATTTTGTATGTGACCCCATTTTGTAAGCAGTCCCCAGGAAACCCGAAGTCCAATAAAATGAGAAAACTTGCATGGAGCAGTGACTGTGTATTTTTTTTAATTGAAATAGCATAACCTATTCAGAGGCAGGATATGGTCCTTGCTTTCTGTTCATGAATCTTTAGATAGGTTCTAATTTGGTGTTGCTTGTTAATATTTAGTTACTGATATGCATTAATTTTAAGGTGGTTTTAAATTGTCTCCTGTTGGAAGTTTTTATTGTGGAATTAACTGTTGGCAATCATTCATAGTATGTATGTGTTGGAGATAAAATATCACATTTAGAAAATGAATCACACCAGCCCTCCCACTTCATTTAGTTGCTAGGTAAACATCAATCATTGTGTGTCTGCTTCTGTTACACTCTCACTCTGTGGAGTGTGGGCTTTTCAGGAAATTTAAAAATCTTTGTAAATATTCCATAGGTAAAATGTGCATAGCGTTTATATGTAAAGTGTGCGTAGCTTTTCAAGAAGTAACAATGATTTGTGTAAAACTGTGGGATCACTTGATGCTTAAAGCAGTTTCCATAGAGTCAGTGACAGAATCCAGATCCCACCATGTGAAATAATTTTTTTAAAGACTTATTTATTTATTTGAAAGTCAGAGTTACAGAGAGAGAGAGAGGAGAGACAGGGAGAATCACTTCACTTTTAGGAATTTGAATTTCATATACTGCATTTAGCAAACTAGAACTTGTAATTTTTTAAAAGTTATACGTTAACATGTCAGCAATTGTGCAAACCCATTGGAAACCTAAATGTGTTAGAACAAACTAATTCCTTCACAGAGTTATAGTCTCTTTATTTCATGTTTATTAATGGTCTCTGTAGATTTGTTAAAACCTGGATATCTCTCTTTCATCTTGGCTGACTCAGATGAGATTTGAAAGCAAGTTGTTGGTCTTGGAAAGGTGTTTACTTCCCCCTACTCACCCACAATCAAGAATGACAGCCGGAGTGGAAAAAACCACAGCGTCTGCTGTTGATTAATATTCAGATAGAAATGTAAATGCTGAGAGGAAGTCTGTAAAAGTGTATTCAGGATCAGTGTTCACATAAACATTCCACACTGCCTGGAGCTCAGGGCAGTGCAGTCAATAGTTATGTAGGTAATAACACCTAGTAACACTAGGAGATATTGCTAGTCCCTTCCTCACAATAATTAATTTGATACAGGTTCCCAGAGAAACTTGTTCCACATTGATTTTCCATATCACAATTTCATTCTCACATTACTCAGGGAAGTATGTAGGGAGTGGGATAGACAATATTATTATCTCGTATTGAATGGGAGACAGGTAGGACGTGGAAGGGCTGGAAACACTGAAATGAGCTAACTTCGTGTGAAACATATATCTGGTTAAGTTTATATTGGAATCTCGGGTCACAAGAACTTCATGCTTATGATCGAACGTGTAGAGACGGTATTTGAAATACTCAGGGGTGTTTAGGGGTTTGAGTTGTTGTGGGACTTGACTTGGTCGATCTTCAGCCATCCTGCCTCGTAGGGAGGATAAGATTATGGTGTTCCCATTAAAATACACATTTGAAAAAATCCCAGAGTGGGCGCCCCATTGGCCTGCATTTTGATACTACTTTATTTACTTGTGGTCAGATTCCAAGAATCCACTTATTTGGCCAAGTGTCAAAAGTTGAGATGAGCCAAAGAGATTCTGAGCACTTGTGAGTAGCACCTTAGGAGAGATGGCAGCCAGGGACACTCTCCGGTGATCCCTGCTGCTGGTGGAGATGGATATATTCATCTCTGTGCAAAAGCTCATAATAGCATTCATTTGTTTATTTCCTCATTTACGCTATAAATACCTTCAGATGCCTACTGTGTGCTAGGTCCTTTGCTAGGCTTTGGGGATTCAGCTAGAAATCAATACCGAGTTGCCCTCAAGCTGCTTCCAGTTGGGGAAGGGACATGTTAGCTGTAATGTAGTACGCATGCCATAATAATGCTGTGAGCATCGGTAAGGCTTCTATAGCCACGTGTCCCTTTAGCTAATGTTTAATTTGTAATCGCTATGATTGGAAAATGCAGATATTTAATTTCTATGCATATGCGCTTGAATATAGAACAATGAAATGTCTTCTCACACTGCCTAAGCCAGAGTGCGATTTCTGATTTTTAGATGAATTCTTCACTCCTGGGGCAATCATCCCTGTGGTTTATCGGGAATCTCTCTCACCTTTCTCTAAACAAGTAAGGATGTAGACAACTCTTTAGATGATAGACACCTACTTTAATTCAGCCCATTACAAATTCAGCTCCTCATCAATATTGGTTCCAGTGGATTTTTTAGTTCATAATTTTAATGAAGTTTATCCTTCCTTCAACTTTTGAGCCTTATTGATGACTGACTTTCAGCAGTTTCAAAGAGATTACATTTTCAAATGGCTTTTTTAAACTCTCCCTCTTAATGGTCATTAAACTTACAAGCAGTAGATACCGTGCTCCTGTAAAATTGGAAGGACCAAGCAGCCACGATTCCCCAGAAACCAGTGAGACTTTTATCTGTAGAGCTCTTTAAAATTAGACCCATGCTCAAAAGCAAATCAGAGAGTGTTGGGGCAGGGGAATGGTAGTTTGGTCAAAATATTACCTACTCAAAAAATAGAAATGACACTATTCCACTAGCAGTCCCCGAGTAAGGTTTTGCATACCCATTTGGAATAACCTCACTGAAGTTAAGTGATTTGAAATTGAATGCAGTGGGTTAAGCCGGCAAGACAGCTCAGAGCTATCGCAGGTCAAGGAAATCAGGAGGAGTGGAGTCACCCCCACTTCTCAATTCCTGTCATTATGGCCGCACCAGCACCATTGCACGGGGAGCAAGTGCGGCTGCATCTTGTTAGATGTATAGGAGTTTTAAAATCAATTTGATTTCCACTGGTATGATTCTCTAGTGTACTTAATAGGCTATGGGTGGATTTCTGAGAATAGTAAGAGGCAGTTACACTTCTCATGAATATATAGCGAATGAGGTACTCTGATTTATTATTCCATTCTATTTTAGAACGTGCTTATCATTTTTAAAAAAAAGCAAAAGAAGAGAAAGAGAAGTTCTTAAAAGCACAGACTGATAGATCTAGGTTTTAGATAAGCCCTTTAACTTGCCTTGTGCCTCGGTTTACCTGCCTATACAATTTGATCAAACCTAATCACTTTTAACTTACTGTTAACTTTTACTTATGAACAGTGTAATTTGGGGTCTTTCAACATTTGTGTTCAAAATTAAAGTTCCTATTCCTGATATCAGTTAATTTTTCTTTGTGAACAATTTCCCTTCTTGCTAATGATTTGTAAAATTTTATGCGTAGCTCAAGATAAAGAAGGACAATGAAAATCTTACTAGAAAAAATATTAAGTAGCATTATTAACTCACAGCACCTTCTAAATGCTTCTAAAACTCAAGAGAATTCTCAGTGAACCGAAGACCCACTGATCAAAGATATTGAATGCACAAGTTCAGGAAACAATGTGTATGCAACTTGCAGTACCTGTGATCAGAATCATGAAGTTTTCGGTAACTTTTAGCTTGCTATAATTCCACTGCTGTTCCTGAATCTTGCACTTGCTCGTTTTTTGGTAACAGAGTTAAAATTCAGTTCACTTGGTGGCATACTCTCTGCCGTGGTATTCGTTTTTGTCTTCTGTGACTTCACTCAAATGCCAGATGTCACCAGGGAAGTGGATTCCCGTAGAACTTAGCACCCAGAAATTAGCAGAACTCTGCCCACCGACAGAGGAGAAAATTATTTAACCTTGCCGTCTACGTAATTGATTTTTAATGTCTCAGTGCAGAGTGTTTTTAAACACCTCTCTAAACCATATGTTGTGCTACATATATATATTTGTTATTCTTAAGCATACTAGTTAATGCTAACTGTAGATTAATTTGGACCTGATCTACCTTGTACCTCAAAAATAGATTGTAAGAAGAGAAAGAGAAAATAACAGTTCCAGAAAATCTCACTGCCACATGATAAGAGTAAGATCTATTTTTAAAATCCAGGGTTTATTTGAGAGATAAGCACATATAAATAAATCTATTCATCTGAGCCCAGACTCTGCTGAGGTCGTTGGCCAACAACAAGGGGAACCTTAACGCAACCGGGAAGGGCAGGATGTCGCTTGGGGACGGCGTGCTGAGAGCTTTGTAGCTTACAGTGCACGACATCTGTTCTCCTGTACCCGACCCCCGATCGGAGCTCAGGTCCCCACGTACTGCAGAGACCTCCGTGTGATAGGCTGGACTGCTTCATTCAAATGCACGAGTACATGTGTGTATCTCATGCCCAAACCAAGTAGTTCCATTGACTAAATTTATCTTTGAATGTGCAACTAAATAGCACAATCCTTCTCCCTAAATGCTTTCCAGAAAATGTCTGCAACCATACTGGGGGACATTGAGGCCTCTTCAGGGGTAAGTGGCTTGCTAGCCCCCCCGGAGCTGCTGCCTGGGGTCCAAGGGAGGCCACTAAGAGCAGGTGTGGAAGGCCCAGTGGCAATGAAGGAAGGAGGGAGGAGAGAGTTTGTGTTTCCATAGAAGGGATAGATGAATGCCAAAACTTTTCTCTTCGTTCAGGTGCCAGGCCTTTCACACTGCAGTATACACTGTACGGGAGGAGTCTTCACAAGGTTCATGCAAAATGCGTAGCATGAAAAGCTATGCATGGATCTCAAAATGTTTTTATACCCAAAAAATGGGCTTTTAATTCCATTTGCCAAGAACTTTCTGAAGTATCCTTACACAGGCTACAATATTTAAATGATGTATACATATATACATATATAGCTGATCTTTTATACATAATAAGTGTTTATATAAACTATTTGTTCTGTATATGTAAATATGTATATAAACTTTTGTGATAACTGCTGAGACTTAAATATTTTTTAGCTTCCTTTTTTTTGAAAGCCATAGAGATAGGGAGAAACAGAGAGGCAGACAAACTGACATCTTCCAAATGCTGGTTCATTCCCCAAATGCCTGCACAGCCAGAACCAGGCCAGGCCGAAGAGCCTGGAACTCAATGTAGGTCTTAATATAGGTGGCAGTACTTGAGCCGTCACCTGCTGCCTCCTTTGGGTGGCAGTCGGAAGCTGGGTCTGGGGTGGACTAGTCCATATTTGTACCAGACACTCCAGTATGGAGTGTGGGCACCCAAGTAGCCACCTAGCCATTGCACCAGGTGTCTGCCCTAGATGATCTTATTTTTTAAATTCAAAGTGCGTATTGAAAGGAGTGATAGCTGTTTTAATCAGCTTGTCCCCTTGTCCATGCTCACCAACAGAAGAGGTCAGCTGACCTCATTTGGCTGTTATAATTAAAAGAGCTCTAAAAATATAAGATATTTTGGGCTGGTACTGTGGCGCTGCAGGTTGAGCCACTGCCTGCGACACCCACATCCCATATGGGTGCTGATTCGAGTCCTGGCTGCTCCACTTCCAGCCCAATTCTCTGGTAATGCACCTGGGAAAGCAGTAGAAGACGGCAGAAGTCCCTGGGCCCCTGCACCCACGTGGGACTCCAGAAGAAGCTCCTGACTCCTGGCTTCGGCCTGGCCCAGCCCTGGCCATTGCAGCCATTTGGGTTGGAAGATCTCTATCTCTCTCTCTCCTTGCCTCTGCCTCTCCCTCTCTCTAACTTTGCTTTTCAAATAAATAAATATTCTTTAGAAAAGATATTTTAGCTGTTGGACATACATAGTAGTTAATAATTTCAAAGTTTAGTTAAAATTCAGTGCAGTGATTTTATTTGTCTCTAAAAGAAATTTTCAAAATGTCGTATGTGCACAAAAGTTATTTTCTGTTGGAACGTCACAAATTTCCCCAGTAAACTGAGAACAGCTTGCCTGATTTAGTCAGAATACTCAAACGGATCTGAATGTGCTTCTGCACTTATAGGAGTGCATGAGTGCTTTAGCCATTTAGCATTGGATACTTTATAAACCAGATGAGTTACATGTTCCGGAGCAGGTGTGTGTGGGGTGTATTTGTGTGGGTTCCCAGGGTCTGGGGGAGTACAGGGAGAGGGTCACCTGTGGGGCAGGACCTCTCTGCACCCAGAGAGCAGGTTTGCTCGCTGGGGAAGCCCAGACCACTGCAGGCGAGACCCTCAAATAGTGGGTGCAAAGGGGAGATGTGTGGCAGCGAGCACTCAGACCCCCCCCCCGGCCCCGCCCCGGGAAGGGAGCGTCTGTGCATGTGCAGAAGTTGGCATGGGAAGGGCCGCGGCCTTGGTGGCTGTGGATTGAATGGTTCAACGTGAGTTTCTCATAGTCTGGGAACCGGGAAGTGCAAGATCAAGGTGCCTGCAGGTTCGGTGTCTGGTGAGAACTCTCTGGTTCCTGGGTGCGCGTCTTCTTGCTGTGTCTTCAGGAGGCAGAGAAAGGGCCAGGGAACTTTCTGGGGCCTCTTTTTATGAGAGCACCCATCCCATTCATGAGAAGTCTCAGTCCTCTCAGCCCCACCCCCCGACATCTTCATCTGGGGGCTTAGCGTTCCAACGCAGGCATGGGTCGAGGACGGGGTGGGGGGGGGCTCAAACATTTAGTCCTTGACTAGCGGGGACTCAGTGGCATTTTGGTTTTGGCTGGACAAAGGGGAAAGGGAAGGGCATCTTAGGCGAGACAAACACTAGGCAGAGCCCGTCAGAGGAGTTGAGAACTACTCCTCAAGTGTGTGTGTGTGACGGTCAAATAAGCTGGCCCAGCCGGTGTGACAGGGCTATGGGAGAACCTGGCAGCTCTGAGGGAGGCATTTCAAGTGACTTCTTCTGTGTAGACCATGGGAACCATGGCAGGTTCTTGAGCAGAGGTGTGCCCTAAGACTTGGAATCACTCTTAATACCGTGAAAGTTGGTGCTCCGTAAATCAGTCTGTTGGCTGCTTTTTGTCGGTGGTTGTTTCTTTGTAAATTCCGGTCTCGACTTCATTTGCTACTCGTGTCTGATTTAGCCTGGCACAATCTCACATCCATGCCTCCGGGACTTTCTTTTTCATGCTTTCAAAATATTTATTCATTTGTTTCATTTGAAAGGCAGAGAGAGAGAGAAAAAGGCAGACAGAGATCTTTCATCCACCGCTTCACTCCACAAATGCTCACAACAGCCAGCGCTGGGCCAGACCAAAGCCAGGAGCCAAGAATCCAATCTGGGCCTCCCAGGTGGGCAGTGGGAACCCAAGTCCTTGACCCATCATCTGCTGCCTCCGAGGGTGCCTGTTAGAAAGAAGCTGGTATGAGGCGCAGAGCCGGGACTTGAACCCTGGCACGCTGATTTGGCTGAGGTGCCAAACAGTGGCTTAAGGTCCCGTGCCTGATGCTCACTCCTGTAGTTCTGGTTCTGACAGCTGAGCCAGGGCAGCACCAAAAGTCAGGTGGACATTCCCCAGGAACATCTGGTGCTAAAGGACCCTGGAGACATCTGGCAGGCAGGCGCCCGGCAGCCCCGGGCTCTCTGCGCTCGCTCCGCAGTAGTGGAGAGTCCCCGGTGAGCGTTGGCCCTGAGAGCCGGCGTTTCTGGAGCACTGGGGTGGCACAGCCATCCAGCGGGTGCCTCTGTGTGCTGATGACCTTCCCCCCTCCAGCGTCACAGCACCAGGCTGTTTCCTTCTGCAGCCAGAGTGAAGCCGTGTGGGAGGGCAGGCCTCCGAGCAAGGTGTCCCTGGATTCCACGGAAGAGTCTCTCCTGTCACTCCACACTGTGAAAATGGCCCTGCTTCCTCTGCCCACCTTGTTTGTAACTTTTTTTAGAAGAGGGAATATAGGAGGAAGGAAAATAAGCATTTTAATTTGGGGATTCATTAATTTTGAACAAGTTAAAGGCATCTAACCTGATGGAATATTTATAAAAATTGGAAGCTCGTTGTCAAGTAAATCACATTTATTTAATCTAGTATTAGACTGCCTTTTTTTTTTTAACCAGATGGAAAACATTAGCAGCCCTAGTGAACAGACCCAGCAGACTCCCAGAGGTCATCTTTAACCACCATTAGCAATCTGGTTTCCCCAGATTAGTGAGACACACAAGGCAGCCGTCCAGGAACAGCTGAATCGTCAGTGCTCTGTCGTCGCCTAATGCTGAACCGTTTTGCAAAAATCCTTTGAGTGAGGTGTTTGAACCTTCTAAGCTCAGAACTGGCAAATTGCACCTGGAAGTTTCAGTAAAAAATCAGAACTAGGGCCTGATGCAAACTAGTCCGAAAAGCCCGCATAAACTTGATAGAAAGGCGGATGGTTGTCAGCAGGAAACGTGCCTGGGGCTCATGTAGTCTTCATTTATCTGCTACCTGTTTCCTGGTTTCATTCGCATGTAAAGCTACTAATTGTGAAGTGGAAAAGTGAAAAAGTGAAACAATGCTATGTGAGATAAGCAGTCTGCAGGATACACTGATGAATCCCAGAGAATCCGGCCTACAATATCATTCTAGAGCAGGCTTCTAGAATCGCCTGTTCAGGAACAGACGATCTCATCTGAATCGTGTTTGGAGTGGAGGAGAAAGTTGTGGAATGGTTCAGGCTCGGTGTGCCTTCTACGTAAAGGCACAGAAACGTGCTTGCTTGCTTCTGTCTTGTTCAAGTTCGCTCTCGTACGTGAGTGTAAAACGCCTACACCTTTAACTGGTCAAATGAGAGTAAACATAGGCACAACTGCACATAACATGTGTGTATTTTCATTTCAAAATACCATGTGCTTGGTTTCCTTACTACTGACCTTTTAGATAATCATATTTTCTAGGAATTAGAGTGAGGGAGGGATAGATTTAAAGGGTTTGCAGGTGTCTTGCCATCACATGGAGAAGAAAGCCAGGGTTCAGGGGTGCCCCTGAGCCTACAGAGGTACCAAATGAGAGCGAGGATGAGGTTGTGTGAACATGGCCTACAGGTTGGAGAAGGTCTTGCCAGTAAGGAACTCAGGGATGCCAAGGATGCTGCTAATCTGCTCCCTCGAACTGCATGTACGGAATATGTGCCTGTCTGCATAGCTACATAAATGTATTCACATACGCACACGCACTGCCAGCAGCTATCGGATGGAATGCAGGCTCGCCACTTACAACAGTGTGTTGAGGACAGTCTATAGCATAGGTTGTGGCATACGCTGCTGCTCTGGGGAGAAACTGTGCTTCCCTCTTTATAGGATTTTTCCCAGCATCTCCCTGTGTTGCTGCACACACTCAGGACGGTTGCATTCCACTTCTGGATGAGGGGAATGAGAGAGAATCTAAATGATGAATTCTGGCCCATGCCTTCTCCCTTTCAGTAACATGTGAAGGCACTTTGCTGAGTACCCAGTATGTGTCCAGCACTGGGCAGCCACTGGCCACACAGAAAGACAGAGCCCCTGCCTCCAAGTATCACACAGCCCAGTGGACGAGGAAAGGCAATAGGCAAATGGCACCTTGCCAGAAATGTGAGCAAGGTGCCCTGGGAACCCCAAGGAGGGGCCGACCCCCAAGGGTGGAAGACAAGGGTCCATGAAGCCTCAGAGACCCTTCTCTATACCACCACATTCCTTTAGGCAGAAATGGAAAGCCAAATTAGACTATGTGGGAAGTATAGAAATCAGGTTGGAATTTGAAAAAAAAAAATGCTGATTAGCTGAATGATTGGATTCATTTGGTTTATTTAGGTTTTCTGGATTGTGTCAACTCAATTTGTGACTGTAGATCAATACATTTGCTTAACTTGCCACCACTCCAGTTAGCTCATAAGCAAACACCAATCTAACCTTTATCCACAGTGTAGTTTTTCTGGGTTGAAGACAAGTGGCTAACAGACTGTCAACAAGCAAGTAAAAATTTATTAACTAACGTTGGGGTAGCTTGTTTCATGTCTCTGAGTTTGAGTTTCTTCTTAAATGAAGCATCAGTTATTAGAAACCTCCTCTAGGTTTATAAATGTTCTCTGAAGGCCCCCTCCAAACCTCCCCCACTTCCTTTTCTCTGCCCTAAAGTCTGTGAGCAAGAAACGTAGGAGACCCCTGCTTCCATGGTCTTCAGGGCCTCTCCATGCATCAAGGAGAGGAACTCTGATCAGATTTATACAAAAATTCCTACTGTCCAGTCTCCTTTTTTGCCCTTTCTAGCAATTTCCTTTGTTGCAAAGGATGGCTAGTGGTGGGGGTGGGGGGAGGATGATGGATGTGACCTTCAGGAATCTTCCTTCTCAGAGCTGCCGTCCTCAGGCCAGACTCTGCCCTCACTGTCCGTTGCTCCCCTCCCTGCTTCAGGGGAATTGCACAGGAGCAAAGACTTCTAATTTCGGGTTATATTAAATAAGCTCTTTTGGTAAATATTGAATAGCAAGTGAGGAGTGGGCATTTGGCTCAGTAGTTAAGTGGTGGCTTGGGATGCCTGCATCCCCTGTCATGGTGGAAGTTCAAGTCCCAGCTCCACTTCCGATCCAGTTCCCTGCTAATGTACCTGGGACAGCAGCAGGGATGGCTCAAATAGCTGGGTCACTGCCACCCATGTGGGAGACCCTGATGGAGTGCTGGGCTCCTGGCTTCAACCTGACCCAGCCCTGCCTGGCTGTTGCAGGCATTTGGGGCACGAACCACCAGATGGAAGATCTTTCTCTCTCTCATCCTCACCCCCAGGTGTCCAGGTGTGTGTGTGTGTGTGTGTGTGTGTGTGTGTCTTCCATTTCAAATAAAATGAAAAAAAAAAAAAAAGAAAAAAAAAGCTTTCAGAAAACAGCCTACACAAAACTAATAATAGTCTTTGTCCTTTTTTTTTTTTTTTAAAGGTGAACACACACAAGAAGCCAGCTCACCTCATTCACTCAAGAAGGATGTAGAAAACATGGGGAAAGGTACAGAGAAGCCTCAGTTCTGTAAAACTCTCCGCTTTAAAGGACTGGAGATAATAGGAGGATATTTTTGTTCTCCACCATATTTTAAGCCTGACAAGCAACATATGAATAATATATGGACCACTGGGTGGATATAATTGAGATTAATGCATACATATCAATCAATACATGACACTGTAATATAATACTTTAAAATAATATATTACATTGATTTATATTCATGGATTTCTGCACAAAATCTATCCTATGTCTATGCAACACTTTTTAAACTGGTAAAATATTTTGTCTTATAATAATAAATTGCCATATATAACAGTTCTCTGGAGAGTTATTTGTAAAGATTAGTAAAATGACTTCTTTTTTTTTTCTTTATTAGAAGAACTTCAGAAGGTTTTATTTGAACAAATAGATTTACGGAGACGACTGGAGCAAGAATTCCAAGTGTTAAAAGGAAACACATCTTTCCCAGTGTTCAGTAAGAAGTCGCTTTTATTTCATTGTACTGGTGATATTTGGTGACATTTCTGGTTCCTGAGCTTAGGAGTGAGATTCTGAGTATTAAGTAGTTGTGCAAGCCTGCACTGTCTTCCCATAGTCTGTCTAGATTCATAAATTGTCCTCTCTCTTATTTATGCTTTGAATTTGCTCATAGATAAAATTTCTTGTAAGAATCATTTGCTACTTATTGATATCTGTGTGCCCATAGGTGTGTATTGTATATAATTAAAAAATAATAGATACAAGGGCAAGCATTTGGCATAGTGGTTGGGACGCCCACATCCCATGTTGAAGTACCTGAGGTTGAGTCCCAGCCCTGCTCCTGATTCCAGCTGCCTGAAGGCACACACCCTGGGAAGCAATCGGTGATGGTTCAAGTAACTGGGTCCCTGCCACCAACACAGGAGACTGGATTCAGTTCCAGGCTCCCAGCTTCTGCCTGGCCCAGTCTCTGCCATTGTAGGTATTTGGGGGAGTGAACCAGCACATGGGAGATTCTCACATACCTATCTATCTGTCTGTTCCTTCTCTCTCTGCTTTCAAAAGAAATGAAGAAAAATTTTAAAATATGTAATCAGATTTGTAGATGAAATTATATATTGATGTATTTTTCAATTATGTATTTTAAAACAAAACAATTACTCGGCTGTGGGTAGCTGCCTGGTGCTTGAGATATGTGTAACTATGAAGATTTAACCTTTAACAGTTCAGTGTACACACGTTCATTAATTGAAATTAATATCATCTTAGTAGTTTTGGCTTCTACATCTCTGCTTAACCTTAAATTTCCATTCCAAATTTGAGGGCAGGAGATATTGAAACCTAAAAACTGTTGGTTCTGCTGCTAGTGTCTTGGCATTTCAGAAGGACATCACATCCCACATTTCTCCCATTCACCTGCCCTGGTCTGGGTTACATTTGCACAAATCCATCATGGTTTTGTGTTCCAAGCCTTTTGGAGTCTTGTTGAGTCATAGTTCCCTCTCCAGAGAAAAGAAAGTGGGGAAGGAAATCGTATGCAACAGTTTTTAAAGTATGTGGCTTCTTAATTCATTTTTTTTTCTGGGACACTGTCGCTCCCCCTCTTCGTGGAGGAACGACACTAAGCCCTGCCTAGGCTTCATATCCGAGTCACGGCACCATTATGTCGCTCCCCCTCTTCGTGGAGGAACGACACAGAACCCTGCGCTGTTCTTTCGTCTGCTCGGCCCTCCCTGGGTTTGCTGCTGGTTCTTCCCGGGTTGGCTACTGTCCCTTCCACCTCCGTGGAAGGGCAGTTCCCCCTGGCCACATTCCCCACTTCCGCAGGGGAGCGGCACACCGCCGGCCGGCTCTCTCGGGGGCTGCACAGGTGTTCCCTCAGATGTTCCCCTAGATGTTCCTGGTGCATGCCGTCTCTCTCCTCCTTTATAGTCCTCCTCCGCCAGTCCTAACTCGGCTGCCCACACGCCGAGTACGCTGCTCTCCAATCAGGAGCAAGTCCTACAGTTTATTGGTTGAACTGGAGGCAGCTGTGCGGAAGCTGTTTACTTCTCTCCCAGCGCCATATTGTGGGAGAGCAGATGCATAGAATAAGTCTTAATTCCAGTAACTCAGTCCAGTCCGGATTGCTCCCCACAGGACACTTTTTGAGAATGTCAGCATGCCCTTTGTTATTCATCTGTGGGTACCAAAACGCGAGTGGCAGTTCCTGTGCCCGAGCCAGAGACCAGCAACTGTGACCATTTCAATAATATGGGCCTGAAGGCCTGCCCGCTACGAAGCTGGCCAAGTGGGATCATCAGCACGAGCGAAAGCGCTCAGGCAGTGCGTCGGCAGGGGCCTGGGTTCCTGGTGACTCGTCAAACCCAGAGGCGGCTGCGGGACGGAAGAGAGCTCTGACCACAAACCACGGCAGGGTCTGCCAAGTTTTTGATGGGAGCTTGGGCTCTCACGGTGCGTCAGCATTTTGAATTCAGAGATGCCTGATGGGCCGTAGGGGAAGATCGAAAAGAGATTGGCCAATAGCCTTTGATAGCGCAGTTAGGGCATGTCAACATGGGTGGCTTCCAGGAAGCAGAAACAGATTAAAAACATCTTTGCAATTTGAAGAGGACAGCAGCTCCTAAGGGATCCAGGATTCTCTGCTTTCTGAAACTGTTAAGAAAAACTGCAGCTTTTTTTTTTTTTTTTTTTTTTTAGCAATGAGCAGACTTTGAATGATCTGTTTCCCCATAAGCTGATCTTTCTCGATTGTTGGATTTGCAAATCCTTGCTTTTAGACCCAGCAGAGTGGGTCCAAGTCGTGTTGAGTCCTTAGTGGGTCTTCCCGACCCCTTGAAGTCCTTGTAGCCATAACTTGTCCCACTATTTAGTAAAAGTGAATTAGTGATCTTTTTAAGGAATTATGTAACTCAGAGTAATTTATCCATTTTCCTTATAACCCTCCTGTTGTACAACATGTACAAATGATCCTGTTTTAAAAACTTGGAATATAATGGCACAACCGGCCGGCACCGTGGCTCAATAGGCTAATCCTCCGCCTTGCGGCGCCGGCACACCAGGTTCTAGTCATGGTCGAGGCGCCGGATTCTGTCCCGGTTGCCCCTCTTCCAGGCCAGCTCTCTGCTGTGACCCGAGAGTGCAGTGGAGGATGGTCCAGGTCCTTGGGCCCTGCACCCCATGGGAGACCAGGAGAAGCACCTGGCTCCTGGCTTCGGATCAGCTCGATGTGCCGGCCGCAGCGGCCATTGGAGAGTGAATCAATGGCAAAAGGAAGACCTTTCCCTCTGTCTCTCTCTCTCTCTCACTGTCCACTCTGCCTGTCAATAATAATAATAATAATAATAATGGCACAACCAGCCCGTGTCCATTCAGGTCTCTCATTTCATCATTTTGGTCTGGATTAATATAAACTCTTTGTGGTGCCACACATGTGAAACATTTCCATTAAGCGACAGCAAAATTTCCTCTTCGTTCTATCTGTAGTTACTCCATTGACCAAGGAAGTGGCATATGTGTGCCCAGGTTTGAATAATGCGTGGTTTAGATGCACCACAAAGAGGCAGTCAATTTCACACGGATGAAAATAGCAAATGCACGTTGTGTGCTTGTTAAGTAAACGCGAGGCCCCCGGGAACTAGCGGACAGATCGAGGTTCGCCCAGATGGAAAGGGGAAATGGGAACTTAGTGACGCTGCGCCAGAGGGAAGCGTAGAGGAATCCTCGTGAGAGTTTGTGCAAAGTTTTTCACTCGGAGGTAGACAGACGCAGTCACGTCACTTAAAATCCCATCCGGTTTCAGCACTGGCGACCTAAGCTGGGAGCTGCCTGGGCTCAGAAATCGACCAGCCCTGAGTTCCCTGTGGGCTGTAGTGATGGGGTGACCCTGGAACTCCTGGCTCACAGGCTGAGCGGGACCAGGTGAGACCACCTAGGTGAAGTACAGCGCACCTGCGCTACCTGGCGCCGCCTCAGTGGAAAATCCAGGGAGGAGCACAGCAGGAGGCAAGTGTGGCATTGACTCCTAGGATGGGGACTCCAGGGCAGCTTAGGCCCGGTCCCAGCCTCTTTCTCAACAGTGTAACAACGCTCCCGGCTCCCTCCTGTGGCTGCCGGAGCAGACGAGGGACAGGCACCATGTGTTCCGCAGAGTGATGGACACTGGGCAGGGACAGGAGGCGTCTGCACGCTGTTTTCGAGTTTGATGCTCACATGCCTGCAGGGACTTGATAGGAATCAACCAAAGCCGGCTGATTTACTGGGTTGTAGTTACAGCGGCTGGAATAGGCAATGAAACTTGCTCTAGGACCCCAACTGGTTCTCCCAGATGTGTGGCGGGGACCCAGCTGCTTGAGTCACCCTCTGCTGCGTCACCGACTGCACGTTAGCAGGCAGCTGGACCAGAAGCAGAGGAGCTGGGACTCAGGCCAGGAACAACCAGCACGGGATATGGGTGTCTCAGGAGACTGCCCAACCACTGTACCACCATGTGGCTGGCCCTGTGGCCCTCAGCCGCAGCACGTCACTGTGTCCTCACCTCCCTTCTCTGCCCCCTGCTTTTATAGCTCAGCCTTCCTCCAACCCTGGCACCAAGTCTCCCACTCAAGTAACTTCAGTCATTCCCTACTGTATCTCCTATAGGGCAAAAGCCAGCTCCTTACTGACTCTCAGAACCCTCTGCCCTTGGCCCACCTTGCCTCTCCAGCCCCACACCCACCCCAGCTCCAGTTAGGAGGCAGACCCCACACTCTGCTGCTCACTGCTTCTCTCCAGTCCCCATGCTTCCCCTGGGTCTCCTCCTCATCCAGAACACAGCTTAAGTTTTGCCACCTCCAGGAAGCCTTCCCCTCTTGCAGTGGGTACCCTGTTCCGCAGCCCTACTCTGTTTGCTCCTAGTTTCACAGCTGTTTGTGTTGGCTGCACTGTGTTCCTCTCTCCTACCCCCCCCTTTTTTTTTCATCGTAAATGGGCTCAGGACAGGACGGCTGGTGATCGGCCTCTGCTGCCGCCCCCAGCACCTGGCACGTGTAGGCACAGAATACGCTCTCGGGCCTTGTGGACAGAGCGGCTGGTGTCACGGTGGAGGACATGAAGGCAACCAGGATGAGATTAAGTGGCGGAAGCCTGCTGTGTGAAGGAGATTAGCCGGCACGCATGAGCTGGGGCCTCGGGTTTGCGGGTACAGGCACGCCTCTGTGGCACGGAGAGGGGGCAGTGGAAAGGCTGCGTGGCTAGCGCAGGGGAGGGCACTGAAGGAGGCTTTGTCGTCGACTTCAGTGCGTTTCCTCGGAGGTGTAGTCCTTTCGGTCCTTGTTAAGACTTCCAGGTTCCTGTGAAAGTTACTTCCTACTAACAACAGACTCCATCTCCTCTCCATGAATCTGCTTGTCCACAGCTGTCATCCGTCATGATCACTGCATGGGGTTTATGCTCAACGGGATTCCTGCCTGCCTGTCTGTCTCTTTGTAGCATCCTCTGGAGGAGGAGAGGGGAAGGGAATTCCAAAATACTGTCCAGGTCAGACACCTCCTTGCTGTAAAAACAGTGGTACCGACATGAACAGGGTGCGACCAAGGAGCTCCCCCGAGTCCATTGCTAGGTGAACAGGAGCCCCGAGGTGAACCACCCACACCATACGGGTTCCCTTCTCGCTTGTGGTCCCAGGACTGTCTGCAGAATGCGTTGGCTGGTCACGCTGTCCTGGGCTTCAGGGCACAGCCTACTCCACCCTGTGGGCCGCTGTGTTCCAGTCCACCTCTGCTTACACTGTTGTTTTCCAAAAATCAGCTGGGTTCCAAGTAATTCTCAGTAGAGGAGTTGGCCTGGTGATTTTTCTCCATCTGCAATTAAACTGTGTCTTCATCAGCCTATGGGCCAGAGCAGAATTTTTAGTCTTTTTCTTTATTTGCCGGTTAACAATCTCTGTATCTCAGAAGTTATGCACCTGCTTATGATAGAAAATTTTAAGTAAACAGAAATACAAAAGGAAAAAATGAAAATCACTCATAATGTCGCTACCCAGAGATAACCAACGTTAACGTTTTTTGGGGCTTCAGCCTTTTTAATGCATATTAAGTTCTTTTTTTTTTTTTTTACTATACTTGATCTTAGCCCAAAGGCTGAGAAGTGATAAATTCCTTTTTTATAAACAAATGAAATATTAAGCGCATGATTTTTAACCCTCCTCTTTTCACCTAAAATGTGCTTTTATTCCTTAGCAAACAGCAGTCTGAGTGGGCTCTTAGATTAGACAATGAGGTTTGTCTGAGTTTTAGCTGACGGACACCTTATAATTAAATCTTTGCACAGATCTGTTGCTCCTTCCTTAGAATAAACTCCTAACAGAATTGCTAGATTACCTGATAGGAACTTCTTAAAGCTCTTGATATATAATTTCTGATTGCTTTCCAGAAAGCTTTTACTAATTTATACTCCTGTCCTTGGAACAGCACATAGCATCATTACTTTTATAGATAGATTTATTTATTGATTGAAAGGCAGAGTTATAGTGTGTGAGAGAAAGACTGAGAAAGAAAGAGAATCTTCCATTCACTGGTTCACTCCACAAGTGACCACAAGGGCCAGGTCTGGGCCAGGCCAAAGGCAGGAGCTGAGAACTCCATCCTGGTCTCCTATGTGGGTGGCAGGGACCCGAGCACTTGGGCCGTCTTCCACTGCCTTCCAAGGCACATTAACAGGGAGCCAGATTAGAAACAGAGTGGCCTGGCCTGGAAGCAGGGCTCCAGTATGGGATGCTGGCACCCCACGGGGCCGCGCACCCTACTGTGCCACACTCTGCTAGTGTACACAGGAAGCATGGCTGCCCCGTTCCAGCCGCATATCGCTGGCTCACAGGGGTACCTGCCGACAGCTTCGGGGTGCAGTGGGCTTGTCCTCCTGGACATCAGGGCGTGTACTCACACAAACCGAGACGGCCACCGGCTCGCCTGGTGCCACAGTCTGGCGGGATCGCCGTTGTACTTGGGTCCCTCCAGGAAAGGGTGCCCCTGCACCCATGTGGGTGTGTGGCTGTGGCCACAGTCCCTTTCCTGTCGCTACTGGGGCTGGCGATCCCTTTTCATGTCTGACACCCATCTGTGTATCCTGTGAATGCCCCTTTATATTCCCGCCCCCTTTTCTTTTAATGTGTGCGTCTTCTTGATTTGTATGAACTCTTCATATATGGAAATATCGGTTCTTTGACATGTCAGATACTCTTTGATGTATCAAAATATGTGCTTTTAAAATTTATTTATTTATTTGAAAGTTGGAGCTACAGAGCGACACACAGAGAGAGGTCTTTCATCCACTGGTTCACTCCACAAATGGCTCACATGGCTGGGTCTAGACCAAGCTCAAGCCAGGATCCAGGAACCAGGAGCTTCATCCAGGTCTCCCAAATGAGTGGCAGGGGCCCAAGCATTTGGGCTATCTTCTGATGTTTTCCCAGGCCATCAGCGGGGATCTGGATTGGAAGTGGAGCAACCGAGACACAAATTGGCATCCATAAGGGATACCAGTGTCTCAGACTGTAACTTTATCACTATGCCACAACACAAGCCCAGCTCCCCCCAAATTATGTTTAAATATGGACTTCGGTGTTTAGGGAGTTTGATTTGCTTATAGTGTACTGTCATACCAAAGTTTCACAGTTCTTTCTGATCAAATTTATCAGTCTTTTCCTTTCTGGTTTTTGTCTTTGATGCCCTTCCCAGTTCAATCTTATAAAAGAATTCACTGTTTTGCCTCATCCTTTAATGGCTTTGTTTTCTTTGTGTGTGTGTGTATGTGTGTGTGTGTAAGGTTTTATTTGAAAGGCAGAGTTACAGAGAGGCAGAGGCAGAGAGAGAGAGAGAGAGAGGTCTTTATAGAAGAAGGAAGTTTGATTTGAGGGCAAGACTACAGAGGCTGGAAGTGCCATGCAGATTTGAGGCCTGGACAGTGGTTTGGTACGTGGAGGGCACTGGGCATGTCCTCTGTGCCCTCCTCGGCGGCAGCCGGCTGAGCGCTTGCGGTGGTCCCCACTCTCCTCCCGCCCACCCATGCAGCTCCTCCCCTAACTCCCTGGGGGACCAGGGAGCCCCTTCCATCCTGGCTTTGCACCGCATCCTCCCCTCTATTCCAGGGCCTTTCTCTTCCAACTCAGGGCTGAAAGGAGGGCTCAGATCTTTAAAAAAAAAAAAAAGAAATTATAATGCTTGGGATAGGAGGAGGAATTCAAATAGTATAGAAAGATAGAAGTTGGGGAAAAAATAAAACTATAGCCTTTTTGTTAAGAGTTATTTATTTATTCATTTATTTATTTAAAAAATTTATGTATTTATTTATTTGAAAGGCAGAGTTACAGAGATGCAAAAGCAGAGAGAGCAAGAGAGAGAGAGAGAGGGGTCTTCCATTTGCTGATTCACTCTCCAGATGGCAGCAATGGCCAGAGCTGGGCCAATCCAAAGCCAGGAGCCAGAAGCTTCTTCCGTGTCTCCCATGTGGGCCATCTTCTACTGCTTTCCCAGGCCACAGCAGAGAGTAGGATTGGAAGTGGAGCAACCGGGACTTGAACCAGCACCCAAATGGGATGCCAGCTCTGCAGGCGATGGCTTTACCTGCTGCGCCACAGTGCCAGCCCCAAGGGTTATTTATTTAAACAAACAAAAACAAAAAAAGGCATTTATTTATTTGCAAGGCAGAGTTACAGAGAGAGAGGGAGAGACAGAGAGAATCCATTATCCCCTGTTCACTCCCCAGATGCCGAGATGGCCAGGCTGAGGTCAGGAGCCAGGAACCCTGTCTGAATCTCCCACATAGGTGGCGGGGGCCCAAGCCCTTGACCATCTCCACTGCCATCCCAGGCCATTAACCAGGAGCTGGACTGGAAATGGACCAGCCGAGATACGAACCGGTGCTCATTCGAGATGCCTGGGTCACAGACAGTGCCACAAGGCTGGCCCCGAAACCAATCTTTTAATCTCTTTGGTGTCCTGAGTCTCATGACCAGTACAGGATTTATTGTGTCGACAGTGATGAGGAGCCAGGCAATGAAAGGGATTTGGAAAGGGAAGCAGCAGGGTCAGTGGTGAGTCAGAAACCTCTTCAAGGATGAGTGCCTGCATTTGGGAGGGAACAGCACAGAGCAGGAGGGATGGAGGAGAGTGGAAAAGATTGAGGCAAGCTCTCCATTTCGTCCAAGCTGCTGCCCTGTCACCCACAAACTCAGTATGAAATGGTGTTAATTTCTCCTTTAAAGCAGAAAAAAGGCAAAGTTCAGCAAACCCACCCTTGAAAAAAGATCACATGGAGAGGCCGGTGCTGTGGCATAGTGGGTAAAGCCGCCGCCTGGAACACCTGCATCCCATGTGACCGCCAGTTCGAGTCCCAGCTGCTCCACTTCCATTCCAGCTCCCTCCTAATGGCCTGGGAAAGCAGTGGAAGATGGCCCAAATGCTCGGGCCCCTGCACCCATGTGGGAAACCAGGATGAAACTCCTGGCTCCTGGCCTTTGTGGGCCTTTGGGGAGTGAACCAGTAGATGGAAGATCTCTCCTTCTCTCTGTAACTCTTGACTTTTAAATAAATTAATTAATTTTTAATTAAAATCACATGGAAAGGATGTGATGCTTTGCTATAATTTTGGAAATCACCTCTTTCCTTAAATGTGAAAAACATGATCAATATGTAGCATAGCACAAATATTTTTGCATGCAAAATCTCTTCTAGATCTCCTTCTCAGATTAAGCTGAGGTCTGTGCAACAGCACCAGGGCCAAAGAAGGACCATAGCATAGGCTGATTTGGGGGTGAAGGAGTTTGCCGGTTGGAAGAATCAGACCAGGATGCTTTTTTTTTCCATCCCTTACAAATGAGAAGAGGCTGGTTGGACATTTGATGCTTGAGGACACCCACCCACATCCCATATTGCAGGGCCTGGCTTGAGTCCTGGCTCCTCTGCTTCCAGTCCAGCTTCCTGGGAGACAGATGATGGCTCAAGTACTAGGGTCTGTGCTACCCATAGAGAGAGCCAGGTGGAGTTCCCAGCTCCTGGTTTCAACTGATTCAGCCCTGGCTGTTGCAGGCCATTTGGGGGAGTGAACCAACAGAAGTAAGATAGCTCCCTTTCTCTGCCTTTCAAATAAAATGGAAATGAATAAGTAACTGAATAATTTTTAGAAGTTCTATCCATGGATTGATGTTGTAAAGAAAAGAGTGGGTTGAGCTGCAGGGAAGCCAGGCAGGCCTCTTCCACAGACTCCATCTTCTTTGCCAACATCAGGGTCAGCGCCGTCTGAGCTCACCTCCTTGGCTCACTGCGCTTGTAGACAGTGGGGACATTCCATACTTGTGACTTGTGTGTTAGAGGACATGGCCACACCCCTTTTGCATCAGAATTATGTGTAACAGATTAGACAAGATGGATCGTGAGGCACTGTGAAATACAAGACACACCTCACCCTCTCAGAATGTACTGTCTATTCTGATTAAATTATAGTGTGAGCAACATGCCGTATGCGTGTACTTAAAAAAAATAAGGGACCCCAGGGGAGGGGGCTCTCTGTGCAAGGGGTAGTAATATTTTTACTAGACAGACTCAAAGTGGATTTTGCCCTTTCATTAATTTCTTTCTCTGTTCCTCTCTCCTGCCAGATAATTTTCAGGATCAGATGAAAAGGGAACTAGCCTACCGAGAAGAAATGGTGCAACAATTACAGATTGTAAGATGCATTTCTACTTAAACATGCATGCTACTTGATGCATGCATGCTGCTTCAACATGCATGCTACTTGATTGTTCTGGTTTCCAGTCCCCCAGGATGTGTGAGGCCTTTGATGCTTTTGCCATGAAATCTGCTGGTCCACTTACCTCTCAGCTGGTTTCGATGCTAATTACCCAGAGATTTACTTAGACAACAGATAAACAGATGTGTCAGCATGTTTCCTCTAAATGTAACTACCTACCATGTGTTAATAGACAGCTGTGTATATTGTCTCTGTGGGCGAACCAGCAGTACCTGCATCTTCCTCCGCCGTATAAACTTCAGGCATGGTGCGGGAAGGGGCTAGGAGCTCAGGGAGGGGCCGTTGTCTTCCATCCTCCCTGCTTTCAGTACCCAGGCCTGAGCCAGGCCTTCCACTCTCAGTAGAACTTAGTGGACACACAGTGGACCAATCAACATTCACTTGAAGGGTGATGCAAAGAAAGAATTTCTAAATGAAGTGTGCTACTCACTCCTGATCGTTCCTAAAGTTGAACACTGATCTAGTGAATACAGATTCGTGTGGGGTTTTTGTTTGTTTTCTCAGTGTGATTATTATCATTTGGGTCGCTTGACGTTTCTGAGCTGGTCTGCGTTATCCTTAGACCGTGAAGCGTGTTGTCCCCGCGTGTCTTGTCTAGGCATCCAGCTCGCTAGTTCCGTCTGGATTATTCACGAAGCATGGTTGTTAACGCTTCCCTTCTGCATCCAGACTCAAGCCTGCGTTAATGGCCATTCCGCAGCGTCGCTTTAGAGCGCTCTTGTGTTTTGTATTTTTCCCCCATTCCAGGCTCTGTCCAAAGTGCTGCTTCTCACACTCCCACAGGTTTCCCTTTGTCTCAAGTGCTTGTGAACAGCTCTGTTTTGAAAAACACTACATCAGACGCAGCTTAAACAGGATCTCTTCTCTTGCATTGGTTCTGTTTGTGTGTGAGTTTTGTTTGCGACTTAATTCACTGGGGAGCAGAGCAGAGGATTTTCTTAATTGGTTGGTAATAAATCCCCTAGAGAGGTTAAAAAGTCATGTCTCTGCTACGGGTGGCTTTTGATTCCTAGATAATAAGAGCAATAATTATTTACTGTGGATAAACTTACTGTTTTCCTTGCCCAAAGGAAGAAACTTAAATGTAAGCCTGAAGGTAGAGTCAGAGTTTTAATACTGTTCTTACTTTATACAGGGCATCCTTTTCAGGTTCCTAAAACAAAAGTTGCCACAGATGCAACATAAAAAATTGTGGTTTTAGGGTGGTGGTAATTATAACAAAATGGGCTCCGGGAAAGTAATATGAGTGTTTACTTCAGCACCTCAGAGCCAGTGAAGTACTCTTCATGTCTTCATTTTGTTTGGCAGTTGGCTTTCTTGGTAAAGGAAGAAATAATACTACATCTATGTAACCAGCGGATGGTAGAAGAAAAAAAAGTCTTATATCTTTTGAGATATGTAGCACGCAGAGGATACAAATTAGGATTACTAAGCATTTTTATTATACCATATTGCAAAATAACCTCTAATCAAGTATTCATCTGGCAAGACAGGTATTACTAATTCACATTCCTCTGCATAGTGAAATCATCCCGATAGCAAATCAGATAGCTTGAGAGAAGCTAGAATTGTTCCTTCAGCCCCGTAGGTACAATATAACTCCTGAAATCTGCAAAAACTACATCCAAACTAACATAAAATTTGTCGAAAAAGATAATTTCCCCCTCCTGCTCCTCTTGCTCATGTGTCCTCCCCCATAATGCCCAGGGTTCTCATGTTCCCGCTGGTGCCAAGCGCCGTGTGCAGCATCAATAGCTGTTGGTAAATATTTGTTGAATGAATCGCCATTTGTGAATGGCCCCTAACTCAGCACTGACACTGTCATAGAGCCATACTCTTCATTCTTTTCCAAATTTCCTGAGGAGCCTGATTTCCTCAAATGTTCTTTTACTTATGTCTTACTATGCTGTCTCCAGTCGACATGAGCTAGTAGACACAATTTTTTTTTTTTACAAATGGATAAACAATGTTGTTTTTTACATTTAAAGGCTGATGAAAAACCACTACTAATCCTATTAAAGAAAATTCAAGGTTTCAATTGAAAACTATAACTTATTAAATACTACGTAGGTTTTACCAAACACAACTTGAAAATATCAAGCATACTTGTTCAATTTGAGTACAATGGATTCAAGACCAAGTATACATGTTACAAGCATCAAGGTTGGATTACAAATTATCGTAGTTATCACCACCATCGTCATCATCTTCACGTTTGCTTTTCAATGCATTTGATACATTGGCAGTATCTTGTGATGACGTCATATTAGTGGCAATGAGAATGTTTTTGAGCCTGATTAATCAGAACATTCTGAACTGCTGGTGTTGTAGAAATGATGCTTTCCCAGCAGGTGGCTGTGAAGCAGGCATCTGTACTGTGAACCTTTGTCCTGTGAGGGTCACTGGAGTAGCTACCTTAGTTGAAACAGACATGGTTTGTGGAGTTGGTGTGCCCAGCATGAAGTACTAGGTCTACTAGTAACTGACACGACACTTAACCATGGAAATGTTATTCTTCCTGCAGAAGTAGACACCTTTTATTTGTAAAGACTTAAGCCTATAGTTTGGAGCTGTTAAGCAGTACCTGTGAGGTGGCAGTATGTATCTAGGATCTGCATAGGGTTTGATCAGTGGCAATGGGGTTTGATTTCTTTGCCTTGCAATATTTAACAAAAAATATCTCTTGGGAGAGAAGAGGGCAAAAGCTGATCAGCACAATACTGGATTGCCAATTGCGTGGCATTTGTGTCAACAGTAGCCTTCTTAGCTTGGCTCGAATAAACTTTTGCATCGTCTAGAATTGTGGTCACGTATCGGAAGGCAAACTCCAACATCTCATTTCCGATTCTTGGCTCATATTCTGTAACCCTCATACCCTTCAGATCTGTGCCACCATCTGTGCATCTTTCGGCATGCTCTTGGGGAAGCCATCTTGCCAGACCCCATGATACGTGGCGATCAAACTTCTCGAGCTAAATCACCTGCATTAACGTATTTCAGTCCTGATCTTGATGCAAGTTTTTTGCCTACTGTGGTTTTCCCAAGCCCTGGTGTACTCTAGATTTTTCTTCTTTTTACAGCATTAATCAGGACACTGATCCATGCAAATTAGATACTGTTAAATCTTCTTCCTAAGGAATCTCCCAGCTAAGCACTCATTAATTGAGGGGCTGATCTGCAGCACCAGTGATCAGAATGTTCACCCGCAACCTAGTCCCCCTGGGAGGCTCGGAGCTCCAGCTAAACACAAGTTTTAACATCTGCGGACTTGGGCTCAAGTCACACCCCATGTACTTCATGAAGTCCTCACCCAAGAAGGACTGCTCTAAGGTTCAACCTAGTGCCCTGATAGGCATATTAAAAGATGAAAGTGAGAAGTAAATATGAAATAACATATGCCAGCCATCAAATGCTATGTGGCTGTGAGTATGAGTCATCAATTTCATGGCACGGCCTTCTCAAAGGAGCGCCTGTGATAGCGGAACTATTTAAGCCTGGCGACTGGAGCTATTCTTGTGCAGGAGGCCCTGTGTTTGCATTGCACCATCTGCTTTAGAATGGAGGCAGCAGACACAGTGCTGCTTGAATAGAAGTTTATCTTGCCCCTTATTCAGCTTGATGGATTTGCTAAAGCACCTGAGGGGAAGCGTCTTCAGAACATTCTATCTACAGATTATCAAGAAGTTGCAAAGTAGCTCGGTTATTGGCACTCTCAATATCTTAGTTAAATGATCTCATTCATCAGGAAATACGGCTGTACTCTTTGTTTCCTGAGAGCAGAACAATTCACTCAGATTTGTTTTAATACTTAAAGTTTACAGATCATATATTACAGAATAGGCACTTTTTTTTTTCCTTAAGATGAAATAAGCACTCACCCTGTCTTGCAATCACGGGGAATGTAAGCATATTAAAACCATCATGTTATGTAATGGTTCCCACAGACCCACAATGCATTTATCCTATGTTGTTACACGGTGCTCCTACTCAAAAGACTTCTATTGAAAGCATCTTGGGTATCATTGCTGCAGAAAGAAAACTTATGAATTTTTGGTTCCTGCTATTCTGAATTCTCTGCTGGCTATAATTTCTGCACCATTGCTTCTTTTTCTAGATTGTTAAATGCAAAGTTGTGAAGACTTCAGAGTCAAATGATTGCCTCTCTCTGTGCATTTAATAAATGAATGTGCATTTATCACAATGTGAGTTTTAAAGCTTATGCCAAACTAGTTTATTTAACATTTATGCATGGCCACAACTAACTTTTTTAAGTTTAAGTAGCTGAAAATTTGAACTTTGTAGCACTTAACACAGTTTGTGTTAAAGTGCCCGACCCCCGCCCTGGATTTTCAATGGCTTAAAGCACTTTCATTACTAAGCCAGACCAAATGCAGAAGTTTGAGAGTTTAGCAACGTCTTGAAAATGTAAATGTTGTATAGTAGAGGATTTCACAATCACAAGTGAATTATTTAAGGAGAAATTTGTTCAGTGTCAAAACAAAATCCATCAGGTCTTAAAAATTAAGCAGCAACTGAAGATGTGTTACCCAGTGAATAGCTTTTTGATTAAAATAATAAAGAAACTAATTTATAACATGAGTTGAGGCTATTTTGATGACTTGATTGCCTTTTTTTTTCAGTTAACTTAGCAATGATTTCTTTAAGCAGGTGCATCTGTGTATGAGCTACAATGGTAGTTTGTTGAAGACATTCCTTTTGAAAGTCATAGTTCTTGAAGGCCATTGTGAAGCTGCGACACAAAGCATGTATTGAATGGTTACACCCAGATTCACTTCCCTTGAACTTGCCAGATCAATCCCAGCAGGTGCAGGTTGGGGAAAATGAGCTGGTCTTGAAGTGCCCTCTGCTGTTGCTCCAGAAACCTGCAGTCACATGCTGTTGAGAAAGGCTCGTAAAGCCTTCGTTAAAATGATGTTCATCAGTAGATTTAGTACTAATGTTTTGTTCGCGATGGACTTGTAAAAAAGGCAGCATTCAGTCTCCTGATGGCGGGAGCGTGATGCTTCTTCGCAGGGAGCGGAGTCCCACCACCGTTGGAGGAGCACAGCTCTTCAGTGTTATGTCTTTTCTCGAAGCTTCTCTAGTGTTCTCTAAAGTGGGAACTTACCTGGATTTCTACTGTCACAACCCAGAAAATTTTTAAAAATATATTAGACATTTAAAAGAAAAAAAATAGCTAGAATGGTTGCTCCATTGCACTGTAGTTTTAGGAAAACATGCCTGGGCCTTTGGTTTCCAGGCTAAATATGCATCAAAAAAGAGCTCCCTGCGAGTCAGGGACGTGACTGGAATCTGAGCTTCCCTGGAAGCTGCCTTCAGGTTGTCCATCACTGGACAGGTGGACTTGGGCTCCCGTGTGCCCTTTCCCAGGTACTGATCTGCTGCCACGCGTCTGGGCGGTGCCATCAGTGTTCCTTCGTCTTGGCACCTTCTTCTTATCGTTGTTCTCCCTTCAAGAGGTTGATTCACCTAAATGTCTGACCTCAGGCTAGCTCCCTCTTGGCACAAACTAGGAAGTCATGTTTTTCAGTCAAGCTCCAATAGTTGATCTACGAAAGCCAACTATAATATAAATGTTTCAAGAAACTCTGAGGTGCTTTTTGGTTTGTTTGTTTGTTTGTTTGTTTGTTTTTGCCTATGCCAGCCTTGGCAGTTTCCAAGCTGACCAATAAGTTCTCTTACAGGAGATTCACACGGGGTAACTAGAATCCCAGACTCCCAAGCTGTGACATCCTGGCTGAGCTGTCTGGAAGCCAACACTGCATTTTG
This sequence comes from Oryctolagus cuniculus, assembly GCF_964237555.1. Lineage (NCBI taxonomy): Eukaryota > Metazoa > Chordata > Mammalia > Lagomorpha > Leporidae > Oryctolagus > Oryctolagus cuniculus. The sequence continues at coordinate 30,408,668 of NC_091441.1, forward strand.
TGGAATGTGAATTTTGTGAATCCCCATCAATCCTGAGAATCCCCATGACTTGATGAATCACAAGAAAAAAGCTTCCACCTAAAAGACTGAAATACCATCCGTTAGAATACATCCAATTACGGAGTTGTTAAAACGTGAAGGGAAAAAGTGTATCTTGGAATCCATGAACTAGCGTAGCCTTTGTGAATAGCTGGACAATGTGCTCACATAATCCTTGTTATCACTCATGATTTAGGCCCTGGAAATTAAAACACATCATTCTCAGCTCCCAACATCCTCCTCCTCCTCCTCCTCCTCTTTCTCCTTCTTCTTTTCTGTCTTTCTTTGGCTTTTATTCCACTTTGTTTTAAGGAAATAAACACCAAAATCAAGATTGAGTAGAGGATAATCCTTTGCATCCATTTTAATTCCCTTCTGGAGCTTTGGGGACAAGTGTTCTTATTTAGAAATGTTACCGTGAGTCCTTTTTCTTTTCTTTTTCAGCTTCCTACCTTAATGAAATGCTACATTGTAGTTTCTGAAAAAGAGAGAGAAAAGAGCATTTTGACTTTGCTCTGAGAGAAGTGGCCTTCAGGCAGTTTTCTTTGGCTAGGATGAGTGGTTCACTGGCTTTGAGGAGGCGGCCCCTGGTGATGTTAACTTGCCACTTGTAGTGCTTGGCACAGAATGAGCTCTTTCTAAACCTTTGTGGCATCTTAACTTACTGTTGAGGACCTTCCTAAATGTGACAGATGCACACACACATTTTATTGATAACTCTTTATGCCCCAAAGTTGGTGTCATTTCTTATTATCCTAAATAATTGAATTCCACTCAAGGCTCTGTTACATTATGCACCTAAAGAGAGTTCTATCAGTCTACACCATAATGGAAAAACCAAGATTCAAGGGTATCTCTGTAATAGCAGGTGTAGCATAACCTACAGTGAAAAGGAGAGGTAACTAGAGTAGGTTCCTGTGTAACTGTCCTTGTCATAGTTATCTGGCTGATCTCAGCCCATGGTCTAAAATACAAGATTAAGACAGTGAACTTTTTATGTTACTATATGAATCATTAATTTCAATGCTACTGTTTATGCCCTTTGCCTATCAGAATGGTTTATGCTGTGGTTCTATATCAGAAGAGGGAAATGGATATTTTAATCTCCTTTTTTTTCCTCATTAAAAAGACTGTTTGATTCAGCAGTAAAATGGCCCAGCTCCTCTTAGTCACTGGCATCACTGGAGAGTCATAGTTCCTTCCCATTGGGAAAGGTTCATATGTGTGCACTGGAGAATTAAGAGTGTGAAACACATAGTATGCGGAGAAAGCAAGGAAAGTAACAGAATTCAAGAACATTGCTGGTCGAATGAGAATAACTTTATTTCCCTCTCTGCTTAAAGCCATGTTTCATTTCACATTCCAGATGACTATATATTTACTTCTTTAAATTTAAAACAGATTCAAGTCTTTAGAGTCCTGAGTTTAGCCTTGCAGTGATGAAGGTAGGATCCAATATTTTCCTGGATTAGTGGAGAGGCAAATCTAAGCAATTCATAGTCCAGTGTCAATCATTTGAATTTTCTAATTAAAAGTAGAATATCAGATATTATAGACTTCCATTCAAAACTCCAGCATTCAAAAGTACTTTTCAAATTTATCCAGGTAGAATTCTCCAGGATCATATTTGCCATTCAGTGCAGTTATTTCTGATGGCTCTCATTAATTCTTGTAATAGTATAATAGTTTATGTTGAATTAGTCTCACTTGTGATTTATGATAGCATATTTTTATAAAAAATCACTCTAAAAAACTGAAATATTATGTTGAATTTATCGCTAATCACATTCTTGTTCTTTGACCTTGTACATACTTTCTCATCAAAACTCAGTTTTTGTACCTAAATAAAAAACAATACTATATTATTAAATGCAAACTTTCTTCACTCTTTTAAGTGAAATACTGCCTTGGGGTTAACGCGGTCACCTGTTCTGTCATCAGGGTGACAGCCCGCAGGCCGTGGGAATGTACGGGCCAGGGGCCACCCAGGAAACCTCTGCCCCTCAGTGAGGCGCTCTTGGATTTCAGAGCGTCAGGCATGACGACCTGTCTGGGTTTAGCTGACCGGGCTGGTTTTTGTGTGCTTTTATCTTACAGATACCCTATGCAGCAAGCTTGATCAGGAAAGAGAAGCTTGGTGCCCATCTCAGCAAAAGCTAAAAGGTGAGCCTGCCGAAGGAAAGAGATTTCCTAGATCTCTGTGTGGTGACTGCTTGGCCGTGTTCTTTGTGGCTGCATTTGCCCAAGGGACAGGTAAAGCTGCATCCTGTGTTTAAGTCAGTACACCAGTGAGCTTTGTTGTGTCTGAGGATGGGACTTCCTAAATGAATGGCTAAGTGCTTCTTAAAAATTTCCAGAAAAGTTCCTAAAGCTAAGGATACTCTCTGTTCTGTCTGCTAAAGGGATCTTCATTCTGTTTGGAGGTTTTCTGCTCTTAGGCGTGTATCTGAACCTTAATTACTCCCCCCTGGAAATGGGCAGGAGTGTCAGTAGTTAGCCAGTGGTGTCTCATTTTTCTGTCTCTCCTTTGCTTCCCAAAAGTCTTCCTGAACGCTGACTTTCAGTAAGTTACTGCAGATGGTGAGATGAACAAGTGGGTACAGCACAAACTCTGAGACCTTCGGCCCTAGGAAGAGTAATTCATTCTTTCCCTAAACCAAAAACAGTTCTTCTATAGACAAAGCCAAGTTCAAGACCACGATCCTGGAAACAATTTAAAAGATAAGTGCTGGACTCTTCAGAAAAAGCAGGCAGTGAAAATTCAAGGAATAGATTCTGTAGTAGCCTAAACATTTCAAAATCAACGTAAGATGACATGGGTAATTACTAAAATTATGGGAATGCAAAAACTGGGACACTTTTGTCTCTTTAACAGTGTGCTGTGATGACTAAGGGTTGGAATTGCTGAAGCAATAGTTTGACCCACTTCCATCAGAGTGGTTCTTCCCATTCCTTCCCTCTGGAACACATGTGTTTCCAACTCAGCAGAATTAAGTGGCAAAAGAATTCCCCATAACACAAGTTCACTGTTCCTTTTCTATCCTCCAAGCCTCCCCTCTGCCTGCCACAAGTCTCTCCTCCCATGGCAGTCCTGCTGCTGGCTGTCATCTTTACCAGTGGTAATCGTCCATAGTCACTTTACTCAAAAGCTTTTCCAAAACAGTCCCCTGTTTATGTGCTGGTCCTTAATTTTGGACCTGTGGGACTGAGGCTTAGAGAAGAGAGACGAGGCATTTTGTGTCCGTGTAGCAAAGTCAACAAGAGACTACAGAGCTCCTGACTTTAAACCTGGTGCCCGCTGCTCCTCCACCTGGACCTCTGGTCCTCAGTGAGCAGAGAGGCTCAGCTCGTCATTCATGACATCACACGCCAGCGAGTCTGTGAGGCTGGCCCTGCTCTCTATAGCAACGTGTTTTTATTAAGTCAGAACTTGACCTTGAGTAATTGTTTTCTCATTGTAGTAGGCCAGCAGTATAAAATGAAAATTTTAGAACATTCAGGTTCCGGTACATCTTAACTCAGAATATCAAGATGATCAAGGCAAGAATTATCCAAATTAATTGATAAAATATTTATATTGAAATATTAGTATGAAAATATTAGCATTTTAAAAATATTTATTAATTTGTAAGGCAGAGTTACAGAGAGAGAGGGAGAGACAGAGAGAACGATATCTTCCATCCTCTGGTTCGCTCCCCAGATAACCACAATGGCGAGTGTCAGGAGCCAGGAGCTTCTTTCTGGTCTCCCACATGGGTGCAGGGGCCCAAGTGCTTAGACCATCTTCCATTGCTTTTCCCAAGTCAAGAGCAGGGAGCTGCATCAGAAGTGAAGCTGCCAGGACTTGAAACAGCGCCCATATGGGCTGCCAGCACTGCAGGAGGCAGCTTTACTGCTACTCCGCAGCACCAGCCCCATTATATGTTTTTTAAAATAAACTTTTTACTGAAAATTCAGCAAAGTGCACAAGTTACAAAGTCATACAAATCGTGATGTTTGTGGATCCGAATTCAGTGAATTTTCATGAGATGAATCTGAATGACAACCTTGTGCCCCTGTCCAGTTTCTCCCTCCCCTACTTCCAACACGGGTTAATTTTGCCTGTTCCTGAACTTTATGCAAATGATGTTATATAGATTGTTCTCTTGGGTCTGACTTCTTTTACTCAGCATTTAGAAGGTTCAGCCGTTATTAGAATGTGGTTTGGTTTAACTCGGGAACCTCAACACAGCCTCTTTTTACCCCGTCAACTTCTCCAGCTCATGTTTCCTGCTTGCTAGAGGCATGCCCATCTTGCACCTGCAAAATGAAGACTCGCTGCTCAGAAACCATGCCCCTGCAAGTGACAGAGCACTCGGCTAGGTGGAACAAAAGAGATTGATTTGTGTTAAGTAACTAATGCTTCCTCCATGCTGATTCTGTTACCATCCCAGCAGACAACAGGGATTTCTCTAAGTAGACCCTGGTGCTTTCAGAAGATTAGTGGTTACTTAAATGCTTAGCTAAATCAGCCAAGCAGAGAATCACGACCATATTGTTAGAAGCAGCCTCTCGTTCTCAATATGCCAAGCCTATGAGGAGTTACCCCAAGAGAGATTACAAAACAAAAATCATTACACCGAGGGAGAGAGACAGATTCTGTCTTGCTGAGTGACCACAGGTTTCCAAATTAGGGCCTGATGCATTAACGTCTTACGCAAGAATGACCCTTAAGGTAGTATGCTGTGTTCTTGCCACCCGGTGGATTCCAATGTGACTATTAAGAGGAGGAAGCTTTTCAAAACCACAGGCAATCCACTTAATAAGCTGAGCAAGGACTGCCACATACCACTGCTCTGCAAATCTTTCTTGCCCTGTATTAAAACATAAGAAATTCCATGTTGAATCAAAATAAAGGTCTACCTAGGCCAAGACACTAACTGTGACATTCCATTAGGAGAGCCAATTTGCTGCTCTTAACAGTATCAACCTCAAAACCTAGGCATATACATTGAATACTCTTAACTTTCCCTTGATAATTCCTTAAAGATCCATTACCCGTGGATTTATCTAAGCCTTTCTTCAACACAGTATAATCCCCTTTGGGGCAATGAATACTATTTGTTTAGCTACCAGCTGTGTAAAGCACAGTTGGTTTCATCTTCAAACTATCTCCTTTAAAAAAAAAAATGTCCTATTAGGTGAGACGTTGTGTTGCTCTGCTGAGTTGTTTTGAGAGCTTGTGATTCCAATGGAAAGGATTTGAAAAACATTTCAAAATGTTGCATGTAGTGTCCCTTCCTTCACCTGGGCCCATAAACACCAGAATTGTTTTGGATGCTCTTCCTTCCCATTTCCTACTTGGACACCCCAATGTAATCTGTGTGAAATCTGGACCCCAAATAAATATGACTTGACGTAAATAAACACTAACATAATTTTTACTTTACACTCATTTCTTCCAAGCACCTTGAAGCATGTTGCAAATATCATCCGCGTAACTGATTGAAGCATCCATGTCTTTCATAGAGAGGGTTAACGGGAATCACAGGAAATGGCTCACTCATAGCAGACCACCGAATCGTTGACCAAGCCGGAAATGATCATGACTGTCATTTATTGAGTGCCAGCTATGTCAGATACGGAGCTTAATCCTTGGCTGTATTATCCTTACAGTTTACAGCTCTGTAAGAAGATCCTTACAGCTGTGTGAGGCAGAGCCTGGTGCTATCCCCCTTTCCATACATGGGAGCGCCAAGGCTCAGCGAGGTCCCGTAGCTACAAGCAACAGAGCTAGGATTCCACCCAGGTCTACCTGACTGCAAAGCAACTTCCAGGCCTCTGGATCCCTGGACGAGGGATAAGGGAGATTGTGACACTACCTCTATATGTTTTCTGTGTAAATATTTAATCTCGTTGAATCTCATTCCTGTCTATCAGATGTGGGTGGCCAAACCCTGTCAAAGTCTTGACAGCTCTAGAATTCTGTCATTTTTATAGGCCAGTTTTCTTCCATATTCTCTCTCTTGCCCCCCAAGGAGGCTTTTTTTTTTTTTTTTAAAGCCATGTCAGGACCACTTGTAACACCCAAGTGATGACTCATCTGCATTTGCCATTTGTCTACATTTTCTTCATCACTAATTACTACTCTGCAACCTTCTTTAGGGCTTGAAAATAGAACCCCCAATCCCACCACGTTAACAATATCCAACTCTGGTGAACTCCCATTACTTTTTATTTTGCTTTGGAATCAGAGCTACAAAAGCAATAACAAGGGAGAAGTCTTAGAAGGAGGTGGGGATTGTAATTGAGCACTCTTGTCTTGCTTTTGCACTAACCAAAGATAAGGAGATGCTGTATCCACTTCCCTCCTCCTTAGCCAGACATAAAAGGACCAGATTCTTTGAAGAATCTCCATGAGAATGGCAGTGTGCCCCACTGTTCTCCATGTCAATCACATTGTTTAGTAGTTGAAATCACCCACTGAGATAAGTACTGCTGCTTTAGTCAAGGAAGCTGAAGAGCAGAGACTTGAGTAAGTTGCCTGTGGCCTCACTGCAAGGGAGCAGGATTTGAGCCAGGTCAATTGGCTCTGCAGCTCATGTATTACCTGCCCTCCTCGGATTTGTAGCCTGAAATCATGGCCTAATTTACACCATCTAGTATCAGTTATAAATACATAGTTCATAATCAATTTGATGGTTTCATTGATTCTGAATCACAAAACCCCTGACACCCCAAGAAAAGAAACATTTTTAAAACTCGGGCCATGCAACCAAGGCTGTCTTAATGTCTGTCCAACAACAACAAGCCAGAACTTCTAGAACCCAACCAGATGACTTAGATGAGTTCATGGTAAAGAACTCTGATTCTAGTTCTAGTTTGACCCAATGTTACCCATACACATAAGCTAAATTGGCAGACAACCATTTAAAAAAGAAAATCCTTTCTTAGACACTTAAAATAGTTCAAATTTAAACCATATAAACTGTCTTCTCTTAAGGGTATACTAAAGATTGCTTTACATGTTTTAGGATGAACTGATTCTCATTCTGTGCTTTTGTCTTACCCCAGGTGCACAGAAACACTTACTCTGTTCTCTTGTAAGATACAGCCTGCCATGGAGCACTTCCGACCTGCATACGGACTGCACATTGAAAGGGCTTGGGAATCAAATACAAAATCAGGTTCGCGAGAACCCAAGGACAAGTGACCTCAGAGCAGCATGGACAACCATGTAAAATAGACTGTAGCAGCCATTCATTAGTGGGGGGAGGGGGGAGCCACCCAGAGCAGTCAATGCTTGTCGCATCTTTTGGTGGAACCAAAGTTGGAGTCTTTGTGTTTTTTAAAGGACAAGTGAACCCAGAGCGTGGGAAGTGCTGTCAGCCAACCGGGGTGGGAATCCATGGATGGTCCCAGGTGGTGTCAGTGCCACACACATGGAGAAAGCAGCTTCATCAGCTGTCTTTCACTCTTGAAGAAGCAATTCTTGGTAGAAAGAAAACACAAGATCTGGCCTGCGCGTGGGGATCGTGTATGGACAGCTGGTGAGGCATCCTGTACAAACCGGCTTTTCATAGCAAGCTAGACAGACACATGTGGCCCCTTCCTCGCTGGTACTTTGCCTGCTGTATGAATGAAGATTGTATTCCTCTGGAAATATTTTACAGTTTAATATTGAGTATAATTAAGAATATAATCATGTTATCAAAAATGGTATTTAACGCTGTTGTAGTTTCTTTAACATTCATGTGGATAAAAAAGTCTATAATAAAAAAAACTATGAAGTAAGAATTGTGTTCATGTAGTTATGTGTGCATTTGCTTGGAGGCAGCTAATGAAAACTATAGTTTTGGAGAATATTTGGGGGTAAAACATTTGAATAAGTTTTGTGAAAACAAAATTCCTTCCCCCAAGAAATGGTTATTAAAGACCAGATCAGCTTTGGGCCATTGTCAGCACCTGGAGATCTCCTCTTGTTAAGGTTGCTGTCTGGATAAAGGAGTGCTCTGAATCTCGCTAGATCTCCTGACAGCGCTGGTGATGAAGTAAACAGTGTGCTTTCTTCCTCACTCTGGTGATTTCAATCCAAGTCCATGAGATATTTTTGTGCCCAAAATTCTGGTTTCCCAATGAAAACAGATAGAAGGGCCACCGTGGGGAGCCATTCACAGGCAGATTCTAATGTACTGCTGGGGTGCATAGAGGCCCACACGGATGGCATCCCAACCTAAGGTTGCCAAAGACCATCCTAACTGAAGAGCCATCTCCCCATGGACACCTGCCAACAGATTTCAAAGGGATCTAAATTATATCACTATGGTATTTAATAATCCTCCCTAGCCAGATCCATTGTCATGAAATATTTTTAAAAAATCTTCATAACTTTACTTTTGAGATGGATAAAAGTTTTGATCGTGGTCACCACAGTAAGAAGCCAAAGGAGGGGCAGTCCTTTGTGATTTCTCTCCTTAGCTGGGGAAGGATGAGAAGCTTTGTCTGAGAAGGGACAGACACCAAGTCTGGAGTCGGCCGACCGGCTCCCAGTGAGCACTGCACAAAACTGATAGGGAGATGCTGCCACGAAGCGTGTTCTCCTTGAGCTGTTTTTCCAGGAGGGCTCTGGGTCTGGGCATGGGACTCACACAGGCTTTGGGACTTGGAGCCCATTTGTGATGCTGGCACCTGACTCGGGAGTCATCTGAGCAGTCAGGTTGGTTGGTGGAGCATTTTCCCTGATAAGAGCATTAAATTGCACATCAGGGTGGAAGCCCAGCATCCCTCGCTTTGACTTCAAGTCAAAGATAGCCAAGGTGAGGGAAAATGACCAGGGAGGTCACATACCTGGCTTCGTGACCAGCCACAAAGAGCCTCAGAAGTCATTTTGTGTAGACTCAACTGCAAACCCTGGGACTCGACAGCCCAAGAACAGCAAGAACAGCAGCTGGGCCGGAGAGGTCAGAAGGAGATTTGTGGATGAATTTAAAATTTTGTCGTGCAGTTGCATCAGTGGCAGTGTACACCAGCCCCAAATGTAATTCATTTCTTTCTAATTGTCTCTTTAAGTATCTCACCATTATGAGTGCTAAAATAGCAGCAAACAATTTTGAAGCAAAAGGGAAATTAGAGTCAAATAACTTGATAGGTATGTCTGCATAGCCCTGGAATTATTAACCAGGGTATAGCTCTGAATTAAGTCAAGGGTCAAGTTCAGTGCAGAAGTCATTGGCCTCTCCTCCTTCGAAGGCACCACTGAGCCTCTATTCCATGCAAGCACTGGAGTCTAACAATGAAACCATAAACTCACATGCCCCAAACCAACAGTTGCAGAGGAACATAGGCAAGGAAACCCAATGCATCCTGTGGAAACGTGTCGTTTACCCCCTGGATGTTCTCATTAAGGACAGTGAACACCTCGTCCATCCTCTAGCAGTGTTTCAAGTTAGAACAAAAAAGAATTTCTCCCCAGACCTGGATAGGATCGAGTTCTCTGAGCTGCCCCATGGAAACAGACAAGACATCCATCTCCAGCACCGCATGAGGCCAAAAATAAAACCTGTCTTCGGAAGGATGCGTACGAATTCTTGGCTCCATCAAATGGCAGCAGAAAATCACTGTGCTCTTCTCTTTGGCTGTTTTTTTCATATCAAAATCCCAAGGTCAACCCAGATACAAGCTAGTGAAGAATACAGGCAATGCAAATAACACTCTCGATTTTGATTCCAACTTAAATTATAACCTCAGAAAGGACCATTGCAAATCAAGACAAAAAATCCTGGCCCAACCAATGAAGTGTTTCCTGTTGGTGCAAACCAGACATTTCAGACTGATGCTTTCCCTTCTCGGAATGCTTGAGCAATTGCTCATCTCTTGGCCACAGGCAAGGAGAGGGAGACATAGGCATCACATCCCAATTTCCTTAGACGGAGCCGTGAGTGTGGCTTCAGTGCTGTGGAAAATAGAGGGAGAAGTCTCTTCTGGCTACAGGGGATAGGATCAGACCTCTAAGATCTCTTTCATTTAAGAGTCAGAGTTGAGAGAGTCTTGGTCAGCAGCAAGGAAGGTCACCTTGTCAGCGTGGTGAGGATGTGTGACCCTGTCACTTAACTAGCCATTTGCAACAGCCTCCAGACCAGAGGCAGACTACAGTCCTCTGTAGAGGGCACAAACTGACAATTGCATGAGGCTCCCCCTAGGACCCCAAACCATGCTTGTAATTACAACTACTTTTGTAGGAGAGACGTACTCTGGACACTCTGAGTGAAGGGGTGTTCACATCAACTCACTATCATCTCCCAGCAATTAACACAGTCTGTTGCATGGAACAGCCGCACAAAACGTTTTTGCTAAGTGAGTGAAAGGACCGCATGTGTTTTCTTTGATTTCAAATGACCATATATGGCAAAGTGCTGACTGCCATCCATTAGAATCCGCTCTGGGGTGGCGATACATCTAGACAGAAGACTACCTTTCCCAGGCTTGTTTGGATTAGATGTGGCCATGGGACTGTGGATGCAGGTGCAAATGTGAAACTTCAAAGAAGGTTGCTTCAAAGGGTGTGACTTAGTTAAGAATTATTTCGTTTCCCCCTCTCATTCCCCTCTTGCCTGAGTCTGTATGGTAGATGGTGCCCCACTAGCCACTTTAGGCCATCAGGCGATTTTGAAGGTGGAGGATGGCACAGAAAGATAACAGAAGCCTGGGTCCTTGATAACTAGTGAGTCAGCCATTGCCAAATTTCCTTTGTATTGGAAAGAAACAAGTTTCTATCTTACGCTGTCATTTTAGATTTTATGTTAACTCTGATTACAAAACCCTTTAGTCTATCTGGGGGCTTAATCAACCTTTTATCTGCATGACAATTTTCAAATGCATGTGTATGCTGTCTATTCCATTTTATGATCACATTGGCCCTTTGCTTTTGCTAAGAAAGGTTATTGGATGCGAAGGCTCTTCATCACAGAGTCAGTTCCAAATCCTGTTCCTCCTACTGTCATGAGAAGCTTTCCTTGCCAATTTCTTGGTCTCATAGTGAGCCAATCTATAGCATCTTTGATACTGCACATTGCTATATGAATAGGTGAACAGAAGGGAAAGGGCCAGACCTGAATTTGATCTGCTCCCTGGGGTAAGACAGGAGCTGGGTGACAAAGAAATGCTGATCTAAGGCACCCATAGGTTCTTCTGTGATATATGCAAAACTGTACGAGGACTCCACAAGGAAATAGTGTTCAGAGGCACAGGAAGGCTCAGGAGCAGCTGTCAGTCATCAATTTTTATGCTCTGCTATTCACCTGTCACTCACGGGTAGTCACCAGGCACCTCTGAGATCAGTTAGGGTAGCATGAAGCAAGACAGAGCAGACTGAGATGTGGTGAGCAGAGAGCTCTTTGGCTCAGGAACCCGCGTGAGTATCGGCTCTCCTAGACAGAAGGGCAGCCAGGTAAGCTTGAGAACTCAGGTGATAGCCCCAGACTCCCACACCTGAGCCAGGAACCACGGCACAGAATTGAGGGGGAAAGCTGAGACTTTCTAAATACCACTTGACTTCAGGCCTCCTTTGGGCTCTCACACGGTGTTGCCATTTTAGGAGGCGGGATGGGAAGAGAGCTGCCCTTGACCGGAGAAAGGTGTTGGAACACACTGAAAGCCAAGTTGCCTTCCTGCAGATGGCTGCTTATTTATATGCCAAGAAGAAGCTCCACACAGTTTAAAAGTAATAACTTCAGGTTTCCTAAGGTAAATAATCATTCAGAAAAGCCACAACTCTGTATGGAATCAAAAACATCCCTGAAAGCACTGTCAACATCTGGAGTTTTCAAATAATAAAATTCATCCTTCTCATCCAAGTTTTACATCATCTCACTATTAGGGACAGTGGCTTCCTGGATGACTGTTAATGATGGTTGTCTTTATTATATTTTAGACCATTTAGCAAAGTTTATTGATTTATACTTCCTTGTAATTAGTTGTAGTGATTAAAATAGCTTTTATAGTCCTCTAGAGATTGACTTTTAAAAGAATCAACATTTCCCCCAAATTACGTGCTTTAAAACATGGTTAAATACTGTTTGCATTCAGCACTGAACCATCAGTGGTGAAACTGTGATTTTATATGTAGTTGCTTTCTCATCCCTCTACTTACATGGTGCCATCAGCCAATTACTTGGCAGCCAATAATAATAACAGCAGCCAACTTTCACTGAGTGTTTACAGGAAACTGAATGTTGTGCTAAATGTCTTACTGCATTATTTCATTTAATCCTCTCAACAATGCTAGGAAGTAGGGACTATTTAACTGAAAATTGCAGGAGTTAAGCTACTCAGCTGGTAAATGGCAAAGCAGAAATCTGAACCTAGGGCTGTTGTCACTTCAAATTTTCTGCTTTAACCACTCACATCCACTGCTGACTGCCCAGTTAACCAGGGAGAACCATTCTAAACTTAGATGAGTTGGAAGTCCCAAGCTGATTTGAAGGGTGCTAGACTAGCCTACAAAGAAAAATATCTTCCCAAACCAACCTCACTTGAAACTGAAATTCCACTATTAGCATAATTCTTTTTGTTAGGTAGGAAGTCAGATATGAGCTTATGTGTGTGTGACAAAGGCCTAAGGAGACATCTATGTCCAGCATATGTATCTCAAAGTCATCCGGATAACCTTTCAGGAGCAGCCCAGTATTTGCATCCTGCCCTGCCCCTTCTATCCAATAACCTGCCAAGTGGGGGTCCCTGCCCCTTCTGCCTGATAATCTTCCAGGTGCAGCTCAGTATCTGCATTTCAAATATCCTGCTCCGGATCCTGATCCTCCAGGGGGTCCTGCCCATCCTTCGTCTAACCGGGGCAACACCAACCAGGCTTCCCCCTGCCTGATAACTTCATGGGGGAAACTCAGATACGAATTTTTCTATTTACATCCAAGAAGTCCTTCATTCCAGGAAGAGCAGAGGTGGGGAGGCAAGGCCCATCCCCTTAAAAACCCCCCGGGCTCAACCAGACTGCGCGCTCAGCCCTCTGCCTCTTTGCCGAGCCGCCTGCCTGCCTGCCCAGGTGTACTCTCTCCACTCAACCATGTAACCCCGCTCTCCCCCAGTCTGAGCAACTGGGCTCCCTCTCTCAGGTTCTGTCTGGAGAGGTGCCCATCCATTCTTACAGATGTCCCTGCTCTAATAAACCTTGCTATTTGCTTTCCACTTATTCTCTGTCTCACACCTGAATTCTTTCTTGTGCGAAGACAAGGACCCTGCCATTCTCTGGTAACATTTTGACCAAGGTATTAGAAGTTTCTGGACAGGGCTACTCCAAGTGTGGGCCACCAAAGAGCTAACATTATAAAAAGCCTTAGAATAAAGCATACAGGTATGTCTTCATGACCTCGGCTCAGGCAATGATTCTTTACATACAACACCAAAAGGCACTACTGACAAAAACAAATCAATAACTTAAGTTTCCTCAAAATTACAAACTTTAGCACTGGAAATAATGTTATATTCAGAACAGCAAGTTACAGAAGACACCGAAGTCTCAGGGCTGAATTATGGAGTCTTTACTTCTGAGAGCTGGGGGCTGCACGGGGTCGTGTGCTCTCCAAATCACGCAGCCCTGATTGAGCTCCTGGGTAAGCTTATAAAGGCAAAAACCACATCTTGGTGGAAGTTCATTACAAAGCCAAGCATTTGTTACAGAAGCTAAAACAAGCAAGGTTACACTTACCATGGGGAGCATCAACACATTTCCCAGCACTTAATGTAAACAAACCTTACAGATAACATTCTTACAAGATTAACTTTTTAGTACATAGTAGTTTGTGACTGTTTAGAAAAAAGTAGAGGACACTCAGGGACAAAATGGAGTGACTCTGGTCTGGACACAGCTCACTGGCATCTCAATAATACCATCAAGAAAAACGAAAAGACAGCTCACAGAATCAGAGAAAATATTGCACGGAATGGTTTTGTGTGTGTGTGTGTTTTTTTTTTTTTTTTTTTTTTTTGGACAGGCAGAGTGGACAGTGAGAGAGAGAGACAGAGAGAGGAAGGTCTTCCTTTGCCGTTGGTTCACCCTCCAATGGCCGCTGTGGCCGGCACACCGCGCTGATCCGAAGCCAGGAGCCAGATGCTTCTCCTGGTCTCCCATGGGGTGCAGGGCCCAAGCACTTGGGCCATCCTCCACTGCACTCCCGGGCCATAGCAGAGAGCTGGCCTGGAAGAGGGGCAACCGGGACAGAATCCAGCGCCCCGACTGGGACTAGAACCCAGTGTGCCGGCGCCGCAAGGCGGAGGATTAGCCTGTTGAGCCGCGGTGCCGGCCTAATAGTTAACACTTTACTATAAACATGGCTTTGTGCTGCGTGATTTTGCTTAGCTGTGGGCTAGTGTAAGTGTTCTGAGCGTGTTTCGTGTGGGCTGGGCTAAGCTATGATGTTCACCAGGTTATGTGTATGAGATGCATTTTCCACTGAACAATATTTTTTAACACATCGACAAGTTTGCTGGGACATAACCTGACTTCTAAGTTGAGAAGCATCTGTGGAGACCGGCACTGTGGCGTAGTAGGCTAAGTCAGCTCTGGCATCCCGTATGGGCTCTGGTTTGTATCCTAGCTGCTCCTCTTCCAATCCAGCTCCCTGCTAACAGCCTGGGAAAGCAATGGAAGATGGTTCAAGTGCTTGGGCCCCTGTACCCACGTGGGACACCAGGAGGAAGCCCCTGGCTCCCGGCTTTGGATCAGCCCAGCTCCAGCCATTGCAGCCATTTAGGGAGTGAACCAGCAAATGGAAGACTTTTCTCTTTTTCTCTCCCTCTCTCTGTCTATAACTCTACCTCTCAAATAAATAAACAAAAATGTTTAAAAAAGAAGAAGAAGAAGAGGGGCTGGCGCTGTGGCATAGTAGGTAAAGCCATGCCTGCTGTGCTGGCATCCCACATGGGCGCCGGTTTGAGTCTCAGCTGTGCCACTTCTGATCAAGTTCTCTGCTATGGTTTGGGAAAGCAGTAGAAGATGGCCCAAGTCCTTGGGTCCCTGCATTGATGTGGGAGACCCAGAAGAAGCTCCTGGATCTTGGCTTCAGATTGGCTCAGCTCTGGCCATTGCGGCCATCTTGGTAGTGAACCAGTGGAGGGAAGACCTCTCTCTCTCTCTCTTTCTCTCTCTCTCTCTCTCTCCCTCTGCCTCTCTGTAACTCTGGTCTTCAATTAAGTAACTCTTTTTATAGAGAGAGAGAAAGAAGCATCTGTGTATTCTTCAGTCAACTCCCATTGCTTGAAATACCTTGAATAGTTCTCTACAAATAAATGCTTAATACAGCATTGTGGTACTTTAATTTAGTCTCAACCTTCCTTAGATCTATGTTTAAAGACCTCAGAGAAAATTTACTTCCTGTGTTCCCTGCTTGGGGGGGAAAGTTTGTTATAATAAAACCATGAGGGATGGTGGCATTGTGGTGCAGTGGGTTAAGCTGCTGCCTGTGATGCCAGCATCCCATGTGAGAGGGGCTCCGAGTCTCAGTTGCTCCACTTCTGATCCAGCTCCCTGCTAATGACCTTGGGAAAACAGTGGAAAATGACCCATGTGGTTGAGCCCCTGCACCCGTGTGGGAGACTCAAATGGAATTCCAGGCTCCTGGTAGGCCATTTTGACTATTTAGGGAATGAACCAGCAGATGGAAGATCTCTCCTATCTCCCTCTTTCTCTCTGTAACTCTGCCTTTCAAATAAAAATAAATATTTTATTAAAAAAATCACAAGATTACTCTATGACTTAAAAAAAGGAAAGCTATTCCATAATACCGCAAATTTTCACAGCACCAACGGTCTCCCATTCTAACATCTGCAAGCTGCCTTCCTAATGTACTAGGGTTTCTCCCCACCCCCACATCACGGCTGTGTACACATGATTGATTCAACAAAGATTAATAAGGTCATGTTTATATAATAAGCTACATAAATAACCACATGCATAAGAAAGCCCTTGGGAGGTACTCATTAATTCTCAGAACTCCTACGAGGTTTCCTTTCTTTAACATTAAGTAACGAGAAAGGAAGAATCTTGGCACCGACAGATGGGTGCTCCATCTTCTGAAACAGAACTTTTTATTCTTAACTCTCAGGAAGCCAAGGCTAGCTGACTCTTGTAGCTGCTCCAGAATCAAACTGAATTAGAGCAGTTTTCTCAGATAAGCAGAGGTTTAAAAACCATCCCAGAAGAAGAACTATGGTCTAATTTATTTTTTTAAAGATTTATTTATTTATTTGAAAGTCAGAGTTACACAGAGAAAGGAGAGGCAGAGAGAGAGAGAAAAAGAGAGAGAGAGAGAGAGAGTCTTCCATCTGCTGGTTCAGTCCCCAAATGGCTGCAACAGCTGGAGCTGCGCCAATCCAAAGCCAGGAGCCAAGAGCTTCTTCCCGTTCTCCCATGTGGGTGCAGGGCCCCAAAGACTTGGGCCATCTTCTACTGCTTTCCCAGGCCATAGCAGAGAGCTGGATTGGAAGTGGAGCAGACGGGACTCGAACCAGCGCCTATATGGGATGAGGGCACTACAAGTGGCAGCTTTACCCCGCTACGCTACAGCGCCGGACCCCCAACTTTATTTTGATGTTACCAACTATTACCAAAGTCTTAGCTGCCACTCAAGGGTCCATGCAGCTTAGACCCCATCTGAATAAACCACCTCACATCTGGACCCTTCCCTGTGCTGGCCCCACTCCTCACCCTCTTGCTTTTGCTGACTCCGTTTCTCCACTGAGAAGGCCCTCCTTCCTTCCTCTCTTCTCGCCCAAGCTCTGCCCCACCCATCAAGAGTCCTCTCAGGTCCATCCCAAACCCTCAGATTTCCCTCGTTCTCAAAGCTGCAAGGTTACTTGATTTTCTTTACCTGTTGTTTGGCCCTTGTGCCCTGCTGCTTTGGGGTTTATTGTGCTGTGTGTCCGATGTGTGCCTAGTGAGATGGTAGCTTCTTTAGCACAGGAACAAAGTCCTTGTCTTCCATTGCACTCCTCTTGACTCCACAAATGGAGCTGTTCCCTAAGTGGTTTTGTTTTTCCTTAAACTGGAGAGGTAAAGTTACAGACAGTGAGAGGGAGAGACAAAGAGAATGGTCTTCCATCTGCTGGTTCACTCCCCAAATGACAGCAATGGCCCGAGCTGGGCCAATCCAAAGCCAGGAGCCAGGAGCTTTCTCCCATGTGGGTGCAGGGGCCCAAGGACTCGGGCCATCCTCCACTGCTTTCTCAGGCCATATTTTTGTCAGTCTTCACATCAGAGAGCTGGATGGGAAGAGGAGCAGCTGGGACTCAAACCTGGGGGAGGCTTAGTCCACTGCGCCCGCCCTCCTTACGTGTTTTCTAAAGCAGATGACTTAGATGCCTCAGGGGAGACTCAACCTATAGAAATGTGGTCAACCAAGCTGTTCTTTTTTTTTTTTTTTTTTTTGACAGGCAGCTCCAATGGCCACCGCGGCCAGCGCACCGCACTGATCCGAAGGCAGGAGCCAGGTGCTTCTCCTGGTCTCCCATGGGGTGCAGGGCCCAAGCACTTGGGCCATCCTCCACTGCACTCCCAGGCCACAGCAGAGAACTGGCCTGGAAGAAGATGGTCCAAGTGCTTGGGCTCCTGCCATCCACGTGGGAGACCAGGATGAAGCTCAGTGATCCCTGGCTTCAGCCTGGCCCAGCGCTGCCTGCTGTGGTCATCTGGGGAGTGAATCAGTAGATGGAAGATCTCTCTGTGTGTGTCTCTCCCACTCTCTCTGTAACTCTTTCAAGTTAGAGTTACAAGTTACAAGTCAGAGTTACACAGAGAGAGGAGAGGCAGAGAGAGAGAGAGAGAGAGAGGTCTTGCATCCACTGGTTCACTCCCAGATGGCCGCAATGGCCAGAGCTGAGCTGGTCCGAAGCCAGGAGCCAGGAGCTTCTTTTGGGTCTCCCACGTGGGTGTAGGGGCCCAGCGACTTGCACCATCTTCTACTGCTATCCCAGGCCACAGTAGAGAGCTGGATTGGAACAGGAGCAGCGGGACTAGAACCAGTGCCCATATGGGATGCCGGTGCTTCAGGCCAGGGTGTTAACCCACTGCACCACAGTGCCGGCCCAATAAATAAATCTTCTTAAAAATGTTTTTAATTTATTTGAAAGGAGAATAAGAAGAGAGAGAGATCTTCCATCTCCTGGTTCACTCCCCAAATGCCCCAACAAGAGCCTGAAACTCAATCTGGGTCTTCCACACAGGTATCAGGGACTCAAGCACTTTTTTTTTTTCTGGTATGTTTCTTTTTTTTTTTTTTAACTTTTATTTAATGAATATAGATTTCCAAAATACAGCTTATGGATGACATTGGCTTCCCCCCCTCCCCAACGACTTCCCTCCCACCCACAACCCTCCCCTTTCCCGCTCTCTCTCCCCTTCCATTCTTATCAAGATTCATTTTCAATTTTCTTTATATACAGAAGATCAGTTTAGTATACATTAAGTAAAGATTTCAACAGTTTGCAACCACATAGAAACACAAAGTGAAAATACTGTTTGAGTACTTGTTATAGCATTAAATCTCAATGTACAGCACATTAAGGACAGAGATCCTACATGAGGAGTAAGTGCACAGTGACTCCTGCTGTTAGTCATGAGTTTCCAAGGCTATGGAAACCTTTTGAGTTCACTGACTCTTATCTTATTTAGACAAGGTCATAGTCAAAGTGGAAGTTCTCTCCTCCCTTCAGAGAAAGGTACCTCCTTCTTTGAAGACCTGTTCTTTCCACTGGGATCTCACTCACAGAGATCTTTCATTTAGGTTTTGTGGTTTTTTTTTTTTTTTTTTTTTTTTTTTTGCCAGAGTGTCTTGGCTTTCCATGCCTGAAATACTCTCATGGGCTTTTCAGCCGGAGCCGAATGCCTTTAGGGCTGATTCTGAGGCCAGAGTGCTGTTTAGGACATCCGCCATTCTATGAGTCTGCTGAGTATCTCGCTTCCCATGTTGGATCACTCTCCCCTTTATTTATTCTATCGGTTAGTATTAGCAGGCACTAGACTTGTTTACGTGATCCCTTTGACTCTTAGTCCTTTCATTATGATCAATTGTGAACAGAAATTGATCACTTGGACTAGTGAGATGGCATTGGTGCATGCCACCTTGATGGGATTGAATTGGAATCCCCTGGTATGTTTCTAACTCTACCATTTGGGGCAAGTCAGCTTGAGCATGAGGGACTCAAGCACTTGAGCCATCACCTGCTGCCTCTGAGCACACGTTAGCAGGAAGCTGGGTCAGAAGCAGCGCACAGACTCAAAGCCAGGGACTCCAGGATGTGACATGGGCATCTCAAGCGGCGATTTCACCGCTGTGCCAAATGCTTTCTCCAGATCCTCTCAGTTTCAACTCCTTCTCTTTTTATCTCTGGAAACTTTTATTTTATTGCTATTATTTCCTGTTCTGCATTCTTGTTTTTATGAAACTCCCGTTTCTCCTATTTTCTGTTTCCATATCTTCTGGCACTACACTTCTTTCTATATTCTGGGAGATCGCCTCAATTTCATCATCAATAAACCTTTCTAGAAGTTTATCAAGTTTTTCATTTTAAGAATTCCCTCTTTTTGTGTGATTTTTCATTTTGTGTAAAAATTTTGGGGGAAAAACCCCTTTGTCTAAATTCCTCTCAAATCACTTTTCTTCTCATGAATTAAACTTCTTTTCTGAATCACCTCTAACCTCTCCTAAGGTCAATTTTAACTGATTTCTCATCTCAGCCTTTCTTCTTTTTTCATGTTGCTGCTTTTCTTCTCTCTCTTTTTTTTTTAGATTTATTTTATTTATTTGAAAGCGTTACAGAGAGAGGTAGAGACAGAGAGAGAGGTCTTCGTCTGCTGTTTCACTCCCCAGATAGCTGCAATGGCTGGAGCTGTGCTGATCCAAAGTCAGGAGCCAGAAGCTTCCTCCAGGTCCCCCACATGGGTGCAGAGCCCCCAAGGACTTGGGCCATCCTCCACTGCTATCCCAGGCCATAGCAGAGAGCTGGATTGGAAAGAGGAACAGCCAGGACTAGAACTGGCGCCCATATAGGATGCCAGCATTTTAGGCCATGACGTTAACCCGCTGCTCCACAGCGCCGGCCCCCATGTTGCTGTTTTCATCACGTGTATTGGCTACCTATTCATGTTTAATAACAATGACCTTGAGTGGACGTTCAAATAATTGAAATGGAGAGAAACATCTAAGCATGAAGTCTGTGTATGCACTTGCAGAAGCCATGAAACCAGCAGTTTAGCTGTGGGTTGAACAAGCAAGGAACCAGCAGTCCAGCTAACAGCCTCCCCCAGGCAGGAGTAAGGGACAGCTCTGCTGTGCTAGAGAAGCACTCACATTACAAACACCAGCTCTTCAGATGGGTCCATATCCTAAGAAGAAAGTCCTTTCAGACTTGCCCAGGGCAAATGTCAGACAGTTTGGTGTCTTTTCTAAGCAGGTTGGGAGTGTATTTGGAAAGACTGATCACTGGATACACAGGTCACCGACTGATGCACCTGTATTCAGCCCTGCTCCTCCTTCTCCATCTCTTCTGCCCCTGATGACCCTGAATCAGGGGATTTCATGAGATTCCTGAGGACAACTGCCACCTCCACTGTAACCCCTTCCTGGCTCCTGCTGGGCCACAGTCTATCCACAATGTGTCATCCATCAGTGTGCTTCATGCCATTTTTTCCCCTACTAGCAATTGTTAAAATTGCTTAAGTTCAGCCGGCGCCGCGGCTCAATAGGCTAATCCTCTGCCTGCGGCACCAGCACCCCGGGTTCTAGTCCCAGTTGGGGCGCTGGATTCTGTCCTGGTTGCCCCTCTTCCAGGCCAGCTCTCTGCTGTGGCCCGGGAGTGCAGTGGAGGATGGCCCAAGTGCTTGGGCCCTGCACCCGCATGGGAGACCAGGAGAAGCACCTGGCTCCTGGCTTTGGATCAGCGTGGTGCGACGGCCGCAGTGCACCGGCCACAGCAGCCATTGGAGGGTGAACCAACGGCAAAGGAAGACCTTTCTCTCTGTCTCTCTCACTGTCCACTCTGCCTGTCAAAAACAAAAATTGCTTATGTTGTTCCATGTCTACACCATTACACATGTATTTCCCTTTTTAAATCCCTTTATAGTTTAATAGAATCTCAAGAAGTATGGAAGTGAAATATAAAAACATCTTGAACTGGGAGACAATCATGTACATTCAAAAGCCCCTGTTGATCCTGATGATCAGCCGGATTGGGGAGACATGGCCTTAAACTATCTTCTTTTCACGTTTCCTTGTTTGAGCACCAAGTATTTACTGCTTTATAATTCTTTGCATTCCATGACTCATTTTTCTAACTTTTTGGTACTTTTGATGAGAGCAAGTGTATGTCTGGTTACTGCTTGTAGATTTGAATTGTTTGTGCCTATCCTATGGGACCTCATTCAACTCCTAGAATGATGGAACGCACATCTTAGAATTCAACACATTTCATTGAATAAAAGAATAAACAAGTGAATGAGTGAGTGAAGGAAGGATATGCATTCAAGTTAAGCAGTTTCTCTAATTTTTTAAATTGTGATTTTATTTATTCAGGTGACAGTTGTTGAAATAAAGCTAGTCAGCACTATAGGATTAATCCCTTCTTAAAACACAATGACTCAATTTTATTTTTTAAAGAAACTTTCCATTTCCAAGAACCCTATTTCCAGAAACACTTCATAATGCACAAGCTTTCAGCTTGCAAATGGTTTCACTTGAGTCTCAGATCAGAAATAGCTTGTATGAGTCCAGAGACATGAATGAGGCTCTTCTTGTGGGGTTTTCCTATTTTGGTCTAATGCTTACCACCTGAGTGGATTCTGCTGCCATAAATGCATTTGGATGCAAGGTTGCTATTATAAATAACAAAATTAAAAGCAAACATACCTCAGTCATCATTGATTCATATATCAGACATAGACAGTAAAATAAATATCCCTATTAAAATAATTATCAGGATAAAATGCTAAAAAACCATAATCCATTTTTGTCAGTCTTCAAATTGAGTCTAAATTTTTAATAAATAACATGCATCCTCCTTATCTTGAGCTATTTTTTTAATGAATACAGAAATAACAGCGCTGAGATTTAAAAATAGCAAGAGGAAAAGAGCAAAAACCACAGACTTATTGAACTTTTTTAGGCTCCAACTTGTGATAACTTTTTTGTTGCCACATACCTGATATTTTTATTGCATGATGAAAGATTTTAGTGAGTTTGGATAGTTACTGATTCCTCAATCAGCAAGTGTTTTCATTATTTACAGATCATTTGGATATTGTGAATATCATTTCAGTTAGCCAGGACCCTGGGGTTATAATGAGAAAGAATTCAGACTATGTGAAGTTCTACACGACAAATGACCCAGTTCTTTCAGTGAACAGATGGCTTTCATTATTTAGTTTTAAAAGAGGTACTTGTTGGATGGGCATTTGGCCTGGTGGTTCAAACCCCCATGCCCTGCACTGGAATGCCTGGGTTTGAGTCCTGGCTATGACTTCCAATTCCAGCTTCCTGCTAATGTAGACTGGGGGAGGCAGCCGTGATGGCTCAGCTCAAGTAGTTGGGTCCCTATGATCCATTTGGAAGATCCAGACTGAGTCCCAGGCTCCCAGCTTCAAACTGGCACAGCCCTGGTCACTGGGGACATTTGGGAAGAGAAACAAGCAGATGGGCGCTCTCTCTGTGTCTGTGTCTTTCTGTCTGTCTGTCTCTCTGTTTCTGTGACTCTTCAATCAATACATAAAAACTTAAAGAAAACAATTAAAAAAGAGGTGGGTGCTGTGGCACAGTTGGTTAGGTTGCAGCTTGGGATGCCAGCAGCCCATAGTGGAATGCTTGTGATCAGGTCCTGCCTCTGCTTTCAATTCAGCTTCCTGCTAACGCAGGAAGGGAGGCAGCAGATGGCGACTCAAATGCTTGCTTCCTGAATAACAGGGCCTGATAGGGTGACTAACGTCAATGCATGAAACCATATCAAGTGGCCAGGAGTTCCGCTCCAAGCAGCAAGCTCCAATTTTAAATTATTTTTATTTATTTGAAAGGCAGAGAGACAGACACACAGAGAACTACCATCTGGTTCACTCCCTAAATGCCCACAGTGGTCAGTGCTGGACCAGGGCCAAAGCTGAGAGCTGGGAAAATAATCCCAGGTTCCCACAGAGATGGCGAGAATCAAACAACTTGATTTCCAGGCTCTGCACTGGCAAGAAGCTAGTCAGCAGCTGAAGCCAGGAAGGGGGCCCAGGCATTCCGATATGAGATGCAAGCCTCCCAACCACCAGGCTTAATGCATGTTCCAAGTTCTAATTTTAAACAGATCACAGCCAGCAAAACTTTTCCAAGCTGCTAAAATGCAGAATATGCATTTTACCCAGTTTTCTGTTTGTTTAGAAACTGTGGGGAGCAACTGGGAGCAACTCGGACTAGACTAAGTTACTGGAATTAAGACTTATTCTATGCATCTGCTCTCCCACAATATGGCGCTGGGAGAGGAGGAAACAGCTTCTACACAGCTGCCTCCAGTTCAGCCAATAAACTGTAGGACCTGCTCCTGATTGGAGGAGAGCAGCGTACTCGGCGTATGGGTAGCAGAGTTGGGATTGGTGGAAGAGGACTATAAAGGAGGAGAGAGACAACATGCACCAGGAACATCTAAGGGGAACATCTATCTGAAGGAACACCTGTGCAGCCCCCGAGAGAGCCGGCCGGCGGTGTGCCGCTCCCCCGCGGAAGTGGGGAAAGTGGCAGGGGGAACCGCCCTTCCACGGAGGTGGAAGGGACGGTAGCCAACCCGGGAAGAACCAGCAGCAAACCCGGGAAGGGCCGAGCAGACAAAAGAACAGCGCAGGGTCCTGTGTCGTTCCTCCACGAAGACGGGGAGCGACAGAAACTATTTGTTGTTTGTCACTGTAACAAATACATTATAACAACATCTCTAGGCCACTGGATTTCTTTGGAAGTAAAGACATCAGACATCAGAACAGCAATGTTTTTAAAACACATCATCTACTGTTATCAGCTTAGGTTACAAGCCTGAATTTTTGCAAAGCAATGAACCCAATATCGTGGTCCTAGTACTTGTACACTGTCATATTTTAAGCTGCTTTTGCTAGATGTAGAGATTTTTGGAGCTCCAGGGGCCTCAGAGGTGATAATCACCTAATTTTATAGGGGAAGTAAGAGAGGCGCAGAGAGGTTAACCTGATTCTTTTGACAATAAAATAATTGGATCATGTACATTGTAACCCAGTGGCAGCACGAGGGGGCACCTGTGGGTCCCCACCTCCACTCCCACTATGCCATAATCTCCGGTTGTCCCCCCTTAATTCTCCTCCCCCAGAAAGCAATCTGTAAAAACTGTGATTCAAAAAAACCCTTCCGGCCAAGTTCCCCTTGGTGCCTTCTTCCCACCCAGCCCGGCACACAAATCTCTCCATGTGCAGGATTAACCTTCCTCCACTCATGTTGACCGAATGCTTGTAGAATTCCATATTTCATCTGCTGAGGCCTTGCCCCCCTAATCAGGAGGCACAGTCTTTGGAAGACAGTTAGGATTAGATGGAAGTCTTGAGAGTGAAACCCTCATGAATAAAATTGGTGACCTTATAAGGGTCCCAAGAGAGTTTGCTTCCCCTCTCTCCACCTCGGGAGGATACCACGAGAAGTCGGCGATCCACAGCCTGGAAAACAGCCCTTGCCAGAGCAGACTCTCTGATCTCAGATTTTCCGGCTCCAGAATGTAAAAATGAAGCTTCTGCTGTTGGGTTTAGTGTTGTTATTATTATTATTGGAGAGACAGAGAGACACACACACACACATACACACACACACACACACAGAGAGAGAGAGAGAGAGAGAGAGAGAGATTGAACTTCCATCCTCTGGTTCATTTCCTAAATGTCCATAACAGCCTGGGTTCAGCTGGAACCAGAACTAGGAGCCAGGAACTCAATCCAGGTGCTTGGCAAATTATCTGCTGTTTTCCAGGGTCTGCACTGGCAGGAAGCTAGAATTGGGTGCCAAAGCTGGGAATAAAACCCAAGCTTGAATTTGTACAGAGGTGACTGAGCATTTTAAAGGGAGAATGGAGGAGTAGGGACAGGGAAGAGCAAGGGCTCCTTAGAGCCAGGGAAGTGAAAAATGACAAGTGTAATTGCAATGAGGCCTGTGTCTTCTGGCAAGAAATTATCAAAGTCAAGATTCTATCCTCTCAGAGACAGAGGCCCTGGTTCCCCGATGCTTTTAAAGGAATGGTTTTCAGGTCTCTGGGAAAGATACCTGTGAATTGTAGGAGACACATTTACACTCAAAGGGACAGAGGAAGGATTCCCAATAGTAAGTCCTTGTGTCACTGGGCTTCTCATTTCTACAACGATCTACCTAAGACGAGCTACGTAGGAAGGAAGGAGATTTATTTTGTCCATGGTTTGGGAGGTTCATACTCTTGAGGTCGGATGGCCCCATCGGTGTGATGAGGCTGGAGAATGACAATGGCAGAGTTTGTGCAGAGGAAGTCACATGGCGAGCTGGGAGCAGGGGAGAACTCGGGCTTATCTAACCAGCCCTCTTGAGGGCATGGCCCCTATGATCTAAGGACCTCCTGCTAGGCCCATCTCCCAAACACCTTGCCTGGATTCAATTTCCACCCTCTTAGTATCATTAACTGATGACTTTGGAGATTAAATGTGTTCAGGAGTTTGGGAGGCAAATCTTCAAACCATACCAGCCCTTTGTAGTAAGCGCTCTAAGAAAGGGAGATGAAGGTCTAGCTTCAGGTCTTGGTTAAAACAAACAAACATTTTATTTTACTTCCTTGTGTTCGTTCTAATTCTTGAAAATACGGGGTATATTCCGAAGCTGAGGTCCTCTCCATAC
Source organism: Oryctolagus cuniculus (assembly GCF_964237555.1). Lineage (NCBI taxonomy): Eukaryota > Metazoa > Chordata > Mammalia > Lagomorpha > Leporidae > Oryctolagus > Oryctolagus cuniculus. The sequence continues at coordinate 30,434,584 of NC_091441.1, forward strand.
CCACCAGCTACTTTACAAGGGCTGAACTGGTGCTGCGTTAAGAAGCCAGGTGGACACGCCCTGCAGACGCGAGCGTGGGCGGTCCTTAGTCAGAGTGGGTGGAGCTGCCCAGAGAACGCGTTTTGGGCCCCGCCGGCTCCCGTAGGAGAGCGCACCGCAGAGCGCCGCCACGTCCGCTGTGGCTTCGGTAGGGAGTTAGCTGTGGGCAGCTCTGGGCACAATGGCCTTCACTTTGTACTCCCTGATGCAGGCGGCCCTGCTGTGCGTAAATGCCATTGCCGTGCTACACGAGGAGCGCTTCCTCAAAAACAGTGAGTGAGGCCGGGACGGGCCGAGGGGCAGCGGCGGCGCCATGGGCGCGCGACCGGAGCCGGGCCGCGTCAGGAGGCGACCGGGGCCGGGACGAATGAGTGGCCGGGGGCTCAGCCCGGGTGAGGGGGCGGCTCGTTGCGGGGCGAGCCGCGTCGCTTTGATCTCTCCGAGGTTTGCGCTCCGTTGGGCGGTGCGGGGTCCTGTGGCCGGGGTCGGGGTACGGACCTGAGCCGGGGATGCCCTGGCTGCTGTCAGTTTAGGTCGGTAGTTCAGCCGCATCTCCTTGCGATGGCTTTTAGCCGGCGAAAAGTTGGGGTCCGAGGCTGGAGTTAGAGTTGGGGTTGAGGAGGGGGCGTGGCTCATCTTAGAGCAGAGGGAGTTACCAGACGGGAGGGCGGTGGGCTGCGGGGCTCGAGGGAGAAGAGGCAGGGCAACGTGGTGGAGTTATGAGGACCTAGAGCCCCATGTTCCAAGAAAAGTGTGTTCATTACGGCTCTTGAGCGCGCGCAGTGTGCTAAGGACTGTGCTAGGATCTAGGAATGCGAAGATGAAGATACAGGTATGGCTGCCGGGACCTCACAGGGCAGCGGTCTGCACGCCACCCTGGGCCGGCGGCCGCTCCTTGTGGGAGGCAGACGTGAGACAGGCTAGTGAGTGCGAGCGTGATGGAACTCATTTGTCTTAGGAGCTGCAGTCGCAGTGGCTACCCTGCCCTTCGGGTGGAATGCAGTCTAAGTAAAAGCTGACCAGGGAAAAGGTATGCGGATACCGCATGATGAGATCCCTTCTTGTGAACTTGGAAGAAGTGTGTCTAAGCTGGAATTTGATGCGAGTATACATTAGCTGGTTGCAGGCTTGGGAGCGTGAGGAGAGTGCGTGAACTCGGAGGCAGGCGAAGACAGCTTCAGCAGGGCTTGGGTTATTTGGAAGATCCTTCCAGCATTAGTACGGAGGCAGCCTGGGAGGGAGAGAAGTTCCAACTAAGGCCCTTAGAGGCTGGTGGGTGTGTTAGTAACTGATAGTTGTGTGGTGATTGTCAGGCGCAGGGTCTGCATCCAGTGCTTTGTGTGTATGGGCTTGTGTAACTTTCACAGCACACCCGTGAGACAGTTTGTGTTTTCATGCCCACTTTTCAGATGAGGACCCTGAAGCACAAAAATGTAGGTAAATGTTCTAGGCCCACACAGGTAGAAAGTGGTGGGACTGGCACACCCATTTCAGGAAAATTAGTCGTGAGTTCATTGCTTGTAGTTAAGAAAGTGTTCCTTTCTACCATTTATAAGTGAAAATTCAATTTGTGAACAGACTTCCAAAGTACTTTATCTGAGGTTAAAAAAAAAAAACAACATCTTGAACTGTGCTTCTGTTGTTTTTCTAATGTAACAAAATAGAGTATATTTGATGAGCATGAAAAATGTTCTGTAAAATTGAAAAATAAGTCATTTTAAGTTTTCATGATGCTCAATTAACGAATCTTACAAATAACAAAGCTGAAGTGGTGGAGCTAGGTTTCAGACGAAGGCAGTTTGATTCCAGAGTCAGCTCTGTGGCACTGTGCTAAAAGGAAAAGCAGAAGTGATCATGTTATGGGTTGAATTGTGCTCCCGAAAAAGGCACGTTGAAATCTTAACCCTTGGTATGTTGAATGAGACCTCATTTGGAAGCAACACCTTTGCAGTTGTAATCAAGTTGTGATGGTGGATTGGGCTGGGTGCTAGATCCAATGAATGGTGTCATTGTTAGGAGAGATAGATACTGGGAAGGAGAGAGAGATACTGGGAAGCGGACCCTGTGACAACAGAGGTAGTGATGGAACCATAAGCCAAGGAACACCAAGAATTTCCAGCAACCACCAGATGTTAGTAGAGAGGCGTAAATAAGAGTATTCTTCAGAGCCCCCACCCTACTGACAGCTTGATGTTTTGGATTTCCGACTTTCAAAACCATGAGAAAGGAGATTTCTGTTGTGTTTGTGGTGCTTTTTATGGCAGCCCCAGGAAACTAACGCAAATCAGAAGATTTTAAAGGTAAAAAAGGCAAGAACTGGGGCTGGCGCTGTGGTGTAGTGGGCTAAGCCTCTCCACCTGTGGTGCTGGAATCCCATTTGGGTGCTGGTTAAAGTCCCAGCTGCTCTCTGCTATGGCCTAAGAAAGCAGTAGAAGATGGTCCAAGTCCCTGGGCCCCTGCAACCCACATGGGAGACCTAGAAGAAGCTTCTTTCTCCTGGCTTTGAAGCAGCTCAGCTCCAGCCATTGTGGCCATCTGGGGGGGTGCACCAACAGATGGAAGACCTCTCTGTCTCTTCTCTCTCTGTTGGACATTGGGAATGAGAAGGAGAAGACAAAAATTGAAGATCTCTTTTCAGTTCTATGGCTTAAACTACTAAGTCCTTTGGCTGCTTTGGAGACTATTGGAGGAAAATTGGGGTGATGTTAGTGAATAATGAGGAGATAGTGAAATAAGTTTGGAATATGTTGAGGCTGAGATTTCTGTGAGACATGCAAATGAACATGTAGTCTGATCAGTTGAATCCAAGTCCATAGCCCACAAACCAGGGTGGAAACTGAACTTTGAGTTTGTCAAACTCTGATAATAAACGAAGCCATTTGAGCAAATCAAATTGCTCAAAGAATGTGCCATGGAATATCTGAGAATCTACTTCATTATTTAATGTTTAGGTCAAGGTTGAAGAGCTGACAAAATTGATAGAATGAGCAAAACAGAAAGCTAAGAAAACTTAAGAGGTTTTGTTACCGGAGAAGCTAGGGTTCTTGTCTTTGTGCAAGAAAGAATTCAGGTGTGAGACAGAGAGTAGTGGAAAGCAAAATAGCAAGGTTCATTAGGGTAGGGACATCCGTAAGAACGGATGGGCATCTCTCCAGACAGGACCTGAGAGAGAGAGAGAGCCCAGGCGCTCAGACTGGGGGAGAGCGAGGTTACATGGTTGAGTGGAGAGAGTACACCTGGGCAGGCCGGCGGGCGGCTCAGCAGAGAGGCAGAGGGATGAGCGCGCAGCCCGGTTGAGGCTGGGGTTTTTAAGGGAGTCTGTTTACCTACCTCCCCCTCTCATGCAGGACAAAGGATGGGGAGTCCTGGCAGAAGGGTTTGTTGGATGAAAATTAGCAGATTCCTCCCCAGATTTGCTGGTGCCCTGGCAGAGTAGGGGGGCTTCCCTTAGGGCATGTCTGAGACGGTTTTAATTCCCCATGTTATCAGGTAACCCCTTTGGTGCTGAGGAGAGAGAATTCTCCTGGGAGCTTTCTTTGGGGGAAGGGCTGGGACCTGATAACCTCTGGGAGGTTATCAGGGTCTGGGCAGGACTTTGAAGTGCAGGATGATGGGCTTCTAGGGCTTCCCCAGTGGGTGCTGGTCTTCAGGCCTTTCTCATACACACATAGGCTCAATTTCTGACTTCCTACCTAACAGTTTCACTCAGGTCAAAGAGTGAAGAAGGGATAGTATAACAATGAAAGGTTGCAGAGAAGCCGGGCAAGTTAAGAACTGTAAGAGGTCCTAAGGAATCGGGATAATTAGATTCTCGGTGGTTTTACAAGAGCAGTGGGTAAAACCCAGGTTAGAATAGGTTTGAGGCCGGCGCCGCGGCTCACTAGGCTAATCCTCCGCCTTGCAGCGCCAGCACACCGGGTTCTAGTCCCGGTTGGGGTGTTGGATTCTGTCCCGGTTGCTCCTCTTCCAGGCCAGCTCTCTGCTGTGGCCCAGGAGTGCAGTGGAGGATGGCCCAAGTGCTTGGGCCCTGCACCCCATGGGAGACCAGGAGAAGCTCCTGACTTTGGATCAGCGCAGTGCGCCGGCTGCAGTGGCCGTTGTGGGGGTGAACAAATGGAAAAAAAAAAAAAGAAGACCTTTCTCTCTGTCTCTCTCTCTCGTTGTCCACTCTGCCTGTCAAAAAAAAAAAAAAAAAAAAAAAAAAAGTTTGAGAAGACAAAGGAAAAGAAGTCTATGTCATCCCAATAATATTTCAGGGGCAGCCTGGTATTTGGGTATTTGCATCTTGCCCTGCCCCCTTCTACCTCATAACCTGCCTGGTGCCCCCCTCCCTTCTGCCTGACAAATCTTCCACAGTCTCCCAGATGCAGCCCAGGATCTGCAGTTCAAACACCCTGCTCCTGATCCCTGTTCTCCAGGGGGTCCTGCTCCCCTTTAAACCCAGGATGGCGCCAGCTAGGCTTCCACCTGTCTGATACCTTCAAGGGAAAACTCAGATAGGAGCTTCTTAAGACTTACATCTGTAAAATCTTTTGTTTCAGGAGGAAATGTGTGAAGACAGAGACCCATATCCTTAAAACCACCCCTACCCCCCCCTCCCCCCCCCGCCTCAGCTGGACTGCGCGCTCAGCCCTCTGCCTCTTTGTGGAGCCACCTGCCTGCCTGCCCACCCAGGTGTACTCTCCACTCAACCATGTAACCTCCCCCCCAAGTCCGAGCGACTGGGCTCTCTCTCAGTTCCTGTCTGGAGAGGTGCCCATCCATTCTTACGGATGTCCCTACCCTAATGAACTTTGCTACTTTTTACTTCCCACTACTCTGTCTCACGCCTGAATTCTTTCTTGCATGAAGACAAGAACCCTGCCATTCACCGATAACAAAAAGAGAAGGAGAAGGTACAGGGATGTGTTTAGTGGTGATGGTTTTGCTGTTAGATAGGAAAGGCTTGAGATGTCTCAATGACAGTGAAACTAGCCAGGTCTCTTCAGTAAGTCAGGGCCATGAAGTAGAGGGGTCTGGTGCTGTGGTGTAGCAGGTAAAGCTACCACCTGCAGTGCCAGCATCTCATTTGGGTGCCAGTTCAAGTCCCAGCTGCTCAACTTCTGATCTAGCTCTCTGCTATGCCTGGGAAAGCAGAAGATGGCCAAGTCCTTGGGGCCCTTTTCCGACTTGGGAAACCCAGAAGAAGCTCCTGGCTCCTGGCTTTGGATCAGCACAGCTCTGGCCATTGTGTCCATCTGGAGAGTGAAGCAGCAGATGGAAGACCTTCCTCTGCCTCTGCGTCACTGTAACTCTGTCTTTCAAATAAATAAATAAATACGAAAAAAAAAAAAAGGTGAGCAAGGGGTAACCAGTGAGGCAGGCATGCAAAATATAAGAATGAATGAGAAAGAGAGAGAGAGAGAAAGAGAAGTGTGAAAGATATTTATATGCAGTGTATGGATTTTGATTGAATCCTGGCTCAAAAATATCGACCATAAAAAGCATTTTGGAACATTTGATGAAAATTGAACACGGACTAGGTAACTAGATGATATCAAGGACTCACTGTAAAATTTTTTTATTGTTATAATGGTATTATAGAGGGAAATATACTTAGTTTTCAAAGATGCATACTGAAATACTTAGTAGTGGAAATCATAGCATCAGTTTTTTAAAAATATCTAAGTAGGGAGAGGCCCACGGTGGCACAGCAGGTTAAGTTGCCTAGCCGTAATGCCAGCCTCCCATATGGGTGCTGGTTCAAGCCCTGGTTCTTCCACTTCTGATCCAGCTCCCTGCTAATGAGCCTGGGAAAGCAGCTGAAGATGGCCCAAGTCCTTTGGCCCCTTCGTGCATGGGAGACCCAGAAGAAACTCCTGGCTCCTGGCTTCAGCCTGACCCAGCCCTAGCTGTTGTGGCCATCTGGGTCGTGCAGCAGCAGATGGAAAATTCTCTGTCTCCTCTCTCCCTCTGTAACTCTGCCTTTCAAATAAATAAATCTTAAAAAAAAAAAAAATCTGAGTGGAAGAAAGATGAACTATATGTGTATAACAAAAAGTTAATAAATTCAATGATAGCTGTGTTTTAAAGACTTCTTAAAGGTAAAAAATAATTGCTAATGGAAAGAATCTAGAAGTGAGAGAAATAAAAGAGGCGAGTGAGAGGACTGGTTGTTTAAGGATTCTGCGGTAGGAAGGGATGGATGAAATCTGAGGCACAGATGGAAGAGGTGGCCTTAACTAAAAAGTGGGATGTTTTCTTCATTAAAAAAGAAAGGCTAGCTGGCAGGGGAGGAAGGCTCCTAAGGTTGGGTGGCAGAAAGCTGTTCTTCAGTGCTTACAACAAATGAGCTGATCACTGTGAACCAGGGGAAGGATACAGGAGGAACAGAGCACAAGGTCTCTATTCTCAGATAGCTTAGCAGTCTAACAGAAGAACACACGTTTACAGTAATCATACACATTGCTCATTGAGTCTGAGAGAAATGTTTTAAAGGAAAAGAACAAGCCAGGAGGAAGTAACCTGGGGAATAAGGGCAGTGTGATCTCTTTAGGAATAGAAGCAGAGTGAGTCCTGAAATTTGAGTAGGAATTTAAGGCTTAAGGTACCTTGAACACTTCCAAGTGGAGCTTTCAGTTAGGCACTTGAATAGACAGGTGTGGTGTCAGAAGGATGTCTAGAAGACACTTACGTGTGAAGATTTTCAGTACTGAATGGTAATTTTTTAAAAAAGATTTATTTATTTATTGGAAAGTCAGAGTTACACAGAGAGGAGAGGCAGAGGGAGAGAGAGGTCTTCCATCCGCTGGATCACTCCCCAGTTGGCCACAACCAGCAGAGCTGCACTGATCCAAAACCAGGAGCCAGGAGCTTCTTCTAGTTCTCCCACATGGGTGCAGGGACCCAGGTACTTGGGCCATCTTCTGCTGCTTTCCCAGGCCATAGCAGAGAGCTGGATAAGAAGTGGAGCAGCCAGGATTCAAACAAGCACCCATATGGGATGCCGGAACTGTAGGCGGCGGCCTTACCCGCTATGCCACAGCTCTGGCCCCGTGGCTGGTAACTTTTTTTTTTAAGATTTTATTTATTTATTTATTTGAGAGGTAGAGTTACAGACAGTGATAGAGACAGAGAGAAAGGTCTTTCATCCATTGGTTCACTCCCCAGATGGCCGCAATGACTGGAGTTGCGCTGATCCGAAGCCAGGAGCCAGGTGCCTCTTCCCAGTCTCCCACGTGGGTGCAGGGGCCCAAGGACTTGGGCCATCTTCCACTGCTTTCCCAGGCCATAGCAGAGAGCTGGATTGGAAGTGGGGCAGACGGGACTCAAACCAGCGCCCATATGAGATGCTGGCACTATAGGCGGAGGATTAACCTACTGCGTCATGGCACCGGCCCCTGGCTGATAATTTTTTTTTTTTTTGACAGGCAGAGTGGACAGTGAGAGAGAGAGAGAGACAGAGAGAAAGGTCTTCCTTTTGCCGTTGGTTCACCCCCCCAATGGCCGCTGTGGCCGGCGGACCGCGCTGATCCGAAGCCAGGAGCCAGGTGCTTATCCTGGTCTCCCATGCGGGTGCAGGGCCCAAGCACCTGGGCCATCCTCCACTGCACTCCCAGGCCACAGCAGAGAGCTGGCCTGGAAGAGGAGCAACCAGGACAGAATCCAGCGCCCCAACCCGGACTAGAACCCCGGGTGCTGGCGCCGCAGGCAGAGGATTAGCCTATTGAACCACGGCACTGGCCGATAATTGTTTTTAAATTGGAATCAAGGCTATCTCATAGAGAAGTTCAAGGGTAGTCCTGAAATTACTCATCCCTGCTGAGGTTCTTGATTCCAAGAAACAAAAATTGATTCTGACTAAATAGAATTACTCAAAGATTTCCTATTTGTTTGATTTTTGCAAGTAAATAATGGAACAGACTAAAGAATCTATGGATGCTTAATTTATGCTAACAGTGACACAGCAGAGAAGGCTAGAAAGGATAACCCTTGCCTAGGTATCACACTAAACACAAAAGCTGGTCCAAGAGCATTGCAGATCTAAATAGGAAAGGCAAAATAAAGCTTTTAGAAGAAAACAAACCTTTCCTTAAGGGCTACCTTAGAAATATTTTAAGTTTTGGGGGCCAAGAGGCAAAACCAAGGCTGTTAGGTAGTTACTTACATAACCATTTAAATATGTGGCTAAAGCATTCTTAATGGAGAGCACTTACCTAATGGGAGCACAAGGATCTCCATAGATCCCCTTCCAGTGGACAACTCTAATTTGTGATTGTTATTAAAATGCAGCATTTAAAGCTTCTGAGAACTCTAGTAAAAGTATATACAAATGGTTCTCCAGGCTCTTGACTTTGGCCTGACCTCACCCTGGCTGTTGTGACCATTTTGAGAGTGAACCAGCAGAGGGAAGAACTCTCTTTGTCAAATCACCCTGCTTTTCAAATATTTTATAAAACATAGTTACTAAAGAAAGCAAAAAAGAAAAAAACTCATAGTTACTATACAACTCAATGATTCTACTCCTACCTGCACCAGGAGGGATGAAAATAGATGTTCTCACAAAAGAACATGTTTGTAGCAGCTTTATTCAGAATAGCCAAAAATGGAAACAACCCAGATGTCCAATAACTGATGCATGTAAAACTGAAGCATAGTACTGTGCAATACTATTTGGCAATTAAAAGTAAGTACTGATACATGCTGCAGCTAGATGCGCCTTGAAATCATGGCGCTCAATGAAAGAAGCTAGTCATGAAGGAGCACAAATCATATGCTATTGTTTCTGTGAAATGTCTACGGCAGGTGATTCTATAGAGACAGAAAGTTGGTTAGTGATTGTGTGGTGCTGAGGATCTGATGGGATACGAAGTGGTTGCTAATGCGTATGGGCTTTCTGTGAGGTGATAAAAATATTCTAAAATTGAGTGTGGTGATAGTCGTACAACTCTGTGAATACACTTAAAACCCCTGGAACTATGTACTTTAAATGTATGAGCTGAATGGTAGGTGAATTAAATCTGAATAAAGCTGGTTTTCTTTTAAAATCACATTCTTATGTCATAGACCATTAAAGTTTTTTAATGCTGCTTCTGGTTTGGGACTGTGAGTTTTCTCCAGGAGTAATCACTTTGTTCAGTTTAGTATTTCAGAAATGGACACTTCAGTTGCTCAGTAAGCTGGTTCATAGCTTTGTTTCACCCCGTTTCCTGAGTTGTCTTCTTAACTTTAATACACTTCCAATTTCCAAGAAGAAGTACTGCGAGTCTTGTAGTAGAACAGAATCACCTTAAAGAATAAGTAGAAAGGCATAGTATTTAGTATTGAGCAGAAAACATTTGTACATTCAGTTATTTGAGTGACCTCCCCTGCATATTTAGGTACTCCCAGAGTAATTGCATTTTATATAGTGCTGTGGCGGGTGAGGGACAGAGAGAGAGACACACACACCCTGGCCAGCCTTATCCTTTATATCATCCATGGCCTAATTAGAGGAGTCCTAAAGTTTTATTGTCTATTTTTTTTTTTAAGATTTATGTATTTATTTGAAAGTCAGAGTTACACAGAGAGAGAAGGAGAGGCAGAGAGAGAGGTCTTCCATCCACTGGATCACTCTCCAGTTGGCCACAATGGCCGGAGCTGTGCCAATCTGAAGCCAGGAGCCAGGAGCTTCCTCCAGGTCTTCCATGCGGATGTAGGTGCTCAAGGACTTGGGCCATCTTCTACTGCTTTCCCAGGCCACAGCAGAGAGCTGGATCAGAAATGGAGCAGCCAAGATTTGAACCGGACCCGTATGGGATGCTGGCACTGCAGGCAGTGACTACCTGCTACACCACAGTGCTGGCTCCTTTTTCTTTTTAAGATGTATTTATTTTCATTGAAAGTCAGAGTTACAAAGAGAGAGAGGAGCTCTTTCATTGCTGGTTCACTCCCCAGATGGCTGCACCAGCTAGGACTGGGCCAGGCCAAAGCCAGGAGTTTCTGGGTCTCCCATGTGAGTGGCAGGGCCCAAACCCTTGGGCCATCCTCTGCTGTGTTTTTCAGACCATTAGCAGGGAGCTGGATCTGAAGTGGAGCAGCAGAGACAGAAACTGGTGCCCTTATGGGATCCTTGTGTTGCAGGCATTGGCTTTATTGGCTATGCCACAATACTGGCTTCTTTTGCTCTCTCTTTCTCTCTCTCTCTACTAAACAGGGTTTTGCAGTTACTCTTTGATTTTTTTGTTTGTTTGTTTCCATTTTTATTTATTTGAGCAGCAGAGAGAAAGAGAGATGGGGAGACCTCACCATGGTAGACTTCCTCACTGGGGAGGCTTTGCTGATGCTGTCTCTCTGCTTCAGTGGCCTTGACTTACCCTCTTGCTGGGGCTGACTCAGCTCATCCTTTAGAGCTGCCTCTGACATTTCCCTCTCCCCCAGACGTATCCATCTTCAAGGGTCATAGCACCACTGACAGTTCCTTTCTGCCTCTTCTAGTAAACTGAGGAAGAGTAGGATGTTCCTATCTTTACAGTTCTAGCAATCAAAAAATGTGTCTAACTGAATAACTTTACCATCATCATAGTTCTGAAATTCTTGATTTGAGGGCTATGTGTCTAGCTAGATGTTGATTAAGCCTGGATGGACTTGCAATTTTGTGATTTTTTGTTGTTGTTGTTGTTTAGTTCTTTTGAAACCTGGGAGCAGAGCATGCTTGGTGTTTGCAATTAGTAACTTTTTCTATTTAACTTCATTACTGAAAAGCCACTGCTGGCTAGTCTGGTAATTTTTCTCTGGTAGGTACTATAGCTGTGAAAGTGACAAAAAAGCTGCAGAATCAAATCTTTCTCTTAAAAAAAAAAAAAAGAAAGAAAATCCCCTTAAAACTCTGGCATGTTCCTAAGAAAAACAATGGAGACTCCCTCTGCAGCAATTGAAGGGGAAATGATTAGTTATCATAAAAGATAATCCTTGGCACCTGGTCTTTTACTTCTCATGTTGTATTTATCTAGAATATCTAGACAAATGATTTACTCCCTTCACCCAAAATTCTGTTCTCTTTTTCATTCTGCTGGCATAAGAAGAGAGATAGGCAACAATTAACTGAGAAATTACCATTTGTTTTAATTATTTCAATGCTGATGCTTAAATTACAGTAATTTCAATATTACAAGAGTTTTATCCCATTTGGGTGAAGAGCAGTTTAATGTTAAAAATGTATTTTTTCTGGGAGTCAACTCCTTTCATCATGTCAAAATATAGTTTTAAACATATTTTTGGAACTGGTTGGACAGAAAAGTTACTGAAAATTATGGCTTCTATTAAAAAAAAGAGAGAATTATGGTTTCTATTAAAATTGAATGTATGATCCATGTAGTACTTAAAACAGATTCTTTTTACCATCTGAGAAATTGTGGCTGTGTGTGGAAAAGATCAATAATTTTAGTAATGATAAATTTTTAAAAAGCAGGTAAAGAAAATGAAAACACCACTACCATTTAATGGTTGTTCTGAAACACAGTTTTAAATATTCCACACAACTTGTGTCAGAAGTTCATGATTTTAGCAGATCTGCCCCAACCTTCGGGATTTCCTGGCTCTCTGCCTAGGCCTCCTTTCTCCAGCGGATAAGCTTCTGGGCAGCCTTTCTTTTTCATTTTCATTTGTATCAAAATAGTATGTGTGTGTGGTTTTCAAAGGCAGAAGGAAAGACGGAAGCCTCTTATCCCGTTTCGTCTAACCCTGAGCCCCACTTCTCATACACAGCTATTTTTAACTCTTCCAAGTCTCGAGTCTGACTTACCTACTCTTTTTTTTTTTTTTTTTTTTTCAATTTCTTTGAGAGGTAGAGTTAGAGACAGAGAGGTCTTCCATCCGCTGGTTCACTCCCCAAATGTCCTCAATAGCCAGGAGCCAGAAGCTTCCTCCGGATCTCTCACAGGTGCAGGGGCCCAAGCAGTTGGGCCATCTTCTGCTGCTTTCCATAGCAGAGAGCTGGATCAGAAGCGGAGCAGCTGGGGCTAGAACCGGCACCCATGAGGGATCCCGGCACTGCAGGCAGAGGCTTAGCCTACTACACCACAGCACCAGGCCCTGATTTAACTACTCTTGAAGGTATAATAGTCTATTTTTTATTTTATTTATTTTTTTTTTTTGTTACTCTAACACAATACCTGAGGCAGGCTGCTTTATAAAGAAAAGTTTATTTTTGCTCATGGTTCAGGAAGTACAAGTTTGTGGGGCTGCATCACCTGATGGCCTTTTTTTGGTAGATTTCCAAGGCAGCTCAGGTGTCACAAGAGAAGGGGGTACACACGTGTGTTTGTGTGATCTCTCTTTATTACAACCAGGATTCAGTTAGGGTGAGGGTTTTATCCTAATGACTTTATCGAATCCTAATCATTTTCCGAAGACTCCACTTCTAAACATCATAGTTAGATTTAAGTTTTCACCTTCTTGATACAGAAAGGATTATATTAAACACATGAAGCCTTGGGGGAACTCAAACCACAGCAGAAGGGTTTAGCACAATTATCCCCCCAGTAGCACTCTCATACTTGTGACGCTTGCATGACCACACGTACACATGTGCCCTTCCTGCCCCACCTTTCTTCAGCTGGTTGAGTGTATCCGTTTTCCCTGTTTGCAGTCACTGTGAATATCACTCACTGCTGAACCATAGAAAAATGATGACTTTTATTCTTCTAGTTGAATTGTGGTTTAGGCACGGAGTTCTAGATTGGAACTAATTTTTCTTCAGAGTTTTGAAGGCATCATTCCATTTTTCATCTCTGATATTGCTATTAAGACACCTAATGCCATTTTGTTTTCTGGTTCTTTGTAGGTAAGCTAACTTGTCTGAACCTTCAGGGTTGTTTTTTTTATCTTGAAAGTTTCTAAAATTTTACAATAAGGTACCCAAAAGGAGGATCTTTTTTTATTTGTTGGGCTGTGTTCTGATTGGATTCTTTGGGCAAAAGGCTCATGTCCTTCAGTTATGAAATGTTTTCCCTTAATGTTTATTTGATATTTTCTTCTGATTTTTTTTCTTCTCTCTTTTTGAAACTTTGGCTATTTTGATACATTGATGCTTTGATTTTCTTGCTTTTTTCTTTAATTTTGCTTTGTCTGCTAAGCTTCCTCAACACTTTCAACGCTTGATTTTTAAAAATGTTTTATCCTAATAATGAGCTCCATCTTGGTCCTTGTAGGTTCCTTTTCTTGGTATCCTATTTTTGTTTCATAGCTACAGTAGCTCTTCCTATGGATTTTTAAAAAATATTTTATTTATTTATTTATTTGAAAAGCAGAGTTACAGAGAGGCAGAGGCAGAGAGAGAAAGAGAGAGAGAATCTTCCATCTGCTGGTTCACTCCCCAGATGGCTGCAATGGCCAGAGCTGCGCTGATCCCAAGTCAGGAGCTTGGAGCCTCCTCTGAATCTCCCTCGTGGGTGGAGGGGCCCAAGCATTTGGGCCATCTTCTACTGCTTTTTAGGCCATAGCAGAGAGCTAGATCAGAAGTGCAGCAGCCAGGGCTTGAACCGGTGCCCATATGGGATGCCGGCCCTGCAGGCAGCGGCTTTACCTGCTATGCCACAGCGCCGGCCCCCTTCCTGTGTATTTTTTAAAGAAATGCTTTCTTCTTCCATTGTGTCTTTTTCCAAGTCTTTCTGTTTTTTGAACCTACATTCCTTGTAAAAAATTGTTCCCTCTGCACTGTCAATTCATAGCGAAGCATAAGGCACTGAAAGGCTCCTAGGAAGCTCTGTGTGTGTGTTTGGGGCTTGTTTACTGGTGGCACTTACTGGAAGGTGAATAAAGTTGGCTGTGTCATTGAGGTGGACTCCCAGGAAGCTGGCTAAGTTGCAGCATAAAACATGGTAACTTCTGATGGGGAGAAAGAGAACCATCTTCCCATCAGTGTAGTCCAGACAAGGGGGAAGCTTTTTTTTTTTTTTTTTTTTTTTTTTTGACAGGCAGAGTGGACAGAGAGAGCAAGGTCTTCCTTTTGCCGTTCGTTGGTTCACCCTCCAATGGCCTGCCTGGAGCACTGCAGACGGCACATCACGCTGATCCGAAGCCAGGAGCCAGGTGCTTCTCCTGGTCTCCCATGCGGGTGCAGGGCCCAAGCACTTGGGCCATCCTCCACTGCCTTCCCGGGCCACAGCAGAGAGCTGGCCTGGAAGCGGGGCAACCAGGACAGAATCCGGCGCCCCAACCGGGACTAGAACCTGGTGTGCCGGCGCCGCAAGGCGGAGGATTAGCCTATTAAGCTGTGGCGCCAGCCAGGGGACGCTCTTACACCGAGTCGAGTCGTAGTTAGTCCTGATTGCCATCCCCATGGCTCACACTGGCTTTTTGAGGTTTCTCTCACCTTTCCCAGGATTCTCAATGATTCGCCTCAGTTTTTTAATTTTGTGCTCTCTATTGGGTTCACATTTCAGCTTTCTCTGCTAAATCAATTACTCTTCCATTTTGTTGTTTACTGTGCATATTTTGATTGGCTTCTTTGCCTGAAGACTTCTCTTATTTTTCCTTTATTGTCATTTTTAGTAGGTTTCCTGAGAAAGCAAAGAGAAAAGTTATATCCTTCATGGTTAATCAGAACAAGGCTGCTTTCTTATTGTGCGTAGCAGTCATATTAAGTTTATGTAAGTGATACTATAAACTAGTTAGAAGATTATTCCACTTGTGCTTTGCCATATAAATTTTCCTGTAGCAGTTTGGATGACACAACTGATGGTGGTCATTTTGTATGTTGTGGCCAGAAACTAACATGAAATCATTTTAACAGTGCTGTAAGTACTGTATCTTTGAACTTAGATTACAAAGAGGACTGTCATACAGTGGGAAATACTGACTGAGCTGCCTGGAAGAGTGAGACAGATGTGTGAAGGAAGGAAGTTAGATGAAGACTTGCGATACAGTAAAAGCAAATGTTGGAGAAGCAACATAAGTGTGTTTGCTTGCCAGAGAGAGGGGCCAGGAGAGCAGTGGATCCGTAAGTAGGAGAGCACTGTCGCTGAGGCAAGATGCAGCATGTGCTGTGCCCTTGATTCCGTGGTGCACATTACTTCACGTCTTAACATTTCTGAAATTGTCCTTAGTGTGAGTAGACGTATATACTTAATATAATTCATATGTTTTAAAAATGAAGACATAGTTTTTGGAAGTCTTATCTGTGATCCTACAATGTACCTTAGCTTACCTTATCCTAGATTAACTCAGTCTACTGTAATTCATTTTAATTCCACAAATATTTGCTAAGCTCTTGCCGTGGGGTGGGGAGTAGGCAAGAGTAGAAAGGTGAAGAATGATGAAAAAATTGAAGTCCTTGTCCTCTGGGATCTTATGATATGATAGACACACTTGGAAATAACTGACCCAGGAGAACAAAGTCACCATAATCTGTGGATTTTTCGAGGAGCAAAGAGATTTCTGCAGGATTATTATGACATGTAGGAGAGAATTAGGAAAGGCCTGATGTTGAAGTCAGATCTAGATTAGAAGCTGCCTTTAGGGCCAGCGCTGTGGCGTGGCGGGTAAAGCCGCTGCCTGCAGTGCCAGCATCCCATATGGGTGCTGGTTTGAGTTACAGCTGCTTTACTTCCTATCCAGCTCTCTGCTATTACCTAGGAAAGCAGTGGAAGATGGCCCAAGTCCTTGGGCCCCTGCACCCACATGGGAGACCCAGAAGAAGCACCTGGCTCCTGGTTTTAGATCGGCCCAGCTCCAGCCACTTAGGGAGTAAGCCATTCGATGGAAGACCTCTTTTGCTCTCTTTGCCTCTGCCCCTCTGTAACTCCGCCTTTCAAAAAAATGAATAAATCTTTTTTAAAAAAGAAGAGTAAGACACAGCTGCCTTTAACATGCCCAGCTGTTAATGACTGAGCTGCCAGGAATGCCAGCGTAGTTGTCCGTCTTTGTTCATGGGGGCCTGGTTCTAGGACTCTTGCAGATATCAAAATCCGTGGATGTGCAAGTTTCATACATAAAGTGACATACTATTTTCATATAGCCTCCCATGTACTTTATATCATCTCTGACCTGTAAAACATAATGCATTGTATGTAAATTGTTGTTATACTGTATTGTTTAGGGAGTAATGACAGGAATGAAAATCTGTACATCTTTTTCCCCTAATAGTCTCCATTTGTGATTGGTTGAATCCATGGATGCTGAACCCATGGATGTAGAGAGCCAACTGTACTTGTGGTTGGATATAAGGCAGGAATGTAAGGAGTTTGGAGTTTACTGGGAAAATCTCCCCAAAGACAGTAAGGGCTGTGGGAGTAACAGGTGTGATGGTGGGTGTACATAAGCTTACAAAAGAGTGACACTTCTGTGGTCTGCAGGGCTCTCAGCAGAACCTGAGCCAGGCCTTGCAGGAGTCATAAAACATCAGCTCTGTTGTGAACTTGACTTTTAACTTAGTTG
Source organism: Oryctolagus cuniculus (assembly GCF_964237555.1). Classification (NCBI taxonomy): domain Eukaryota; kingdom Metazoa; phylum Chordata; class Mammalia; order Lagomorpha; family Leporidae; genus Oryctolagus; species Oryctolagus cuniculus. Next base: position 30,451,018 of record NC_091441.1, read on the forward strand.
TATTCCACAGCATATGTAAGTGACACAGAAACAAGCACCAGTATTTAGCCTTTATGTCAACCAAATAAAAGTTGACTAAGCAAAGTGAAATCTTATTTCCTGATATTTGGTTCTTTCTTGTGTAAAACAAAGACTTGTTCTTTGTCTTCAGGGTTAGCATTTCAGGAGTTAATTCAGCCCGTAGTCATATGAGATAGTGACAAGTGGACCTGAAATGAGGACAAGAGAAGGATAGACTGCAGAAGTGAGGACATGTAAGTCTTTAGAAGAATGTATAAGGCAATTTAAAAACACATAAAGATAAATAATGATTAATGATATGATAGGAAAATAACCTGAAAGGTCAAAGACACATTTACAGGGAATAAGGGAGGTGGCGGGCTGAATTCCTCACCTCGATGCTGAGACGAGATCCTGGTGAATGGGCAAAGGGCTGTGTCCTGCTGGCGGCTGGCGTGTGTCCTGAAGCCCTACCAAGCTGTGTGCGAGAATTTCTCCAAGTCATGCGGACAGCGATTCACACCACGGTTTCATACGTTGGGTTTTATGAATTCTTCACTGAGCTAATTCATTATTCAGCTTGACAGTATGCTTTGGTTTCCAACTCTGACCTGAGAAATTCTGTATTTGGTGCTTTAGGAAAGGAGTAAAAGCCGAAAGGGTTATCATAGCAGTCATCCACACTGAATTAAATGTGATGGAATAATTCAGACTGTAGTGTTTTGTTTTTTTTTTTTTTTTTTTTTTTTTTTTGTTAAACATCAAGGTGTAAATGAAATGAAATTAAGTTGTTCCTGGTATCATGTAAAAAAAATTAAAATACTTAATATCATTGAATTTTTCCTACACATATGACTATATTTTATGTCGTAACACAGGCTCAGACTAATCTTTTAAAAGATGATTAAAGAGGGAGCAGGGCAAGTACATAATAAATTTTAACGCAGCTAATCATCTTCATATTATTCAGTTGGCTGGGGAACAGACCAGGGAATTGGCGGATTCGGAGAGGAGCCAGGAATTAAATCTCAGCTAATGAACCTTGTTCGATCTGTAAGAACCGTGATGAGAGGTAAGAAGAAAACCTTGTAGAGCCCTCTTAAGTTTTAATTTTGTGGTTCAATCTAAGTAGCAAAGCTTCTGAGTGTTAATACCATCAACTGCCCTTTTTGTAGTGGGAATTTTTTTCTCTTTAACTTGGCTTTACTGCTTGGATATTGGTTTATTTCTGTTTGCCTCTTGTTTCTTGCTAAGCCATTGATGCAGTGGAGTGCTCAGTGGGGTGATCTGTTTGTTACCTGTCACAGCTGAAAGAGAATAAGAAGCCTTTTGGAAACTTTGTTGCTTCCAAGGTGCAAAGTCATCTTTCAACATAAAATAAATGTCCCATAGCTGTCATTATATTGGAAAATATTTTCAAGCAATTCAAGAAAGAAGAGTCCAAGAACCTTTCATTTAAACATTAAAATCAGGGCCTCTTCTGTTAGCTACTTTAATGAGAATTTTGGATATAGTGTTAAATGAATTCATTTTGCACTGTATTTCTAATCTCATGTGTCACTGGCAGCCCTGTGGGTCTCCCTCTACCTTAGCCAGTGTGCTTCTGTGTTCCCAGAGTTGCACCAATGCTCTCCACAGAAGTTTGACCTGCATCTAGATGGGCCAACATGATCTTATTCCCAGTCACACAAGCCCCTTTCAAAAAAAAAAAAAAAAAAAGACTATTTGAAAGAGTTACAAAGTAGGGGTGGAGATCTTCCATTATAGGTTCACTTTCCAGATGGCCACAACCTCCAAGGCTGGGTGGGCAAGGCCGAAGCCAGGAGCCAGGAGCCAGGAGCCAGGAGCTTCATCTGGGTCTCCTACATGGGTAGCAGAGACCCAAGCACTTGGGCCATCTTTTGCTGCTTTCCCCAGATCATTGGCAGGGAGTTGGATCTGAAGTAGAGCAGCAGGGATATGAACTGGTATCCATATGGGGTGCCAGCCTCGCAGGCGGTGGCTTTACTCACTACGCCACAATGCTGACCCCCAGCCCCTTTTTTTTTTTTTTAAAGATTAATTTATTTGTTGGGGCTGGCGCCGCGGCTCACTAGGCTAATCCTCCGCCTTGCGGCGCCGGCACACCAGGTTCTAGTCCCAGTCGGGGCGCCGGGTTCTGTCCCGGTTGCCCCTCTTCCAGGCCAGCTCTCTGCTGTGGCCCGGGAGTGCAGTGGAGGATGGCCCAAGTACTTGGGCCCTGCACCCCATGGGAGACCAGGATAAGTACCTGGCTCCTGCCATTGGATCAGCGTGGTGCGCCGGCTGCAGCGCGCCGGCTATGGTGGCCATTGGAGGGTGAACCAACAGCAAAGGAAGACCTTTCTCTCTGTCTCTCTCTCTCACTGTCCACTCTGCCTGTCAAAAAAAAAAAATAATAATAAGATTAATTTATTTGTTGGAAAGGTAGAGTTACAGAGACAGGCAGAAATCTTCCACCTGCTGGTTCACTCCCCAAATGGGCGCAATGGCTGGATCTGGACTGATCCAAAGCCAGGAGCCAGGAACTTCATTCAGGTCTTGCACATGGATACAGGGACCCAAGCACTTGGGCCATCTTCCGCTGCTTTCCCAGGTACAGTAGCAGGGAGCTGGATTGGCATTGGGACTCAAACTGGTACCATATGGGATGGCAGTGCTGCAGACAGTGGCTTTACCTGCTATGCCACAGCACTGGCTCCCGGCCCCCTAGCCCTTTTTAAAACAAGCTTTGGGCTTTATGATCCAGAGCATCTTTGAATAGTCCTCTGTTATCACTATTTGCAACATGAGTATATTGTTCACTATTTTCATCCTTCCTGAATGATAGGAACTACTGCTTAATGTTTTTGTCCTTCCTCACCATCACCTTCCACCCCAGAATTTTTCTTTATAGTAACAAACTTTTTCTTTTCTTTGCAGTGCCATTAATAATAGTAAACTCAATTGCAATTGTATTACTTCTGTTATTCGGGTGAACATCAGTGGGAGAAATGGAGACTCAGAAGAAGAGATGCCAGCAGAAGTTACTACTTCAGTCATTGGAATATTCATAGCTCCGCAGGCCGACCTTGCACTTGACAAAAATGTAAAGCTGACAATAAAACCAGAGTTTTATTTATCTGATTTTTTTTAATGTTGCATTTGTAGTTTCATTATAAAAAGATCAGATCATCAGAGGCTGTAATTCTACAGAATTGGAATACATTTGATTGCTGACTATTAATAGTTCATGCCATGGCAAAGATTGTTAAAAGGGTACAGAACTATCGCTTCTGTTTTTTTTAAATACTTTTCTATCTCTCACTTCTCAGGGATGAATTTTTTTCCAAAGTTTTGATCCTTATGAGTTAGCTATGATGTGAGAGTGATTATCTCCCTAGATAAAATTTAAAGGATTTTCTAAAAACTATTACATATAAAGTGGTAAACAGGTGACTTGGATAACTTTAAACTGTTTGGTTAAGTACTTTATCTGTATATGTCTGTTGTGAATAGTTCAGACTTATAGGCACTATGAAGAGCAATGCTCTCTGATTGTGTAAAGTCAGTCACATGATGCTGGTATTGTTCTTTTCTTGCATTTGTTATTTTATTAATTGGTCTCCATGATGAGTCCAGACCAATATCTGGATATTTTCATTGGTAGAAAAATCTTCGTAGAAAAGTCTGTGCCCTTTTTGCAATGATGATGTGTTTTTTAAAATATGCATAAATATCAGCCCATAAGAGCAATCCTACATTCTCATAATTGGACTATACTGTATAAGATTGTATTGTGATCCATTTCTATTTATTGTGAACCATTTATCTCCCCAAAATTATCATGTTTCCATTTCTTAGTAAAGTAGCTCATTAAAGGGTGTCACTGTTGTTTTTTCAGTCTGTGAGAACTAGATAAGTTGTTTATTTTTTTGTGTTTTTAGAGGTTTGTTCACCCCATAAGACAGTTTTGTATGTGGAAAGGTTAAACTATGTAAATGGTTTTTGTGAAAATTACCAGTTAATATTTTAAATGACTGGAATGGCATCTTTGTTTATAGAACATTTGTAAATAAAGTTGAATTTCCATGGCAATCATTTGTTTTTTGTACCTTAGTGTAAACCTGTTGATATTAACTGCATTCATTTCCATTTTGTGTGTAACACTCTTACATATGCTCTGAATGTAAAATTGCCAAGTACAGATTTAATGAAAGTAAACATTCACATTTTTTTCTCCAGTGAATTAACTAAATTGGTGACATAAGTCAAAAGGAATCATGGGTAACTTTTAAAAAAAAAACTTGAGAGATAAAAAGAGAGATGGAGCTCTGGAGTTCCCAAACACTGGTTGACACCCTAAATGCCTGCAATGTCTAGGACTGGGCCAGCCCAAAGCTGGGAGCCAGGAACTCAATCCAGCTGTCTCCCACACAGGTGGCAGAAGTTCCATTATTTGAGTTGTCACTGCTGCCTCCCAGGGTCTGCATTAGCAGGAACCCCGTCAGGAGCTGGAGCTGAGTATTGAAGCCAGGTAACTGGTAGGTGCTGACACCAGCTCCAGGCAGTCCAGGGGCCCCAAGGTGTGAGAGGTGTCGGCGCTTGAAGAAATGAGAGACACACTCACAGCAAGGCTGATGGCAGGGCTCTGGGCATGGCTCTGGCTCTTGAGCACCAGACTTTATTTTTATATCATAAGTTAAATAATGATTCTTTTTTTCTCATAACAAGTCTGTTGCCCATTTTTTTAAATTATAATTTCTTTGATTTTCAAGGGCATATTCAGAGCATGGGTTACAATCATAGACAGGTGTGAGATAATGGGCTGCCCACACAAGCCAAGGCCTGGAGTGCTGCTGAACTATGTAGAAACTGGCTACACAAGCTAGAATAGTACCTTCCTAATCTAATCTTTACTGGAAGCCCCACCAAGATCAAAGCAGACCCTTTTTAAAATGTATCCCCTCTTTGCAGTTCTTTCTGTAACTCTAATTTCTTTATTGTACTTATTTAAATGTTCATTAGATCTGTTCCAGTTTTGACATCCTAACCATTGTAGTATTTGTAGCATACATTGAATTAAAGCTTTAATAACATTTATCTTTATTCTAGTGGGAAGTATATAACAGGGAGCCTGTTACCTTTTAATTCTTTTCCACAAACAGCTCAACCTTGTATAAAGCATTAAACCCCTTCTCCTACACTAACATTCTGCTTGATTAAAATTTTACAAAGCGATGGACATTTTGGGGATAGTGAGACTAAGTGTTCTTCCCTAAAATTAGGAAGCCAGCAATCATTAGCAGGACCACCAGGAAGCTCCGGCTTTCTTATGCAGAGTGTAGTTCCCAACAAACCTAAAACCACCAAGAGGACCGCAGCTGTCCTTCTCATGCCTTGCTGAGACAGACCTTCTGCTGTGACCTTGTCAGCCAGCTGAAGTTGCCTTGGCCTCGTCAGGTAGGCCAAATAATGTATCCCATAAATAACTTTTAGTCCATACTTGTTATTTCTAAAACTGTGGAGCAGGTATTGAATACCTGTTGGCTGTGCCTGAGTTGCAGGTGGAAGATATTTGGACTGTGGGCTTGCAGGTGGACCAAGGAGATGCACTGTGAATTCTTAGTTGATTACTTGGCTCATTTGAATAACTGACACAGTTGGTACTTGGAAGCAGTGTTCTTTTGGTCTTTCGAGCAGTTGATGAATGATTCTGATTTTGAGCCACTGAACAGATTCAAAGTAGTTTAATTGAGGGCATTCCCATTTCTCCACATGCCATAAGTCTAATATAGAATTTTTAAAACAAAAGAGACCTGGGTCTGATGCTCTTTTTCATATAAGACATAACATACAGCTTCATGTTATTTAGTGTGGGATATGCCCAAGCCCTCACTCCACTGGGGAGCAGGCACTGGAGGGCAGGATCAGAGTATTCTGTAGCAAAGCAGTTGTGAGTAAACTGAAGCCCTGAACATCAGACTTCAATCTCTGGAGGCTACAATTCCAGTTTTAATGTGGGTAAAGCTAAGTCTTAAGCTTGCATGTGAATCCAAGTTTCTCCAGAACAGTTATGATTCATTAACTATAGTATCTCATTTTTAAAATTTTTATTTGAAAGGCAGTGAGATAGATCTCCCATCTGCTGGTTCATTCTCCAAATGTCTCCAATAGCTGAGGCTGGGCCAGGCCAAAGTCAGGAGCCTGGAACTCAATCTAGGTCTCTCACATGGGTGATAAAGACCCAACTACTTGAGCCATCACTGCTGTCTCCCAGAGTGCACATGAGCCAGAAACTAGAATTGGGAGTGGAACCCAGCACTCTGATATGGCATGCAGGCATCCCCAGTGGCATCTTAATTGCTGTACCAAGTGCCTACCCCAACAGTATCTTATTTGAGTAGACAGTAATTTTAAGTGCCTACTTGCCTGCCCACACCCTCTGTCATCCATCCTCAGGATTAACTGTAATCATTCGGGGCTACAATTATCCAAGATGTTTATATGGTCCCATGTATTTGGTCTTTCTGTATGCCTCTGAAATGCCATGAAGTTTTGAGTCTAGTTTGGATCCAACCAAATCCATACCCTAATCCTTAACCAAATATAGTGGTTTTCAAACTTTGTTGATAGAAGATCCAGATTTGCAAAGGAATTCCAGCAGAACTGAAATGCTCCAATGTATAAAATAGATGAGAACAGGTCTATTACTTATATTTTTAGTTGAAGCAGAGCTGAGGCCCAAAAGCCCACTCTTTAGCCTCCATCCCACTCTGGTCAAGCTTTCCAAGGCATTTCCACAAACCCCTAACTTTTCAAAAACATGACTAGAAGTCTTTTTTTCTGAAATCTCTGATTTAGATACAGTAAGAGTAGGCAGTGCTGTGCTGTGCTAAGCTGTGTTCAGGTACATGTAGTCACTTGTGTTGGTATGAAATGACTTGAAAGAAAACAATATAGTAAGAGTAGGAGGCAGGATATTTCTAATATACCAAGCAAAACCTTTACCATGTGATTTAGGGCAAATAAATTTCAGTGGTTTTTGGTTGCCTCATCTGTAAAGTTGGTCAATAACTTTCAAAGCAGGAAGTCTGGTCCAGATGGTTTTTATGTATGTGTATCTTTTTCAGATAACTAATCTTTGATTCTAGATGTAAGAGAAGTTTAGTACAATAAAACGTTTCTGAAATAAATCCCTTTCTCATTGACTTACTTCAAAGTTACTACCAAAAATTTTGGATACTAAGTAAAATGGAATTCTTTTTTCCCTAAAATTTTCCTTGGTCCCTGATTGGTCATTAGATGTCAGATATTGCGAAAAAACTTTGTGCAATGACCTAGCACACAGTGAGCCATGGCCAAGAGTATTAATGATCAAGATAAGTTTTGGAATCCTACTGGTTTTGTTTTAGTCCTGTTTCACCTCCAATTCTCCTTAAGGTTATTTTTTTACCCCATTTTTTTTTTTTTTTTCTGAATTCTGCCTTCCCTTTTGATGTCCCATCCCCCACCCCCCCAGGCAGAGTTACACAGTGTGAGAGAGAGAGAGAGAGAGAGAAAGGTCTTCCTTTTTCCATTGATTTACCCCCCAAGTGGTTGCTATGGCCAGCGCTGCGGCAATCCGAAGCCAGGAGCCAGGTGCTTCCTCCTGGTCTCCCATGCGGGTGCAGGGCCCAAGGACCTGGCCCATCCTCCACTGCACTCCCAGGCCACAGCAGAGAGCTGGGGTGTCCCATCCCTTCTAAACTCATCTTGCCCTGTGGCAAGCAGAGCCACTGGGCGAGTCTCTGGGTGAGGAAGAAGCCATTGGTGCTATACCATTGCACAACAGTGAATGACACCACCAGTTACCTCAATTGCCCAAGCCTGGAACCTACTAATTTAGTTATCTTTTTAAGAGGCCTTCCTCTCCCTTAATTTAATCTATTGCCAGTTTCTGACCACCTCCCAAAGGTCTCTTGAATGTGTCTTCTTTGCTTCTTTGGCACACATTTTAGCTAAAGCTTCTCTCCTAACCCTGCAATATCCTCTTTTCTGTTCTCATCCATTCTGGCCCCTCTTCTATCCATTTGCCATATTGCAGGTAGGGTAAGCATTTAGAAAACCACATATTACCCACTTGCTTAAAATCCTTTGGTGGGCCTTAATCTCAAAGATTCAAGTGGTTCAGAAAGAGGTTTTTTTCCTTCAACCAACTAGGCACCCACACAAAACATTTCCACTTAAATAGGAGTAGGACAAAAACCATCTCCTGACCCAGCGGTGAAGAAAAGCAAAGGCCTCTAGTGCGGCGGACAGAAGGGGTTCAGCTCCCAAACGGTGGACTGCAGCACTCAGCTTTCCCCAAGCATGGTTGACAGTGGCTCTGCATGACTTCCACCTCATTATAAGGTCATTATAAGATTATCATGGCTGACACTCCTACTCCCATCATGCACCACCTGATGCCATGACACTACCGAAGTTTCCAAAAAAGGGCAAGGAAACGGGCCATACTCCCACCCCAGCCCAAACCTACTCCCGTGAATATTCGATTAAATCTTGCCCCCGACATCACACTGCCTACAGATCATATAAAAGGATGCCCCCAAACCTGGAGCGTAGCTCTCTTGTCTATGCCTGAATCTCAGTCCTCAGCTAACTTCCACATCTCATCGAGAAATTCTTGCTCCTGCGGGAGACAAGAACTGCTCCAGAAAAGCTGTTCACATCGTCATCTTCATAGTGCATAAGGGTGATCAAGTCATGTACTTGGATCAAGAGGAGAGACGGAGGGACTCTGAACGTGCGGGGCCCCAGATCCCGCTCCCTAGCGCAGGTGGGCAAGGCCTGTGGTAGTTCTGGGGGGCGGGCTGGGAAGCGCCACACCCCAAGGTTTTGCAAAAGCCGAGGCGGGAAACCAGGGATGCCGCTCTAAGTGCCAGATGCCATTCCAGAAGCTGTGGAAGATTAAGGAGGCTGGGAGACTTCAAGGAGATGACCTCCGAGTTACCTCTCGAAAATGGACGAGAGGCAGAGAAAGTTAATGCTTGGTTCCCCAAGGGCACCGTGGGAGGGAAGACAGCGGCTCCGCAGAGGCTAACGCCTGTCCTCCCCGCACCTCGCGGGGCTCAGGCCACCGCTCCTCCCGCTTCTCAGCGGCCGCGCAGGCCGAGGACCAGCGCGCGGCGGGGCGGGACTTCCGGCGCGCCGGGGCGTCCGGCCGACAGCGGCTTGGCGGCTGCGCGGGCTCTTCCTGAGGACGGCGTGCGGCTTGGGGTGAGGAGCCGCTCTAGGACGGAAGAGGAGGCAGCGGGAGAGGCGGCGGGTGGTCGCACGCCCATTCAGGGGCTGCATTGCTTATGAGAGGGCTCAGGGAGCCTGCGGCGGCGCCCCTAGGCCGCCCCGCGCTGTGTCCCGGACGCGCCGCGCCGCCCTGACCTCCTCGTCCGCGGCCTACCGCGCGTGCGCAGAGCGGGGAGCCGGGCGCTGCGGCCGAGCGGCGCGGACCTAGGGGTGGGGCTCCCGGGCAGGCTGCGCCTCCAGCCCGGGGGTCGTCCCTGGAAATGTGTCCCTTCGGGTCCGCCTGGCGTGTGCCGCATAGAGACCTTCGGCCGCTCGGCTCCAGAGGCCAGGACTCGGGAGCTTGGGTCACGGACAGACCTTATTGAGCTCCCCCGCTTTGTGCCTGGCGCTCCGCGGTGAGGGGTCCGGAGCCATAAGTGTAAGGGGCGCGCGAGGCCGCAGGCCCAGCCCGGGGCGAGGCGGCCTGGAGCCGGGGAGGCCGCGCAGGGCTGGACGAACCTTATCTGAGGCCAGGCTTGGGAGGAGGATGGGGGCCACGTAGGCACTGACGGTGGGTTTCTGACGAGGGCGGGAGGTGAGGCCGTGAGACTTGTAAGCCCAGAGTGCAAACCAAGGGGTTGCAGAGGTCAGGCAGGGGTCTGTCCATCGTGGCGCTCTCCGGAGGACTGTGGAGAGTGACAGTGATATCATCTATTGAATACATTTAAGACTTCCAGAAAAGCCTGGAACCACGTAGGGAAGCATCTCTGGAGAGAACTATTCCTCGTTGGGCCTGGCCGGGCATGCTCTGAAGAGCCCCAACTTCCCAAGCAAAAATCTTTATTGAACTCTCTTGTTTTAAGTGTTTTTGTAATTTTGAATTATATTCCACAATATGTGTTTATTTTTATATGTTTTTCTCAAATCCCCAAGTTACACTGTTTTAGGACTTTGTGTCATATATATATATATATTTTTTTTTTTTTTTTGACAGGCAGAGTGGACAGTGAGAGAGAGAGACAGAGAGAAAGGTCTTCCTTTGCCGTTGGTTCACCCTCCAATGGCCGCCGCGGACGGCAGCCGGCGCACTGCACTGATCCGAAGGCAGGAGCCAGGTGCTTCTCCTGGTCTCCCATGGGGTGCAGGGCCCAAGCACTTGGGCCATCCTCCACTGCACTCCCTGGCCACAGCAGAGAGCTGGCCTGGAAGAGGGGCAACCAGGACAGAATCCGGCACCCTGACTGGGACTAGAACCCGGTGTGCCGGCGCCGCTAGGTGGAGGATTAGCCTGTTGAGCCGCGGAGCCGGCCTGTGTCATATATATATTTTTAAAGATTTTTTTTTTTTGAAAGGCAGACAGAGCGGGAGAAACAAGAGAGAAAGATCTTCCATCTGCTGGTTTACTTCCTAGATGACCTCAGTAGCCAGGGCTGGGCAAGGCAAGGTGGAAGCCAGGAGCTAGGAACTCCATCTGGGTCTCCCATGTGGGTAGCAGGAGCCCAATAGCTTGGGCCATTTGCTGCTGCTTTCCTAGGCCCATTGCAGGGAACTGGAGCCCTGGGACTCAAGAACCCGTGCTCACTTAGGATGCTGGCATCACAGGGAGCTCCAGGTTTATTTTCTTTAATCTTCCTGTCATCCATTAACAGTGTGTTATTCTTTCTGCTTTAGCAATGGAGAAACTGAGGATGAGCAGTTAGGACACTTGTGCAGTTTCACACAGCTTGTGAGGGCTGCAGGCCTACCCCAGGCACCTGCAGCTCCTTTGGTCTTGTTGGTGCATTCAGGACATAGATTTTGGGGTGGAAGTAAGATGCAAAGCAGAGAGGACATGTAGGAAGTGGTTCAGGCAGGCCAGATGAGGGATGATGGCTTCACAGCTGAGTTTTAGTAACAAAATGAGTGGATTGGCGACTGAAGAGGTGGAACTGACATGCTGTGGCATCTGGGTTGTTGCTGCTGCCCTTGGCTCATAAGGACCGCAGGGAAAAGAGTGGTTTTGAAGGTGAAGAGACTTGCCAGGTTGAGACTCCCTTCCATAATCAGGGGCGGATGTCCTCTGAAGTATTTGGAAGAGTTCTTCTTGGAATGAGAGAGAATCTGGTTTTCTTTGCATTGAATATGTACCACCGTCTATGGTTCTTTTCAAGGGATGTCCCATCTAATTCACTCAAGTTATGGGGCGTGGTGAGATGTGGACCCAAGAGAAACAGAGAACATGGGCCACCTTGGTAGCCTTTCTGATTCTTTTGAGGTTGACAGTGGTATTTTTTTTTTTTAAGATTCATTTTATTTATTTGAAAGAGTTACAGAGAGAGGTAGAGACAGAGAGAGAGGTCTTCCATCCGCTGGTTCACTCCCCAGATGGCTGCAACGGCCGGAGCTGTGCCAATCTGAAGCCAGGAACCAAGAGCTTCTTCCGGGTCTCCCATGTGGGTGCAGGGGCCGCAGGACTTGGGCTATCTTCTGCTGCTTTCCCAGGCCACACCAGAGAGCTGGATTGGAAGAGGAGCAGCCAGGACTAGAACTGGCGCCCATATGGAATGCTGGCGCTTCATGCCAGGAGTGGTATTTTATTTTTACAGTTGGCCTCCATGTCTGCTTGTGGTTCTGTATCCACAGAGCCAATGACTCTTTTAGTCATTCCCTCCACAATATAGAACAACTGTGCATATAGCATTAAGTTGTATTAGGTATTATAAGTAATCTAGATATGATTTAAAGTATATGGGAGGATGTATATAAATTGTATGATTGTATGCAAATAGTGCAACACTTTATATAGAGGACTTGGGAATTTGTGGGTGTCTGTCTGTGGAGTAGGGTACCATATCCTCTAGGGGTACCAAGGGGTAACTACATTTATCAAATAATAATTTGTGGTCCAGGTAACCTACATAATCGTAGATTCAGACAAGAGCAGAGATCATGGCAGAAGCGTTCAGAATAGACCCATGGAGGAAGTATGTTTTGAAGTTTGAGTGGGATACTTTAGCTTTGTTCTGGTTTGTTCAGTTTTTGTTTTAGGTGTTCCAGAAGGACACATTGAAATTAAAAGGTATGTCCTGTGGAGCTGATGGGAGCAAAGGATACAGGCTTTTTATCTGTTCTGGTAACATTAAGCCTTTGTGGATACTTCAGTGAGGATTCAGATTATCAGTATGCATATGAGAGTTCCCTGGTTCTACTTGGATGTTTGGTTTCAAACCATGCAGTTCTTACTGTTGTCATTTTTCTAGCCTTGTGTTAATTTTGTTGTTTAATCACCTTCAGAGGTAACATTTTTTATTGCATATTAAGTGTGTCTCCTCAGAGTTGGACTTTGAGAGAAGTAGTTTTAGGTTCCTCTGCATATAAAAACAAAATGCTTTGTCTCCATTTTGCCTGTCTTGTCTTGTGGTGCAATGAGTGTATCTTGAATTAAAGAATTTTTAAACTGCCACACATCGAATGGAGGCCCGAGGAACAGTCTGACTTCCCCGCCAGGCAGGAGATAGTTGATGTCTCTGCTGACAGCACTGTCAGTGGTGGTAACTGGATCGCTTGGTTAAGGTGGCTCACAGGTTTCTCCACTGTAAAGGAATCTTTTCTCCTTTGTAACGAGTGGTCATAATCTGGGTGATTCTTTGAGCCTGGTGAATATACTATTTCCCAGTAAATTTTCACTCATTGTTGAGCATTCAAGGATGATTGCTGCCTGACTCAGTTGTTAGTGTGGTGGTCATAAAATGTTGATTTTCCAGTTCTAGCGTTCCTCCTGCATTGACATTCTTCTATTAATGACTTGCCCCTTTCATCCTTTAAAATATTTTCAGTGTTAGCATGGAGTCATGGATTTTTTTTTTTTTAGCTTAGTGTGTTATTCATTCCTGCCATGTTTCATTTTGATGTGCAGATTGCCTCATATTTGGCCAGTGGCAGCCCCTTCGGATTGTCCCGTGTGTCTCCGTCTGTGGGCAGAACAGTGTGTACTTTCCCTGCCTGTGCCCTGGTTCTGTGTAGTGGGCTTTAGTGTGCTCAGAGCTCTTGGAGAGTTTTTACTTCTTGGTCCTTTTTGTGGTCAGAGCCACAGTGCCAGGTTCTTCTCTCTTATTCAATGTTTACACCTCTGTTCTCCCACTTGGGAACCCTGATTTATTTCCCCAACCCTACAATATACACAGAATCATTTCAGAATGAAACCACTACCATTACCAACAAAAGCCTACAAATTAAGCCCAAGGTTTCCTTGCAGGTCTTGCTGTTTGAATGTGACCTCTTGAAGGAACAAGAATCAGAACGCTGTGTGCAGAAGTTTTCTTGGCTAGGTTAATTTCTGCTTTTCTTCCATTTGGGGGCTGATTTCATTTAAATTGGAATATATAACAAGAGAACGTGCCTCGGAGTCAAAGTTGGTAACTTACCAGTGCTCTACTCCTCCTCTGGGATAGTGGAGTGTGGGGAGCAACTCGGACTAGACTGTTACTGGAATTAAGACTTATTCTATGCATCTGCTCTCCCACAATATGGCGCTGGGAGAGGAGGAAACAGCTTCTACACAGCTGCCTCCAGTTCAACCAATAAACTGTAGGACCTGCTCCTGATTGGAGGAGAGCAGCGTACTCGGCGTGTGGGTAGCAGAGTTGGGATTGGTGGAAGAGGACTATAAAGGAGGAGAGAGACAACATGCACCAGGAACATCTATCTGAAGGAACACCTGAGCAGCCCCCGAGAGAGCCGGCCGGCGGTGTGCCGCTCCCCCGCGGAAGTGGGGAAAGTGGCAGGGGGAACCGCCCTTCCACGGAGGTGGAAGGGTCGGTAGCCAACCCGGGAAGAACCAGTAGCAAACCCGGGGAGGGCCGAGCAGACAAAAGAACAGCGCAGGGTCTTGTGTTGTTCCTCCACGAAGAGGGGGAGCGACAGTGGAGAAGTTTAAATGAAGGGATCAAGGTAGTAGAGCATTTCACAGTGAAGAACACGCATGGCATCCAATAAATAAATGTTAGCTATTTCTGCTTCTTTCTCCACGGATTCCTCCCAGGTGCTTTTCTAGCAGCTGACTTGTCCTGGTCCGTGTCCCCTGGCCATCTGTGGTGGGAGGAGGGTACCTGTTGCACAGCAGTGAGTGGGAGGAGGAAGAAAGCTCCTATCTTTCAGGTTCCTACTGTATGCTTTTGACTGCTAGGCGTTCTTGTAACCCAGTGAACCCTCAACCCTGTTGGTATTTACTCTTACTCATCCCCTTTAACTGGTGAGGAAAATGAGCCTTAGGGTGATGAACACACTTGGCCAGGGTCACTTAGCTGACCCTGAGCCCTGGACCTGTCCAACCCTCACCACCTGGCACCACTTCCCCCACATCTGCATCACCCTTGCTTGGGCTTCTGGTTCCAGCTTGCTGAGGGGAATCCTCTGCTTAGATTTGGGGAGCATGTACAGGGAAAGGAGGCCTGGGGACCTTCTCGCTGCTGGGGTTCTTGGATCCAGCTGGAGTACAGCCCCACCCATACCACTATGCAGAAATGCAGTTCTCCAGAATGCCCAGGACATGTGGCATGTACTGGCCACTTGCAGATTCTGAAGCACTTGCTTCAGTTCCAGGCCTTGCTGTGGTTCCATTTATGTTTTGTATATATACCCTGTGTATGGAGGTGGCTGACTTGCAATGAGAGCAGGTTCTGGGGAAGACACTCAGCAGAAATGGTAGGAGAGATGGAGGTAAAAACCAGAAGCTGACAGAGAATTCAGGTGTCATCTTCACCATCCCTCTGCTGCCTGATAGGACCACACCTAAGGGAGAGTAACATTTGCAAGTATAACACTGGGCAGTCTAGAGGATTCCTGGCAGCTGTGGGAGATAGGCCTAGTGGGCATTAGCAAGTCCAGGTTGATAAGGAGAAGTTCAAGGCTCTGGAGGCTAATCTACCACAATGATTCTTGAAGCCTGGACTTCCTGACTGTAGGCAATAAGGATAGAGCCTCCATCTTGCCTCCTTGCTTCACATATTGAGGGCAAACATGGGCCCCAAAGTATACTTGGCTGCAGTCTCACAATGAACTTGAGGCAGCACCAGGACCAACTCCTGCACCTGTCTTGATCTATCTAAGTCACATCTCAGAACTAAGCAGGAAGGAGAGACCTGTTTCCTACTCACCATCTGTCCAAAAGTAAGATCTGTTGCCGCCCTGGAAGGTCCGCCCACAGTTCTCCGCAGGTGGTGGGAATGGCCTGTTTCTGTCTCCCAGGCTCCTCCCAGGGGCTTTGACCCTTTTCCCTCTGCCATTTCCTCAGGGCCTGGCACATAGTAAGTGCTCACTAAACATTGCCTGGGGGGGCGGGGTTACAAATGGATGGGGCAACTTAACAGTATCCTGCAAGGATGAGAGATGCGTACACCTGCACAGACCCTGCGAGACCCCAGAGAGAGGCTCTCACCCCTGCCCTGACGTGTACAAGGATGTTTCAGAAGCACTCTGTTACCATGGACTATGTAAAGCTACCTGAATGTTCATGATTAGGAGAACAGATAAATTCTTATGTATTTATGTACCAGAATACCATACAGGAATGCAAAAGTAAACACAACTGCCTGATTTAACATAGATTCATGTCACACATATCGTGTGCAGTAATAGAACAAGTTGACCCATGTACACAGTCCCATCGATATAACACTTAATATGTCAAAAGGAGAAGGGGGACAGGTATTTGACCTAGCAGTTAAGCTGCTGGTTTAGATGCCCACCTCCTGCATCAGTGTCTGAGTTCGATCCTGGCTTTGGCTCTCAATTCCAGCTTCCTGCTAATGTAGGCTATGAGAGGCAGCAGGTGTTGGCTCAAGTAATTGAATCCTTGCCACCCACACTGGATACCTGCATTGTGTTCCCGGCTGCTGGTCTTGGGCCTTTGGCCACTGCAGTCATTTGGGGAATGAACCAGTGGATAGGAGTGTGCTTGACCCACATTCTGTTCACTGTTCTCCTCTCTCTCTCTCTCTCAAATTGGGGAGAAGGAGAATTGGATAAGGGTGTACAGAGGGCTCTAACTGTATCTCTGATGTTTTATTTCTGAAGGTGAATGATGAGTAAAAGGGTTGTATTATCCTTGATACCTTTTTTATATGTCTGATATTATAAAAACAACTGATAGAAGAAATGACTGAATAAATGATTGATTTTCAAAAACAAAAATGAAGTCCCATGCCCATCTCCAGCTTCCCTACCATTCTTACCCATCCCCCTTACTATCTTGATCTTACACTCTTATATATGTTATAACTCATAATAGAAATTACTTAAAGGGAAATATGCAAAGGGAAAGTTGAACATTGTAAGGTAAGGTAAGCAGTCTCCTTCCTTGATTATTGTATAATTTGACGTCTCCTGCATGACCTCTCAGTACTGGTGGCTTCTTGACCACTTCAGGATGTACAGGCATTTAGAACATTTTCATTGTACAGAAGCAAAGATAAGAAGACTTTGCTCCATCCACACACTCTTCCTATTTAGAAATAAAACAGGTGGGCGTTTGGTGCAGAGATTAAGATGCTCCTTGGGACACCCTCCTCTACATTCAGAGTGCCTGGGTTTGAGTCTTGGTTCCGCTCCCGGTTCTACCTTCCTGATAATGTACACCTTGGGAAGCAGCAGGTGATGGCCCAGGTTCCAGATTAGAGACCCAAGTTGAGTTCAAGGCTCCTGAGTTTAACAGGTTCTGGCCCTGCCTCTTGAGGGCATGTGGAGAGTGAAACAGCAGGTGGAAGATCTCTTTCTGTATGTCTCTGCCTTTCAAATGTATAAATCAGTGAAATTTAAAGTAAGTGAATCGTTCACCAAAGAGTTATTTTAAGAAATCTGAAAATAAATAGTAACATCCCTTTTAGCATTTTTCTTACTACAATTTTAATTCAAGATTAAAAGAAAAACATTAAGTGTCATAAGTTTTATGCATCAAAATTTGGATTTTGGATTTTTAAAATACTTTTTTTTTTTCCAAAAGAGAAGCAGCTTAACACCAAGCAGTATCTTTCTGGATATGAATGATATTTTTGAAGGCTTACCAGTTTTTAATTGTCCATTGTTTCCTAAACTGTATTTTTAATTTCATTTGCTCTCTCCTAGGGAATGAAGGATGGCAGCACGCCGTGCATTAAAAGCTGTTTTGGTAGATCTCAGTGGCACACTTCACATTGAAGATGCAGCTGTGCCAGGCGCCCAGGAAGCTCTTAAAAGGCAAGCTATCCTCCAGGTTCAGCTGACAAATATGTTTGTAAGTGCCATTTGCCAAGGCAGATGATTAGCTTAGTGGATGGCCCTGAGATGGCATTTCACCAGCCTACCATATACACAGGAGCTGCCTTGGGTTTAGCTTGAAGATGTATGCATTGTAATATCTGCCAAACACTGTTCGCTAAGCCTTTATTAGGTTTGGCCTTTTCCTCTGTAGTCTTTTTGTTCTTTCTCTCTCTGTGTCTCTGTCTCTTTCTCTGTTTGTCTTTTTCTAAGTAATGTAAATTCGGAAATGAAAACTCAAGATTCTAAAATAAGAAATAAATAGCATTGGAAAAACCATAAAGGAATCCTAAAATCACATAATACACAAACAGGCCTAGTCCTGCCCCTCCTACTTCACCTAAGATCTAATATTGAGTGTGCAACTGCTCAACTGAAGTTTAATTAAAGGACTTAAAATTCTAAAATTGTTTCCATGAACTAAATGCTTCAGAGTTAGAGATTTACCTTCTGTTTCTGATGTACCAAACATGTGTCTGGGTACAAATTGGGGATACACAGCAAAAGCATGTAAAAATGAACTGAATGTGAATGCTTGCTATGAGTGTCTTGATAAAAATCAATAGCCAGGGGCTGGCGCTGTGGCATAGCAGGTTAAGCCTCTGCCTGCAGTGCTGGCATCCCATATGGGCACCTGTTTGGATCCTGGCTACTCTATTTCCAGTCCAGATCCCTGCTAATGTACCTGGGAAAGCAGCGGAAGATGGCCCCAGTTCCTGGCCCCTGACTCACGTGGGAGACCCTGACACATCCCTGGCCATTGCAGCCATTTGGGAGGTGAACCAGAGGATGGAAGATCTCTGTCTCTCCTTCTCTGTCTCTAAATCTGCCTTTCAAATAAATATTTTTTTTTTCAAAAAAGGAAACAATAGCCAGTATTAAGCATCATCATCCTAAAGTAATTTAGAGACGATTCCAAAATCAGCAGTTTTTAGCCTGGTGGGACTTAACCATTTTCCAACCTTAAAATGTTCATTATATGCTGTTACTCAGGAAATCTCACAACTAGTTAAGTATCAAAGTGCCTGGTTTTAGGACAAAAGAGAGGGAGAAACTTCACACTCTGTCAAGTAGTTTACTGCCCATTGGGGGAATCAAGAAGTGAAAACAGACTTGCAGATCCCATGGGTGTCGGTGGAAACCGAGAAATGGTGGACAGTGTATAATTGGTTGTGCAGCTGGACTTTGCTCTTAAGTCCTTGACGTGTCTGTCTCCGAATCAGGATTTCTAGGGACAGGGTGGATATCTATTGATCAGTTTGCTCCTGAGGACAGAGCTTCTTTCTGCACTAAAGCCAAGCTTTGTATGCTGCACTGTAGGAAAAATCTTTTCCTTTCTGATGAACAATGACATCTGTAACTAGCTGTGTGAACCACCAGCCTGCCATTCCACAAGGGCAGCAGCCTCTACGTTGTCTGTTCCTGCCTCTGGCAGCTCCATCCCAGGGAAATCTCTACGCTGGCACTGCCCATGTGGGTTTCTATAGAAACAAATAGACTATGGGAAGATGAGGGACTAGTAAAATAAACCTCATTAAAAATGATGTGGTTATTTCATACTTACACTTACTCAGTTTTAGGATGATGGTTATGTTGAAGTAATACCCCCTCACCTTTTTTTGAGAGCTGAACCACCAAATTCAATGTGTTTTGCAGAAAAGCTTCTACACAGATGTTACAGAGGTGGTCATGAATACAGTGAACTACTTAATCATACAAATTAACATGCTTTAGATGAATACTTAAAATCTCTTCTGTTTTATTTGCTTATTTGTTTTGAATTGTGGCTACTGCTTTATGCCTTGTGGCCTTTGGGGGCAAGCATAGAATTAAAAGCAACAGTTATTAATACAGAATTCTAAATTACATTAAATTAAGCTTATTTTTAGATCTTGTAAAATACTGTGGGATCAAGACAACTTTTTTTTTTTTTTTTTTTTAAAAAGGATTTATTTATTTGAAAGGCAGAGTTAGCGAAAGATCTTCCATCTACTGGTTCACTGCCTAAGTGGCTGTAACAGTCAGGGCTGTGCCAGGCTGAAGCCCGGAACCCAGATCAGAGCCCCGTTTGGCAGGGGCCCACCTCCATGGGCCATCTTCTGCTTTCCCAGGTCTGTTAGCAGGGAGCTCAGTCAGAAGCGGATCACAGAGATTTGGGAAGCTAGCGTCACAGGCAGCAGCTTAACCTGCCACTGTACAACGCTGGCCCCAACTTTGATTTTTAAGAAGGCTACACCATCCTGTATTCTTTTTCTGATACATTATTGTCAGCTTAGGTTTCAAAAGCAGATCAAGGAATCAAATCAAACTTGCATGTAAGTAGTTGAAGGGAAAAGCAAAGTTGGAATGTTTCTTTAAGCTCTCCCTCTAGTTTCCATTTACAAACATTAACACATTAGGGCTTGCCAGTTTCTAATGACATCCTGAGGTATCCTGTGTTCTCCTAGTACAGGAGATCAGTGTCCAGGACACAGGTGGTTGGCATTCCCATCTCAGCCCCACCGCTGCCTCCTGTGTCAATCTGGGCAAGTCCCCGAACTGCAGGCCTCAGTTGTCTCAGCTTTAGGAAGGGAGGTTGCGCCAGTGGACACTGACAGCCTGCACCTCACATATTCTGTGAACACAGTGCTTACTGAGGTTTGTTTCTCCCTCTTCAGTGAACTGTGCCACAATGCAGTTGAAGTGTAGAAGGCCTTCACAAAAGGGCAGATGTAGGTATTTTTCAGTTCAACTTTGCAACTTTTAGAGGTGAAACAGCCCAGATGGTAGACAATTTCCAAGCAGTTCTGGGTAGATTTTAAAAAGCTTTTTGACCATAAAAACACTTGGTGGCTTATCCTTCATTTTCTACCCTTTGGCACAGTGTTCCCAGATTAGGAGATCTTCATGGGGCTAGAATGTAGGACCCACCTGTTGACTTCTGGATTTTACTCTGCAGGTTACGTGGTACTTCTGTCATGGTTAGGTTTGTGACCAATACGACCAAAGAGAGCAAGCAAGACCTGTTGGAAAGGTTGAGAAAATTGGAGTTTGAAATCTCTGAAGATGAAATATTCACATCTCTGACGGCAGCCAGGAGTTTGGTAGAGCAGAAGCAAGTCCGGCCCATGCTGCTAGTTGATGACCGGGCACTACCTGATTTCAAAGGTGGGGGCGACGTGGCGAGATTTAAAAATTGTTTCTTTATATCTGCTTAGAAATCACTCATAAAACTGCATGTTTAGACGTGTTGTTTATTCTGATTTCCATGTTACTATTGAGATGGTCAACAGTATTGAAATAGTTTGAAACTAAGTTGTATGTTTCTCAAGCCTTTTTTGACTACAATCCACGGTAAGTGAAACACATTACATAGTAACTCAGTATATCTGTATATGTGTTTATGTTAAATGATACTTAATTGTACTGTAGAGATACGTTGTATTTTCTATTTAGATTACTTCTTTTTTTTTTCTTTGATTTTGAAGCTGGTTAGAATCCGCTCCATTAGTTTTTTTTTGTTTGTTTGTTTGTTTGTTTTTAAGATTTATTTATTTACTTGAAAGTCAGAGTTACACAGAGAGAGAAGGAGAGGCAGAGAGAGAGGTCTTCCCTCCGCTGGTTCACTCCCCAATTGGCCGCAACAGCTGGAGCTGCGCCAATCAGAATCCAGGAGCCAGGAGCTTCTTCCGAGTCTCCCACGTGGGTGCAGGGGCCCACAAACTTGGGCCATCTTCTTTTACTTTCCTAAGCCATAGCAGAGAGCTGGATCAGAAGTAGAACAGCCGGGACACGAACCGGTGCCAATATGGGATGCTGGCACTGCAGGCAGCGGCTTTACCCGCTATGCCACAGCGCTGGCCCCTCTGTTAGTTTTACAATCTAATGCATTGTTACCGTTGGCTTAAGAAAGCACAGGTCAGAATTACCTGGAGGTATAAGCCTCCCGTCCAGGAGCCACCACATTAACTTGATTAAATGAAATAACCAAGATTTCCTTGTATAAAAATACATGTCATTCTGGGTAGTATGAAGGTATTATAATGAAAGGGAAATTTTTTCAATCAAGAGAAAATAAAATTGTTTTTTGTTTTGGAAAGTTAATAGATTCTGGAAAAATATTGTTTTGTAAAGCTTTGTCACATTGCTTCTTTTTGTAAACAGTCAAGTGAAATGATACAATATAGAAAAATGCATGTAAGTATGTTTATTATAAAATCATGTGATGGCTTTTCAAATCATAATAGGGAATTTCAGCACAGGCATACACTGGGCAGGACCTCAGAACTTATACTAATAAACCAGTGGATCAGAGTCACTACTTGTAAGAAACAGAAACCGACTTTGACCGAACTAAATCAATTTAATTTAATTAATTTAAATAGATTACTGAAAATAAATTTATTAAAGGACTTGATTGCTGTTGGGAATATAAAATGACACAACACCTTTGGAGCAGAATTTGGCCATAGCTAACCAAATTACATTTGAAGCAGCACTTGCAGGAATCTGTCACTAAAATATAGTTAGAAAAATACACAACGATATATGAACTAGGTTATTCGCTTATGGGTGATAACAAATATTACCTTATGGGTAATAACAAAAGGTTGGAAACAACCTACATTTTCATCAGAGGTCTCTGAGTAAACTGCTATATCCACAAAATGGAGTGCTTTGTATTTGAAAATAAGTGATGATGGGCCGGCGCCGTGGCTCACTAGGCTAATCCTCCGCCTAGCGGCGCCGGCACACTGGGTCCTAGTCCCGGTTGGGGCGCCGGATTCTGTCCCGGTTGCCTCTCTTCCAGGCCAGCTCTCTGCTGTGGCCAGGGAGTGCAGTGGAGGATGGCCCAGGTGCTTGGGCCCTGCACCCCATGGGAGACCAGGAAAAGCACCTGGCTCCTGGCTCCTGCCATCGGATCAGCGCGGTGCGCCGGCCGCGGCGGCCATTGGAGGGTGAACCAATGGCAAAGGAAGACCTTTCTCTCTGTCTCTCTCTCTCACCACTGTCCACTCTGCCTGTCAAAAAAAAAAAAAAAAAAAAAAGAAAATAAGTGATGATGAAGAGTTCTACCTCCTGATAACACATGATCTTCAAAGGCTGTAGTCAGTGAGAAAAGCAAGGTAGAAAAAGCCTTATATGTTTTCTATGTAGGAAAAAATGAGAGGGAAATACATTTATATATGTATTTGTCTTATGTTTGTGAAAGGAATCCAAAAAAAGATAAATGAAAAACTAACAGAAATGGTTACCCAAAGGAGAGAGAATGGAGGGATTAGCAGAGGCGATTTTACATAGTTTTGACTTCAGAACCATGTAAATATTTGACATAATTGAAGACAATTAAAAGGTAACCACACTAGTCCATTAAAGCAAATACACTATATCATGTAGTGATATAACCACTTAGATAAAAGAATTATAAAGTCAAGTGACTGAAATATCAGGGCATTTCAAGAAGTTCATGGAAGCTTCATGAAAAAAGTGTAAAATTTTAAATGTTTTATACTGTCCAAAGCAATCTACAAAATGAATGCAATCCCTATCAAAATACCAATGATGGCCAGCACCATGGTTCACTTGGTTAATCCTCTGCCTGTGGTGCTGGCATCCCATATGGGCTCCAGGTTCTAGTCCCGGTTGCTCCTCTTCCAGTCCAGCTTTCTGCTGTGGCCCGGGAGGGCAGTGGAGGATGGCCCAAGTCCTTGGGCCCTGCACCCGCATGGGAGACCAGGAGGAAGCACCTGGCTGCTGGCTTCGGATCAGTGCAGCGTGCCGGCCGTAGCAGCCTTTGGGGAGGTGAACCAGCGGAAGGAAGATCTTTCTCTGTGTCTCTCTCTCTCACTGTCTATAACTCTACCTGTCAAATAAAAAAAAAAAAACAAAAAACCAATGACATTCTTTACAGAATTAGAAGAAGCAATCCTAAAATATGGAATCACCAAAGGCCCAGGAACCCAGGATAGCCAAAGTGATCCTGAACAAGAAAAATGAAGCTGGAGGCATCACAATACATGACTTCAAAGCATACTACAAAGCTATAGTAATTAAAACAGCATGGTACTGGCATAAAAACTAATATATAGAATGGAACATAATAGAGCACCCAGAAATTAATCTACATACATATAGCCAACGGATTTTTGATAGAAGTGCTCAGACCTTACAGTGAAGTAATTTACTCAATACTAGTCCTGCTAGGAAATTGGAAAGCTTGGGTATCTACAGGCAGTAAGAGAAGCAAATAGGAATTTGCATAGGGATAATCTACAGAATTTTCATTAGACTTTGAAAAACTGATGGTGAGTGTACTTGTTTGGATGTCATACCCGAAGTCCTGTTACCAGATACCAAAGACCTTAAAACATACTTTAATTATAAAATGTTTATCAAGGGGCCGGCACTGTGGCACAGTAGATTAAGCCTCCACCTGTGCTGCCGGCATCCCATATGGGTGCCAGTTCATGTTCCGGCTGCTCCTCTTCCGATCCAGCTCTCTGCTCTGGTCTAGGAGGGCAGTGGAAGGTGGCCCACATGGGAGATCCAGAAAACTCCTGGCTTGGATCGGCTTAGCTCCAGCCATTGCAGCCATTTGGGGAGTGAATCAGCAAATGGAAGACCTTCCTGTCTGTCTGTCCCTCTCTCTGTAACTCTACCTCTCAAATAAATAAATAAAAATTTTGAAAGACTCTGCTTATCATGACATGAGGTGCTGTACTCCAAGTCATTGAAATAAAGCTGAAAAAAAAGTTTATGAAACTAGACGTAGATGTGGTATTATGTAGAAAATGACACAGTCTGCAGGGCTTTCCACATTTATCCTGAGTCAGAAAGTCTCATTTCCCCTGCCTCTTAGATTCACGGTGCCTCATCAGTTGCTATTGATCTTCTTGCTCGTGGGGAATTCGTGGCTGTTCTTGTTGATTGTAATCAGTGAAGCATTTTGGAGTTAGAAGTTGTAACTTGTTTGAGAACATCAGATTACAATCTTCAATTCAGATCTAGTTACTAAGTAGTTGTAAAACCATGTACAAGGAATATGGAAAAACAGAAAGAGTCCCTCTTTGTCTTGTACTTCCAAAGTACATTGAGCAGGTAATCTCTTAAACTTCAAATTATGACTAGAGCAAAAATGTGCACTTGACTAAACCTGCTCTCTTATACAATGTAATATTGTTTTTAATTTCACTTTTCAACTATTATGTATGTTTCCATTCCCAGGAATACAAACAAATGATCCTAATGCTGTTGTCATAGGATTGGCACCAGAACATTTTCATTATCAAGTTCTGAATCAAGCATTCCGGTAAGTCTGGCCATTTGTCCTTCCTCTGATGTGTTCTCCCCTCTGCCCTTCTTCAGTCTTTGTCCTGAGGTTTTATGTGTCTACCTCTGGCCTCCTAGAATTTACATCAGGGCAGACATCAACAAAATCACCAAATACTTATTATTAATTTGACTTGTTTTTGGAGTTTTTTTGTTTTGTTCTGTTTGGTAGTGATCACATGTTGAAATATGGTACTTGAAGTTTTTCTGGTTTAGAGAATCAACATTCTCGAGTAGTAATTCATAATAAAATTGCAATTTTTAAAGTTAACAGGTTTTAATTAATTTTTTTATTTGAAAAACAGGTTTCTCATTTACCAGTTCACTCCCCAAATGCTCACAACAGCCAGGGCTGGACTAGGCTGAAGCCAGGAGCCAGGAACTCCATTAGGTGTCCACATGACTGGCAGGAACCCAATTCCTTGAGCTATCAACTGCTGCCTCCCAGGGTGTGCATTAGCACAAAGCTGCAATCAGGAGCAGAGCCAAGACTTGATCCTGGCACTCTGATACGGGTGAGATGCGGGTGTCCAAAGTGGTGTCTTCACTGCTATACCAAGCACCTGCCCTGATGCCAGCGGTTTTATCTTCTATTATGACTGCTGTGGTTCTTCACTGACCATGCTAGTCTCCCAGGGAGAAGAGCATCCAGGCTAATCCACCAAAACATAAACGTTATTCTCCCTCCAGTGAGAATCCGAGCTGTGGAAAAGAGTTGATGCATCTGCTCACACTTTCAAATTATTTGATGAATGATAATGATAGTCTGAACTAGAATAGAGGCAGTAGCAGTGAAGAGAAATAGATGCAGGTGGCATCAGTGTGACTTGATGGATGATTGGGTTTGAGGCATGGTGAAGAAGAGTGAGTCAGGAGAACATCGAGATTTCTAATCTAAGAAGTGCAGTAGAAAGTCTTGGGGTTCACAGGGACAAATACCAGATGTTCTCTCTGATCTATGACAACTACCAGAGCACCTTAAAGGAAACCTGTAGAAGTGAAGTTGACCCCATGAGAAACAATGACTTGAAAGCCCTTGTCTTGACTGTTGAGGAACAGTTTATTATCTTATTTTTTTATTATTTTCTTTTTCTACTTAATACCATTGGCTGAACTCTTTAACATAGAATTATTCATAGGTGTATAAATCCAATTGAAAATAGATCCCAGTAAAAACTAAGAGTGGGAATAAGAGAGGGAGGAGCTGTACAGTTTGACACACGTTCCCACGGACTTACCTCTAATAGCAAAGCTAAAAACTTGCCATGGGACTCCAAATCCCATTAAGCTGGGTGGTACTAATGCCATCTCTTTTTTTATTTTATTTTTTATTTATTTTTATTTTTTTGACAGGCAGAGTGGACAGTGAGAGAGAGAGAGAGAGAAAGGTCTTCCTTTGCCGTTGGTTCACCCTCCAATGGCCGCCGCGGCCGGCGCACCGCGCTGATCCGATGGCAGGAGCCAGGTACTTATCCTGGTCTCCCATGGGGTGCAGGGCCCAAGGACTTGGGCCATTCTCCACTGCACTCCCTGGCCACAGCAGAGAGCTGGCCTGGAAGAGGGGCAACCGGGACAGAATCCGGCACCCCGACCAGGACTAGAACCTGGTGTGCCGGCGCCTCAAGGCGGAGGATTAACCTAGTGAGCCGCGGCGCTGGCCCTAATGCCATCTTACGTGTTAAAGTGATCATATTAAGTGTGTAATTGATCATGTAGATAGGATTAAGTGTCAAAGGGATCACATAAATAAGACCAAGTGTCTGGTAATAACAGTAGATAGAATTAAAAAGGAGAGAATGTTCCAACATGGGAAGCAGTTCACACAGCAGACTTACAGAATGACAAATGCCCTAAAGAGCACTCTGACCTCAGAATCATCCCTTAAGGCATCAGATCTGGCTGAGAAGCCCAAGAGAGCATTTAAAACATGGAAAGCCAAGACACTGTGGCAAAAAATGATCTTCATGAGGAATCCCTGTGATTGTGACTCCAGTGGAAAGAAGGGGCCATCAAAGAAGGATGCACTTTTCTCTGAAGGGAGGAGAGAACTTCCACTTTGCTTATGGTGCTGTCTAAATACTGATGGAGTTTGTGGACTCAAAAGGCTTCCATAGCCTTGGTAGCTCATGTCAAGAGCCTTGGGTGATCACTGACATCATAAGTAAGAGTGTCAATTGTTAAATCAACAACAGGAGTCACTGTGCACTTACTCCCCATGTAGGACCTCTGTCCTTAATGAGTTGTTCTATGAGAATTAACTGTAAAACTTGTTTTCAAACAGTATTTTATACTGTGTGTGTCTGTGTGGGTGCAAATTATGGAAATCTTTGGAAATCTTTACTTAGTATAGAGTTGGTCTTCTGTATATAAAGTTAATTGTAAACGAATCTTAATGAAGACTGGGATGGGAGAGGGAGTAGGAGGTGGGACAGTAGTGGGGGTGGGAGGATGGGTATGGGGGGAAGAATCGCTATATTCCTAAAGCTGTCCTGTGAAATTTGTATTCATTAAATAAAAGCTTTCTTAAAAAAGAAAAGAAAGTCTTTGGGGTTTGGGAAGTGATGAGTTGGGGGGTTGCTATTTGACCTGTCCAAATAAGAGATGTTCCAATGGCTGTTGGTAGAAACACACAATATGTAAATTTTCATATTTGTGTCTATATATGCAATTCACATATATGAACTCTTTCCTGCTGCTTCTAAAAGAGACTACATACTTGTTCTCCTGCTTCCTAAAATAAATTGGTCAGAATCTATCTGCAAATCTCTAGAGTCAGATTATGCCTTTTTCCATTTCATTTTTCATTTTTTATAACTTTGATTTCTTGTCAAATCACTAAACAGTATCATTTACCTTTGAATTTATGACAGTTCAAAATGTTACATAGGAATGTAGTGAAATATCTTTTTTAAAAAAAGAAAAATTGCTTTTTCTCAATGACCTGGTAAATTCTTTGAATTTAACTACAAGAATAATATTAAAAATTTTTTCTTATCAATACAAGGGTCTAAAAGAATCTTTCTGACTTAGGCTTTAGGACAGCTAATTTCTTGATGCAGATATCCTGGAATCAGAATGTTTCTAGGAACCTTTTTTTTTTTTAAAGATTGATTTATTTATTTGAAAGAATTACACGAAGAGAAGGAGAGGGAGAGAGAGAGAGAAAGGGGGGGGGGTCTCCATCCACTGGTTCATTCCCCAATTGGCCACAATGGCCAGATCTGAAGCTGGGAGCCAGGAGCTTCCTCCGGGTCTCCCACATGGGTGCAGGGGCCCAAGCACTTGGCCATCTTCTACTGCTTTCCCAGACCATAGCAGAGAGCTGGATCAGAAGTAGAGCAGCCAGGACTAGAACCGGTGCCCATGTGGGATGCCAGCACTGCAAGTGGCAGCTTTACCTTCTATGCCACAGCGCTGGCCCCTGTAGGGACCTTTAAAACTCATTATCAGGTTCATATATCATGGCTTATTGTTTACTGTGGCTCTTGAAAATGGATGTCCTCATGTAAAATCTGTGTGGCCAGAAACAGCACTTAGAGAGGAACCACCTCTTTTCCTATGTGCCCCTTAATTTTAGATCCTGGGTTAGTGCAAACCCTGCTGACTTAATGCACTTAAACCTGTGGCTCGTAGCCGCTGTGATTCTCAAGTCTTTGTTCGAAAGGAGCAAACTGACTTGTGATAGTTGTTTAGTATCTGTTTACTGTAGTTATTTCCTGGACATCTGCTCTCCCAGACTGCTTGAAAAGATACATTATCGGGTATATGGCATTAAAATTTCTTTTGCTTCACCTACTTCAATTATCCTACTGTCACTTCTTGGGGAAGAGTATCCTGTCTTAGGTAAGGTCTGCAACTAAACCAAAGTCAGTTTTTATTTGAAATCTAGAAGCCGCTGTTATTTCTTACTTCTGGATATACTCTTACTGCCTTTAATTCATTTCTCTAACCACAGAATTCAAGCAGAAGATATTGATTAATTTTATCTGGTCATTTGAGAAGGACATATTTAATAGGAAGTTGGGAGGCCCCTGTCTTAGATGAATATTAGACTCAGGGTAATAAAAATTTATGTTGACATGATACTGACTTTGTAATTGCTCGGATGCTGTCTAATTAGTACACTTTCCTAACCATATTGATTTTTTTAAACACTACACTTTGAAGCATTATAGTGCATTTATAGGTCAGCTCTGATTTCACAAATGCACTTAACAGCTGAGTAGAGAGTTGACAGGAAGATTTTAGCCCTTGCCCTTCTTTGCATTTTTTTAAATTTATTTTTTATTTGAAAGGCAGAGTTACAGAGAGTGGAAGAGAGACAGAGATCTTCTGTCTACTGGTTCACTCCCCAAGTTGCCACAGTGGCTGGGACTGGGTCAGGCCGAAGCCAGGAGC
Source organism: Oryctolagus cuniculus (assembly GCF_964237555.1). NCBI lineage: Eukaryota > Metazoa > Chordata > Mammalia > Lagomorpha > Leporidae > Oryctolagus > Oryctolagus cuniculus. Next base: position 30,480,259 of record NC_091441.1, read on the forward strand.
CTGGAGCTTCCTTTGGTTTTCAGAGGACCAAGCACTTGGGCCGTCTTTTGCTGCTTTTCCCAGGCACGTTATCAGGGAGCTAGATCAGAAGGGGAGCAGCCAGGACTTGAACCATCACCCATGTGAGATGCTGGCTTTCCAGGCTTAACCCACTACAATCCGGCCCCGCTGGATTTTAAAGCCCATCGCATAGCCGCCTTCAGTAGCAGGTTGCATCAAGGCAGACAAATCAAACTTGACATTGCACTGACTCTTAGTTATTATGTTTTTAATAGGTGACCTCTCCCAAAATGCATAGTTCTGTTTGTCTGCTAACATATCATAAATGCCTGAGTGGAATTGAGAATGGATTTTTTAAAATATTTATTTATTTATTTATTAGAAAGGCAGAGGTAAGAGAGGCAGAGGCAGAGAGAGAGAAGTCTTCCATCTGTTGGTTCACTTTTCAAATGGCTGCAATGGCCGGAGCTGGACCCATCTGAAGCCAGGATCCTGGAGTTTCTTCCAGGTCTGCCACATGGATGCAGGGGCCCAAGGATTTGAGCCATCCTCTGCTGCGTTTCCAGGCCATAGCAGAGAGCTGGATTGGAAGAGAAGCAGCCAGGACTCAAACCAGTGCCCATATGGGATGCTGGTACTGCAGGCGGTGGCTTTACCTGCTGTGCCATAGTGCTGGCCTCTTGAGAATGGGTTTTAAAGAATTAATTTTGGGGAAGGATATGAACCAGTTAGAGGGAGTGAATATGATTCTGTAAAACTTTAAAATTCTAAGAGCCATTGGTAGCTATTTCCTTGTTTACCTAATGCTAAGATCTATAAAGTATGATATAATAAACATGCATGTGCCTAAGAATCATTTTAAGAAATAGAAACTCTCGGGGCCAGTGCCCTGGCTCACTTGGTTAATCCTCCGCCTGCGGTGCCAGCATCCCATGTGGGTGCCGGGTTCTAGTCCCAGTTGCTCCTCTTTCACTCCAGCTCTCTGCTGTGGCCCAGGTGGGCAGAGGAGGATGGCCCAAGTGCTTGGGCCCCTGCACCCACATGGGAGACCAGGAAGAAGCACCTGGATCCTGGCTTTGGATCGGCGTAGTTCTGGCCATAGCGGCCATTTGGGGAGTGAACCAACAGAAGGAAGACCTTTCTCTCTCTCTCTCTCTCTCTGTCTCTCTCTCACTATCTAACTCTATCTGTCAAATAATAATAATAATAATAAAAGAAACTCTCAACACATTTGATATCCCCTACATGTCCCTTTCCTATTTTATCACCCAGGACCCATAGGTAATCAGGATTATGAACTGAGTGCTTCTCATTTTCGTGAACTTCTTTATAATAGCCACAGATGTGTGGGTATTCCTCCTGCCTGTTTACCCGTGTGTGCACGTCAGTTAATGTCTTCCCCACTAATGCCACGTGACTTATCACTGAGCACCCTCAGCTTTGGTGCACTGGCTTTCATTGCTGTCTCACTAGCACACATGTCACTTTTCGTCTTCTCACCCAAATTAGAAAGCCACAGTTTGAGCTTTTAAGTTGGGGTGGAGAACGTTGAGCCTATGGGCCATACAAAGCATGCAAAATTATTTGATCAGGGCTAGTCAATGCTGCAGGCAGAACTCAAAATTCAATAGATCTGTACCAAGCTAATTTTTAAGTTGGCAATTTTGTATGGCCCCTTCATGATGTTATAAATATCTACATGGCCCCTGGCAGAAACCTTTTTCCCCACCCCTGATACTATAAAATTTGGTAATCACTATTAGGAGGAAGACCTACTAGGCAAACAGATCTCTGAATAATCTAACCTGAACCTAGTACAGTCAGCCCTCAGTTTCCCTAGGGGTTCGGTTCCCAGACCCTCTGCAATACCAAAATCCACAGATACTCAAGTCCCTTACATAAGGTGATGTAATCTTTGCATCTAATCTATACATATTCTCCCGTATCCTTTACATGGTCTCTGAACTGCTTGCAATAGCTAATGCAATGTCCATGCTCTATTAAATAGTTGTTTTACCCTATTAATTAGAAAATAATGACCAAAAAAATTATACATGTCCAGGAATTAAAACTTATTTTTTTCTCTCTGGTTGGTTGAATCCCATATGTGGAAGCTGTGGGTACAGAGACTCTATCAGCACAACTGAAAAAAATCTAAGCACACAATTCACATGTGTTCTTTCTGGGAAAATTTAAATATTCAAAAACGAATAAACTAAAAATCAAATGTTTTTCTGCTGCCTAAAGAGAATCAGTTACATATTATATAATATATAAATTATATAAATTAGCACACAGCTAATTTGTTTCTGTGCACATACAGGGGTTCTTCAAAAAGTTCATGGAAAATGGAACTAAAAGATGTTTATTTTCACGCAGAAAAATTTGAAATCCATACCTAGTTTTTTCATGATTAGACATTTTGCATGAACCTTTTTTTTTTTAAAAAAAATATTTACTTACTTATTTGAGAGATAGAGTTAGAGACAGAAAGGTCTTCCATCCACTGGTTTACTCCCCAGATGGCCATAAAGGCTGGAGCTGAGCCGATCTGAAGCCAGGAGCTTCTTCCGGGTCTCCCATATGTGGTGCAGGGGCCCAAGCACTTGGGCCATCCTTGTTGCTTTTCCAGGCACATTAGCAGGGAGCTGGATTAGAAATGGAGCAGCAGGACTCAAACTGGCACCCAAATGGGATGGCGGCTCTGCAGGCCAGGGATTTAATCCGCTGCACCAGTGCCGGCCCCTCCATGAACCTTGTGAAGATCTGTTTGTATGCATGGATTTCAACAAACTTACCTTTTTATTCCATTTTTCCAAGAATTTTTTGAAGTGTCTTAATACAAGTTTATACAAAAGTGAGAATGTACATATAAAGTGTATTTTGGGCATTTTTGTTTTTTGGTATTCTTAAATGTATATTAAAACATGTTTGGTTCCTGCAGAACACCACATTTTTAAGAAGCACAATGAATTGTTTGATCATGAGTTTGTTACTGTTGCTTGGTTTTAGAAGTCTTTTTTTTTTTTTTTTTTTTTAAACTTGTGAGAACCTGTTTGTTGAGCAGTATTTATATTGTTTTCCTTATGGTTGTCTCTTTCCGAAGTATAGGTGCTGGCTCAAAGGAATTTTTGGGAAAACCTGCAAGGAATTGCTTAACCAAGGAAGGGTTTTAGGGCTTCTAAATTAAGAGCAATTTCTCTCCAGCTGCTAGAGGAGCTTATTAAGATGTCATTGTACCTGAAGATCAGTGGGAGCACAACTTTCACATTTGAGTGTATAGATGAAGGCTGTTAAAGAATAATGCTTTTCTGTTTGTTTTGTTTTTATTCATTTGAGACATAAAGCATGACAAAGAGGGAGGGGGAAGGAGAAAGCATGAGCAGGTGCCAGCTCCCATGCCCTGGTTCCTTCTCCAGATGCTCTAGACAGTGGGAGCAGGGGCAAAACTGGGAGCCTGGGACTTAATCCAGGACTCCCACAGCGGAGCAGGAACCCAGTCAATTGAGCCGCCACCTGCTGCCTCCCAGGACCTGCACTAGCAGCAAGAAGCTGGATACAGGTGACAGACCCCCTTACTTGATGTGGCTCATGAGTGTCCTAGCCAGTGGCCTAACTGCTGGACCAAACGCCCATCCTCAAGAATAACCTGTTGAAACTTAGTTAATGATGTCTGTCTTAAGATTGTTAGAGGTATTGGGATTCCTTCAAAAGTCTTACAGATGTGGGTTAGTTTGTTTTTTGGAAGGAGATTCTTATTATCATAATTGGCTTCTGTTGACTTGGATTGCTTGTGTTCCCTCACCTCCTCAAAGAAAAAAAGAAAGGTTATTACTCCAGTTTATTCAGTTCCTTAATAAAGGGAAATGAAAGAGAGGAAAAGATCCATATTGATGGCCTCAGTTATTACTGCATTTGTACAGGAACTCATGAATCTTTCCTGAGTGCTTAGAGCCCTAGGCATGAGGAATTCCAGAACAGTGTGGCAGCAGGGCTCAAATTAGAAATATATTTCTGGGGACCTGCGTTGTGGTACAGAAGATTAAGCTGCCACCTGCGACGCCAACGTCCCATATGGGCACTGGTTAAAGTCTCAGCTTCTCCACTTCTAATCCAGCTCCCTGCTAATGCACACCCTGGAAGGCAGCAGAAGATGACCCAAGTGCTTGAGTCCCTGCCTCCCGCACAGGAGACCCAGATTGAGTTTCCAGCTCCTGGCTTTGGCCTGGCCCAGCACCAGCTGTTGCAGGATATTGAGTGAGTGAACTAGCAGATGGATGATCTCTTTCTCTGTCTCTCCCCTTCTCCCTCCAGTCCAAATAAAATGAAAATAAACAGTGAAATTTTAAAGTTCATGGAAATTGTATATTACAGAAAAACTATGCATGAATTTCAAAATTTTTTGCACTAAAATAAATTTGTTTTAAATCCATTTTCCCATGAAGTCTTTGAAATATCTTCGTATGCACTCTAAATATCTTATCCTTGTCTGTTACTTTCTTTTTACTGTTAGTAATATGAGAACATTTTAATTTTGATCAAATCTAGTTTGTCAGCATTTTCTTCTTTTCTGCTTAAGAAATCTTTTCCTATCCCCAAATCGTGAAGGTATTCTGTATTTTTCCTGCACATTTTTCCTTTGACAATTAACTGAGATCTATTTTGTTTTTCCTTTGACACTGAAATCTAAGATCTATTTTGAACTAATTTTTGTGAATTATGTGAAGTAAGAGTTAATTTTTTCTATAGTTATTCAGTTGTTCTAGGAACTTTCATTGTGAAGACCCATTCTTTTCCCCAACTGAATTGCAATTGTGTGTGTATGTGTTTAAGATTTATTTATGTATTTGGGAGGTAGAGAGATTCCATCTGCTGGTTCAGTCCCCAAATGGCTACAACAGCCAGGACTGGTCCAGGCCAAAACCAGGAGCCAGGAACTCCATCGTGGTGTCCCATGTGGTGGTAGGAACCCAGGTTCTTGGGCCGTCTTCTGCTGCTTTCCCAGGCCATTAGCAGGGAGTTGGATTGGAAGTGGAGCAGCTGCTCTTCATGCGTCTTTTCCTTGCTTCTTGGCACCCCAACAGACTTACAGTTAGAAAACTTTAAACTTTCCTGCTGATGTCTTGTTGTGGTAACAAAAACAGCCAACCCTTTGTTCTCCTGTATTTTAGGTGTCTATTTTTGATATTTTAAGACAAATTTATCAATAGTTCTCTTGGTCTGTGTTCTAGAAAACGTTGGCCCGTCAGCCCATCTTCACTGCACCTTGGCTCTTCCACGAGTCAGTTAAGATTTTGCTGTGAGAATCGTGGATGAGATGTGTGTCTCGTGCAGCCAGGTGTAGAGCCTGGTGCCATTTAGCAAAGTGGAGAGGAACCCACGGTTTCAGCTCTTCCAGGGAAGGCACTAAAACACTGCCTGGGAATTCAGTACACACATCCATCATGCTGCTGAGTCTTACCTCCAGTTACTATATAATAAAATATTAACAGAGCCAAATCAAATGAGTTTTTAGGTTTGCTATGTAAGTGGAAAGCAATTTTGAGGTCTGTTGCATAAAGAATTCCAGTTCCGTGGTAGAGTAGCAAATGAATGGGGGGGGGGCAGGCAGAGAGATAGATAAATCACCCGTTGTTATCTCACTGCAATCAGCTGAGTTCTTGAAGGCCACCGGGTGACTTTGCTAGGTTTCCTAACAGTTGGGTTTCAAAATCTGCTTTCAGAAATGAATTTGTGTTCATATTAGTGAGTAGATTTGAAGGATCTGTCCTGTGCTGTGAGCAATTTGTAGTAACTAACAGTAGGGCCCTGTAATCGTCCCGTATTGGTTTTTACTTAATAAAATATTTAATCATAAATGTCTGGATTCTGTGTCTCCCACAGGAAGGCATTTCCATGCCCACTGACAAGAATAATTTAGCAGCTTCATAGTTGAGCACTTAATTACTCATAATTGTGAAGGCTAAGATGTGATGAATTCTTCCTCGATGGACATACTAAATATTTTAACTAAGGAGATGACTTAACGTAAATTAAGCTAGTGAGATCATTTATTACACTGGTTAGAAGCAGTTCAGGAGATACGTCATGTCCCGGATGCCGGCAGGGGAGAGGACGGGCAGCACTGCTGCTGGGTGACTGGAGGCTGCCCGGTCTGGATGGCGGGCAGTCTGGGGGAGACGGGGCTGAGGAGGTGGGCGTCAGGCTTGTGCGGATTCCCCCTTTGTTGGCACGGATGAGGATCCTTAGCTGCATGTGTGGAGCTGGGTTACCGCAGCCCTGGGGAAACTATCTGCCTTTTGCTTTGGGGCCTTGTTTGTCCTGGGGCAGGACTTGCCAGTGGAAGGCTCACCAGAGCCTGCGGGCTTGTGCCGTGGAAGGTGGGCTGGCTTGTCACACGGGAGGAGAAAGAAGTAAGTGTACAAGCAGAAACTCTGTGTAAAGCAGAAACGCTCGCTGAAGTTCTGAATTAAAACGAAACTCACCTTTTAGAGTAGCGGAAACAGGAATTCAGGTATTTCAGGAATCAGCTGAACCTGTCACAGCAGCAGCCGTGTGGAACGTGGTGCACGGCGTGGGAGCCTCCTCCTTACCATTAGGGAAGGGGAACAGCTCGTCTCATTAAGTTAAGCTTCTTCCCTCGAGTGTCTTATTTAGCTTTAGTTCTCTTAATTCTCTTTCCCTGGTGATTTGAGTAAAGTGTTTGAAACCACTAAAGGTAAAAGGTTGACACAATCCCAAATTTAATAATCTATCACCTTTCTTTAGTGTATCTTAGTGTAATTCCCAGCAGTTCTCTGTGAATTCATTAGAAGACAGCAAGTCATTAAAAGTTAATAGGAAACTGTTTGTTTCTGTGTGTGTGAATAAAGCCACTTTGTAAGGCTGACTTTCTTTCCCAGTCATAAAAGCTTTGCTTGTAGCCAGTTTCCATTTTCTCCACCTTTCCAGGTTACTTCTGGACGGGGCACCGCTGATCGCCATCCACAAAGCCAGATATTACAAGAGGAAGGATGGTCTCGCCCTGGGGCCTGGACCATTTGTGACTGCTCTAGAGTATGCCACAGACACCCCAGCCACGGTCGTGGGGAAACCGGAGACGACGTTCTTTTTGGAAGCATTGCGAGGCACCGGCTGCTCACCTGAGGAGGCCGTCATGATAGGAGACGTAAGTAGAAGGGCCTGGCAGCTGCCCGAGCTCACCTGTCCTGCGGGAGAGCCAGTGCTGAGGCAGTGCTTCGTGGGAGCAGACTTCCTGTTCCTGATGACAGAGGTGATAGTAAGTGGCTGTGCCACACACAGGCTCTCCCCTGGATGCTTAGTGGTCTTTTTCTAAAGAACTGAAATTTTGATTATTTCTGACAGTTCATCAAAATGCGATGGGACACATACAACTTAAAAAAAATTTGTGTTGCAAGTCAGTTAAGTGCTTTATATGCCTTTGTGAAGAAGACTCGTACACAAATCTAAGTGTTTACAAACATTACTTGTGCAGAAAATAACCTGACCTAAAGAATCGTACCATTATTGTTTTTTATTTATTTATTTTTTGACAGGCAGAGTTAGACAGAGAGAGAGAGAGAGACAGAGAGAAAGGTCTTCCTTCCGTTGGTTCACCCCCAAAATGGCCACTACGGCCAGCGCACTGCACTGATCCGAAGCCTGGAGGCAGGTGCTTCCTCCTGGTCTCCCATGTGGGTACAGGGCCCAAGCACTTGGGCCATCCTCCACTGCCTTCCCGGGCCACAGCAGAGAGCTGGACTGGAAGAGGAGCAACCGGGACAGAACTGGAGCCCCAACTGGGACTAGAATCTGGGGTGCCGGCGCTGCAGGTGGAGGATTAACCTAGTGAGCCGCAGCACCAGCCTTCATTATTGATTTTTATTCTTAGTATATGCTTTATGGAAGAACGTCCTGATCAGTGTGCCACAAATAGCTAAAGATATTGATCACATCAGCCCTCTGAGGCAAGGATGAGCCTGGGACCATTAGAGGGTCTGCTGATCCCTCAGGGCTGAGCACCTTGGCAGCTCACCCAGCGTCTGGGGAGCACACTGCCTTGTGCTAAGTAGGTAGCAAGGATAATGTTTCAGTTTTTGAACAACATGTCAGGCTGGAAGGGATCATCAAGTTGTCTGGTCCAAACCTCTCATTTTACACACCGGGAATCCGAAGCCCACAGAGAATCTCCATGCCTGAATTCCCATTGTTAACTAGCAACGCAGCTCCAAATAAGACTCAGAGCTCTGACTCCTTTCCTAGCTTCCTTGTGACGTGGGAATGTGTCACAGCCCGCATAACATCATCTACGCCTGTGATCAGTCACCTAAACTCCAACAGGCTAAGCACTGAACCGGCAGCATTCTGAGGAGCCCTCTCAGCCATCATTCTCTTCTGGGCGAGCCTTTCACTGACTTGCCTGGACAAAGACTGGTTCATTGATTGATTTGAAAGTAAGGGTTAGGCTGGCGCCGCGGCTCACTAGGCTAATCCTCTGCCTTATGGCGCCGGCACACTGGGTTCTAGTCCTGGTCAGGGCGCCGGATTCTGTCCCGGTTGCCCCTCTTCCAGGCCAGCTCTCTGCTGTGGCCAGGGAGTGCAGTGGAGGATGGCCCAAGTCCTTGGGCCCTGCACCCCATGGGAGACCAGGATAAGTACTTGGCTCCTGCTATTGGATCAGCATGGTGCGCCGGCCACAGCGTGCCAGTCGTGGCGGCCGTTGGAGGGTGAATCAATGGCAAAGGAAGACCTTTCTCTCTGTCTCTCTCTCTCACTGTCCACTCTGCCTGTCAAAAAATTAAAAAAAAAAAAAAAAAAAAGTAAGGGTTAGACAGAAAGAAGGAGAGATAAAGAGATCTTTTGTTCACTGGTTCACTCCCCAAATGAGCACAACAGCCAGGGCAGGGCCAGGAACCAGGAGCTTCCTCCAGGTCTCCCACATGAGTAAGCAGGGGACCAAGAATTTAGGTCATCTTCCACTGCCTTCCCAGGAGCATTAGCCAGGAGCTAGATTGGCAGTGGAGCAGCCAGGATACAAACTGGCATGCGTATGGGATGCCTGCCCTCAGGCAGCAACTTCACCTGCTGCGCCACCATGCCAGCCACCTTATTTTTATTTTTTAAGGAATTTATTAATACATTAGATTCTCAGATCACAGCAAATGTATAATTACTACAATACAATTCTCCTCAATTCTCATATTAATGTGATATTAATACCAAAGAGAACAGATTCTGCTAGTTCATAGATACAATAGAAACAATTCTTACTTTATTTATTTATTTATTTATTTATTTGACAGGCAGAGTGGACAGTGAGAGAGACAGAGAGAAAGGTCTTCCTTTGCCATTGGTTCACTCTCCAATGGCTGCTACAGCCGGCGCACTGCGGCCGGCCACCGCGCTGATCTAAAGCCAGGAGTCAGGTGCTTCTCCTGGTCTCCCATGGGGTGCAGGGCCCAAGCACTTGGGCCATCCTCCACTGCACTCCCTGGCCACAGCAGAGTGCTGGCCTGGAAGAGGAGCAACTGGGACAGAATCCGGCGCCCCGACTGGGACTAGAACCCGGTGTGCCGGCGCCGCAGGCGGAGGATTAGCCTAGTGAGCCGCAGCGCCAGCCCAATAGAAACAATTCTAAGAATTGTTTGGACCCGTCCTCTCTTTCCCGCCTTCTCCCTCTCTTCCTTCCTTTCTTAATTTTTGAGGTAACATTTTAAATTTACATTATAATCAAAGGCTTAGTGGGGCCTGGCTGTGGTGCAGTGGGGTTAAGCCGTGCCTGTAGCACTGGCATACCATGTGGGCATTGGCTGGTTTGAGTCCCAGCTGCTCCACTCCCCATCCAGCTCTCTGCTAATGCACCTGGGAAAGCAGCGGAAGATGACCCAAGTGCTTGGGCCCCTGCACCCATGTGGGAAACATGGATTAAGCTCCTGACTGCAGCCTGACCCAGTCCTGACTGTTGGAGCCATTTAGGGACGTGAACCAGCAGATAGAAGATATTATCTCTCTCTCTACTCTGCTTTTCAAATAAATAAATCTTTAAAAAAAGTAAAGATCATAGTGCAGTGGAGATATAGGCAAGGGCTATAAGCAGTAATGAGAGCTGCCCATTTCACTCATATGCAGTGCATTTTTTTAAAGATTTATTTATTTATTTGAAAGTTGGAGTTACACAGAGAGAGAAGGAGAGGCAGAGAGAGAGAGAGAGGTCTTCCATCCACTGGTTCACTCCCCAATTGGCTGCAATGGCCAGAGCTGCGCCTGTTCGAAGCCAGGAGCTTCTTCCGGGTCTCACGGGGCTGGTGCTGTGGCGTAGTGGGTAAAAGCCAACACCTGCAGTGTCAGCATCTCAGGTGGGCACTGGTTTGAGTCCCGGCTGCTCCACTTCCCATCCTGCTCTCTGCTATGGCCTGGGAAAGCAGTAGAAGATGGCCCAAGCCCTTGGGCCCCTGCACCTGTGTGGGAGACCTAGAAGAAGCTCCTGGCTCCTGGCTTCAGATCAATGCAGCTCTGGCCATTGCGGCCAATTGGGGAGTGAACCAGCAGATGGAAGACTCTCCCTCTCTCTTTCTCTCTCTCTCTCTCTCTCTCTCTCTCTGCCTTTCCTTCTTTCTTTGTGTAACTCTGACTTTCAAGTAAAATAAATAAATCTTTAAAAATAAATAAATAAAATAAAATAAAATAATCACAGATCGAGGCCTGTGCTGTGGCAAAGCAGGTTCAAGTCTTGGCCTGTAGTGCTGGCTTCCCATATGGGTGCCGGTTTGGCTCCCAGATGCTCCACTTACAATCCAGCTCCCTGCTAATATGCCTGGGAAAGCAGTGGAGTCCCTGGGCCTCTGTACCCACGTGGGAGACCTGGAAGAAGCTCCTGGCTTCAAATTGGCTCCACTCCAGCCTTTGCAGTTATTTGGGGAGTGAACCAATGGATGGAAGACCTCTCTGTCTTTCTCTGTAACTCTTTCAAATAAATTTAAAAAATGATAAATCTTAAAACAGTTAATCAGAGATCATTATAACTGTACTGGTAGTATATCATGCTTAACCATTGGCTTGCCAAAGTATAAATCAAAGTTTGATAGAACAGTATCTGCAGCAATACTGACACACACAGGCCTTTCATTTGTTGTTTCTCTGTTTTTTGTTTTTCTTTTTCATCTCCCACATATAAGGGAGAACATGCAGTATTTGTCTTTCTGTGTCTGGTTTATTTCACCCAACATGATACCTTCCAGTTGCATGCATTTGCATACAAATGGTAGAATTTCATTTCTTTTTACAGCTGAATAATATTCCATGGTGAACGGTATTAATGGCGTGGTCTGAATGAATGCTGCTCAGGGACATGAGGTGGCAGGTTTAATTTTCTTGATGTTTTCTCCAGCTCTTGGGTTTTTAATTACCTTGCATTCATCATCACAAGCAACCAACTCTATTTATCCTTGTTTTCAGAAGAATTGGAACGAGGAGCAGCTTTTTCAGAATGATCTGTCATCCTGACATCACACAGTCACAGTCTGTTTAAGTACACTGATTTTCAGAAATTTGTTTTATTTGAAAGAAAGACTGAGCTCCTACCTGCTGATTCACTCCCCAAATGCCTTTGGTGGTCCCTGCCTTGGGGCCAAAGCCTCGGGCAAGGAACTCATCCAGGTCTCTTAGGAGGATGGCCGGGACCTGACTACTGAGCCACCACCTGCTCTCCTAGGGGCCACATTAGCAGGAAGCTAGAAAATGGAGTGGAGCCAGGACTCAAACCCAAGCACTCTAAGGGGGGTTGCTGGCATCCCAGTGGTCTGTTAACCGCTCGGCCAAACGCACGTGCCAGTTACATTGATTTGACTTGATTCTACTTTTGTAGACCACTGAGTGGAAAGTAAGGATAATATATTATGCAGGCTTCAGAAAAGCTGTCTTCTGACGCTGGTTCACTCCGTGTCTGCACCTGAAAGTTTCCAGATGGATCAAACGCTGCCTTCTATGATCTGTCTGTCTATCTATATTTTTGGAGGTTTGCCATCTGCTGGTTCACTCCCCAGATGGCCACAAGGCCTAGAGTTGGGCTGATCCAAAGCCAGGAGCTTCTTCCGAGTGTCCCACATGGGTGCAGGGGCCCAAGTGCTTGGGTCATCTTCCACTGCTTTCCCAGGCCATAAGCAGAGAGCTGGATTGGAAAAGGAGCAGCCGAGACATGAACTGGCACCCACGTGGGATGCCGGTGCTGCAGGCGCAGGCTTAGCCTGCTGCGCCACAGCACCAGCCCCTCTCCATGATCTTCCTTGGAAGGAGCGAGTGGTCCCTTTGGCAAAGTGTGGAGACTTGTAACTCTCCGGTCACCAGGATTCCTGCTCTGTTGTACTCCTTCCTGCTCTGTCTCATTTCAAAGAGAGGGATGCAGAGTGTGGTATTAGGGTTGGCCATCCTGGTCTGATTTATTACATCAGCTGGTGGGGGCTGTTGGGAAGCCAGCTGGAGACACTGGACTGACTGCCTTCTTTGCGCTTTCTAGGACTGCAGGGATGACGTTGGTGGGGCCCAGAGTGCCGGCATGCTGGGCATCCTGGTGAAGACTGGTATGTGTCTCCTCTAACCTATTCTGAGTCAGGGTGGCGGAGTGCACAGTCGCGTACAGAACAGTCTGTGTGAACAGCAGAACCCTGGGTACTTTCATTCTCGTTCTGGCACAAAGCAAAAGTGAAATAAGGAAGAAGACAGTGGGGGGGGCCCTTGCTGTGCCGGGCCTGGGAAGGTCAGGATGGCAGAGGGGTCTCGTAGTTCCCTGGAGGTCCACACACATGGACTGGGGGCGTCTGCAGGGTCTGGATACTCGGTCTGCAGCAGGAACAGAGCCGAGGGCCAGGTGCTGTGCTGTGTGTAATGAACTCTCAGAGGCTGAAGTTGATCTCTTTAGGAACTGACCAGCGAAATGATCTGACCCTGTGTGTTAATTCCTATGGTATTTTAAAAAATACAACACCTGTGGGGAGCAATCCGGACTAGACTAAGTTACTCGAATTAAGACTTATTCTGTGCATCTGCTCTCCCACAATATGGCGCTGGGAGAGGAGAAAACAGCTTCTACGCAGCTGCCTCCAGTTCAACCAATAAACTGTAGGACCTACTCCTGATTGGAGGAGAGCAGCGTACTCGGCGTGTGGGCAGCCGAGTTGGGATTGGCGGAGGAGGACTATAAAGGAGGAGAGAGACGGCATGCACGAGGAACATCTATGGGAACATCTAAGGGAACCCGTGCAGCCCCCGAGAGAGCCGGCCGGCGGTGTGCCGCTCCCCTGCGGAAGTGGGGAATGCGGCCAGGGGGAACTGCCCTTCCACGGAGGTGGAAGGGATAGTAGCCAACCCGGGAAGAACCAGCAGCAAACCCGGGGAGGGCCTAGCAGACGAAAGAACAGCGCAGGGTTCAGTGTCGTTCCTCCATGAAGAGGGGGAGCGACAAACACCCTCCCCTTTTCTTAGGTTTATTTGAAAGGTAGAAAGAGAGAGAGAGAGAGAGATCTTCCATCCTTTGCTATACTCCCCAAATTCCCGTAACAGCCAGGGCTGGATCAGGCCAAGCCAGAGCCCAGAACTCCATTTTGGTCTTCAGGTGGATGGCAGTGACCCAAGTACTTGAGCTACTATCTGCTGCCTTCCTAGGTGCGTTAGTAAGAAGCCAAGCAGCCAGCGCTTGAACCAGCGTTCCCAGGCAGCAGCTCGACCTACTGCACCATAATACCTGCCCCATAAAAGTTTTTTTAAATTTTTTTTTATTTTCTATGATCTCCCAAGTAAATTCAGAGAAAAGGGAAACCTTACTGAGGAGGACTCAGCTCGCCCATCAGTGTCAGGACTGCCGTGGACTGACTGGTGCAGCGTCCTGGGTGCCAGTAGTATGCGAGAGTCTGGTCAAGGTTCTGCCCCTCGTCGGGCCCTGTAGGAATGACTGGGCTAGATGTTCCTGCTGCTTCTCTTATGGCTGGTGAAGTCGCTTCAAGGAGAAGAAAGAGCAGGCGTAAGAGCTCTGGGTGGGATCGGACAGCATTGGGGACCTAATGAGCCAGATGTAGTGTAAAGGCCTCCCTGACGCCGAGTGGCACCTGCTGAATGTGGAACGACTACCACAACCACACAGCTTCCGAAATCGGTGCAGAGCTGTGAGCAGGCCGTTATAAATGACACGGAAGATGAATGCTTCCAGAGAGGTCTCAGAGTTCATTTTCGTACGGTGGTGATGAAATTAATAGGCTATCCTCAAAAGGAGAAAGTTTAAATGTAAAGTCACTGAAGAGTTACCACAGGGAAAGGTTTTAGAAAAAAATGACTGTGATGTTGACTCAAAAAAATGTGGCTTCATAAAAGCTGTTTTCAGTGTAAAAATAGAAAACAGGAGAATGTAGATGGAGCTGGGGTTTTAAGTATCGGCAAGGCCCTGTGCAATCAAAGAGTGAAGGAACTGTCTGTGTGCTCGTTCCCGGGGTCTTTAAGGAAGCATGGAAGCCGTCCAGATAGTGACAGCAGTCACCCAAGAACTCACCCGGTGCAGGTTTCAGTCTCTCCAGCAAAACGATCAGCCCCTTCCCAGGAACATTGCGGCCCTGGGATGTTAGCAGAAACTGAGGCAGCATGAAATGAAGTCAAGAGAAACAGCCTCACTCAGCACTCTGCCCCATCTTGTGTTCACATTCCTGCCTTTTCAATTTTCTTTTCTTACTGAGGAAGTCCTCAGGTAGCTGGTTCCTCTTGTGTATTACCCTGTAAACTCTCCACTTTCGCTTGCTCACATGATTATGCATTTGCCCTGTCCACACAGGACCCATGCAGTGGTTGGCTGGCCCAGCTCCATGCTCCAGTGGCCCTCCCCACCCCCCACCCCCAGCCCTGGGCTAGTCTCTGTTGGCTCTGCAATTTTTTTTTTTTTAGGATTGGTTGATTTATTAGAAACACACACACACACACACACAGAGAGAGAGAGAGAGAGAGAGAGAGATCTTCCTTCTGCTGGTTCACTCTTCAAATGGCTGTAACAGCCAGGACTGGACCAGGCCAAAGCCAGGAGCCAGGAACTCTATCCAGGTCTCCCACATGGGTGACAGAAGCCCAAACACTGGGCCATCTTTGCTGCTTCTCCAGATACATTAGCAGGGAGCTGGATCAGAAGTAGAGCAGCTGGCACTCGCACCGGTGCTCATTTGGGATGTCGGCGTAGCAGGCAGCAGCTTAACCTGCCGTGCCACGGTGCCTGCCCCATTCTGTCTTTTCTGCCTGGCAGTGCTGTGGGCAGCCTGTCACAGAGGCATCGAGTCATTCTGAGTGTAGCCAGCAGCAGTACACGGACGACACTAAATGTGGACTCCGTAGGCAGGGAAATCCAGCTCACGGAATCAGGCCTGTTTGTCTCACTGATTGCTGGTTAGAAAAACCCCGAGTGAGCCCGCTGTCTGAAAGCAAGCGGAGCAGCCAGGCCCACTGGTAAACTTCCAGTGCAGCACTGAAGATGGCTGCGTGTTTCATTCATGCCAGTGATGAGCTCTCCGTGGACAGCCCCGCACCATGTTACTTTCAGTGGGTCGCACGAGGCCGATGCCCAGTAGGCGTGCGTGTACTCAGTTATTTGTTAATGAAAATTTTTCACTTGGTGTGAAACGATCGTCTGGAAAGCAGTGAGGTCGCGCGCTCTCAGCATCAGCCCAGCTCCCTGTGTTCTCCCTCCACTCGTCATTCATGAGCTCTGGAGCGCACAGGCTGGAGTGGGCGGGAGGCAGGCGTGAGTGACGCAGGCTGCTTCCTTCACCCGGTGAACGTCATCGAGCACCTGCCGAGTGCCGGCCGCAGGGCTGGGTGCCAGAACGAGATCACCTCCCTGAGCTGGTGTCAGCATGCGCCTCAGGAGCCTCACTGGCGGAGCCAGACGAGGCAGCAGCGTCCTAGAAGCGCTCAGCTGCCTGGCTAAGAAACGTCCTTCTTTACCCCTTCCACCACTGAGCCGAGAACGTAGGTTTTATAGCAGTAATTTGTCATTAACTTACCTATGAAAGCAAGTAGAGGCAGCCGGCGCCGCGGCTCACTAGGCTAATCCTCTGCGGCACCGGCATCCCAGGTTCTAGTCCCCGTCAGGGCGCTGGATTCTGTCCCGGTTGCCCTTCTTCCAGGCCAGCTCTCTGCTGTGGCCTGGGAGTGCAGCGGAGGATGGCCCAAGTACTTGGGCCCCGCACCCCATGGGAGACCAGGAGAAGCACCTGGCTCCTGCCTTTGGATTGGCGCAGTGCGCCGGCCATAGCAGCCATTTTGGGGGTGAACCAATGGAAGGAAGACCTTTCTCTCTGTCTCTCTCACTGTCTAACTCTGCCTGTCAATAAATAAATAAATAAATAAATAAATAAATAAAATGAATAGAAAGCAAGTAGAGACCCCTTGAGGAGTTTACATTGAGTGGGATTTCTGCTTAGAAGAAGCTGGCGGTACAGTCTGCTGTGTGGCCTATACTGCGGACGGTGCCTTGAGGAGGCCGGGCTGAGTGAGGTCCGGGTTCATCACGCTGTAGCAGCTTTGCCGCTGGTTTCTTGAGCAAACTCAGGGTCTGTGAGGGAAGCCGGAAGCCTGTTTTCCACCGGGTGCACGGATGTGTGAAAGGCGGGTCTCAGGCTTTGTGTCAGCAGGGCCAAGCCCCCAACCCCCCTTTTTTTAAGATTTTATTTATTTGAGAGGCAGAGTTACAGACAGAGAGGTCGGTCTTCCATCCACCAGTTCACCCCCCAGATGGCAGCAATGGCCAGAGCTGAGCTGATCTGAAGCCAGGAGTCTCTCCCATGCAGGTGCAGGGGCCCAAGCATTTAGGCTTTCTTCCACTGTTTTCCAGCCCATAGCAGAGACAGATCGGAGAGCAGGATTCAATGGGATATGGGATTCCGGTGCCCAGGCAGAGGCTTAGCCCACTATGCCACAGCGCCGGCCCAGAACCAAGCCACCAAGAGGTGGCTGTAGAACATGGTGGAATTGTTGTGGGGGCAGCTGGATTGAGGGGACAAGAGGGCAGGAGAGGGCTGGAGTTAGAGGCAGCCCTGGGGCAGCCCTGCCATCCCTCCTCCCCGCTCTCCTTTCCATCCGTGCACTCACACAGAATTTACGGGGTGCTCAGCGAGTGCTAGGAGTACACTGGAGCGTGTAACAGGCGCAGCCCCTGCTCTCAGAGAACCATCTCCGATGCCAGACACACTGACCAAGGGCCGCCAACATGCAGGCCCGGAGCAGGTGGTTTGCATGGGGGGGCGGGGTCTGGCCTGAGCTGTGAAGGGGGTTGTCAGAGGAAGGCTCTGGTGGGATGAGGGTCCTCAGAAGAGCCAGGTCCACTCTAGGTTAGCGCCGGGGAGGCGGGAGGGTGCGGTGCCTGACAGAGGTAGCAGATTCTCCCTGCAAGGACCCATCAACGGTGCTGAAGTCAGGACCCACATCCAGTGTGGAATGGCACCTCTGCGATGTTGTGCTGTGAGATTGTGTGCCAGGCCCAGCGGGCTGCCCAGAATGCCAGGGAGAGGAGAACTAGGCAGTTGTCCCGCCTGGCCTCAGGCCTGTGAGCATCTGTCACCTTTCCCTCCTCACCTCAGGCGCCACCATTTTCCAGGCTGCCGAGGTCCCTGCTCAGCGACAGCCATGCTGCTTCCAGTCACCGCCCTGAGCTGATGAGGCCGCTGCCCTCTGGGATCCTGAGCTCCTGTCCGCACTGATCGAATCCCAGTGCCTGTCTAGGGCTGGGGGTGAGGGGAGGGAAGGAGTCACCCACGGGAGTGACCCAGTACGTGTGCCTGCCCACTGCAGAAGGCCTGGGAGAGAGGTGCTCCCCAGTGCAAGGTGGAGCCCTGATTCTCTCCAGATCGCAAGGGCAGTCGGGGAGGGCCCGGGTGCTCACGGGCGTGAGTGACTGAGCACTCTGGCTGTAGCCTCTGTTCACTGGCATGCCTTTCGTTCCAGGGAAATACCGAGCGGCAGACGAGGAGAAAATCAGCCCTCCTCCCTACCTCACTTGCGAGAGCTTCCCGCAGGCCGTGGATCACATCCTGCAGCACCTGCTGTGAGCCACTGTGGCAACGGAACCGGGAGCAACTGGAGACGCGGTCTGGATGGGTTCCTCACCGGTCAGCGCCAGGATCACTCAGGGCTGATCGGGTCTTACCCCTCTTTTCTTGTGCATTAATTAGAAAGAAAGGTATTGAATTGCAGCCAGCCACTAAGCCTCGCTAATCTCTTTTGTTTTATTTTGTAAAAGAAGATGAGACACAAAGAAAGGGAAAGCTGAGATTTTGTGCCATTCCTTTTAAAATATTCATCAGGGTGGGAGGGCCAGGAGGGGAGCCACTGTGAGGACTGGTGGGCTGCTGTCTCCTTGCTGGTGGATCAGGACGGGCTGACTGTGAATAAAGCTGAATGGTGGTTTGTAAATTATGAAGTGATGCGTTGAAAGGTGCATTGTGCTGTAGTTTGGATATTGAATTCCACTGTGAAATCCGTCTGCAGGGCCAACCGGAGGACAGGGCAGGCGCAGCAAGAGGAATTGTCCGTAGCCCACGTGACCCAGCGTCTCTGCTTTTCACAGATGTTGAAAACTAGATTTTCTACTGTATTCCCAGCACGAGTGACTTCTTTTTCTCTTCATTAGCTAGAGATGACTAATTTAAATTTAGAGCCTGATTTTAATTTAAAATAATATTTCCATTAATAACCTATTCATTGCAGATACCTATTATACTGTGTAACAGTTGTTTTGGAAATTTTATGTAAAATTAAAACTATCAGTATTTTACAGATGTTTTAATTAGACATTGTTATTAACAGGAACAGTGCAGAAACTAAAATCAAGCCTTTAATGTCTTACAGACCATGCATTTTTGAAGTTAGTGTCCACCAGGGTCCTATTAACTGTACATTTGCAAGATTTCATTATTTTTGCCTTTGACACTAGGGGAAAAATATTTTAGAAGCTATTGGGACAGATTCGCGCTTTTATGGACTTGGTTACCACAGCTGTAAAATGAAATCTCGTCTTGTAGCGCGGATTATTCTTCGCGTGTTCAACCCGGCAGAATGGAGGGCACTCAGTAAGTAATGATCTTCCTAGAACATTTGCATACTGTGATAATCCTGGGCCTTCGCAGTGTTGACGGGGCTCTTGGGCACTGAATTATTAGAACGTAATTGTGCATCATTGTAGCGTTCACCTTATTGAAGCTCACGCTGCTGGTAATGAGCTTTGGGTTCTGACGCTTGTTTAGAGATCAGCGTGGACGCGCGTAGAAGGGAGCAAAGCTAATAAATGGTAGTTCGGTGAGCATGAGCACCCCGTTCTCATTGTGGTAACTGCCCTGACGTCATTCCTAACCGCCCTGGAATGCAGAGGGCGATGTGAGAAGTCCACCCCCGCAGTCAGAAGGATCTGTGAAGTGGCTGAGGACAGGGATCCTGGAGACCTGCAGCTCTGAGCTGGCTCTCTGACCTGGGTGAGTCCGTTTGCCCGCCACCTCTGCCTTCCGTGTCTGGACACTGGAGATAGTGGCAGTGCCCACCACCCCGTGCCGACGGTGCCGCCCACATTCGGCAGGGCGGGTAGAGCTGGTTTCCCCGAGACTGCACTCCAGCAAGGCTCCGGGGCCAGAGCACGTGTTGCCCGGGGCAGGAAGCCCGGCAGGCAGGGGGAGAGCACTGGCGGGTGCCGGGCGCCCGTGCATGGCCGCGTTCAGCTCCGTCAGTGGTTTCTCGGCCCTGGGCGTTACCGAGGCTGGCCGGCTGCAGCACGCTGAGAGCCGTGCTAGCCCTGATGGTGGTGGGAAATACGCACGTGAGAAGAGTTTTGCCCTGCGAGCCTTTCCCACTGGGGAGCTGAGGAGAGCTCGTAAGATGCTTCTCAGGAGCTGAGATGACTCAGGCTGCCCCACCCCTTGGTGTCCTCGTGCAGCAGGAGCCGGCGCTAGGTTGTGCCCGGCCCACACGCCTCTCCGCCCCCGTCAGAGGACTCTGTCTCATTCTTTTTATTTCTACTGCATCACAGATAGCTCTTACTGGAATTTAATGCTGGAGGGGCTAGCTGTGGGGAGGGCAGGGAAAATACTTAATTTTCGGATAGCTGACTTCAAGATGCCGACAGGGAAGCCCCTGTAGGCCCTGGGCATAGAGGCTCTGCTGCTTTAAACCCAAGCAGACAAGTGCCCAGCACTGGAGGGTCCAGCAGTGGGCGAGGCCTGAGCAGGCGCACTCAGCCAGGAGGACCTGACTTCTCTCCTTTGTCCCCGTGGCCGTGCAGATCTTGGTTGGAGATGTTTATCAAACAAGCTGCCACGCTGGTGCTGAGCTGCCCTCAGAGCTGCCTGTGACTGACTTATTTCAGGTCAAGACCGCTGGAAACACTGCAGGACCTGTTAGCTGGTGAGCCTGCCCTGGGCCTCACGGGGGACACTGGTCACCGAGGTATCTAAAGGGCTTCCCTGGGGCCGGTGTCACTGTGCTGGCCCAGATGAGTGCTGTTCAGATCCCGGCTGCTCCACTTCCCATCCAGCTCCCTGCGAATGCACCTGCGAAAGCAGCGGAAGATGGCCCAGGTGCTGAGCCCCTGTATGCACCCCGGGGGACCCGGAAGAAGCTCCTGGCTCCTAGCTTCTGTCGCCCAGTCCCAGTGATTGCGGCCCCTTGGCGAGTGAACCAGTCAGCAGATGGAAGATCTGTCTCTGTTCCACCTCCTCTAAGTCTGCCTTTCAAGTAAATAAATCTTTTTTAAAAAGGGCTTTGTTCTCCAGCCGCAGCATTTCAGTCAGTCTGCTGCGGTAGTGATGTCGGAGCCAGCGTTTGCTGTGAGCGGGGCGCCTGCATAGCGTGGAGGAGCACAAAGCTCCACGCCCACGGAGGGTGGAGGATGGGCGGTGGATCAGCCCCCACTGCCCCCACCGCCCCACCTCAGTCAGCCACACACTTGCTGCCACTCTGCCCACCTGGCGTTCCGGCCTGTCCGAGCTGATCATGCTCACTGGGAAAGGAAGTGGGGCTGGGAACACCTGACTTCACCCAGGATGAGCGATTCCCTCAGAGTGACAGAGCCTTCATTCACCTTTAGCCCCACACTGCAAAACCACAGTAGCATGTTGGACAGGGACATTAACAACACCTGGTGTCGATTGCATTCTGTGGCCTGCTTGTGCAGGATGAACGCCCAGGATAAAGAATTGTATAACCCCACTAATGATCCTAGCAGAACACTCTACGGAAGGAGCAGTTGTCGGTGGAGTTGTGTGTGTAGGGCTGTGTTTGCATCATCACCTTTCTTGAACATAAGTCACGACAGCCGCGTGGGGAGTAAGTGCACGAGGGCTTAGCGCTCCCAGCCGCAGGCCTGCTATCCCAGAGCACACTGCTGGCTTCAAGGAGCAGTGTTGCCGCCCCGCAGCGCTGGGAGTCACTTAGCACAAAACCAGCTGCGTCTCTCCACGTAAAACAGGCCTGAGGACCTCCTTCTCAGCGCTTGTCTTCACGTCCTGTCCATCTGCGCTTCTGTGTGCGTCCCTGGCTGATGCGCCTGAGACAATCAGGTCTGAAGTGTTCGCACTGCGTAAAGCAATAAGGAAGCCGACAGGATGCGGCTCTGGCTGCTGAGGTGCGGATCTTCCAGTTGGGAAGCAGAAGCACACGGAAGTGCGTCTGATGTTACAGAAGGCTCTGCTAGGCCCAGACGGGCTGTGTGAGTTCCCCAGAGAAGCGGTGTGCAGTGGGCCGCGTGCTGCGAAAGGCAGGCGCAGCCTCGTGAGGCCGACAGTGCTCAGAGCGCCTCTGGCCTGCGCCACGTGAGAGAACGTCCCACTCACTCCACAGCAGCTTGACCACAGAGCTTCCAGTAGAGGAGGTCTACAGACGCAGCACATACGACCTCACGCAGTGGGAGATGGCACGGGAGGCAGAGGAAGAAGCCCGAGGTGAGTAGGTGGGCAGGGAGGGCTTCTGGTGCCCGGTGATTTCTTTCTTTCCTTCTTTTTTAAAGATTATTTATTTGAAAGGCAGAGAGAAAGAGCTTCCATGTGCTGGTTCACTCCCCACATGGCCACAACAGCCAGGGCTGGGCCAGGCTGAAGCCAGGAGCCAGGAGCTCCTTCCAGGCCTCCCACATGGGTGCAGGGGCCCAAGGACTTGCGCCGACTTCCACTGCTTCCCCAGGCCACAGCTGAGAGCTGGCGCTGAAGAGCTGCTGGGACAGCGGTGCCCATATGGGATGCCGGCACTGCAGGCTGCAGCTTGGCCTACTGCGCCACAGCGCCGGGCCCAAGTCATGATTCTTACAGCAGAGGGTTAACCTCGCTTGGCAACATTTTAAAATGAGAAGATTCAAATGCAAATCAGTTACTATTTTGTTGTTTGTTTATAGGTAGACTGGAAGATCCGACCTGTTGGGTCTGATTTCCACATTCAGTTGGGGCTGAGTCCCCGCTGTGTCCTGTGGCTGGGCTTCTCCTGGTCTCCGTGTCCTTACCTCTGCTGTGTCTTACCCCTGCTCACCTGAAGGATACGAAGTTCCTTGTTCTCACAGTTAGATTAAGTTAGGTTTGCCTGCACCAACAGGCCAACCTCCTGTATGAATTTAAATAGACTTTGGATCTACAGTTTTAGAAACTCAAAATATAGATTAATTCTCTTTTTCTCAACGTCCCACTAAACTAAGAGAAAAGGAAGAAAGAAGTTACAAGTCTGCAAGGACATCCACACAATGGTAGAGGAGACCCCAGGGGACAAGAAGATGGAATAATTTGTAAGACGGAAGGTGTACAGAATGTTAGATAACAAAATCGGCACCAAGAAAATGCAGCCAAAACGCATCCTGTGGAACAGGCGAAGACGGGGGCAGGGGCGGGCACTCGGTGCCATCGCTGAGATGCCCCTTGGGGCCACCGCGTCCGTTATCTGAATCCTGGCTTTGCTTCTGATTCCAGCCCCGTGCTACAGTGCACCCCGAGAGACAGCAGGCGATCACTCAAGCAGTTGGATAATTCCTGGCTCCTGGCTTCAGTGGACCAGCAGATGGAAGTTCTTTGTCTCTCTGTCTCTCCAATAAAGTGAGAAATCAATAGTTTTTTTTTTTGTTTGTTTGTTTTTTTTTTTTAAATAGACTCAAGGCTTTGAGGCAGGGTTGATCAGATAGGAGGTCACTAGAAGTCGGTCAACAGATGGCTGGCGCCCTAGCACACTTTCCCCTGAGTGGCTGACAACCAACACCAGCTGCAACGTGGAGATTTCCCAGTATTCTCAGAGAAGATGCAGCCATGGAAAGCTGGCCTGGGGACACTGGCCTTGGCGGCGGGCTAAGGGGAGGGGCAGAGCTGAAAACATGGATGAGGTGCAGATTTGCTTATGACGGATCCCTGGGTCCCTGTCCCTTAAGGTGCCGGGACCAGAGGCTGGGTGGGAACTCAAGAGTTGGTCTGGCAACGTTTGGCCACTGAGGAGAGTCCTGTTGGGTGTCTGTCACATCTGAGGATGGACTGCAAAAGTAAAGAACTGTTCCCAAGAACTTCCCCCGAAACAAACGAAGATGGCCGGCTCGCAAGGAAAGAATACTCCAGGGAACTTCATCAGAACTTTATGGGGCCCAAGGGTGAGAAAATCTCCACAGTGTGCCTGAGGGCAAGAGTACATAAAACTGAAATTTAAGTGTTTTGTTGACAGCATGAAAGATTAATGAAAATATCTCCGATTTCCAAAACAAGACATGGTCCAAACGAATCCATTCTTCCAGAGGAACTGAGGCCAGGTCAGGGGCAACGTGGTTTTAAACAGACTCGAACTCTCTCTGCCAGGCTGAGTACCTGTGAGTCAGGTTCTTTGCAGATGGCTTCGTGTGCGCTAGGACGTCCAGAAAGTCAGCTGTGGTCACTGTGTCCAGCTGGATCCCAGCTAAATTGTTGTTCTCTACAGAAAAACAACAAGGCAACACCATGGAATGCTCATAGACCGACACCGCGTAATCGTTCACACAGCAGGAGGCAAGACTGAAGGGGGCTGGGAAAAATTTAATGTGCAACTGAGTCGGCCTCTGAAGCCCAGACGAAAAATGTGACTGCTGTACCGTTATCACAGTATTATATAATATTTATATAGTGCCTCTAATGGATCCAGCTCATCAGAGCGCGCCAGATAGATAAAAGGCTGAGCCCCAAGGAGGGTCTCATTTCTGGGCCAAGTGAGCAAGGAGTGGAGTGCATGAGGGAGGGGTGATTTGACCAAAGAACCTGTTGCAAGTGCAAAGGGCCAGCAAACACAGGCGCCAGGCTCCACCTGCTGGTGAGAGTCGGATTTGTAAACGGATTTCTCTCCCTGAGCACCCACACGGTGCTCTCAACCATACCTGACTGGTGATTTTCCAGGGCACTGAAGATCTTCCGCACAGGCCGCATGGCCGCCTCCCTGCACACCAGCTTGATGTCAGAGCCGGAGTAGCCCTCAGTCTCCTGAAACAGCCACAGCCCAGCCACCGCTCAGCACGCAGGATGCTGGAGGCCCTCACACCCTCGTAGGCAGCACGCGGGCTTAGATCCTGTGCCTGTCACCCATGAACACTACAAGGGTTCCCAGACAAACAGTGCTTAAGGAGGTGATCCTGCTAACATATCCAGGGCACCTCAGTAACTGGATGACAAGCAGCTGCCTGCCACCATCCAACTCGTAAGACACTGGTGCCCAGCTCCGAGGATGATCAGACTGGAGGGGCGTCCCTGTCGTACATACGGTGGCCATGCCTGCCTTTGGGAACCTGAGGCTGAAAGAGGAGCTGCCCAGGGCGTTTGTGTGTGTAAAAGACTGACTTGATCGCAGTGATCCTTTGTGGCTTATCACTACCCATTTTACGCACGGAGAAGCTGAGGTTCTGAGAGTCAGTGACTTCCCTGAGGTCACACAGCCAGTGTGTGTCAGGGCTGCAACGTGGCCATTGGTTCTCTGCTTCCAAACCCCACGCTGTTTCCATTAGCTCAGGTGTTTGCTGGCACGCGCTCTTCCATGAAGAAGAGGTTCACTGTGTTGCTGGGGGACTTGGGTGTCTACGGGTCTCAAGGAAGCAGCCCCTGCACGCGCTGTCAGGACCCTGGGCTCACACACGCCTCCCCCCGGGGCAGCTTGCCTGGCCCAGCACGCTGTACTCCAGCTCTGCGCGCAGCTCCAGGGCTCTGTTCTTGCTCACAGGGGGCAGCCAGTGGCGGATCATGGCGTGCCTGGCCTCCAGGCTGGGGAGATCAACCAGAATCCTCTTCTCCAGGCGGCGCAGCATCGCACAGTCCAGCTCCCTGCAGTCACATCCACAAACCAGAGAGCTGGGCGGGGCCGCGCACGCACTGCGGAAGCAGCCACGATGCTGGAAGAAGCATTTAGCGTGGCAGGAAGAGTCGTGCACCTAACTGTCACTCTACGGCCCTGTCTAAGCGCATAGGACGATGACGTCATATTATTAGAAGAAAGAACTAGAGGGAAGGAGGGATGGAGGAGATACATGGAGAAAAACACAACTCACAACCAAACGTCAGAGCTTCCTTCCTGCCTCATCACGGGGCAGCTTCCTACCTCTGAATTTCCGTACCTATCGCCAGTGGGTCGTCCTGAGTGTGCTCCTTAGAGCTCTGTAAGTGTTCGAGTTTCAAGCTCTCAGAGGGGCTAGAGTAGAAATTAGGAGACGCCTGTGGGTTGATGCAGTTCTCACAGAGACGGAGAACACCCGAGGTGTCTACTCAGCCTCATTTTGGCCACATTTCCCTTGACACTAAAAAGGTGGAAACATACTTCCAGGAAACAGCTGAATCCTACATCCAAGTGAGCAGATTTCTTCAAAGACTGTCTTTTCTTCACCTACTATTCCTCTTGTGGTTATAAATCCATCGTCCAGAGATGCCAAACCACAAAAACAGTTACTTTTTTTTTTTTTTTTTTTTTTGCATTTGCTTTGTTCTTTACCGCTCTCACCTTGTTGAGATGCATCTCACACCCCAGGTTCAGCCGTCTCTCCCTGTGCACAACTATGACCCCTTTCAAGGCCATGATTTATATTCCAGGCGCGGGGTCAAGGACAAGAAACAAAGTGCACTCCGCAGCAGCACTTTCCGTGGTTCTCCAGTCCACGTGGGCTCATCTGTGCTTAAGTGGCTTCCCCCTCGCTCACATACAGTGCTGAGACGATGCCATCTCAGTCGTTCAGTATTTGGAAAGTCACCCCCTGCACATAGCTGACAAGGAAGCCTTGCCTTTCACATCCAGGGATGTTCTGATACTTGTGTTTCTAAGGATGAAATGAAAGACCCTTTATCATTTAGAGTTGGGGGATGAATAGTCACCTCTGCTTACTCCCAAAACCCTTCCACAAAAGCCAGGGCATCAGCAGAAGTCGGCTTATGAAGAGCCCTGGCAGCTCTGCCAGCCGAGAGTTGGGTCACTGGAAATGGAACTGCCCTGGAGCCGAAGGACGCCCAGGTCAGAGCCACAGATCTTGTTGGCTCCAAGCTGAAGAGTCCTTTACTCAGCCCAACTTCCAAGGTGACCACTGCTGCTGAGGGGACAGCCAAGTAGAGTCAGTAACATTACAGGCAGAACTGTAAACTCCCTGCTAGAGATGCCACTTGCCTTTACCTGGCCAGCTCTCCTCCCAGGCCAGCTGGGTAATGGAAGTCAACAGGGTGCCTTCCCCACAGAAGTTCACACCTCCCTTAGGATGTGAAGAGATAGATAGGTCTGGGGCTCATAATTGACAAGGCCTTAAAGCCCACCTGATTATTATCAGGCCCCTTCTCTCAGGTTCTATTTGCCTCTCACTTGGAGAACTTAGTTGTGTTTAGACAGCAGCTCTGTTAGGTTCTCCAGTCATTACTCTGTCCTTTGTTCTAGATTCTATCCACTTGGGGCCTCATTCCTTTATAATCACAGCCTCTACTCTTAGATCAGTGGCTCTACTCCTGACCTGTGTGTATTGATGGTCCTCTCCCCCACTTAATGTTGTATGATTGTTCAGGATTTTCTCCACAAACCCCTCTACCCACGAAAGATGAGTGGCCTTTCTCCCAGTCTTGGTTGGGGTCAGATTTAAACCACATCCATCAAACAGTCCTCACAAGGGTCCAGAGACCCCCTCATTTCCTCTCTATGAAATCCTCTCACTACTTGGTTAATGCCTCTCTTAGGATCAATGGTTGCTATTCTCACCATTTGATACTACAGTGTCTGTTTAAGTGTTTACAGCAGGTGATAATGGAACAAACCAAAGTCTTCACCAGCTAGGAAGTCCACCAAATGCTGCCACAGGGATATGCCTGGCTCCCCACCCAGGAGATCGTGGCTTGAGACGTCGCCCCACGCCAGCAGAGAGTGCCTTGTCGCCCCATGTCAGCAGGAAGTAGCTCTAAAGACAGACCATCGTTCCTCTGCGCCTCTTGGAGTTTTGGGGCTGATGTTATCCCATACAACTCCTGCTTTATAAAAAACAAAAAGGGGGGGACCCTTCCACAATGGCACTACTGGGTGCTTTTTTTATGACATGAGTAGAAGAATTGATAACAACAGAAGTGTAAAAGCTAGACAGCATGGTGAAGACTAAAAACTGACACAGTAGAACCAAGAAGCTGCTTTCTAAGTCCACAGTAAAGAAACCATGATTTGACTTGCGGAACTCCCAAGACTCTGAGTTGTAGCTCATCTCTCCACAGGTGAGGGTGAGGCCGGGTTGAAGAGAAGGAGAGGCTGAAGCTGGCAGAAGAAGCCACAGACTGGGGCTAGCATTGTGGCACAGCAGGTTATGCTTCTGCCTGTGAGGTCAGCATTCTATATGGGCACTGACTGGTTCAAGACCCGGCCACTCCACTTCCGATCCAGCTCTCTGTTATGGCCTGGGAAAGCAGCAGAAGATGGCCCACATCCTTGGGCCCTTGCACCCACGCAAGAGACCTGGAAGAAGCTTCTGGCTCCTGGCTTTGTCCTGGCCCAGCCCCGGTTGTTGCAGCCATTTGGGGAGTGAACGAGTGGGTGGAAGACTTCCGTGTGTGTCTCTCCTCCTTGCTCCATAACTCCGCCTTTCAAATAAAAATTTTAACAAAAAGAAACAACACAATTCTTTCCCACCTCTAGGGGCCAGGGCACCGCCTCTCCCATGCCCTGGCCGAGGGCAAAACCAAAGGGCTCTGATCCGGAAACAGGCGCGTTGCAAGCGGCGTGATGATGTGCAAGGTCTATTTCACCGAATGGCGACACACCCGTTCTCTGCCCCTAGAAAACTGGCAGTGTGCTCTTGCCCTGCAGGCGAAGACCTGACCCAACAAAGACAGCCCCGAAGACATTGCCGCTGGGGTTGCCCAACACAGGGGTCCGCACGCGTGGAGCCCACCGTCAACAAGCTGTCCCCACGCACACGGAGCCTCCCACGAGGTCTGGAGTATGCCTCTCATAAACCTGAGCAGGCAGCCGAGGAAACCTACTTCCGTGGAAAGATGATGACAGAGCCCGAAACAAGCAAATGGAAGGGAAAATCTTGATGGGAACAGAATTCTGCAGTGAAATGAGACTTGAAGATGAGTATTCCCAGAGATGTACGAGAAAATACTACATTCACGCAACAAGAACAAGATGCCATTTAAAAAGAGCAGTCACAGAAAAACAGACTACAAGGACTTCAGAAAAAAATGAATGAAGAAATTAAAAACAATGGAAAGTTCAGAAGATAAAACGGGAAATCTCCCAGAGAACAGGATAAGAAACAGTACATCTTTTCTCTGAAGGGAGGAGAGAACTTCCACTTTGCTTTTGGCCCTAAATACTGATGGAGTTTGTGGACTCAGAAGGCTTCCATAGCCTTGGCAGCTCATGTCAAGAGCCTTGGGTGCTCACTGACGTCATACATAAGAGTGTCAATTCTTTTTTTTTTTTTTTTTTTTTTTTTCTGACAGGCAGAGTGGACAGTGAGAGAGAGAGACAGAGAGAGAAAGGTCTTCCTTTTGCCGTTGGTTCACCCTCCAATGGCCGCCGCTGCAGCCGGCGCACCGCGCTGATCCTGGCAGGAGCCAGGAGCCAGGTGCTTTTTCCTGGTCTCCCATGGGGTGCAGGGCCCAAGCACCTGGGCCATCCTCCACTGCACTCCCTGGCCATAGCAGAGAGCTGGCCTGGAAGAGGGGCAACCGGGACAGAATCCGGCGCCCCAACCGGGACTAGAACCCGGTGTGCCGGCGCCGCAAGGTGGAGGATTAGCCTATTGAGCCACGGCGCCGGCTAAGAGTGTCAATTCTTAAATCAACAACAGGAGTCACTAACTCCCATGCAGGATCTCTGTCCTCAATGAGTTGTACTCTGAGAGTTAACAGTAAAACTTGTTCTCAAAGATTTATTTCGTGTTAGTGTATGATGTGGAGCATATTCTTGTCTCATAAGATTTAGTTATGCCAAAGTGTCCAACTTCATTGCTTGTTTTCTTAGGTTGCTTCCTTAATTAATGATAAAACTCGTTCTCAAGGACTTATTTTCTTTTAATGTATTAAGTGGAGGATATTCTTATGTGTCACAAGTTATAGTTATGTCTAAGTGCTTGCAAAAGATGTATAATTCTTGGGTGCTTTATTTATTTATTTTGACAGGCAGAGTGGACAGTGAGTGAGAGAGATACAGAGAGAAAGGTCTTCTTTTGCCGTTGGTTCACCCTCCAATGGCTGCCACGGCTGGCATGCTGCGGCCGGCACACCGCGTTGATCCAAAGCCAGGAGCCAGGTGCTTCTCCTGGTCTCCCACGGGGTACAGGGCCCAAGCACTTGGGCCATCCTCCACTGCACTCCCAGGCCATAGCAGAGAGCTGGCCTGGAAGAGGGGCAACTGTGACAGAATCCGGTGCCCCGACTGGGACTAGAACCCGGTGTGCCGGTGCCGCAAGGCGGAGGATTAGCCTAGTGAGCCGCAGTGCCGGCCTTGGGTGCTTCTTTATAGTTAATTAAGTTTCTAAAAAAAAAAAAGAAGTGAAATTAACTTGGAGATGCAATGACTTTGAACAGCCCTTGTCTTGACTGTTGAACAGTTTTTTTTTTTTATACAAATTGTTGGACTCTTTACTTAGTATGGAGTTTGTTTTCTGTGTATAAAGTTAATTGAAAATGGCTCTTAGTGGAGAATGGGACTGGGAATGGGAGAGGGAGGAGGAGGCATGGGAGTGTGGGTAGGCGGGTGGGTACAGTGGGAAGAATCACTAAATTCCTAAAGTTGTACTTATGAAATGCATGAAGTTTGTATTCCTTAAATAAAAGACTTCTAAAAAAATAAGGAAAGGAGAAAAAGGTTTTTGAAAACTGATAACATGATTCCAGGAGAACCAACAAACAATAGGAGCTCCAAAAGAAAAGAACAAGGAAACAGATGAAATCAATGAAATAATTCAAGGGAGCTTTCCAGAATTACAGGAAACAATTTTCTGCATTTGAAATATTAATAAAAATAAATTCTTAAGTATCACTAAGTGTCAGGCAGGAACTCTATCAAGCATTTTTTTAAAGAGTTATTTGTTTATTTGAAAGGCAGAGTTACAAAGAGAGAAGGAGAGACAGAGAAAGAGCTTCCATCCACTGGTTCACTCCCCAAATGGCCACAACGACTGGAGCTGGGCTGATCCAAAGCCAGGAGCTTCCTCAGGGTCTCCCAGGTGGGTGCAGGGGCCTGAGCACTTGGGCTATGTTTTGCTGCTTTCCCAGGAGCATTAGCAGGGGCCTGGATCAGAGGTGGAGTAGCCAGGACTCAAACCAGCACCCATATGGGATGCTGGTGCCGCAGGCAGCAGCTTAACCCATCACACCAGAGTGCCAGCCCTCATTTCAAACATTTCATTTAACTCTCAGAACAATCCTATGAGACAGCTACTATTATTAACTTTTTTTTTTTATTTGACAGATAGAGTTAGAGAGAGAGAGAGAGAGAGAGAGAGAGAGAGAGAAAGGTCTTCCTTCCATTGGTTCACCCCCAAAATGGCCACTACGGCCGGAGCTAAGCCAATCGGAAGCCAGGAGCCAGGTGTTTCTTCTTGGTCTCCCATGAGGGTGCAGGGCCCAAGCACTTGGGCCATCCTCCACTGCCTTCCCAGGCCACAGCAGAGAGCTGGACTGGAAGAGGAGAAACCAGGACTAGAACCCGGTGCCCATATAGGATGCAGGTGCCACAGGCGGAGGACCAACCAAGTGAGCCACGGTGCCAGCCTCTGTTGTTAACTTTTGAAAATCAGGAAACTGAGGCACAGAGGGGTTCAATTAATTCCTGAGATCCAAAAGCAGTGAATGGTGGAGCAGGATCCGAACTCAAACACGAGGCTCTGGAGCTGTGCCGCAGGCACCACGCTCACGTCAGCCCAGGGACAGCAGAGTGGACTCGCACGCCACGTCACGGTGAAATTCCAGAACTCTGAGAAGGAAGGCAGGGTCGTAAAGCTTCCAGAAAGGAAGAAAGCAGGTGATACACAACACAGCAAGGCTGAGGATTCTCAACGATGATGTCAAACAGAGCAGCGTCTTCAAAGTCTTGAGGAAACATGATTCCCAGAGGAGAACTTTGTCCAACAAACGAAAGGCTCTGAGGGACCCAGGACACACGGTCTGCCAGCGAGGGAGACGGAAATCCCCAGGACGGACAGATGAGATCCCAGGGTCTCCTCCTCAGGCCCGGCGCAGGGGACAAGCAGCTCAGCAGGGAGCTGGTAAGAAGGTTCTAGAACACACAGCTCCAGGAGGTGGGAGTCAGCATGGTGTGTCGGCATGCATTGAGCACCGACTAGGCAATCTTCAGAGATAGTGGGAGGAGAATGAGAGACGGAGGGGAGAAGAAAAGGAGAGGGGAGAGGGAGCTCTTTCAGCAAACACGTGAACCTTTACCCGCACCTTTCAGGAATGCAGTCCAGTTCCTGGTGTTTGCCAACCGCTACTGTGGCTATCGTCGCTGTTAACCCTCAGTGCACAGGAGTGAGGGAGGCAAGCTCCCTCTTAAGTAACGAAGGCAGGGACCAGGGACGGGGAAGCTGGGGCCTGAGGCTGGATGCAGGATGCAGGAATGCTGATCCTGTAAACGTCAAAGGCAAGGCGAGGCCGGAGCCCAAGCCTGGAGCCCAGGAGGGGAGGGAACAGGACGCATGGGAACAGCAGGGCTGGAAGAGCAGCTTCCGCAGGCAGTTCCTCGGCCCCGCCCCCTCCTGGGAAGGCAGGGTTCCTCTGTAGGGGTGCCTTCTGGTCGTTGCCATCCCATGGAGAGTGACTTGTTTCTGAGAAGCAGCCCGAGCGGCCCAGGAAGCGGAGCCAGGAGCCCAGCCCTCGCTGCACACGTCGCTATTGATCAGCTAATGCCCTACAGCAAGAGATTCACCTGCAAACTGCTTGTGGGCGCAGAGTAAGTGCAGCTCCGACAGCCGGACCTGATGAATGCCCTTTTAATGACATCAATAATAATAGAAACATACAAGGGAGGAAACAGGGGACAAATGGGATGTGCCCAAGAATCACTCTTTATGTCAATATATGCATATAAAAAAATTAACCTGTGGCACCCAGAGAAGATGCCCCTAGCTCCCGCACTTTGATCTTAAACCCAGTTATTCTGTCCTCAGGTTGCCTTTCCTCTGGTTATTTGGTGCCTTCCATCACTCCAGAGGCCGGAACAGCCTGCGCGTGCGAGACAACATGTGAAACGCAGAGAAAGCCCCCGGACCTCAGAGCTCGGCCCACTGCACCGGCGCCCACTGCTGGATGAAAGGCGCAGCGCCCACTGCTGGATGAAAGGCGCAGCGCCCACTGCTGGATGAAAGGCGCAGCGCCCACTGCTGGATGAAAGGCGCAGCGCTCGTTGGCCACCAGCACAGCTTACACGGGCTCCAAGGTCTTGCACCTGCATGCCTCAGCCTTCAGCTACCTTCCCAAGCGCCTGGCCAGTCTTTCCTTTTAGACCCTGTGGTCCCTGGGGCAGAGACCGCTCCAAATTTCACAGTATTTTGGAAAGCAAATGTAACTAAACTTTGTTCCTTCAATAGTTATACTAAATTATGCTGACTATCTCGGGGTAGTGAGAAGAAAGCACACTTTAGTTTCGCAAGCAAAGTCATTGTAGTCCATCCATCAGCAGTGTAGAGTAAGTGGGCAGGGCCACGTGGGGCAGACAAGGGGGCGCCTATGGCTAACACACGGAAGGTTCCATTGTCTTCTGCAGTGAGCCCGCCTCAGCAGACCCCTACCTACACAGTCCCACTTGGGACAAATCAGTCTCTTGCCATTCCCCGAATCTGCTGCTGCCATCCTCATTCTGAGTTTCCACTCAGGCCATTTCTTTATAGGGAATGTCTACGTTGCCTGTCAAAATCAAGCCACTTCCACAGGCCCACAGCAAATACCCCATAAAGGCCTTGTCTTTGTCTCTTCATATCTGTTGTCAGAAATCATCTCTCCTCTCTCTAGGAGGCTCCTTCCAAACACTCGTGGAAATTGTAAATTTAGAGAGGTTTATTGTGGTTCAAGAAAATTTTAGAGCCAGCCTAGTTTTTTATCCCATGCACTTTCCATGAAGTAATTCTGTCCTCTTATCACTGAACAGCTAGGGTCAGGCAGGCTGAAGCCAAGAGCCTGGAATCCAATCCAGGTAATGGCAGGGACCCAAGTACTTGGGCCATCGCCTGCTGCCTCCCAGGCTGCACATTAGCAGGAAACTGGATCAGAACTGGAGCGGCCACTCAGATGCAGGCACTGGAATGTGAGATGTGTGCGTCTGAACAGCGGAGCCAAATGCCTGCCCCTGCCCTATTTGCTGTCCATCCCACTCACCAGGCACTGGTCATCTCCTCATAGCTATCTGTATTTCTCACCCTCTGTCCCGTCAGATTGCCAGTTCCAGAGGCCAAGAATCACAGATCTTACACTCTCCCTTTCCATAAAGCAAAACAGGTGCTCAAGCAATGCTGCTCGGGTGGATGAAGGCACCTCAGGTGGGGAGCTCCTGGCTCCACGTAAAATGGCCTTTTCTTAAGCCAGGAGTTACTGGCAGGGTTTGGCTCTGGCTAAGCCGCTGCTCGGGACTCCCACAACCCATAGTGAAGCGCCCGGTTCAAGCTCTGACTTGGCTCCCAGCTCCAGCTTCCTGCTGCTGCACACCCTGGAGGCGGCAGGTGGTGGCCTGAGTACCTAGGTCCCTGCCATCCTGAGGGAGACCTGGATGGAGTTCTTGGCTCCCTGCTTCAGCCTAGCCCAGGCCTGGCTGCTGTTGAAAATCAGCATTTTATAATCATCACTAATTCTAATTAACTAATCAACATCACTAATTCAACATCAACTTGTGCAATGGGAATAAAACACTGTATTTTGGGGGCTGGTGCTGTGGTGTAGCTGGAAAAGCTGCCTGGCTACAGTGCCAGCATCCCATATGGACACTGGTTCGAGTCCCAGCTGCTCTATTTCCAATCCCAGCTCCCTGCTAATGCGTCTGGGAAAGCGGTGGAAGATGGCCCCAATAAAACTGACTCCTGGCCCAGCCATTTGGGAAGTGAACCAGTGAATGGAGGATCTCAATCTCTCTCTCTCTCTCTCTCTCTCTCTCTGCCTATCCCTCTCTGTAAGTCTGATTTTCAAATAAAATAATTCATTTAAAAAATCTTTAAAAAAAAAACTGTTTTTTTCCCCTTGATGGAAACAAGGAGTTGCAGTGATGTCACCCAACCCACCTTGCTGGCAGTGCCTCTGAAGGTGACTTGGAAAATGCAGCCGCAGGGCGTGCACCTCCCATTCTGAGGCGTGGGCTCACAGGCACGAGAGCAGGAAGCCAGCAGGAGAGTCTGGGGCAGTCAGTGCACTCTGTGTCCTACTGATGCCTGTGGTAAGAGTATCATTTTTTTTTTTTTTTTGACAGGCAGAGTGGACAATGAGAGAGAGAGACAGAGAGAAAGGTCTTCTTTTGCCGTTGGTTCACCCCTCAATGGCTACTGCGGCCGGCGCACCACGCTGATCCGAAGGCAGGAGCCAGGTGCTTCTCCTGGTCTCCCATGGGGTGCAGGGCCCAAGCACTTGGGCCATCCTCCACTGCCCTCCCGGGCCACAGCAGAGAGCTGGACTGGAAGGGGAGCGACCGGGACGGAATCCGGCGCCCCGACCGGGACTAGAACCCGGTGTGCCGGCGCTGCTGGCGGAGGATTAACCTATTGAACTACGGCGGCGCTGGCCAAGAGTATCATTTTTTTTTTTAATTTGGGAAAGGATTATTAGCATAACCATTTTTAAAATTTATTTATTTGAGAGACAGAGTTATAGATAGGGGGAGAGACAAAGATCTCTCTTTGTCTGCTGGTTCACTCCCCAAATGGCTGCAATGGCTGGAGCTGGGCTCGTCTGAGGCCAGGAACCAGGAGCTTTTTCCTGGTCTCCCGCATGGGTACAGGGGGCCAAGCACTTGGGCCACCTTCTGTTGCTCTCCCAGGCCATAGCAGAGAGCTGGATTGGAAGTAGAGCAGCTGGGACTTGCACCAGTGCCCATATGGGATGCCGGCACTGCAGGTAGAGGCTTAACCTACTAGGCCACAGTGCCGGCCCCGCAACTATCATTTCTTTTAATGAAGAATGAAAACTTCTAATTACTACAAAGAGGATATTTTCTCTAACATTTTCCCATGAAGTGGATCACCAATAATTGAGAAAAAAATAAATAGTAGGAGGGGCCAGTGCTCTGGCACAGTGGGTTAAGCCTTATCCCATATGGATGCCAGTTCCAGCCCTGGCTGCTCCATTTCCGATCCAGTTCCCTGTTCATGGCCTGGGAAAGCAGCAGAAGGTGCACCCATGTGGGAGACCTGGAGGAAGATCCTGGCTCCTGGCTTCGGCTTGGCCCAGCCCTGGCTGTTGTGGCCATTTGGGGAGTGAACAAGCGGATGGAAGAATCAACCTCTTTCTGTGTCTCCCTTTGTCTCTCTCTGCTTCTTCCTCTCTGTAACTCTTTGAAATAAATTAATTTTAAAAAAATAAATAAAAGGAAAAAACTGTTTCTATTAAAAAGAGTAACTGGCTACCCAGAACTCTCTTGTTAGAAAGCTTCGTTTTTTTTTTTCCTTTTTCAAATTAGAGTTACAGGGTGGGTGTGGAGGGAGGAGAGACACAGAGAGAGGCCTTCCCTCTGCTGGTTCACTCCCCAAATGGCCTCAGCGGTGGAGCTGGGTGGATCTGAAGCCAGGAGCCAGAAAGTCCTGCCTGGTCTCCCATGTGGGTGCAGGGGCCCAAGCACTCGGGCCGTCTTCTGCTGCTTGGAAAACCTCTTTAAAAGCTTGATGGAGGGGCCCATGTTGTGGTGCAGCAGGTTAAGCCATTTGAGTCCCAGTTGCTCTGCCTCAGATCCAGCTCCCTGCTAACGCGCCTGGGAAGGCAGGGAAAGACGGATCAGTGCTTGGGCCCCTGCGCCCACTGGGAGACTCAGATGGACCTCCTGCCTCCTGGTTTCAGCCTGGCCCGGACCTGGTCGTTGCAGCCGTCTGGAGAGTGAACTAGAGGCCAGAAGATCTCTCTTGCTGCCCACATCTCTCCCTCTCTGTTACTCTTTCAAATAAATATTTTATTTATAAAGAAAAGAAAGCTCAATCTATGACAGCAATGTCCAAACAAGTCTGCAAGGAGACACAGCCAAAGATGAAAAAGAAAGTGAGTGTCAGGACCAAGCAGTTGAAGTTGAAGCTACGGCTGATGTGGGGGTGTCTGCCTCTTGGTTAAAAAAAGGGTCAGGTTTTAAAGGCTTGGGGCCGGCGCAGTGGTGCAGTGGGTTAACGCCCTGGTCTGAAGCACTGGCATCCCATGTGGGCACTGGTTCTAGTCCCAGCTGCTCCTCTTCCAATCCAGCTCTCTGCTGTGACCTGGGAAAGCAGTAGAAGATGGCCCAGGTCCTTGGGCCCCTGCACCATGTAGGAGACCCAGAAGAAGCTCCTGGCTCCTGGCTTCGGATCGGTGCAGCTCCAGACGTTGCGGCCAATTGGGGAGTGAACCAGTGGATGGAAGACACCTACCTCTCTCTCTCTCTTTCTGCCTCTCCTCTCTCTGTGTAACTCTGACTTTCAAATAAAAATAAATAAATCTTACAAAATACAAAGGCTATGGGTGGGATCGTGCAGAAGGCCTTGGGTCCATTCGAGATGAGAGGTGGAGTCAAGGCCCATCAGGCAAAGCAGAAAGCCCTGCATTGTTGAGGGTCACCTGCCCGCCGCGCAAGAGTCGGTTAGCAAATCTGTCTGGTGGCAATGGAAGCCATCCAGAAAAATCTGTCTCCCGCTTGGCTTGGGGGCGGTTGTTTTTGATAACTCAGAACCTTGGGCTGACTCTCATTGGCATGGCACAAGAAATCCAAAGCTGAAAATTTAGCCTGATGTGGTCCAGATCGTGACACAGTGAAGCTTCTGTGTTCTCCGGAGGAACTCACGCGAGACTCCCCCACACACAGTGCGCTTCACGACCGTAAGTTCACCCCCTAAAATTCCAGACCACAGCCGACAGAAATAGACTCCACTGACATGGCGCAAAATAGATTATGTTTTAAAAGCATGAGGAAATAAAAGAGAGGTTGGTGTTGTGGCATAGCAGGTGCTGGTTCAAGTCCCAGCTGCTCCTCCTCCAATCCAGCTCCCTGCTATTGGCCTAGGAAAAGCAGCAGAGGATAGCCCAAGTGCTTGGGCCCCTGTACTCATGTGGGAGACCCAGACGAAGCTCATGGCTTCAGCCTGGTCCAGCCCTGGGTGTTGTGGTCATTTGGGGAGTGAGCCAGTGGATGGAAGAGCCCTCTCTGTCTTTCTCTCTCTATGTAACTCTTTCAAATAAATAAACCTTTTTTAAAAATAAAGAAAGAAAAGAGGGAATCAAAAAATACAAACAGGCTGGCGCTGTGGCATACAGGTAAAGCTGCCGCCTGAAGTGCCGGCACCCTATATGGGCACTAGTTTGAATCCTGGCTGCTCCACTTCCCATCCAGCTCTCTGCTAAGACCTGGGAAAGAAGCAGAAGGTGCCCCAAGTCCTTCTCCCGTGTAGGAGACCTGGAAGAAGCTCCTGGCTCCTGGCTTCAGATCGGCTCAGCTCTGTCTGCTGCAGCCATTTGGGGAGTGAACCAGCAGACAGAAAACCTCTCTCTCTCTGCCTTTCAAATATATATATATATATATATACACACACATACATATATATACATATATATATATGAACAAGACAGTTTCACTTCTGGCAAAGAAACAGTAGCCCGTTCCTCTCTAGTTCATACTCTCACAACTAAAGTCCCCTGGATATAGTACAACAGGTAAACCTAGGGCGACACTGAAGGGCAGACTGGCCGGCGACCTCAGGCCTGGAGGAGTGACACGGCCGGGAGCCCTCAGGCTTTTTTTGTGCCTCCTGTCCAGCTCCACAGGGTGCTGGAGAAGCCTGCAACTTGCAGCTGCTAACAGTGCCGACTCCACCCAGTGGACGGGCAAAGGGAATCTATCAGAGTGAAAAGGATCTTTGGTAACACCAGCTACTGCAGCCAAACACCAAAGGATGAACCACCTCGCTGCCCAGAGTATCCAGGGGGCCACGCTAGGAGCCAAATCCTGGCAGTGGGAAGAGGTGGGTTCCACAGCTGGCACCACAGCAACAACCCTCTGGAAAAAGGAAAGTTAACTAAGGTACGGCACACTCACACAATGGGATTCAGCGCGCAACTGCGGGTAGATTTTCAAAGTCGTCCACCATATAGTAAGCCAAGAATTAAAAACAGGCCAGAGAACATAGCCACAGGACACCTTTTTTTCGCTGTGTCACACCCCACACGCAAAAGAGATTTCCATGATTTTTCAGAGTGCACTTACAGGGTTCTATTCACTTTCCAACAACAGTAAAGCCTAAGAAATACGATTTTCAGAGTGAACACGTATGACTTCGCCAAAGAGCCAGACAGTAAAATATTTTCCCTCTTGCAGAAAAATATCACCGGGGAAGAATTCACAGGCAGCAAATAACAAATAATCAAACCATCTTCCTCGGAAGGGTAGATCCAAGGAGAATACTTGTGTCACAGAACTGGAATTATGCATATTTTTCTAGCTCTCACATTTTTCTATAAAAGATATAATAACTTTGTAATTTAAAAAATTTTTGTTCCAAGTTTATGATTCGTGTATCAACCTGTACCTTGTTAAGAAGAAAAAGCAATGCCAAAGTGGGCCAGGTTGGAAGCCATTTATGTCTGATGGAATCAAACAGACTGAGTGAGGTGTGAATGACCCCAGGACAAGGTGACGACTTAGCAACCTCCTGTCGCCAGCACACGACTGCCCCACAGGACCTACCCGATCCTGCGGAACACATTTCCTTGCTGGTGTAAACCGCATGTGGAGGTCATGGCTTGACATCGTTGTATGGGGTGGTGAGGCTCTGTGCAGAAAGCATCAATTTCAAGCAAAACGATTTGACCACCAGTAGGCACAAAAATACTTAGAAAGATAAAAAGCCTGCAAATATGACTGAATGTAATTGCAGCGAAAGATGCATTTATCAGACTGGAGTGAGTTAATGTAAGCCGATGTCTCCCGCAGGGTTTTCAGATCAAACATTGGTTTTGTGAGATTCTCCTTGAGTCAATGACTCTGGGATCTGGTGAGTGCGGAAAGCCATGCTTCATCTTTTTGATGTTTTAAGAGTCGCGATGCACAATAGTGTCTTAGATAGTGAGAAGCCCTGCAGGGGGGCAAACCAGCTGAACTGTCTTTAACTTAGTCTCTCTTGAACCTATGAGACCAGGAGGTACCGTTTTTGCACAAGGCTTACTGACCCGTGGCGGGTCGCTTTTGGAGAAATGCCGATCCAGTCAAGGCCAAAGGCTCAAAGAAAGGACCTGAGAGAGCACAGCTCCTCCCCGGAGCCCGGAAATGCTTGCAGTCACTGTGGCAAACCTCGGGTGATGCCTGCTGATCTCCACCATCTCAGGCACACATTTCTACAGGAATATCACCCAGAGGGGAGGGAGATCATATGGGAAGAAGTCGGTTTATATGGGGGATAGAACGACAGGTGAGTTAGCGTGTGCCCCGGAGCGTGGCAAATTTGGCTCTGATTTCTTGTTTCCCGCTTGCCCTCTGGGAGATGCACCAGGGCAGGTGCTCTTGGGAGGAGAGTGCTGACTGCATGGCAGCTACGTGCCACCCCACTGCTGCATGGGGAGAGTGACTGCCCCCTTGCGGCAGAATGCAGGGCCCTCGGGAAACTGCTGGGTTCAGAAACAGTCAAGGATCCTCCCCAGCTATCAGCTCTGATGCTATCAGCGAGCCTACACTAACCACAGTTTCTTTGCACATAGGTTGGCATGGTTTCGTCCCTTCCGCCAGCAGGACAGACTACTTGAATCAGGTAAGTCTACTCCCCTCTTCTAAAGACTCAGAAGCCAAGGAAAAGGTCTGTCCAAATACTCTTGATAAAAACACAGGGCTCTCCTCACAGGGCTTGGCAGTGTGCACCAGGGGCACTTGAAAAGCCATTCAACCCTTTGAGATGGTAATCTGACATCCAGGAATCTGTCCTTAGGAAATAACTGGAATTGTAGTCAAAGATTTTTGTGCAATGAAGTTCATTTCTATTTTATTTAAAATAGAGGAAGTTTGGGAGCATTGTATACGCCCAGCAGAAAGGGAGTGATTAATTATGGCCTATTCACGTGTGACAGTTGTGGCCAGCCATTACAAAGTCCAGTTCTCAAGGATTACTGAGTGTTCGTACTGTAATGCTAAGTCAGGGACGGCGGACACCAATGGCAATACGAAACGGTAGGTCCTTTATGGAGGGAAATTTGTCAGCCTCCACCACAAGGTCATGCACATGGACCCTCTGACGCACCAGCTCTGCTCTGGGAACCTGCTCCTACGAGCCCTTCTAAATGCCCAGGTACCACACGCACACTGTTACTCGCTGCAGCGCTATTCGTAATAGCGAGAGTCTAGGTGACTGGTGGGGTGATGATCATAGACTCCACATGGAGCACTAGGCAGCTCTAAAGGGAGGAAGGTAGAGCTTCATGGACTCACTTGGAAAGAGCTCAAGGACATTTTGCTAACAGGAAAAAAAATCAAGATAGGGAACGATTTATGTAATTTGTCAACTTTATGTAATTGTGTTAGAAACCAAATTTAGTTTTTCTATGAGCAGCAGAACACGTGACAGCTTCTCTCTCTATAATGGCTGTCAATCCGTTCCATGAGTCCAGGGACCAATCAGTTATTCACCAATCATCTAGTGATGGGCATTTGGGTTATTACTACTCTTTTGCTATTAAAAACAGTGTAACAGAGTGCGTCACTTTGTGTGCTTGCTGGTGTATCTTTGGGGCTAAGTTCTTCAAAGTAGACTACCTGGGCCAGAGGCCTGATGTGCACACAGTTGTGGTAGAGGCTGCCAAGTTTTACACCCAAGGCCATCTGTCAACAGCTGGAGAGAGATTTTGGTTGTCACCACCTGGCAAGCGATGCCTCTTGCATCTAATGAGTCCTGGCCGAGGATCCTGATGAACGTCCTACAAGGCACAGCCCAGACCCCATAACACAGAACTGTCAGGTCCAACATGTCAGCAGTCCTGAGGCTGAGAAACCTTAGATAGCCCTTTCTTCTAAGTTAGACTAAGGCGGGACCATTTGCCTCATCAGAATATTACTGTCACGATAGTATTTGCATTAATACTGAGAACCTCTTTATAAACACAAATATAAAATATATGTGCAGTGGCAAAAATGAGTATTAG
The DNA here is from genome assembly GCF_964237555.1 of Oryctolagus cuniculus. NCBI lineage: Eukaryota > Metazoa > Chordata > Mammalia > Lagomorpha > Leporidae > Oryctolagus > Oryctolagus cuniculus. The sequence continues at coordinate 30,522,018 of NC_091441.1, forward strand.
TTAATGTTAAGAACTAAGATTTTCCCATTGAAGGATATACATGTAAGATCAAATGACTTAAATAAAACCCATAATCTTAAATTTGAATTGGAAATACTACCATGAACTCATTATTTGCCCGTTTTTAAAACTATGTATTTGCTGCCTCTGTCCAATCAAAAGACCAAGGAGCAACGTGCAAGATGCACCCTTGGTCATGGAACTGTGATCTCTAAATATCGTTAAGTATCCATTAAAGGGGACCAAGGTCCTGGGAATAAGGGGCTACTTCCAGGTCTATAGCAGAATGTGCAGTTGAACGTGGATCACCTTGCACAAATAACAAGGAAGTTTGGCCCAGGAAATAGAACGCCACATTGGGCTTATAGTATTACATTAGAAGAGTAAAATGACTACTGAGAGGATGGTGAATTTATGCCCTAACAAGCTGGACTCTGGATCTGTACTGTCCAGTACAGTAGCCACTGACCACATGTGACTACTGGGCACTTGACATGTAGTTAACCTGAACTGAAATGTGCTGTAAAGGAAAAATCCACACTGGGTTTCATTTCTAGTATGAAAAATAGAAAGTAAAATATGGGGTGGTTTCTATGATGATTATGTACTGAAAGGACTATCTGGCTCTCCTAGGTTAAATAAAATAAATGATTAAAATTACTTTCCCCTGTTTCTTTTTGCCTTTTCCTGATTCAGTGCTAGAAAATGTGACAGTTTATGTGTGTTTTGCGTTATGTTTCTATTAAATAATGCTTGGGGTCCGGCACCGTGGCTCACTTGGCTAATCCTCTGCCTGCGGCGCTGGCATCCCATATGGGCGGTGGGTTCCAGTCCCGGTTGCTCCTCTTCCAGTCCGGCTCTCTGCTGTGGCCTGGGAGGGCAGTGGAGGATGGCCCAAGTGCTTGGGTCCCTGCGCCCATGTGGGAGACCAGGAAGAAGCATCTGGCTCCTGGCTTTGGATTGGTGCAGCGCGCCAGCCGCAACGGCCATTTGGGGGGTGAACCAACGGAAGGAAGACCTTTCTCTCTGTCTCTCTCTCTCTCTCACTGTCTAACTCTATCTGTTAAATAAATAAATAAAAAAGAAAAAAATAATGCTGCCACTGAAGAACAAGTACGTGGTCTTCTGAAAGGCTTTGGACTTGGAGAGTGAGACGAGCAAAGAAGTTTAGAGGGAAAGAAGAACGAAAAAGAAAGAAATGGAGGGAGAGTAGGAGATAGGGAGGAAAAGAGAAGAGAAAGAATAAGAAGGCAGGAGGCAGAGAGGGAGGGAGAAAATTGCCCAAACCGAAATGAAGTCACTTGTGTCAAGTCCTAAGCAAAATCAGAATAAAATAGCTGAGAGGTTACAAACAAAAGGAATCACATACATATGTGCCTGCTAACACAAACTATTCACAGGGGGCTGGCGCTGTGGTGTGGTAGGTTAAGCCTACACCTGCAGCGCCAGCATTCCATATATGTGCCGGTTCGAGACCCGGCTGCTCCACTTCCGATCCAGCTCTCTGCTATGGCCTGGGAAAGCAGCAGAGGATGGCCTGAGTGCTTGGGCCCCTGCACCTGCAAGGGAGACCCAGAGAGAGCTCCTGGCTTCAGATCAGTGCAGCTCAGGTTGTTGCGGCCATTTGAAGAGTGAACCAGCAACTGGAAGACCTCTCTCTGTAATCATGCCTCTCAAATAAATAAATAAATCTTAAAAAAAAAACCCATTCACAAAAGACCACAATCTTACACAAAAGCTACCACAAGCTCACCCAAGAGCCGCCCAGATAAGGAAGTCTGCCCAGCAACACGCCGTGTGACCTTACGCAGATGCCGCCCTTGCGGTTGGTCTTTGTGGCTAAGGATTATTATATAAAAGTAACGTTCATAATCTTCCTCATTCTGCCTTTAAAATTTTCCCCTTGCCTCAACCCCTTTGAACATGCACAGCTGACTAAGGCACACGTCCTCTTGGTGCAGTGCTGTTTATCTAATAAGCATTCATTTCTGAGGAATCTTTCGCGATATGTTATTTAGGTTGACAGAAGGAACTAGTGGCCACAGAGTGTGAAAAAATGTTTATAAATACTAAATCTGGTAGAAGGCTTATATCCAGAATATATTTTAAACTTCTGTAATTCAATACCATGAAGAACTTTTTAAATGGGCAAGGATTTGAAAAGACATTTCTCCCGAGAATATATGCAATTAGCCAACAACTATAGGAAAAGATGCTCAATGTCTTTAGTTACCATAGAAATAGTGCAAATTAAAATCACAGGACACCACTTCTCAATCCACTTGGATAACTAGGCCATAATAAAAAAGATATATAATACCAGGTGCTGGCAAGACTGTGGAGAAACTGGAGCGCTCATCCTTTGCTGGTGGGAACGGAAAATGGTACAGCCACTTTGGAAAACAGCCCAGCAGTTCCTCAAATAACGAAACACAGAGTTGCTTCGTGGCCCAGTCATTCCACTCACGGGTAGAAGAAGCGACAAATCGAGAGAGACAGAAGACGGATTCGGGTTGCCAAGCGCTGGAGCTAGATGGAGCAGAGGGGCGATTGCTAATGGGTAGAGTTTCATTTGAGGGTAAAGAGAAATGGTTCCAAAATTGATTGTGCTCATGGCTGTAAAGCCCTGTACACATGGTACAGTTGCACATGGGGACACTCTGTCAGCCATACACTGCCTGTGTCACGGGGTCCTGTAAGCTCATACTGCAGCTGAAAAGGTGCCATCGCCCAGGACGTGCGGCCACCACAACTTGCTTACACCGTGCCTTCCTCCCACGTTGCCGGTGACGCCAGTGTAAACAAGCCTGCCAGGCTGCCAGCTGTGTCAAGGTATAGCGCGTACAATTGTGCCCAGTTCCAGATTACTGATGCCATAGACAGGAGTGTCAATTGGTAAAGTCAACAACAGGAGTCACTGTGCACTTACTCCTCATGTAGGATCTTTGTGCTTAGTGTGCTGTACATTGTGATTTAATGCTATAATGAGTACTCAAACAGTATATTTCACCTTGTGTTTCTATGGGGGTGCAGACTGTTGAAATCTTTACTTAATGCATACTAAACTGATCTTCTGTAAAAAAAAAAAAAAAAAAAGAAATTATCAATTCCCAACTTGACTCTCACTGGGATTAAACATGACAATAGGTCTGATCTGATTTCATCATCATTTAAAAAAATCATCTATTATTTTTCACTTTATGTTTCTGTGTGGGAGCAAACTATTGAAATCCTTACTTAATGTGTGCTAGGCTGATCTTCTGTATGTTAAGATAATTGAAAATGGATCTTGATGTGAATAGAAGGGGAGAGGGAGTGGGAGGTGGGAGGGTTGTGGGTGGGAGGGACGGTATGGGGGGGAAGCCATTGTAATCCATAAGTCGTACTTTGGAAATTCATATTCATTAAATAAAAGTTAAAAAAAAAAACAATTGTGCCCAGTTCCTAGCACTTGATAATGAGAATAAATGACTGTTACTTAAGTATTTACTCTATTTAAGTGTTAGCCAATACTTCACACATGCTCACACCGTGATGTGTAAGGGCACCCTACGATGTGTGCACACCATGATCAAATTTCCTAACGATGTGTCTCTCAGAGCGTATCCCCAACATTAAGCAATGCCCGACTACTTAAAACCATCAACTTGCACACTTTAAATGGGTGAATTGTGAGTTTTTTCTCGACAAAGCATTAAACGTTTCTTAAAACGAATAGGGCTGCACCAAACAAGCCATGAAATCATATTGATGCTGGTGATGGAGACGAGGCTGGTGACTGCTCACAGGATACCGCCTAGCACTAGAAATCAAGGACAAAGAATCTGCTCTGCCAGTATGAACTGTATGTCAAGATAATCAATAAAGCCTATTGGATGAAGGAAAGTTCCTATTGTAGAATAATTCTAGCTGTCAGAAGAAACGATAGAATCACACCCACGGTGAATAACTACTCGGGTAAAGAATATCAATGGATGGGAAAACCATTGACAGGAACCAGACAGTGGAGGAACCAGACTGACACTCCTGAACCCACCAATCAACCTTGGCAGCACAAAAATGGGACAACTGGACATTCTGTATACCTCTGCCAATGATGCAGTGGGATGCACACAGCATCCCGTATGCAGTACATTTGCTGAGAGAGTTCTATTGGTCTGAACCTAATCAATATAACTCCTACAGAGCAATTTAGGGGTAAGAAGGACAAGGTAGCTACTACCGCGAGGATGCACTGAGTCAAATCCAGAAAGGTTGAACATTTTGCAGGGCAATTTCCCTGGCAATCAGCAGGTCAAGGAACTTGGGGCTACCACTGTGGCCTAGCGGGTTAACCTGTGCTGGCTTCCATACTGGGTGCCAGTTCCAGACCCGGCTGCTTCACTTCCAATCCAGCCCCCTGCTGATGTACCTGGGAAAGCAGTGGAAGATGGCTCAAGTCCTTGGACCCTGGCACCCACGTGGGAGACCCAGAAGAAGCTCCTGGCTCCTGGCTTCGGATTGGCACAGTTCCAGCCATTGCAGCCATTTGGTGAGTGAACCAGCGGATGGAAGATCGATCTCTCTGTTTTTTGTTTGTTTGTTTAAAGATTTATTTTATTTATTTGAAAGACAGAGTTGCAGAGAGAGGTAGATACAGAGAGAGAGAGGTGTAAGCCTTGTCTGGATATCGGCTTAGAGTAAATCAACTGTAAAAAAGACATTTTTGAAACACTATGGGAAATCTGAATATAAACTGCATAGTAGATGATATTAAGGAATCACTGTTGACTTTGTTGGGAGTGATAATGGCACGTGGTAATGTAAGAAAATGTCTTTTTTAGATGTGTGCTGAAATATACATTTTAGAAATTACACGATACTTGGATATGATTTAAGATATCACAGCCAAAAAGGTGATTGGGATAGACTAAAGAATCAGGCAAAATGCTGTTAGTCATTGAAACTGGAAGATGGCCGGTTCACTGTGCCTATTTCTTTCTTAACTGTTTGAAATTTTTCATAATAAAAAGGCTTTTTTAATATCAGAAATACTCAACAATATGTGTTAGAACACACTGACTTCAAGGCACATTGAAACTGTGCCGTCCCTGATATAAGGACGTCAGCTCAAAAGCACAGGGGTATGTGCTGATCAACACGTTGAGAAGCAATTTTCTGGGAAAACCTTTCTAGACTTAATTGTTTGCTTTTTTAAAATGGGTTTTTGCTATTTTTCCTCTATAGCCCAGTTTTTAGAGGGGTAGTGGAAATGAGCCAGCACAATTCCTTCCTCCACAAATCCCCAGGCACGGTAACCTTCCCTGTCACCTGAGGACGCCTTTCAAATGTTTCATGGATGCCTGAAACAGAGGATAACGCCAAAGCCTACAAATACTACTTTTTCCTACAGATACAAACCTATGATAAAGTTTAATTTATAAATTAGGCAAAGTAAGAGATAAACAGTAATCATAAAATAGAACAATGATAATGATATACTATACTAAAAGTTATTTGAAACTTATGAACTGTTTATTTTTGGAATTTTTTTGTTTAATATTTTCAGACCACGGTTGACTCTGGGTAACTAAAACCTGAAAAGGGAAACAGCAGATAGGGAGAAAGCACTACATTCACTGGGAGTGGAGAGCCATTTAGTCTGGTAGCAAATGTGAAGGTGTCCCCAGGGCACCCATCTTCCCACACTCATGCCTAAAGCTCGGCCGCCTCGTCTCCACCCCTGCTGACTCCCTGTTACCCTGGGCTGTAAGGAGAGTGTCTCCCATCAATCCTGTTTCTAACAGATGAAGGGAAGGAGATGCCTACCTTAAAGGATTTGACAATCACATTTGTCAAAAGACAAAACTACAGCGCATTTAGTTTAAAGATCTAATTGACTTCACTTTCAATTCTCGAATCAAACGACATTCAATCTATAGAATCGCGGGAGTGTTCTGATGAGCCGAGCAGAAGAGGTTGGTTTCAGGGACAGAGGGGGCCTGAAGAAAGCGGGAACAAAGGGTAGATCGGTCACATCCAGGTGGCTTTCCTAGGAGGACAGGGACCAGCAGCCAGAACAATGGAAAAATAACCCATTGGCTACCAACAGGTTACTGGGTTTTGTTGTTATTTTGTAAGGAATAAAGCAGAGGGAACTCCGTTATCATGCCAATCAAAAGCGGCCTATTTGAGAACTCTGGCTGTTACCTCTCTCTCCTGACTTTTTAGAAGGTCAGATAACAACTCAGTTTGAGTCTGGTGACAAGGAACTTTAGCTTTGATTTTTAGCCTGGTCTGGTGGGGCCCAGTGCAGAAGCCTAAGTCCAAGACAATGGCCTCCTGTAATATTTAACACATTTAAGTGCTTCTCTCTTTGGATTGCACTATAATACTGTATATAAACACCTACATTTGAAAAATGTAAAATGCTGATCACCCGAGCACAGTGGGACACAGCCTGGTAAATTCCAGGCTAAGCGGAGCCGCGTTGAGGTTAGGAATCCATGTGAAACAACAGATGCACGTGAGCGTCACGGTTTCGTTTCAGGGACTTCTGTGTGGGACCCAGCTGTGCAGGGCGCACTCTAAGGGAGCTTTCGCCTTCAAGGGTGGAAGAAGAAATGGGAAGTGGAGAAAGATGTCGCGATCCCAGCTGCTAGAACACTGCTGCTGGCTTGGGAAGACGGACCGCTCTCGCCCTTGCTCCCTGTCTGAGAGTGAGAAGAGCAGTGTGTCTTACTGTCGCTCCCCGTCTTCGTGGAGGAACGACACAGGACCCTGCACTGTTCTTTTGTCTGCTCGGCCCTCCCCGGGTTTGCTGCTGGTTCTTCCCGGGTTGGCTACCGACCCTTCCACCTCCGTGGAAGGGCGGTTCCCCCTGCCACTTTCCCCACTTCCGAGGGGGAGCGGCACACCGCCGGCCGGCTCTCTCGGGGGCTGCACAGGTGTTCCTTCAGATAGATGTTCCTGGTGCATGTTGTCGCTCTCCTCCTTTATATCCTCTTCCACCAATCCCAACTCTGCTACCCACACGCCGAGTACGCTGCTCTCCTCCAATCAGGAGCAGGTCCTGCTGTTTATCGGTTGAACTGGAGGCAGCTGTGTAGAAGCTGTTTCCTCCTCTCCCAGCGCCATATTGTGGGAGAGCAGATGCATAGAATAAGTCTTAATTCCAGTAACTTAGTCTAGTCCCAGTTGCTCCCCACATCTTACTTTGTCTTTAGCTGCTACTGCCTCACCTGTAGCTTCAAAGAAATAATGTGTGTGAGCCTATTCTTAGAACTATCATGAGGTTATAATTACTTTTTAAGGTATCTTCTCCAAGTAGATATTGCTTTTCCCTGGTCAATATCTCTTATTTCCCAATTCACTTCTAGAATTGTCTGTGAACTGCTCTGGGACTGTTTGAATACAACACTCTGGGAGTAGATTATATTTTCAAGTAGAGACTATTTAGCTCCATATTTGCTGTGCAACATTAAAAATTTTGTTCCCTCCTAACTTAAAAAAGTTTAATTTTAAGACTGACAAAATCCAAACATATTATTTCTGGAATATTTTTTGTATTCCAGATAGGTTACAGCATTTCATAGTTCTATACCAAAGCCCTACTTAATTCACACATAGCATATGTGTCCCTCTGCATCCTTAGTAGACTGGGTTCATGAGCCCTGAGGATCCTGAAATTTGAGGATGCACAAATCCCTTATATAAAAAATGGTGTAACATTTGCAGATAACCTAAATATCCCCTCCCACACATTTTAAATCATCTCTATAACTTATAAAACCCTATACAATATAAGTACTATTTAGGGAGCTGTTACATTTTTGGGGGAAGAATAAGAAAAAAAAAAAAGCCTGTCCATGTCCAGTACAGATACAATTCTTTTTCTCAATGTTTTTGAAACAAGGTTGGTTGAATCTGCAGGTGCAGAACCAGCGGATACAGAGAACAAACTACATATAATTTGGCCTTAAATTCAAAATATCTACTTTAAGTATTGTCAGTGGGGGCCGCGGGCTGTTCTGTCTACTAGGGCAGGTCCTTTCACGGTATAAAGAACAAGAATCGGGCCCCTGAAGAGTAAAGCCTCCCAGTGTGTCCCACGGGGCTGAGGCCACACAACGAGGCCATGCCCCAGGTGCTGAATCTAAAACCTGTACCTGCTCTTAGTGGCTCACAGGAATGCATCCAAAACGTACTCTCTTGGTCTCTTACCATGGCAGGTTAGAAGCTGCTAAGACAAACACAAGATCCTCCGAGCGCGCCAGCCCATCCATCTGCACCAGTAACTCTGTCTTCATCCGAAGGCTTCCCTCGTGTTCTCCCCTGCACAGAGACAAGGAGGCGTTGTCCTGCCACGGGGCAGAGCCGTCACCCTCACAACAGCAGTGGCACGCACGGTCACCACCAAGGGACTGCACAGCGGCTTCTGCTCAGATAGCCAGCGGAGCCTCTCACACCACAGTTAGAGAAAATGAGCCATCTGGGCGCAGCAAACGACTAGAATCATGGCATTGAAAAGAAAGCCCAAGGTTGGCAGTGAACTAGAAAATAAGCTGAAGGGTAAGCACTAGCATCCCACCCGTGGCTGCCGGAAGCATTATTTACCCTCTTAAAAAATGGCATGATCGCACTAATCCCTTTCATTCCACAGCATACATGACTGGACTCTCACACACAGTACTGCATTTAGAATAATTTATAGATGTAAATTGTTCAAGAGAAACGAACCACTACGCTGAATCTATCTCGCGCTCTTCTGATGCAGGACGGGATCATGGCACGGAAACTGTGCCCTCTGCACGGCGGATGAAGGCAGCTTTCGCAGTCACCTCTCCCCCACACCCTCCGGGAGAAAGTGTCTCCCTCCAACCTGCGGCCCTCCTACGACCCTAAGGCAGATCACAGAAGGTCTTCTATCCCCCAGCCCCAGACCCCTGCCTTAGCCAGCCATAAGGAAACGCTCAGACCTACCCGTGTCGTAAGAGCCCCCTCACTGCAGAGGCATCCTGCCCCTACCTGGGCAGAAGGAACACTGGGCAAACAGATGGGCCTGGCTGGGCTGCCCCATGCAGTCTGTCACATCTCAGCATGGCTGTCCATGCTTCAACCATGCCAGTGCAGCAAGGCCTCCATAAAAATGCCAAAGGTACAAGAGTGGGATGTGACACTGTGTCTAGACAGAGAGTCGGAGCACATGGAATGAGAGGGCTGCCAGCTGGCGTCCGCCACAGTCTCCGGCTGGCCAGTGGGGGAGAGCCCTGCTCACCAGTGTCATCCTTGTTGGGAGAGCCCAGGTGAAGCCAAGGCTGAGTTTGTGGCTCCCCCTTCTTCCCTGACTCCCTCTTCCTAATGGAGAAATTGAACATCAGTCCATGGCTATGATTTTTTTTTAAGATTTTTATTTATTTTTAAAATTTTTATTTATTTGAAAGGCAAAATTACAGAGAGGCAGAGAGAGAGAGAGAGAGAGAGAGAGGGAGAGGGAGAGGGAGAGGGAGAGGGAGAGGGAGAGGGAGAGGGAGAGGGAGAGGGAGAGGGAGAGGGAGAGGGAGAGGGAGAGGAAGAGGGAGAGAGGTCTTCCATCTGCTGGTTCATACCCCAGATGGCCACAATGGCCACAGCTGCGCCAATTGGAAGCCAGGAGCCAGGAGCCTCCTCCAGGCCCTCCATTGCCCTCCACTGCCCTCTACTGCCCTCCCAGGCCACAGCAGAGAGCTGGATCGGAAGTGCAGCAGCCAGGACTCAAACCCATAGCCCATATGGGATGGGCTCAAACTCAAACTCAAAGCCCATATGGGATGCCAGCACTGCAGGCGGCAGCTTTACCTGCTATGCCACAGCGCCAGCCCCATGGCTATGATTCTTTTAACATAAACACAATCTAAGAAGTGTCCAGCACACCTGCTCTTATCCCCAGACCCTGAAAGACTAGTCAGAGAGTATTCAAGCTCCAGACAAGAAAACTGAAATTCAAGGCAAAACCTGGAGCACACTCAAGGATAACAGATGGAGAGTTTTGCAAATTCACCCAACCAAGGCTGTAGGGAACCCCGGGGATGGGGATGAACAAAGCAAATGTGACAACCAGCGCACAGGTGGTAGGGCAAGGCCGGCGGGGGTGCTGTCTTTGCCAAGGGCACGGCTGTGAGGGTGGGCAGGGCTGGTCCCAGCTGGGTCATCTGCTCACAGAGGCTCCAGCCTGCAGCTGGGAAAACACCAACAAAGCCACGGCAAGTGTCCCACTGCAAGCATTGCCGGAAAGCCCTGGGACTCAGGTGAACCTCCATGCTTGCCCTTCCCTCCTGGGAAAAGGTTCCCAAACAGTAAAATTTCCTAATGACACTCTAGTGACACAGCACTTCCAACAATTTTGCTTTTTATAGCTATTAGTTCTGCCTGGAGGAGAGGCCATTAAAGGTCATTAATAAACATGGCTGTGCTGAGATTGCCCTCTGAGCTGTTTTTTTTTTTTTTCAAGCCAGCAGCACCAGCTTTAGAGACAAATTTCAAAGAAAAATACCTTGGATCAAGATAGGAAGCTGGGGGCTGGTGAAGTGGTGCAGCGGGTTAAGCCGCTGCTTGCAGTGCTGGCATCCCATATGGGCACTAGTTCGAGTCCCGGCTGCTCCTCTTCTGATCCAGCTCTCTGCTATGGCCTGGGAAAGCAGTTGAAGATGGCCCAAGTCCTTGGGCCCCTGAACCCGCATGGGAGACCAGGAAGAAGCGCCTGGCTCCTGGCTTCGGATCAGTACAGCTCCGGCTGTTGCGGCCATTTGGGGAGTGAACCAGCAGAGGGAAGACCTCTCTCTCTGTCTCTGCCTCTCCTTCTCTCTCTGTGTAACTCTGACTTTCAAATAAATAAATAAATAAATCTTAAAAAAAAAAGACAGCCATTTAAAAAAAAAACAATAAAAACAACACGAGTCCAACCATCGTGGTCATCTAGGGAGTGAACCAGTGGATGGAAGCTCTCTCTCTCTCTCTCACTCTGTATCTCTGCCTTTTAAATAAATAAATAAATCTTTTTTTTAAATCAACACAACAGGGCCAGCATTGTGTCACAGCAGACCAGGGAACACTGATTCTGACCCAGCTCCCTGCAAATAGCTTTGGAAAAGCGGCAGAAGATAGCCTAAGAGTTTGGTCCTCTGTCACCCACACGAGATGAAGTTCCTGGCTTCAGCCTGGCCCAGCGCTCTCTCTGTCTCTGTCTCTCAAATAAACAAATCTTAAACACACACACACACACACACACACACACGTGCGCGTGCGCTTCAGCCTTTCCCAAGCCCAAACAGAAGCTCATCACAGTCTGAGAAGTGTTCCTTCCGGCTGGGGACATCAGTGCACACTTAATCTTTAGAGATCACACAGGTGACATATTTAAGATCAGGCACGCTGTGCCGCAACCTGATGTCACTGAGAAGTGGTAGCTTCCAGGGCAAGGTTGGCCTTGGGGGAGTGGAACGTGGGCGTGATCTTTGCCCTGCCTAAGTGGGCAATCCCCACGGCCCAGGGCAGCCCCTCTGGCTCCAGGGCAGGTGGTCATGGATGGCTATTTTGAGCCAGCAGGATGGGTAAGGCAGCCTGGGACCCTGGGGCTGGGTGATTTTCGGACCTGAAAACCACTCTGTGGGGAAGGGGGGAAGGAGGATGACACATCCTCCGGTTATAAAAAGTACTTCAATCAGCTCTTCAGTTAACAGGATCTGATTTAAAGACCTTTCCACATGTCTGCAGAAAATCTGTGGGCTTATTAATCGGCTCATTCTGCTGGTAAACGTCAATGAGCTTCCGACCATCAAACACACGCAGAAGTGGGGAGAAATGACGACCAAACCCCCCCTGGCCATTACCCGGGAGCCATGCCTCTCTGGCTCATCACCGACTCCAGCTCGTCCAGGAAGATCGTGGAGGGGGCGTGATAGCGGGCAAGTTCAAACAGCACCTGGGTGAAGAAAAAGCAAGTGCAGGTTCAATTTCATACACTCAAAGTCCTCAGATGCCCTCAGAGATTAAAAGCTTAGAATGAGTGTAATAATAAGCATTTATGCTACAATCGGTTTTTTACAATAACTTTATAATCCTTACCATTATTTCTCCCTGCCACCACCCCACGAAGTTGGATGGTCCAATTACTTCCATTTATCACTTGATAAAAATCACACTGAGAGAACAGGTGCTTAGTTCAAAGCTACTAATCAGGCATGGGAGAGCTTAAGATACAACTCAGTTCCCAAACTTAGCCCCTGGGATACCCTGCCAATCACATGTTCCACGTGGACACAAAGGCCTGGGAATAGCTTTCATCCCTTGATGATTTCCCCCTTAACATCTGGAACGATGGCAGGGTTATTCTCAGAAGGAAGAACTACAAGAAAGGCGGGGCTCCAGGCAGGGGGAACAAGACTGAAGCCTGAAGCCTGAAGAAATTTGCCAATTTCTGCTTCCCAAACTGCTTTCTGGAGACCCTGTGCCACCTCAATACTGCTGTGCACTTAGCTCAGGTACTTGAAGGCAATTCTTGATTGAGTAAGATGTTCTATTCCAGAATAAAATATTATAGACTGAGCAAGAACAGGAAAGTAACCAGCAAAAGAACAGACATATAAAAGCAAAATAAAGAACCCTGAAGGGAGATGTGGTGGTGATGAAAAGAATATAAAAACCGAAACCTTTTTTTTTTTTAACCTTCAAACTGATCTCTTGAGCATCATATACAACTCTTCATGGCTTGAGCAGAGAAAGTGGCTGCGATGCAGAAAAGAAACAAGGTTCTTTAATAGGTGCGGGGGATTTACTCTCCATGTTACTCGGCACTAGCAAAGTATTACCAAGAGGGGAAGGCTCAGACAAAAAAGCCAGATTGTGGCTGTCACTCGTAGTGGCAGGTTATACCTTGCAGGTGTCTCTGTCACCAAAATGGGAAATTCCTCATGCATGCAAGCTCCCGTGCCAGCTTGCTCTTTTCACAGAATCCTGCTTCATTGGAATAATGGACTGGGTCTAACGAACTGAGGGAACAATGACAGTGCACAGTGCACGGACACTCATCACAAACGCCTTTTAAATTCAACGGAGAGCAACTATTTAGAAGCAAGTAACGTTTCTTCCTTGTCACAAAAAGAAAAGCCCAAACATCTGCCATACTAATGGTGATTACAACAGCAGCCATCTACCCAACAAAAAATAGAGCGCTAGAGCTCTCTCGCAGAGCCACACTCATTGTTTAGGTGCTCACTTGGCAGCAGAGAGACCAAGAGCCTCTACTAGACCAAAGATTCAGTTGGAAGGCAGACCGTATTTGGAGCCTAGGTCTCCCACGCCACTGCTCTCTCCATTCTTAGACAATAAATAGAACCCCGGGTAAGTGCTTCTGGAAGCATTAGACTAAAATTTTCAGAGGTACATGGAGGACGGTAAATCATACAGTTGGGGGGCGTTCAGAAATGTAAGGATCAACAGGTGTATGCATTTGCTAAAAAGACCACTCAACTGTTCAAGAGCGCTCAACTCCTAAGAGACACGAACATTAGGAGGGGAGGCAGGAACATAAGCCAAAGTTTCCCTATAAATAACTCTCTAATTGGAACGGAAAGAGAAACAAATGGTAGAAAAAGCTTCTCTGAGTCACGGGATGGCCCTGAAGGGCTTTCTTCCTCTGGAAGCTTCTTGGGGAGGAGCCCGACATCACGCGTAAGATTTTCCAGGTAGCGACCTTTCCAAGAGCTCAGAAAATATGGAGAAAATAATTTCTGAAGGGAAATGGGACAAGATCCTTCAAAGTTAGCAGAGGTTGGGTGTTTTCCTTGAATGATTTTTCTAAATCTCCATTCCTAAAAATGCATTTCACAGGAAAAAAGAAACACGCATATCTCCTAAGGGTATAAAAACAAGCTCAAGTTCATTCCGAATCAAAGAAATGTACACGCAACCACCGAAATTTGCTTTTCACCAGTAGACTGGCAAAGATTTTTTTTTAAGTTTTGGTTACTACACAGGCAGAGTTAGACAGTGAGAGAGAGAGAAAGGTCTTCCTTTTTCCGTTGGTTCACCCCCCAAATGGCCGCTACGGCCGGCGCTCTGTGCCTATCCAAAGCCAGGAGCCAGTTGCTTCCTCCTGGTCTCCCATGCGGGTGCAGGGCCCAAGCACCTGGGCCATCCTCCACTGCCTTCCCAGGCCACAGCAGAGAGCTGGACTGGAAGAGGAGCAACCGGGACAGAATCCAGCACCCCGACTGGCACTAGATCCTGGGGTGCCGGTGCCGCAGGCGGAGGATTAGCCAAGTGAGCCATGGTGCTGGCCAGCTTTGAGTTTTTTTTTTTAAAGAATTCTTGTTGGCTGACATTTAGTTCATTGAAATCCAGCTAACTAGAATCACATGGAAACCACAAATGTAGCAGCAGCTAAATTCATGCCTCACTTTTGGACCTGGCACTGAGTCAGACCAAAGACAAAGAACAAAAACATAGATGGCATCAATGAATACTCCCACAAGTTAGAAGCTTGAAGAGGTGATAAGAGTCTATAAAAAAATATGTGCTTGAAACAATTTGAGAAAAATATCAAAGTAATAAATGACTGGTTAGGTGAACCAATTCTTTAAAAATATTCTATTACAACTTCCAAATAGGCCATAATCATTAGGAAATGAGTCATCCAAAGGAATGTAACTTCAGGATAATATTGTAATTTATTTTAAAAATAGATAGTATTTTATATTTACTTAGTATTACTTATCATGCTACAGACTGATGACGGCATTTCTCACAAGGATCCATTTCATTGTGAGTCATAAATCATACACGGGTGTTCTCTTAACTATATAGTGAAATTTTATAATGTGGATTATACCATGAAGACTATGAATAAGTTACTGTGAAGACAGAAACAAGTTCGTAAGGAAGGCAGGGCATGGGTGCTGTGGAGGAAAAGTTGCTCAGAGGATCAGAAAGAATAATTAAGTTTTAAGTTTCCTTATTCTTCCTTAGAGTAGCTGGTAGAGGGAGGTGCACAGAGTAATCGCCTTTCAATAAATGTTAACTGGATAGACTGCACATGCTGACTAATGAGCGCTTCTTCAATGATGAAAAACAATAGGTTACTTCAGAGACAGACTTTTCCCAGTTTCTATTCCTAAGCTACACGAATCGAAAATGGGCTGTTGGTCTAATTCCCAAAGGAAGGGAGAAGTATGTCTTGCTGATGGAGGCATCATTAATACCCACAAGTTATAGTTAATCCCTTTGCCAAGCTTTTGGGAATCAAGATCATATGTTTTTAAGCCAATTGGAAGAAGATCCCAGTTAAAAATAAGAGGGGGAATAAGAGAGGAGGAGGTAGTCTATAACTGTAAGGCAGTATAGTTCTGCATACAGTCCTACAGACTTACTTATAGGGTACAGCCTAAGAACTTGTCAAGGGACTCCAAACCCATAAAAATTGGTGGTAAAAATGCCAACTGTTAAAATGGTCATATTAAATGTTAAAGTCAACATATAGATAGGTTTAAGTATAAAAGTGATCATATAAATAACATCAAGTGCCTGGTAATAATAACAGAATTAAAAAGGAAGGAAAGTCCAATATGGGAAACAGTCCACACAGCAGACTCCTAGAATGATATTTGCTGTAAATAACACTCTGACCTCAGAATCAATCCTTAAGGCTTCCTGGTCTGGCTGAAAGGCCTGTGAGAGCATTTCAGGCATGGAAATCCAGGACCCTTGGCAAAAAAAAAAAAAAAAAAAAAAAAAAAAAAAAAAAAAATCCTACACAGAGGATCTCTGTGAGACCTCAGTGGAAAGAAAGGGCCATCAGAGAAGGATGCACTCTTCTCTGAAGGGAGGCGAGAACATCCACTTTGCTTATGGCCATGTCCAAATACTGATGGAGTCTATGGTTACACAAGGCTTCCATAGCCTTGACAGCCCATGGAAAGAGCCTTGGGTGATCACTGACATCATAAATAAGAGTGTTAATTGTTAAAGGAACAACAGAAACCACTGCACACTTACTCCTCATGTAGGACCTCTGTCCCTAATGAGTTGTACTATGAGAATCAACTGCAAATTTTGTTCCCAAAATGTACTCTATATGTTGTGTGTGTGCATGGGTGCAAGCTGTTAAAGTCTATGCTTAACACAGACACAAAGTCAAACTAAAAATGAACCATAATGAAGAAGGGGATGGGAGAGGAAGATGGAGAGGAAGGTGTGATGGGAGTTTGGGGGAGAGGAGGATGGGTATGGGGGAAAGAACCACTGTATCCCTAAAGTTGTATATATGAAAAAATGCATTCATTAAATAAAAACTTTAAAAAAATCCAGAATACAATCTAACACAAACATCACTTAAAAGCAAATCAGCTCCGGTGTCATTTGTAGCCCCGTTCTCTGCTAGACCTCATTTTTAAAAACACCGAAATTAAGAATTCCTACCCGAACGAGTTTTTCTGAATCCCCTCTCCACTTGCTGACGATGGTAGACGCGGAGATGTTAAAGAAGGTGGTTTTGCATTCAGTGGCCACGGCTTTGGCCAGCAGAGTCTTCCCTGTACCTGGAGATACACGTGGATAAGACATCGGCCTTCCGCTCAAAGCCGGAAGTCGCCTCACACTGCGGACGGAAGTGGTCCTCCACTCTCATTTGCCCCAGGCCTTAAATGGACCATGCGCTTGATCGTGTTTACCTGGCGGGCCGTAAAGCAGTAGTCCTTTCCAGGGAGAAAGAATCCCGGTAAACAGCTGTGGATACTGTGGGAACAAGGAACCACGATGAGGCTGGACACGGTATGTCAGCTGTGCACCCTTAGCGAAAGCAACAACACTAGAGTGAAAAGGGCACCCCTCTAAGATTCAAGGCTGCGTCTGTGTATGTCTCATGGCTCCCAATTTGATTTTCACACTTGGTGAAAATGCCTGGCAATTTTTGTAACTTCCTAAAAGAATAATTTTCTTAAAAGTGTAGGCACTTTTCCTGTCCATTACAATGGTTATTTCTGACACGCATCATTTCCCCCCAGAGTCCTGCATATGGAACATCTGGCAATCTTTTGAATGATGTAAAGCAGGTAAAAACTTTAAGATAAGCACTGCAGGGGCAGGTGTTTGGTGCCAGTGGTTGAGTCAGCACTTGGAACACCTGTATTTCACATCTGGGTGCCTGTTCGAGTCCCAGCTCTGCTTGCTATTCCAGCTCCCTGCTAGTGCACCCTGGGAGGCAGCAGGTGGAGGCTCAAGTACTTGAGACCTTGCTACTCAAATGGGAACCTCAGATTGGGTTCTGGCCTCCTGGCTTTGGCCTGGCCCATCCCTGGCTGTGTTGAGGGCATTGGGGGAGTGAACAAGCAAATGAAAGGTCTCTCTCTCTCTCTCTCTCTCTCTTTCCCCCTCTCTCCCTCTCCCTCTCCCTCTCCCTCTCCCTCCTTCTCTCCCCCTTTAGAATAATAAAAAACTTTTGAAATTTTTAGAAGAGAAATATTGGAACCAACAAATAAGTGTATGTAAGCAGAGTACAAAGCTATGCTGAAGCCTGTCTCAGAAGCCGGGAACATGCAGTGGCAAATGCATGAGACGCTAGACTCCAAAGAACATGCCCACACTTTGGTGAGTCTCTCAAAGTCGTTCGAATTCAAACAAGCTAGTGGGGTGGGCAGGGTTGGTGGAGAGAAGAGGGGCAGAATAATTCATAGTAAAATCATAACTAGCTATTGCTTTCTTGCTGATGCCAATCAAGTACACCATCATCTATAGAGTATGTAATACTACAGCGACAACACATCCAGAGTTGTACTATCCATTCAGAGAGTTTGCTGCTGTAGTTCTGCTTATAGAAAAAGGTGAGTCATGGCCGGCGCCGTGGCTCAATAGACTAATCCTCCAGTTGGGGCACCAGATTCTGTCCTGGTTGCCCCTCTTCCAGTCCAGCTCTCTGCTGTGGCCCGGGAGTGCAGTGGAGGATGGCCCAAGTCCTTGGGCCCTGCACCCACATGGGAGACCAGGAGAAGCACCTGGCTCCTGGCTTCAGATCAGCACAGTGCGCCGGCCCCAGCGCGCCTGCCGCAGCAGCCATTGGAGGATGAACCAACGGTAAAGGAAGACCTTTCTCCCTGTCTCTCTCTGTGTCCACTCTGCCTGTCTAAAAAAAATTTTTTTAAAAAAGAAAAAGGTGAGTCAGTAAGCGTCTATTCATTCTTAACACCAATAATTTCTTATCTCCATGTCTGAACACAGGAAGCCAGAGGTGGGAAATATGATCAAAATCTAGTGATATTTGCATCCTTAGAACAAAATTGTCCCCAAATCAGGGGCTGCATGGGCTCAGTGATGAGAATAAATACTTTATTCAATAAAATAAACTTGTAATTCTGGCTGCAGGAGATTATGTAAAATGGCCACAAGTTGCTAATAGCTCCTTCTTTTAAGAGGTAGAGTCTCTGGGCCCACTTGAATCTGGGCCCAGCTTTACAGCTTCAGCCAATTCTGGCAAATATAAGGAGCAATTTGAAAATATAAGTCTGGCAAGTACAAGAACTATAAGAAAGGCACATGCAAAATGTTCGTGACTTCGGACTTTCTTGTCCCTGAGAACCCTCTGTGATCAGACTGGGCATGTCTGCTAAAGGATGAGAGGCCACATGGAGGAAGATCTCAGCTGCCCTGGGTCTTTCAACTTTTCCAGCCACTCTGGCTGATGCTCCAGATGTGAGATTGAGTCTGGCTAATAACATCATTTGGAAAAGAGATGAACCAGCCCAGCTGAGCTCAGCCCAAAGTGTCTACCCACAGAATTATAGAAGAATAGATGGTTGTTGCTCTAAGGCACTAAGTTGTAGGGTGGTGTGTTACACTGCAAAAGCTAACTGATACACTAACCTTCTTATTACCACAGTTACAAGCCAAACATGGAGCATAGTGTTTTCTATTTTTCTACCCATTTTGTGAACCACACAGAGACTTGTCAAGAATAAGTCATGAGCATAACAGGCTGGCTGGGCTTCTCCCTGCCCTGGAAGGAGCTGTCTGATCTTCACAACCAGCCAAAAGAAAAGCCCCCCATAACACTGGGGGTGGGGGTGAGGGAAGGATATATGAAAACAAAGTAAAATGGCTCTGTCCAAGGGGAAGTATTTCTACTATAATAAGTATGTTTGTAGGGAGGCAGGCTAATTGAGGCAATCTATAGCAGCTGACAATTCATATATACAACAGACTTTTAGATCTTAAATTATCACTTAGAGCAAACACCTGCCTTGAACTAATATGTAATCCAATTTTAAATCGACTATCTGGATGCTCCAGTGTTCACAATGTGTTGTGACACAGGCAACAAGTTGATTTGTAGACAGAAATTCATCCTGCCCTTCCCTTCCTGCTGGGTGCGTGACATACAGCTTGTCCAATGGATAATGAACAGAAACAACCCCCAAGAGGCTGCCCATCCTCACCCGTATAGGATATACAACAGCTTCTTTGACTAACTGCTTCGCTGCATCCAGTCCAATAATGTCATTCCACTTTATGTTTGGATTATGGAGATAAATGTCCTGCAATGCACATTTGATCATTTTGTTAAAACTAATGTTTCCCTCTGTAGCTGTAATAATAAACACAGGAGCAAAGAATGCTTGACTTACAATAGAACATAAAGTGATGGTGAGAAAAAATTTTTCATATTAGACATATGTATGTATGTATATAGTGTATACAGGTGTATATGTATTTTATAATTTGTATATATATATATAGTAATTTAGGGTTAGTTCACCAAAGGGATTGCATGAAAATATTCAGTGATTTTCCCTGAAGAAGATATTGATGATATGATATGGTGCTTTTAGAGGGGGAAAATCTGCTAACAATGGACTCTACCTGTCTTCATTCAATAGCCAACCATGCTGATTTATGGCCATAATCACAGAAGCTACCGAATATGCCTTCAAATTACACTAGCTTTGACTGGGAAGCACAGTTGCTAGCAGGCCCAGGCCTCTCTCCTGCTCCTTGATCTTGCAAACACTTTCTTAATTTGTTGCATACAGGAAATACTGCTCCTCTGAAACCAATTTCTCTTTGTTCCCTAATGATCGCTCCCCACCTTCAGCAAGAGCAATTTCTCCAACAGAATTCAAGGCAGGGGACGGCCAAGCCCAAGCGCCTTTTTATCCTCATAGAGGAGAGCCCTGTAGCAACCATCTAGGGTAATCAATTAAGGTAGCTTTTACTGATAACTAATTTACAGATTCCAAACTTCAATTTCACCAGACAGCTCAGATCTCTCACTCAGGGGCCTTTCTCCGCAGGAGCTATTTTGGGCAAACAATATCTGGAATGTTACATCAAAAAAAAAAAAAAAATGCTCTTTCCAAAGTCATTCTGGATGACTACAGAGCAAAGCTGGAAACTACTCTTGTATTTATTTAATTATTTTAATGAGTAGCATATACACATGACTCAAAAATATAAAAGTACATTTTTAAAATGCTGGTGAAAGGTTGGCTCCCCCTCCTGTCCTCCATCTACCCAGTTCCCTCCCCAACAGGAGTTCCAATTCGATTACTGACACTATTTATACAAGTGATTTGAGTTGTGCGAAATACAGATTCCACTCTTGCATGGGATGACAGAGAATTCGGTCTTTCAGAAGTCTTGGGAGAATCCATAGGGTCTTAGAACCTGGGTCTGGGGCCAGCACCATGCCATAGTGGGTAAAGCCACTGCCTGCAGTTCTGGCATCCCATATGGGCATCAGTTTGAGACCTGGCTGCTCCACTTCTGACCCAGCTCTCTACCATGGCCTGGGAAAGCAGTAGAATATGGCCTAAGTCCTTGGACCCCTGCACCTGTGTGGGAGACCTGGAAGAAGCTCCTGGCTCCTGGCTTTGGATTGGCGCAGCTCTGGCCATTGTGGCCATCTGGGGAGTGAACCATCGGATGGAAGACCTCTCTCTCTCTCTCTCTGCCTCTCCTTCTCTCTGTGTAACTCTGATTTCAAATAAATAAATAAATATTTTTTAAAAAAGAACCTGGGTCTACACAGGCCCACCACTTATTCACTTTCTTTTGTTTATTTTGTTTTATTTTGTTTATTTATTCTGAGAGAGAGAGAGAGCAAAAGAGCCCAATCCATGGGCTTACTCCCCAAATTCCTGCAATGGCCAGCCCTGGGAATGCAATCCAGGTCTCCCACATATATGGCAGGAACCCATTACTCCTTATAACAACCCAGAGTTATCAAACAAGACTGCCAGAGCAGGTGGTGAGCTGTCTGTCACTGTAGGCATTCTAGCAGGGGCTGAATGGTTGTCTCCCGAGATACTACAGAATGGATTCCAGATGCAATCATTTCAGACCACGTCCACTCGACGGTTCTGTCCTCGCTAATCATGTGGTCCTTTGGTAAACAAGGCAAGGAGAAAACAGATTTTGTGGAGTCGAAAAAATATTTTGCTCTGCTCTCTTACGCATCCTCATCCCCTCAGCTCCGCTCAGTCCCTCACGGCCTCTCACTGGTCCAAACCCCACACCTGGTGTCTCCATGTTCTCTGCAAGGCTCCCCATCTCCTGCAGGCCACCGTCAGCCCTGGGGTCTGCTCGCAGAGCCTCTCTTAGGACCCTGCCTCTCTCTGCTACTCTCTTTCCCACCACTCTGCTTCTTGCTCGGCTCACCAGAAACGCACACAGGCTGCCTTTTCACATAGGTGCGCCTCTGCCCGGAGGCCTCTCACTCTCCCTTTCTACTTTTTGCCTCTTTCCTGTGTGTCATCTTCCTCCTCCCTGCTTTTAAAGTCACTCTGGTCATGAGACAAGGAACTTGCATGCAAGGGCCGAGTCTCCTTCATGTTCCCGGACCCCAGCGTGCACCTGATCTCAACTGATCTGAGGCAGCCGAGGGGCCCTGAGTTAAGTGGGGCAGCTGTGCATTCTGGGGATCATTCTAAACCTTTCTCTGAGCCTGCCTGAGTTTCAGACTTTAATTAAATACGAGATCATTAGATTAGAAAAGTGCCCTGTAACTCGGGAATCTATTCCATGCCCAAGGAACGTACCCACAGCCACACAGCTAGAAAGAGAAGGATCTGATTCCAGCCCCAGAATCAATACACTTCATCTCCTTTAGATTCTGAGTGCCAGCCTGACAAATCAGTAGTCGGGATGGTAAAATCGTTCCTATGAGTCTTGTTTTTCAAGCAAATGTTCACGTATGAGAGCATCAGACTCCGGATCTATTTGTAGACTTTGTTTTCTTTAAACAAAATAGGCAGTTACACTCCTTCTCTAAGAGGTTTTCTTTCCTTAACTCTTGACTCTGCTAGAAAATGTTTCACCTGTCCCTTCCCTTCTAAGCCTTTTTCTGTTTGGGTTTTCTTGGCCTCTGTAGTGAGATGGTGAGCTTTTTATATTGTGATTTTATGATTCCATAATTTATTTATCATGCATTATTGTGCCTCTGAACAATATGAGTGCCTTTGCAAGTGGGGGCACTTTATAAATAAATGATCATATTTATTGGTATTAATAAAAGAAGCAGCCCACAATGCTCCAGGAGCCCCCATTCGCCTCCGTAAATTTGTGAATTGAGTAGCGGATCTTACCCGGCTCACCACGGCTGCCAGTTCTCGCATCTCGCTGTTCATGCCAATAAATGCGCTGAGAGGCTTCAGCAGCCGTTCCTGAGGGCAAGGGAAAGGCTCACGTTACAACGTGCCTTCCTGGCTCAGGAAGGAAAACGGGGCCTGGACTTCCGGGAGACCCACGGTGGCAGCCTGGTAGGGCCCTTGACTTGAACACAAGGTTTCCCTGGGCTCACAACTGTATTCCTCAAGTCCACCTGGCTGTTGACAGTTCGAGAGATGAGTATTGCCTCTTAGCCACTCACAGAGGGGTCTGGGTTACAGTCGAAGGTGTTCAAGCCATATTCACTGGTGGCTCCTTGGATGGCATCTGAGAGCAGCCCCCGGAAGTCAATGATCTGGCCCTGGAAGGGAGTGATGGTTATTTATGCCCTTGAAACCGGAGAGACACCCTTAGCAGCTCAGCCTCACTCACTCAGGACACACTCAGATACTCTGGTAGGCAGGCAGACTTACAGTTAGGCTTTCTTTTTCATTTTTCTAAAGATTTATTATTTTAAAGGCAGGGTTACAGAGAGAATGGAGAGAAGGAGAGACACAGTGATATCTTCCATCTGCCGGTTCACCCCCCAGATGGCCGCAATGACTGGGAGGGGGCCAGGCTGAAGCCAGGAGCGTCTTCCGGGTCTCCAATGAGGATGCAGGGGCCCAAGGACTTGGGCCATCTTCCAGTGCTCTCTCAGGTCACTAGCAGGGAGCTGGATAGGAAGTGGCACAGCCGGGACTTGGACCAGTGCCCATAAACCCATATGGGATGACGGCACTGTAGACCATGGCTTAACCCACTGCACCGCAGTGCTGGCCCCATAGTTAGGCTTTCAAAAGAACCTGTGCTAACACTGGACAAGGTGATTTACTCTAAAATCTAGAACAAAAAAATTGTAAATAAATCCTTTAAAATGAAATTAATTTGAATAAAATTCTTGAACAGCTTTCCATTTCTAACACATACCATTTGCTTCTTGTTTGACTACTTCCCCTGCATGGTCTCATTCTTTTATTTTTTAAATGTTTATTTATTCTCATGCTTGAAAAGGTAGACACACACACTCACACACACACAAATTTTCCATTTGCTGGTTCACTCCCCAAATGTTTAAAAAAAAAAAAAGCCAGGAATGGGCAGAGGGAAGCCAGGAACCCAGAATCCCACCTGGGCTCACCACGTGGGTGGCAGGGGTCCTAGCACTGGAGCCATCATGTGCTGCCTCCCAGCATGCATTAGCAGGAAGCTGGATCGGAAGTAGAGGAGCTGGGAGACTCAATTGGGCACTCCAGCATGGGACGAGTGTGTCCCAAGAGGCAGCTCAGCTGCTGCACCAAACGCCCGCCCACTGCTCATAACCAGCCTTTGATCATTCCAGGTTCACTTCCTGGCTTGACAAAAGCAATGCTTTCCATTTTCATTTATGAAAAGAAAAGGAACTCCCCCTTTAGAGTTGGCTTCCTGGGTTCCACTTACTCTTCGTGGGTGGGCGTTGTCCTCTCCACTGTCTTTGTTGATCCTTGATATTTTTAAGCCAAAGTCAGCATTCTGCAAACGAGCGCTATGGACGCCTTCCTGAAGAAAGGGAAAAACAGTAAGTCGGAGGTGGCAGGTGGAAAGCAATGGAGAGAGATGCTGGGTGCTACTGCCTAGTCCCTCGGGCAAAGTCACATGGGAGGTATCCATCCAGCAAGTGAGAAGTCCCACATCCGTGCAGACTCAACAGGTGCAGTCCCTGGGAGACAGAGAAGACACCAGGCCACAGGCTCTGAGCAGATTTTCCAATGGCGGTTCTGTAGTGCCTGAACCCATGCCCACTCGCTGACTTCTCTTTTCCCCTGTGACCAGCAGTGTGGGTGGCCTGGGTGGCTGAGTATGGAGATGCAGTAAGTCAACCAGCCCCCTGTGGCACTCATCTGCCCCACCGTCGCCTGCTTCCCACCTGAGGCAGGCTGCAATGGCCAGAACCACAGGCCCTCATGGAGAGCGAGGGATTCCTTGTTGACCTGTTGAGTTTCATGATCATTCCTGGGTACCCCCCAGGAGGCTTTGACAACTGTTCTTTCCGTTCCACTTCTAGGTTTCCATTGGTCCTCTTGTCTTTGAAGCCAGGAAGGTTCTGGACGTAGAATGCCCAAGTCCAGAGCTTGCATTTCACCTACCTGAAGGGCTCTCTCCACTCGCCGCTCCCTGTCTTCTCCATGACAGTGGGACGTGGAGGTCTTGGGGGAGCACCAGCCATGTGTGTTTTGCAGCAGCCCAACAGGAGAGTCTGAGATCCAGTCACACTGGAGACCATCCCTGGCCAACACTTGGGAACCCGGTCAAGCTTACCTGGACCCTGCAGTTACCTCTGATGGGAGGACAGAGTCCTGCCCAAACCAGGCTCTGCTGCTCTAAGAGAGCTCCAGGCTTGCCCACCTGGTCTGGGCCCCTCACCCAGTTCCCAGACGCAGGGGAGTCTGAGGGGCAGGAAAGCCTTTTGCTCAAACTGAGAAACGAAACATTAAGAGATCTAGATGATTGTCCGTGGTTTTGGTGCAGCACACTGGGAGAAAATCTGCAATTCAACTAGACTACATGGCAGTTTACAAACACAGATCCTTGCAAAATAAATCAAGGTGGCCTTTATCCTTGAGGTTCTTTCCCAGCCACGAGCTACAGTACGAGCATAGAGCAAAGACCTCCTGACCTGTCTCGGACGCTCCTTTGCGAGAGATTTGGCGTCCCCTGCCTTGCTCGCAGAGGTCTTGGATCGTGGCCTCTGCTGATTGATCTTGGGAAGGTTTTGACAGCTGTCACTCAGCATCCTAAGGGAGGGAACAAAGACCTTACAGGAAATTATTCCAACCACTAAATCTGGAGCAAACTACTAGTGTAGTACACTTTACAACTTCTCAAAAGAAAGGAGATGGGCCACACTGGGACCCTTCCATCTGCCCTCCACCCCTGCACCCTGCCCTTCCCTGTCCTGCCTCCCCCAGGCTGCTCACTGGGTTCCTCCAAATTGGAGCGAGGGGCCCCGGATGCACCCTCTTCATTTCTCTTCCCGTCACATGGCTTCAGTCTTTCTGCAGATGGCTTTAGTCCCAAGCACATTCTCCAAGTGTCCATCCCTGTGTCTTCCCACCCTCTAACTGGAGCATCAGACTAGGGGAAAGGCGTGGGGGAGGAATGAGCATCCCACTCAAATTAAGGAACATTAGGAAAATCTAGGCATTTGTCTATGGTTTTAATGCAGCCTCCTGAACGTCCCCAGCTTTAAAGGGTTTCTCAGCACATTGTGTGAACCTCAGGAGGGACTTGTGGGAGGAAGGCAGCCCTGCCCTATCTCTGTTGTCACCAACCTTGCATAATTTTGCAGAATACATTTTCATCAAACATTATTCACTTGGGGCAAAACCAACTGATGGGGCTGAAAGTCCGAATAGAGGCTCACTCCTGTGGAGGTGATGACTGCTGATGCACTGGGGGGCACTGGGGGCCTGCTGCAGGACTGCACGTGGTGGTGGTTACACACATGCATGCGTTTCACTAAAGGGGAAATAAACGTGTTTCCATGTTGCAGTGGGAGATGCCATCCAGAGAAACAGGACGTGCTTGGGGGCAGAGTGTGTAAGCTGTTAGTTCTCCCAGTTCTCTGGTCCCTTCACGAGGGTGCATCTGTGGGAGGTTCACTGGGAGTTTTCCTTCCTTTGTGCTAGGTCTAGGTCCCTGGCCATCTATCTCTGGGCCTCAGAGAGCTGCTGTCTCAACTGCATTTTTTTTTTCTTTAGATTTATTTATTTGAAAGGCAGGGTTACAGAGAGAGAAGGAGAAACAGAGAGAGAGAGAGAGGTCTTCCATCTGCTGGTTCACTCCCCAAATGGCCAAAATGGCCCAGGCTGAGCCAGACCAAAGCCAGGAGCCAGGAGCTCCTTCCAGGTTTCCCACATGGGTGCAGGGGCCCAGCGGCTTGGACCATGTTCCACTGCTTTCCCAGGCCATCAGCAGGAAGCTGGATTGGAAGTAGAGCAGCCGGGACACGAATTGGTGCCCATGTGGGATGACGGTGATGCAGATGGTGACTTTACCTGCTATACCACAATGACAGCCCCAGATTTCATATTTTTTGCACCAAAATAAATTTATCTTCTAATTCTATTTTCCATAAACGATTGAAGTATTCTCATGTATGTATGTATGCGTAAAATATGTTTTCTATGCATCACTGTAATATAATACACAAATATCTTTGGTAAAATTTACTGCATCATCCTTGAGGGGCTGGCGGGAAACTGAGACTCTGTTTTCCAATGTTGATTTCCCACTGGATACACTGATCCACAAGATCTGCTTCAACTTGGCCAACGACAAGAACATTAACATGCAAAGCAATGCAATTGGCTTTGAAATAGTGCTAACAGGGGCTGGTGCTGTGACGTATTGGGTTAAGCCACCACCTGCAACACTGGCATCACATATGGGCGTCAGTTCAAGTCCCAGCTGCTCTACTTCTGATCCAGCTCCCCGCTAATGGTGTGGGAATGCAGTCAAAGATGGCCCAATCCTTGGGCCCCTGCACCCATGTGGGAGACTCGGAGGAAGCTCCTGGCTCCTGCCTCCTGGCTCTGGATCAGCCCAGCTCTGGTCCTTGAAGCCATTTGGGGAGTGAACCAGCAGATGGAAGACCTCTCTCTCTCTTTCTCCCCTGCCCCTGCTTCTGCAACTCTGCCTTTCAAATAAATATTAAAAAATAGCTCTAACTTTTTAAAAAGATTTATTTATTTATATGAAAGAGTTACACAGAAAGAGGAGAGAGAGAGAGAGAGAGAGAGAGAGAGAGAGAGGCAAGAGAACTGGGAGAACTAACAGCTTACACATTCTGCCCCCAAGCACGTCCTGTTTCTCTAGATTGCGTCTCCCACTGCAACATGGGAACACGTTTATTTCCCCTTTAGTGAAGCGCATGCATGCGTGTAGCCACCACCACTTACAGTCCCGCAGCAGGCCTCCAGTACCCTTCACAATCAACAATTGTTCCCTCCACCAGAGTTAGCTTCTTTTTTTTTTTTTTTTTTTTTTTTTTTTTTTTTTTTTTTTTTGGCAAGCAGAGTGGACAATGAGAGAGAGAGACAGAGAGAAAGGTCTTCGTTTTTCTGTTGGTTCACCCTTCAATGGCCACCGGGGCCGGCGTGCCGCGGCCGGCGCACTGCGCTGATCCGATGGCAGGAGCCAGGTACTTATCCTGGTCTCCCATGGGGTGCAGGGCCCAAGCACTTGGGCCATCCTCCACTGCACTCCCAGGCCATAGCAGAGAGCTGGCCTGGAAGAGGGGCAACTGGGACAGAATCCGGCGTCCCGACCGGGACTAGAACCCGGTGTGCCGGTGCCGCAAGGCGGAGGATTAGCCTAGTGAGCCGCGGCGCCGGCCCAGAGTCAGCTTCTATTCGGACTTTCAGTCCCATCAGTTGGTTTTGCCCTAAGTGAATAATGTTTGATGAAAATGTATTTTTCAGAATTATGCATCCACATAATTGGCCCCAATGGCTAGAGCTGCGCCGAGCAGAAGCCAGGAGCCAGGAGCTTCTTCCAGGTCTCCCACATGAGTGCAGGGGCCCAAGGACTTGGGCCATCTTCCACTGCTTCCCCAGGCCATAGCAGAGAGCTGGATTGGAAGTGGAGCAGCCGGGACTTGAACCGGCACCCATAAGGAATGCTGGTGCTTCAGGCCAGGGCATTAACCCGCTGCACCACAGTGCTGGCCCCGTAGATCTTAATTTGTAAAATTCTTCTAAATAAGGAATGAAACCCTGGGTCCCCAGCAGAATTCTGCAGAAAGGGTCCAATTCCCCTTTTGAGGGCAAAGACCCCAAGCTTCTGTCCAAACTGAACATCTCCAGTGGCTCCATTAATTCCTTTTTTTTAATTCTTTTTTTTTTTTTTAGATTTACTTTATTTGAAAGGCAGAATTACAGAGAGAGGTAGAGACACAGAGAGAGATTTCCCATCTGATGGTTCACTCCCCCAATTGGCCTCGATGGCTGGAGCTGAGTCAATCCGAAGCCATGAGCCAGGAGTTTCTTCCGGGTCCCCCACATGGGTGCAGGAGCCCAAGCACTTAGGCCATCTTCTACTGGTTTCCCAGGCCATAGCAGAGAGATGGATCAGGAGTGGAGCAGCCGGGACTCGAACCAGCGCCCATATGGGATGCCGGTGCTGCAGGCCAGGGCTTTAACCCGCTGTGCCACAACCATTCATTCCTAAAGTTGCCTGGCTCCCAGAGCCTTCCTCCTCTTGGTTCCTTCTCTCTGTTCACGTATTCTTACCAGAACAGAATGACCTCCTGCTTTTTGGATCTCTATTGATGAAGCCTAAGACCACATCAGCAGTTATAGCACACTGCTGACTCAGCTGTCCTCACCTGTCCTTATCTCAGATTTCTAGGTCTCTTACTTTGTAATGGGGGAGTGATTTGCTGTGAATCTTTTATTGGAATTTTAACCTGGGGTGAGGGGGCCAGCGCTGTGGCATAGCCAGTAAAGCCATCGCCTGCAGTGCTGGCATCCCACGTGGGTGCTAGTTCGAGTCCTGGCTGCTCCACTTCCAATCCAGCTCTCTGCTATGGCCTATGAAAGCAGTAGAAGATGACCTAAGTCCTTGGGCTCTTGCACCAACGTGGGAGTCCCAGAAGAAGCTCCTGGCTCCTGGCTTCGGATTGGTGCAGCTCTGGCCATTCCAGCCATCTTGGGGAGTGAACCAGTGGATGGAAGATCTCTCTCTCTGCCTCTCTGTGACTCTGCCTTTCAAGTAAATAAGTAAATCTTTAAAAAATAATCTTAATAATTTAAACACTGAGGCCAGTGCACCAGCAGATGGAAGATATCTCAGTCTCTGTCTCTCTCTCTGTCTCTGTAACTCTGCCTTTTGAATAAAATAAATAAATGCTTATAAAAAAAAGAATTTAAAACCTCTACTTTCATCTTATGTTGGCCTTATCTTCCACGCTGTCAGGGCCTTTTGGGATCCTATTTCTGTCATCCGTCACACTAGATAGCTTTTCCTCCCTTGGGTCATGAGCAAATCTGTAAACAGGGAGCATGCTCACTGGCGTGAGACACAAGATGCAGAAAAGACATGCGGA
This sequence comes from Oryctolagus cuniculus, assembly GCF_964237555.1. Taxonomy (NCBI): domain Eukaryota; kingdom Metazoa; phylum Chordata; class Mammalia; order Lagomorpha; family Leporidae; genus Oryctolagus; species Oryctolagus cuniculus. The sequence goes on from NC_091441.1 coordinate 30,551,752, forward strand.
ATGGTCACGGCCAGTCCCGTGGCACAGCCTCTCACTTCAATGCCTACCCTTGCACAAAACACCATTTATCACTTCCCTCCTCTTCCTCCCTCATGCCAGCCGTTCGCTACTCAACCTTTACGCTTGCCAGGTACAAACAGCTTCAGAGGAGAGCTGGAGATCTCTTAAGCTGTCAAGTGCGCCGGCACACAGCACCCCTAGAGGGAAACCAAGCACCTCTCCACTGTTTGCTTACAAAGCGCCTGCGAGGTAAAGAACGCGGAGGGTGTTCCAGGAGAGAGTGCTCCAAGGCTGGCCTCTTAAAATGCTCCTCACTGTCTGTGTTCACGAGCTGTTATCATTTACTACTAGAGTCTGCCTAGCTTTATGGGAACTATAAATAAAGGAATAACACTTTTGTCAAAACCATAAAAGTGTTCCTGAAGAACACAAAGCAGTGGTTGCCTTAGGCGGGCATTACCATGAGCGTTATCCTGAAGAATGCCCCGGCTCCACGAGCAGTTTTGTAAGCAATGCCAAACAGCCCTGTGAGGCACCCTGGCCTTGCCTTCTTAGGCTGGACTCGCACGAGCGGGGAACTTACTGGGGGCACACAGAATTCTCGCTTTTGAGGGCCTAGTTAAGTTGTGCGTGAGCTCGATCTTTTTTTAGATCACATCCTAGGGTCTTTTACACTTTTATCCACTGCCTCAATGGCTGTGCGGCCTCTCCAGGAACCCACTTTTACCTTCTCCTGAAGTTCAGGATTTATTGCAAGAGCAGAACTTCGCAGGCCCTGCCGCCCCACAGCCGGCCATCCCTTGACACTACTGGGTGCTTCAGGTCAGGCCATGACAACGGGGCTGTGGGCTGGGAGTGGGAGGAGCAGGACAGGGCGTTCCGGAGCCAGGAGGGGAGAATGTGTAACCTCAGGATACTCAAGACACACAGTGGCTCCCATTGGATGCTGAAAGTCCCAAATGAGATTTAGATTGGAGAAAGCAGAGAAAGGAGTGGAAGATGAACAAGAGGAAAGGAAGGAAAAACCAGAGAAGACCAGGTCTATGAAGGCCAGCACTGGGTGGGGTATGCAGAACGGGGGCTCCCCCGCTCCGCCGGCTCACCGTCGTCAGGCTGATCAGGCCGTGGCATCAGGGTGTGCGCAAAGAAATCACAGACTATTAAAAAGGGAGGATGCCATGTCTTGGATGCTCACTACGTGCCAGGGACTCACTATGTGTTTAAAATTTGCTCAGTGCTTCTAAATAGCAGAGCCAAGAATTGAATTTGGGTCTTTGAATTTCTTTCTTTCTTTCTTTCTTTCTTTCTTTCTTTCTTTCTTTCTTTCTCTCTCTCTCTCTCTCTCTCTTTCGCTCTTTCGCTCTTTCGCTCTTTCGCTCTTTCTCTCTTTCTCTCTCTTTCTCTCTCTCTTTCTCTTTCTTTCCTTCTTTCTCTCTCTCTCCCTTCCTTCCTTCCTTTTTTTTTTATTTGAAAGGCAGACTTACAGATGCGGGGTGGGGGGAGGGGGAGAGAGAGAGAGGTCTTCTGTCCACTGGTTTATTCCCAAAATGGTCACAGCAGCCAGAGCTGCACCAACCCAAAGCCAGGACCTTCCTCTGGGTCTCCCATGCAGGTGCAGGGGCCCAAAGACTTGGGCCATCTTCTACTGCTTTTGCAGGCCGCAGCAGAGAGCTAGATCAGAAGTGGAGCAGCCGGGACTCTAACCAGTGTCCATGTGGGATGCCTGCACTGCAGGTGGCAGCTTTACCCACTACGCCAAAGCACTGGCCCGGGGTCTTTGAATTTCCGAGGTCCGTACTTTTCATAGCACAAGGACTGGAAAGAGAGAGCATTTTGCATGCACTAATTTGTAGTAAAACTGGAACAAAGTGGGAGGCATTTGGTGCAGCAGTTAAGATGCCATTTGGGACACCTGCGACCCATATCAGATGCCTGGGTTTGAGCCACCTCCACTTCCAATTCCAGCTTCTTGCTAATGCCTCCCTGGGAGGCAGCGAGTGACGGTCCAGATACTTGGGCCCTTGCCACCCACATGGGAGACCCAGATCGAGGTCTTGGCTCCTGATCTAAGCCTGGCCCAGCCCTGTTGTAAGCATCTGAGAAGTGAACAAGACAAATGGAAGATCTCTGTCTCTGTCCCTGTTTCTCTCTCTCTCTCTCTTTCTTCCTCGCTCCCTCCCTCCCTCCCCCTCTCTCTCTCCCTTTCAAATAAGATATTTTTTAAAAAATAAAAAATAAAAACAAGACAGATGTGGGCTGAACCCCTGGACAGCTATCGTTGGAGGGCAGCCCAGGGCCACATGTCCAGTCAGGGATCACTGGGAGAAACAGTCAGGGAGCTGCACTGGAGAGACTTCTGGAAAGGGCTCCCACAAACTCCTGGAGCTGAGCAGAGCGAGAGGAATGGCCATTCACTTTACCTTCTGGTTTTCCCGCCACTTCTTGGTGGTAAATTATTTTCTGCTGTGGCAAAACAAAATTGGAAGGAAGAAAAAAAGAATTTAAGAGAGAGAAGGTGATTTTTTTTTTTTTTTGTACATTCTTCTTAAAGTTTGTCCTGCAGCCTTTTGGAATCCTGAGGCTGTCAGCTATTCTCATCTAGAGAGAAGAGCAGTCACTGAAGAAGAGAAAGGGCTGAGCTTCCTAAATGTCTCCACAGGGAGAGAGACCCCTGGAGGCCTCCGATCCTCCACGTGGTGACCCCGCTGGCCACTCCAATACGGGCCAGCTTTGCAGGTTTTGTTTCCTCACACCTTCATGAACTTGACACCATCTCGCCACAGGATGTGGGTCACCAGGGTGATTGCACGAGTCTAGCAGAGAACACTTGGCAGTTAGACTCTGCCGGTTTACCTTCAAGTGGAGACAGTGGGCCCAGGATCACAGGAGCACGCGGGCGCCAATCTAGATGTGAGGGCGCCTTCCGGAAATCAGACCGTGTCAATAACAGTGCTGGTAGCTCTGTGGTTAGGAGTCGATGTCTTCTCTCAAGACTCGGATGCAGCAACAGCCAGGCAAGGGAGCCTCGTTCTCACCCCACATTGGGAAGGAACCCAGCTAAAGCCCCTCTCAGACCCCATTGGCTCTGGCCATTTTTAACTGATGCTCCTCTTGGTTTCCTGGTCCCTCTATGAAATGTTAAAGTCCTGTGGCTTAACAAGTGCCTTGTAAATAGGACAATGATCTTCCTTGGTTTATAATTACTTCCCCCACTTACAGATTTCTAAGCCAACGTTAGGGCAAAACATCGGCCCTCCCTTTAGATCTCTCCTCCTGCCAGCTTCCTTGACTGCTAACCTACAGTGAGTCTTTGCATTGTATTGATCCTTATCTGGATTGATGGCTTTCAAAAGCATTTCATTATCTATACATGAGCTATTAGCTCCACCAATACTCATTTTCATGTTAGTTTCAAGATAGATAAGAGGTCTTCCCAACAAGAAAATCTTCTGTCTCTTATCCCCTGCCAACGGCTCCCTCCATCTCTGCAGAAATTAATGTTGTTGGTCTTCTAAAAAGTAACTGTGTTATGCTGGAGTTTCGCTTCATTGCCCTCAAAGATATATTCCTTAAACAAATACCAGCCCGACTAAAGGGGCATGGATATGTAGACGATCACGTATAAATGGCCGCACTCTGGATCTCAGAGAGGTGACACGATCTTTCTGGCCTACTCTCAGTGTAGGGAGGAGGTCACCATCTGTCTGGGGTCAAGACGAGGAAGACTCTACTGTCAAGGATGAGATGCGGCATGCTTCCTGGAAAAGCCACCTACCTGTGTCTGAAGCTTTTTTCACGATTTTGGGGTATTTCTGAAATTTTACAAAATAGTAGCTCTCATATTCCATCAAGATAGTTTCAAGGTCAATGTTGTCACACACTTCAAAGCGTCGTAACCCCAGTTTAGTTTCTTGCTCCAAAGCGTTGGCTGCCTCAATATAACTGCCAGTTTCAGAGAAGAAAAGAAAGATTAATTCCAGATAAGAAAATAAAGCCCGACGAATATTACAAGTCCCAAAAGACACAATGCAAAGAGTATGCCCATGTGAAAGTACTCTAGATAAAAACTGGTATGTACAAGGGCTGCCTACAGAAGCAGGAACCTCATCTACGTTGACTATATCCAAATATTGCCTTTCAAAACTGTTGTCGTCGGCTGGTGCTGTGGCATAGTGGGTAAAGCTGCTGCCTCTGATGCTGGCATCCCATATGGGAGCCAGTTCTAGATTTCTCTCTCTCTGTCTCTCCCTCTCTTTCTCTGTAATCTCTGCCTTTCAAATAAATAAAATGAATGTTTAAGACAAAACAAAATTTAAAAATAGTTGTCTGTGAAAGCTACATAGTCATTCTAATGATGTCGCCATCGTTCAAAAACATCGTTGGCCTTGCTTTGCATCAAATAAATAAATCAACTAAAAAAATTCTCATGATTTATTTTTACTAATTTTAGCCAAAAATGGTTTATTTGTCTAATTTAATTATCTCTTAATTCACTAGCATTCATTTTGGATAACACTTGGCAATTAATGCGATGCAAATTCAACCCCAAAGAGTAAGAATTGCCATCACTGAGGCAATTCCAAAGAATGTGTAATGAGCTCAGAAGGAAATTCCAAAGCCGTGTTGAGAGGCAGGCATTTGAAACAACTGTTAAGACATCACTTGGTGCCGGTTCAAGACCTGGCTGCTCCACTTCCAATCTAGCTCCCTGCTAATGCACCTGGGAAAGCAGCTGCTCCACTTCGAATCCAGCTCCCTGCTAATGCACCTGGGAAAGCAGCAGAAGATGGCCCAAATCCTTGGGCCCCTGCACCCACATGGGAGACCCGGAAGAAGCTCCTGGCTTCCGATTGGTGCACCTCTGGCCGTTGCGGCCATCTGGGGAGTGAACCAGCAGATGGAAGACCTCTCTCTCTGTCTCTACCTCTCTCTGTAACTCTGACTTCCAAATAAATAAAATAAATCTTAAAAAAAAAAAAAAAAAAAAAAAAAGACATCACTTGGGATGCCTGCGTCTCTGACAGGGGTGGCTGGGTGGGAGTCCTGGTCCTCTCCCTGACTCCAGCTTCCTTCCACTGTGCATCCAAGCAGACAGCAGCTGCTGGTTCAGAGTTGAGTCCCTGCCACCCACACTCAGGATACCCAGACAGAGTTCTTGGCTCCTGACTGCCAGATCCCAGCTCTTGCAGACATCTGGGGAGTAAACCAGTGGGTGGAAGATTTCTGTCTGTCACTGTCTCTTGCCTTTCAAAGAAATAAATTTTAAAAAATGACAAAACTGTGTTGCACAAAATCACTAAGGAAATTGAGTGTGAGAAGATGGTGCCCACTGAGCTGTAGTATTTTTTGGTAAGTTGTTAGTCATTCACACATGATACTGCAAGGTTCTTGTGTCTGTAAGTAGCATCTTCACCATCAGTTCTTCACTGTCATTTTTAAAAGATTTTACCTTTATTTATTTGAAAGGCAGAATGACAGAGAGAAGAAGAGAGATCTTCCATTTGTTGGTTCTTCCCCAAAATGGTCCCAATAGCCAGGGTTGAGTCAGGCCAAAGCCAGGAGCCTGGAACTCCACCCAGATCTCCCACGTGGGTGCAGGGACGCAAGGATTTGGGCCATCTTCTGCTGCTTTCCCAGGCACATTAGCAGGGAGCTGGACCAGAAGAAGAGCAGCCGGGACTGTGCTTATATGGGACGCTGGCAGCACAGGCGGCAGCTTAACCTGCTGTGCCACAACGCCTGCCCCTTCACTGTCATTTTGTCAATAGTAAGCCTGCTCAGTTTAACTGGTTTTCGTGCTGGAAATAAGGGCTTTGTCTCAAAATCTCCTGAAGGTAGAGACTCCCTAGGTCTTAATTTTCAGTTGTTAACTTCTTGTTAAAACCAATAGCTCTCTCCTAAAAGGTGTGCACATGTGCAAATATGCACAAATTAGCATACAATTGCTGGGGTTTGTCCAAGGACCTCAGATTAAGGATTCTTGTTTGACTCAAACCTGGGAAAATATTTTAATAATATTTTAAATTAAATTAATTTAATTTATTAAATTAATATTTATATATTAATATATAAATATTATATAAATATGTGTGCAGCAGTGGGCAAGAGTGAACAGTAAAGAACAGGAAGCTGTTAACAGCGCTGAGGTCCCCCAAGATCGTCCTGTGGGACCAGAAGGGCCGGCATCCAGGACCTTCCGCTGTCTGCTCACCAGTTCTCTCTCAGACATTTGAATTCTGGTCTTGCTGTTTACTTCCTAGTCCTGCTTGCCATGCCCCTTCCTCCTCTGCATGTCTGGACGGAACGTTCCACACATCTTTCAAGCCCAGCTCACGTCATCTTCTCTACAAAGCGTTCTCTGCTTCTCATTCTGACCCACAAGCATGTATCCTCTCGGCTGAATTCTTCACACTTCATTAAAGGCAGGTCTCTTGTTTGATATATGACCTTTAAAATACCTACAGTGGGGTAGGCGTTGTGGAACAGTGGGTTAGACCAAGTCCCACCCCCACTTTGATCCAGCTTACAGCTAAGGCACCTGGGAGGCAGCAGAGGATCACTCAAGTATGTGGGTTCTTGCCACTCATGTGGGAAACCCAGCTGCTGTCCCTGGCTCCCATCTTTGGCCTGGCCCAGCCCCTGCTGTTGCAGGCAATTGGGGAGTGAGCCACTGGATAGAAAACCTTTGTCTGTTTCTCAGTCACTCTGCCTTTCAAATAAATAAATAGAGCCGGAGCCGCGGCTCACTAGGCTAATCCTCCACCTTGCAGTGCCAGCACACCGGGTTCTAGTCCCGGTCGGGGTGCCGGATTCTGTCCTGGTTGCTCCTCTTCCAGGCCAGCTCTCTGCTGTGGCCCAGGAGTGCAGTGGAGGATGGCCCAAGTGCTTGGGCCCTGCACCCCATGGGAGACCAGAAGTACCTGGCTCCTGCCTTCGGATCAGCGCGGTGTGGCGGCCATTGGAGGGTGAACCAACGACAGAAGGAAGACCTGTCTCTCTCTCACTGTCCACTCTGTCTGTCAAAAAATAAAATAAAATAAAAATAAATAAATATATAAACTTTAAAAAATAAAGTAGATGTGGTTCACTATTCATCTGGATACTCCACTCATATCTGCCTGTCCCAGCAGGTTGCGGGAAAATGATCAACTATAGTGGAATTTGCATTGACTCAAGATGCAAAGGGACATCTTGTGGCAGAAAGGGGAAATGCATGCTTCAAAAGTAGCAATACAGTAACCTCTTGGCCACAGAACAAGTGATTAACAAGGATTAACAATGATGCTTTTATTTGTTTCTCTTTTTGTTCTCCTTTCTGACACAATTTCTGTAAGAAAAAATACACTGCAATAAAAATCAGGGGTCATCTGTGTAAATGGCTTTGTCTTGCTTTCTGATCACCCTACCCTCTACATTCTAGTAAGTTCCTCAATGGCTATTCAGATACCATTTATTGGGTATCTATCTCTACCATGCACACAATGCTGGGACATTAGGTCAAATAATCCATGAAGGCATCAGTCAAAAAGCATCCCACGGAAAACCAGTCAGAAAAAAAGGCATTCCTTGGCCAAACTAGCTTGCAAAACCCGGATACTGTGACTTTAACACAGCTTCGCTCACTGCAGAAGCAAATTAGTTGGTCTGAAAGGTCCTGAAATAAGGTACCCTGCTTACCGCAGTCTAGCCTAATGTTTGCCAAGCTGATCTAACCACAAAACTCTTCAAGCAGCACCTGTTAACATTCTGCAAAGTGTTTGTTCCAAAAACTCAGAAAACTGCCTGGAGGTAGTTTCACACGATCACAGGATGAAGTAAAATGGGCCAGACTCACATTCCAGTCCTATATGTCCTTTGCTGAGCCAGGTCGGGTGGTACACGAATAAAACTGAATCTTATAACATTACTTGGTGTCAGGTAATATTCCTTAAAAATCTTTACCTATTTATTTATATTTGAGAGGGAGTGAGAAACAGTGAGAGATAGACATTGAAATCTTCCTTCTGTGGGTTCATTCCCAAAATGCTTGCAACATGCAGGGCTGTCCCAGTCAGGAACCTGGAACACAATACCAGTATCCCAGGTGGGTGGCAAGGACCCACGTATTTGAGTGCACCATAGCAGGAAGCTGGACTCGGAAGTGGAGCTGAGACTTGAACACAGGCATCCCAAGTGGCCCAATAATCACTGCTCTGTCAGGCACTATTCTAAGCAGGTCACACATGTAATCCTCAGAATAACGGTGTCTACTCAGCACTTAGCTATCCTCCATGACCTACTTTACAGATAAGGGAATTGAATCACAAAGAGAACAAGTAACATGTCCAAGGTCACAGGTTAGCAAAGAATAGAGTGGGTACTTAAAAGAGAACAGTCTGGCTTCCAAGTCTGTCTGCTTATCTGGGGAAGCCCTTCTTCCTACAGCAAACCTCGCAGCTCTGCCTAGGAGTAGACACTCAGCTCCTGCTCGCATGCTGCCTGGGGGTTCCTTGCCTTAGTGGCTGGTGGATAGTGCAGAGCAACCCACTGCCCACAAGCAGACTGCCTGACATGTCAACACAAGGACACCTTCCCATTGCAGGTGGGGAAACAGAGCAGAGAGAGGACCAAAGTCAGCCCTGCTCCACGCTGGCTCTTGCTTCCGCTCCTACTGCTATGAGTGGCTACAGAGAGTTAGCGTTTGGGCATCAACTGATGGCCTTGCCCACTAACCACATCAGCTGGCATTGTGGGAAGAATGAACCATTCTCTATAAAATGCAAATCCCTCAACATCAAAAAGAGAGGCGTGCTATAAAGTCATGTGTTTTGTAAGTGGAGTGGGGGAATGTTTTATGTTAATGATGTTACCATGGGAAAAAAGTCATTCCCAAAATTCTGATATTAAGGTGATAGATACGAGAAGTGCCAATTTTAGAATTTTTTTTGAAAGACACAGAGAGACAGCAGACAGAAAAAGCTTCTGTCCACTGGTTCCCTTCCAAATGCCTGCAACAGCCAGTGCTGGGCAGGGCTGAAGCCGAGGTGAGGATTGCAATCTAGGTCTCTCACCTGGGTGGGAGGAGCCCACTTAGTAGTACCATCACTTCTTTTTAAAAAAAATTTTATTTTATTTATTTGAAAGGCAGAGTTACAGAGAGGCAGAGGCACAGATTATATATATATATATATATATATATATATGCATATATATATATATATATAGAGAGAGAGAGAGAGAGAGAGAGAAAGGGAGAGAGAGGTCTTCCATCCACTGGTTCACTCCCCAGATGGCTGCAATGACTCGATCTACACCGATCCACCAAAGCCAGGAGCCAGGAGATTCTTCCAGGTCTCCCACATGAGTGCAGGGGCCCAAGGACTTAGGTCACCTTCCACTGCTGTCGCTCCCCCTCTTTGTGGAGGAACGACACTAAGCCCTGCCTAGGCTTCATATCCGAGTCACGGCACCATTATGTCGCTCCCCCTCTTCGTGGAGGAGCAACACAGGACCCTGCGCTGTTCTTTCTGTCTGCTCGGCCCTCCCCGGGTTTGCTGCTGGTTCTTCCCGGGTTGGCTACTATCCCTTCCACCTCCGTGGAAGGGCAGTTCCCCCTGGCCACATTCCCCACTTCCGCAGGGGAGCGGCACTCCGCCGGCTGGTTCTCTCGGGGGCTGCACGGGTTCCCTTAGATGTTCCCCATAGATGTTCCTGGTGCATGCCGTTTCTCTCCTCCTTTATGGTCCTCCTCCGCCAATCCCAACTCGGCCGCCCACACGCCGAGTACGCTGCTCTCCAATCAGGAGCAAGTCCTACAGTCCATCAGTTGAACTGGAGGCAGCTGTGCGGAAGCTGTTTACTTCTCTCCCAGCGCCATATTGTGGGAGAGCAGATGCATAGAATAAGTCCTAATTCGAGTAACTTAGTCTAGTCCGGATTGCTCCCCACAGATCCCCCTTTCTTTTTATTTTTTAGCGTTGATACGCGCCTGTCTTCGGTGTCCCGCGGTACACACTCTGCTGTACTTGCTAGAGTTGCCACAGGCTCTTACAAGTCCTATCAATCAGGAAAACCGAATCCGGGTCCTCTCTTCGCCATTGTGAGGAGGTTTTTAGGCGCTGATGCGTGCCTGTGTTCGGTGCCCTGCAGCGCATGCTCTGCTCTGCTAGAACTGCCTGCAGGTGTTTACAAAACCTATCAGGCAAACCGAATCCAAGCCTTCTCATTGCCGTATTGTGGGGGAGACTTATTAGTGTTGGTTTGTGCCTATCTTCGGTGACCTGCAGCTTGCCGCCCAGGTGCTCATCGCCTCACTAATCGGGCAGACCGAATCCAAGCCTTCTAATTGGCATGTTGAGGGGAGGCCTTATTTCTCTCTATTTCTCTATCTCCGGGCATTCCTATCTCTCCCATTTTACTTCTGTCTGCCAACATTCCTATTTCTCTTTTACTTCTAAACTTCTGTTTCTCTTATCCCCGCAGCTTTCCGGCACCTCGCCCCGCCGGCGGGTTCCCGGCTCTGCGCCGCTTCAGCCCGCGCGCCTCTCTCATCTGCGCAGCTTCCCGGCTTTGCGCGGCTTCCCGGCTTCGCGCGCTCCGCGGTCTCCACGCTTAACCCTTTCGCGTCTGAACCACGGCCTACGCCAGCGTTCCCTATCTATTCACGCCCCGTGCTCTCTCTGCACGCGGCGGCTTCCGCGAGTAACACAGCGTAGCTTGCGTCTCCGCCACTAGGATTCAATCTAAGTTCCCCGGGCTAGCCTGGCGAATTCAACCCAGCGTACGTCTCCGCCCCACGATTTGGCTTCCCGTCCTTTGCTCCCCGGGCTAATCAGACGGATCCCAATCTGGCTTGCGTCTCAGCTTCTGGTTTCAACTTTTCGCCCCCTATTCCCGGGCTAACTTGAGAACCCCAAAGTGGCTTTCGTTTCCGCCTCGGCCTGCCCCCCGCGGCTTCAATTTCCCTAACATTTTTCTCTACCCGGTATGTTTCCCAAGCTTTCCTCCAACAATACTCCTCCCTCATTTCTCCTGGCCTCTCCCCACAGTCCGCGTCCGAGTCTGTTTGTTCTAGCTTTCACTTTCGCTTTCGACCTTAGAGATTCCTCCCAGCTTCCCCCCGTAGTCCGTATCCGAGTCTATGCCTAGGCTTTCAATAGCTTCTTCCGGCACCTTTTTCGTCCGGCTTTTCCCTAGGCTGTTTGCTAGTCTCTCTCTCCGGTATTTTCCCTAGGCTGTTTGCTAGTCTCTCTCTCCGATATTTTCACAGTTCTTCCCGTTTCTTCCCCCCTAAGTTTGCTATCCGTCCTGTTTCCTATCCGTCCTAGGTTTTCTATCCGAGTCAGGTTTCCTATCCGAGTCACGGCACCATTATGTCGCTCCCCCTCTTTGTGGAGGAACGACACTAAGCCCTGCCTAGGCTTCATATCCGAGTCACGGCACCATTATGTCGCTCCCCCTCTTCGTGGAGGAGCAACACAGGACCCTGCGCTGTTCTTTCTGTCTGCTCGGCCCTCCCCGGGTTTGCTGCTGGTTCTTCCCGGGTTGGCTACTATCCCTTCCACCTCCGTGGAAGGGCAGTTCCCCCTGGCCACATTCCCCACTTCCGCAGGGGAGCGGCACTCCGCCGGCTGGTTCTCTCGGGGGCTGCACGGGTTCCCTTAGATGTTCCCCATAGATGTTCCTGGTGCATGCCGTTTCTCTCCTCCTTTATGGTCCTCCTCCGCCAATCCCAACTCGGCCGCCCACACGCCGAGTACGCTGCTCTCCAATCAGGAGCAAGTCCTACAGTCCATCAGTTGAACTGGAGGCAGCTGTGCGGAAGCTGTTTACTTCTCTCCCAGCGCCATATTGTGGGAGAGCAGATGCATAGAATAAGTCCTAATTCGAGTAACTTAGTCTAGTCCGGATTGCTCCCCACACACTGCTTTCCCAGGCCATAGCAGAGAGCAGCCGGGACTTGAACTGGTACCCACATGGGATGCTGGCACAGCTGGTGGCAACTTTACCTGCTACACCATAGCACTGACCCCGAACCATCACTTCTAACTCTGAGAGTCTGCGCTGGTAGGTAGATGAAGTCAGGAACCAGAACGGAGAGTAGTCAAACTTTCAGCCACAAATCTCAGAATTAAGGCTACTAAAAATAGCCACAATGCTAGCACAGCATTTAAACTTAGCCATTTTCTTCCCCAAGAGGAAATTCTCTAGATTCATTATTCAAACCTAGTTACACCTTTGCCTAGAATCAAACCCAGGCACTCTGATACGAGATGTGAGCATCTTAATAGGCTAAGTTCCCTCTCAAGAAAGACCAATGTTTTGAAGATATGAACACTGAGAAGAGAATTATCTTAGTGTGGCCGCAGTGGGTCTCTAGGAAATCTCATTTCCTTGCTATCTTCAAGCCTGAAGGCACCAGAGAAAGTATTTTATGCACTGGGTAGGTCTGTTCAAGTTTTCCAGGGTATGATGTGCAAAGCATTTAGATAAATGAGGGGACCAAAGAGTGGCCCCCAGAGGGTTTTGGGGAGCACGCAGCAGTTCTGTGTGACACTGCAATGGTGCACACACATCATCACGCACCTGTCACACTCACAGAGCTGTGACAGGCATCTGGCCTGGTGGTTAAGACACTGACTGGGACTCTCAAGTGCCACATCCAAGTGCGTGAGTCAGTTCCCAGCTCTGGCTCTTGACTGCGGCTTCCCACTGATGGGGCCCCTGGGAGGCAGCCGTGCTTGGCTCCAGGTGGAAGACCTGGATTGGGTTCCTGGCTCCCAGTTTTGGGTTGGCCCAGCCCCAGCCATTGCAGATGGGAGCCCTCTCTGTCTGTTTCTCTCTCTCTGCCTCTTCCCCAGCCCGCCACCCCCACCCCACCCCTGCCACAATGTCTTTAAACAAAATTCACAGAACTGTACAAAAGAGTGAATCTAACGTCAACTAGACTTTTGTTGATAATAGTGTGTCAATATTGGCTCATCAATTTTTTTTAAGATTTATTTATTTATTTATTATGTGAAAGAGTTACACAGAGAGAAGGAGAGACAGAGAGAGAGAGAGAGAGAGAGAGAGAGAGATCTTCCATCTGCTGGTTCACTCCCCAATTGGCCGCAATGGCCGAAGCTGCACTTCCAGTCTGAAGCCAGGAGCCAGCAGCTTCTTCCAGGCTTCCCACGTGGTGCAGGGGCCCAGGACTTGGGCCATCTTCTACTGCTTTCCCAGGCCATAGCAGAGAGCTGGATCAGAAGTGAAACAGCCGGGATTTGAACCAGCACCCATATGGGATGCCCACACTGCAGGTGGTGGCTTTACCAGCTATGTCATAGCACCAGCTCCAGTATTGGCTGATTAATTACCACAAATGACTGCAAGAGTGCAAGATGTTAAGAATGGGGCAGGGGGTGGAGGGGAGGAGGGCCAGTGCTGTGGTGTAGCAGGTAAAGCTATCTCCTGTAGTGCCAATATCCCATATGGGTGCTGGTTTGAGTCCTGGCTGCTCCACTTCTGATCTCACTCTCTGCTATGGCCTGGGAAAGCAGTAGAAGATGGCCCAAATCCTTGCCCCTGCACCTGTGTGGGCAACCTGGAAGAAGCGCCTCACTTCAGATGGGCACAGCTCCGGCCATTGCGGCCATCTGGGGAGTGAACCAGCAGATGGAAGACCTCTCTCTCTCTCTCTGCCTCTGCCTCTCTGTAACTCTGCCTTCCAAATAAATAAATAAATAAATCTTTAAAAAAAAAAAGAATAGGGAAAACTGTACTAAGTGGAAATTCTCTACATTCTGCTCAATTTTTTGTAAATGTAACATTGCTCCAAAAATTGAAATTTATTCATTGTTCTTGAAAGGATGTGTCTGGAAAAGTGGAGAGCAGAGAAAGAGGAATAGCTTCTGTGAAGAACTTCGCGGAACATACCCTTCTTGTGTTAAATAATGCAAAATCAAGATGAGAAGGTTTTTGCGGCGTGCTTCCATCCTCATCTCGCACTGTGAACAGAAAGAAAACTTTAATTGGGACAAGCAGATACAGCACCGGGCTTTTACAAGGTGAACTCTGGGCAGGCGATTGGAAGTCTCTGAGGGTACATGAAGCTGTTTTCCATTGTTATTTTCTTCTTAAAGCTACCTTCACCACTGTAAATTTAAGGGATAACTATTTGAATCAAGATCGCGCTTTTTTATTGGACTTCTTACCACCAAATTCCCTGGGCTTTTCTTCTTTAGAAGCGTGAAGCAACAAATAGTCATACTGCAGTATCTGGACCAGGTTAAGGAGAGTGATTACAAAAAAAAACTCACAGGGCCTGGTGCCGTGGCTCACTTGGCTAATCCTCCGCCTGCTGCGCCAGCATCCCATACGAGTACTGGGTTCTAGTCCCGGTCGGGGCGCCGGATTCTGTCCCAGTTGCCCCTCTTCCAGTCCAGCTCTCTGCTGTGGCCTGGGAAGGCAGTGGAGGATGGCCCAGGTGCTTGGGCCCTGCACCCGCATGGGAGACCAGGAGAAGCACCTGGCTCCTGGCTTCAGATCGGCGCAGCGCGCCGGCCGTAACAGCCATTTGGGGAGTGAACCAACGGAAGGAAGACCTTTTTCTCTCTCTCACTGTCTGTAACTCTACCTGTCAAATAAATAAGTAAATAAACTCACGAGTCAGAGACCAGCTGTGACTGCACAGGCACTTACCTGCTCCTCTGTCTTAAATTCATGCTGAGTCACACCCAGCCCCTGCACAAAATCAGAGATGAGCGCCAATAAACCACCCACAGTCAGGCACTCAGACCAGCACTGTGGATAAAGAGGTCTTAAAGGAAAATTTTGCCATAATAAGACCCGTACTCAAACTGGATCAATGTGTACCTTTATTCCCAGTGTTAATGTGCTACGTTTAATGGGCTGGGATCTCAAATTCCCCTGAAATGGATGGACTGCTTCCAAAAGTTCGTGGAAAATAGAATTAAAAAGTAAGTTTATTTTGGTGCAAAAAAATTTTGAAATCCATGCATAGTTTTTTTTTTTAAAGATTTATTTATGTATTTGAAAGGCAGAGTTACATAGAGGCAAATGGAGAGAGAGAGATAGAGAGAGAGGGAGAGAGGTCTTCCATCCACTGGCTCACTCCCCAGATGACCACAACGACCAGAGCTGTACCTGTCCGAAGCCAGGAGCCAGGAGCTTCTCCCAGATCCCCCACGTGGGTGCAGGGGCCCAAGGACTGTTACCCTGCTACTCAGCTTCCAACCCAGCTTCCTGTTACTTCATCCTGAGAAGCAGTGAATGATGGTTCAAGTGCTTGGGCCCCTGCCAACCACATGGGAGACCAGCATGGACTTCTGGGCTGCTTCAGCTTGGCCCAGCTGTGATTGTTTGGGGGAGTGAACCAGCAGATGGAAGCATCTCTCTCTCTCTCTCTCTCTCTCTCTCTCTCTCTCTCTCTGTCACACTGCCTTTCAAGTAGATGAAAATATAAATAAATAACCACCAGGTCAGAAAACATGTCACTATGTTTTAAAAAGTCCTTTTTGAGACTGAAAATAACATACGACTAGAACATTTA
Organism: Oryctolagus cuniculus; assembly: GCF_964237555.1. Lineage (NCBI taxonomy): Eukaryota > Metazoa > Chordata > Mammalia > Lagomorpha > Leporidae > Oryctolagus > Oryctolagus cuniculus. The sequence goes on from NC_091441.1 coordinate 30,567,284, forward strand.
GAAGAAACACAATAGTTACCTACTCCATTTCACTACCCCATGCCTCAGTCTCACTCGCTAGAGGAGCCAACCTCAATTATTGTACCCGTTTATTCAGATATTTCCTTCCAGGTTTCTAAATTACATAACCCAGTTTCATGATGTAGGGATGTAAGCATTCACATCCGCTCAGGTGGAGAAGAATTAAACCGACTTACACTCTTCTTTCCCTATCCTTCCTTTACGTTGGATCAATATTCGGTGATTATATATTATTAGGCCCATCAAATATTGCTCATTGCAGAAACAAAATCTCCAGTGGTTACTTTTCCACTCTGTACAACCTTATTTTTCTTGGAATGAATACTTAGCTCCTTTTCTCAGGTTACATTGCTAGTCATGACCCTGGTACATGTCAAACCACTTTCCGTACCACGAAGCACATCAGAGAAGCTGCTCGTGACACCTTTGTGCTCCAGGGGGGTCTTCCTGGAGCCGCCGCCCCCTGCTCCGCGATGGACAGCTGACTCTTACACCTGCCAGATGTGCCGACACCTTTCTGCATCAGATCCCCCGGGAACTCCCTTGTTTTACTAGCAAATGTTCTCTTGAGTAAAAATTCATGAGAAATAGGATGGAAGACCTCTCTCTCTCTCTCCCTCTCTCCCTCCCTACCTCTGTAACTCTGCCTTTCAAATAAATAAATAAATAAACAAACATTTTAAAACAAAAAAGGTAGTTGCTGCTCTGAATTCAGTCTAAAATAAATAAAAGTCAGGGTTCTCAAAAGCACAGAAGAAAAACAAATGAAAGGGATATTACAACCCTTGATTTTATGGCACAGATCACACAAACAGTAGTGACTGAGACTGGGGAAAGAATATTTGCAAAAGTCAAATCTAATAAAAGACTGTTATTCAAAATATACAGAACTTTTAAAATTTAACAATAAAAAACAAGTTTAAAAAGGCAAATAACATCAACTCACACTTCACAAGAGATGATATACAAATTGAAAATAAGCAAATGAAATTAAGGAATGGCAAATTAAAACTTTAACAATGAAATACCACTACATACATATTGGGATAGTGAAAACCCAAAACACGGACCAAACCAAATTGTGGCTAAGATGTCGAGCAAGATAAACTCTCATTCACTCCTAGTGGAAATGTAAGCCAGTACACCACTTTGGACAAATGGTTTGGAAGTTTCTTGGAACACTAAGTATATTCTTACTTTTTGATGCAGCCAATTTACCCAAATGAATTTATGTCCACAAAAACCAGCACTATTTATTTTATTAGTAATTTCCAAAGCTTGGAAGAAATAACATGTCGTTCAGTAGGGGAATGGACAAGTAAATGTGGTATCTGATTCTGACCATGACCATGGAATATTACTCAGCACTAAAAGAACCCAGCTATCAGGACATAAAAAAGCATGTACGAAATTTAGGTGCATTTTACCAAGTGACAGAATCCAATCAGAAACGGCTACCCATAGTAGGATTCCAACTCTAAGACACTCTTCAAAAGGCCAAACTCTTGAGACAAGTGAAGGAGCAAGGGTTGCCCGGGCTGTGGGGGAGGGAGGGAGGGAGGGATGAATAGGCAGACTGCTAGAATTTTCAGGCAGTGAAAGTATTCTACATGATACTGTAATGACGAATACACATGCCATTAAGCAATTTCGCCGAGTATGCAATGCCAAGAGTAACCCTATTGTAAAATGGACTTTGGATGATAATGCTGTGTCAGTGTAGCTTCATTGATTTAACCAATGTACCGCTCTAGTGTGGGATGTCGACAGTGGGAGAAAGTGCGCCTGCGTCAGGGCAGAGGTACGTGTGGGGTCTCTATTCTCCTCCTCAATTTGGCTGTAAGCATAAAAGTTCCCTAAAGTCTAGTTTTTAAAAGCAATGACTGGCTCTTAAACAAATATGTAGGTCTAATAGCGTCCTCCCTTAGCATCCTTGGTGACCCCTCAGATACCAAAATTCACAGATGCCAAGTCCCGTATATACTAAACGGTGTAGTACCTGCATATAACCTACACAATCCTCATGTTCATGCTAAACCATCTCTAGATTATCATAATACCTAATGCAGTGTAAATGTTACCATACAGAGGTGTTCTGGGTTGTTTATGGAACAGTGAAGGGAAAAATCTACACACACAGCCTAGATGAAGGTTTTTTCTGCATATTTTTATCTGAAGATACAAGATCTTCCACAGATGCAGAATCTATGGAAACGGAAGGCTTACTCTATATTTAAGTGGATGTTTACCCCTTCAAAGTAGTCCCCAGGCAGGTAATGTTCTTATTCCATTGCTCAAAATACTTCTCAAAGGTCTATTTTAAAATTGTCTGCAATGTAGATTAATGAACACAGTCTTCCCGCAGCCTATGTTTACAAAAATAATATGTGGCCAGTGTAAAAAATTGGGACAATGCATACAGGCAAAAGGAAAAGGAAAACATTTTGGTCACCCTCTTTAGATCTTCCCCCAAAGATTTAATGCAGAGTGGGTTGAAAAACCTAGATTCTTTTCTTTCCTTTTTTTAAAAGATTTATTTATTTATTTGAAAGGCAGAGTTACAGAGAAGCAGAGTGGGGAGGAGGGGTCTTCCATTTGCTGGTTCACTTCCCAGATGGCTGCAATGGCCGGAACTGTGCCTATCTGAAACCAGGAGCCAGGAGCTTCTTCCAGGTCTTCCACACGGGTGCAGGGACCCAAGGACTTGGACTATATTCTACTGCTTTCTCAGGCCATAGCAAGAGCTGGATTGGAAGTGGAGCAGCTGGAACTTGAACTGGCACCCATATGTGATGCTGTAATTTTAAGTGGTGGCTTTACCCACTACACCACAGTACCGGCCCCAGTCTTTTTTTTTTAAACATTTATTTTATTTATTTTAAAGGCAGGGGTGGGGTGGGGAGAATCTTCTAGCTGCTGGTTCATTCCCCAAATGGCCACAATGGACAGGGCTGGGCCAGATCAAAACCAAGAACCAGAAATTCCATCCAGGTCTCCCACATGAGTGGCAGGGACCCACCCTCTGCTGCCTTCCCAGGCTCATTAGCAGGAAGCTGGCTTGGAAGCTGAGCATACAGTTCTCAAATCAGAGTTCCAATATAGGATACCTGCATTTTAGGCAGTGGCTTGACTTAGTGCCCCACAACACCAGCCCCAGTCCTGTTACTTAAAGGTATATTGATCAAATTGTTACTACTTTTTTTTATTATTATTTAACAGGTAGAATTATAGACAGTGAGAGAGAGAGACAGAGAGAAAGGTCTTCCTTCCATTGGTTCACTCCCCAAATGGCCACTATGGCCAACATTGTGCTGTGCCGATCCGAAGCCAGGAGCCAGGTGCTTCCTCCTGGTCTCCCATGCAGGTTCAGGGGCCCAAGCACCTGGGCCATCCTCCACTGCCCTCCCAGGCCACAGCAGAGAGCTGGACTGGAAGAGGAACAACTGGGACTAGAACCCGGCGCCCATATGGGATGCTGGCGGCGTAGGTGGAGGATTAACCTAATGAGCCACAGCACTGGCCCCAAATTTGTACTACTTTAAAATATCTAAGAGAAACTGCTTATGAAATAACAAGGGATTTTTTGGATCCCAGTTTTGGAGTTTCACAGTCCTCTGATGGGGGGACGGTATGTGTGCAGAGGAAGGATCACATGGTGAAGAAGGAAGATAGCGAGACAGGCAGCACGCCCTTCCCCCTTATAAAAAAGCACTGTGATTCCATCCTGTGCTCCACCCTCACAATGTAATCAAATCCAATCTCTTCCCCAGGGCCCCCATCTTCAAACACCACACCTGGATCAAGTCTATCCTTAATCCATTAACCTAAGACTCAGCGGAACAAGCCCATAACACAAGGATCTCTGGGGAACACCCAAACTATGATTTAAAAAAATAATAACAGTATCCTTCTTCCAATTTCTCAGCACAAATTTTGTAACAGATTTGACTACTTCTAGAATTCCAGTTCATCCTCAACAACTGAACTGATAACAGGAAAGAGATTGCTAAAAGTGTGTAAGGGCCATTGCACTACCACTGGGCACATCCCTACCTGTGCTCTGGGAGACTCTTTAAGTCAGGGAGGGCTAACAAATCCCAAATTACAAATATGAAGAATCAAGTTGGCGGTGGCATTGTGCTACAGCGGGTTAAGCCGCAATGCCAGAATCCCATGTGAGTCCTGGTTCAAGTCCCAGCTGCTCTACTTCCAATATGGAATATGCACTTACTTATTTTTGTGATTACGTTTATCTGATATGTTTTGTCCAAAGTACATTTTGTCCAAATGTAATTTTCCTAGTGAAAGTTCATATCAAAGTAAAGGCTTAGATATTCCATAAAAAAAATCACTTAAGGGGCCGGCGCTGTGGCACAGAGGGTTAACGCCCTGGCCTAAAGCGTCGGCATCCCCTATGGGCATCAGTTCGAGTCCTGGCTGCTCCACTTCCAATCAAGCTCTCTGCTATGGCCTGGGAAAGCAGTAAAAAGATGGCCCAAGTCCTTGGGCCCCTGCACCCATGTGGGAGACCCAGAAGAAGCTCCTGGCTCCTGGCTTCGGATTGGCGCAGCTTCGGCTGTTGCGGCCATTTGGGGAGTGAACCAGCAGATGGAAGACTTCTCTTTCTAACTCTCTGCTTCTCCTCTCTCTGTGTAACTCTGACTTTCAAATAAATAAATCTTTTTTAAAATCATTTAAATGACCTGCTTCCATGCTTTTCTGGTATTTGGGCACAATTTCACAGCATTTTGTTGAATTGCTCTCTCATATTTCTCTAAGTAGTTCTCCTTCCCAGAAAACAAATACATTAAATACGTCTCTCTCTCTCTCTCTGTCTTCCTCTCTCTCTGTGACTATGAATTTCAAATAAATAAATAAGTCTTAAAAGGGGGGGAGTTATTGAATGAACCTGTCAAGAAGTATCAATAAGCATATTTTCTAATTTGTCCATTAAATCTCAATAAAGCTTGGGCAGAGGGAGGATTGAACAAAAAGGGAAATTGAGTAATCATCTGGCTGAGAAAAATGAAAATAATTAGTTTCTAATTAGCAACTAATTATTTTCAAGACATGTGAGATTTAAAGACAGAGAGAGAGAGAGAGAGAGAGAGAGAGAGAGAGAGATCGATCTTCCATTTGTTGGTTCACTTCCTAGATGGCTGCTTTGGCCAGGGCTGGGCCAGGCCAATGCCAGAAGCCAGGAGCTTCATCCATGTCTCCCACATGGGTGGCAGAAGCCCAGGGGCCTGAACATCTGCATCAACTTTCACAGACCATTAGCAAGAAGCTGGATGGGAAGAGGAGCAGCCAGGACTTGAACCAGCACCCATATGGGATGCCAGCATCCTGGGAAGGTGGCTTTACCCACTACACCACAATGCTGATCCAAGTTTTTTATTATATTTTTTTCCAAACTACAGGTCTTGAAATCCAATTAATTGGTTACAAGCAGCATAGTTTGGTGAACTGCAATTATCACAGAATACATAACAGGTAGGAAGACTCTATTGCTTCAGGAAACTTTTGTGCATTTAAGTGTGTGTATGTGCCATGGGTGGGTGTTTGTGTACCAAATCCTAGTTTAAGTTTATAACTGGCCACTGTAAAACAAAGTTTGAAAGCAAATATCCAAACTGATATTAAGATATTCATCACTGGCCATTTTCACTCATCATTCTGAAGATATCGACAAAGCAACTCTTGGTGACAATGGAATATTTTCTAATTTGCCAAAACTAGCACTGACTAGTAGTCTTTCCCTCCTTTTATTTATTTTTTTAATTTTTAATTTGATTTGCCTCACTTACAGTGCCATCTAGTGTATTACGAGGGGAAGCACTTCATGGAATTTAGGCAGTCCCGAAGTTACTTTCTCATAGCCAAGATGACACTCGTTATAGAATTCAGTCCAAACCAAATTTGCAAAATATAAATATTAAACAGGCATGGGCCATGTTTCTAAAGTATGAATTCTCAGGCTGGCGTTGTGGCATAGCAGGTTAGGCTACCAGCTGCGACAACACTATCCTTTGGGGTAATTTGAGGAGTGAACCAGCAGATGGAAGGTCTCAATATCTCTCCTCAACCCCTCACTCGCCCTCTCCCCCTCCCCTTCCCTCTCCATTATTCTTTCAAATAAATAGTTTTTAAATAAAAAAGAAAATAAATATAATAAATATACAAATTCCGAAGCTCTTGCTTGGGGTTTAGGTTCAGAATTTTAGACGTCAAGAAGCTGCCTGGAGAGCCTGGGTCTCCGGACCCTCAGGATCCGAAGAGCTAAGGGATCTGCTCCAAAGCCTGCAAGTATCTGGGAACAGAACCCTGGCTCCTGGGCCAACTCTTCAGTCTCCTTCAACAACTCCCTCTCTTCATTCTCCACTCCCACCCTTCCACATTCACTCTAGATCAGAGAGAAGTCACTATTTTAATTTGCCAAAAACTGTGTGCCACATTAGCCAAAAACATATTAGTGTGGTTACTGCCAATCTTCATTAGCTGACCTGACATAGTAACAAATGATATCTCTCAAAATTTCTCAGGTCTAATATCTCACCGTATTAGTGACCATTTGGAAGCAATTATCAGCTAATTTCCTGCTGCACCGAGTAGTGTATATCATAGGAGATTCTGCATGTTAATTGCTGAATAGTCACAAAACTGCAGAAAATAAACCTAACCCAGCCCACATGCATGAAAGCTCTTTGAAAAAACAAGGGTTGGAATGCACCTTAAGGGTTTTAGAAACTATCTACATTTTAAGAGACTACCCTTGACACTGACTTTCCCCATTTCTAATGATTTCCATATCTCTCCATAGTTAGAGGATCTAATTGCAGTGTCTCGTAATCACATGGGTCAAAGCAATGGAAGAGAGAAAGAGAGACAGCAAGAGTGAGAGCAAATATTTGTCCTCTATGTCTATGGTCTCTCCTTATAAAACCATCATGGGATTCATCATAGAAGCCCCACCCTACCAACTTAATCCATTCTCAACCACCCCACCCTTAATTGGAATAGGTTACGACACTGAATCCATGCCTTTAAGACTTTGGAGATAAATGATTCAACACAACCACCTTTATAGGAAACCCAAACCTGTATCCAAACCATAGTAAAACTCAAAGGAGTTCCAGCCAGGTCTTCAATGTGGATGGCAGGGGCAAGGTACATGGGCCATCTTCGGCTGCTTTCCAAGGCACATTAACAGACAGCTAGATTGGAAGAGGAATAGCTGGGAAAAAACAGATGCTCCCATATGGGATGCTGGCATCACATGCAATAGTTAACCCAGGAGCCACAACATCAGCCCTGCAAATTCTTTTTAGAATCCTTGTAGTTGTTTAAATAATGAACCATTAACCCAGTGAGCACAAGTGATCAGGATGGGGAGGGATGGGAAACTCCAGTGTGGGGGGTGGAGGGACATCCGGATGCTAAATAAATTCGAGAAGTGTTGTCTGTATTCTTCAAAAATACAAGCAGCTTAACAAAGAGGCTTGTGCAGTTTTGAGAACATTCCTGGAGAAGGACAGCTGTTCCCACTCCAATCAAAAGTCTGTTCATGGCCTTCATGAGTAGAATCACATAGTTTGCCAAAGAGCACTGATCTCTAAGACAGATGAGATTAAAGGATGGTTCAGTCCGTTAGGATTCTGTTTGGTGATCAGACCACTTCAAAACTGGTTTTCTACCATGCCAGTCATGAGGCTGCTGGCACTTGGGGTCACCAGACCTTGGAAAAATAGTGTCCCTTTTACTTTAAGACAAGTTTGGTGGAAATGTAGAATTTAGTGAGAGTAGAAAAGAGATAGAGATAAGAAGCTACTACTCAAACACATAGGTGAAAAATATGTGAGATGGGCTTCAGATACCTGAAACACAGAATGTGGTCTTAAAAACTTGTTAATTAAAGGAGTAAAGTTCGCCAGATATACAACATCTTTCTGCCCATGTAATTCAAATTAGCATTGAAAATGATCTTCTGAATTAAAAAACTATGAATGAGACACCCACAAATGGTCAATTTCAACTGTAAGAAAACCGGTGCCCCTACAATGGACACAATTAGATGCTCAATTAATTTCTGTCTACCAAAGAAAGGAGGCTCCGAAGTGAACATCTAACCGAGGGGTCTCATTTGCCTGTTTCAATAATCGGGCTGTTTTCTTCTTACTTCATTTCCTTGGTGGGCTATTGTGCCACAAGAATGCTTCCATTATCAGATTCAAAATTGAATCCTATGATACTGTAGCCTGAGGAAAAGGAAGCATTGAATATCATTCCCAGTTTTAGGCCCAGAAGATACTTAGGAAATGTCACTGTATATACACCACATGCAACATTAGTGCTTTTAATTTCCTTTTTACGGGTGCAATGGAGATTAATTTGCATGCGCTCGTTTCAATTTCTGTAATAAGATCTGATTTTTGCATTAAGCTTTCCATCTCAAAAACAAACAGTTAAAAAGGACACATCTCTTCTTTCAAATGTTTTTATTATAGTTCTATTTTACAGTCCCTGCATCTAATATTCACTTAAAACCTTCAAAATATACATATATACCCGTAGGTTCTAATTTGTTATTTTGTTTGTTGCCTGATTCTCTATGGATTCTCCCAAAAAACTTCTTGAATTTCAAATGCTACACAACCTGACAAAAAATGAGAACTATCAAAAAACAGTGACTACATATCCAGGAAGAATACTTATCATATTAAAAAGAGGGGTCAAAATTTGTCAACTATGCTCAGGAACACAGGGACAAGTGCTAGACACAAAGGGGTGTTAGTTTTAAATAATAAATAGAATTCGCAAGATATATTTCGATTTCAGACCAGGCTGTACAGCGCGATAAACACAGTACACATGAACAAACAGTTATTAAAGCACTGAAAAAGCTTAGAATAGGAATCTTTGTCTTTATGTTACCAAAACTCATGCTTGCACACTATGAACCCTGGCAAAACAACTCCACAATGAAGGGTGGCAGAGGAGTCGGTCTGGTACCCATGGCATCCTCCCAGTTGAAAGCAGAGGGCTAAACCCCGTTTCAAACAGGAGCAGGGGAATGATGGGGTCTGGCTCAGGCTCTAGGACTAACGTTCAGGTCATCTGAGAGACAAGAAGAATGGCTCCGTGGCCCACTGTCTCCCACGATGGGATGGGATAGGGCAGGTCGGGGCAGGGCGGGGCGGGGCGGGGCGGGGCAGGGCAGCGGACACCGGCCACGGGGCCGACTTGTGCCCTCAGGCGCTGATCCGGTGCACGGCACACCACACCACGGAGGCCCCTCCACGGAGGGGAGGCCCCAATGCCTTGGCTTCTATCCAAGGCTGCGACTCCAGGGGGGCCTGGGCTGTTGAGTTTCGGGGCGGGTTCCCGTCACGGAGCCTCTCACTCTTCGGGGACTTGGCGCGCGTTTCCCCGACCACCCAGAGCCCCTTGCCGCATCTCCAAGGGGGAACCACAGAACTGCTGGAGCAGGACCCTGGGCAGGCTCGGCCTTCACGGTGGTCCCGACTTGGACTTGGAGGCCAATGGATCAATCAGGAGCGAGGAGGGCCTGGGGCAGTGGGCGGGGCAGCGCAGGGCCGGATGCCCTGGGCGTCAATCAGGGCGTGGCCCACCGGCGCCCGCAGGGGGTGGAGCCTAGGGCTAGTTAAGGCCAGGGTCTGCAGCCAGAGCGCTGGAGCCAGCAGGCACAGCGCACCACCTGCACCCGCGGCCCTGCCACCCGAGGGCCCAGGAGCAGGCCAGCCCAGCGGCGCTCAGCAAGACCCCGGCGCCCCGCAGCCAGCCAGCCAGCCGCTGCCCCGAGCCGGGCCACCCACAGCCATGGAGGCAGAATGGCCGCTGCAAGAGGTCAGGCGGCTGCACGCACGCCTGGCCGCCAGCACCAAGCCCCGGAAGCTCCACAAGTATCTCAGGAGACTCTCGGCCCTGCCCATGACCGCCGACCTGCTGGCGCAGACCCGCGTGCGCAAGACCGCGAAGATACGAGATGGTGGGCAGCGTGGCCAGGGACCTGGCGGCCCAGTGGAAGAAGCTGGCTCGCGCGCAGCCAAGCCCTGGGCGGGCCCAGCAAGACTCGCCACCCGGCCACTCGCGCAAGCGGCCCTGGGCTGCTCTTGACGACGAGGACGACGACGACGAGAACGACGAGGTCGAGGACGACGAGGAGGACGAGGACGAGGACGACGACGAGGAGGAGGAGGAGGAGGAGGAGGAGCAAGCAGACCGAGGCGCCCCAGAACCCGGCACGGCCGTCGGCAGCCAGCCCGCCAAGCCTGCCCACGCACACAAAAGGCCCAGGAGGCTCTCCGAGCTCGAGCCGCGGACACTCGCGTCTCCTTGGCGCCCGCGCCAAGCCTTGCCGCGCTCTGGCCGCCCAGCCCAGGAGTCGGCGGACACTTCCACTTGGCACGAGGAGGACCCGGACCCTGCCCCTGCCGCGGGCCTCCGCCAGCCTGCAGAGGGACCCGCGAGGGCCCCGCACCGCGGCGCCAGCCCCCTGCCGGAAGAACACTGGGAAGAAGCCCAGGGCAAAGCGGCGCGGAGCCAAGGCCAGACCCACATGTCCACCCCCAGGGAGAACGGCCCGCTGAGGGCCAAGGCAGGGGAGGCGCCTCCCGCCTCCCTCGGCCAGCTCTCCTCCCGCGAGGAACACGGCGCCAAGGGGAACCCCCCAGCCTCGGGGGGCCCGGCGGAGCAGGCCACAGGGCGGCCCCGCACTCCACTTTGGTCCCTCCCGCAGCTGGCTGCAGACGAGCTCGGCAAGGCCAAGCGCAAAGACCCGCGGGCAAGCCGGGCAGAAAAGACCCGGCAGCACCCCCAGAGCTGCCAGCTCCGAAGCGGGCCAGAAGACCCGCGGCCCGGGCTCCAAGACAACTCCAGCCACGTCGAGGCCGCACACGCCCACCTGGCAGCTCCTGCTTTGGCCAGCGCGTCCGGAGGCCTCCTCCCGCAGGCTGAGGCGCAACCCAGCGGCGGCGGCGGGCAGGAGCCACCGCACCAGCCCACCATGTCCTTTGAAGCATACATGACCTACGACCAACTGGAGAAGCAACAGAGCAAGGCGGGGAGACCTGGGGCCGCCGCCCTCCGAGGGAAAGGACCTCAGCGAGCAGAGCCCCCAAGCCGCGGTGCAGGAGCCGACTGGCTGCAGAAATGCCCTGAGGTGACCCACAGCCAGCAAGGGAAGCTGCAGCCGGCTGGGGCCCATGCGGCCGAGCTGCAAGACTCGGCCCTGCCGCCGCGCCCAGCACCCACGCCAGGGATGGTCCCTCTCACCCACTGCCTTCCTGCCCACCCAGGACAAAAGCGCCCTCTGCCGCCCAGCAGGAGGAAGACGCTGCATTTTCGGGTCCCAGATTCCAGACCAAGATGCGAGTCTATGCAGGTGCCAGGCACGCAACCCGAGGGATGACGGAGAGCCCAATGTGCCTCGCGGGACTGGAACCCATCGCGTCCCCCTCTGCTGGCAGAGGAGTCCCTCCTCACAGCCTCCCGGGACCTCTGCTGGAGCAGCACACGCCTGAAGAGCTGCAGCGTGTAGAGAGAGACAACCCCGAACTCCTGCAAGAAACAGATCCCTTATGAAAAGGCACTGTCAGCGAGACTTCAAGGGGGAGAAACCGGCGGGGCAGGAGTCGTGGCGGCAGATGTACCTGCGCCTTCAGAGCGCCCGAGAGCGGCGCCTGCAAGCGCTCACGGCCGCCATCCGATCTACACACGCCAGCAAGCCCAAAGGCCGGCAGGCCAAGATGATCCGTTTCCACGGGATGCCTGGGCCTGCTGGGGATGCTCCCGGGAGGCAGGACGCGCTGCACACAGCAGGAGCCAGTGCCCCGCGTGCCCCGGGCCCCGCAGGAAGCGACCGGGCTCCTTCCTGCAGCACCCAGCACAGCGACAGCAGCCTCTCTCCCCCTCCAGCGGACAGGCCAGCCCAGCCAGGCCCAAGCAAGAGACTTGCTCCCTGGGCGCCTGGGGGCACCACCAGAAAGCAGGCACCGCCTGGGGGCAGCACCAGAAAGCAGGCGCCCAAGAAAATCGCCCCTCTCCTGGCTAAAAGCATCCGAGACTACAAGGCACTCTCCCGCAGGTGAACCCAGGACTCAGCGTGGACACAGAGTACGGCGAGTGGCGGAAGTCAAGGCAGTGTGCGTGGGGCCAGGAAACTCCCAAGAGAAACCACTTTCCGTCCGTCCGTCAGTCAGTCAGTCAGTCGCTCTGGGGGAACAGTGGGTGGGCTCGGAATCCTGCCAAGTTCAAAGCCTCTCCTGGGATCCTGCCTGCCTGCGGGACACTTGGATTCGGAGGGTGGCATGCCTTAGATTCCCCGAGGTGATTGGGATCAACTGGCCTCGAGTTATTCACTGGTTGCTTTGTACAGCATGCAATGGTTGGAGTGAATGCGTATTCCTGGATTGGACATGGATGGACTAATAAAGACGTAAAGCACTCAACCTGGACCTCTGTGTGTGTTTCTGTGTGTGCGTTTCTGTGTATCTCACTCTGTGTGTGTGTGTGTGTGTGTGTGTCTGTGTGTGTGTGTGATTTCTCCTGAGAGTAGATTTGTCCTTCTCCTTCTTGGAAACAACCCCGGTCTCTCGAGTCCTGGCTGCTCCACTTTCGATGTGGATCCCTGCTAAAGACCTGGAAAAAGCTGCGGAGGGTGGCCAAGGGTTTGGGTCCCTGCGGCCACATGGCACATCTGGAGGAAGTGCCCGGCTCCAGGCTTCAGCCTGCTCCAGGGCTAGCCACTGCAGCCAACGGGGGAGTGAACGACCAGAAGGAAGACCACTGGGTCTCTCCCCCTACCTGAACTCGGACGTCCAAACAAATAAGGAAATTCTGAAGAAAGAAAGAAAGAAAGAAAGAAAGAAAGAAAGAAAGAAAGAAAGAAAGAAAGAAAGAAAGAAAGAAAGAAATTAAAGAGAGAGAGAGAGAGAGAGGTGGAGGGGGAGTGGGGGGAAGGGAAGGAGAAGGCAGGAAGGCAGGAAGAAAAGAAAAAGTGTCCTGTATCTCTCTCCAGGGCAAGTGGCATTTTTCTGGTTCTGTCTCCTGATGACCCCTCCTGTTCCTCTTCTCTTGGTGCACCTGTGCTCCTGGAGCTCCTGAGGCATCTTTAGGCTCGCCTCTTGTCAAGGTCTTGTCTCCTACTCTCATCTTCTCGGGCATTTCCGGATCGCTGGATTTCCACTGTCCCAGTGTGGTGGGTCACCTGCTCCTGTTTCTTAGCACTTTCTCATCAGAGGCCAAGCTTGGCAAGAGCTGCATTAGACTGTTTTCTGGGATGGGTGTCGTGTTTTCGGGACACACATTCTGGCACAGGGGGTTAAGCTGCCGCTCGAGAGGCTGGGATCCCATCTCCAAGCCCCTGTCCAATCCCCGTTGCTCTGCTTGCGACCCAGCTTCCTACAGTGACGCCCGGGAAAGCGGCAGGACGTGGCCCAAGTCTTTGGCTTCCTGCCGCGCAGGGCGAGAGACTCCCAGGGAGTTTCTGGCTCCCGGCTGCCGTCCGCACCTGCCCTGGCCATTCTGGTTGCTCGCTGGGACCAGCCGGTGGAAGACCTCTGTCTTCTCTGTCACCGTCTGTCTGAGAAAGACAAGAAGCCTTGCCCAGAAGAACGAGGTGGGTGGTTTGCTGAAGCTGAGGGTTGGCTTCGCTCCACGTCAGCTGCACCCACTCCCAGCTTCTTCTCAGCTCCGGGAGAGAAGGGGGCATGGCGAGCGCCTTTCTTCTCGGGCGCGCTTTGCATGCCCTGAAGGCGCAGCCTTGCCGAGATCTCTGCTGAGGGCTCTGCTCTTCCATCCGCTTCCTCCACTCAGCCGGGCCCGAAGGAACCGGCCCCCCACGCCACGTGAGCGGAACACGGGCGGCTGTGCCGCTCGCGAGCTCGGGGCTCCCAGGTACCGGGTCGTGCTCGGCTTTGCGCCGGCACTTGACGCGCCTGCGCTTAGGATCAGCAACCCCCACGGAGGAATCCTAGAGCTCTTGCCTCCCACAGCCCCTTCCGCTTGTCTGCTCTGCCTTCTCCGTCCCTTGGGAAGGGCTTGGACCATCTCTGGGTTCCAATGGGATGCCAATGCCTCGGGCAGCAGCTGAACTCGCCGCCCCAGTTCTCTGGCCCTTCCTTGCCCAGCTTCACCACCTGAATCTCCCCCACCCCACCCCGGTTCCCAACTCTGTCATCATCATCAGCAGCAGCAGCAGCAACATCGTAGGCTCCTCTCAGGTTCAGCCCCGTCCGTGTCCCACCCCCCAGTGGAGCGCCTTCTCTCATGATGACAAGTTCCAAGTCTATCCATCAGCCCGTAGGGGAAAACAGTGGATCCCGACATGTAGTGCCGTGTTCTGCTTCGCCCAGCGGGGGAGCCGGTCTGGTACCCATGGCATCCTCCCAGCTGAAAGCAGAGGGCTAAACCCCCTTTCAAACAGGAGCAGGGGAATGATGGGGTCTGGCTCAGGCTCTAGGACTAACGTTCAGGTCATCTGAGAGACAAGAAGAATGGCTCCGTGGCCCACTGTCTCCCACAATGGGATGGGATGGGATAGGGCAGGTCGGGGCAGGGCGGGGCGGGGCGGGGCGGGGCGGCGGACACCGGCCACGGGGCCGACTTGTGCCCTCAGGCGCTGAGCCGGTGCACGGCACACCACACCACGGAGGCCCCTCCACGGAGGGGAGGCCCCAATGCCTTGGCTTCTATCCAAGGCTGCGACTCCAGGGGGGCCTGGGCTGTTGAGTTTCGGGGCGGGTTCCCGTCACGGAGCCTCTCACTCTTCGGGGACTTGGCGCGCGTTTCCCCGACCACCCAGAGCCCCTTGCCGCATCTCCAAGGGGGAACCACAGAACTGCTGGAGCAGGACCCTGGGCAGGCTCGGCCTTCACGGTGGTCCCGACTTGGACTTGGAGGCCAATGGATCAATCAGGAGCGAGGAGGGCCTGGGGCAGTGGGCGGGGCAGCGCAGGGCCGGATGCCCTGGGCGTCAATCAGGGCGTGGCCCACCGGCGCCCGCAGGGGGTGGAGCCTAGGGCTAGTTAAGGCCAGGGTCTGCAGCCAGAGCGCTGGAGCCAGCAGGCACAGCGCACCACCTGCACCCGCGGCCCTGCCACCCGAGGGCCCAGGAGCAGGCCAGCCCAGCGGCGCTCAGCAAGACCCCGGCGCCCCGCAGCCAGCCAGCCAGCCGCTGCCCCGAGCCGGGCCACCCACAGCCATGGAGGCAGAATGGCCGCTGCAAGAGGTCAGGCGGCTGCACACACGCCTGGCCGCCAGCACCAAGCCCCGGAAGCTCCACAAGTATCTCAGGAGACTCTCGGCCCTGCCCATGACCGCCGACCTGCTGGCGCAGACCCGCGTGCGCAAGACCGTGAAGGCCTTGCGAAGATACGAGATGGTGGGCAGCGTGGCCAGGGACCTGGCGGCCCAGTGGAAGAAGCTGGCTCGCGCGCAGCCAAGCCCTGGGCGGGCCCAGCAAGACTCGCCACCCGGCCACTCGCGCAAGCGGCCCTGGGCTGCTCTTGACGACGAGGACGACGACGACGAGAACGACGAGGTCGAGGACGACGAGGAGGACGAGGACGAGGACGACGACGAGGAGGAGGAGGAGGAGGAGGAGGAGCAAGCAGACCGAGGCGCCCCAGAACCCGGCACGGCCGTCGGCAGCCAGCCCGCCAAGCCTGCCCACGCACACAAAAGGCCCAGGAGGCTCTCCGAGCTCGAGCCGCGGACACTCGCGTCTCCTTGGCGCCCGCGCCAAGCCTTGCCGCGCTCTGGCCGCCCAGCCCAGGAGTCGGCGGACACTTCCACTTGGCACGAGGAGGACCCGGACCCTGCCCCTGCCGCGGGCCTCCGCCAGCCTGCAGAGGGACCCGCGAGGGCCCCGCACCGCGGCGCCAGCCCCCTGCCGCAAGAACACTGGGAAGAAGCCCAGGGCAAAGCGGCGCGGAGCCAAGGCCAGACCCACAAGTCGACCCCCAGGGAGAACGGCCCGCTGAGGGCCAAGGCAGGGGAGGCGCCTCCCGCCTCCCTCGGCCAGCTCTCCTCCCGCGAGGAACACGGCGCCAAGGGGAACCCCCCAGCCTCGGGGGGCCCGGCGGAGCAGGCCACAGGGCGGCCCCGCACTCCACTTTGGTCCCTCCCGCAGCTGGCTGCAGACGAGCTCGGCAAGGCCAAGCGCAAAGACCCGCGGGCAAGCCGGGCAGAAAAGACCCGGCAGCACCCCCAGAGCTGCCAGCTCCGAAGCAGGCCAGAAGACCCGCGGCCCGGGCTCCAAGACAACTCCAGCCACGTCGAGGCCGCACACGCCCACCTGGCAGCTCCTGCTTTGGCCAGCGCGGCCGGAGGCCTCCTCCCGCAGGCTGAGGCGCAACCCAGCGGCGGCGGCGGGCAGGAGCCACCGCACCAGCCCACCATGTCCTTTGAAGCATACATGACCTACGACCAACTGGAGAAGCAACAGAGCAAGGCGGGGAGACCTGGGGCCGCCGCCCTCCGAGGGAAAGGACCTCAGCGAGCAGAGCCCCCAAGCCGCGGTGCAGGTGCCGACTGGCTGCAGAAATGCCCTGAGGTGACCCACAGCCAGCAAGGGAAGCTGCAGCCGGCTGGGGCCCATGCGGCCGAGCTGCAAGACTCGGCCCCTGCCGCCGCGCCCAGCACCCACGCCAGGGATGGTCCCTCTCACCCACTGCCTTCCTGCCCACCCAGGACAAAAGCGCCCTCTGCCGCCCAGCAGGAGGAAGACGCTGCATTTTCGGGTCCCAGATTCCAGACCAAGATGCGAGTCTATGCAGGTGCCAGGCACGCAACCCGAGGGATGACGGAGAGCCCAATGTGCATCGCGGGACTGGAACCCATCGCGTCCCCCTCTGCTGGCAGAGGAGTCCCTCCTCACAGCCTCCCGGGACCTCTGCTGGAGCAGCACACGCCTGAAGAGCTGCAGCGTGTAGAGAGAGACAACCCCGAACTCCTGCAAGAAACGGATCCCTTATGGAAAAGGCACTGTCAGCGAGACTTCAAGGGGGAGAAACCGGCGGGGCAGGAGTCGTGGCGGCAGATGTACCTGCGCCTTCAGAGCGCCCGAGAGCGGCGCCTGCAAGCGCTCACGGCCGCCATCCGATCTACACACGCCAGCAAGCCCAAAGGCCGGCAGGCCAAGATGATCCGTTTCCACGGGATGCCCGGGCCTGCTGGGGATGCTCCCGGGAGGCAGGACGCGCTGCACACAGCAGGAGCCAGTGCCCCGCGTGCCCCGGGCCCCGCAGGAAGCGACCGGGCTCCTTCCTGCAGCAGCACCCAGCACAGCGACAGCAGCCTCTCTCCCCCTCCAGCGGACAGGCCAGCCCAGCCGGGCCCAAGCAAGAGACTTGCTCCCTGGGCGCCTGGGGGCACCACCAGAAAGCAGGCACCGCCTGGGGGCAGCACCAGAAAGCAGGCGCCCAAGAAAATCGCCCCTCTCATGGCTAAAAGCATCCGAGACTACAAGGCACTCTCCCGCAGGTGAACCCAGGACTCAGCGTGGACACAGAGTACGGCGAGTGGCGGAAGTCAAGGCAGTGTGCGTGGGGCCAGGAAACTCCCAAGAGAAACCACTTTCCGTCAGTCAGTCAGTCAGTCAGTCAGTCGCTCTGGGGGAACAGTGGGTGGGCTCGGAATCCTGCCAAGTTCAAAGCCTCTCCTGGGATCCTGCCTGCCTGCGGGACACTTGGATTCGGAGGGTGGTATGCCTTAGATTCCCCAAGGTGATTGGGATCAACTGGCCTCGAGTTATTCACTGGTTGCTTTGTACAGCATGCAATGGTTGGAGTGAATGCGTATTCCTGGATTGGACATGGATGGACTAATAAAGACGTAAAGCACTCAACCTGGACCTCTGTGTGTGTTTCTGTGTGTGCGTTTCTGTGTATCTCACTCTGTGTGTGTGTGTGTGTGTGTCTGTGTGTGTGTGTGTGATTTCTCCTGAGAGTAGATTTGTCCTTCTCCTTCTTGGAAACAACCCCGGTCTCTCGAGCCCTGGCTGCTCCACTTTCGATGTGGATCCCTGCTAAAGACCTGGAAAAAGCTGCGGAGGGTGGCCCAAGGGTTTGGGTCCCTGCAGCGACATGGCACATCTGGAGGAAGTGCCCGGCTCCAGGCTTCAGCCTGCTCCAGGGCTAGCCACTGCAGCCAACGGGGGAGTGAACGACCAGAAGGAAGACCACTGGGTCTCTCCCCCTACCTGAACTCAGACGTCCAAACAAATAAGGAAATTCGGAAGGAAGGAAGGAAGGAAGGAAGGATGGAAGGAAGGAAGGAAGGAAGGAGAAAGAAAGAAAGAAAAGAGAGAAAGAGAGTGAGAGAGAGAGAGAGAGAGGTGGAGGGGGAGTGGGGGGAAGGGAAGGAGAAGGCAGGAAGGCAGGAAGAAAAGAAAAAGTGTCCTGTATCTCTCTGCAGGGCAAGTTGCATTTTTCTGGTTCTGTCTCCTGATGACCCCTCCTGTTCCTCTTCTCTTGGTGCACCTGTGCTCCTGGAGCTCCTGAGGCATCTTTAGGCTCGCCTCTTGTCAAGGTCTTGTCTCCTACTCTCATCTTCTCGGGCATTTCCGGATCGATGGATTTCCACTGTCCCAGTGTGGTGGGTCACCTGCTCCTGTTTCTTAGCACTTTCTCATCGGAGGCCAAGCTTGGCAAGAGCTGCATTAGACTGTTTTCTGGGATGGGTGTCGTGTTTTCGGGACACACATTCTGGCACAGGGGGTTAAGCTGCCGCTCGAGAGGCTGGGATCCCATCTCCAAGCCCCTGTCCAATCCCCGTTGCTCTGCTTGCGACCCAGCTTCCTACAGTGACGCCCGGGAAAGCGGCAGGACGTGGCCCAAGTCTTTGGCTTCCTGCCGCGCAGGGCGAGAGACTCCCAGGGAGTTTCTGGCTCCCGGCTGCCGTCCGCACCTGCCCTGGCCATTCTGGTTGCTCGCTGGGACCAGCCGGTGGAAGACCTCTGTCTTCTCTGTCACCGTCTGTCTGAGAAAGACAAGAAGCCTTGCCCAGAAGAACGAGGTGGTTTGTTTGCTGAAGCTGAGGGTTGGCTTCGCTCCACGTCAGCTGCACCCACTCCCAGCTTCTTCTCAGCTCCGGGAGAGAAGGGGGCATGGCGAGCGCCTTTCTTCTCGGGCTCGCTTTGCATGCCCTGAAGGCGCAGCCTTGCCGAGATCTCTGCTGAGGGCTCTGCTCTTCCATCCGCTTCCTCCACTCAGCCGGGCCCGAAGGAACCGGCCCCCCACGCCACGTGAGCGGAACACGGGCGGCGGTGCCGCTCGCGAGCTCGGGGCTCCCAGGTACCGGGTCGTGCTCGGCTTTGCGCCGGCACTTGACGCGCCTGCGCTTAGGATCAGCAACCCCCACGGAGGAATCCTAGAGCTCTTGCCTCCCACAGCCCCTTCCGCTTGTCTGCTCTGCCTTCTCCGTCCCTTGGGAAGGGCTTGGACCATCTCTGGGTTCCAGTGGGATGCCAATGCCTCAGGCAGCAGCTGAACTCGCCGCCCCAGTTCTCTGGCCCTTCCTTGCCCAACTTCACCACCTGAATCTCCCCCACCCCCACCCCGGTTCCCAACTCTGTCATCATCAGCAGCAGCAGCAGCAGCAGCAGCAGCAGCAGCATCGTAGGCTCCTCTCAGGTTCAGCCCCGTCCGTGTCCCACCCCCCAGTGGAGCGCCTTCTCTCATGATGACAAGTTCCAAGTCTATCCATCAGCCCGTAGGGGAAAACAGTGGATCCCGACATGTAGTGCCGTGTTCTGCTTCGCCCAGCGGGGGAGCCGGTCTGGTACCCATGGCATCCTCCCAGTTGAAAGCAGAGGGCTAAACCCCGTTTCAAACAGGAGCAGGGGAATGATGGGGTCTGGCTCAGGCTCTAGGACTAACGTTCAGGTCATCTGAGAGAAGAGAAGGAGCATCCCTTCCGTCAAGAAGAATGGCTCCGTGGCCCACTGTCTCCCACGATGGGATGGGATGGGATAGGGCAGGTCGGGGCAGGGCAGGGCGTGGCGGGGCGGGGCGGCGGACACCGGCCACGGGGCCGACTTGTGCCCTCAGGCGCTGATCCGGTGCACGGCACACCACACCACGGAGGCCCCTCCACGGAGGGGAGGCCCCAATGCCTTGGCTTCTATCCAAGGCTGCGACTCCAGGGGGGCCTGGGCTGTTGAGTTTCGGGGCGGGTTCCTGTCAGGGAGCCTCTCACTCTTCGGGGACTTGGCGCGCGTTTCCCCGACCACCCAGAGCCCCTTGCCGCATCTCCAAGGGGGAACCACAGAACTGCTGGAGCAGGACCCTGGGCAGGCTCGGCCTTCACGGTGGTCCCGACTTGGACTTGGAGGCCAATGGATCAATCAGGAGCGAGGAGGGCCTGGGGCAGTGGGCGGGGCAGCGCAGGGCCAGATGCCCTGGGCGTCAATCAGGGCGTGGCCCACCGGCGCCCGCAGGGGGTGGAGCCTAGGGCTAGTTAAGGCCAGGGTCTGCAGCCAGAGCGCTGGAGCCAGCAGGCACAGCGCACCACCTGCACCCGCGGCCCTGCCACCCGAGGGCCCAGGAGCAGGCCAGCCCAGTGGCGCTCAGCAAGACCCCGGCGCCCCGCAGCCAGCCAGCCGCTGCCCCGAGCCGGGCCACCCACAGCCATGGAGGCAGAATGGCCGCTGCAAGAGGTCAGGCGGCTGCACGCACGCCTGGCCGCCAGCACCAAGCCCCGGAAGCTCCACAAGTATCTCAGGAGACTCTCGGCCCTGCCCATGACCGCCGACCTGCTGGCGCAGACCCGCGTGCGCAAGACCGTGAAGGCCTTGCGAAGATACGAGATGGTGGGCAGCGTGGCCAGGGACCTGGCAGCCCAGTGGAAGCAGCTGGCTCGTGCTCGCGCGCAGCCAAGCCCTGGGCGGGCCCAGCAAGACTCGCCACCCAGCCACTCGCGCAAGCGGCCCTGGGCTGCTCTTGACGACGACGACGAGGACGACGAGGTCGAGGACGACGAGGACGACGAGGACGAGGACAACGAGGAGGAGGAGGACGAGGAGGAGGAGGAGGAGGACGACGAGGAGGAGAACGAGGAGGAGGAGGAGGAGGACGACGACGACGAGGAGGAGGAGGAGGAGGAGCACGAGGAGGAGGAGGAGGGGCAAGCAGACCGAGGCGCCCCAGAACCCGGCACGGCCGTCGGCAGCCAGCCCGCCAAGCCTGCCCACGCACACAAAAGGCCCAGGAGGCTCTCCGAGCTCGAGCCGCGCACACGCGCGTCTCCTTGGCGCCCGCGCCAAGCCTTGCCGCGCTCTGGCCGCCCAGCCCAGGAGTCGGCGGACACTTCCACTTGGCACGAGGAGGACCCGGACCCTGCCCCTGCCGCGGGCCTCCGCCAGCCTGCAGAGGGACCCGCGAGGGCCCCGCACCACGGCGCCAGCCCCCTGCCGCAAGAACACTGGGAAGAAGCCCAGGGCAAAGCGGCGCGGAGCCAAGGCCAGACCCACAAGTCGACCCCCAGGGAGAACGGCCCGCTGAGGGCCAAGGCAGGGGAGGCGCCTCCCGCCTCCCTCGGCCAGCTCTCCTCCCGGGAGGAACACGGCGCCAAGGGAAACCCCCCAGCCTCGGGGGGCCCGGCGGAGCAGGCCACAGGGCGGCCCCGCACTCCACTTTGGTCCCTCCCGCAGCTGGCTGCAGACGAGCTCGGCAAGGCCAAGCGCAAAGACCCGCGGGCAAGCCGGGCAGAAAAGACCCGGCAGCACCCCCAGAGCTGCCAGCTCCGAAGCGGGCCAGAAGACCCGCGGCCCGGGCTCCAAGACAACTCCAGCCACGTCGAGGCCGCACACGCCCACCTGGCAGCTCCTGCTTTGGCCAGCGCGGCCGGAGGCCTCCTCCCGCAGGCTGAGGCGCAACCCAGCGGCGGCGGCGGGCAGGAGCCACCGCACCAGCCCACCATGTCCTTTGAAGCATACATGACCTACGACCAACTGGAGAAGCAACAGAGCAAGGCGGGGAGACCTTGGGCCGCCGCCCTCCGAGGGAAAGGACCTCAGCGAGCAGAGCCCCCAAGCCGCGGTGCAGGTGCCGACTGGCTGCAGAAATGCCCTGAGGTGACCCACAGCCAGCAAGGGAAGCTGCAGCCGGCTGGGGCCCATGCGGCCGAGCTGCAAGACTCGGCCCCTGCCGCCGCGCCCAGCACCCACGCCAGGGATGGTCCCTCTCACCCACTGCCTTCCTGCCCACCCAGGACAAAAGCGCCCTCTGCCGCCCAGCAGGAGGAAGACGCTGCATTTTCGGGTCCCAGATTCCAGACCAAGATGCAAGTCTATGCAGGTGCCAGGCACGCAACCCGAGGGATGACGGAGAGCCCAATGTGCATCGCGGGACTGGAACCCATCGCGTCCCCCTCTGCTGGCAGAGGAGTCCCTCCTCACAGCCTCCCGGGACCTCTGCTGGAGCAGCACACGCCTGAAGAGCTGCAGCGTGTAGAGAGAGACAACCCCGAACTCCTGCAAGAAACGGATCCCTTATGGAAAAGGCACTGTCAGCGAGACTTCAAGGGGGAGAAACCGGCGGGGCAGGAGTCGTGGCGGCAGATGTACCTGCGCCTTCAGAGCGCCCGAGAGCGGCGCCTGCAAGCGCTCACGGCCGCCATCCGATCTACACACGCCAGCAAGCCCAAAGGCCGGCAGGCCAAGATGATCCGTTTCCACGGGATGCCCGGGCCTGCTGGGGATGCTCCCGGGAGGCAGGACGCGCTGCACACAGCAGGAGCCAGTGCCCCGCGTGCCCCGGGCCCCGCAGGAAGCGACCGGGCTCCTTCCTGCAGCAGCACCCAGCACAGCGACAGCAGCCTCTCTCCCCCTCCAGCGGACAGGCCAGCCCAGCCGGGCCCAAGCAAGAGACTTGCTCCCTGGGCGCCTGGGGGCACCACCAGAAAGCAGGCACCGCCTGGGGGCAGCACCAGAAAGCAGGCGCCCAAGAAAATCGCCCCTCTCATGGCTAAAAGCATCCGAGACTACAAGGCACTCTCCCGCAGGTGAACCCAGGACTCAGCGTGGACACAGAGTACGGCGAGTGGCGGAAGTCAAGGCAGTGTGCGTGGGGCCAGGAAACTCCCAAGAGAAACCACTTTCCATCAGTCAGTCAGTCAGTCGCTCTGGGGGAACAGTGGGTGGGCTCGGAATCCTGCCAAGTTCAAAGCCTCTCCTGGGATCCTGCCTGCCTGCGGGACACTTGGATTTGGAGGGTGGTATGCCTTAGATTCCCCAAGGTGATTGGGATCAACTGGCCTCGAGTTATTCACTGGTTGCTTTGTACAGCATGCAATGGTTGGAGTGAATGCGTATTCCTGGATTGGACATGGATGGACTAATAAAGACGTAAAGCACTCAACCTGGACCTCTGTGTGTGTTTCTGTGTGTGCGTTTCTGTGTATCTCACTCTGTGTGTGTGTGTGTGTGTGTGTGTGTGTCTGTGTGTCTGTGTGTGTGTGTGTGATTTCTCCTGAGAGTAGATTTGTCCTTCTCCTTCTTGGAAACAACCCCGGTCTCTCGAGCCCTGGCTGCTCCACTTTCGATGTGGATCCCTGCTAAAGACCTGGAAAAAGCTGCGGAGGGTGGCCCAAGGGTTTGGGTCCCTGCAGCGACATGGCACATCTGGAGGAAGTGCCCGGCTCCAGGCTTCAGCCTGCTCCAGGGCTAGCCACTGCAGCCAACGGGGGAGTGAACGACCAGAAGGAAGACCACTGGGTCTCTCCCCCTACCTGAACTCGGACGGCCAAATAAGGAAATTCTGAAGAAAGAAAGAAAGAAAGAAAGAAAGAAAGAAAGAAAGAAAGAAAGAAAGAAAGAAAGAAAGAAAGAAAGAAATTAAATAGAGAGAGAGAGAGAGAGGTGGAGGGGGAGTGGGGGGAAGGGAAGGAGAAGGCAGGAAGAAAAGAAAAAGTGTCCTGTATCTCTCTGCAGGGCAAGTTGCATTTTTCTGGTTCTGTCTCCTGATGACCCCTCCTGTTCCTCTTCTCTTGGTGCACCTGTGCTCCTGGAGCTCCTGAGGCATCTTTAGGCTCGCCTCTTGTCAAGGTCTTGTCTCCTACTCTCATCTTCTCGGGCATTTCCGGATCGCTGGATTTCCACTGTCCCAGTGTGGTGGGTCACCTGCTCCTGTTTCTTAGCACTTTCTCATCGGAGGCCAAGCTTGGCAAGAGCTGCATTAGACTGTTTTCTGGGATGGGTGTCGTGTTTTCGGGACACACATTCTGGCACAGGGGGTTAAGCTGCCGCTCGAGAGGCTGGGATCCCATCTCCAAGCCCCTGTCCAATCCCCGTTGCTCTGCTTGCGACCCAGCTTCCTACAGTGACGCCCGGGAAAGCGGCAGGACGTGGCCCAAGTCTTTGGCTTCCTGCCGCGCAGGGCGAGAGACTGCCAGGGAGTTTCTGGCTCCCGGCTGCCGTCCGCACCTGCCCTGGCCATTCTGGTTGCTCGCTGGGACCAGCCGGTGGAAGACCTCTGTCTTCTCTGTCACCGTCTGTCTGAGAAAGACAAGAAGCCTTGCCCAGAAGAACGAGGTGGGTGGTTTGCTGAAGCTGAGGGTTGGCTTCGCTCCACGTCAGCTGCACCCACTCCCAGCTTCTTCTCAGCTCCGGGAGAGAAGGGGGCATGGCGAGCGCCTTTCTTCTCGGGCGCGCTTTGCATGCCCTGAAGGCGCAGCCTTGCCGAGATCTCTGCTGAGGGCTCTGCTCTTCCATCCGCTTCCTCCACTCAGCCGGGCCCGAAGGAACCGGCCCCCCACGCCACGTGAGCGGAACACGGGCGGCTGTGCCGCTCGCGAGCTCGGGGCTCCCAGGTACCGGGTCCTGCTCGGCTTTGCGCCGGCACTAGACGCGCCTGCGCTTAGGATCAGCAACCCCCACGGAGGAATCCTAGAGCTCTTGCCTCCCACAGCCCCTTCCGCTTGTCTGCTCTGCCTTCTCCGTCCCTTGGGAAGGGCTTGGACCATCTCTGGGTTCCAATGGGATGCCAATGCCTCGGGCAGCAGCTGAACTCGCCGCCCCAGTTCTCTGGCCCTTCCTTGCCCAGCTTCACCACCTGAATCTCCCCCACCCCCACCCCGGTTCCCAACTCTGTCATCATCAGCAGCAGCAGCAGCAGCAGCAACATCGTAGGCTCCTCTCAGGTTCAGCCCCGTCCGTGTCCCACCCCCCAGTGGAGCGCCTTCTCTCATGATGACAAGTTCCAAGTCTATCCATCAGCCCGTAGGGGAAAACAGTGGATCCCGACATGTAGTGCCGTGTTCTGCTTCGCCCAGCGGGGGAGCCGGTCTGGTACCCATGGCATCCTCCCAGTTGAAAGCAGAGGGCTAAACCCCGTTTCAAACAGGAGCAGGGGAATGATGGGGTCTGGCTCAGGCTCTAGGACTAACGTTCAGGTCATCTGAGAGAAGAGAAGGAGCATCCCTTCCGTCAAGAAGAATGGCTCCGTGGCCCACTGTCTCCCACGATGGGATGGGATGGGATAGGGCAGGTCGGGGCAGGGCAGGGCGTGGCGGGGCGGGGCGGCGGACACCGGCCACGGGGCCGACTTGTGCCCTCAGGCGCTGATCCGGTGCACGGCACACCACACCACGGAGGCCCCTCCACGGAGGGGAGGCCCCAATGCCTTGGCTTCTATCCAAGGCTGCGACTCCAGGGGGGCCTGGGCTGTTGAGTTGCGGGGCGGGTTCCTGTCAGGGAGCCTCTCACTCTTCGGGGACTTGGCGCGCGTTTCCCCGACCACCCAGAGCCCCTTGCCGCATCTCCAAGGGGGAACCACAGAACTGCTGGAGCAGGACCCTGGGCAGGCTCGGCCTTCACGGTGGTCCCGACTTCGACTTGGAGGCCAATGGATCAATCAGGAGCGAGGAGGGCCTGGGGCAGTGGGCGGGGCAGCGCAGGGCCGGATGCCCTGGGCGTCAATCAGGGCGTGGCCCACCGGCGCCCGCAGGGGGTGGAGCCTAGGGCTAGTTCAGGCCAGGGTCTGCAGCCAGAGCGCTGGAGCCAGCAGGCACAGCGCACCACCTGCACCCGCGGCCCTGCCACCCGAGGGCCCAGGAGCAGGCCAGCCCAGCGGCGCTCAGCAAGACCCCGGCGCCCCGCAGCCAGCCAGCCAGCCGCTGCCCCGAGCCGGGCCACCCACAGCCATGGAGGCAGAATGGCCGCTGCAAGAGGTCAGGCGGCTGCACGCGCGCCTGGCCGCCAGCACCAAGCCCCGGAAGCTCCACAAGTATCTCAGGAGACTCTCGGCCCTGCCCATGACCGCCGACCTGCTGGCGCAGACCCGCGTGCGCAAGACCGTGAAGGCCTTGCGAAGATACGAGATGGTGGGCAGCGTGGCCAGGGACCTGGCGGCCCAGTGGAAGAAGCTGGCTCGCGCGCAGCCAAGCCCTGGGCGGGCCCAGCAAGACTCGCCACCCAGCCACTCGCGCAAGCGGCCCTGGGCTGCTCTTGACGACGACGACGACGACGAGGACGAGGTCGAGGACGACGAGGAGGACGAGGACGAGGACAACAACGAGGAGGAGGAGGAGGAGGAGGAGGACGACGACGACGACGAGGAGGAGAACGAGGAGGAGGAGGAGGACGACGACGAGGAGGAGGAGGAGGAGGAGCACGAGGAGGAGGAGGAGGAGCAAGCAGACCGAGGCGCCCCAGAACCCGGCACGGCCGTCGGCAGCCAGCCCGCCAAGCCTGCCCACGCACACAAAAGGCCCAGGAGGCTCTCCGAGCTCGAGCCGCGGACACTCGCGTCTCCTTGGCGCCCGCGCCAAGCCTTGCCGCGCTCTGGCCGCCCAGCCCAGGAGTCGGCGGACACTTCCACTTGGCACGAGGAGGACCCGGACCCTGCCCCTGCCCCTGCCGCGGGCCTCCGCCAGCCTGCAGAGGGACCCGCGAGGGCCCCGCACCGCGGCGCCAGCCCCCTGCCGCAAGAACACTGGGAAGAAGCCCAGGGCAAAGCGGCGCGGAGCCAAGGCCAGACCCACAAGTCGACCCCCAGGGAGAACGGCCCGCTGAGGGCCAAGGCAGGGGAGGCGCCTCCCGCCTCCCTCGGCCAGCTCTCCTCCCGCGAGGAACACGGCGCCAAGGGGAACCCCCCAGCCTCGGGGGGCCCGGCGGAGCAGGCCACAGGGCGCCCCCGCACTCCACTTTGGTCCCTCCCGCAGCTGGCTGCAGACGAGCTCGGCAAGGCCAAGCGCAAAGACCCGCGGGCAAGCCGGGCAGAAAAGACCCGGCAGCACCCCCAGAGCTGCCAGCTCCGAAGCGGGCCAGAAGACCCGCGGCCCGGGCTCCAAGACAACTCCAGCCACGTCGAGGCCGCACACGCCCACCTGGCAGCTCCTGCTTTGGCCAGCGCGTCCGCAGGCCTCCTCCCGCAGGCTGAGGCGCAACCCAGCGGCGGCGGCGGGCAGGAGCCACCGCACCAGCCCACCATGTCCTTTGAAGCATACATGACCTACGACCAACTGGAGAAGCAACAGAGCAAGGCGGGGAGACCTTGGGCCGCCGCCCTCCGAGGGAAAGGACCTCAGCGAGCAGAGCCCCCAAGCCGCGGTGCAGGTGCCGACTGGCTGCAGAAATGCCCTGAGGTGACCCACAGCCAGCAAGGGAAGCTGCAGCCGGCTGGGGCCCATGCGGCCGAGCTGCAAGACTCGGCCCCTGCCGCCGCGCCCAGCACCCACGCCAGGGATGGTCCCTCTCACCCACTGCCTTCCTGCCCACCCAGGACAAAAGCGCCCTCTGCCGCCCAGCAGGAGGAAGACGCTGCATTTTCGGGTCCCAGATTCCAGACCAAGATGCAAGTCGATGCAGGTGCCAGGCACGCAACCCGAGGGATGACGGAGAGCCCAATGTGCATCGCGGGACTGGAACCCATCGCGTCCCCCTCTGCTGGCAGAGGAGTCCCTCCTCACAGCCTCCCGGGACCTCTGCTGGAGCAGCACACGCCTGAAGAGCTGCAGCGTGTAGAGAGAGACAACCCCGAACTCCTGCAAGAAACGGATCCCTTATGGAAAAGGCACTGTCAGCGAGACTTCAAGGGGGAGAAACCGGCGGGGCAGGAGTCGTGGCGGCAGATGTACCTGCGCCTTCAGAGCGCCCGAGAGCGGCGCCTGCAAGCGCTCACGGCCGCCATCCGATCTACACACGCCAGCAAGCCCAAAGGCCGGCAGGCCAAGATGATCCGTTTCCACGGGATGCCCGGGCCTGCTGGGGATGCTCCCGGGAGGCAGGACGCGCTGCACACAGCAGGAGCCAGTGCCCCGCGTGCCCCGGGCCCCGCAGGAAGCGACCGGGCTCCTTCCTGCAGCAGCACCCAGCACAGCGACAGCAGCCTCTCTCCCCCTCCAGCGGACAGGCCAGCCCAGCCGGGCCCAAGCAAGAGACTTGCTCCCTGGGCGCCTGGGGGCACCACCAGAAAGCAGGCACCGCCTGGGGGCAGCACCAGAAAGCAGGCGCCCAAGAAAATCGCCCCTCTCATGGCTAAAAGCATCCGAGACTACAAGGCACTCTCCCGCAGGTGAACCCAGGACTCAGCGTGGACACAGAGTACGGCGAGTGGGGGAAGTCAAGGCAGTGTGCGTGGGGCCAGGAAACTCCCAAGAGAAACCACTTTCCGTCAGTCAGTCAGTCAGTCAGTCAGTCGCTCTGGGGGAACAGTGGGTGGGCTCGGAATCCTGCCAAGTTCCAAGCCTCTCCTGGGATCCTGCCTGCCTGCGGGACACTTGGATTCGGAGGGTGGCATGCCTTAGATTCCCCGAGGTGATTGGGATCAACTGGCCTCGAGTTATTCACTGGGTGCTTTGTACAGCATGCAATGGTTGGAGTGAATGGGTATTCCTGGATTGGACATGGATGGACTAATAAAGACGTAAAGCACTCAATCTGGACCTCTGTGTGTGTTTCTGTGTGTGCGTTTCTGTGTATCTCACTCTGTGTGTGTGTGTGTGTGTGTCTGTGTGTGTGTGTGTGTGTGATTTCTCCTGAGAGTAGATTTGTCCTTCTCCTTCTTGGAAACAACCCCGGTCTCTCGAGTCCTGGCTGCTCCACTTTCGATGTGGATCCCTGCTAAAGACCTGGAAAAAGCTGCGGAGGGTGGCCCAAGGGTTTGGGTCCCTGCAGCCACATGGCACATCTGGAGGAAGTGCCCGGCTCCAGGCTTCAGCCTGCTCCAGGGCTAGCCACTGCAGCCAACGGGGGAGTGAACGACCAGAAGGAAGACCACTGGGTCTCTCCCCCTACCTGAACTCGGACGTCCAAACAAATAAGGAAATTCGGAAGGAAGGAAGGAAGGAAGGAAGGAAGGAAGGAAGGAAGGAAGGAAGGAAGGAGAAAGAAAGAAAGAAAGAAAGAAAAGAGAGAGAGAGAGAGAGTGAGAGAGAGAGAGAGAGAGAGAGAGAGAGAGGTGGAGTGGAGGGAAGGGAAGGAGAAGGCAGGAAGGCAGGAAGAAAAGAAAAAGTGTCCTGTATCTCTCTCCAGGGCAAGTGGCATTTTTCTGGTTCTGTCTCCTGATGACCCCTCCTGTTCCTCTTCTCTTGGTGCACCTGTGCTCCTGGAGCTCCTGAGGCATCTTTAGGCTCGCCTCTTGTCAAGGTCTTGTCTCCTACTCTCATCTTCTCGGGCATTTCCGGATCGCTGGATTTCCACTGTCCCAGTGTGGTGGGTCACCTGCTCCTGTTTCTTAGCACTTTCTCATCGGAGGCCAAGCTTGGCAAGAGCTGGATTAGACTGTTTTCTGGGATGGGTGTCGTGTTTTCGGGACACACATTCTGGCACAGGGGGTTAAGCTGCCGCTCGAGAGGCTGGGATCCCATCTCCAAGCCCCTGTCCAATCCCCGTTGCTCTGCTTGCGACCCAGCTTCCTACAGTGACGCCCGGGAAAGCGGCAGGACGTGGCCCAAGTCTTTGGCTTCCTGCCGCGCAGGGCGAGAGACTCCCAGGGAGTTTCTGGCTCCCGGCTGCCGTCCGCACCTGCCCTGGCCATTCTGGTTGCTCGCTGGGACCAGCCGGTGGAAGACCTCTGTCTTCTCTGTCACCGTCTGTCTGAGAAAGACAAGAAGCCTTGCCCAGAAGAACGAGGTGGTTTGTTTGCTGAAGCTGAGGGTTGGCTTCGCTCCACGTCAGCTGCACCCACTCCCAGCTTCTTCTCAGCTCCGGGAGAGAAGGGGGCATGGCGAGCGCCTTTCTTCTCGGGCGCGCTTTGCATGCCCTGAAGGCGCAGCCTTGCCGAGATCTCTGCTGAGGGCTCTGCTCTTCCATCCGCTTCCTCCACTCAGCCGGGCCCGAAGGAACCGGCCCCCCACGCCACGTGAGCGGAACACGGGCGGCTGTGCCGCTCGCGAGCTCGGGGCTCCCAGGTACCGGGTCGTGCTCGGCGTTGCGCCGGCACTAGACGCGCCTGCGCTTAGGATCAGCAACCCCCACGGAGGAATCCTAGAGCTCTTGCCTCCCACAGCCCCTTCCGCTTGTCTGCTCTGCCTTCTCCGTCCCTTGGGAAGGGCTTGGACCATCTCTGGGTTCCAGTGGGATGCCAATGCCTCGGGCAGCAGCTGAACTCGCCGCCCCAGTTCTCTGGCCCTTCCTTGCCCAACTTCACCACCTGAATCTCCCCCACCCCCACCCCGGTTCCCAACTCTGTCATCAGCAGCAGCAGCAGCAGCAGCAACATCGTAGGCTCCTCTCAGGTTCAGCCCCGTCCGTGTCCCACCCCCCAGTGGAGCGCCTTCTCTCATGATGACAAGTTCCAAGTCTATCCATCAGCCCGTAGGGGAAAACAGTGGATCCCGACATGTAGTGCCGTGTTCTGCTTCGCCCAGCGGGGGAGCCGGTCTGGTACCCATGGCATCCTCCCAGTTGAAAGCAGAGGGCTAAACCCCCTTTCAAACAGGAGCAGGGGAATGATGGGGTCTGGCTCAGGCTCTAGGACTAACGTTCAGGTCATCTGAGAGAAGAGAAGGAGCATCCCTTCCGTCAAGAAGAATGGCTCCGTGGCCCACTGTCTCCCACGATGGGATGGGATGGGATAGGGCAGGTCGGGGCAGGGCGGGGCGGGGCGGCGGACACCGGCCACGGGGCCGACTTGTGCCCTCAGGCGCTGATCCGGTGCACGGCACACCACACCACGGAGGCCCCTCCACGGAGGGGAGGCCCCAATGCCTTGGCTTCTGTCCAAGGCTGCGACTCCAGGGGGGCCTGGGCTGTTGAGTTGCGGGGCGGGTTCCCGTCACGAAGCCTCTCACTCTTCGGGGACTTGGCGCGCGTTTCCCCGACCACCCAGAGCCCCTTGCCGCATCTCCAAGGGGGAACCACAGAGCTGCTGGAGCAGGACCCTGGGCAGGCTCGGCCTTCACGGTGGTCCCGACTTCGACTTGGAGGCCAATGGATCAATCAGGAGCGAGGAGGGCCTGGGGCAGTGGGCGGGGCAGCGCAGGGCCAGATGCCCTGGGCGTCAATCAGGGCGTGGCCCACCGGCGCCCGCAGGGGGTGGAGCCTAGGGCTAGTTAAGGCCAGGGTCTGCAGCCAGAGCGCTGGAGCCAGCAGGCACAGCGCACCACCTGCACCCGCGGCCCTGCCACCCGAGGGCCCAGGAGCAGGCCAGCCCAGCGGCGCTCAGCAAGACCCCGGCGCCCCGCAGCCAGCCAGCCAGCCGCTGCCCCGAGCCGGGCCACCCACAGCCATGGAGGCAGAATGGCCGCTGCAAGAGGTCAGGCGGCTGCACGCACGCCTGGCCGCCAGCACCAAGCCCCGGAAGCTCCACAAGTATCTCAGGAGACTCTCGGCCCTACCCATGACCGCCGACCTGCTGGCGCAGACCCGCGTGCGCAAGACCGTGAAGGCCTTGCGAAGATACGAGATGGTGGGCAGCGTGGCCAGGGACCTGGCGGCCCAGTGGAAGCAGCTGGCTCGTGCTCGCGCGCAGCCAAGCCCTGGGCGGGCCCAGCAAGACTCGCCACCCAGCCACTCGCGCAAGCGGCCCTGGGCTGCTCTTGACGACGACGACGACGACGACGACGACGACGAGGTCGAGGACGACGAGGAGGACGAGGACGAGGACAACGAGGAGGAGGAGGAGGAGGACGAGGAGGAGGAGGAGGAGGACGACGACGACGAGGAGGAGGAGGAGCACGAGGAGGAGGAGGAGGAGCAAGCAGACCGAGGCGCCCCAGAACCCGGCACGGCCGTCGGCAGCCAGCCCGCCAAGCCTGCCCACGCACACAAAAGGCCCAGGAGGCTCTCCGAGCTCGAGCCGCGGACACTCGCGTCTCCTTGGCGCCCGCGCCAAGCCTTGCCGCGCTCTGGCCGCCCAGCCCAGGAGTCGGCGGACACTTCCACTTGGCACGAGGAGGACCCGGACCCTGCCCCTGCAGCGGGCTTCCGCCAGCCTGCAGAGGGACCCGCGAGGGCCCCGCACTGCGGCGCCGGTCCCCTGCCGCAAGAACACTGGGAAGAAGCCCAGGGCAAAGCGGCGCGGAGCCAAGGCCAGACCCACAAGTCGACCCCCAGGGAGAACGGCCCGCTGAGGGCCAAGGCAGGGGAGGCGCCTCCCGCCTCCCTCGGCCAGCTCTCCTCCCGCGAGGAACACGGCGCCAAGGGGAACCCCCCAGCCTCGGGGGGCCCGGCGGAGCAGGCCACAGGGCGGCCCCGCACTCCACTTTGGTCCCTCCCGCAGCTGGCTGCAGACGAGCTCGGCAAGGCCAAGCGCAAAGACCCGCGGGCAAGCCGGGCAGAAAAGACCCGGCAGCACCCCCAGAGCAGCCAGCTCCGAAGCGGGCCAGAAGACCCGCGGCCCGGGCTCCAAGACAACTCCAGCCACGTCGAGGCCGCACACGCCCACCTGGCAGCTCCTGCTTTGGCCAGCGCGTCCGCAGGCCTCCTCCCGCAGGCTGAGGCGCAACCCAGCGGCGGCGGCGGGCAGGAGCCACCACACCAGCCCACCATGTCCTTTGAAGCATACATGACCTACGACCAACTGGAGAAGCAACAGAGCAAGGCGGGGAGACCTGGGGCCGCCGCCCTCCGAGGGAAAGGACCTCAGCGAGCAGAGCCCCCAAGCCGCGGTGCAGGAGCCGACTGGCTGCAGAAATGCCCTGAGGTGACCCACAGCCAGCAAGGGAAGCTGCAGCCGGCTGGGGCCCATCAGCCGAGCTGCAAGACTCGGCCCCTGCCGCCGCGCCCAGCACCCACGCCAGGGATGGTCCCTCTCACCCACTGCCTTCCTGCCCACCCAGGACAAAAGCGCCCTCTGCCGCCCAGCAGGAGGAAGACGCTGCATTTTCGGGTCCCAGATTCCAGACCAAGATGCGAGTCTATGCAGGTGCCAGGCACGCAACCCGAGGGATGACGGAGAGCCCAATGTGCATCGCGGGACTGGAACCCATCGCGTCCCCCTCTGCTGGCAGAGGAGTCCCTCCTCACAGCCTCCCGGGACCTCTGCTGGAGCAGCACACGCCTGAAGGGCTGCAGCGTGTAGAGAGAGACAACCCCGAACTCCTGCAAGAAACAGATCCCTTATGGAAAAGGCACTGTCAGCGAGACTTCAAGGGGGAGAAACCGGCGGGGTTGCAGATGTACCTGCGCCTTCAGAGCGCCCGAGAGCGGCGCCTGCAAGCGCTCACGGCCGCCATCCGATCTACACACGCCAGCAAGCCCAAAGGCCGGCAGGCCAAGATGATCCGTTTCCACGGGATGCCCGGGCCTGCTGGGGATGCTCCCGGGAGGCAGGACGCGCTGCACACAGCAGGAGCCAGTGCCCCGCGTGCCCCGGGCCCCGCAGGAAGCGACCGGGCTCCTTCCTGCAGCAGCACCCAGCACAGCGACAGCAGCCTCTCTCCCCCTCCAGCGGACAGGCCAGCCCAGCCGGGCCCAAGCAAGAGACTTGCTCCCTGGGCGCCTGGGGGCACCACCAGAAAGCAGGCACCGCCTGGGGGCAGCACCAGAAAGCAGGCGCCCAAGAAAATCGCCCCTCTCATGGCTAAAAGCATCCGAGACTACAAGGCACTCTCCCGCAGGTGAACCCAGGACTCAGCATGGACACAGAGTACCGCGAGTGGGGGAAGTCAAGGCAGTGTGCGTGGGGCCAGGAAACTCCCAAGAGAAACCACTTTCCGTCAGGCAGTCAGTCAGTCAGTCAGTCGCTCTGGGGGAACAGTGGGTGGGCTCGGAATCCTGCCAAGTTCAAAGCCTCTCCTGGGATCCTGCCTGCCTGCAGGACACTTGGATTCGGAGGGTGGCATGCCTTAGATTCCCCGAGGTGATTGGGATCAACTGGCCTCGAGTTATTCACTGGTTGCTTTGTACAGCATGCAATGGTTGGAGTGAATGCGTATTCCTGGATTGGACATGGATGGACTAATAAAGACGTAAAGCACTCAACCTGGACCTCTGTGTGTGTTTCTGTGTGTGCGTTTCTGTGTATCTCACTCTGTGTGTGTGTGTGTGTGTGTGTGTCTGTGTGTGTGTGTGTGATTTCTCCTGAGAGTAGATTTGTCCTTCTCCTTCTTGGAAACAACCCCGGTCTCTCGAGTCCTGGCTGCTCCACTTTCGATGTGGATCCCTGCTAAAGACCTGGAAAAAGCTGCGGAGGGTGGCCCAAGGGTTTGGGTCCCTGCAGCCACATGGCACATCTGGAGGAAGTGCCCGGCTCCAGGCTTCAGCCTGCTCCAGGGCTAGCCACTGCAGCCAACGGGGGAGTGAACGACCAGAAGGAAGACCACTGGGTCTCTCCCCCTACCTGAACTCGGACGGCCAAACAAATAAGGAAATTCTGAAGGAAGGAAGGAAGGAAGGATGGAAGGAAGGAAGGAAGGAAGGAGAAAGAAAGAAAGAAAAGAGAGAAAGAGAGTGAGAGAGAGAGAGAGAGAGAGAGAGGTGGAGGGGGAGTGGGGGGAAGGGAAGGAGAAGGCAGGAAGGCAGGAAGGCAGGAAGAAAAGAAAAAGTGTCCTGTATCTCTCTGCAGGGCAAGTTGCATTTTTCTGGTTCTGTGTCCTGATGACCCCTCCTGTTCCTCTTCTCTTGGTGCACCTGTGCTCCTGGAGCTCCTGAGGCATCTTTAGGCTCGCCTCTTGTCAAGGTCTTGTCTCCTACTCTCATCTTCTCGGGCATTTCCGGATCGATGGATTTCCACTGTCCCAGTGTGGTGGGTCACCTGCTCCTGTTTCTTAGCACTTTCTCATCGGAGGCCAAGCTTGGCAAGAGCTGCATTAGACTGTTTTCTGGGATGGGTGTCGTGTTTTCGGGACACACATTCTGGCACAGGGGGTTAAGCTGCCGCTCGAGAGGCTGGGATCCCATCTCCAAGCCCCTGTCCAATCCCCGTTGCTCTGCTTGCGACCCAGCTTCCTACAGTGAGGCCAGGGAAAGCGGCAGGATGTGGCCCAAGTCTTTGGCTTCCTGCCGCGCAGGGCGAGAGACTCCCAGGGAGTTTCTGGCTCCCGGCTGCCGTCCGCACCTGCCCTGGCCATTCTGGTTGCTCGCTGGGACCAGCCGGTGGAAGACCTCTGTCTTCTCTGTCACCGTCTGTCTGAGAAAGACAAGAAGCCTTGCCAAGAAGAACGAGGTGGTTTGTTTGCTGAAGCTGAGGGTTGGCTTCGCTCCACGTCAGCTGCACCCACTCCCAGCTTCTTCTCAGCTCCGGGAGAGAAGGGGGCATGGGGAGCGGCCTTTCTTCTCGGGCTCGCTTTGCATGCTCTGAAGGCGCAGCCTTGCCGAGATCTCTGCTGAGGGCTCTGCTCTTCCATCCGCTTCCTCCACTCAGCCGGGTCCGAAGGAACCGGCCCCCCACGCCACGTGAGCGGAACACGGGCGGCTGTGCCGCTCGCGAGCTCGGGGCTCCCAGGTACCGGGTCGTGCTCGGCTTTGCGCCGGCACTTGACGCGCCTGCGCTTAGGATCAGCAACCCCCACGGAGGAATCCTAGAGCTCTTGCCTCCCACAGCCCCTTCCGCTTGTCTGCTCTGCCTTCTCCGTCCCTTGGGAAGGGCTTGGACCATCTCTGGGTTCCAGTGGGATGCCAATGCCTCAGGCAGCAGCTGAACTCGCCGCCCCAGTTCTCTGGCCCTTCCTTGCCCAACTTCACCACCTGAATCTCCCCCACCCCCACCCCGGTTCCCAACTCTGTCATCATCATCAGCAGCAGCAGCAGCAGCAGCAGCAGCAGCATCGTAGGCTCCTCTCAGGTTCAGCCCCGTCCGTGTCCCACCCCCCAGTGGAGCGCCTTCTCTCATGATGACAAGTTCCAAGTCTATCCATCAGCCCGTAGGGGAAAACAGTGGATCCCGACATGTAGTGCCG
This sequence comes from Oryctolagus cuniculus, assembly GCF_964237555.1. NCBI lineage: Eukaryota > Metazoa > Chordata > Mammalia > Lagomorpha > Leporidae > Oryctolagus > Oryctolagus cuniculus. The sequence continues at coordinate 30,603,605 of NC_091441.1, forward strand.
TGTTCTGCTTCGCCCAGCGGGGGAGCCGGTCTGGTACCCATGGCATCCTCCCAGTTGAAAGCAGAGGGCTAAACCCCCTTTCAAACAGGAGCAGGGGAATGATGGGGTCTGGCTCAGGCTCTAGGACTAACGTTCAGGTCATCTGAGAGAAGAGAAGGAGCATCCCTTCCGTCAAGAAGAATGGCTCCGTGGCCCACTGTCTCCCACGATGGGATGGGATGGGATAGGGCAGGTCGGGGCAGGGCAGGGCGTGGCGGGGCGGGGCGGCGGACACCGGCCACGGGGCCGACTTGTGCCCTCAGGCGCTGATCCGGTGCACGGCACACCACACCACGGAGGCCCCTCCACGGAGGGGAGGCCCCAATGCCTTGGCTTCTATCCAAGGCTGCGACTCCAGGGGGGCCTGGGCTGTTGAGTTTCGGGGCGGGTTCCTGTCAGGGAGCCTCTCACTCTTCGGGGACTTGGCGCGCGTTTCCCCGACCACCCAGAGCCCCTTGCCGCATCTCCAAGGGGGAACCACAGAACTGCTGGAGCAGGACCCTGGGCAGGCTCGGCCTTCACGGTGGTCCCGACTTGGACTTGGAGGCCAATGGATCAATCAGGAGCGAGGAGGGCCTGGGGCAGTGGGCGGGGCAGCGCAGGGCCAGATGCCCTGGGCGTCAATCAGGGCGTGGCCCACCGGCGCCCGCAGGGGGTGGAGCCTAGGGCTAGTTAAGGCCAGGGTCTGCAGCCAGAGCGCTGGAGCCAGCAGGCACAGCGCACCACCTGCACCCGCGGCCCTGCCACCCGAGGGCCCAGGAGCAGGCCAGCCCAGTGGCGCTCAGCAAGACCCCGGCGCCCCGCAGCCAGCCAGCCGCTGCCCCGAGCCGGGCCACCCACAGCCATGGAGGCAGAATGGCCGCTGCAAGAGGTCAGGCGGCTGCACGCACGCCTGGCCGCCAGCACCAAGCCCCGGAAGCTCCACAAGTATCTCAGGAGACTCTCGGCCCTGCCCATGACCGCCGACCTGCTGGCGCAGACCCGCGTGCGCAAGACCGTGAAGGCCTTGCGAAGATACGAGATGGTGGGCAGCGTGGCCAGGGACCTGGCAGCCCAGTGGAAGCAGCTGGCTCGTGCTCGCGCGCAGCCAAGCCCTGGGCGGGCCCAGCAAGACTCGCCACCCAGCCACTCGCGCAAGCGGCCCTGGGCTGCTCTTGACGACGACGACGAGGACGACGAGGTCGAGGACGACGAGGACGACGAGGACGAGGACAACGAGGAGGAGGAGGACGAGGAGGAGGAGGAGGAGGACGACGAGGAGGAGAACGAGGAGGAGGAGGAGGAGGACGACGACGACGAGGAGGAGGAGGAGGAGGAGCACGAGGAGGAGGAGGAGGGGCAAGCAGACCGAGGCGCCCCAGAACCCGGCACGGCCGTCGGCAGCCAGCCCGCCAAGCCTGCCCACGCACACAAAAGGCCCAGGAGGCTCTCCGAGCTCGAGCCGCGCACACGCGCGTCTCCTTGGCGCCCGCGCCAAGCCTTGCCGCGCTCTGGCCGCCCAGCCCAGGAGTCGGCGGACACTTCCACTTGGCACGAGGAGGACCCGGACCCTGCCCCTGCCGCGGGCCTCCGCCAGCCTGCAGAGGGACCCGCGAGGGCCCCGCACCACGGCGCCAGCCCCCTGCCGGAAGAACACTGGGAAGAAGCCCAGGGCAAAGCGGCGCGGAGCCAAGGCCAGACCCACAAGTCGACCCCCAGGGAGAACGGCCCGCTGAGGGCCAAGGCAGGGGAGGCGCCTCCCGCCTCCCTCGGCCAGCTCTCCTCCCGGGAGGAACACGGCGCCAAGGGAAACCCCCCAGCCTCGGGGGGCCCGGCGGAGCAGGCCACAGGGCGGCCCCGCACTCCACTTTGGTCCCTCCCGCAGCTGGCTGCAGACGAGCTCGGCAAGGCCAAGCGCAAAGACCCGCGGGCAAGCCGGGCAGAAAAGACCCGGCAGCACCCCCAGAGCTGCCAGCTCCGAAGCGGGCCAGAAGACCCGCGGCCCGGGCTCCAAGACAACTCCAGCCACGTCGAGGCCGCACACGCCCACCTGGCAGCTCCTGCTTTGGCCAGCGCGGCCGGAGGCCTCCTCCCGCAGGCTGAGGCGCAACCCAGCGGCGGCGGCGGGCAGGAGCCACCGCACCAGCCCACCATGTCCTTTGAAGCATACATGACCTACGACCAACTGGAGAAGCAACAGAGCAAGGCGGGGAGACCTTGGGCCGCCGCCCTCCGAGGGAAAGGACCTCAGCGAGCAGAGCCCCCAAGCCGCGGTGCAGGTGCCGACTGGCTGCAGAAATGCCCTGAGGTGACCCACAGCCAGCAAGGGAAGCTGCAGCCGGCTGGGGCCCATGCGGCCGAGCTGCAAGACTCGGCCCCTGCCGCCGCGCCCAGCACCCACGCCAGGGATGGTCCCTCTCACCCACTGCCTTCCTGCCCACCCAGGACAAAAGCGCCCTCTGCCGCCCAGCAGGAGGAAGACGCTGCATTTTCGGGTCCCAGATTCCAGACCAAGAAGCAAGTCTATGCAGGTGCCAGGCACGCAACCCGAGGGATGACGGAGAGCCCAATGTGCATCGCGGGACTGGAACCCATCGCGTCCCCCTCTGCTGGCAGAGGAGTCCCTCCTCACAGCCTCCCGGGACCTCTGCTGGAGCAGCACACGCCTGAAGAGCTGCAGCGTGTAGAGAGAGACAACCCCGAACTCCTGCAAGAAACGGATCCCTTATGGAAAAGGCACTGTCAGCGAGACTTCAAGGGGGAGAAACCGGCGGGGCAGGAGTCGTGGCGGCAGATGTACCTGCGCCTTCAGAGCGCCCGAGAGCGGCGCCTGCAAGCGCTCACGGCCGCCATCCGATCTACACACGCCAGCAAGCCCAAAGGCCGGCAGGCCAAGATGATCCGTTTCCACGGGATGCCCGGGCCTGCTGGGGATGCTCCCGGGAGGCAGGACGCGCTGCACACAGCAGGAGCCAGTGCCCCGCGTGCCCCGGGCCCCGCAGGAAGCGACCGGGCTCCTTCCTGCAGCAGCACCCAGCACAGCGACAGCAGCCTCTCTCCCCCTCCAGCGGACAGGCCAGCCCAGCCGGGCCCAAGCAAGAGACTTGCTCCCTGGGCGCCTGGGGGCACCACCAGAAAGCAGGCACCGCCTGGGGGCAGCACCAGAAAGCAGGCGCCCAAGAAAATCGCCCCTCTCATGGCTAAAAGCATCCGAGACTACAAGGCACTCTCCCGCAGGTGAACCCAGGACTCAGCGTGGACACAGAGTACGGCGAGTGGCGGAAGTCAAGGCAGTGTGCGTGGGGCCAGGAAACTCCCAAGAGAAACCACTTTCCATCAGTCAGTCAGTCAGTCGCTCTGGGGGAACAGTGGGTGGGCTCGGAATCCTGCCAAGTTCAAAGCCTCTCCTGGGATCCTGCCTGCCTGCGGGACACTTGGATTTGGAGGGTGGTATGCCTTAGATTCCCCAAGGTGATTGGGATCAACTGGCCTCGAGTTATTCACTGGTTGCTTTGTACAGCATGCAATGGTTGGAGTGAATGCGTATTCCTGGATTGGACATGGATGGACTAATAAAGACGTAAAGCACTCAACCTGGACCTCTGTGTGTGTTTCTGTGTGTGCGTTTCTGTGTATCTCACTCTGTGTGTGTGTGTGTGTGTGTGTGTGTGTCTGTGTGTCTGTGTGTGTGTGTGTGATTTCTCCTGAGAGTAGATTTGTCCTTCTCCTTCTTGGAAACAACCCCGGTCTCTCGAGCCCTGGCTGCTCCACTTTCGATGTGGATCCCTGCTAAAGACCTGGAAAAAGCTGCGGAGGGTGGCCCAAGGGTTTGGGTCCCTGCAGCGACATGGCACATCTGGAGGAAGTGCCCGGCTCCAGGCTTCAGCCTGCTCCAGGGCTAGCCACTGCAGCCAACGGGGGAGTGAACGACCAGAAGGAAGACCACTGGGTCTCTCCCCCTACCTGAACTCGGACGGCCAAATAAGGAAATTCTGAAGAAAGAAAGAAAGAAAGAAAGAAAGAAAGAAAGAAAGAAAGAAAGAAAGAAAGAAAGAAATTAAATAGAGAGAGAGAGAGAGAGGTGGAGGGGGAGTGGGGGGAAGGGAAGGAGAAGGCAGGAAGAAAAGAAAAAGTGTCCTGTATCTCTCTGCAGGGCAAGTTGCATTTTTCTGGTTCTGTCTCCTGATGACCCCTCCTGTTCCTCTTCTCTTGGTGCACCTGTGCTCCTGGAGCTCCTGAGGCATCTTTAGGCTCGCCTCTTGTCAAGGTCTTGTCTCCTACTCTCATCTTCTCGGGCATTTCCGGATCGCTGGATTTCCACTGTCCCAGTGTGGTGGGTCACCTGCTCCTGTTTCTTAGCACTTTCTCATCGGAGGCCAAGCTTGGCAAGAGCTGCATTAGACTGTTTTCTGGGATGGGTGTCGTGTTTTCGGGACACACATTCTGGCACAGGGGGTTAAGCTGCCGCTCGAGAGGCTGGGATCCCATCTCCAAGCCCCTGTCCAATCCCCGTTGCTCTGCTTGCGACCCAGCTTCCTACAGTGACGCCCGGGAAAGCGGCAGGACGTGGCCCAAGTCTTTGGCTTCCTGCCGCGCAGGGCGAGAGACTCCCAGGGAGTTTCTGGCTCCCGGCTGCCGTCCGCACCTGCCCTGGCCATTCTGGTTGCTCGCTGGGACCAGCCGGTGGAAGACCTCTGTCTTCTCTGTCACCGTCTGTCTGAGAAAGACAAGAAGCCTTGCCCAGAAGAACGAGGTGGTTTGTTTGCTGAAGCTGAGGGTTGGCTTCGCTCCACGTCAGCTGCACCCACTCCCAGCTTCTTCTCAGCTCCGGGAGAGAAGGGGGCATGGCGAGCGCCTTTCTTCTCGGGCGCGCTTTGCATGCCCTGAAGGCGCAGCCTTGCCGAGATCTCTGCTGAGGGCTCTGCTCTTCCATCCGCTTCCTCCACTCAGCCGGGTCCGAAGGAACCGGCCCCCCACGCCACGTGAGCGGAACACGGGCGGCTGTGCCGCTCGCGAGCTCGGGGCTCCCAGGTACCGGGTCGTGCTCGGCGTTGCGCCGGCACTAGACGCGCCTGCGCTTAGGATCAGCAACCCCCACGCAGGAATCCTAGAGCTCTTGCCTCCCACAGCCCCTTCCGCTTGTCTGCTCTGCCTTCTCCGTCCCTTGGGAAGGGCTTGGACCATCTCTGGGTTCCAATGGGATGCCAATGCCTCGGGCAGCAGCTGAACTCGCCGCCCCAGTTCTCTGGCCCTTCCTTGCCCAACTTCACCACCTGAATCTCCCCCACCCCCACCCCGGTTCCCAACTCTGTCATCATCATCAGCAGCAGCAGCAGCAGCAACATCGTAGGCTCCTCTCAGGTTCAGCCCCGTCCGTGTCCCACCCCCCAGTGGAGCGCCTTCTCTCATGATGACAAGTTCCAAGTCTATCCATCAGCCCGTAGGGGAAAACAGTGGATCCCGACATGTAGTGCCGTGTTCTGCTTCGCCCAGCGGGGGAGCCGGTCTGGTACCCATGGCATCCTCCCAGTTGAAAGCAGAGGGCTAAACCCCCTTTCAAACAGGAGCAGGGGAATGATGGGGTCTGGCTCCGGTTCTAGGACTAACGTTCAGGTCATCTGAGAGAAGAGAAGGAGCATCCCTTCCATCAAGAAGAATGGCTCCGTGGCCCACTGTCTCCCACGATGGGATGGGATAGGGCAGGTCGGGGCAGGGCGGGGCGGGGCGGCGGACACCGGCCACGGGGCCGACTTGTGCCCTCAGGCGCTGATCCGGTGCACGGCACACCACACCACGGAGGCCCCTCCACGGAGGGGAGGCCCCAATGCCTTGGCTTCTATCCAAGGCTGCGACTCCAGGGGGGCCTGGGCTGTTGAGTTTCGGGGCGGGTTCCTGTCAGGGAGCCTCTCACTCTTCGGGGACTTGGCGCGCGTTTCCCCGACCACCCAGAGCCCCTTGCCGCATCTCCAAGGGGGAACCACAGAACTGCTGGAGCAGGACCCTGGGCAGGCTCGGCCTTCACGGTGGTCCCGACTTCGACTTGGAGGCCAATGGATCAATCAGGAGCGAGGAGGGCCTGGGGCAGTGGGCGGGGCAGCGCAGGGCGGATGCCCTGGGCGTCAATCAGGGCGTGGCCCACCGGCGCCCGCAGGGGGTGGAGCCTAGGGCTAGTTCAGGCCAGGGTCTGCAGCCAGAGCGCTGGAGCCAGCAGGCACAGCGCACCACCTGCACCCGCGGCCCTGCCACCCGAGGGCCCAGGAGCAGGCCAGCCCAGCGGCGCTCAGCAAGACCCCGGCGCCCCGCAGCCAGCCAGCCAGCCGCTGCCCCGAGCCGGGCCACCCACAGCCATGGAGGCAGAATGGCCGCTGCAAGAGGTCAGGCGGCTGCACGCACGCCTGGCCGCCAGCACCAAGCCCCGGAAGCTCCACAAGTATCTCAGGAGACTCTCGGCCCTGCCCATGACCGCCGACCTGCTGGCGCAGACCCGCGTGCGCAAGACCGTGAAGGCCTTGCGAAGATACGAGATGGTGGGCAGCGTGGCCAGGGACCTGGCGGCCCAGTGGAAGAAGCTGGCTCGCGCGCAGCCAAGCCCTGGGCGGGCCCAGCAAGACTCGCCACCCAGCCACTCGCGCAAGCGGCCCTGGGCTGCTCTTGACGACGACGACGAGGACGACGAGGTCGAGGACGACGAGGAGGACGAGGACGAGGACAACAACGAGGAGGAGAAGGAGGAGGACGAGGACGACGAGGAGGAGAACGAGGAGGAGGAGGACGACGACGAGGAGGAGGAGGAGGAGGAGCACGAGGAGGAGGAGGAGGAGCAAGCAGACCGAGGCGCCCCAGAACCCGGCACGGCCGTCGGCAGCCAGCCCGCCAAGCCTGTCCACGCACACAAAAGGCCCAGGAGGCTCTCCGAGCTCGAGCCGCGGACACTCGCGTCTCCTTGGCGCCCGCGCCAAGCCTTGCCGCGCTCTGGCCGCCCAGCCCAGGAGTTGGCGGACACTTCCACTTGGCACGAGGAGGACCCGGACCCTGCCCCTGCCGCGGGCCTCCGCCAGCCTGCGGAGGGACCCAATATCTTCGCTCTGTCCAAGTGTGTGACCCCACGGGGGAGTGGGCTGTTCAGTTTTGAAGGTGGTTCCTGTCACCTGTTATTCTTAGGGTTTTGGCAGTCTTTTGTTGTATGTCAATCTAGATACTTTCTAGGGGGATTTTTTCTATTCATTCATGTCATCATATGCAATGACTTAACTACTTTCTATGTTTATCCAGTGTGTTTTTCAAGTAAAAGCCTGCACCTGGTGCCAGCCTTTGGTACCCTGGGTAAAGCTACTTCCTTATTTGCTGGCTTTCCATATATTCACCAGTTCAAACCTAAACCACCCTGAAAAAGCATGGTTAGAAATATATCAGGGTGATGAGATTTACAGTTTTGGTATTTAAATGAAGAACTAACAAAATTTATTTTTTAGAAAAGAAATGCCATAAGGATATTGTAATAAATCCCTGTTACTCGCATGGATGGAGACATGAGAGGTGGGGAATGGTATGGCTGAGTAAGGCTGGGGAGCGGAGGGGTATGAGGAGGGGTCTCTGTGAGTACCAATGTGGCATTAGCGTAGTGTTCCAGTTTACTGCTGAGTCTCCCTCTCTTCCCTGTCTTCATTCTTCCAGGCTGGGGAAGAATGTGGTTCAACAAACAGCCACAGCATTTTAAAAGACAGACATAAGGCTGCAGCAGCGGTCAGTAGTGAAATGGTTAATCTGCCTTGTGTAAGAGCCAAGCACTTAAAACATAATAGTTACTTAAAATTCAGCTTAGCTTTATGGTGATTTAGAGTTTGTTTAATTAGTATTTAGAACAGCACATTGTGTATAGCTATTGGTATTTCAATAGATGCTTAAATGTTTTTAACATTTAAAGTTTAATAAGCTTCAGTTCTTTGAAGAAAAACACTGATGTAATTAAATTTTCAATTACTCTAGTTTTTTTTAGGGGCCCAAACAATTAATAAAAGCTAAGGCATTTAGCTATGCTCATTTTAAAAACTAGTCAACCGCCTCATTATTTGGCTAACCCTTACACTAGGTATCATTTAATATAAAATGATCACCTGGGCAGAGTAGCAACTTTTCTGAAGTCCATATAATGACTTGGAGAATAAATAAAAGTAACTTTGTTTTATGATGATTTTGTGTGTACACATGAAGGTGTGGATAAAGTAAGGCTTTCTAAAAAACACCCCTATGCATTGATACTAAATATTATTTGGTTTTGATTGTGTGATCAAATTAGAACACTGAAGTCAGGGCTGGCACTGTGGCAGATTGGGTAAAGCCACCGCCTGCAGTGCTGGCATCCCATATGGGCACCAGTTCGAGTCTGAGCTGCTCCACTTCTCATCCAGCTCTCTGCTATGGCCTGGGAAAGCAGTAGAAGATGGCCTAAGTCCTTGGGCCCCTGCACCTGCATAGGAAACCAGGAAGAAGTTCCTGGCTCCTGGCTTCGGATCGGTGCAGCTCCAGCCATTATGGCCAATTGGGGAGTGAACCAGTGGATGAAAGACTCTGTCTCTGTCTCTGTCTCTCTGCCTCTCCTTCTCTCTGTAACTCTGCCTTTCAAATAAATAAATAAATCTAAAAAAAAAAAACAAAAACAAACAAACAAAAAAAAAACAAACAAACAAAAAAAACACTGAGACCATTGCTCCTCATAGCTTGCTTAGCTTTAGGGCATTTTAGAGGATTCTGGCATTCAGGTTGAAAAAAGGAAATAGCAGAGGTAAACAGATTAGATAGTCTCACCTTAATAAAACACTAAATTATAAGTAGAATAAGTAAAAATTCTCCATTCTTACAACTTTGCTACTCAAAGATCAGCATCGGCATCAATATTTTCCTGGAGCTTGTGACACAGCTTTGTTTATTGGGATTCTCCAGAGAGGCAAAACATAAAATACATAAAAATACCTGAAGAGAAAGAGAGAGAGAGTGTGTGTGTGTGTATCATACCTCAGTGTCTGTGGCAGATTGGTTTCAGAAACCCCTATGGGTACCAAAATCCTTGGATGCTCAAGTCTCTCATATAAAATGGCGTAGTATTTGCATATAATCTACTCATACGTCCTGTATAGTTTAAATCATCTCCAGATTAATTATAACAACTAATATAATGTAAGTGCTACATAAAAAGTTGTTATAATGTATTGTTTAGGGAATAATGACAAGGAAAAAAGTCTGTACATGTTTAGCACAGACACTTTTTTTCCCAAACATATTTTTAACCTAAGTTGGGTTGAATCTGAGCATTTGGAACTTTTAGACCCAGAGTGCCAACTATACTTATATACACCCATACATACTTGTACATACATAGTTGTGTATATATATGTACGAATGTGGATTTACACAAGGGTACCTCAGAAATGTTCATAGAAAATGGTATGAAAAGTGTATTTTGATGCAAAGAACATTTTGGAATCCAAGTATCATTTTTTCATCATATGCATTTCAATGAACTTTCTCAAGACCTTCCTCACATGTGGAGAGAGATCTATTATAAGGAATTCACTCAAGAAATTATGAAGAAGGCGAACTGCAGACTCAGTCACTGGGGAGTCTGAAGTGCTGAGTCAGGAGAGCCGATGGGGCAGGTGGTGTTCTAAGGCTAACAGGCTCAAGACTTGGGAAAAGTCAGTATTTCAGATGGAGTTCAAAGGCAGGGGGTAATCCAAGTTCCGGCTCGAAGGCAATAAGATAGGAGGGATTCGCTCTTACTTGTAGGAGGCTCATCCATTTGGTTCTATTCAGGCTCCCCCTGTAGGAAGGGCCATCTGCTTTTGTGAGTCTATTGATTTAAATGCTGATCTCACCCAGAAACACTCTCAGACAATCTCACAGACAATTGTGTTAATCAAATTTCTGGGCACCCTTTGCCCAGTTGAGTTGAGCCGTAAAATTAACAATCACAATTAGTACCATTCCTCTAAACTACTAGGTCAGAATCTGAGTTTTCTAACATTTCACATGTTTAGTGTGCACAGTAAAAACATGATCAATTTATCAGTCAGGAGCTAGGTTGCAGTCTGCTCTAGTGTGGGGGAAGAACCAGCAAGTAAATATTCAATTACAATCTCCTGGGATAAAGGGTGGTGTGTGATGTTTACTCACTGCTCTAAGAAGGGACTCTATCACACTGGTAAGGGGGCTGGCAAAGAAAGACAAACTTAGATCCTAAAAAACTGGCAAGAATTAAAGTGTTAGGGAAAGAAAAGCCCATCAAGGAGACCAGGAAGAAAAGTAGAAAAGCCAGGGGACTGTAGTATCCTGCAAAGAAGAGAAGAGGGGGGCCCAGTGCGTGGTGTAGGGAGTAAAGTTACCTCCTGCAGTGTCTGCATCCCACATGGGAGCTGGTTCCAGTCCTAGCTGCTCCACTTACAATCCACCTCCCTGCTAATGCGTCTGGGAAAGCAGTGGACGATGGCCCTGGGACTTGGGTCCCTGCCACTTATGTGGGAGGCCCGGAAGAAGCTCCTGGCCCCTGGCTTCAGCCTGCTCCAGCCCTGGTTGTTGTGGCCATTTGGGGAGTAAACCATCAGATGGATGATCTCCCTCCTCTCTGTAACTCTGCTTTTTCAAATAAATAAATAAATCCTTAAAAAGAGAGAGTGAGAGAGAAGAGGGATTTCCTAAGAATAATCAACAGTTTCAGTGCTTCTACTTACAGATATCTCAATATACTGGCACCATGTTTTATAGATTGGGGGACTAAATATTGTTTAAAATGAGTCAATGAATAAATGCATATTTACCTAAGTGCTAATCAAGTGAAAACCAGGATATCAATAAAAAGCATTTAACACTCATCCTCAGGTTCAGTTATCATATCAAAGAAACATCCATATTTGAAACTAAATTTGGGGGCCAGCGCTGTGGTACAGTGGGTTAAAGCCCTGGCCTGAGGCGCCAGCATCCCATATGGGTGCTGGTTCTGGTCCTGGCTGCTCCTCTTCAGATCCAACTCTCTGCTGTGGCCTGGGAGGGCAGTGGAGGATGGCCCAAGTCCTTGGGCCCCTGCATCCATGTGGGAGACCAAAAAGAAGCTCCTGGCTCATGGCTTCCAATCGGCACAGCTCCGGCTGTTGTGGCCATCTGGGGAGTGAACCGTTGGATGGAAGACCTTTCTCTCTCTCTCTCTCTGCCTCTCCTCTCTCTGTGTAACTCTGACTTTCAAATAAATAAAATAAATATTTTAAAAAATAAATTTGAACATATAAACATATGTATGATGAATGTCTAACTCAAAATCAACAAAAAAATAAAGTTAACTTTTAGATATGAATCATATATCAGTCTGTATTTTAGTATTCACTTTTCTGAAACTACCCCCATATCTGCAACTGGTATGAGTCATTGTACCCAGAAGATACACAAAATATAAATAAACAAAAAGTGTTCCAGAGGCCAGCCATTGGTCTCTGCTCCCTCCCCAAACCGTATTAATAGGATGGCAAAAATAATAAAAATCTTCAGCCTGTCAAGGATAAAGAATCCAGAAGGGGAGATGATGATGGACAGATAATGCCAATAGAATTGACAGATGGAAAGCTTAACAGATAATAGGCAGCTGACTTAGGAAACCAAAGGTAGAAGCCAAAAATAAATAAAATAAAAATAATGAAAACTAACAGCTACAGAGGAAGAAGCCAACAAGAAGCAAACAGACATCAATGACAGAACCCTAGAAACTTGTAGCAAAGGAGAGCACCAGGGCCCTCAGGAGTCACCAGCACCACCAAAGGCAGCAAGAAAACCTGAGGGACAAGATGGACATAGCCTGACAGACTTCCTCCCCAAACCCAATCATGTGCCAATCCCCCCCAACCCCAGCCAGAAGACTGGGAGCTGACTCTCGGAGGAAACTCAGGCAGAGAGACTTTGCAGGCAACGCTACCTTTAGGAAGGAGTAACTGGAAGTCATCAAATACACTGAACAGGGAGCCAAAGCCCCGCATCCCAGTGCTCATTCCACCTGTTCAGCTTCACAGCTGTCTTGCCCAGCTCAGCTCCAACAACACTGCAACCAAACTTACTCTGCTCTTGTGCCCTAAAATAGAATGTAGAGGATCTCTCCCAGGGCATGTGGAAGACAGAGAAAAGACCTACAGATGCAGATTGCTGGTAATCCTCCAGTGAAGAGGCCCCAGGCTACAGAGAAACCCACCTTTATTAAACACGATTATAAGTCACTTTCAAGGGCCTCATTCTTAAAACCAAACAGCCAAGGATCACGTACTTTTGAGGAGAATCTCCCACATGAAAAACAAATTCACAGGCAAAAAATGCAAAGAGGAACTTGGGGGGTAATAGACAAAAGGCTGGGAATGAAAGAAGTCTAAAAATAAGAGAATGAGAGAAGGAAAGAAAAGGAAGAAGGGAGGGAAGGAGAAGGAAAGGAGGGAGGGAGGGAGGAAGGCTCCTCTGCAAAACAAAAGGAACCATGGCCTCTTGCAAGAACAGGATATTGTAAAAAAGAAGAAGAAGAAGAAGAAGAAGAAGAAGAAGAAGAAGAAGAAGAAGAAGAAGAAGAAGGAGAGGGAGAGGGAGAGGGAGAGGGAGAGGGAGAGGGAGAGGGAGAGGGAGAGGGAGAGGGAGAGGGAGAGGGAGAGGGAGAGGGAGAGGGAGAGGGAGAGGGAGAGGGAGAGGGAGAGGGAGAGGGAGAGGGAGAGGGAGAGGGAGAGGGAGAGGGAGAGGGAGAGGGAGAGGGAGAGGGAGAAGAAAAGAAAAGAAAAGAAAAGAAAAGAAAAGAAAGGAAAAAAGAAAAGAAAAGAAAAATGACACACTCAGACAACGAATAAGAAAGCACCTGGAAATAAAATCATCACATCAGAAATTAAAAATTCAATAAATATGGAGCCAATGTTGTGGCATAAAGGATTGAGCTTCTGCCTGCAACCACAGCATCCCATATGGGCACCAGCTTGAGTCCTGGATGCTCCACTCCCTGCTAATGCACCTGGGAAAGCAGTGGAGGATGGCTCAAGTGCTTGGTCTCCTGCACCCATGTGGGAGACCTGGATGAAGCTCCTGGCTCCAGGTTTTAGCCCAGCCCAGCCCTGGCTATTGTGGCCATTTGGGGAGTGAACCAGTGGATGGAAGTACCCTCTCTCTCTCTCTGCAACTCTACCTTTCAAAAAAAAATTCAGGGGCCAGTACTGTGGTGCAGTGGATTAACGCCCTGGCCTGAAGAGCCAGCATCTCATATGTGCACCGGTTCAAGACCCAGCTGCTCCTCTTCTGATCCAGCTCTCTGCTATGGCCTGTGAGAGCAGAAGATGGCCCAAGTCCTTGGGCCCCTGCATCCACATGGGAGACCTGGAAGAAGTTCCTGGTTCCTGGCTTCGGATCAGTGCAGCTCCGGCCATTGTGGCCATCTAGGAAGTGAACCATTGGATGGAAGACCTTTGTCTCTCTCTCTCTCTCTCTCTCTCTCCCTCTCCCTCTCCCTCTTTCTCTGCCTCTCCTCTCTCTGTGTAACTCTGACTTTCAAATAAATAAATAATTCTTTTTAAAAATTCAATAAATAGAATGACATAAAAAGTTGAGACGATCTCTTGACAAGTAAACTAAGAGAAAATTGAGGTATGTAAAACACACACACACACACACACACACAACCAGAAGCTCAATTTTGAAGTCAAATATTCAATGAATAGGACTTCATAGAGAGAGAAAGAGGAGAATTGTCTACAGAAATAATGCAAGACTCTTTTCCAGAATTGAGGGCATGACTTCCCTGATGTAAATGTCCCATAACACCATACCAGCAATGGAAAATGATTCTCAACAAGCCATAGCTCATGGAAATTCAGAACCTAGGAATGTTAAAGAGATGATTTTAAAAGCTTTCAGAGAAAGAATAGAATCAGATTTCTCACAGTTATGGGAAGCTAAAAGGTAATGGAGCAACATATTCTCAATTGAGAGGAAATCGATTCCACTCTAGAATATTAATCTTGGATAAGCTATCAATCAAGATGAAAGGAGAATAAAGCTTCATATATACCCTGTTTCAAAAACTTTACCTGACATCCATGTACCTTTTCTCAAGAAATGGTTGGCTGGTGTGTTTCACTACAATATGGATGCATCACAGGTTATACTTTGTTTTTTATTTAACTTTTGGAATAAGACAATCATATCTTATCAGATGCCTTATTTTTTGGCTTATTCTCAATGTATTTTTTAATATTTATTTTATTTTCTGAAAGGCAGAGTTGCAGAGAGAAAGGGAGAGACAGGAAGAGAGAGACAGAGACAGACAGAGATCTTCTATCCTCTGGTTCACTCCCCAGATGGCCACAATGGCTACGGCAAATGCCCACAATGGTTGATGCTGAGCCAGGCCAAAGCCAAGAGCTTCATCCATGTCTCCCTCATGGGTACAGGTGCCCAAGCATTTGGGCCATCTCCACTGTTTTTACAGGCCATTAGCAGGAAGCTAGATCAGAAGTGGAGTAGCTGGGACACAACTTGGTGCCCATATGGGATATCAGCATTGCAGGTAGAGGCTTAACCCACTATGCCACAACACCAGCTCCAGGAAATAGCATTTCTGACATGGGCAAGAGAGACTGGGATTTCTCAAAAGAAAACTGTGTGGCAAACCCAGAGAGTAACCGGGTCACACAGCAGAGTAGGTGGGAAGTGTGGAAAAGATGCCACCAAGAAATAAACAAACATGGGCTCAGAAATTACCAGGTGAATGTCACCATATTTAGAAGAATTTTACAGTTCTGGCAGAAAGTTTTGAAAGGAAGTGGTGTTGGGGCCGGCATTGTGGTGTGGCAAGTAAAGCCCCTGCCTGCAATGCCGGCATCCCTCACATCCCGGCTGCTCCACTTCCCATCCAGCTCCCTGCTAAGTGCCTGGAAAAGCAGTAGATGATGGCCCAAATGCCTGGGTCCCTGCCACAAAAATGGAGGCCTGAGAAGCTGCTGGCTCCTGTCTCCTGCCCTGCCCCAGCACTGGACACTGCGGCCATCAGAGAAATGAACCAGCAGATGGAATATCTCCCTTTCTCTCTGTGTCTCCCTCTTTCTGTAACTCCGACTTTCAAGATAAATAAAACTAAAAAAAAAAAAAAAAGGTGATGTAAATACATTGAGAATAAGCCAAAAAATAAGGCATCTGTTAAGATATGACTGTCTTATTCCAAAAGTTAAATAAAAAACAAAGCATAACCTCAGTATATTGTAGTGCTTGGTTGTAACTAGTATTCCTCTGAACACTGAAAAGTGACTCAATGAAAACTGTGATGGGATTTCTCTCCATTTTGAAATATGGGAAGAAACGAATGTGCTGATGGTGGTGGTGGGGAGTGGAGGGGTTGGGTGACGTAGAAGACAGCCAAACGCTCATTTTCCCTAAAAGTGAGTACATCACATCTGAGGATGAAAAACCAAGCTGCAGGAGTGTGACTGTGTTATCCAAGGAAGCTGCTGGAAGGGGTGAAGGACTTGCTTCTGCTGGGAGCAATGATTAAGGGCAGAGGAAGTGAAGCAGGAGCCTAAGTTCTTTTTTTTTTTTTTAAATATTTTATTTATTTATTCCAAAGTCAGAGAGTTACACAGAGAGAAGAGAGGCAAAGAGAGAGAAAGTGAGGTCTTCTATCCAATGGTTCACTCCCCAGATGGCCGCAATGGCTGGAGCTGCACCAATCCAAAGCCAGGAGCCAGGAGCTTCTTCCAGGTCTCCCACATGGGTACAGGGGTCCAAGGACTTGGGCCATCTTCTACTGCTTTCCCAGGCCATAGCAGAGAGCTGGATCAGAAGAGGAGCAGCTGGGACTAGAATCTGCACCCATATGAGATGCTGGCGCTTCAGGCCAGAGCGTTAACCCACGGTGCCACAGCGCCCGCCCCAGTTCTTTTGAATGATTCAAAATTATAAGCTATGCTCACATTATTTTGCTAAAAAAATAAAAATCTAATTGAAAATATGTGTATATATACACAATTTGAGACAATAAAAATCAAAAACAGGAAAAGGAAATATTCTGGAAGTCCTAATGCAGTAGCTGATGTAGATGATCCAAATTCCTGTGGACCTGCAATTCTCTTTAACCAATTCACCAGATCACCTTCCTGACCTCCAGCTTAACCCCTTCCCCAGACCCCTAATCAGCACAATTCCTTGCACAGAGAAGATGAAGCCATCAGTGTGCACACCTAAATATTGCCCTAGCGCCATCTAGGGACTAAAACAAGAAATAAAACTTGGGTCTCTACCTAGAAGTGAACAAGAAATCTGTTAGGAGGCTATGCAATATGTAGGCAACAGATTTAATATAAATCAATCACAAGTAAGTATTCAATTGCATAGTACAGACTAGAGGGAGCTCAGAATTGTCAGATCAGCAAGAATGAGGCTGGGGCGAGTGTTGTGGTGAAGGGAAGTAAGCCACCACTTGCGATACTGGCATCCCCTATCAGAACACCATTTCCAATAGATGCTCCATTTCCAATCCAGCTTCCTGTTAATGCATCCTGGGAGGCAGTAAACGATGGCTCAAGTGATTGGGCCCCTGCCACCCAGGTGAGAGACCTGAATGGAGATGTGGGCTCCTGGCTTCAGCCTGGCCCAGCCATCACTGTTGTGGGTATTTGGAGAGTGAACCAGTGGATTGATCTCTCTCTATCTCCTTTTGTCACCCTGCCTTTTAAATAAATAAACCATTTGAGAGAGAGAGAAGGAATGTGGCTGGAGCAGCAAGAGGCAAAGCAGAAGGTGGTGAGGGAGATCCTGGAGCAGAATTTGGGCTGTACCACTGCAGTACTTTATAGGTATGGTCAAGCTTCTTTTCTTCTCCAAGTGTAGTGGAAAGCCACTAAAAGGGTCCCAATGAGAGAGTGACACAATTTTTTAAAAAAATATTTATTTATTTATTTATTGGAAAAACAAAATTACAGAGGAGGGGGGGGATAGGGATCTTCTATCTGCTGTTCACTCTCCAAATGGATGCAACAGTCAGGGCTGGGCCAGGCCACAGCTAGGAGCTGTGTGTGTCTTCCGAGTCTTCCACGTGAGTGCAGAGGCCCAAGCACTTGGGCCATCTTCAGCTACCTTCCTGGTTGCATCAGCAGAGAGCTGGATCGGGAGTGGAACAGTCAGGACCCAAACCGGCACCCATATGGAATGCAGTGCTGTAGGCAGCGGCTTAATCCATTGCACTGCAGCACAGGACCCAAGAGTGACACAATTTTAAGGTCACTCTGATTATTCGAAGAATAGACTGAAGAGAAGCAAAAGAATAACAGGGGAACAGCTCCGGGGCTATTGAAGTGGTTCAGGTGAGATTACAGTGGCTTTGATCAAGATGGAGATAAGTATTATTAAAGACACACTATAGAAGCAGAATCAAGATCTGTAATGTCTTCCTTACACAGAGGACAAGGGGGAGACACTGGGAGGAAGAAAGAGCTAAGTACTACTTTCAGAATTTTGATTTGAGCAGTTGGGTGGATGATGGTTTCACATTCCTGATAGCGAGTAAAGTAGTTTTGTTTTGTTTTGCAAAGGAAGGTGGAAAGTAAGGTATTAAACAAGTTAACCATACAGATCCTTCAGATACCTCACTGGATATGCCAAGCAATCTGCTGTTTTATGGTCCTCCCCAAATTCCATCTTCTGGGACTCCACAAACAAGTCTGGTATTATAGATGGTATTACAGAAGTCTGGTATTATAAATGGTATTATAGATGGTACTGAAGCCATGAAAACTTTAGACCATTTAGGGCTGCAGTTTTCAAACATGGAGTGCAGGCTTACAATGTAAAGAGTTTTTGGCTCGGTAAATCTTAGGGAGACCCAGGTATCTGCTTGGTGATGAGACTCCTGAAAAGATTCTGATGCAGATAACTCAAGCTCAGATGGAATGGACTTAACTAGAATTCAGAGGTGAGGTAGCAGCCACAGTAGGTATAGCCACCCTTTTATAAAAGCTGAGATATATAGAGACGTTAGTAGGTAGAGAGGAATTAGATAATAAATACAGGGTTATCTTTTTGTATGATTACTTTTACAAAGGTGGGGGACATTTGGAGCAGTGGCTCATAACCTTGGCTTCACATCGTAATCCCCTGTTAAGCTTATAAAAATTACTAATGCACAGGGTCCATTACAAACCAATAAGTCTGAATCTCTAGGACTGAGTCCCAGATATCAGTATTTTTTATATGTTAATTCTATGTATCCCTCCCTACAGCATTCTTTTTAGAAAAGAACTATTTATTTATCATTTGAAAGGCAGAGTGACAGAGAGAGAGAGGAAGGGAGAGATGAGATGAGATGAGATGAGATATGAGATGAGATATCTGCCCTCTGCTGGTTCATTTCTTAAATGGCTGCAATGGCCAGGATTGGGCCAGGTGGAAACCAGGAGCCAGGAACTCCATCCTGATCTCCCACATGGATGTCAGAGTCCCTAGTACTGGGGCCATCATCTGCTGCTTTTCCGGCCCATTAGCAAGCAGCAGAATCAGAAGCAGAGTAGCCAGAACTTGAATCAGCACTCCAAGATGGGATACTGGGTTCACAAGCCTTGGCTTAACCCACGGTACCACAGGGCTGGTACCGTGTGTTTAAATTCTTTTTAAATTTCCCAGCATATAGCATGTTCATGTTTGTTGTTGTGGGAAGTATTGCTGGCCAGTAGCAGATGACACAGACAGCAGGAAACTAATGAACTAGCGAGTATACTGTAAAGTTCATATAATCTTCATCTGAAAGGCATGGAGGGGGGGCTGAGAAACAGGAGGGGAATTAAATGCCTAAGGTCTCTCGCCTTGGTAGTGGTGAAGCAGGAGACTCTATCCTAACTCAGCTCAGTGCTTTCCTGCCTTTTTTCCCCCCTCTATTCTTTTATTTCACTTCATTATTTTGAAGGCAAAGGGACACACACTCGGAGGCGGGTGACAGGTGGAATGTCCTATCTTCTGGCTTACTCTCCA
Source organism: Oryctolagus cuniculus (assembly GCF_964237555.1). Lineage (NCBI taxonomy): Eukaryota > Metazoa > Chordata > Mammalia > Lagomorpha > Leporidae > Oryctolagus > Oryctolagus cuniculus. The sequence goes on from NC_091441.1 coordinate 30,622,634, forward strand.
AATGCCCACAACCGTCGCAGCTGGAAAGGGCCGCCAGGAGCCCAGAACCCAATCAACATCTCCCCACGTGGGTGGCAGGGCTCCCGGGGCGCACATGACCAGGTAGGTGGGATCGGGAGCGATGCTGGGACTCAACCCAGGCACTCGGATTTGGGTCGCGGGCGTCTGAACCGCTGCCTTCAACAAGCCCGTGGTGACCACTCCTCAAACCCACTTAGCCACCAAAATCCAGCCTGATTACGCCTTCCCTTCCATCGCAAACCGGCCGAGTCTTCCCTCTCACCAAACCCGCCTCTGTCCCAGATTTATCCTCCGGTCACTTCGGCCTCAAGCCCAGCACAAGCGGGACCTAGGGCCTCTTCACTGCGCCTGCGCCATTCGGGCGGCCGACTGCGTCGCCATAGCAACCGAGGACATGCGACTAGGCCGGCGGCTACTGAGGGAGGAGTTCCTACTGTCCTTACCGCTTCCCGCGCCTGGTGCGTGAATTTCAGGGCCTGGTAAGAAAGCTCCATCGGACACTGTGTTAGGGCTCAAGAGGAGGTAGAAAGGGAGCCAGTTCTTGACCAGTATGTCTGAAGAAAGCGGCTCCGGGAAACCCGACGCTCAACCAGCCCGCCCCTTTCAGGATTGGCTAGAGCCTAGACAGATCAGCCAATCACCGGGCACAGATGGATTCTTCACCCTGCCAATCAATGTAAAACTAAACTTGTTGGGCCCAGAGCGTTTGCCGGACACTGGCCAATCAGAAGACCGAGAGGGGATGATTGGTAGAGCGTGGGGGCGGGGTTTGCGATTTTTGTTTTGGTTCTCTTAATTCTGTCAGTTGACCCAAGCTTAAGTACCATAGTGCTTGTTCTTGATTTCGGTGCTGTTCAGGTCATTGTGACCCAGTGCCTGTGTTCCCAAGACTGTGTTGTTACGTCTCATCCCCCCCGTCCCTCCATTAGGGTTAGGACTTGGAAGTTCCCGCCTGCCTTTGTCTCCGCGTGTTTCAAACTGGAAGAATCTGCTGCGGACATTCCGACTTTCAGGGGCTTGCTGGGATGCAAAGCATGATCACGCTTTCCCTCGTCCTCCAAGAGCCTTCACGCTACACCTGCTCTCACGAGAAGTGGACAAACATGGACCTCAGGTTTTCCTCTGCTCTGTTTTCCTCGAGTCTTAACCAATCTATGCCTTCAGCGACTTTCCCTCCCGTCCCTCTAGCTGTGTGAATCCTATTCCAGACCACCCCCTCATCATCATCTTGCCTTCTCATTCTCCCCACTGGGATACAAAAATATGGAAGACTCTGCAATCTAAACAAAAAGGTTCTCCCGATTGTCTGGAGTGAACCACCCCTCTCCCGTTCACTGCAGGCTTTCTGAAAGGACCAGCTATCCTCTTCACTTCCCACCCCCTTGAAACGGTTCTTGCCACAGTTGTCAATAACTTCCTATTTAGGAAATCCAACAATAGATTACTTTCCACTCCTCTTTTTTTTTTTTTAAGATTTATTTATTGAAAGGTAGAGTTACAGAGAGACCTAGGCAGAGAGAGAGAGACAGAGAGGTCTTCCATCTGCTGGTTCACTCCCCAGATGGCTGCAATGGCCAAAGCTGTGCCAATCCAAAGCCAAGAGCCAGGAGCTTCTTCTGGTCTCCCACATGGGTGCAGAGATCCAAGGACTTGGGCCATCTTCTGCTACTTTCCCAGATCATAACAGAGAGCTGGATGGGAAGTGGAGCAGGGAGGACTCGAACCAGTACCCATATGGGATACCGGCACTGGCACTGCAGGCAGCAACTTTACCTGCTATGCCACAGCACCAGCCCCTCCACTCTATCTTTTACAAATTTAGCATTATTTGGAATTATTTACCGCTTTCATTCATAATAATAGCTGTAGCTTATTAAATATCTAAGCACTAGAGAATGGACTATGTGATTTACAAGCATGTGAAATGACATTAAGCTTCACTTAGCTGTACGTTACAGACAAAGTTTTTTACAAATTGAAGGTTTGCAGCAGCCTTGTGTCCACTTAGTCTACTAGCACCATTTTCCCAACAACTTGTGTTCAGTTCAGTTCTCTGGGTCACATGTTGGCAATACTCTCACTGCTATTTCATTGTTATCAAAATTATTGTAATTACTATGATCACTGATCTTCAGTGTTACCATTGTAATTGTTTGGGACACCTTGAGCTACACCCATATAAGATGGTGAATTTAATTTTTAAATGTGTGTGTTGTAACTGCTCCACTGATAGGTCATATCCTGTCTCTCTCCCTGTTCTCAGGCTTCCCTAGTCCCTGAGACACAAAAATATCGAAATTATTACAATTGACAGCCGCTAAGTGTCCAAGTGAAAGAGTCCCATGCCTCTCACTTTAAATCAAAATCTAGAAATGATTCATGTTGGTGAGGAAGGCATGTCAAAAGGCAAGACAGGCCAGACACTTGGCCTCTTGCGCCAGTTGGCCAAGTTGTACATGGAAAGGAAAAGTTCCTGAAGGGAATTAAAGTGCTATTCCTGGGAACATACAAATGTTAAGAACATGAAACAGCATTATTTCTGATACAGAGAAAGCTTTATTAGTCTGAGCTACCATATTGCCGTAAGCCAAAACCTAATACAGAGCAAAGCCCTAACCCTCTTCAATTCTATGTGAAGGAGAGAGAGGTGAGGAAGCTGGAAAAGAGAAATTCGAGCCAGTAGAGGCTGCTGTGGAGGTTTGCGGAAAGGAGCTGTCTCTAACATAACATCAAGTGTGAGGTGAAGTGCTGATGTAGACGCTGCAGCGTTACTCAGAAGATGTAGCTAAGATAATTGAGGAAGGTGGCTCCTGGCTCCGCTAAACAACAGATTGTCAGTGTAGACAAAGCCGCCCTACCTTGGAAGAGGATGCCATCGTGGCCTTTCATACCGAGAGTGGGGAAGTCAACTTCTGGCCTCAAAGCCAGAGAGGCCAGGCTGATCGTTTCGTTAGGGGTTAAAGCACAGGTGACTCTGAGTTGAAGCCAATGCTCCTCTACCCCTGTCAAAACCCTGGGGGCCACATCTACTCTGCCTGTGTTCTGTAAGTGGAACAACACAGCTCGGATGGCACATCTGCTTGCAACATGGTTTCCTGAATATTCCAAGCACACCGTGGGGACCCACTGCTCAGAAAAAGATTCCTTTCAAAATATTACTGCTCACTGACAGTGCATCTGGTCACCCAAGAGATGTACAAGCTTAATGCTGTTTTCCTGCCTGCAAACATACGATCTGTGCAGAGACCCGGGTCGAGGAATAATTTCAGTCTTGTTACTTAAAAGATCTGTTTCAGGGGCTGACACTGTGGCGAAGTAGGTTAAACCTCCACCTGTGGCACTGGCATCCCATATGGGCTCCAATTCGTGTCTTGGCTGCTCCTTTTTGTTACAGCTCTTTGTTAATGGCCTGGGAAAGCAGTGGAAGATGGCCTGAGTGCTTGGGCCCCTGCACCCACATGGGAGACCTGGAAAAAGCTCCTGGCTCCTGGTTCTGGCTTCAAATCTGCCTGGTACTGGCTGTTGTGGACATTTGGGGAGTGAAGCAGTAGATGGAAGACCCTTCTCTCTGTCTCTCCCCCTCTCTGTAACTCTGCCTCTCAGATAAATAAATAAATAAATGTTAAAAATTAAGAAAAAACAAATCTATTTCCTAAGCTATAGTTTCCATAGATAATAATTTCTCTGATGGTTCTGGGCAAAGTAAATTGAAAACCTTCCTGGGGCCAGCACTGTGGTGCAGCAGGTTAATGCCCTGGCCTGAAGTGCCAGCCTTCCCTATGGGCACCAGTTTGAGACCCGGCTGCTCCACTTCTGAACCAGCTCTCTGCTATGGCCTGGGAAAGCAGTACAAGATGACATAAGTCCTTGGGCCTCTGCACCTGGAAGAAGCTCCTGGCTCCTGGCTTCGGATCGGTGCAGTTCCAGCCATTACAGCCAGTTGGGGAGTGAGTCATCAGATGGAAGACCCCTCTCGCTCTGCCTCACCTCTCTCTGTGTAACTCTGGCTTTCAAATAAATAAATAATAAATTTATATATAAAAAAGGAAATCTTCTGGAAAGGAATCACCATTCTAGGTGCCAGTAAATGTATTTGTGATTCTTAGCGGGGAGATCAAATTACCAACAGGAAGAGGTATTTGGTAGAAGTTGACTACAACCCTCATGGATGACTTTGAGGGGCTCAGGACCTCAGTGGAGGAGTGACTGCACATGTTGTGGAAGTAGCAAGAGAAACAGAAGTGGAGCCTGAAGATGTGACCGAATTGCTGCAACCCCATGAGAAACTTTAATGGATGAGCAGTTGCTACTTATGGATGAGTAAAGTGGTTTCTCAAGATGGAATCTACTCCTGGTGAAGATGCTGCAAATGTTGAAGTGACAACAAAGGATTCTGTTACATGGGTCCAATGGATAAGAATCAGCGGGGCTGAGAGGATCGACTCCACTTTTGAAAGAAGTTCTTTGACAAACAACATCACCTGCTACAGAGAAATCTTTCATGAAAGGAAGATTCACTCCATGTGACAAGCTTCACTGTCATCTTCTTTTAAGAATTGTCCCAGCCACGTGAACCTTCCACCAGCAAACAGATTACAGCTCACCAAAGGCTCAGATGATCATTAGCATTTATAGCAATAAAGCATATTAAACTTAGAATTTAGGAGCCAGCTCTTTGAGCTGTCATCTGCAATGCTGGTATTCCATGTTGGAGTACCAGTTCAAGTCTTGGCTGTTCTGCTTCCAGTCCAGCTCCCTGTTGATGTGCCTGGGAGGGCAGCAGAGTGTTGAATCCCTGCCTGCCATTCACATGGGAGATATAGATAGAGTTCCTGGCTCCTGGCTTTAGCCTGACCTAGCTCTGGTCATTGAAGCCATTTGGGAAGTGAACTAGCAAATGGAAGATTCGTTCTCCTTCTCTTTCTATGTCACTCTACCTTTCAAATGAATAAGTAAAAAAAAAATTTTTTTAAATGTTATATAAGACTGGTTTCTTAGACATAATGCCATTGTACACTCAATACAGTAGTATTAATCTAGCCTATTAAAGCATAAGGAACAGGCATCTGGCCTAGCATTTAAGCTACTGGTTGGGAAGCTGTTGCCTCCCATGTCAGACTATTGACTCAAGTCCTGGCTCTGGTCCAGATTCCAGCTTCCTGCCAAGGTGCACCCTGGAAGGTAGTAGGTGACTTAAGTAGTTGGATCCTTGTCACCCACACAAGAGACATGGATTGTACTGCTGGTTCCAGGCTTTGGCCTGGCCCAGCCCTGGCCAATGCGGGCATTTGGGAGTGAACCAGCAGATGGGAGCTTTTGTCGTCTGTTTCTTTCTGTGTCTCTCTGCCTCTCAAAAAGAAACAAAAGGTTAACATAACCTTTATAGGCATTAGGAAACCTCCCCAAAAATGCATGTGAATAGCATTATTACAGTATTATTCTTATTACTCTGTTTTGGAATTGAATTTGCAGTATCTCAGATTTGCCTGGGCATCTTTAAAGTGCTGAAAGAAAAAAATATCAAGTTAGAATTCTACATCCAGTGAAAATACACATAAAGAATTAAGGGGATTTTGAGAGGATGATTGCTGGAAGCTGATGTCAGAAGGAGACCCTGGAAGAAGTTCTATCCCAAAGGGAGGGACTCTCAGAAGCCCTCACTTGGTCCTGGAGTTGCTCCCAGAATTCCTCTCCTTGGAGTAGAGATCAGAGCACACGGCCACCTACAAAATCCTTCTGTGGAGTCCCAGAGACCCCAAACCCCTCATCGAAACGTGCAAGTCCCTTCTCACCCTTGCATGGCCCTGACTTTAGAGAAAGCAAAAGCAGATGCGTGCTTTCTTTGTTGAAAGAAAGCAACTCGGTTTTCTCACTGAATATCGGTTAGGCTAGGAGAGGGTTTTTTAGCTTCGTGACTTGTCATTTGGGTTCAGATAATTCTGTTGTGTATCTGCAGGGCTGCCCTGTGCATTACAGGATGTTTCCCTGGCTAGAAGCCAGTAGCAACCCCAAACTGTAACAACCAAAAATATCTCCAGGCATTGCCAAATACCTAGGGCACTAACTTGCCCCTACATTAGAACCTTAGATGTTGGGGGGTCTAAAATAATGTTTTGTTGTTGTTGTTGCTGTTTTTTTTTTTTTTTTTTGGACAGGCAGAGTTAGAGAGAGAGAGAGAGAGAGAGAGAGAGAGAGAACAGAGAGAAAGGTCTTCCTTTTCTGTTGGGTCATCTCTCAAATGGCCGCCATGGCCAGCGTGCTATGGCTGGCACTGCACCAATCTGAAGCCAGGAGCCAGTTGCCTCCTCTTGGTCTCCCATGCAGGTGCAGGGCCCAAGCACTTGGGCCATCCTCCACTGCCTTCCTGGGCGACAGCAGAGAGCTGGACTGGAAGAGGAGCAACCGGGCCAGAATCCGGTGCCCCAACCGGGACTAGAACCCAGGGTGCCGGCACCACAGACAGAGGATTAGCCAAATGAGCCGTGGCGCCGGCCTAAAATAATGGTTTTAATATATCAGTGTGTTGCTTTTAAACTATTAATATCAAAAGGGAAAATAAGAATTCCCTGCTTTCTTTTCTCCCCTTTTATAAAACACTCATTAAAATCTCTTTTTTAAATCTAAATAATAACCAAAGTAACAAAACTAGGTCTGATGAGCACATTGATGTTATGTGCACATTGTTATTTTTTTTAAGTATTGAAAAACACAGTCGAACTTCAGTTAGAGAAAATGAGTTCTGCACTTGCCCTCTCAGGTATCACAAGGATATTTTACAAGGTGAATTCTGAGGATTTTTGAATCATAGCTTTTTGTTTTACTGATTGTCCTCCTATGTTTCTCTGCTCTATTGCCTCCCCCAGGAAGCCACCTTGAAATTCCAAATTCAAAACCTCATTTATGTGCAACTACCTTCAGCAGAGCTTGTCTAGGCATGGGAGAATGAGAGGGTGTTTTCAGGAATGACAAACTTTGTGACACTCAACTTTAGGCCATCTCTGAATATATGTTATTAAAGCTTCTTCTTCTTCTTCTTCTTTTTTTTTTTTTTTTTTTTTTTTTTTTTTTGACAGACAGAGTGGACAGTGAGAGAGAGAGAGAGAGAGAGACAGAGAGAAAGGTCTTCCTTTGCCGTTGGTTCACCCTCCAATGGCCGCCACGGCCGGCGCACCGCGCTGATCCGAAGGCAGGAGCCAGGTGCTTCTCCTGGTCTCCCATGGGGTGCTGGGCCCAAGCACCTGGGCCATCCTCCACTGCACTCCCAGGCCACAGCAGAGAGCTGGCCTGGAAGAGGGGCAACCGGGACAGAATCCGGCACCCTGACCGGAACTAGAACCCGGTGTGCCGGCGCCGCTAGGTGGAGGATTAGCCTGTTGAGCCGTGGTGCCGGCCTTAAAGCTTCATTTTTAAAAAGTGTGGGCCGGCGCTGTGGTGCAGTGGGTTAATGCCCTAGCCTGAAGCGCCGGCATCCCATATGGGCACCAGTTCAAGACCCAGCTGCTCCACTTCCCATCCAGTTCTCGGATATGGCCTGGGAAAGCAGTGGAAGATGACCCAAGTCCTTGGGCCCCTGTACCCTCATGGGCGACCCAGAGGAAGCTCTTGGCTCCTGGCTTCGGATTGGCACATCTCCAGCCATTGCGGCCATCTGGAGAGTGAACCATCAGATGAGGACCTTTCTCTCTCTCTGCCTCTCCTCTATCTGTGTAACTCTGACTTTCAAATAAATAAATAAATAAATATTTAAAATTAATTAATTAAAAGTGCTTAAAAATTTAGCCTGTTCTTTACAAACTGCCAACTGTTTCAATGGGAGGAGAGAATATTTTAATCATACTGACATTCTGTGTTTGGTCAATCTTTCTGCCACTAATTGTTGAAATGTAAAAATAAAATGTTTCTCTGGATCTTATCCACAGATCGAAATCTGGATTTTTTTTTTCTTCTCATCACCATCACATCACTCTCTTTTTTCATTGTGCTTTTTTTTTTTTTTTGAGGGTTTATTTTATTTATTTGAAAGGCAGTTACAGGGGAGTGGGGAAAGGTCTTCCATTCGCGGCTTCACTCCCCATATTGCCACAACGGCAAGGACTGGGCCAGGCTGAAGCCGCGAATCAGGAGCTGCTTCTGTGTCTCCCATGTAAGTGCAGGGGCCCCAGGACTGAGCCATCTTCCACTCACTGCTTTCCTGCATGCATTCGCAGGAAGCTGGATCAGAAGCAAGCAGAGCAGCCAGCATCCAGGACTCCAACCTGTGTCCATATGGGATGCCGGCTCTGCAGGCAGTGGCTGTACTCACTATGCCACAAACCCAGCCCCCGCTGTGCCATTTTCTAATTTACCCTGTCTTCCCAATTTCCTCCCCCCCCTAGTCCCCATGTTGCCCTTTCAGCAGCCACATGGAGTGATCCAAGCTGCCCTCGAGAATCACACAGGCCAGGGTTGAAAACTTGCCCCATCACTTACTGTTCTGTGATTCTAGGAGAGGAGGTGTTGTACCTGTCCAAGCCTTGTTTCTTCATCTGTGAAATGGGAGCAGTAAAGCCCTCCCATCGTGTCGCAAGGATGACGTGAGACAGGGAGTGGGAGGGATGCCTTAGTCAGGTGCCCTTGATTAAGATAATGCTTGCATTTTGTTTCTAGAATGAACTTTAAAAAAAAAAAAAAAAAAAACAAAAAAGAAACCCAACTATATTAATTTTAAAACTGAAGGGGATATAATTTGCTGGAAGAATAGTGTGGTATCTGCTGTCAGTAAGCCTAGGAAACAGCAACAAGATTCAGAAAGGGCAGTGAGCAGAGCAGCCTCAGGGACCTCAGCAGCTGCTCCTGTCACTCAGAAGTGCCGTACTATTAGCATGACTCATCTTCGAACTTCTTTAGCTTGCGCATCACTGGGCTCAAACTTGCTGAAAAAGAATGTTTGCTCCCGCTGGCTAACAGATGGATTTTTCTGTCCGTGTTGTTTCCAAATGGCCTCAGCTGGGGATAGGGTGTAAGATCTCGTGATACAAACAGTTCTGCAGGGCCTCTGAGGAGAGCCAGGCTGGCCTGAACCCTAGAGTGGATATAGTTGTAACACTTGCATATGCCTGGCACGCAGTTAGTCACTGCTGTAGACAGAGGACCCTGTTAATTTTCAGCCTTCACATTTGGTTACACTGCCTTTAGCACTGGAATGGCACCTCCCCTTTTTGGAATCAGAATAAAGGCTTCATCTATTCATTAATTTAGAACATATTTATTTCATCCTTGATATGAGTCAAAGTTCTTGGTGGTGGAAACGCAGTAGATAACAAAGTCCTTGCCCTTGTGGAATGAATATTCTAGTGAGGTCTGCAGATAGTAGGAATCACTGGACTCATAATCTGTGAATTAATATCATTTGAGGTTGTGAGAAGTTCCATAAAGAAAATAAAACAGGGCCTGGCAATGTGGCATATGGGTAAAGCCGCTGCCTGCAGTGCCAGCATCCCATATGGGCACTGGTTCAAGTCCCAGCTGCCCCACTTCCAATCCAGCTCTCTGCTACTGCTTGGGAAAGATGGCCCAAGTCCTTGGGCCCCTGCACCCATGTGGAACACCCTGAAGAAGCTCCTGGCTCCTGGCTTTGGATCAGCTCAGCTCCAGCCGCTGTGGCCCTTTGAGCAATGAACCAGCAAATGGAAGACCTTTCTCTCTGTCTCTCCCTCTCTCTGTCTGTGGCTCTACCTCTGAAATAAATAAATAACATCTTCTAAAAAATAAAACAGTTTGAGACTGTAAATAGTGATCGCGAAGGAAGAAGGATGGTGAAACTAAGTGAACAATAGCTAAAGGCAGGAGATAAAACCAGGTCCCGTGAACTGCGATAAGGATCTTGATAATTATTTTTAGAGTGATGTAAACCCACGGAAAGGTTGTGAGTCAGGGGACAGTGAGATCTGCTCTATATTAACAAAGGATAATGCTGGCTGCTATACTGAGAACGATTGTAGTGGAACAAGATGGAAAGGAAGGAGATTAAGGTGGTCCTACAGGGTCAAAGATGGCAGTAGCATGAAAATACTGAATAATGATGAGATTTAGGATATATATTATGAAATGTTTTAAGCATAGAAGTGCAAAGAATGTCAAATCCAAATATTTGTTCATATTTGCTTTAGTTTTTTTTTAAGAAAGACAACTTTTAAAAAAAGATTTATTTATTTATTGAAAGGCAGAGTTACAGAGAGGCAGAGGCAGAGAGAGAAAGGGGGGTCTTCTATCTATAGGTTTACTCCCCAGATGGCCACAATGGCCAGAAGTGGGCCGATCCGAAGCTAGGAGCCAGGAGCTTCTTCTGGGTCTCCCACGCAGAGGTAGGGGCCCAAGGACCTGGGCCATCTTATACTGCTTTCCCAGGCCACAGCAGAGAGCTGGATTGGAAGTGGAGCCTACAGGACTCGAACCGGTGCCCATATGGGATGCTGGCACTGCAGGCGGCGGCTTTGCTGGTTTTGCCACAGCACCAGTCCTGAAAGACAACTTTTTAAAATATAGTGGAAGGCCCCAGACTAGCCCTTACAGATCCTATTCTCTGCCCCTCAGATGTACCTGTGGTCCTGGTTTTGATATTCATTCATTCACTTGAATTTAAAAATATATCTAATTATTTATTAACTTGAGAGGCAGAGTTACAGAGAGAAGAAAAGAGAAAGAGAAAGAGAGGTCTTCCATCCAGATGTTCACTCCCAAATGACGGCAATGGCCAGAGCTGGGTCAATCTGAAGCCAGGAGCCAGGAGCTTCTGGGTCTTTTATGTGGGTACAGGGGCCCAAGGAGTTGTGCTATTTTCTACTGCTTCCACAGCTATAGTATAGCAGAGTTGGATCGGAAGAGGAGCACCCGGGACTAGAACTGGTGCCCATATGGAATGCTGGTGCTGCAGGAGGAGGATTAACCTACTGCACCACAGCGCCAGCCCCCCATTTCCATTATTTTTGAGATTGTCTTTTTATTACATGTAGCTTCAGCTTATTCACTTTTTTCTGATTCTGTTTAGCTCGTGGCCCAGCCCGGGCAGTTGCAGCCATCTGGAGACTGAACCAGCAGAAGGAAGCTCTCTCTCTGTAACTCTGCCTTTCTGATAAATAAATAATAAATAAATCATTAAAAAAAGTTTCTCTGGGTTAGTACTTCCTAACCTTTTTCATAACATACATACAGATAAATAAAATCTCTGTGGCACACTGGTAAATTGGAGGGAATTTAGGAACATCTACATGAGGATTAGTGAAAAAAAGATAGTTACTCTTCCCTTAACATAATTATGATAAGAAAAATGAAATACTAAAGTATTGAGGAAAATATAAAATAACAAATTTGCATAAAAATGCCAAACAAAACAAGTCAGAAATTGTAATGAAAAGCTTGAGTTGTTCCATGAATAGATTTAACACTTGAAATGTCAGTGCTTCCTGATCGAGTCATTTTAATGGTAGTGTTTTCAAATTCTTGACAGAAATAATTGACAAAAAATTTTGTTTCAACCAATATTTAAAAAAATACTTATAAAACCATTTTTTATAACTGTTCAATAGTTGAAATTATATTTAAACAATCTAACATTCCTTTTCAATCATTGGCAAACATAACTCTGAAATTTCTTTTTTTATTAAAGATTTATTTATTTATTTGAAAAAGTTAAACAGAGAGAGAAGGAAAGGCAGAGAGAGAGAGAGAGAGAGAGAGAGAGAGAGATCTTCATCCTCTGCCTGTTCACTCCCCAATTGGCTGCAGTAGCCAGAGCTGCGCTGATCTGAAGCCAGGAGCCAGGAGCTTCCTCCAGGTCTTCCACGTGGGTGCAGGGGCCCAAGGACTTGGGCCATCTTTTACTGCTTTCCCAGGCCATCAGCAGGGAGCTGGATTGGAAGAGGAGCAGCCAGGACAGGCCACCCGTAAGGGATGCTGGCACTGCAGGCAGAAGCTTAACCTTCTATGCCACAGTGCCGGCCCCTATAATATTCTATTAAAAAAAAAAAAAGATTTACCTGGAAGATAGAGTGACAGAGAGGTAGACAGAAAAAAGAGTGATCTTCCATCCACAGTTGATTCCCCAAATGCCTGCTCCACACTGAAGCCAGGCTGCCAGGAACTCCATCTGGATCTCTATGTGGGTGGCAAGAACTCAAGTGCTTGGGCCATCACCCACTGCTTTGTGAGGGCATTTGCAGGAAGCTATGAATTCTAGAGTATTCTTGTATTCTTTTTTTTTTTTTTTTTTTTTTTTTGGCAAACTTCTGTGTGTGAGCATGCTTTCAATGGCAGGTTTTTTTTTTTTTTTTCTGATTGTTCTGGTCTATTTCTATTATTTCTCAATCATAGTGTTTATTGTCATGTTTGATCTGGTAATTTTTGACTATGTACTGGTCATTAGTTGAAAACAGTATTTCTAGGATATTTTGAGATTTTGGCTGGTATCTTCCCCTGGAGAGGATTTTTGCTTGTTTCTGCATGGTGCTTATGGAATGTCATTCTAAGACCAGTTTATTCAACAGTCAAGGTCTGAGATATGCTTACTGTAAAACTAGATTGCAATTTGTGGAAGTGCAATTTGTAGAAGTGAGACCTTATGAGGTCTCATATTAAATATATTGTGGTTTTGTTAGACCTTCAACTTCTGTAGGCTCTAAATGTAGACTTCTTTTTGTCTTACTGTGTAGTCTTCCAAAATTCACAGTCAACTTTTTATTTTGCTTTTGCATTGCAAACTCTCTCAGGAAAAATGCTGGCTTACTTCCCTAGAATATTGTTATTTAGGTTTGGCTGGATAATTCCTTACATTAGGTACTGCTTCTGTTTAAAAAAAAAAAAAAGTTTTGAGTTGTCCTCCTGTGGTGAGCAGAATCAAATTGCTATATTGTAAAATATATATGCTACTATGAAATCTCCCTTGTATTTTTGGGGTTAAATTTTGTTTTATAAGTGAGGTAAGAAAATGGAACTTTGTCTGGCTTTGGCATCAAGGCTACCATAGCATTGCAAAATAACTGGAGAATGCTCGGCTTTTCCACGTTCCCTTCAGAGATGTTGTTTCTATTTCTTGTACGTCCTCATATTTGTTAGAGTGAAACTATTTATTCTTTTACTACAAAATTTCCCCAGTAGCTATATAATTTTGACTGTCTCCTAAATGTTTTTATTTTGCTTTTTTCCTTGAAAAATCTTGCTACAGATGTATTCAGTTTTTTCTAAGGGAAATATTTTAACTTTGTTAGTATCTATTGTATTGATTTTCCATTTTATTATTTCCCTTTTGCTATCTTTTTTTTTCATTCTGTTTTTCTGTGTGTTTTTCTTATTCACTGGAATGTATTTCCCTCTAAAAGTAGATTTACATTCATCCTATCAAAGTAGTTTATGAAAACTGAAACTATGTCCTAAATGGATCCTGAAAATTTCTAGGTTCCAGAATCTAAGTCATTAACTCAGAGTAAATCAATACGTTTTAGCACTGGTAAGTTAAATTATGGGAATGGAAGAGATTTGCAAATGGCCGCTTTAGAGATTTTTTTTTTTTTTAAGATTTATCTACTCATTTGAAAGGCAAAGTTAGAGAGAGGCAGAGGTAGAGAGAGAGAGGGGTCTTTTATCTGCTGGTTCATTCCCCAAAAGGCCACAACAGCCAGACTGGGCAGATCTGAAGCTAGGAGCCTGGAGCTTCCTCGGGATCCCCCACCTGGGTGCAGGAGCCCAAGTACTTGGGTTTTCTTCTGCTGCTTTCCCAGGCACATTAGCAGGGAGCGTGATCGGAAGTGGAGTGGCTGGGACTTGAACTAGTGCACACATGGGATGCTGGCAGGCACTGCAGTGGTGACTCCACCTGTTATGCCAAGCACTGACCCCCTAGAGGTTTGTCAGGCTGGGTCTTTGGGAACATTTGGGGAGTGAATCAGAGGATGGAAGATATATGTCTCTCCTCACTTCTCTGTGTGACTCTGACTTTAAAATAAATAAATACATTTAAGGAAGGAAGGAGGGAATGAAGGAAGGAAGTTATAAACCACATTGCTGGTCAGAGTCTGGTAAGTTGGGTGACAATTCAGTGGTTTTGTGAAAAGTTAAACACATTATTAGGGCCAGTGCTGTGGCATAGCAGGTAAAGTGGCCACTTGCAGTGCTGGCATCCCATATGGGCACTGGTTTGACTCCTGGATGCTCCACTTCTGATCCAGCTCTCTGCTATGGCCTGGGAAAGCAGAAGATGGCCCGAGTCCTTGGACCCCTGCATCCATGTGGGAGAGCCGGAAGAAGCTCCTGGCTCCTGGCTCCCGATCGGCTTAGCTCAGGCCAATGCAGCCAACTGGGGAGTGAACCAGCAGACATTAGACCTCTATCTCTGTGTGTAACTCTTGACTTTCAAGTAAATAAATAAATCTTAAAAAAAAAAGAAATAAAATCATATGCCTATCAAATGCCTTATACAAACATTTTTACAGTAACTTTATTTACAATAATCAAAATCTGGAAACAATTCAGTTGTCACTCAACAAAAGGATAAATTGGGTGTCTATTCATACAATGGAATATTTCCCATCAATAAAAAGGAATGAACTGATACTTGCAACATGTCAACCACAAATCTATTATGTTGAATGAAAAAAAATCAATGCACACTGTATGCTCCCACTTACCTGAAATATTTAAATATGAAAAACTAACCTGTAGTATTAGAGATCATACCAAAGGTTATTGGTGGTGGAGGTTACAGGGAAGGGGAACAGGGATTTTTCTGAAGGTAATGAAAATGTTCTATATTTCGACAAGCATTTTTCTTTTCTTTTTCTTTCTTTCTTTCTTTTTTTTTTTTTTTTTTGACAGGCAGAGTAGACAGTGAGAGAGAGAGCCAGAGAGAAAGGTCTTCCTTTACCATTGGTCCACCTTCCAATGGCCACCGCGGCCGGCGTGCTGTGGCCGGCGCACCGCGCTGATCCGATGGCAGGAACCAGGTACTTATCCTGGTCTCCCATGGGGTGCAGGGCCCAAACCCCTGGGGTCAGTCTCCACTGCACTCCCTGGCCACAGCAGAGAGCTGGCCTGGAAGAGGGGCAAGCGGGACAGAATCCGGCACCCCGACTGGGACTAGAACCGGGTGTGCCAGCGCCGCAAGGCGGAGGATTAGCCTAGTGAGCCGCGGTGCCGGCCGACAAGCATTTTTCTAAATGGATTGAAGAGTTTCCTTAAGATATGAGGACTTCAGTTTATGTAAATTTTACCTTAAAACATATGGCTTGGGGCCAGCGCCGAGGCTCACTTGGTTAATCCTCTGCCTGAGGCGCCGGCATCCCATATGGGCATCGGGTTCTCATCCCGGCTGCTCCTCTTCCAGTCCAGCTCTCTGCTGTGGCCCGGGAGTGCAGTGGAGGATGGCCCAAGTGCTTGGGTCCTGCACCCACATGGGAGACCAGGAGGAAGCACCTGGCTCCTGATTGGCATAGCTCTGGACGTAGCGGCCATTTGGGGGGTGAACCAATGGAAGGAAGACCTTTCTGTCTCTCTCACTGTCTATATGTCAAATAAATAAATAAAATAAAAAACATATGGCTCAGGAGCTGGTACGTTGATGTAGCAGGTTAAGCCACCGCCTGCAGCGCTGAGTATCCCACATGGGCACCGGTTCAGGTCCTGGCTGCTCTACTTCAAATCCAGCTCCCTACAAATGAGCCTGGGAAAGCAGCAGCAGAGGGCCCAAAGTGCTTGGGTCCCTGCACCCGCATGGGAGACCCGGAAGAAGCTCCTGGTTCCTGGCTTTGGATGCGACCAGCTCCAGCTGATTTGGCCATTTGGGGAGTGAACCAGTGGATGGACGACCTCTCTCTGTAACTCATCTTTCAAATAAATAAATATTTTTTAAAAAGAAAAATATCTGGGAAGTTTGCGCTTGGTAATAGGAAGAGAAGTAGGCAGTGGAAAGGAAAAGAAAGACGTTAAAAATAACATTAAGGTTTGATAGACTCAGGATGGGAACTATTAAGACAGATGATTATAATTAAACTCAATATTCAATGCACAGTTCATCTAAGTTGAATATTCCTTTCTAAAGTTTCTAGGATATTTCAAATGGTTCTTACTAGTTTTTTTTTTTTTAATATTTTATTTATTTAAAAGGCAGAGTTACAGAGAGGCAGAGAGAGGTCTTCCATCTGCTGATTCATTCCCCAGATGGCCACAATGGCCACAGCTGGGCCCCTCCGAAGCCAGGAACCTCTTCCAGGTCTCCTATGTGGGTGCAGGGGCCCAAGGACTTGGGCCATCTTCTGCTGCTTTCCTAGGCCATAAAAGAAAGCTGGATCAGAGGTGGAGCAGCTGGGACTTGAACCGGCAGCTGGATGGGATGCCAGCACTACAGGTGGAGGCTTTACCCACTATGCCACAGTGCCGACCCCCTTACTACTTCTTAAATGAATGCTTGTTAGTATTATTTTTTAGTATATGTTCATCAGCTCTTTAGGCACAAAGAGTTTACAATCTTTCACTCTGTAAGTGCATAAAGTACACCCATATATCTCATTTCCTTTGATCCTCAACACCCTGAGAGTAGGTATAATCATTTGTCTTACAGGTTAGAAAAACTAGATTGTGGCATAGCAGGTTAAGCTGCCATTTGTTTCCAGCATCCCATGTGGGCACTGGCTGGTGTCCTGGTAGTTCCATTTCTGATCCAGCTCCTTGCTAATGCTCCTGGGAAAGCAGTGGAAGATGGCTTAAGTCCTTGGACCCCTGAACTCACGTGGGAGACCCCAGAAGAGGCTCCAGGATCCTGACTGGCCCAGCTCCAGCCATTGCGGCCATTTGATGAGAGAACCAGTGGAGGAAGATTTCTCTCTCTGCCTCTGCCTCTCTGTAATGCAGAGAAAGGCAGTTACAGAAAGAGGTAGAAACAGAGAGGTCTTCCATCTACTGGTTCACTCCCCAGATGGCCGCAACGGCTGGAGTTGCACCAATCCAAAGCCAGGAGCCAGGATCTTCTTCTGGGTCTTCTATGTGGGTACAAGGGCCCAAGGACTTGGGCCATCTTCTGTTATCCCAGGCCATAGCAGAGAGCTGGATCAGAAGAGGAGTAGCTGGGACAAGAACCGGCGCCCATATGGGATGCCGTTACTTCAGGCCAGGGCTTTAACCTGCTGCACCACAGCGCCGGCCCCAATGCTGCCTTTCAAATAAGATAATAAAAAATCCTGACAAGTACATAGATAGGGTGAATGTCAAGGCCAATTCTGGTTTTGCCATTTTACAGATAGCCAGCACTAATTGGAGTCACTTGTCTGGTTTTGATTTAACTGCTGCCTAGGAGGACATAATAGTTCTTTTTGGCTTAAGCCATTCTGGGACAGCACCTAGAACTCAGCAGTCAAACCTCCCCAACTCAGCCAGCAGCTGCTACACATTGAGGAAGGGGCAGAAAGGATGCTGAAGAAGTCACTACAATGAACACCAGGAAATCTCCTGCTTCCAACAGTTTTGTTCACGTTGGTCCCTCCTATGTTAACTTCCTTGGCAGCAGGGCTATGTTTGTTTTCTTTGCATCTTTCTATTCCTCTAAAGCTCCTAGCTTAGTGGCATTAATTTAATATCTGTTAAACAATGATAAAAACCCTAGATGTAATCAAAGCTTAAGGAGAATAAACCAAGAGCAAGAATAAGGCAAGCTAAGATAACAAAGCTAACAATCGCCTTTACACACTTTCATTCAGTCCTTCATTCATTAAACAATGATTTGTCAGTCGTTTACCAATCATTACAGCCTAATGGGTTTAGATTTTAAGATAAAAATTTTGAGCAATACTTTTATTATGTATAATAATCACATAAACACCTAGATAATTAACATGAAGGCATGAAGGAAAAGTTCAGGGTCCTGTGAGCACTTATAACAGGTGTCAAAAGGCAAAATTACAAGTTAAGATCTTAATTAGCTTTTCTTCAGGATTTTCAGGCAGTTTCTCTGGTGGGTTCAACAACTGTGGATTGCAACTGGGTCAGACACCACTCCTGGGCAAAACACCCAAGTGTTGTAGAGAGACATCCTGACTGACTACGGATCAGTCTGTGACCTGTGATTGACTGCAGCTCAGAAGACCCAGCTAGTTAATGCAAACACATACTAAGCACAGACTCAAAGTAAGGAGGCGCCCTCCGGCCTACAAGTAGCTTAACACAGGATCGGAACCCAAATGGGGGATGTGGATGGAACCAAGTTTTTAGAAAGAAGTGGCAATCGGATGTAGAAGATGAACAGGAGTTAGAGAAGCTAAGAAAAAGACTGGGAATTACTCTCGGCCGCAGGACCAACATTTAGCTGTCTGAAAACTTGGTGGGAGGTGGAGGGGAGGTTTGCTGGATGCAGGGACTGGAAGATGTGCAGCCAGTGGGCTCCGAGGGGGTGTAGGTGGAGGCAGCAGGTAGGAGCGGATGAGACAGGGCCTTGTACATCACACGGTCTTAAAAGTCCTCTCGTGGGTGAGTTCGCGGCCTCTTCAAGGAATCGGAGCCGGGGGCCGGCCCGGCGGGTCTCTGGCCAGCTGGACTCAGCATCTTCTCTCATCCTTCATCAGCACATTAGGGTGCCACTCTGCCTTGGCATCTCCTTCTTCGCTGGGTCTCACATTTCCCTGACCCCTCCACTTTTTATCAAGGCCCTTCTTCACTTCTTCCCCAGCGCCACCAACCCCCGCCCCGCAAGGCTGCAGTCCGTGACATTCAGGCGCCCTTCAAAGTCGTCAGGAATCAGCCAGGTGAGCCCTCGGACATTAGCAATTGAGAGGTCTCACCCAGGCCGCGCCAACGCCCATATTTAAATTGTTCCGCCACAACTAGCCTGGGGGATGGTTTATTTGCTGCCGCTGCTCCGTCTCCAGCCACCATGTGAAGGGCGCCGCGTGAATCTGCCCGAAGGTTCCCGTCACGAGTCCCGGCCACCTCTTCAGGTCGGGCCCTCCGCCAGGTCCGCTGGTAACGCTGCGATCTCTACGGCGCTTCGGGGAGTGGGCACGGACCCCCGCGAGGGGCAGGGAAGAGGCGATGCGGCGCCGAGCAGGGCCAGGCCGCGGGACCGGACGCCGGAAGCGTGCGGGGAGCCGGCTGGCGCGGGAGCGGGCGGGCGGAAGGCGCGGGCGGAAGGCGGCCTCGCGGGTGGGCAGGGGGCGCCGCGAGGGGCGGGGCGGTGGCGCGCCGGGGGCGGGGCTCCCGCGCCGGTCACGTGAGGGGCCCGGCGGTAGCGGCGGCGGCGGCCGCGGCGTTTTCAGCGGCGCCCAGTGCAGGATGGTGCTGGAGGCGGCGGCGGCCGTGGTGGCTGCGGCGTCGTTGGCGGTAGCGGGAAGGGGTGCGGTGGCGGCAGTGGCGGCGGAGCCCGCGGGTGGTATAAAATGGCGGATTTCGAGGAGTTGAGGGTAAGCAGGGCCGCGGGAGTGGAGAGTGGAGGCCGCGGGGGAGGGGTTGGGGAGGGAGGCGGGGAAGCCGCAGCGTCGCCGGCCGCCGCCGCCTTGTTTCGCCGGGGCCGGTTGGCGGCGCCCCGAGCCCGGCCCGCGTGAGGGCGGGCGCCGAGCGCGCGGGAGGGGAGCGAGCCGGTGGAGGACGCGGGGGCGGCGGCCTGGGCCGCGGGCGGGCGGGCGGTCGTTCGAGGGCCGGCCGCTGCGGGCCGGCTCTCCGCACACCTGGCGCGGGGTCGGGGCGCCCTCGCGGGGGCACGTGGGGTCCGACTCCCCGCTCCGCCTGAGGGCCCAGGTGGTGAACGGCGTGTGATTTTCCACCCTGGGGTGGGGGGTGGGGGGTCCGTGTGCGTGGCGATCCCGAAGTCTACTTGGCGGACGCCTGTTTGGTGAGACGTGAAGTTGCGTTTCGGGAATTTTTTTTCTTCCTTCCCTGATGGCTGATGCTACCGTTTGGTCAGGTGTGCCAGGGAAGGGGCCCCTTCCTCCCTCCACTGCTTCCCCCCGTCGTCGGGAGAAGCGTGGGCCTTTGGCAACCCTGCCTTCAACAACCGGCCTCGAACCTTGGTATTTCCTTAGTGCCGTGGAAAGAAAACTGCAAAGTCCGAGGTGACATGAGGTTTTTCCGTGCACTCTTTCTGCTCTTGAAGAGAAAAAAAAATCTTGTCGTCTTAGCCTTGGAACAAGGTCATAACTTTACTGTTGCTACCGTTGTTGAATAGAAGAGATTTAAGTTGAGGTGCCATGGGGGAGAACGGACAAGACCCCCACCCCCGCCGAGACTGATAACCTTCGGAGACTCCGCACCTGAAACAGACCAGGTGTGATCCATGAGCCCGCTTTATTTTATATGGATCACTGAATTACTAGCGACATAAATAGGAAATTTAGAGTCAGAAATGCCGATTTTTTAAAAAATTTCAAAGTAGGAGAGAGTGGTGAGCGTGGAATTAACGGCAAGCAGTTTGCGTAACAGACGAATGTGCTAGGTTGGTTGGTTCGGATACGGAGGAGCAGCGATCCAGTAGAGGATTGAGTTTGAGGTAGGGTAAGGTTGTTGGTTGGTAGCTGATGGAGAGGACCAGAGGGAAAGAGGTGTGTTTTCCACTAAAGGAGCTTGTTGTAGGTTGCACAATGTAACTGTTGTTTTCCCTCCTGTTTTTAAAAGAATTGTTTATTTTCCAGGAAGAGAAAAGTATGTTTGTACATGTTACACCCCATACTAATTTATACAGAGAGCCATGGTAGACAGGGTAAGGGTGTTGATGTTTAAGGCTAAGGGCTGTAGTAGCTCAGGTCCAGCTGTAGAGCTATTAACACCTGTGGAGCTTTTGAAACAACCAGGCCAGACACCTTGAGCCTTGAGTTTAGGATGGGTTGATAAAACTGAACGTTGAAGTTCAATTTGTTTTTATTTTTACCTGCAGCATAGTCTTAATTTTTGTTGCGGTAAAAGATGTAACTCTTCCCGGTCTTTTGTTGATGAAAACTTTTCCAAATGTGTTTTAGGCTTTTCTAACTGTTGTCAGTCAAAACTGAATATGAAGTGGAGAACTAACTTACTGGTACATATCTGGCAGAAGGGGCAGTCGGTGCTGAGGTTCAAGTGGGACCAGAAACTGTAAAGTAGTGCAAACCAGAGAAATGGTTTTTTGTTTTGTTTTGCTGCTGCTGCTGCTGTTTTTTCTCTTTCTGCCTCCCTCTTCCATTTTGGTTTGTGGATTACCTTCATCAAATGTTTGTAAATCAGCTGTGTGTTTCTCCCTGAACTTGATAGAAGACACATGACTCCCCTACAGTTCACATTAGGTGACCTACCTAATTGAGAAGTTTTCAGAGGAGATGCTAGAAAGGTTATCTACTCCTTGCCTTTGTTGCTCAGTGCAGGCCTATGTTACTTGCATTTTTTAAAATATGAGCTGTACCCTGCTCCCCCAATACAAATGGTGGTGGTGATGATGATATATGTCCATTATAATACAGTGCTTATTACATGCCTGGTTTGGTTTGAGCACATCATACATACATTCTTAAAATTCTATGAAGAAATTGAGGCACTGAGATATTATGGATTGAGCAGAATTTAACTTCCCAACTCACCAATATATTTAATCCCCAAAGTCTTAACGCTTATGTTTAATGGGTTAATGTTAATGGTTGAACTTGATGTGTAGAATGTGGACCCAGTAGGGGGTCTTTAGGTCAAATTGGGGGCAAAGCCCCCAAAAGGCAGTTCTCTTGAAGGTTGATTTTTTTTTTTTTTTTTTTGACAGGCAGAGTTAGGCAGTGAGAGACAGAGAGAAAGGTCTTCCTTCCGTTGGTTCCCCCCCAAAATGGCTGCTATGGCCTGCGCACTGCGCCACTCCAAAGCAAGGAGCCAGATGCCCCCTCTTGGTCTCCCATGCGGGTGCAGGGCCCAAGCACTTGGGCCATCCTCCACTGCCTTCCCGGGTCACAACAGAGAGCTGGACTGGAAGAGGAGCAACCAGGACTAGAACCCAGAGTACCGTCGCTGCAGGCGGAGGATTAGCCTAGTCAGCTGCGGCGCTGGCCTGAAGGTTGATTTCTATAAGCCAAGTTCTGCCTAGCCTTTTCTCTGCTTCCTGACTACCCTGGGAACCTCCCTCTGCATGTGTTCTTTGTTGCCATCCTCCAATCTCACCAGATGCCTAAACTAACACCGCTGCCTGATCTTGAACTGGGAACCTCCAAAACTGTAAGCTGAACTTAACCTTCTTTCCTAAGTAGCTTCTCAGTTATTTTAGTTTAAGTTAGGAAGAGCAGACTGCTACAGAGGATTAAATAACCTTATTTAGACCAAACAATTTTTTTTTTAAAGATTTATTTATTTATTTGAAAGGCAGAGTTTCGCAGAGAGAGAGAGAGGTCTTCTGGTTCACTCCCCAGATGGCCGCAACAGCTGGAGCTGTGCCGATCAGGAGCCAGGAGCCTCTTCCAGGTCTCCCACAAAGGTGCAGGGGCCAAGGGCTTGGGCCATCTTCTGCTTTCCCAGGCCATAGCAGAGAGCTGGATTGGAAGAAGAGCAACCAGGACTAGAACTGGCACCCATATGGGATGCTGGTGCTTCAGGCCAGGGCGTTAACTCACTGTGCCACAGCACCAGCCAGACCATACAATTTGAGACTGAAAAAAACTGGGATTTTTAACTTCAGATGGGTAACTTTAGAGTCTGCTTTTCAGAGCCCAAGCTATGTTGTTTTGTTTGGATACTTTCAGGTCTGGCTCTGGCCTTTATCCTAAAATTTGTAGACTTAGTTAAATGATAACACTTTTTTTTTTTTTTAAGGTTTATTTATTGTATTTGAAAGAGTTACACAGAAAGGGGAGAGAGACAGACAGACTTGCATCTGCTGGTTCACTCCCCAATTGGCCGCAACTGCCGGAGCTGTGTTGATCCGAAGCCAGGAGCTTCTTCTGGGTCTCCCACGCGGGTGCAGGGGCCCAAGGACTTGGGCCATATTTTGCTGCTTTCCCAGGCCAAAAAAAGCAGAGAACTGGATCTGAAGTGGAGCAGCCAGGACAGGAACTGGCACCCTTATAGGATGCTGGCACTATAGGCAGCGGTTTCACCCCCTATGCCACCGCGCTGGCCCCAATAACACTCTTCTTAAATGACTAATAGTGGAAGGGAAATGGAGAAACTCACTAAAGATTGGTTAGAAAGGAAGAAGATGGGAAGAAACATCCAGGACTCAAATGATGGTGCTTGGTTAAGGATATATTCTGATGGTCAGTTGGTAGTTGAGTTACTGGACCACGGTGTTTCTTGGGTAACTTTTTGGCAGTAGAGGAAATGGGTAGCCAACCTGGATGACACACTTGTTGCTGCTGATACTGCCACTGGGAGGCTTTCCCTTACCCTCTAGAGCCCTTCTTTTGAGCAGGTCACATCTGGCTGGTGCTGACTCTGTGCCCAAGATCAGAAATTTGGGCAGAGGTCATCCTCTTTGGTATAGTGCCTTTTGCTTTTTATGCTCTTAATAAGAGAATTCCTATAAAACCTTAGGGGGTTGCCTCACAGTTTCATTTGTTGAGACTGCCTTGTAAGCTAGCGTCAGAGATTTTGTCTGGTCATAGAAGAATACACCAGCTCTTTTCTTTGCTGCCTTTTGGTCCAAGTAACTAGAATACGAGCCCACCTCTCTTCTGCTTCTGGGAGACAGAATCTGGCTGTCAGAGCTGTCCACTTTTGTTCTAATCATCCGCAGCCTGGGGGTTAGAATCATATCACATAAACCTGACTCAGGAGATGATCCTGATAGTGTGAGAGAAAGGAAGACGAAGTTCTCTGAGAATGGAAAATGTGGTCTGTGTAGTCCATTACAATAATGTATCCTGGGGCCTGCGTTGTGGCTTAGCAGGTAAAGCCACCGCCTGCAGTGCTGACATCCCATATGGGTGCCGGTTCGAGTCCCTAATGCTCCACTTCAGATCCAACTCTGCTGTGGCCTGGGAAAGCAGTACAAGATGGCCCAGGTCCTTAGGCTCCCTCACCCACGTGGGAGACCAGGAAGAAGCTCCTGGCCCCCTGGCTTCGGATCTGTGCAGCTCAGGCCGTTGCAGCCATTTGGAAAGTACACCAGCGGATGGAAGACTTTCTGCCTCTCTGTAACTCTGCCTTTCAAATTCAAATTAAATAAATAAATAAATCTTTAAAAAAAATAATGTATCATGCTAGAAGCTCCCAGGTGCCAGAGAAAGTATTGGTTTTACTAATTGCTTGCTTATAGCATCTAGGTTGTTAGGAGTTGAAGGGATGATTAACTAGTTTGTGAATTGACAGGTTTGTGGATTAACTAGTTGTTAAGGTAGTACAGGATCATAAGATCTGATGGCCTGGACTTTTGTCACTGCTGCTTTGCTTCTTGCTCCAAAAATAGTCTCCAGAGGAGCCAACACGGGTGGAGAAGAGGCGTAACAGTTGAGTTTCTGGAGTCACTTACCTCTTCTTCAGCCAGAGCAGCTTTTTTTTTTTCCTCCTTTTTCCTCCAGTTGCATAATTCTCATTTGTGGGCTGCTAGGTGGCAATCATTCTTTAAAGGGCCCTTGTTACAATTTAATCTGCCCAATCCACTCTCCCTACTTCACTCTATGGATTTTCCTGTTCTAAACATTGCAAGTTAATGGAATCATACAACTTGTGGCCTTTTGTGTGTGACTTTTATCAAGGTTCATTTTTGTTGTAGCATATCCAAGTACTTAATTACGTTTTATGGCTAAGTAATATTCCACTGTGGACATACAGCACATTTCATTTCTTCACGTATGAATTGGTAGGACATTGGACTGTTTTCCACTGGGGCTAGTATGAACATTCATCTACATGTGTACAGGCTTTGTGTAGGCATATGTCTTCAATGCTCTTGGGTAGATAAATACAAGGGAAATTATTGGATCAGGTGGGAACACTTTTTGAGGAACTGTTAAAACTGCTTTGCAAGGTACTATACCATTTTACTTTCCCACCAGCAGTGTTGAAGGATTCTGGTATCTCCACTTGCTGCTAGCACTTCGTTATCTTTTTAATTACAGCCATCCTGGTGGCTGTAAAGTGTTATCTCATTATGGTTTTTATTGTGCTTTTCCCTGATGTCTCATGATGTTGAGCATCTTTTCATTTGCTTATTGGCCATTTGTATATCTTTGGAGAAATGTCTATTCAGGTCTTTTGCCCATTTTAAATTGAGTTATTTGTTTCTATTATAAAGTTACAATTTTTTTCTATGCTATGGAGATAAGTTTATCAGAAATATGATTGGTAAATAATTTTCTTCCATTGTGTAGACTATCTTCATTTCCTTGATAGCATCATTCGAAGCACAGAAGTTTCTGATTTTGGTGCAGTATACTTTATCTAATTTTTTCTTTTTGTGCTTGTGCTTTGTTTCTTTCTTTCTTTTTTTTTTTTTTAAGATTTTATTTATTTATTTGAGAGGCAGAGTTACAGACGGAGATTGAAAGACAGAGAGAAAGGTCTACCATTTGCTGGTTCACTCCCCAAGGAGCCAAGAGCTTCTGCTGGGTCTCTCACACAGGTGCAGGAGCCCAAGCACTTAGGCCATCTTCCACTGCTTTTCCAGGCCAAAGCAGAGAGCTGGATTGAAGAGGGGTGCCTGTATGGGATGCTGGCGCTGCAGGTGGAGGCTTAGGCTATTTCCCACAGCGCCGGCCCTTGTACTTTTTTTGTTTTTAAAGATTGATTTATTTATTTGAAAGAGTTATATAGAGAAAGAGAGAGACAGAGGGAGTTATCTTCTATCCGCTGGTTTGTTCCCCAGTTAGCTGCAGCAGCCAGCTGAAGTCAGGAGCTTTTTCGAGGTCTCCCATGTGGGTGACCAGGGTTGTATGTGCTTGGGCCATCTTCTGCTACTTTCCCAGGCACAGTAACAGGGAGCTGGATTGGAAGTGGAACTGGAGCCCTTATGGTATGCTGGTGTTGCAGGTGGTAGCTTAACCTGCTATGTGACTATGCTGGCCCCCTTTTTCTTGTGCTTTTGGTTTTTAGTTTTAAGAAATCATTGGGGCTGGCGCTGTGGCACAGCGGGTTAATGTCCTGGCTTGAAGTGCTGGCATCCCACGTGGGCGCTGGTTCAAGACCCAGCTGCTCCACTTCCATCCAGCTCTCTGGTGTGGCCTGGGAAAGCAGTAGAAGATGGCTCAAGTGTTCGGACCCCTGCACCTGCCAGGGAGACCCGGAAGAAGCTCCTGGCTTGAATCAGCTCAGCGCGGGCGGTTGCGGACAACTGGGGAGTGAACCATCAGATGGAAGACCTCTCTCTCTCTGCCTATCCTCTCTCTGTGTAACTCTTTCAAATAAATAAATAAATCTTAAAAATAAAAAAAAAAAAAGAAATTGTTGCCCAGTCCAGTGCTGTGATGATTTCTGTGTATTTCATTTAGGGAGAGTTGGTTTTTTTTTTTTTTTTTTTTGTAATTTGAGAAGCAGAGACAGGGTTGGGGTAAGGGGGACCCTCATCCTCTAGTTCATTGCCTAAATGCTTGGAATGTTTTGGACTGGGTTGGGGGCTGGAACCAAGAACTGGGAACACAATCCATGTCTTTTGGGTGGCCAATTACTTGAACTACCACCTCTGCTTTCCAGGGTCTGTGTCAGTGGGAATTTGGAGTCAGGTATTTGATATGGGACATAAGCATCTTTTAACTACTAGGCTCAATGCCTACTCCAGGAGTTTTATATGGAGATCATTTTAGCTTTTACATTTATAGGTTGTTGATCAGTGTTAAGTAAGTTTTTGTATGTGGTATACAGTGGGGTCCAGTTTATTTTGCATATGGAAATCCAGTTTTCTTTATACTGTTAGAAAGCCTTCCTTTCTCCATTGCACGCATGCATTGTCTTGATAATTTGTTTTCAGGTACCTAGTTTAAAGAATTAAGGTTAAAATATGATGTGGAATTAAAGTGTAACGTAGTTCAGACTGTCATATTAATACTCATTTTGATCCATTAGTAACATCTTTCTCCTAGACTTTTTGGAAATATGGTTTGAAATACAGACTTTCCGTGGATGAGCTTTTTGTGAGAATAATATAAAACTAGTATATACATTTAGAGCTTTTCATTTGGTTACTCACACAGGTCAGATTATGTCACAGAAGGTACTTTAAAAAAAATGCATTAGCACTGGGATTAATGGTTATCTACAGTATGACTTTGGACAAATTATTTGACCTTTTCGCTAATCTGGAAAGTGGTTTTAATATTATTATTCCTACTTTTTTTAAAAAATGAAAGCCATACTTATGCAGATTATATGGAAAAATTTAAAAAGTACAATTTTTCCTATTAAATCCCACTTCCGGTATAACTCTTTTTAGCTATTTTACTATTTTTTGTTTTTAGTGTTTGTCAATTCCAAAAGTCATTTTTTTCTATATCTCAACTCTAATATGTCTCAACTCTGTTATAGATAAGAAATTAGATTGTTTTCCACCTGTCCTAGCACTTTAGTTTCTACTACTTAAAACAATTTTTTTTCTAACTTTGCTCTTGGTTATTCTTGACTTCTGTAATAGTTAAAGTATAAAACTCTGAAAAGCCTTTCTGTACTTCTACAAGAAAATTTTTGGAAATTGAGTCCTAACAGCCAACTTTTAAATGTTTAAGTATTAATCACTGTAGAACCAATGGTGTGGGATTTGGAGAAACTTTACTTCTATGAAATTAGTCCTTAGAAGGAGAAGTATAACAGTCCTGCTTGAGTGGGAAGAATCCGTTGAAATTCGTTTTAAAATTTAATATTACAACGTGTTCTTATTTTGTTACCATTCAGCTTTTCTTGGTAGACTTTCTGGATTGGTTTCCCTTTTCTAATTTTGGAAGCTTGTTATCCGGCTGTCATCCACGGCTTAGTTTACATTGTACTCCTAGGTTAGTTCTGTTGTTTGGATCCTATTTTTTCTCCTTTTTAGATGTTTCTTAAATTTTTCTGGAATGTGTCTTGAGTAGTTGTATCAGGAAGGATATGCTGGTAATGAACTTGGTGAAGTTTTTTTTTTTTTTTTTTTTTTTTTTTTGACAGGCAGAGTGGACAGAGAGAGAGACAGAGAGAAAGGTCTTCCTTTTGCCGTTGGTTCACCCTCCAATGGCCGCCACGGCTGGTGCGCTGCGGCCGGCGCACTGCGCTGATCCGATAGCAGGAGCCAGGTGCTTCTCCTGGTCTCCCATGGGGTGCAGGGCCCAAGCACCTGGGCCATCCTCCACTGCACTCCCTGGCCACAGCAGAGAGCTGGCCTGGAAGAGGGGCAACTGGGACAGAATCCAGCGCCCCTACTGGGACTAGAACCCGGTGTGCCGGCGCCGCAAGGCCCAGTGAGCCGCGGTGCCGGCGGTGAAGTTCTTAAATACTTGAAAATGGCTTGCCTTTTTCCTGATTGAAACTTTAGATAAAGATTTAGTCATGCTTAAGTTTAGCTTAAGAATAGGGTGTGTTCTAAGAAATATGTTAGGTGATTTCATCATTTTTAAACATCAAGTAGAATATTCTTACATGTAGATGTTACAACCTGCTCTAACCTAGACTATGTGGTAGATACATGAAGGGTCTTCAGAAAGTCAATGAAAAATGCATACTGAGAAAACCATGAATGGACTGCAAATACTTATCTTCTAATTCTGTTTCTATGAACTTTTTGAAGTTCCTTGTATGTAAATCCATATATTTGCTTTTGTACATTATGTATGTATGTATGTGTGTGTGAGAGAGAGAGAGCTAGCGAGCGAGCGTGTTTTACTGCTAGAGGAGTGATGAATAAGTTGCAGCACAGGGGAAGTGATGCAATCTAGAGATGTAGTAGTGGCTGGTATCCTGGCATAGCTGGTTAAGCTGTGCTGGGATGCCTGCATCGCATATTGGAGTGCCTAGTGAAAGCTACTCTGTGCTTTCAGTCCAACTTCCTGCTAATGTACCTGGGAACCAGTGGTTGGTGGCCCAAGTATTTGAGTTCCTGCCACTCTTGTGGGAAACCTGGGTAGAGCTGCTAGCTTTGGGCTGGCCTAACCCTGATTGTTGTGGGCATTTGCTTAGTGAACCAGTAGATGGAAGATCTCTCTCTCTCTCCTCTGTTACTCTTTCAAATAAATATTTTTTAAAAGACATGATAAATGTATGAGGCTGCCACTGGCATAGCACAGCATACTGTTTGACAGTAATCTCTTATTTATTTTTTAGCCCCCCCCCCCTTTTTTTTAAAGATTTATTTATTTTACTTGAAAGAGTTACATAGAGAGAGAGAGGTCTTCCATCCTTTGGTTCACTCCCCAGTTGGCCGCAACGGCTGGAGCTGTGCCGGTCTGAAGCCAGGAGCCAGGAACTTCCTCCAGGTCTCCCACGTGGGTGCAGGAGCCCAAGGGTTTGGGCCATCTTCTACTGCCTTCCCAGGCCATAGCATAGAGCTGGCTGAGAAGAGGAGCAGCTGGGACTAGAACCAGCACCCATATGGGATGCTGGTACTGCAGGTGGCGGCCTTACCCACTATGCCACAGTGCCGGCCCCAGTAATCTCTTGAGTAAGTAGGAGTACACTCTAAAATCTAAGAAGTATGGTAGGTACATGGATCAGTAACATAACCAGTTACTGGTATTATGTACCGTGTACATAGGTTTATGTACTATGCTTTATGTGGCTGGCAGTTTGATAGGTTTGTTTGTACCTGCATCACTGCATACATGTAATGTGTTGCTCTTTAACCTTAGCATGGTTGTGCTAGTTGTGACATCACTAGATTATAGGCATTTTCTACACCATTATGATTTCATGAGACCACCATCATCCATACAATCCACTGATGACTAAAATGTTATACGTGGTGCATGATTGTGTAGATTCATAATTTTTCTTGTAACTTTGAAAGCTTTGTTCCAGGAATTTAAAAATACCCAGTGTTGCTAATGAGAAGTCCATTGTAGATTTAAATAGATTTAATGGTTTTCCTTTTGTAGTAACCTTTCTTGATGAGTATCTTTGCTGTGAAATGTGTCTAGCAGTGGGCCCGTTTTCAATCCTTCTGGTGGGTACCATTTCAGGCTGAGGAATTGCCTTCTTTGATAATTTTTCTTCCTCCTTTTCTCTGTTTTGAGACTTTTTTAAAAAAGATTATTTATTTGAAAAGAGTTACAGAGAGAGAGAGAGAGAGATCAATCTTTAGTCCACTGGCTCACTCCCTAGATAGCTGCAATGACTGAAGCTGGGCCAGGCTGAAGCCAGGAGTTTCTTTTGGATCTCCTGTGTCGGTGGCAAGGGCCCAAGGAGTTGGGCCATCTTTTGCTGCTTTCCCCAGGCCATTAGCAGGGAGCTGGTTCAGAAGTGGAGTAGTTGGGACTCAAACTGGTGCCCATATGGGATGCTGGCATTGCAGGTGGTGGCTTTACCCGCTATGCCAATTTCTGGCCCCTCTTTTCTTTAAGAAGCTTGTTAAATAAAAAAATACATACATTTATTTGCAAGGCAGAATGAGAGAGAGAGAGAGAGGGAGATTCACATCCAGATACCTGTCACCGCCTGGCTATGCAGGGCCAAGCCTAAGCCAGGACCCCAGAACTCTATCCCTGTCTCCAACATTGGGTGGCAGGAACTTGGTCCCCAATCATCTCCACATTTCTGAAATCCAACAGCTCTATAAATAAACTTTCTGCAAATTTATCCTGTGGACAAACCTTGATCCATGCTGATAGGTGGCTATTTGTAATCTTTATATTGATTTTATTTAATGTAAATATTTGTATATTTCATTGCAGCTCTTCTAGGAATAGGATTGTTGGTGTTAAGATTATGTGCATGCTCAACAGTAGTAGACAATGTCAAGTTACTTTCTAAAGAAAATTGTCTCACTTTATGATCTGTCCAGCAATCAAGTTTTTTATTGCTCAACTTTATTGCTCACACTTGATTTTGTCAGCCTTTAAACGTTTTTGCCATGGGGCCAGTGTTGTGGTGTAGCCGGTAAAGCCGCCCACCTTCAACTTCAGATACAGGAGCTGGTTCAAGTCCCTGCTGCTCCACTTCTGATCCAACTCCCTGCTAATGTTCCTGGGGAAGCAGCAGAAGATGGCCCAAGTGTTTGGGCCCCTGCACCCATATGGGAGACCTTGATGAAATTTCTGGCTTTGGGCTGGCGCCGCGGCTCATTTGGCTAATCCTCTGCCTGTGGCGCCAGCACCCTGGGTTCTCGTCCCAGTTGGGGCACCGGATTATGTCTCAGTTACTCCTCTTCCAGGCCAGCTCTCTGCTGTGGCCCGGGAGAGCAGTGGAGGATGGCCCAAGTGCTTGGGCCCTGCACCTGCATGGGAGACCAGGAGGAAGCACCTGGCTTCGGATCGGCGCAGTGCGCCGGCCATAGTGGCCATTTGGGGGGTGAACCAATGGACGGAAGACCTTTCTCTCTGTCTCTCACTGTCTAACTCTGCCTGTCAAAAAAGAAGGAAGAAAGAAAAATTAAGAAATTTCTGGCTTTGTTCTGGCCAGGCCTGACTGTTACAGCCATTTGAGGAGTGAACTGGCAGATAAAAGATCTTTCTCTGTCTCTCCCTCTCTCTTTGTAACTCAGTTTTTTCAAATAAGTAAGTCTTTAAAAAAAAAAGTTTTTACCTGTGTGTGTATAATACCATTCTTTGGTTCTCACTTTGCCCCTTTTGCCAGTGAGTTTCAGCATCTTTTACTGTGCTGACTGGTCTTCTGTCCTCTGATAATTCACTTCGTGTCTATTGCCATGTGTGTACTGGATTTTAAAAAATTGTTTCTTATGGATTTGTGATAGTTCTACAGTTTTAGTGTATGTAGTACAAATTTTTTAGTTGACTTTAAAATTTTTTTTTAAAGATTTATTCCATTTGACAGGTAAGTTGCAGAGAGAGAGGGAGGGAGAGACAGAGAGATCTTCCCATTCAATGGTTTACTCTCCACATGACCACAGTGTCTGGGGCTGGGCTGACAAAGCCAGGAGCCAGGAAATTCTTCCAGTTCTCCCACGTGGGCACAAGGGCCTAAACAATTAGGCCATCTTCTGCTGCTTTCCCAGGTACATTAGCAGGGAGCAGGATGGGAAGTGGGGCAGCTGGGACTAGAACTGGCACCCATATGGGATGCCGGCATTGCAGGTGGCAGCTTAACCCACTATGCCACAACACTGGGCAGATACTTCTTTTAATGAGCAAACATTCTTTTAGTATGGTAGATTTTATCAATTTTTTAAACTTTTTTTTTTTTAATTTGACAGCTAGAGTTATAGACCGAGAGAGAGACAGAAAGGTTTTCCTTCTATTGGTTCACTCCCCTAATGGCCTCTATGGCCACTGCTGCACCGATCCGAAGCAAGGAGCCAAGTGCTTCTTCCTGGTCTCCCATGCGGGTGCACGGGCCCAGGCACTTGGGCCATCCTCCACTGCACTCCCGGGCCACAGCAGAGAGCTGGATGGGAAGAGGAGCAATCGGGACTAGAACCTGACTCCTGTATGGGATGACGGTGCCAGCCTGATTTTTATCAATTTTTATGGATAGTGCTATTGAGTCTTCGAAATTTTTCAAAGGGGTACTGGAAGATATTTTCTCATTATTATCAAAGTTGTGTAGTTTTTTTTTTTTTTAAACCTTTCTCATGTTGTAACTCACCTGGAATTGATTTTGTATGTGGTGTAAAGTGGTAATCCAGATGCATATTATCTTTTTCAAAGAATAAGAAACTGTTCCGTCACTTTTCATACTTCTAGAATCCACTCCCCCCACCCCCCATTGATCTGAATGGCATCATTTATTTTTCTTGTCTGGTTGGCCACATGGCCAGCCAGTCCATCAGCTGTCATTCTCTCTGTCTGCATCCATCCGTCCATCCATCTGTCCTTCTGCTGGTTCTGAACTCTAGTCTTTTAGTCTGTCTCTACTAACAGCATCACGGTGTTCTAGTAACTATTAACTGGTAACAACTTCTGTAAGAATAATTTCTATTGATGCATGGCATGCTCATAGAAAGTGTGCTGATCCCGGCAGCTCACCTGCACATCTGAATGAGTTCTGTGCGTATAGCTCTGCAGGTCAAGAGAAGGAACATCATTAGCGCCCTAGAGACCGTCCTTGAGTTCTCTCTCAGTAGCTAACCTCATTCTCAAAAGGTACCTACTGGTTAACTGTAAAACATTAGATTAGTTCTGCCTGTTTTTGAACGTTCTGTAAATGGAACTGTATGGTATATATGGTGTCTGTTTCTGTATATGTGTAGTCAGCCCTCTGTATCAGCAGGTTCTACATACATAATTCAACCAACTGCAGATTGAAAATATTTGGTGCGAGGCCGGCACCGTGGCTCACTAGGCTAATCCTCTGCCTGTGGCGCTGGTACCCTGGGTTCTAGTCCCAGTTGGGGCACCGGATTCTGTCCTAGTTGCTCCTCTTCCAGTCCAGCTCTCTGCTGTGGTCCGGGAGTGCAGTGGAGGATGGCCCAGGTGCTTGGGCCCTGCACCCCATGGAAGACCAGGAGGGGCATCTGGCTCCTGGCTTTGGATTGGCGCAGTGCACCGGCCATAGCAGCCATTTGGGATTTGGGGGATGAGCCAATGGAAGGAAGACCTTTCTCTCTGTCTCTCTCTCTCACTGCCTAACTCTACCTGTCGGGGGGGAGGGGGGAGCTTTGGGCCAGGCTGAAGCCAGGAGCTTCATCTAGGTCTCCCACAATGACGGCAGGGGCCCAAAAACTCGGGTCATCCTCTCCTCTGCTGCTTTTCTAGGCCATTAGCAGGGAGTTAGATAGAAATGGAGCAGCTGGGACACAAACCAAACTGGCACCCCTGTGGTTTGCTGGCATTACAGGTGATAGCTTAACCCTCCATGTTACAGCACAGGCCCCCACAATATTTTAAGTACAAAGTACAT
Source organism: Oryctolagus cuniculus (assembly GCF_964237555.1). Lineage (NCBI taxonomy): Eukaryota > Metazoa > Chordata > Mammalia > Lagomorpha > Leporidae > Oryctolagus > Oryctolagus cuniculus. The sequence continues at coordinate 30,656,507 of NC_091441.1, forward strand.
GTAATACACTTAACCTGTGTGGTGTCCTTGCTTCGCAGCACAGTGTAGAGTGTTGATTTTCTTTTGTGGTTGCATGGCAGGTTGGGAGCTGTAGCTTGCTGCCACACTGCCCAGCATCAGGAGAGTGTAGCTCACTGTATGCCAGCTCAGGAAAAGATGAAAGCTCAGAATTTGAACTGTAGTTTCTACTGTAGGCTGCATTGCTTTCATACATCAAAAAGTAAAAAAAAAGTCTTAAACTATTAAACATTCTCTGGGGGCTGGTGTTGTGGCGGGTTAAGCCACCTGCTGCAGCACCAGCATCCCAGATGGGTATTGGTTCAAGTCCCAGCTCTTCCATTTCTGATCCAGCTCTCTGCTAATAGCCTAGGAAAAGCAGCAGAATATGGCCCAAGTGCTAAGGCCCCTGCACACACATGGGAGAACCAGAAGAAGCTCCCAGCTTCGGAATGGCCCAACTCAAGCTGTTGAGGCCACTGGGGAGTGAACCAGTGGATGGAAGCACACGCTGGCTCGCTCTCTCTATCCTGTCTCCCCCACACCCCTCTTTAACTGCCTTTCTATTTATTTATTTATTTATTCATTAATTTTTTTTTAAAGAAAGATTTTGAAAGGCAGTTGCAGAGAGAGAGAGCTTCCATCTACTGATTCACTCTCCAAATGGCCACAGTGGCCAGGGCTGAGCCAGGCCAAAGCCAAGAGCTTCAAGTCTCCCACGTGGCTGCAGGGACCCAAACATTTGAACTATCTTCTACTGCCTTCCAGTCCATTAGCAGGGAGCTGAATTGGAAGTGGAGCATCTGGGACTAGAACCAGTGCCAATATGGGATGCTGGTGCTGTAGGTGGCATCCTAACCTGCTATGCCACACTGCCGTACCCAGTAAAATAAACCTTAAAAAATCTAAAACCAAAACTCAAACCAGTCTATAGTTGTATTTTGTTCATTCCCTTTCATTAATGATATAGAGCTCGAGTTGTTCCACATCCCTTGTCTACCTTTTTACTTGCAGACATCTGGTCGATGTGTAGTGGTTTTTATCTTCATTCCCCTAATGTCTAAGTCCCTTTAAATATGCTTATTGCTTATTTGAATACATTGTGCTCATTTTTATATTGTGCTGTCCATCTTTTTCATACTAATTTGTAGGGCATACTAGCTCTTCCTGATTGTGTTTTTTCCTAAACTTTTATTTAATAAGTATAAATTTTGAAAGTACAACTTTTGGATCCTGATTGTGTTTTACAAATAGCTTGTTTCCCTAGCCCTATCCATGTGTCTATTCTGTTTGTTTCCCTTTTTCCATTGACTGATGTTTCCAGGGCAAAAGAGGCATCAAGGGACTTTTTTTTTTTTTTTCTTAAGATTTATTTGAGAGGTAGAGTTACAGACAGAGAGGGAGAGACAGTTGGAAAGGTCTTCCATTCGCTAGTTCACTCCCCAAATGGCTGCCACGGCTGGGGAGCTGGGCTGATCTGAAGGCTGGAGCTTCTTCTGGGTCTCCCAGGAGGGTAGAAGGGCCCAAGCACTTGGGCCATCTTCCAGTGCTTTCCCAGGCCGTAAACAGGGAACTGGATCAGAAGAGGAGCAGCCAGGTCATGAATTGGTGCCACTATGAGATGTGGGTGCCTCAGGCAAAGTCTTAGCTTGCTGTGCCACAGCGCTGGCCCTGAGACTCAACTTTCTAGGCTGTGTTTTCAAAATCTGGGCAGATCAGATCCTTGTTGGCTTCGTAGTGTTTTATACCTTCAGACATTTTTTTATATTATTAAGTTCAGTTAAATTCTCACAGGGAAGGTTGCCCTGAAACTGTCTAGTCAGTCCTTGAGGAACATGAAGGAGCTAAGTCTTCCTACCTTGGAGTAGGAGTAGTTCCTCAGTGAAATTCTTGGCTGTTCACTCCTCCATATAGTTTTAAAATCTTCTCAAGTTATATAGGCAAATACCCATATCCTGTTGGGATTGTGATGGGAAATGCATTGAATCTGTAAACTTGTTTGGAGAGATGTATATTTTGTTACTGTGTGTTCTTCAACATAAACATTGTAAGCTCCATTTTCTATAATTAAATTTTTCAATGAAGTTTTATAATTTTCAATTAAAATGTTACAAATATTTTGTTCTGTTTATTTTTAGGCATCTTATTTTTGTAGTAAATCGTAAATGTTATCTTTCTGTAATTGTGCTTTCTGCCTTCTAGTGTATAGAAGTAGAGTTGGACTTTGTATAATGACCTTGCTGTACTCCTAATTGTGATAAATTATCCATAGATTTCTTTTGGATTTTTCTGTGCAGACCGTCCTATCTGAATAATGACACCTTTGTTTCCTCCTTTCCAATTCTTATGCTTTTTTCTCTTTCTTTTTCTTGTCTTAATGTGCTGGCTAGGATCTCCAGTACAATGTTGAATAGAAGCTGATGGGGGCATCCTGATCTTGTTCCTGATTTTAAAGGGAATGCTTTCAGAGTTTCACAGTTAAGTACGTATGATGCTTGCTGTAGGTTTATTGTAGATTATCTTTTCAGATTAAGGATGTTCCTCTTCTGTCTTACTAATTAAAAAAAAAAAACATGAATTCTATATCTTTTGAGACCATCATATTTTTCTTCACTAATCTGTTGTGAATTACATTGATTTTCTAATATTTAAACTAACCTTGTGTTCCAAGTATAGATTCAGCTGTGAGCTATCCTTTTTTTTTTAATGATTGGATTCAATTTGAAGATATTTTATTTAGGATATTTGTCTCTAATGAGTAATTATAGTTTTTAAAGAACGTACTTTTTCTTCTGGAAGAGTTTATATAAGAGTAAAATGTTTGGTAGCACTTTTGATAGCTTGAAAATTGCCAGTTTTTTTTTCTTTTGGGGGGGATGCTTTTTCATTATTCAATTTCTTTGTTTCTAGAACTATGTTCGTATTTCTATTTTCAAACCTGTTTCAGTAGGTTGTACTTTCGTAGAAAGCTGTTCATTCCATCCAGTTTCTTGAATTTATAGCATTATGTTGTTAATCTCTAATGCTTTTTTAGCTAAAAGTTTCCAGTTTTAAGGCTTTGCAGAGAATCAGATTTTTAATTTTGTTTATGGTTTTTAATGTATCCTCTCAATTTCTGCTTTTCATTTCTTATATTTCCTGTGGGTTTTTCTGTTTTTCTTTCACTGGATGCCTGTCATTAAGTTTGAGCATTTTGCTACACAAAGATAATTTCAAAAGTCAGTGGAAAAATGGAATTAAAAGATGTTTATCTTGGTGCAGAAAATTTTGAAATTTATGTATAGTTTTCACAATACGCATTTTTGTGAACTTTCTGACAACCGATTGTAGCATTCAAGATGAAAACGTCTTTGTATTTTTTCTCTGGGTCATACAAGGTTGATAATTAATATATTTTTTTTCTCTGAATATTTTTCTGTTTCCATTGTGGATTCTTTGAGTTATTTAAAAATTTAATTTGAAAACATGAGTTTCCCTAACTTAGTTACTGATTTCTGATTGCATTTTGGTTAGATAGTGTGGTCTGTGTGATACCAGTTTTTTGAAATCTGTTGAGACTATCTGGTAATCATTTATAATTTTTGTTTGTGCCTGTCGAATTTTTTTTTTTAAGGATTTATTTGTTTGAGTCTGAATTACAGAGGAGGGAGGGATAAGAGATCTCCCATCCACTGGTTCATTCCCCAGATGGCTGCAAAGGCCTGGTCCTGGAACCAGGAACTCCATCTGGGTCTCACACATAGGTGGAACAGGAGCCCAAACACTTGGACCAATTTCTGCTGCTTTTCCCAAGACATTATCAGGGAGCTGGATCAGAAGTGGAGTTGCTGAGAATTTTTATTTTTCCATTGTTGGTGTAAAGTTTTGTATAAGACTGTTGGGCTTGTTAATGATGTTCAGATCTTACATCTTTATTCTTTAAGAAAGTGGAAATCGGGCATGGATGTTCATCTTTTATGAATTTTTTTTGTTCATTTGTATTTCTATGGACTTTTTAAACTTTTTAAAATTGTTATTGGTTCACAAAGTTCAAATTTATTTTATATTTATGACTACTTATTCTGTATAGTGAGTTTATATCTAGGAATGCTTTTTGTACTAGTATTAAATACTACCGTTTGATATTAAAGAAGCTGGATTACCTAATCTTCAGTTTGCCCCTACACCTACAATTTTGTGTTCTTTTAGTTTTTTTTTATCTCTTGTGAATATCATGCTGTTGAATTACATTTTTAAAAAATCTGCTGTGATAGTCTTCATCTTTTACATTTTTTTTTAAAGATTTATTTATTTATTTGCAAGGCAGAACTACAGAGAGGCAGAGAGAAAGGGAGGGAGGGAGGGAGGGAGGTCTTCCATCCACTGATTCACTCCCCAAATGTCCGCAGTGGCTACAGCTGTGCCGATCCAAAGCTAGGAGCATCTTCTGGGTCTCCTACATGGGTGCAGGGGCCCAAGGACTTGGGCCATCCTCTGCAGCTTTCCCAGGTGCATTAGCAAGGAGCTGGATCAGAAGTAGAGCAGTCAGGACTCAAACTGGCACCCATATGGGATGCCAGCGCTGCAGCCAGCGGCTTCACTTGCTCTGCCACAGCCCCTGTCTTTTACATTTTAAGTTTATTTATTTATTTGAGTAGTAGATCCGGTGACTGGATGTGATGTAGGCTGGGCCAGAACCAGGAGCCAAGAACACAATGAAGGTCTCTTGAGGGTGACTGGAACCCAATTACCTGAGCCATCACTGCTGCCTCCCAGGATCTGCATTGGCAGAAAGGGAGAGCCAGGAGCCAGAGCTGATGTAGGTGCATGTGTCTAATCACTGAACACCTGCTATCCTAAATTAAACTTTTAATGAAAATAGTCGTCAATTCATCTACAGTTGTTTAAAAAAATAGAAACTTCTTAAGTATTCTTTATCTGGTTATCCCTATAGTAATATCTTGTAAGACTATAGGAAAATATCACAGACAAAATGACGTTGACAGAGTAAAGATGCAGACTATATTTTACTATGAAGATTCCTCATGGTGTCATTTTGTAGCCAAATTCACCTCCCGCATCCAACTCCTAACCCAAATCTCTTGGACCCACTAATTTTTTATTTCTATGATTTTATTATTCAAGAATGTTAGCATAAAGAGAATCATATCATGTAACCATTTGGATTTGACCTTTTACATTCATCATAATTCTCTGAAAATTGATCCGGTTTGCTATGTGTTGAAATAGTTCATTTGTTTTTTTTGCTGAGTAGTATTCCAAGGTTTTGACTTACTAGTTTGTGTAACTATTCACCTGTTGAAGGATATCTGGGTTGTTTACAGTTTTTCACTATTATGAATAAAAGTATTATAAAGATTGGTTGTACAGGCTTTTTGTGAACCTAAGTTTTCATTTCTGTCCAGGAGTACAATCGCTGGTTATATGGTTGTTGTGTGTATAGTTTTTAAGAACTTGCTAAACTGTTTTCCAGAGTGGCTGTGCCCTATTACATCCCTACCAGCAATGTATGGAGTGATCCAGTTTCTCTGCGTCCTCGCCAGCATTTGGTGTTATCACTGTTTTTCATTTTAGCCATTCTGGTAGGTATCTAGTGATGTCTTTTGTGAGGTTTTCATTTGTATTTCCCTAACAGCTACTGGTGCTTAATACTGTATTTTCATGTGTTCTTTTGGCATCTGTATATTCCTGTTGGTTTTTTCATGCCTTTTGTCTTTTTTCTAATTGAATTTTTTTTCCTGTTGATGTTTAAGAGTTCTAGATATATTCTGGAAACTAGTCTATTGTCAGATGAGTAGTTTGCACATATTTTCTCCGAGCCTGTTCATTGTTCATCCTTTTTAAAAATAAGTCTTTCGTAGATCACAGGTTTTAATTTTGATTAAGTCCAGTATATCATTTTTCTTTTTATGGATCTTGCTTGTAGTGTTGAATCTGAGAACTCTCTGCCTAGGCCTAGGCCCTGAAGATTACCTTTTTTTTGTTTGTTTTATTTTTACATTTAAGTCTGTGATACATTTGGAGTTAATTTTTGTGTAAGGTGTGAGATGTAGGTGGAAGTTCACTTTTTTGGCCTATTGCTTGAGCATAATTTGTTACAAGGCTTTCTTCCATCGAGTTACTTTTATACTTTTGTCCAAGTTGTTTTGAATGTATTTGTATAGGTCTATTTCTGAAATTCCTATTATGTTCCATTGATCTATGTGTCTGTGCTACCACACAGTCTTGATTACAGTAGCTAAGTTGTGAATTGGGATAAAATGGATTCCTTTACCTTTATTTTTTAAGATTTATTTTATTTATTTGAAAGTTACAGAGAGAGGTAGAGCCAGAGACAGGTCTTCCATCCACTGGTTCTCTCCCCAAATGACCACGATGGCCAGAGCTGAGCTGAAACCAGGAGCTTCTTTGGGTGTCCCACGAGGGTGCGGGGGCCCAAAGACTTGAGCCATCTTCTGCTTTCCCAGGCCATAGCGGAGAGTAAGATCAGAAGTGGAGTAGCTGGGATAAGAACTGACGCTCATATGGGATGCTGGCACTGGAGGCTGCAGCTTTACCCGCTACACCACAGCACTGGCCCCACCTCTGTTCTTTTGAAAATTTGTTTTAGCTCTTGTTCCTTTACCTTTCCATATACATTTTGGAATAATCTCATAACTATAAAAAGTCTTGCTGAGGATTATGTAAAATCTTTATATTAGTTTGGAGAAAATTGACATCTTGGCTGTGTTGAGTCTTCTGATCTGTGACGAGTCCATTTACTTAGATGTTCTTAGTCCTGCCCATGTTCGTTAGATCTTTATGTATTTTAATTTTGGGGGGAGTGATTATAAATGATGTTGTGTTTAACTGGTTTCCACATGTTCATTTTAGTATATAAAGATGTAATGATGTCATGTTTTGTGTGTTGTTTTTGTGTACTGTGATTTTGCTGAACTCGGCAGTTCTAGGTTTTTTTTGTAGATTTGTTGGGATTTTCTGTGCAGAAATAGTGCCATCTATAAACACAGATGGCTCTTCTTTCTAACCTGTTATGCCTTTTACTTCCTTTTCTTTCATTCTTCCAGCTAGAACTCTTAGCATTAAGAGGAGGCATCCTTGCTGCATTCTTGATATTGGGGGAAGAAAGGTATTCTATATCTTTCACCATGAATAGTTAGCTTTACATTTTTTTAAGGATTTATTTATTTGAAAGGCAGAGTGACAGAGGAGGAAAGACAGAGGGATCTTCTATCCACTGGTTTGCTCCATAAATAGCTGTAATAGCCAGGTCTGGCAAGGCTAGAAAATCCATTCTGATCTCCCACATGGGTGGCAGGGCCCAAGTTTTGGGCCAATTTCTGCCTTCTCTGGCACAATAACAGGAAGCTACATCAGAAGTGAGCATCCTGGAACCAGCTCTGTGGCATAGCAGCAGGTAATGCCGTTACCTGCAGGGCCGGCATCCCATGGGCGCTGATTTGAGTCCTGGCTGCTCCGCTTCTGATCTAGCTGTCTGCTGTGGCCTGAGAAAGCAGTAAAAGATGTCCCAAGTCCTTGGTCTCCTGCACCCATGTGAGAGACCTGAAGAAGCTCATGGCTTCAGATCGGCTCAGCTCCATTGCAGCCGTTTGGGGAGTGAACTAGCTGAAGGAAGAGCACTCTCTGGCTCTCTTTTTCTGCCTTTCTCTAACTCTGCCTTTCAAGTAAATAAATCTTAAAAAAAAAAAAACCAACCACCACCTTGAGCTGGCACTCTATGGAATGCCACCCTCAAACAGAGGCTTAACCTGTTCTTCCACAACTCCGGCCCCAGCTTTACATTTTCTTGTACTTGTTGTGCTGTTTATCGAGTTGAGGAAGCTCTTCTCTATTCCAATTTTTCTAAGTATTTTTTAGTCATGAGTAGATGTTGAATATGCCAAATGGTTTTTCTGTGTTAATTGGCTTGATTGCGTAATTTTTCTTGTTTAGTTATTAATATGGTATGTTGCATTGATTTAAACATTGAACCATTCTTGCATCTTTGAACTAAACCCCATTTGGTCATGGTGTATAATTCTTTTATATATTGCTAAATTATATTTAATAATTATATATCATGAGAGATATTGTAGTTTTATTTTGTACTGTCTTGTTTAGGTATCACAGTAATACTAGGTTCATAAAATGATTTGGAAATATTCTCTCCTGTTTTCTGGAAGAAATTATAAGAATTGGTGTTCAATCTTTTTTAAATGTTTGGCAGAATTCTCCAGTAAAATCATCTGCATCTAGGAATTTCTCTTTTGGGAGTCAAGAAATTGGGAATTACATTCCTTAATAGTTAGAAGGCTGTTCAGATTATCTGTTTAATATTGAGTGAGTTTTGGTTTATTAAGGAATTGACAATTTCATCTAAATTCCGAATTTATGTGTGTAAAGTTTTCTTAGTATTGTGTTGAGGGCACTTCAAAATGTTTGTGGAAAAAAATGAAATTAAAAGATAGATTTAGGCAGCCAGCTCTGAAGCATAGCAGGTAGAGCCGCTGGCAGCCCATATGGGCACCTATTCTAGTCCCAGCTGCTCCACTTCCAATCCAGCTCCCTCTAATGGCCTGGGAAAGCAGCGGAAAGTGGCCCAAGTGTTTGGGAGATCTGAAAGAAGCTCCTGGCTCTTAGCTTTGGATCATCTCAGCTCCTGGCATTGTGGCCATTTGGGGAGTGACCCATTGGATGGAAGATCTCTCTTTCTCTCTCTCTCTAACTCTGTCTTTCAAATAAATAAATCATTTTTTAAAAAGATAAATTTATTTCATTGCAAAGTTGTTTTTTTTTAATCTACACAGTTTTCTCATGTGCTTTTTTTTTCATAAACTTTCTGAGGACCCCCTCATGCACGGATCCCCGAGATATTTTTATCCCTAAATAAACTTACCTTTTAATTATGCTTTTCCACAAACTTTTTGAAGTACTCTTGTATTATCTTTCTGATGTCTGTAATGTAATGATGTAGCCTAATCTTATTCTTTAATGGAGAGTTGATTTCATTTTTCTTTTGAGGGGTTTTAATATATTTGCATTTCTTTTCAACTTTTCATTTAATTTTGTGCTACCTTGCTTTTTTGTGCTTTCTCTTTCTTTCCTTCAGTAGGCTGTTTTCTTCCCTATTTCTCATTTTTTTTCCACTAGACTAGTTGTGAAATTTACACTTTTACTGTTTCACAGACTTGTTAATTGTCTTGAAGTTTCTTTTGAAATTGCCATCTTTTTCTTTCTTGCCCATAGAACATTTTAAACTGTTGACCAGATTAACAATTATATGTCATTGTTGCCCAGCATTTTCATTGCTTCACAGACTTGGTGTCATTATACATTAAATGTTTGTTTAGGCTGAACTCCTCCCTAGGTTTATCATTTTCCTGGCTGCTCATTCTGGTGTCTTCATACTCACTCCTGTAGCTTGCTCTGGTCAGCAGGGGTGGCACTTTACTTTTCATCCAATGTGCTGGACCTGTTTTCCTTAGGACTTTTACATTTGCTGTGTCCTATGCCTTGGAATGCTTTCTCCAGGTGCTTGCTTACTCCTTCAGGTAATTACCCAGTTAGTTTTTCAGTGAGACCTTCCTCCTTTCAAATTACAAATCCCGGGGCAGGCATTTGGCCTAGTAGCCTCTGTCTTTTTTTTTTTTTTTTTTTTTTAAGGTTTATTTTTTTGAAAGGTAGAGTTACAGAGAGGCAGCAGCAGAGAGAGAGCGAGAGAGATCTTCCATCTGCTGGTTCATTCTCCAAATGGCCTCAAGTCCAGAGCCAGGAGCTTTTCTTCCAGTCTCCCACACGGGTGCAGGGGCCCAAGGACTTGGGCCATCTTCTACTGCTTTCCCAGGCCATAGCAGAGAGCTGGATCAAAAGTGGAGCAGCCGGGACTTGAACCGGCAACTATATTGGATGCCAGCACTGCAGGTGGTGGCTTTATCCAGTGTGCCACAGCACCATCCCGTGAAAATATTTTTAAATTATTATTTTCGTCTACTTGAAAGGCAGAATGATGGCAGGGAGGTGAGGAAATGAGAGAATGCAAGCAAGCTGTCTTCCGTCTGCTGGTTCACTGTACAGGTGCTACCAAAAACCAGGGCTGGCCAGACTGAAATTCTGTCCCTGTTTTCCACATGGGTGGCAGGTGCCAAACATCAAGTATTGCCTCCTAAGGTAGATTGGAAGCAGGTAGTTGCTGGGACTCAAACTGGCATTTTGATATTGGATGCAAGTGTCCTAAGCTGCAGCTTAAAGGGAGAAGTTAATTGCTGATGGTCTGATTTTTTTCAGTGAATTCTCTTACATTTTCAATAATGAGGTCTGTCATCTATATAAATAGTAAATGTTGCTTTAAACAACTGTATTATCTGGAGTATTTGGAATAATGTTGAATAACAAAATTTAGTGTGCATTTTATTGGCCTTGACCTTATGATCTTTCATCTTTAGTATATTTGCTTTTTTTTTTTTTTTTAAAGATTTTATTTATTTGAGAGAGTTACAGACAGTGAGAGGGAGAGAGAGAAAGTTCTACCATCTCTGGTTCACTCCCCAAATGGCTGCAACGGCTGGAGCTGCACCGATCCGAAGCCAGGAGCTTCCTCCAGGTCTCCCACGTAGGTGCAGGGGCCCAAGGACTTGGGCCATCTTCCACTGCTTTCCCAGGCCATAGCAGAGAGCTGGATGGGAAGAGGAGCAGCTGGGACTAGAATCAGTGCCCATTTGGGATGCCGGCACCGCAGGTGGAGGATTAACCCAAGGTGCCACGGTGCTGGCCCCTGCATTTGCTTTTGAATTCTGATAATGCCATTTATCCTGTTAATAGCTTGCTTCTGTTCCTGTTTATTAAGAGGTTTCACCAGGAATGAAAGAATTTTAGCAAATGTTCTTCAAGCATTTATTCAGATAATCATGGCTTTTCTCCTTGAATCAATGCATTTTTTAGCTTTATAAAATTTTATATTCGTGAGCTGTTCTTTAAAATCTTCTGAAGGGGTCATTATGAATAAATGTACAAAAAGAACATAAAGAATATTCTTTTTGACACTCAAAGTGTTTCATCTTTGCCCCCAGGAACTTCTTGTATGATGAAATGTTCTAGGCTCGTCTAGCATATTTTCTACTCCAGACCTGCATGTCTGCCTTTCCCCTGAGGACCCTGGGTTCCTTTTATGGGAAATGTTATTTAAACCACAACCTCTCCTCCCCTCTCCCTTCAAAGAGTTCTTTAAAAATTTAATTAAATCTAGAACACTTTCAGCTTTACAGAAAATGTTTGGAAGATAGTACAGAGTAGTCTCCATGTATCCTATACCCAATTTCTTCTATATAAATAGACTTTTAATTTAATTGTGGAAACATTAGATTTGCAAAAATTTATGTATTCCCCACCTATTTCTACCAAATTACCAGAAAGAAAATCCCATGTATTACAAAATTTTATATATGAATTTTCAGTGCTCTGTAGCTTTAGAGGTAGAGATCTTAACCAAGTCATTTACTAAGTAAGCCAGTCTTATATTCCTGGATTAAACTGTATTGAGGACTTTTATGCCTATACTCACAGGAAACATGTGTTAATACTGATTTATAAATTGTATTACATGAAGACTCCTTGTGGCCTGTCTTGGGAAATGAGGAAGAATAGGTGGTATATCAGACTGTTCATCAGACTTGCTAAAAATTTATGATGTGGATCCCCTACTGAAATTTTCAAACTGCAAATTCACTTTTTTTCAAGTTTTTTTTTAAATTTATTTTTTCAATGTTTTCTAACATGTACTTGAATCTTGTTTTCTTGAGCAGTTTAGGGAACAAAATTCCACCTTTTCTTCCAAGGTTTGGTAGAATTTGCTCATTAAACTGTCTTGTCTGGGTAGATGTTTTACATGGGGATGGGGTAAAGATGTACCTCTTCTTGGATCATGGAGTAATTGTTTTTCTAGGAAATCTTTTGTGTCTATATTTTTAAGGTACTAGGATATAGTTGCGTGTGCTGTTCTCTTAGCTTAAAGATATTTGCTTCCTGTTTGTGGTCTTTGAAGTTCTCTCATTTTTAAGATGGATTTGTTTACTTTCCCATTTGTGAGTCTGACTTTACAGGCTGTATTTTGCTTTCTAATCAGTCTGTTGGTTTTTCTTTTATTTTCTTTTACCCTTTCATTCTCCCCCTCTTCTTTTTTGGTCTGTCTTGCTATGTTAGTCTTTTGTCTCTTTGAATTGATTACTGTATTTTAAATAGTTTCAATATTAGAAGCATTTAGGGAGATACCTGCTCAGCCTTTAGTTTGTTTTATAGACTTTGAATTATATTTTCTTTGTTTCTTTTAATGGTTGGCTTTCAGTTTTGATGTCGTTAACTCTGGAAATTACAGTAGTCAATGCATTTTTAATTTTTAAAATTTAAAAAATATTTATTTATTTGAAAGGCAGAGTTAGAACTGTCTTCCATTTGCTGGTTTACTCCCCAGATGGCTGCAACAGCCAGGGCTGGGCCGAAGCCAGGAGCTGGGAGTTTAATTTGGGTCCACCATGAGGGTGTGGAGGCTCAATCAATGCTTTGCTAGGTGCGCTATCAGGGAGCTGGATCAGAAGTAGAGCAGCCGGGACTCCAGCTGGTCCCCTTGTGGGATGCTGGTGTCACAGGCAGCAGCTTAACTTGTTACACCACAATGTCAGCCCCAATCATTGCATTTTAGGAAAGAGATCCATTTAAGGTTCTTCAAATCAAAGGGGATTTAATTATAGGCAATACATGTTTTCACCCGGAACTTGGGCTTCCTGTCATCTCTGAAACAGGTAGTAGGTAGAAATTAGTGTATCATTCTTGTAACATAGTTTCTCTATGACATTCATTTGATCAGTCTTTTAAGGTATTGGTTATGCTAATCTGGGGGTTTTTCTTTGTTCCTTTTCATAAACAAAATGTAGTTTATTAAAGTATTGCAGCTGGGACAGGAAGCATTAATAATGTTATTTGTCAGTTTCTCAAAGCAGCTTCCCAGCTTCTGCCCCTGTATTATATCCTAGCAGATGGGGATCTATAGAGTTTATATTGACCCTTGCCGCTAATTGGAGCATCGTCAGATTTTGAACGGATTTTGCAGTTTTCACATCAGGGTTAAGAGTTGAAGAGCAGTCTCAGGAAAATATTTTTATGCATTGATGATTACATGTAGTTATCACATTTTACCTGTTTGATGAATGTTTTGTAAATGTTGCACCTTCAGCTTATTTGATCTTACATGTAATATTTAAATTACATAATGTTCCAGCTTTAAAAACTTTTATACTTGTGTGTTTACTTAAACTTGATAAAAGAAACAGGTTGACTTAAAGTCTTAGTCTCAATTTATGTTCACTCTTCTTTAGGATTTGGATTGTTTATGTATTATGTTAAAATTGAATTGTGGCCACATATTTCTGTGTGGAGAAATCCCTCTGTGTAGAGCACATTGTAATCACAGCAGACATATTGGAAGGCAGCCTGGCAGTCTTGGGGAGGCAGTAAGGTAGGGGAGAAACACTGCATTAAAAAAAAATTAGGCTAAAGATATAGAGATGTCAGAGGTTGGTGAAGAAGCAGCTGAAATCCATTTTGGTAGTATTCATAGCAGGCTGACCCTGAGGGCTCTGATACCTTCCTCACCATACCTGCTCACTGGCAAAAGGACTCAAAACTGATTTTCAGACTAAATTAAAAAAAAAAAAAAAAGTAGGTACTGGTTTAAGAAGAAATGAGATCCAGTAAGATTTGTCAGAAGCATGTGTTAATACAATTTTATTTCTTAAGCTTCCTAGAGAGTTTTTCTTTTAAATTTATTTTATTTATTTGATTCATTCCCCAAATGGCCATAATGGCCAGAGATGAGCTAATCAGGAGCCAGGAGCTGCTTCTGGGTCTCCCACGTGGGTTCAAGGGCCCAAGGACTTGGGCCATCTTCCACTGCTTTCCCAGGCCATAGCAGAGAGCTGGATTGGAAGTGGTGCAGCCAGGACTTGAACTGGCACCCATATGGGATGCTGGCGCTGAAGGCTGGGGCTTTTAACCACCTGCTGTGCCACAGTGCCGGCCCCCCTAGAGATTCTTGACAGTAAATGCTAAATAAAAACAGTGTGTGGTGTGTTTGTGTGTGTTTGGTTTTGTTACTGTTTGTAAGCAGAAATTGATGACTAGAAGGTTACAGTGGCTTTCTCAGGGTCTTAAGTCTCGGTACCAGGGTGAAACTACTGATTGCTGGCCTGAAGTTTTCCGCAGGGCCCCTTTGACTCCCAAAACCATTATCTTTGACTCTCTGGGAGTTACTTATCTTTGCAGTATTTTGCAATAGGTTGTCCCACCTATTGTTCATCATCCTGTGATTCCACATTCATAGTTCTAAGACCTTATCCCTTTCTTCCTTTTTATTGGTATATAGTAGTTCATTCTTATTGGAGGGAGATAGGTTCCAAAATCCCCAAATGCCTAATGAAATGAAGTACTGAACACTGTATGAGGGACCTTTAAAAAGTTCATGGGAAATTTGTATTTTAATTGCAGTTTTCCACAAACTTTTTGAAACTCCTTTGTTTTACTGTATTTTTTCCTATGTATATATATATCTCTGAAAGTTTAATTTATAAATTAAGCAAGAGATAAATGAAAATAAAATAGGAAAGTTATCACCATGTACTAATAAAAAGTTATTCTAATGTATTTCTTAAAATACCTTATTTTACTGTCAATTTTAGCAATCTCAGATATGATATTTTTTTCTTCCCTTAGTAGGTCAAGAACATCCATCTTTTCATTTAAGGAAAATACTGTATGCCTTCTGTTTGGCATATCTGAATTTCTGGTATCTCTGGACTAGTGCTTAAGACCATTATTAAGTCAAATAAGGATTACTTGGACACAAGCACTGTGATACTGTGCTACTCAGGGACTGATGCGTGGGTAGTGTATACAGTGTGGATACACTGAACAAAGGAGTGATTTACATCTTTGGTCCAACAGAGCTGGACAGCACAAGAAGTATTCTGCCCAGAGCAGTGTGCAATTTAAAGCTTATGAATTATTTCTGATATTTCTGGACTATCACTGATGGCAAGTAGCTGAAACAAAACAAAATCAGATTAAGGAGTGGATAGTGTATTTACAACAGCTTATAGAGCTAGTTGCATTAGCACTCTTTGCCAAGCAATGATTCCACTGGGGATATGTGATATGAGACCTTCCAGAAATTCCTTCTTTTTTTTTTTTTGGTGAAGATTTATTTTATTTATTTGAAAGAGTTTCAGAGAGAGGTAGAGGGAGAGAATGTGAGAAAGAGGTCTTTCATTCGCTGGTTCACTCCCTAAATTGCCACAACGGCCAGAGTTGAGCCAATCTTTTTTAAATATTTTTTTATTTGTTTATTTGACAGGTAGAGTTACAGACAGTGAGAAAGACAGAGAGAAGGGTCTTCCTTCTGTTGGTTCACTCTCCAAATGGCTGCAATGGCTGGAGCTACACTGATTCGAAGCCAGGAGCCAGTTGCTTCCTCCTGGTCTCCAATGCAGGTGCACTTGGGCCATCCTCCTCTGCCTTCCCGGGCCACAGCAGAGAGCTGGACTGGAAGAGGAGCAGTGGGGACTAGAACCCGGTGCCTGTATGGGATGCCGGCGCAGCAGGCGGAGGATTAACCTAGCGTGCCACAGCGCCGGCCCCAGCTGAACCAATCTTAAGCCTGGAGCCAGGAGCTTCTTCAGGGTCTCCCACATGGGTGCAGGGGCCCAAGGAGTTGGGCCATCCTCCACTGCTTTCCCAGGTGCATTAGCAGGGAGCTGGATCAGAAGTGGAGCAGCCAGGACTCAAACTGGCACCCATGTGCAGGCTGAAGCTTTAACCCACTGAGCCAGCCCCCAGCTTTATTGAGGTATAATTGATATTTATATATATTCAAGATAACAGTGTGATGTTTTGATATATGCATACATTGCAAATTGCTGACTACAATCAAACTAATTAATATATCCATCACTGCACATAGTTACCTGTTTTTGTGGTGAGAATATTTAGGATAAGGTACATTCTCCATATCCATGGGTTCTGCATGGATTAAAAATATTTGGGAAAACTGTTGTGTCTGTATTGAACATTTACAACTTTTTCCCTTGTCATTATTCTCCAGCCAGTGTTATAAACAATCCAGAGATGATTTAAAGTACACAGGAGACTGTGCCTAGTTTATATGCAAGTATTAAGCCATTTTATATAAGGCACTTTGAGCATCCATGGATTTTAGTAACCTCAGAGGGTCCTGGAACCAGTACCCCAAGGATGCCAAGGGACATCTATATACATCATTAACCATAGTCACCATGCTATGGTCTCCAGAATCTATTTACCTCAGAAATTCCTTTTTGAAAGCCACACTTAGGGTGACTTTGTGCTGTAAAATTTGTCATTTCTGTAAGAAAGATTCCCTTAAAATGAAGAATATCTGAAAATGTAAGCAGTGAAACAAAGTAATGAAGTTTGAGCTAATCTGGTCTTTTTAGAAGGAATCACAGGTATCTTGTGTCCATGTGAGTGCTATTGTTGATATCCAACACTCCCTTGAAGTGTTAAGGGAATTTGTGTGAAATGCATCACATTTCTTTTCTAGCAGAGCACTTCCAAATTGAGATATATTAGTGTAGAGTACACACTGGACATTTGAAGACTTAGTATGAAAAAAAAACTTATTGACACTTTTAAAAATTGTATTTTTAAATCACAAAAACTGATTGCCTGTTGAAATAAAAATATTTTTGGTGTATTAGGTTAAATAACTATTACTTTTTTTAAAAGATTTATTTATTTATTTGAAAGAGTTAGAGGCAGAGAGAGAGATCTTCCATTCACTGGTTCACTCCCCTAAATGGCTGCAATGACTGGAGCTGGGCTGCTCCAAATCCAGGAGCCAGAATCTTCTTCCTGATCTTCCACATGGGTGCAGGGACCCAAGCAATGGGCCATCTTCTTCTACTGCTTTCCCAGGCCATAGCAGAAAGCTGGATCGGAAGTGGAGCAACTGAGTCTCGAACTGGCGCCTACATGGGATGCCAGCACTTTACTCACTATGCCACAGCGCCAGCCCCTAAATAACTATTATTAAAGCTGCCTTAAATTTATTACTGCAAAATGGCTACAAGACAGTTGAGAATTATGTAAATGGGTTTTGTTATATTTCTCTTGGACACCACTGTAAGTATATAAAATGGCTGCTAAGATTTTAACAATGTTTTCTGACTGGTACAATATGAAACATGGAGACAGAGTACGTAAACTACAATTATGATACAGAAGGAACAGAATAGATTATTTTGGTGTTTCTGAATTTGTCCTCATTTTTAAAAACTTCCAAGTATTGTTCCCATCAATTACCTAAAAGCAATGCAGTTGGTTTTTTTTTTTTTTTTTTTTTTTTTTTTAAGGAGAGAGAGCTCTTCCCACCCACTGGTTCACTCCCCAAATGGCTGCAATGGCCAGAGATGGGCTGATCCAAAGTCAGGAGCCAGGAGCTTCTTCTGGGTTTCCCATGTGGGTGCTGGGGCCCATGCACTTGGGCCAACTTCCACTTCTTTCCCAGACCATTAACAGGGAGCTGGATCCAAAGTGTAGTAGTGCTCATGCCACAGGCAGAGGCTTAACCTAGTGCCACAACTGGCCCCCGTACAGGATTTTAAACAACTGCTTCTGAGCCATCATTGAAACTTAAGTGCAGGGCCGGCGCCGCGGCTCACTAGGCTAATCCTCCGCCTAGCGGCGCCGGCACACCGGGTTCTAGTCCCGGTCGGGGTGCCGGATTCTGTCCCGGTTGCCCCTCTTCCAGGCCAGCCCTCTGCTGTGGCCAGGGAGTGCAGTGGAGGATGGCCCAGGTGCTTGGGCCCTGCACCCCATGGGAGACCAGGAAAAGCACCTGGCTCCTGGCTCCTGCCATCGGATCAGCGCGGTGCGCCGGCCGCAGCGCGCCGGCGGCGGCGGCCATTGGAGGGTGAACCAACGGCAAAGGAAGACCTTTCTCTCTGTCTCTCTCTCTCACTGTCCACTCTGCCTGTCAAAAAAAAAAAAAAAAAAAAAAAAAAAAAAAAAAAAGAAACTTAAGTGCAGACAGAGCAGTTCTGCGTCAGGGCCAGCTGTAGGTGCTGCCCTGATGGGAAGAGCAGGTTGGAAAGGGTGCAGCACTGTGGAGGAGGGGTAGGGGACCCCAAGCCCTAATATCGGAGAGGTCTCCTGAGAGGGCCTAGCTTAGCTGTGGAGTTTCCCCCTGTTTCTTGCTAGATGGTGCACATGTACTGTGTAAGGTAAATATGACACAAGTGTGGTTGGTTTACTTGTGAATTTAGACTTGACTGGAAATGATTGGATTCATGAGGCAGCAGGGGCTTTTGGTGAATAAACAGAAGTTGAAGAGAAGCTGGAGCTGCTTAGGAGCTTGGTTTTATACTGAAGAAAGCTCACTAGAGTGGTGTGCAGGGATTCTTGCCTTTTGTAAGATTTATGGCTACTCATTTCCTTGTTCTTCAGAGGTCTTTTTCTCATTTGAATATACCCAGCTGAGAATGCAGCTGTTTGAGAAGTTTTCTGAAAAAGGTGTATGCAGTATTTAGCTTTAATATTTTAGAATACCTTTGTTTTCTGTTCTGTCATGTTTGTGTTGGGTGAAAAGCTCACTGAATTTTGGCTCACAATTCTTTTCTGATTTTGTAGAATTATTTGGCAACAGAAGTTACACATACAATGTAAAAATCTAATTTTTTAGATGTTTAGCAAAAACTTGGGAAATTTTTGGTAAATTGGTGATAATTTTGCAGTGTGTATATTGGGAAGGCTTGGGTTGAAAAGGAACATTTTCATTGGTTATAGATTTCATAGTCATAAAGCAATTTTGAGTTTACATTTGAGCATAATCAGATAATGACGTGGTCAATAGAAACATAGGATGTAGATGGTCAAAATCAAGAGTACAACAGAATACACTTGAACAACATAACCTGAATGTAATTTGTATGGGGAACAGCTTTATCAGTAGTAATAGTTCTTAGTAGTATGTGAAATTGCTAGTATTAGCGTGTGCAGGAAGAAAATCTTTGTTAGTATATATTAGGATTTTTATGCTTGTGGGTGACTGTTGGCTTATTTTTTTTCCCCTTTCCTTTTAGAATATGGTTTCTAGTTTTAGGGTTTCTGAACTACAAGTTCTACTAGGCTTTGCTGGACGGAATAAAAGTGGGCGCAAGCATGACCTCCTGATGAGGGCGCTGCATTTATTGAAGAGTGGCTGCAGCCCTGCGGTTCAGATTAAAATCCGAGAATTGTACAGACGCCGATATCCACGGACTCTTGAAGGACTTTCTGATTTATCCGCAATCAAATCCTCGGTTTTCAATTTGGATGGTGGCTCCTCGCCTGCGGAGCCTGACTTGGCTGCGGCTGGAATCCACGCGTTGCCTTCCACTTCAGTTACTTCTCACTCACCGTCCTCTCCTGTTGGTTCTGTGCTGCTGCCAGACACTAAGCCTGCGTTTGAGATGCAGCAGCCATCTCCCCCAATTCCTCCTGTCCATCCTGATGTGCAGCTAAAAAACCTGCCCTTTTATGATGTCCTTGATGTTCTCATCAAGCCCACAAGTTTAGGTAAGTGTTGGAAAAATCAGTTACTTCTGGACAAATGAGCAAATAAAACAAGAAGCCTTCAATTATGGATTATGGACTTGCTGTGAATTTTATAAAGTGGAAGTGTTAATGTCACATGTTTAAATATACACATAAAAATATTGGCAGCTATGACTGCAACTGTTAGTTTGAATTCTTTTTCTAAATTTTTTTATTGTGGTAAAATACACATAAAATCTTAACTCTATCAAGTTAAAATTCATTAGTAGTAAATACATTCATAGTGTTGTATGGCTGATTCCTGCATCCATCGCCAGAATCCTTTGGTCTTGTGAAACTGAGAGTCTGTACCCATTGAACAATAACTCCCCATTTCCTCTTCCTCTCAGCTCAGCAACTACCATTCTACTTTCTGTTGCTGTGATTTTGACTTTTAGGTGCTTCATCTATTTCACTTAGCATAATATCCTCAAACTTCTTCTGTGATGTAGTTATGTCAATTTCCTCCCTTTTATTATTATTTTTTAAAGATTTATTTGTTTGAAAGGCAGAGTTATAAAGAGGCAGAGAGAGAGAGGGAGATCTTCCATCTGCTGGTCCACTCCCCAAATGGCTGCAGTGACCGGAGCTGTGCCAATCCGAAGCCAGGAGCCTCCTCCGGGTCTCCCACCTGGGTGCAGGGGCCCAAGCACTTGGCCCATCCTCCACTGCTTTCCCAGGTCACAGCAGAGAGCTGGATTGGAAGTGGAGCAGCCAGGACTCAAACTACCGCCCATATGAGATGTTGGTGCCAGAAGCGAAGGCTTAGCCCACTAAGCCACAGCACCAGTCCCTATTTTTGTTTTTTTAAAGGTTTTGTTATTTCTTTGGAAGGCAAAGTTAGAGGCTGGGGGTGGGTGGGTGGGGGATCTTCCATCCACAGGTTTGCTTCCCAAATGGCCGCAATGGCCAGAGCTAGGATGATCAGGAGCCAGGAGCTTCTTCTGGGTCTCCCACGTAGGTGCTGGGGCTTAAGTATTTCGCCCATTTTCTAATGTTTTCCCAGGCACTTAGCATGAAGCTGGATTGGAAGAAGAGGAGCAGCCAGGACTCAAACTGGCACCCATATAGGATGCTGGTGCTCCCTACGACTTAACACACCACACCACAGTGCTGGTCCAAGAATTTCCTTTCTTTTAAGGCTGAATAATACAGTTCTCTGTGCTGAAGTTTCACAGGAATAAATAGGAAATCCCCTAATCTAAAAACAAAGAAAACTCTCATCTCTATTATTCTTCCCTAAATAGTTCTCATTTGTCCTCACAATCTTTCTTCATTTTTTTCTTTAAGATAACTTTATTTCTTTCTTCCTTTCTTCCTTCCCCTTTGCTTTCCTTTCCTTTCTTTTTTTCTTTCTTTTTTTCTTTCTTTCTTTCTTTCTGACAGTGAGAGAGAGAGAGAGAGAGACAGAAAGTTCTTCCTTTTTCCATTGGTTCACTCCCCAAGTGGCTGCTGCGGCCGGCTGCTGCACTGATCCGAAGCCAGGAGCCACGTGTTTCCTCCTGGTGTCTCCCATGTGGGTGCAGGTCCCAAGGACCTGGGCCATCCTCCACTGCCTTCCCAGGCCACAGCAGAGAGCTGGACTGGAAGAGGAGCAACCGGGACAGAATCCGGTGCAAGATAATTTCTTTTAAATGTCAACTGCTTTGGAATTTTCTGTTTTAAAACTTCACCTGTGTCTCTACAAAAGAATATATGTGTGTGTGTGTGTGTGTGTGTGTGTGAGTTTTAAAGGAATGAACACCTGTGCAACTAAGTTCCACATTTAGACAGGAACATTGGGGCCAGCGCTGTGTCATGGCAGGTAAAACCGCCATCCTGCAGTGCCAGCATCTCATATGGTGCTGGTTCGAGTCCTGACTGCTCCACTTCTGATCCAGTTCCCTGGTAATGTGCCTGGGAAAGGTGTGGAAGATGGCCTGAGTCCTTGGGCCCCTGCATCCACATGGGAGACCCAGAAGAAGCTCCAGGTTCCTGGCTTTGGATCAGTCCTGCTCCAGCAGCTGGGGCCATTTGGGGGTAAACCAGCAGATGGAAGACCTCTCCTTTCTCTGCCTCTGTCTCTATAACTCTGCCTTTCGTAATAAATAAATCTTTAAAAATAAATCTTCTAAAAAAGAAACAAGGAACATTACTCTGTCTTTAAAGCCCTCTCCTTGACTCTGTTTTACCTGAGCTAAATCATTACCATGCATTTTATGTTCCTTCCTTAGCTTGCTTTACTGTATAGGTATATATGTGAAAAAGGGGTAGGTTTGGTCAGCTTGTTTTTGGAATTTATATAATGGTATTCTCTATAAATCCTTCAGTAGCTGGCTGTCTCTTCACTGTGTATGCAGCATAAAGTGCTGATAGGTCTAGCTGTTTAATGTTCTGTGAAATCCTTCTGAGTTTTGTGTATGAATGTTTGATTCCTTAGAATTTCTTCATTCTTAGATTACTAAAGTAACTAATCCTTGTAATTGAAAAACTAAACATTGCAGAACTATAACAGGGAAAGTCCCTAGGAATCTCATTTTTTAACCCACCAGTCATACCAATAGTTAACCATTTCTTTGCATATTGTATTTTTTCCTCTCATTCAAAAGACTTTTTTTTTATAGGCAGAGTTAGAGAGAGAGACAGAGAGAAAGGTCTTCCTTCTGTTGTTTCATCCCCTAAGTGGCCGCTGCGGCTGGCACATTGCGCCGATCTGAAGCCAGGAGCCAGGAGCTTCCTCCTGGTCTCCCATGCAAGTGCAGGGACCCAAGCAGTTGGGCCATCCTCCACTGCCCTCCCGGGCCACAGCAGAGAGCTGGCCTGGAAGAGGAGCAACTGGGACAGAATCCGGTGTCCCGACTGGGACTAGAACCTGGGGTGCCGGTGCTGCAGGCGGAGGATTAGCCAAGTGAGCCACAGCACTGGCCTCAAAAGACATTTTTGAAATGTAGAGTTTCTGTGCCACCTTATAGCCTCTGAGGGTAACACCCTACCCCCCCACCTCCCGAGTTTTGTGCTGTGATAGTCTTTCCTGATGTTATTTCTTGGGCATATATTTGCAGATCATTTTAGCAGGCTATGTCAGTTAGTAGTCATTATAAATGAATCTGAGTGTAATTTGAAATTTATAAGGTTATGCTAAAATTACTAAATGAAATTGTCACTCTTTTACTCTTGCTGTGTGATACTATTTCAAAGCATAGTGGTATAAAACAGGTGTTTTATTATGCTCATGGATTCTCTGGATCAGGAATTTGGAAGGCAGAACGTGAATGGCTTCTCTATCCCAAGATGTCTGGGGTCTTAGCTGAGAAGACTTAAATGCTGGGGATGGCATGATAGGTCGGAGCTCTGATCACTGGGAGACATCTTTACTGACAGATCTGATGGCTGTGCTACCTACTGAATGGCTTGAGCTCAGTTTCTCTATTGGCTGGAATTCATTCCTACACGTGGTCTAGTTTGGTTTTCTTTCTAGCATGAGAAGTAAGTGTTCTGACAGTAAGGAAGCAACACATGACACTTTTATGATCCGTCCTTGCATGTTGTGTAGCAGCCCCTTACACCATACGTTGTTGGTTAAGCAGTCACAAAGTGCCATTTGGACTGAAAGGGAGGGTGATGTGGACCCCACTACACAACTGGAAGGATGACATGATGGGCAAGGTACTGTTGTAGCTGTGTTGGAAATTCAGAATCTACATTATGCAGCATTGTTGAAAAAGGAAAGGGTTTGAATAAGCACATATGTATTGTCATTGATTTGTGTTAAATTTTCCCTTTCAGACACTCTTAACATGAAAGCATTCATGATATTATGCAGAATCGATTTTTTGATCCCAAAGTGTAGACATTAATGAGGACAAAATACTTGGCAAAACTTGCATGCTTTTACTTAACGTCCTGCTGTTCTTTTTCATGATCCATACCAAAATGACAGTTTAGCCAATGGACTTACCTTTTGGTGAATTTACTGTGCATGTGGCTGCTGTTCTAAAACTGACAACCTAGAAACCATCAGTAAAAACCAAAACAAATTGGGTTTCTTAGCATTTGCACAGTCTTCCGCTGCAAGTTTTCTGAAGGCCAGTTTGGTAAGGCATGAAACAGGTCTGCTGTCCCACAGGAACAGGGTGGTTATTTGAGATTTTAGTCTGGGTTGAAAATTTGGCAGCAAATAAATGATAGGTAAAGCCAAAAATATTCTAGAAAGATCTATTATGATATAAACTGCTGATAGTAAACTATAATTTCTTTGTTATACATGTATGCTTCATATGCTGATGATGGAGGCACTCCAGCTTCAAATGTAAAATCTATGTTTTATGGTAACATTTCTGGCTAGGTTGACTACAGTTATCTAAGGCAGAGCCTCTAAAACTGCTTTTTATTGTGGTCAGTTCACTGAGGGTGTTTTGCCCAACTTTGCAGTTTAGATTCTTGCTGTTTTTTGACACACTTAACAGTGATCCTGTCTTTAAGGAGATTTATGTTAATCAGGCTTAGAAGAATGAGGCAAGAAACACAGTTAGTGGGCAGGTAATTTCATTTATCTACCCCCTCCTTTTTTGCTGTTGTCATACTTTCACATCTACCTATGTTAAAAATTCTTTGATTACCATTACTTTTTCTTTAAAGTTATCTTTTTAAGGAAATCACAAGAAGAAAACAATTTTTTTTTGAAATTTTTTCTTATTATTTGACAGAGTTAGACAGTGAGAGAGAGAAAGATCTTCCTTCCGTTGGTTCACCCCCCAAGTGGCCACTACGGCTGGAACTACGCCGATCCGAAGCCAGGAGCCAGGTGCTACCTCCTGGTCTCCCATGCGGGTGCAGGGGCCCAAGCACTTGGGCCATCATCTTCCACTGCCTTCCCGGGCCACAGCAGAGAGCTGGATGGGAAGAGGAGCAACCAGGACTAGAACTTGGCGCCTATATAGGATGCAGGTGGAGGATTAGCCAAGTGAGCCACGGTGCCGGCCCCAAGAAGAAAAATAATTTTTTTTATGTTTGCCACTTAACTGTTTATAATGTACAGAGGGGGCACTTTGCCCTCCTGTGGGTATTGCAGTACCAGTTAGGAAGTAGAAGATTTTATATTAGCTTGTTTTGTTTTTGTTTTAATGGACACTAGAACATCATTGACTAATTCATCAGCATTAATATCCTGTAGTTATTTGTGACATAAGTGCAGTTTAGTTTAATGACTTTGCTGAGTAGTCTTTTGTCTTTTTTTTTTTTTTTTTAAGATTTATGTGTTTATTTATTTGAAAGGCAGAGTTACAGAGAGGCAGAGGCAGAGAGAAAGATCTTCCATCTGCTGGTTCACTCTCCAGATGATCACAATGGCTGGAGCTGGGCTGATCCGAAGCCAGGAGCCAGGAGCTTCTTTCGGGGAATCCATATAAGTGCAGGGAACCAAGCACCTGGGCTCTCTTCTGCTTTCCTAGGCCATAGCAGAGACCTGGCTCGGAAGTGGAGCAGCTCGGACTCAAACTGGGTCTTATATGGGATGCTGACATTGCAGGCAGCGGCTTTACCTGCTGTGCCACAGCGCCGGCCCCTGAGTAGTCTTTTTTAATTAGGTAACCTTGTATATGAAAATAATTGCTCTCTACTAAACTGTTTCATTTGAAAGGCAGAGCAACAGAGGTATAGGTAGAGGTAGAAGTCTTTCATCTGTTAGTTCACGCCTGAAATTCCTGCAGTAGCCAGGGCTGAGCCAGTCTGAAACCAGGAGCCAGGAACTCTATCCTGGTTTCCCACATGGGTTGTAGGAACCATGTAAGTACCTGAGCCGCCATCTGCTGTCTCCCAGGGTGTGCATTAGTAGGAAGCTGCATCAGAAATGGAAGCAGGACTTGATCCTAGGTTCTCTGATATGGGATATAGGTATCCAAGCAGCTGCTTAACCTGCTGTGCCACAATGCCTGACTCAAGTATGTATCTTTAAAAAAAAAATTACTTTGTTTGAAAGGCAGAGTGACAGAAAGATTTTCTATCTGCTGGTTCACTCCTTTGATGGAATGGCTGCAACAGCCAAGGCAGGGCCAAGAGCCAGGAACTCCATCCAGGTCATCCACATAGGTGGCAGGGACCCAAGTATTTGAACCATCTTCTGCCGATTTCCTAGGCACATTAGTAGGGAGCTGGATTAGAAGTGGAGAAGCTGGGACTTGAACTGGCGCTCTTCTGGTACCAGCATTGCAGGTGGCAGCTTAACCTACTGCATCACAGTGCTAACCCCAGCAATTATGTATTTTTATAACTCTAGCTACGTAACAGGTTTTGAAATTTAAAATTTTCTTTTACATGTTCTGAATAAATATAAAGCAGTGAGAACAAAACCATGGCAAAGAAACAAAGACTTTGTCCTGGGAACTTGTACCTGACTTCTCAGATCTTTAGATGAGGCTTTACTTGGGGATGAAATGTAATATTGAGGCCGGCACCGTGGCTCAATAGGCTAATCCTCCACCTAGCGGCGCCGGCATACCAGGTTCTAGTCCCAGTCAGGGCGCCGGATTCTGTCCCAGTTGCCCCTCTTCCAGGCCAGCTCTCTGCTGTGGCCAGGGAGTGCAGTGGAGGATGGCCCAAGTGCTTGGGCCCTGCACCCCATGGGAGACCAGGATAAGCACCTGGCTCCTGCCTTCGGATCAGCGCGGTGCGCCGGCCACAGCGCACTGGTCGCGGCGGCCATTGGAGGGTGAACCAACGGAAAAGGAAGACCTTTCTCTCTCTCTCTCTATCTCACTGTCCACTCTGCCTGTCAAAAAAAAAAAAAAAAAAAAAAAAGAAATGTAATATTGAAATGCTTTATTATATTTTGGCCAAATGAGAAAAGTTCATGGAAAAATTTAATTAAAATATATAAATTTTACTTTTCTTTTTTCTATAAAGATTTATTCATTTATTTGAAAGTCAGAGTTACACAGAGAGGAGAGGCAGAGAGAGGGAGGGGTCTTCCATCCGATGGTTCACTCCCCAGTTGGCTGCGCCGATCTGAAGCCAGGAGCCAGGAGCTTCTTCCGGGTCTCCCACACCGGTGCAGGGGCCCAAGGACTTGGGTCGTCTTCTACTGCTTTCTCAGACCACAGCAGAGGGCTGGATTGGAAGTGGAGCAGTGGTGTCTCGAACCAGCACTCATATGGGATGCTGGTGCTTCAGGCCAAGGCGTTAACCTGCTGCGCCACAGCACCAGCCCCTAAATTTTACTTTTCAACATATACTGTGTCAACTATAGGACACCTTGGTAAGTGATGTTAGCCATGTAATCCTTCTCTAAACAACTAAGGGTCCTGGGAATTTAACCACTTCAGTGCAATCTGAAGAAAACTGTGAATGTTCTTTGAAGATTTTTTTTTTAAATAAAAAACATGTCAGAAGGAGCCAAATCAGGACTGTAAGGTGGATGCCTGATGACTTGTCATTGAACTTGTAAATATTTGCCCTTGTTTGGTGAGAGGAATGAACAGGAGAAAGAGTCTGTAGTAAAACTTTCTTGGGTGTTTTTCTGCTTAAGCTTTGGCTGACTTGCTCAAAAACCCTCTCATAGTAATCAGATGTTGTCATTAGTTGGCCCTCCAGAAAGTCAAACAAAAAACAAAACACAGAAACACAGGCCTGGACATCTGAAATAACTATTGCCATGCCCTTTGCTCTTGACCAGTCAGTCCACTTTTGCTTTGACTGAATCACTTCCAACTCTTGATAGACATGGCTTTGACATCAGGATCATTCTCATAAAGCTGCATTTCCAGTTCTTCAAGGAAATGTTTTGGGATCTTGATCCTGCTTGTTTAAAATTTCCATTGGTGGGTTTGCGTTGCGGCTTAAGGGGTTGAGCCGCTGCCTATGTTGCCTGCATGCCATATGGGCTGCTATTTGAGTCCCAGCTGCTCCACTTCCAATCCAGCTCTCTGCTGATGCACCTGGGAAAGCAGTGGAGGATGGTTCAAGTGCTTGGGCCCCTGCACCCACGTGGGAGACAAAGAGGAGGCTCCTGTCCTGGCCCAACCCTGGTTGTTGTGACTGTTTAGGGAATGAACCAGTAGAAGCAAGATCTCTATCTCCCCTTCTGTGTCTGTAACTCTGCTTTTCAAATAAATCTTTTTTTTTTTTTTTTTTTTTTTTTGTTCCGACAGGCAGAGTGGACAGTGGGAGAGAGAGCCAGAGAGAAAGGTCTTCCTTCCTTTTCCGTTGGTTCACCCCCAAATGGCCGCTGCGGCTGGCGCACCACACTGATCTGAAGCCAGGAGCCAGGTGCTTCTCCTGGTCTCCCATGTGGGTGCAGGGCCCAAGCACTTGGGCCATCCTCCACTGCACTCCCGGGCCACAGCAGAGAGCTGGACTAGAAGAGGAGCAACCGGGACAGTATCAGGCGCCCGACCGGGACTAGAACCCGGGGTGCCAGCTCCGCAGGCGGAGGATTAGCCCATTGAGCCGCAACGCCGGCCTCAAATAAATCTTAAAAAATTTTTTTTTCCATTGAAAGCCTACTCTTGTTTGTAACTGATCTGGCTGCAACAGTTTTGCTACCTATTGAGTAGAATGTTGGTTCAGCTCTGAAGGTTTCAGTCAGAAGTGTGTAAGCTAACCTAAGTCAGATGTCTATGGTGTTGGCTATTGTTTCTGCTGGTAACAGTCCTCTCTGTGTAGGGCACAAAAGGATTTTTTTTTCCCTCTCTCACAAATTAATGTGGGTGGGCTGCTGCTGCAGGTTTCATCTTCCCTACTTAAAACAAGTTAGCAGATTAACTGCTGATTTCATTTTTTTAGAACATTTAAGAAATTAAGATTTATTTGAAAGAGCCAGAGAGAGAGAGTGTGAGAGAGTTCTTTCATCTGCTGGTTCACACCCCAAATGTCCCCAGTGGCTAGAGCTGGGCCCATCTGAAGCCAGGAGCTTATTTCGGGTCTCCCACGTGGATGCAGGGTCCCAAGGACTAGAGCTCTCTGCTGCTTTCCCATGCACCTAAGCAGGGAGCTGGATTGGAAGTGGAGCAGCCAGGACTCAAACCGGCACCCATTTGGGATGCTGGCACTGCAAATAGTGGCTTTACCTGCTACACCATAGCGCCGGCCCCTAAACTGTTGATTTCTTTGGGGCCTATTTACATGAACTTTGCATAAAGCATCAGTGATTTCTCCAGTCTTATACCCAAGCTTCTTTTTAAATTTGTTTCATTTTGCTTTAGTTTTGACACAGTTCATGAATGTTCTGATAGTAACTCTTTCAAACTGATGTCTTGTCCTTCTTGTGACTTAAACTAGATCCTCTTGTCAGCCATTAACAAATCAGTACGAGTTTTAGTATAAAACAATTTGAAATCCAAACAGTTTTTTCATAGTAAGTATTTTCATGAAATTTTGCATGCTCTTGTATATTATAAATAGTGTTTTAGAATAAATAATGATTAAATGCTTAAAGATGCTTTTGGAGTGACTTTACTCATGATTTCACGATGAATGCAGTTCACTGCTTGATTTTCGAGTGTTTAAGCCTTAAACATTTTAGAATTTGGCAGATACTTCTTATCAGAAGTACTTTCTTATTTCCTTGTATTTGTTACTGAAATTATCTTTTTTCCTCCTCAGTTCAAAGCAGTATTCAACGATTTCAAGAGAAGTTTTTTATTTTTGCTTTGACACCTCAACAAGTTAGAGAGATATGCATATCCAGGTAAGAGGAATGTTGGGAATGTATTTCTTCTTGAATATCACAGCTTTAGTCTTCTGGTGCTGCCAGAACAAAATCTCGACTGGCTGGCTTCAACACGGAAACTGTTTCTCAGAATTCTGGAGGCGCTGGTCCAAAATCAAGTTGTTGGCAGATTTGGTTTCTTCTCAGGTCTTTGTTTCTTTCTTTGCATGGCTTTTCCTTTGTCTCAGTGCATCCCTGGTGTCTTTTCCTCTTCTTGGAAGGACATCACTCATGTTGGATTAGGAACCCATCCTTCTGGGCTTCATTTAACCTTCGTTGACTCTTTCAAGGTGCTATTTCCAAACATAGTCACTTTGGGAGTTAGGGCTTCAACATACAAATGTTGAAGTCAGTGTATGTTCAGTCCCTAACAGACTGTTTCTCCTTGAGTAAGAGAAATCCGTTTTGATTAAGGTTAGGCAAATATTTATGTATTAGGACAAAAAAATTTTTTAAAGATTTTATTTATTTATTTGAAAAGTAGAGTCACTGACAGTGAGAGGTAGAGACAGAGAAGTCTTCCATTCGCTGGTTCACTCCCCAAATGAAAAAAAAATTTTTTTTAAAGAATTATTTATTTGCAGGGCAGAATTAGAGACTCTGAGACGGAGTTAAGGTCTTCCGTCCACTGGTTTACTCCCTAAATGGCTACAATGGCCAGAGCGGGGCTGATCTAAGCCAGAAGCCTCTTCTGGATGTCCCGTGTGGGTACAGGGGCCCAAGCACTTGGGCCATCCTCTGCTGCTTTTGCAGGCCATTAGCAGGGAGCTGGATTGGAAGTGGAGCAGCTGGGACTTGAACCACCTCCCATATGGGATGCTTGTGCCACAGATAGTGGCTTTACCCCCTATGCTACAGCACTGCCTCTATTAGAAAAACATGTAACTTTTGCATAAAACCTCAATCTTTTAAGTTACTGTTTGTCGTATTTGGAAATAATTTTTAAATTGTTTTTATTTTTTTGAAAGGCAGAAAGAGATCTTCCATCCACTGGTTCGCTCCCTGAATGCCTGCAATAGCTGGGGCTGAGCCAGGTCTAAGATGGGAGTCAAAAACTCAGTCATGGTCACCCCTGTGGCTGTGCGGGACCCAAGTACTTGAGCCATCACCTGATGTCTCCCAGTGTACACATTAATGGGAATTTGGAATCAGAAGTGGGACTGGGCCTCTAACTCGGGCATTCCAATGTGGGATGTAAGTGTCCCAAGCAGCATCTAAACTCTTGTGTCAGCCACCTGCTGCTGGAAATAAGTTTTTAAATGAAAACTTTATTTCAAATATAGCAGGTAAAAAGGAATTTGTGATAACCACCCGAAGATGGGGTGGCCATAACTTTATCATTTTAACCTGAGACATTTTTGAAGGTGTAACATTGAAGTAGTTACATTCGTAAATGGCAGATGAACTAAGAGATGTAAGAGCAAAGAAAAGGAAATCTGTAATGTATACTTCATTATTTAAAATATAGCTGTTGGTTGAATAATTGATTGGGTATACCCCAAAGGCCCGTCTGTTGAAGGCTTGGTCCCCGGAGTCGTATGTTACTGGATTAAGGATTGGTATTTGATACAGGTAAGGGTCTAGGAAGTAGGCCCAGTGGGAGGTCTTTAGGTTGTTGTGGACTTCTCTGAGAACTTGGTTCCTGTGAGACCAAGTGGGGCCCAGCTGTGCCCTCAGCTTCCTGGCTCACTATGTTATTCTTTTCCACACGTGGGCCACCACCATTGCCAGCCTCTATCCTTGAAGATGGAGGATTGATGAGGCTGCCCAGTCTTGGACTATGGACTCCAAAAGCAATCTGAAGTAAACCTCTCTCCTTCATAAGTGAACTCCATCAGACATTTTGGTTGTAGTAATGAGAAGCTGACTAAAAGTCGTTGTTGGTGTTAATGTTATTTATGTGACTCTTTAAAATTGCATTCTTACAAGATTGTGCTTAAGAAAGCTGAGATTCTTGGAGATGTAATGATTTTTTGGGACTGAGAGTTAAAATCAGAGTGAGGAGTTCAGCAAATGAGCGCTCTTTTCCTCCTTTCATCTATTCATTGGAACACTAGAGATGTTAGAGATTTTCAGAAATAAGGGCACTGTAACTTTGGGAAATTCTGTATTGAACAGTTATGTAAGTTATTTGTAACAGGACTTTTCAGAATCTGTTAATGTCCATATGTGTGGTGGGGCTCCCAAGGTGGTTGATCCAGGTTTATGGAACTTTTTAAACACCTAACATATTGAAGATACAATGTTACTATATGGAATACAGCTTAGATTCTTTTTTTTTTTTTCTTTTAAAGATTTATTTTCTGAAAGGCAGGACAGAGAGAGGCAGAACTATTCCCCTCAATGGTCCACTCCCCAAATGGCCACGGAGGTCAGGGCTGGGCCAGGAGCTCCTCCCAGGTCTCCCACATGGGTGCAGGGCCCCAGCACCCAGCCGTCTTCCACTGCTCTCCCAGGTGCAGGGAGCCGGGCTGGAGCGGCCGGGACTGGGCCCAGCACTCTGCCAGGGACCTGGGGTCCGGCCTCACGTGTGGCGACCCAGGGGGCTTTCTTCAGTAAATGTTCTTTCTGGTTTCTTGATTAAACTTGTAAACCTAAAAATTTTTCTCTTCCCAAAACTTAAGATTCCTGAGCCATGAGCCCAAGACTGGAATTGTGTTTTTCCATTTGATTCTCCTGAAAGAGCTTTTACTTTAATGCCAGGACCAACAGCTGAGGGGCGGGGGCGCACTGGCAGCTGCCCACCCCGTGTGCCTGGGAGGGGACCGAGGGTCCGGGCCCACCCCATGCCCAGGTATCATGGGGCCCCTCCCTGGGAGAAAGCTACAGATGGAAGCAGAAAAATAAACCCCCGCCCCTTCAGCCAGAGGTGGCCCCACTCTAGGGCTGGAGCTGGGGTGCCGCGGGGCCACCGTCACTTCCCCGTGAGTTCCAGCACCTTCTTCACCATGAGGCCGATGCCGTCGTGGATGTGGTGCAGTGCGGCCTCACCCCTGAAGGCTGGGGTGGTGACCACCTTGTTCTTCCCATCCACGTGAGCTTTGTGTGCAGAGTCAGGGAAAACACCGCAGGAGCCCAGCTCTCACACAGACGCAGGCCCCTCGGACCCCACTCCCCTCCTGCCCCGGCCCGAGCCAGACTGAGCCCAGCTCCCACACAGGTGCAGGTCCCTTGGCCTCCCACTCCACTCCTGTCCTGGTCCAAGCCAGACAGAGCCCAGCTCCCACACAGGCACAGGTGCAGGTCCCTCGGGCCCCCACCCACTCCCCTCCTGCCCCGGCCCAAGCCAGACCGAGCCCATAGAGCTTAGATTCTTTGGCTAATCACATTTTGTTAAAATTATTTATCAGCAAAAATCTGAACATTATTTTATAATCAGACTCTCTGACGTTTGAGGTTCCAAAGAGTGGTGCACATGTAAATAGAATGGCTTCTGGCAATCTTATGGATAATAATAAAATGACAAATAAAACCGATTAGATGTTATATTTTATATCCCTAAACCATGTCATGAGTTTTTACTTTTTGTTATTCTTTGATCCGTTGCTTGGGATCAGCATTTACTAGGTGTTCATGAGGTACAAGGCACTGTGTTCCGTGACATCCTTTTCTACAGCTTGTTTGCATTGCAGTCTTGCTAGTGAATCAGCTCATGTACATAAAATGTTTGTTGGATTGCACAGTATCTTAGAGCCAGTTGAGTAATGACAAATAAGAGCTGATTTATAGGAGGGAGGGGTCACTATAAAGCCTTAGAGATATGGGAAAGCCTCATTGCAGGATTATGTAGGCTTTTGAAGTAAGTAGGTGTAAAGATAAATATTTCAAGTTATCTGTTTAAGTGAACCAAGCAAGGGACAGAATTGTGAATAGTGTGCTGCCAGTTGTCTTTAAAAGATTGTATGTGTAGAATTGGCTTAACATGCCTAAATAAACACATATTTATATGAAATATAAAGAGTAGCCACTGGTGCAGAGGGGACATGGGCGGCTGGGGACAGAATTAAGGGAAATCTTCACTTTATATCCTTTCTTATATCTTTCTAAAATTCAGACCATCTTTGTGAAGTTCAAATAGATCTAGTGAATGTATTAGTTGGTCAAAAAATAAGTGGCCAAAACTTAATTATTTTCATTGAAAAATTTTAATTGTGTTCCAGAGATAGATGTTGTGATAGTTGCACAACAGTATGAATGTCCTTGATGCCACAGAACTGTACACTTAAAAATGGTTGTAATGGGGCTGGTGCTGTGGCATGTGGGTAAAGCCGCCGCCTGCAGTGCCGGCATCCCATATCGGCGCCGGTTCGAGTCCCGGCTGCTTCACTTCCAATCCAGCTCTCTGCTGTGGCCTGGGAAAGCAGTAGAAGATGGCCCAAGCCTATGGGCCCCTGTACCCACATGTGCTTTTGGGATGCCCCTCCCTACCATGTCTGTTGCACATGCCTCTCCTTTCTGCTACTCCAGATGCTCCAGGCTGATCTTGTATCCCTTCTTTCCCAACCCTGGAACTGAACACTTACCTCGGGAACCCTGGTTCCTGTCATTAAGACTTTTATTTTATGACACTTTGTACTTAGAAAAATAAAAGTGATTCATTTGACTCTAGCATGTAATACATTCTGGATTTGGATAATTTTTGTGATATCTTTCAACAGCTTCTGTCCTTGTGGTTCTTAAACTTTTGCTCTTGTTTTTCACTGGAGAGCTTTTAAAAATTTACTCAGGTTTCATCCCGTATCAATTAAATTAGAATCTCTGAGGATGGAATCCAAATAACAATGATTTTTAAAGCTCCTTGTGTGTTTTTCCAGTGTACAGCAAATTTAAGAAGCACTGCTATGTATCTAGGCCGGCGCCGCGGCTCACTAGGCTAATCCTCCGCCTAGCGGCACCGGCACACCGGGTTCTAGTCCCGGTCGGGGTGCGGGATTCTGTCCCGGTTGCCCCCCTTCCAGGCCAGCTCTCTGCTGTGGCCAGGGAGTGCAGTGGAGGATGGCCCAAGTGCTTGGGCCCTGCACCCCATGGGAGACCAGGAAAAGCACCTGGCTCCTGGCTCCTGCCATCGGATCAACGCAGTGCGCCGGCTGCGGTGGCCATTGGAGGGTGAACCAATGGCAAAGGAAGACCTTTCTCTCTGTCTCTCTCTCTCACTGTCCACTCTGCCTGTCAAAAAAAAAAAAAAAGGCACTGCTATGTATCTGGCCTCCCTTTTGCCTTCAGTGGTAGTGAGGTCTTAGCTAGAGGCTTCAGTACATGCAAGTTTAAGAAAAGATTTGTTTATTGAAAGGCAGAGTCACAGAGAGGCAAACAAAGAGAAAAGTTTTCCATCTGCCAGTTCACTCCCCAAGTGGTCACATCAGCCGGACTTGAGCCATTCAGAAACAAGGAGCCTGGAGCTTCTTCCAGGTCTCCCACGAGGGTGCAGGGGCCCAAGAACTTGGGCCATCCTTCACTAGTTTTCCAGGCACATTAGCAGGAAGCTGGATTGGAAGTGGAGCAGCCGGGACTTGAACCGGCACCCATATAGGATGCTGACACTGCACTGACACCACAGTGGCAGACCAAGTTCAGAGTTTTTATTTTTGTTCTTAAAGATTGATAAGTAGGTTCAGCTCTGTTCTTGGCTTTAGCACTCTGCTTCTCCTTGGTACTGTGTTTCTAAAAATGCCCTCTTAGTCCTTCACGCTGATTTTTCTTACACATTCTCAGGAATGAATCTGATTCTCACTGCTCTGTGATGGGATTCATGAATATGTTTTGTTATTTTTACATTGGTGGCTGCAGAATCACCAACATCTTGTCTTTGATGAAAGGCCTTTCCCATTGCCTCTGCTTTGGTGACTTACAGGTACATGAAGCATAGCATGTGTTGAACTTGGCTTCCTCCCAAACCTGCTTATTTGTCTTTTGTTCTTTATTCACTCATTCATTTAGCACATAGTTTCTGGTGTCTGCTGTGGTCCAGACAGTATTTCAGGCACTAAGTGTGCGAAGTTGAAAAATAAACTATCCTCAAGGAGATTTTTGTAGTCTGTTTCTTCCTCAGATACCCTTTCCAGTATTGGCATTGGAATCTGCCTGGACAGAGAGGCTTCCTTGTATTACCCCGCTTTTCACTAACCACTTCCCATTATTTTGCTACACGTTGTTGATTCTTTGTCGCTTTTGAAATTCAGGATTTGATCATGCAGCTGAACCTTCAAGGAAACTAGTATGGTCTTCTGAGTATTACCAAGTAGAAAGTAAATTCTGGCTCAGTCACTGAGATCTGCATGCCCTGGGCGAGTGACTTAGCCCTGTTGAAACTGAAGTACCTAGTATGTGAAGCTGGAATAGCAGTCATCACCCCGTGGGGGATGAGATTAACGCCACAAGCTGCTCCTCCCCTCCTTACTCGGTGAGCAGCATCACCGTTCCCAGCTGTACCATTTGGAAGCCTGGGCATGGTCCTAGAAGCTCCCCTTCTCTTCTCCCGCCTTCTTGTATCTAGTCAGTCCCTGAGTCCTGCCAGGCTTTCTTCCTAAGTACCACTCATTGATGGTCATGTCTAAATAGCTTCCAAGCCCTCATGTCTTGCCTTTGCGATTGTGATGGTTTCTTAACTCTGCATCTCTGAGCGGACCATGTGATCATTGCAAAATTCATTCTCCTTTGAGTTTAGAAACCCTGTGGTGGTGCTTCATGAAGCCCATACTTGTTTGGCAGCCCTCTTCAGTGTCTTGCTCTGCCCATCCACAGCGTCGTCCTTTCTTTAAAAATCATAAAATTTCTGGTTACTCTTCTCTGGCCACCAACAGACCTGCTAGGCTTTCCTGTTTGCCTTTCCTTAGTTACCATCTGCTTCCCATCACAGTACCTTTGCATATCCTCTTTCTCCTTACTGTGCCTGGCAACCTCTGAGTCATGTTTCAAGGTTTAGTTTAACAGTTAACTTCTCTCTGATGCCTTTCCAGATTTTTCCAAACACATTCTTTGTGTCTCACTGTGCTGTGCACTTATTTCCTATTAAAGTATCACTGTATTTATTTGACTAATTATGTTTGTAAACTTCTTGATGATAGCGATCTCTATTCTTTATATAGTCTCAAATCTTAAGGAAATAATTATAGCAACCAGCTGCTCAACCTTATGAGCATGTCTTACACTTAGGTACCTTACATGTATTATTAACATGTTTAATTGTCACAACAGCTCAGTGAGGTAGATGCAGTAATTTTCCATCTTTAACAGTTGTAGAAATCAAATCAAAGAAAGGTTAAGTGACTGTCCAAGGTTGTGATGCTAAAGCTGGTTATTACTGAGCTTTACTGCCTGCCAGTGAACAGAGGATTGGAAACAAACTGGTCTAGTTAGAGCCAGATGAGTATATTAGCCAGCTTTTTGGTACTATGATATAATACCTAGGGAGCTGCTTAGGAGGGGATGAGGTTAATTTTGGCTCATGATTTTGGAGTTGCAGTTGAAGATCAGCAGGGTCTTTGGGTTCTGACTCTGGTGAAGCCTTTCCTACTGACAGAATCAATCCTGAGGTGACGTAGCTCGGCACACAGCGAGACAGCTATCTGTCTCCCCTTATAAAGTCTCTGATTTCAGCATGAGCTCTGCCCTAAACGTAATCCAATCTAAACACTTTCTAAAGGCCTCATAACTGGATCAAAATTGGATTAAGTTTCTGCCCTTTTAGCATTAACATAAATATTTGGTGACCAAGCCTTTAATATTGGGGTCTTTTGGGGAAAGTCAATATTCAAACTAAGGTCCAAACCATGAGCAGTGAGGCTTACGTGTACTTCTCTAGATTTCTCAAAAAAGGACCACCCTAATGATGCCCTCTGACAGAGTTCAAGATTTAGGATGGGGGCTGGCACTGTGGCATAGTGCATAAAGCCACCACCTGCAGTGCCAGCATCCCATAGGGGTACTGTTTTGAGTCTGGGCTGCTCTACTTCCAATCCAGCTCTCTGCTATGGCCTGGGAAAGCAGTAGAAGGTGGCCGAAGTCCTTGGGCCCCTGCAGCCTCTTGGGAGACCCAGAAGAAGTTCCTGGCTTCAGATCGGCACAGCTCTGGCTGTGTGGCCAATGGGGGAGTGAACCAGTGGATGGAAGACCTCTCTCTCTGTCTGCTGCTGCTTCTCTGTGTGTAACTCTGGCTTTCAAATAAATAAATAAATCCTTTAAAAAAAAAAGACTTAGGATATTTTAGCTGTAATGTATGTCCTTGTAACCTGGGGGACTTGTTCAAATGTAGACTCTACTTCTTAGATCTGGGCTGGGGTCTGAGATTCTGCGTTTCTGATAAGCTGCTGAGAAGTACCAGTGCTGCTTCACTGTGGACTCCATTTTAAGTGGTCAAGATTTAGAAGGTTCAGTACTAAAGATGTTTTATATGGGGCTCTTAGAATCTAATCTAGCAATGGAAAGAAGTTCTGTGTTTTTAATTGTGTACATAGTTGTGAAGTTGCCATGGTATAGAGATGCTGTACTGCTTCCTTTTTTCTGGTTCTATACTAGCATCACCTGAATAGCTGTAAAACTAATGCTAAGGCTGTACCCAAGACCTGTAAGACTATCTAGTGAATGCGTCTTCATAGATTTTTTAAATTTTCATGTGATTAGACTGTTGAACCAAGAGTAAAAACTACTAAGCAAATAGATTAATGAGTTAACACTTTGAGAACCTAGAGTGCTCTTTTTCTTGTTAAGCAACTTTATTGTCTGTTGCAGAAAAACTGCACCATCAGAGTACCTGTGAATGAATATATCCTAACATCTCTGTGAAGACATGGCTAAAAATTAAGGAAGTGGTGGGAGTTATCCTTCTAGTGTTTTGATTAAGGCTTTTGGTAGACCAGTATTCATCTTCTAAGGAATAAGAATAAAAACATTAATATCACTTTTTCTGATGAGAATGTTCTTGTTACTGTGCTTTCTTAATCCACTTAAAAGTTTTCTTTTTCCAACAGAGATTTTTTGCCGGGTGGCAGGAGAGATTATACAGTCCAAGTTCAGCTGAGGTGAGTTTGATATTTTCTACTACCTTAATTTCATACTGGCTCATTATGTACATGTACATAGTCCTGAATTTGAAAACACATAATCATGTTTGAATACACTGTTGAGGAATAATTTTCTTTCCTTCCTTTTTTTTTTCTTTTAATGTAGACTTTGCCTGGCAGAGACTAGTTGTCCTCAAGAAGATAACTATCCCAATAGTCTGTGTATAAAAGTGAATGGGAAGCTGTTTCCTTTGCCTGTAAGTTGTACTTTGTTTACCTGGTTTTCATATAAGTTTAGTATAACACAGACAAGTCTAGAAACAGTGATAACTCAGTACTAATGAACAGTTATAACATCCAGATTAAATACTATTGTCCACTAGAGGGATCTGTGGCTCCTTGGAGAAATAATGGCTGATTCCAGGTCTTGGGAGGTGGAAAAGATGAACCTGGACCATCTGGTTTCAGAAATCAAGGAATCTGTGAAAGACTGTTGGAATCATATGAAACAGCACAGCAGGATGGGACTTGGGTACTTCATGTAGAGCAGCATGTTGTGATCGACATTTGGATGAGCTATGCTTGGCCCATGGATGACATGGTGAAAGTACAGGCAGCTGAGGGCCACTGGCCACAGAGATGAAGAATTCCAGGCTTAGGACCAGCGTTTTGGGGTTTAGGCTGCCATTGGTAATACCATGTATCCCATGTCAAGTGCCAATTCAAGTCTTAGCTGCTCTGCTTCTGTTCCAAATCCCTGGGAAGGCAGCAAAAGATGGCTCATTTCCATGCAGGAGATCAGGATGCAGTTCCTGGCTCCTGGCTTTGGCCCAGCCCCAGCTGTTAGAGCCATTTAGGGAGTGATCCAAAAGATGGAAAATCTCTGTCACTCTACCTTTCAAATAAATAAATCTTAAAAATTCTAGGCTTGTACTTCGCTGATACACATTGTGGGAAGGTGCAGTGATATTTGATGCCCTGTTGTTTGAGGCAGTATACAAGCTTCAAAACTTCGGAGATGTGTGTGTGTGTGTAGTACGTGCAGTGTCTGTCTTGCCTAATGGATACCTCTGGACTCTTCAATTCCTGTTTAGTCAGGTCTTACCATTTTATTTAAGTAGACTGTGTATTGGTTTCCAGTGAGAGCTAAGATCTGTTAACTATGTTGATACCATTCATAATCGAAACCATAGTAGAATATGGCCTGTTTGTCAAGTGGAGACATATTTCTGTAACTAAAACACTCTGAGAACAGTGAACCTACCAGTAAAGCAGGTTTCCCTTTCAGCATCACAGACACCATAGCAGCTACCACTGAGGAGATGTGGAAGCTACTCAGTGTTCCTGCTGAGCCTGAGCCTTGGCTCTGGAATACGTATGGGAGCAACAGCAACTCTGAGCGGTTGAGAGAACTGTGATCTCCACCAGAGCCAAATGCTTGTAATTAAACCCCAAAGTGAAGCTATCCATGGCCTAGGCTGATCTTTATAGTCAAAGAGATCTGGCTTTTCTTAGTTGTCAGGAGTCTGATTTGTCTGTACACAAGCTGTGGATCTAGAGACCTGAGAGGCACTGTTTCATGAATTTTACAGGACTTGAGCACATTGCATCACTGGCTGACTCTTTGAAAGATGCCTGTAAGACTGAAACCAATTGAGACCTTCCTCTGGGGATTAAAGGGGAAATTGCAGAGTTTGAGTAGATGTGGTAAGGGTGGGTTGCTTAGTTAGTCCCATACATGTTCAGAAAACTCCCGTGGGACATTTTGCCTCTCAAGTTCGTGACCACAAGCAACAAGATTCTCAAGAATTGTCTTTTGACTGGATGTGTTGTACAAAGATCTGAACCAAGAGAAGAAGCAACCCTACTTGGAGCTGAAGGATGCCAATGGGTAGCTGCATGTGTGGTAAAAGAAGCGTGGGAAAATTACAGATTTTAGAGTGACTCTGCATATTTTCTGTGGTTTTTCTTACCTATTTTTCATTGCCTAAGATGTGCTAAGATTTCTTTGGCTCTAATTGCTGTTTATCATTCTCACTGTCTTTGAAGAAAGAGGAATAGAGGCCTTCTTAATGTCTGTAGACACCTTAAGACCTCATCATGGGACTGGGCCACTGGTAGGGGCTGTGTCTACCCAAACTCTGGCATTTCTGCAGAAAATGTGGTTACATATGTGTGTGTACACACAAGTTCACAGAACTTCGAAATGGACTAGTCGGTGTCATGCTGTGGGATATCTCCACATGGGAGGTGTGCAGTATCACTGTTCATAGCTCTAAAATTTGTTACTCTTCCAGTCTTTTTGAGAGAGGAAGTTTGGCAACTGAGCACTTCCTCTGGAACATTGCTGCTCAGAAAGCACTATCTAACCTGGAGAATACTCACATGAGACCATTTGTGAACATACTGGCTACAACA
Organism: Oryctolagus cuniculus; assembly: GCF_964237555.1. Classification (NCBI taxonomy): domain Eukaryota; kingdom Metazoa; phylum Chordata; class Mammalia; order Lagomorpha; family Leporidae; genus Oryctolagus; species Oryctolagus cuniculus. The sequence goes on from NC_091441.1 coordinate 30,697,256, forward strand.
CAAAGTCTGATGACTCTGTTACTCGCCCCTGAAGCCGGAGACCTGCAGTGGTTCCAGGAGCAGTTGTGAAGAAGGGAAAAACATGGAGCATTGGGAGAAGGGCAAAGATACCTTTCAAAAACAAAAGACAATGGGTGGGACTTGACTGACCTGCTAGTGCTATCCCAAAGAATATAGAACAACTAGTGTAAAATTCAGAGGCGACCAATGGAAAATTGACCAAACTGCCTCTCGATCCACAGTTGCTGTTGATTGGGTTATGAAATGCAGTCTTCATTAGCATGAAGCAGGATTCTGAGATTTGTGAGAATCACAGGATGAGTGTGCTGCAGCCTCACACAAAGAATGCTACAGTTCTCCTGTCAGAGTTCAGTTGAGCTCTTGACTGCCACGGGAACCCCAGGGACTTTGTTGCAGAGCACCAGCAGGCCACAAAAAAGTTTGACATGTACTTGCCCATGATCCTGGGTTATTGAACAACACATCCTGGGAAGTTAAGCTTGCCACAGCCATGGAATTTTCCACAAAAGCTCTGAGTATTGGAATTTGTGTCCTGGAGCAAGTCCTCATGTGTGTGACCTTTTTGCAATATCCAGTTATTATGGACCCAGGACAGCTGGCCAACGTACTTGATGTTGAAAGTAAACTGAACAGGAACTGGTATTACTTTGACAATAGCAGCATGTCATCCCAGATACCTAAGGATCAAATAGTGATGGAAGCAGCTTAGCTGCTGCTTTACCCACATTGAAATGATGAGTTTCATAAAACACTTATGTGATAGTTTTCCAGGTTTCTCTGTTGCAAGCGAGACAGTAAGCCGGTCTTGGCAGGAATTTGCAGGATGGTGACATCCGGCAGGGACAGACACAGAGCTGCCACAGAGTCCTTCCATCTCTTACTCCATGTGGCTGCCAGTGTACACACTGATGAGAAAATTCCATGTGTCTTTGGAAAAAAGAAGGAAAAAAACAGCTATCTTTGCTTAGGGAGTTATTTTGAGAGGGTGAAGTATTTTTCTATTTAAACAGACTAAAAAAATTGTAGAGCTGTAAGATTGAAGGGTGATTAAGAGGTGTTCTAAGTTTATGAATTTTCTGTTTCCCACTGCTGTGTTGCAGTCACAGCTATGGTTTGCCTTAAGTAAATCTGGCCTGAAGTAAACTTAGCATTTTTGCTTTTAAAATCCATGCAGCCGGCGCCGCGGCTCAATAGGCTAATCCTCCACCTGTGGCGCCGGCACACCGGGTTCTAGTCCTGGTTGGGGCGCCGGATTCTGTCCCAGTTGCCCCTCTTCCAGGCCAGCTCTCTGCTGTGGCCAGGGAGTGCAGTGGAGGATGGCCCAAAGTAATACCAAGTGCTTGGACCCTGCACCCGCATGGGAGACCAGGAGAAACACCTGGCTCCTGGCTTTGGATCGGTGCAGCGCACCAGCCGCAGCGGCCATTGGAGGGTGAACCAATGGAAAAGGAAGACCTTTCTCTCTGTCTCTATCTCTCTCTCACTGTCCACTCGGCCTGTCAAAAAAAAAAAAAAAAAAAAAAAATCCATGCATACATCCCAATTTGAAAAGGCTGCCCCATGACGTAAGTTAGGGGTAATGTTGCAATCTAAAAGAATGACTGCAGTGGACTCAGAACTATCAAATACATAAAAGTTTTTATAATTCTATGAAAATAAACTAGGTGGAAGTTGCACTATCTCATTACTTTGAAAACTGATAAAGGCAAATAAAGCATCTGTTTCAAGGTAAACAGATTTTCTAAAATTTGTTTTATTTATTTGAAAGAGTTCCAGAAAGAAGTAGACACAGAGAGGTCTTCCATTCACTGATTCACTTCAAATGGCCACAATGGCCAGAGCTGACCAATCCAGAACCAGGAGCTTCTTCTGGGTCTCCCATGTGGTTGTAGGAGCCCAAGGAATTGGGCCATCCTCAGCTACTTTGCCAGGCGCATTAGCAGGGAATGCCACAGTGCTGGCCCCCCAAGGTAAACAGATTTTGATGTCATTAAGTTCTTTAAGGAAACATTTCAACTAATACAATAGAATTAGAAAATCTTGCAGTCTGGAATTGTGCAGTGACTCTAGGTAGCCATCAACAGCAGCACCATCATCAGGTTGCCATCCCTATAACCTGTTAGGCCAAAGCTTGATGGGAAGTTTACATGGAGAGATCCTCGTGGCATCACTGAAAATGGGACAGTTAAAATATGTGAGCAAAACCAATCAATAAAAATTAAAGGGGATCAGAGTTGTGACACAGCAGGCTAAGCTGTTGTGTTTGTGTGAGGATTGGTTCAAGTCCTGGCTATGCCACTTCCAATCCAGCTCCCCGCTAATGCACCTAGGAAAGCAGCAGAACAAAACCCAAGTAATTGGGCCTCTTCCACTCTGGTGGGAGACTAGGATGGAGTTCCTGTTTAGCTTGTAACTCTGGGCTAGTCCCTGCTATTGTGGCCATCTGGAGAGTGAACCAGTGAATGGAAGATCTCTGTCTCTCCCCGCTTCATCATCACTTTTCCTATAGTTAATAAAATAAATCTTTAAAATTCATGAGTGGTAGAGCAACATAACTTTATACCATGAGAAAGCAATCTAATCCAGAATATGAGAACATCCTTCAGGTCATAATTCCTGATTTCTCTTAACAACATTGGAAAAGAAGTGGATGTGGGGAGCAGGATATGTCTGTAGATTGAAAGAGACTTCGGAGACCTAACTAAATGCAAATAGGAGTTTGCATTCTGGTTCAGACTAAAAGGACATCATAAATACAAAACTGGAAGAAAATACAGATGCCTGGGATCTGGGACTTGCTTTAAAATAATTGGGACGGGTGTGGGGAGATAAAGTGGGTAAAGATAGTTCGTGGATAAATTATTGAGCTGAGTGGTAGGTATACAGAGGTTCATTATACTGGTTTCTCTATGTTTGGAATTATCAGTAATAAAAGTAAATGAAAAGACATCATTGAGGCAGTCAAAAAGAACAGTTTTGGTTTTTTTTTTGCAAGGTTCTAGTGCTGTTTTTCTTAATAGGTCTTACTTGAAATACATATTAAAGTATATGTAGGTCAAGTGGCATGTCTAGAGTTTGTATTTTAGGATGGTAAAAAGTGTGTTTGTGCTGTGTGTATGTTACGTGGTAGGACTGGTGGGATCAGAGACAAAGGAAACAAAGTTTGTTAATATGTTGGGTGGTTATTGAAGCTATTCTGTCTACTTTTGTGTGTGTTTGAAAATTTCCATGTATAGGCAGGCGCCACGGCTCACTTGGCTAATCCTCTGCCTGCGGCGCCGGCACCCCAGGTTCAAGTCCCGGTTGCTCCTCTTCCAGTCCAGCTCTCTGCTGTGGCCCGGGAGTGCAGTAGAGGATGGCCCAAGTGCTTGGGCCCTGCACCCACATGGGAGACCAGGAGGAAGCACCTGGCTCCTGGCTTTGGATCATCGCAGCGCGCCGGTTGTAGCCGCCATTTGGTGGGGTGAACCAACAGAAGGAAGACCTTTCTCTCTGAATCTCACTGTCTAACTCTGCCTGTCAAAAAAAAAAAAAAGAAAATTTCCATATATAAAGTACAGAGTCCATCTGTATTGGTAGTGTGAGGATACTTCACAAAGTTCATGGAAAAGTGGAATTAAAAGTTGTTTATTTTTGTGCATAATTTTTTTTTATTTTATTTTTGACAGGCAGAGTGGACAGTGAGAGAGACAGACAGAGAGAAAGGTCTTCCTTTTGCCGTTGGTTCACCCTCCAATGGCTGCCGTGGCCGGTGCACTGCGCCGATCCAAAGGCAGGAGCCAGGTGCTTCTTCTGGTCTCCCATGGGGTGCAGGGCCCAAGGACTTGGGCCATCCTCCACTGCACTCCCGGCCACAGCAGAGAGCTGGCCTGGAAGAGGGCAACCGGGACAGAATCCGGCACCCCGACCGGGACTAGAACCCTGTGTGCTGGTGCCACAAGGTGGAGGATTAGCCTATTGAGCCATGGCACCGGCCAATGTGCATAATTTTTAATACATAATTTTAAATGAACTTTGGAAGATCTCTTATAGGTTTCAAGAGTTTTTCTGCACAATATCTGAAGTACCCTATATTAAGGAACTAGTGGTAATTTTAAAATTTAGGAGGAACTATAAAGGGACATCATTGCTGACTTTTGTCATAATTGTAAGGAAGGTAGGATGTTGTTACAGCATGTGTCATAAAACATTTCTTTTACGGAAGTGTTAGACTAACAAATTTTCTACTGGTGCTTTTTAGCAGTGCCTATTTAGAAAGATTTGTCCCTCCAGTCCCCTGTCAGATGAACTTGATTTTATTTTTCCATTAAAAATTGTTGTAAATCTGTGAAGGCTAAACATTTACATGCATATATTTTAAAATTTATTTATTTGTTTATTTGAAAGACCAAGTTACAGAGAAAGATCTTCCATCCACTGATTCACTTCCAAAATGGCTGCAACAGCTGGGATTGAGCCAGGCCGAAGCCAGGAAGCCAGGAACTCCACCCACGTCTTCACGTGGGTAACAGGCACCGTTTTCCCAGGCACACTAGCAGGGAGCTGGATCAGGTGTAGAGCAGCCAGGACCCCAGCTGGTGCCCATATTGGAAGTCAGTGTTGCTGGTGACAGCTTAACCCACTGCACCACAGTTCTGGCCCTCAAACATGTATATTTTACAAAACTCCAACCACACCCTGTTCTTGATAACCAGGTCATTGATGATGGGGTGGTACTGCTGATGGTTGGGGGTAGGATACAGCTTAACAGATAAATCAGAATTACCATTGAACCACTCTAGTGGTTTAGAGAATAGATTGAAAATACTTCAGAAGATTAGGACTAATAACCACACGTGATTGTGAGGTTAACACTTTATTCTTACATTTGCTGTTAGCCTGCCTGCTCACATTGCTCACTTCTCCTCTGGCAAAAAAATGTCTTGTGACTCAAATTCCAGTATACAGAGTTCATGTTGACCTAGTTCATGAGTTATTTTTATCATCTTGGCAGACCTTGTGCCATTGTTCTTATTTGGTTGACCTATCAGAGATACCAGCAGACAGAATTCTCTTCCGAGCCAAAAATAGGCAAAATGAAAGTTTCAAACAAAGTTACCTAGGCACTGGTGTTGATATTCCTTCTGCATGTTGCTCAGTAAATCAGTTCATAGAATGATTGTAGGAAGACTTGTTTTTCCTGTTGTATCTCACATGAACAGATTTAGTTGGCTAAAACCCTCCAGACAGACACAGACACATTATTCCAATTACTGTATTGAGATGTAAGTTAATGGGGATGTGTTTGAATGCTCACATCCCACGTCAGAGAGCCTGCGACTGAGTCCTGGCTCTACTCCTGATTCCAGCTTCCTGCTAATGCACACCCTGGGAGGCAACAGTGATGGCTCAAGTGTTTCATCATTGAGTTTCTGGGTTACTAACTTGGGCCTGGCCCAGCGCTGCCTATTCTGGGTATTCAAAGAGTGAACCAGCAATGGAGGCACTAACACTCTCTCTTCCCTTCATTCTCCTCCTCCTCTTCTTTATCTGCCTCTCAAATAGAGTTAGTTTTGTCTTAACTCCTAATGATTTTCGAAATTTTGTTAAAAGTTATATGACTTCCCACCTAATTACTATCTACTGCTTAAGAAACAATGGAGAGTATTCCCAAGTTGTAGATAGGCAGTTCCTTAGTCCTGCTGTATTAACACCACTGATGATGTATTTCATCATTGCTGAGGTACGTATTTCAATATCATTGAAATCCAATATCTGAAAATTGATGATGACCAGGTAATAGCTGTGATACATTTTCACTGTGTATACTTGTACAACTTAGATGGTATTCCCATGGCATAATGGTTAGCTACATCCCCTCTTTCAGCAGATAATTTAAGGACATTTTGAGGAAGGAGCCTGAATCCTGGCTGTTGTCTGGAAAACTTGCATTGATATTTCTCATATAATTTATCAGTATTAACACAGTTAAGGATGTCAGACTTACAGGGAAACCTGAGAGATACCAGTGGAATGAATATGGATTTAAGAAGCGTGTTTTATCTCTACACCTCTCCCTGCATATAGGAGAGTATCATGTTGGACAAACTTGCATTGATGACTAAATGAAAAGTGATTCAGCAGATACTTCTTTGTTCTCAAAAGGAATAACTTAGTTCATTTTGCTTTTATTTCTATGCTGTGTGTAGAGAAATAAGTAATGGATAGACTAAATTGTATCACTAAAGTTTCTTCTTAGCCTTTTTTTTTTTTTTTTAATGTATTTGAAAGGCAGAGTTAGAGAGATAGGGAAATAGATCTTCCATCTGCCAGTTCCTTCCCCAAATGGCTGCGACAGTGGGGACTGGGCCAGGCCGAAGCTAAGATCCCAGAACTCCAAAGATAATTTCTTGCTCAGAAAATCTAGTGGGTAACAGTTTTGTCAAACGATTTTGGTAATTGCTTTGAAATTTAATAATTCCTTCCCTCTTTTAATTCCCAAAATTTTCTCTTACCCTTCCTCACCCTCAGTGTGCATGCTGCTTACAGTGGGGCCTCCTCAGATGAGTCATTAAGAAGGGTGACGTCGTCTCTAAAGCTTGGTTTCCTATTTTTAAAAGAGACTCAGAGCCAATGTGGCAGGATGCCACTATCTTTAGTTTAATGATGGAACATGGATTTTTTGTCTTCTAATTTTCTGGACTTAGGTGATTTCCAGGATGAAATAAAAATAACTGAAGAATCGCGGAAATTAAGGATGGTCTGTGTCTATTTTGGATAAAATGATTAATCACCTACAGAGAATTTAAACTGATTTTTCTTTCTTATGATTGTAGGGTATTGCACCACCACCTAAAAATGGAATTGAGCAGAAGCGCCCTGGACGGCCCTTGAATATTACGTCTTTAGTTAGGTTGTCTTCAGCTGTGCCAAACCAGATCTCCATCTCTTGGGCATCAGAGATTGGAAAGGTAAAAAAAATCCTTTTCGAGTAGTAGGAGGGTAACTCCATTGGGAGTTGGTTTTATTTTTTTTTCTCCTTAGCCTAGTTCACTCAGCTTTTCACGTGTAAACTCTAAAAAACACTAATATTCAATTTGTGGTAACTGTGGAGATTCTTAAGGTTAGAACCTTTAATTCTGAGATTACCCAAATACTATCTTTGAATTTTCCTGATAGTAGTTTGATCATTGTGTGTGTGTGTGTGTGTGTGTGTGTGTGTGAGATTTGGAATACTCTGGTCCAGCCTCTACAAAACTTAATTAGATTATTTCCTTTACACATTCAGGTTGATGAACTTGGCTTTCTGCTGGTTCTTAGCTTCCAAATGAATTTTGTATCAATTATGGGATGTTAATTATTCAGGGAATTTTACATTTTAGAATTGTTTAATGAAATAGTGGGGAAAGAGATTTCAGTTAATTTCTGAACATCAACGTTAATGTTCCTATTTCATGGAAATTCAGGGACAATATTCATGTTTTGTATGTGGAGAAATTGAAGTATATGTACATAGCAACACTGGATAAGTAACAGATTTTTAACTAAATGATTGTAGGTACTGGAGATAAAAATTCTGCCACATAATTGAATTAATAGTCATTTCTTGTAATTAAAGTAATTGACTCAAAATTTGTACAAAAATTGGATGTTTAGATATTTGAAGACTGTTAAAAGTAGTATTTAGGCAATTTGATTTGGCAGCAATTAAAGTATTCTGTTTATTATAGAATCATTTGTATGGAAAAGCATACATATAGTGAAATGGTAAGAGATTATTTTTTTCCCCAGCTTAAAATTATATTTGATCTCGCCATAACTCAATAGCTAACAAAGGTTGATTTGTGCCAGATCTAAGAGGTATGGGATTGGATGCTGATGTTTTTTGGCCTTGCCTATTTTATTATTTCTTCACGTGCCTTAGAGTGGCTGCCCCTTCCCCATTAAAATGGCTGTTTGGGAACAGGAGTTAATTTGCCGAAGCTTTCTTCAGAGGAAAACTTAAACTGGATTTGTTTGGGTGATTTGCTCAAGGCCATGAAGCAGGTGGTTTTTTCCTACTAGAATTAAAACTTTAAAGTGTTAATTCAGACTACTGGACATTGAGTTTTTTCTGCAGTAAAACCTATTTTTAAATGAAATTATGAGATCTCCATTATATAAAATAGTTGAAAACAGAATGATTCTGGTTAGAAGTAGGCATGGAAGGGTACATTCTTCTTGGTGGCCCCTAAGGTAACCAGTTTTGCTCGGTTAGAAACATGGTTTGAAAACCACTGATCTAAGCAGGATTATCATACCAGTGGATACTTTAAAGTGATATGTGATTGCAAAATAGATTTAAAATGATTGAGCTTTTTATGTTTCCTGAAGTAATGGAGTTGATTTTGTACCCTTGCCAGACATTGACCCTATTGTGGAAGTTACTCTGATTTTTATTTTTAGAAACCAAAATTTCTTATATAAGTTTCTTATGTCAATAGAATATTAATTCTCATCTTTAATATAGGTTATCTTTCTTTGTAGAATTACTCCATGTCCGTATATCTTGTACGACAGCTCACTTCAGCCATGTTATTACAAAGATTAAAAATGAAAGGTATTAGAAACCCTGATCATTCCAGAGCACTAAGTAAGTAATGTTTGTAAGAGCATATGAGGCACTGAATTGGGGAAAAAAGAAATAACTAAAACCTCATCTACACACCAGTATTTATCATATTGGCATCTATTCATTAGCTTACAGGCTAACACTACCTGGTGAATAAAGTCACAGAAACGTTACTACATATGTAGTTTTCAGCTGTCAAAGACAGTGTAAGAATATTTTTGTCTTTTCTGTTTACAAACTTAACAATTAAAAGAGTAATGAATGTGTGTTAGGGAAGCAGTGACACTCCAGCTACTGCTGCGTCCTAGGTTCCTGTCTTCATTTTCTTCTTAGGTCCTAACCAGTTTCTGTTTTGAAACTCTTCCTTCCTACCAGTTGTACTGTTAAGGAGAAATTTTTAAAAATTAGTCGAACATACCATCTAGAGTTTATGTGTTCATAATTGTTTAACTTAATATTGGGAGTTTTAGGATTTGTTTTCAATACATTATGTAATGATTTCTATTTAGTTGGCCTATTAAGAGTGAGAAATTTTAAATTTTTAAAATAAGATACTGTATGTCTGTAATTCTGTTCATGCTTCAGTGTTAATTTAAAATTTTTGTTTTTCCCTTTTAAAAGTTAAAGAAAAACTTACTGCAGATCCTGATAGTGAAATTGCTACAACTAGCCTTCGGGTATCCTTGATGTGCCCTGTAAGTAAAGCAACACAACATTCTGGGGAATTATGCTATTTATAAATGATTAATTTTCTTGTAAAAGTAAGTTTGGGAATGAGCCATAACATTATGATAGAATTCTCAACTTTGTCTTTTTCCATTTTGGAGTTTAATGGTTCAGCATTGTAATTTCTATTGTCCACAGATTGACTATGTAAGGAGAGACCCAAAAGGATATTTTTGTAGGAGTAAGATAACTTTAGGCTCAGAATAATATCATCATTAATGCAATAGGTAATGCATAGCTAGTAATAAACATACATTAAGAGCTGACTCCTTTTATCAGTATAAATGGAATTGAAAGAGAATAAAGTGACTAGGGCCCAATAAACACTAATTTATTGCCTTGGCTTAATGAGTTAGGATGCATAGAATGTCTTTGTAATGCACATTTCAGTTACAGAGTAATTTGTATTTTATATCTCTTGGATGAAAAATCAGGCAGCAACTCTGAGACCCTCCCATGTACTTGGCATTGAGCTAATTATACGAAACAGTTCTGAAGTCTGGTGAAGAAGTCTTTAGAAAGTTAATCTAGTTTGAGAGAGACAACCAACTCACGAGGAAAAGCAGTAGATGCCTTAGCACCTATGCAGAGATGGGAGAGATTAGGAGTAGTGGGTAGAGGCTTCTTTAAAAGGGAAACCTTGCCCTATGAGAAGAATGAGCAAAATCTGTGGAATGAGGAATTTTTAAATGGAGTTTTTGGGGTGTTCACTGAATGCCCATGGGCCATTATGAGAAATGCTTGTTTTTTTGAGTGGATAAAAAATTGTGTCAGAAAGAAGAGAAAGGAATGATTTGTGTTTTCGCTGTGTGCTGCTTGTTTAACTGTCACAGCAAACCGATATGGAGGGGTGAGACCCGAGTGGTAGATGAGGAGAGGGAGACTGCAGGAAGTTGAGTAACTTAGATCACAGCGTTAGTGGTAGAACAGGAATACAGATTTTACTCTTCTGATATTCCAGTTCTCTTTCCGAAAACCATGCTGCCCAATTGGGTTGAAATAGAAACGTCCTTACTGCAAGTGCACCACCTCTCTACTACCAAGAATTTTTTTTTAATGAAATGGGGTGTTTTTTTTATTATGTTTTTTAATCATCAGTAACCTAAAAAAACTTGGCTTCATTGAAAGAATAGAATTTTGTGAAATTGAGAGTGCTTAGCAGCTGGGAACCCGGGAGAAGGCTTTCTCACAGAGGAGGAGTGAGTGCCCTGGGGTGGATTTCCAGGCTGGGGGCCTGTGTTCAGCCCCCACCTCCTCTGTCCTCAAGCTCCACGCGGGTTTCAGGCACAAGCTCCTTGGAGGGCCCTCACATCACTTTTTTCTTCCTTCTTGTGTTAAGATTAAATTTGACTTTAATCGAAGCAAGTAAAATGGCCACATTGGTGAAAAAGAGTTGAATCGTGACAGTTTTTATGATTTAACCCTAATATGTTCAGCAAATGCTAATTACCGACTGTATTCTAGTTGTAGTCACCGGGGAGGGGACACGTCACCTTTATGTCTTAGTATGCCACACCAGTCCATCAGGAAGAAAGTGCCACTGCAAGTGTACCTGAAGAGTTCTTCAGTTGCCCAGGGCCATTTTCTCTTAGTTCCTCGGAATCTGGTTTTCTTCCTTCTACATGGGAGCAACAAAAAAACGCACAGTGACCAAGCATAGAAAGGATTCTCGGGCCAGTGCCGTGGCACAGTAGGTTAATCCTTCACCTGTGGTGCTGGCATCCCATTTGGGCACCAGTTCTAGTCCCGGTTGCTCCTCTTCCAATCTAGCTCTCTGCTGTGGCCTGGGAAAGTAGTAAAGGATGGCCCAAGTCCTTGGGCCCCTGCACCTGCAAGGGGGAGCAGGAAGAAGCACCTGGCTGCTGGCTTCAGATTGGCTCAGCTCCAGCCATTGTGGCCATCTGGGGAGTGAGCTAACGGAAGGAAGACCTCTCTCTCTGTCTCTCCCTCTTACTGTCTGTATCTCAACATGTCAAATAAATAAAATCTTAAAAAAAAAAAAAAGGATTCTCAGATTTTCAATAATAGTGAAAACAGTGTGTTAGAGTGGTTAATATTCCCCCTCAAACAGGAGAGCTTAAAAAAAAATCAACTTTTTAATTATGCTAAAAATTAAGAAGGTTGGTACCAGACAGCTTTTTGTTTGTTTGAAGTTCATTCAGTGTTTCTTAGCTTGTAGATGAGACAAGCAGGTCTATTCCTGAGACTTACCCTTTTGTGCTTTTCCTCAGAGTTCATCCTACCCAGTGTTTTCTGAGCACTAAGAACAGACCAGATAGTATTTCTTTCAGCTGTTTTGATCACATTTGGTGGATGGCACAAGTTGATGATAAAAGGTAGTTTGTGAGGAAGAGACAGTCCTAGTATCAGTTGGAAAAAGCAGAATGAAGTTCCTTTCAGCTAACTGGAAATAATACAGGATCTGATGCAGTAACAGGAAATGAGAAAGGAAAGATGGGGCCCAGGCACTTGGAAAGATAAGAGGTGAACTCTCTGGGTTTATGTGGCAGAAGAAAGAGAAATGATAGCCTGGAGTACTGAAGTACTGCATGCTGTATCTTGCAATATGTTTGTAAGATGATTTACCATAAATGTCTGGGTAGTGGAACCTACAGAAAAGAATTTCACAGTGGTTATTGAAGAGGTACTTGATTGATCATGTGTAATTATATTTCTGAATGTGAATTTTATGTGGAAATCTACCTTCATGACATTAGCTACTGATTTTCAGTCTGTCCTGCAGAGCTGGGCTAGGTAGCTGGGAAATAGAAAAGGAAAGCCAGGTTTGATTTTTACCTCCTGAGACCCCGATGTCTTTTTAAAAAAATCTGATAAAAATAATTTGAAACCACCATTATGGGCCATTTTAACTTACAACTCTTAGTAACTAGTTTTTTTTTTGTTGTTTTTTGTTTGTTTGTTTTTGTTTTTTAGATTTATTTTATTTATTTGAAAGACAGAGTTACAGAGAGAGGTAGAGACAGAGAGAGGTCTTGCATCTGCTGGTTCACTCCCCAGATGGCTGCCCATGTGGATGCTGGCACTGCAGGCAACAGCTTTACCCGCCACGCCACAGCGCCGGCCTCAATAAGTGCCTTCTTAAGGAGTGCTCCTTAAGTCTTGTAAGATACTAGAGTTATATTTAGGCTCAACAACTTTTACACATTCCTGAGTGTTTTCACTTCTATAAGTTGTGGAGATCTTAAGGGTCTGATAGGAGAGGTGAAAATGGCAAGGGGGAAGAAGGAAAAGAGAACAAACAGTTGGCCCAGGGATATATAAGGGTCTCACCAATTCTTAGATGTCCACAAAGTTGAACTGTTTTTATAACAACACATAATTTCTTTTTTTTTTTTTTTTTAAGATTTATTTATTTATTTGGAAGAGTTACACAGGGAGAAGGAAAGGCAGAGAGAGAGAGAGAGAGAGAGAGAGAGAGAGAGAGAGAGAGAGAGAGAGGTAGGTCTTCCATCCACTGCTTCACTCCCCAATTTGCTGCATCGGCCACAGCTGTGCTGACCCGAAGCCAGGAGCCAGGAGTTGCTTCTGGGTTTCCCAAGCTGGTGCAGGGGCCCAAGGACCTGGGCCACCTTCTGCTTTCGCAGGCCATAGCAAAGAGCTGGATTGGAAGTGGAGCAGCCGGGACTCGAACCAGCACTCATATGGGATGCCGGCACTGCAGGCGGTGGCTATACCTGTCTATGCCACAGCGCCAGCCCCCCATAATTTTTTTTGTTGGGTTTTATTCTGTTCTGAGTGTATACTCGGAAAGTGATGATGGCGTTGCTCTGATGGCTAATGTAGTGGGTGTTTGTATATTCTTGTCTTTTAAAAATATCCATTTTAATATGTTAAATTGATAAGTATAGCTCAGATACATTAAGTTTTTTTTTTTTTTTAAAAGATTCTAATTATTTATTTGAGAGGTAGAGTTACAGACACTGAGAGGGAGAGACAGACAGAAAGGTCTTCTTTCCGTTGGTTCACTTCCCAGATGGCCACAGTGACTGGAGCTGAACCAATTTGAAGCCAGGAGCCAGGTGCTTCTTCCTGGTCTCCCATGTGAGTGCAGGGGTCCAAGCACTTGCACCAACTGCCGTTGCTTTCCCAGGCCATAGCAGAGAGCTGGATCAGAAGAGAAATAGCTGGGACTCCAACCGGTGTCGATATGGGATGCGGGCGCCGCAGGTGGAGAATTAATCTGCTGCACCACGGCGCCGGCCCCCAGATACATTAACTCTTTAAGGCATGCTCTCTTTCTTTGTTTTTTGTTTTCAATTTAAGAGGCAGAGAAAGAATGCTCCTATCTGCTGCTTCACTCCTTAAGTATATGCATAAGCCAGGGCTAGACCATGCTAAAGTCAAGACCCAGGAGCTCAATGCAGGTCCCATGTGGGTGGCAGAGACCCAGCTGGTCAAGTCATTACCAGCTGGCTCCCTGGGTCTGCTTTAGTAGGAAGCTGGAATTGGGAGCCAAAGTCAAGTATCAAGCCCATGTACTTACTTCAGCCTGGGATCCGAGTGTCATAATTGATGTTTTTGCTGCTGGGCCAAACGCCCATCCCTCAGGTTCTTGGTTTTTAAGAGGATGAAGGGCGGCCGGCATTGTGGTGTTACAGAAATCCGAGGTGGGAAGACTCCCTTTGATCAAACAAGCACCAGAGACAGTGGAGGATTGAAGTAGTTTATTGCACCAGCGGGCTCAGCTGGAATCATTTCCTGAGAACTGAGCGATAATCCCAAGTTTCTCACAATATGTATAGGTTCATCAGCATCATACCTAGCTATTACAGCATTGGTGGGTTTAAATTGCAGCCTACGTGACTTAGGACCACACTTCCAATGGTCAGTGGGCCTGGTATGTTTGTAGAAGAGATACCAGGGGCAGATTTATTAGGACAGATTTATGACTGAAGTTTACAGAAGCAGAACTTGGGACTTTTTCCCTCCGTAGACAAGATAACGGCAGGCAGTGCTTCACTAGTTAATTGCGAGCAGCCACTTATCAAGGTCTGTTTTGGAGGAGGGGTCTGCTTCTCTTTCTTTGTCTCTGGTTGTGGTCGTATTTCCTCTATAGTGGCACAGCAGGTAAAGCCGCTGCCTGCAGCGCCGGCATCCCATTTGGGCACCATTCAAGTCCCAGCTGCTCCATTTCCAATCCAGCTCTCTGCTATGGCCTAGGAAAGCAGTAGAAGATGGCCCAAGTCCTTGGGCCCCTGCATCCACGTGAAAGACCTGGAAGAAGCTCCTGGCTTCATATCAGCACAGCTCTGTCCCTTGAGGCCATTTGGGAAGTGAACCAGCAAATGCAACATACTTCTGTCTTCTCTCTCCTCCCTCCTCTCCTCTCTCTCTTCTCATCTCTCCTCCTCTCCTTTCTCCTCCTCTCTCTACTCTCTCTGCCTCTCTCTCAATGCCTCTCTGTAACTCTGCCTTTCAAATAAGTTAATAAATCTTAAAAAAAAAAAAAAAAAACTGTATGAGAGCAAAAATAAAAAAAGAGGATAAAGGACTTCTGAAACAAGACGTTGAGAATTGGTAGACTACAAAAACCATGGTATGCTTAGTTAGAACATTATTTTTCTTTTTTTTCTTAATATAAATTTATTTGAAAGGCAAAGTTACAGAGAGACAGAGATCTTCCATCTGCTGATTGGTACCGTGGTGAGTTTGCACTCTGCAGCCAGAACTGCTTGGCCTCCTTAGCCCTGCCATTTTCTGACTCTGCTCGTCAGATCACTTGGCAACTTTGTGCCTCAGTTTCCTCATTTATAGAACGAGGGAGATAATATCATCCTTCTAGTGTACTTGAGTTCATATGAGTACTTCATATGAAATACTGTGATACTGACTAGGCTAAATTACTTTCTTATTAAAATCACAAAATAGCCAAATGTTTGTTTCAGAAGACTGAAATTACACATAAAGGGGGAAAAAGAATCATCCCAAAACCTCTATTGGCCAGCCGGAGTTTCAAATATAGCAATTTTTTAATACTCTTTTTTTTGTGAGATCTATTTATTTATTTGAAAGGCGGAGATGGGAAGAAAAAGAGAGAGATTTTCCATCCGCTGGTTCACTCCCTCAATGGCCTCAATGGCCAGGGCTGGGCCAGGCTGAAGCCAGGAGCTTCTTCCAGGTCTTGCACAGAGATGTAGGGGCCCAGATACTTGGGCCAGCCTCCACTGCTTTTTCAGGTGTATTAGCTGGGAGCTTGATCGGAGGTAAGTGGAGACCTAACCTGTACCACAGTGCCAATCCCAGAATGTGACAGCTTTGCTGTGAGTTCTTAGACCTTACAATGCATTTAAAGCTCCTCCTTCACTACCACCTTGCTTCCTGTTCAATCTGTCTTCATTCACTGTACCATCTGATCAACAAATACTGAGCTAGTAGTTTGCTAGGACAGTGAGAAACAGCTAGACCCTGTCCTAGTGAAGCTTAAAGTCTAGTGGGAAAAGCAAATTTTTAATAAAAATAAGCTGAGGGCAAGCATTTGGCATAGTGATTAAGGTTCTTGTTGGGACACCATATCCTACATGTGAGTGGGTTTGTATCCTGACTGCTCACAATTCCAGCTTCCTGCTAATGTGTAGCCTAGGAGGCAGTATGTGACAGCTTTGGTGTGACCCCTGCTGCCCACAACTGAATTGGCTTCCTATCTCCTGGTTTTGGCCTTGTTCAGCCCAGCCTTTGTTGATAGGGGCATTTGGAGTGAACATACATGATAGCTCGCTCACTCTCTCACTCTCACTCTCTCTCATGTAACTCTGCCTCTCAAGAAAAACAACAGTTTTTTTCTTAAAAAATTAACAGCTAATTATAAATGGAGATATTTTCTCTAAAGGAAATAATATGATAGGAGTCATTGTGTTTTTCAGGAAAATTTGGTGTCATCAAGTTGATGTTGTATGTGTCTTGATGTTGATAGTCCTCTATTAATTGGGATAAAATTGAGCACAGCACTATAGTTATATAGAAATACATTGAAAAATTGACAGCTTTTTTTTAATATGAAAGGAGAACATTTTCATGAACATGAGAAATATTTGCAGCTCATGTCACACATGAAGCTGAATTTTCTAGAAAGTTCTCATAAATAGATAATATAACCCTAATAATCCTATGAAAATTAGAAAGGTTTATGAATAAACATTTCTTAAAAACATAGGTGACTCTTAGAATAAACGAAGAAGCTCAGCGTGGGTGAGTGTGTTTGGCATAGTGGTTGACGCACTGCTTGGGATGCCCACGTCCCATATTGGAATTCTTGGGCCATGACTCTGCTTCCTGCTCATGCACACACTGAGAGGCAGAGGTGATGGCTTGAGTGGTTATGTCTGCCACTCACATGGGAGCAGTGGATTGAGTTCTGGGCTTCTGGCTACTACATGAACCAGCAGATGGGAGATTTCTGCCTTGACTCTTCCTCTTTCTCTTTCCCTCTCAAATAAATAAAAACTAAGGAAAAAAAAATTATGGATTGCCATATCTTTTTTTAAAAAAGAGAGTCTTGCATATGACTTAAAATAAGGGAAGCATAGTTAACAACTCTCATGGGGTATTTTTCATGTACTGGATTCACAAAGGTCAAACTGTTCACTAGCAGTGTATTGACAAGGGCAAATGGAACTCAGCACATTGGTATGTATGTGTTGGTAGATCAGTCAAACTGTGGAAGACAGTTTTCCATGTGTGTGTTTTTTTTTTTTTTTTTTTTTTTTTTTTTTTTTGACAGGCAGAGTGGACAGAGAGAAAGAGAGAGAGAAAGGTCTTCCTTTTGCTGTTGGTTCACCCTCCAATGGCCGCCGCGGCCGGTGTGCTGTGGCCGGCGCACCGCGCTGATCCGATAGCAGGAGCCAGGTGCTTCTCCTGGTCTCCCATGGGGTGCAGGGCCCAAGCACTTGGGCCATCCTCCACTGCACTCCCTGGCCACAGCAGAGAGCTGGCCTGGAAGAGGGGTAACCGGGACAGAATCCAGCGCCCCAACCGGGACTAGAACCTGGTGTGCCAGTGCCACAAGGTGGAGGATTAGCCTAGTGAGCCATGGCACCGGCCCCATGTGCTTTACTTTTAACCCAGAAATTTCATGTTTATGAATTCATGGTGTAAATTCTTATTACATCATTGCTTGTAGTTACAAAAAGTTTGAAAATTCAGTTGTTCGCCTCTAGTATACTGGCTAAATAAATTACAATGCCTTTATATAATATATTTTTATGTACTAGTATGTAGTCACCAGGTTACATGACAATTAAAAAGAATTGTTGTATTATATGCCAACACTTGTGGGCAGCTTTTTAAAAAAATATACACTTGATTCATGCATCTAACATCTATGAAAGGACATACAAGAGGTGGATAACAGTGACTCCCTCTGTGCTAGGGAAACTGGAGACCTGGTGAGGAGGAGTCTTGTTTTCATTGTATAAATATCTTTTTCTACCTGTGGGTTTACATGCTACCTGTTTTGAGAAGGTGAAAGTTGGGCATATAATAATCTTTGGGAATAAATTCTGGTTTGTAATTTTTCATTTTGATCATTTCTGTGGCTTATTCAGACATTTAAGAACTGACTGTTATTTTAAGGCTTAGTTCTCTTTTCCCAACTAGTTTTCCATGTTATGTTTCCTTGTACTGTAGTTAGGGAAAATGCGGCTGACAATCCCATGCCGTGCAGTGACCTGTACACATCTGCAGTGTTTTGATGCTGCCCTTTATCTACAAATGAATGAGAAGAAGCCTACTTGGATTTGTCCTGTGTGTGACAAAAAAGCTGCCTATGAAAGTCTAATATTAGATGGGTGAGTATAGCCCTTTTAATGGCTGTTGGCTATGTCTTCATTCAGTATGGCTTAATATAAATTCTGCTCTAGAATGAAGTCCAGATACTTGTTTTCTGTTTTCTACTTATTTATACACAATCTGATTTTTAAACTATGATCATACAGATCAGGTGTCCCGTGTTAGAAATATTTGGGACCAGATGTGTTCCAGAGTTTGGAGTTTTTAAAATTTTGCTGTATTTGACAAACCGCTGGTTGAGCATCCCTAATCTGAAAATCCAAAATCCTAAATTTTATTTAATTTACTAACTAACACATTAAATTTTTTTTTTTTAAGATTTATTTATTTGAGAGGTAGAGCTACAGATAGAGGGAGAGGCAGAGAGAAAAGTCTCCCATCCACTGGTTCACGCCCCATATGGCTGCAGCGGCTGGAGCTGAGCCGATCCTAAGCCAGGAACCAGGGTCTTCTTCCAGGTCTCCCACAAAGGCACAGAGGCCCAAGCACTTGGGCAGTCTTCTGCTGTTTTCCCAAGCCATAACATAGCAGAGAGCTGGATAGGAAGAGGAGCAGCTGGGATATAAAACAGCTCTCATATGGGATGCTGGCATCGCAAGCGGAAGCCACAGTGCCGACCCCCATAAAAATGTTAAATGTTTTATGGGATGATGCCGTGTTGTGTTTCAGACACGTATACATTGTATGTAATATTCACGTCAAGGTGAGAGTATCCATCTCATCAAACATTTGTCATTTATTTGTAATGAAAACATTCAAAATCCTTTCTTGTAGCTTTTTTAAAATATGTAATACCCAGATCCAAAATTTTGTGAGTACTCTTTAGTGCCCCCAAAATTTCAGATTTTGGGTTTTCAGATTAGGGGTTCTTGACCGTAATGTGATTTTTGCTGGAGTCAGACAGATGTGTATTTTATTTTTGCTTGCAAAGATGCTTTAGGAAAGCACATAAGGAAGAGGTTTTTCTGCTTTGTAGAAAAGAAGAAGTTTGCTTATCTAGAACTTCTTACAGCAGCAATGATGATCTGTGCAAAAAGCAGAGGAAATGTTAGGGTTGGTAGTTTTGTTTCAAACTAGTAGGTTCAGAATTGGAATCCATGCCCTGGTTTTATGGCTCCAGAGCCCAAACCTTTAAGCATGTGTCACACCTATTTGTAAAATGATATTGAACTAATTTTCAATAAGTGAGGTCTCATTTTTTTTCTGGATAATACTTTTGTATATCAACACTAAGATTTAAAATATATAATTATGAAAGATTAAAAATAGTCAATAGAGTCCCATCCTATGGTGCTAACTTATTTATGTGTTACAAAGATTGAAATACCACTTTACATAATGACTTGTATATATGTATGATTTTCAGTCAGTATGCAGTGAAAAATATATTTAAAGATAATTGCAGTGCATTTTCCAAAAGTTTGTTTGAGGGTTGGCATTGTGGCTTCTCGGGTAAAGCCACCAGCAGCAGCACTGGAATCCCATATGGGCACCAATTTGAGTCCCGTCTGCTCCACTTCCGAACCAGCTCCCTGCTAATGTGCCTGGGAGATCAGCAGAAGATGGCCAAGTGCTTGGGCCCCTGCACCCACGTGGGAGATCAGGATGAAGCTCCTGGCTCCTGCTTCAGTTCAGCCCAGCCCCTGCCCTTGCGGCTGTGTGGGGAGTGAACCAGCAGATGGAGGTCTCTCTGTCCCCTCCCCTCTCCTCCCTCTGTGTGTGTGTTTGTGTGCACGCGTGTGCACACACGCGCACGCAAGAGATGCTACCTTTCAAATAAATAAATCTTTAAAAAAATTTATGTGGAAAAGAACAGAGCATTGAATGAAGGGGATTTTCACCTTTGTAAATTTTTTTCTGGGTTTTTATGTAATATTTTTTAGCTTAACTTGAAATAGTTTCAGACTTAGAAGTACAACAGTAGCACAGAAAGCTGTGTAACTGATGTGTCAGTTAACATTCTGCCATAGTTGCTTTAGCATGTTCTCTCGCTATAGAGATATATATCTATTTTTAGCGTGTGCTTGGAGTGTGTATAGCAAAAAGGAGATTAATTATTACTACTTGTAGAATTCTTTTAGACCATTTGAGAATTGCATATATCATGTCTCTTTGCCATTAGTATTTTGAGGATGTATTTCCTAAATTCCTGAAATTCTTTATTACTGATTTCTGTTTTTTCTATTTAAGTTGATTTGTGATATGAACTTCTTTGAAGGTGATGTTTTGTGTGTGGAATTTTCTTTAAGTTCTTAGAAATGCTGAATCAAAGAATATGTAAACTTTAAGATTCCGTTTTATAATTGAAATGCATCACAGAAGGAGTGAATTATTTTACTCTCTGTAGTAAATATTTTCTCCAGTAGCTTTTGTCCACTTTTCAACTTTTATCAGCCTTATATAACTGTATTAAATCTTATTTTTAAATGTATGCCTATTTTCTGATTGAAAAAAATAGCTCATTGGTTTAATTTCTGCTGCTTGTATTATAAGAATTATGGATATTTCTTTATACATTTTTTATTATCTTTTACAAATTGCCTATTAATGTCTATCTTTTTCTCTCACCTTTTCCTGTTTATCTTTTGAGTTGTTCATCTTTTTCTTAGTGATTTATAAATCATCAGCAATATATACTGAGGAT
This sequence comes from Oryctolagus cuniculus, assembly GCF_964237555.1. Lineage (NCBI taxonomy): Eukaryota > Metazoa > Chordata > Mammalia > Lagomorpha > Leporidae > Oryctolagus > Oryctolagus cuniculus. The sequence goes on from NC_091441.1 coordinate 30,718,042, forward strand.
ATTAGTTTAACCACAAGTGCCAAATGAATTTTTCTAGTTTGTATTTTATTTATATTTATTATGCCTTTTTATTTATAAGCCTTACATTTTTGTTTTATCAAGTTTGTCTTTACTTTTTGGATTCTGCCAGATGTATTTGGAAAGTCCTAGAGTTTATAGTTAGACATTCACTTGTTTTTTGTCAAATGCATTTTGTGTGTTTTTTTTTTCCTTACTCATTCCCTCATGAATTCATTCTATACCATGCTTATTGAATACCTGTTTTGAGTCAGATACAGGGTCTGTAATGGTGAACAGAACACTTCTGGTTTGGGAGACAGTAAAAAATTGTATTTTAAGTTGCTAAAGAAAGTAAAGAACAGCTTTCTGTGAAGACAGTTGGGGATGGGCAAGAAACTCAAGGATAGGGAGTAGATGATTATGTTAAGGTGGAGATCACCCCATTCTACCCTCCAGCTTGCAAGTTAGTAGTCTCATAACGTATCCAGTAATCTCTCCCATGGACTTACAATAACTGCCTGTGTCTTACATATATGAGTTTTAATTTATGAACTGTATTCCATTGATCAGTGTGTTAGGGGGCTGTTGCAAAACTGTTTTGATCATTTAGCTCTATGATGTGTCAGTTATTTTTATGCCATTTTTTTATGGAACTTTCTTGATTAGTATGAAATACTCTACCATTTTCTCTTGAATAAATGTTTTCTCAAATTACATAAAATGCTCCTGTTGGGTTTTATTTTGATCAGAGTTATGCTGTGTTTTCAGTATAATTGGAATAAACATCTTCTCAGAAAGGAGATATTTATTTCCTTCTTACTTTATCAGATTTGTTGAGGTTTAAGAATTGTACGTAAGTAATATATACAATTTCTGTAGATAAGTTTTTCTTAGAATTTTATATGAATGGAATCATAAAGTGTATACTTCTTTTGTCTGATTTTCTTTCTTCAGCATAGTTACTTGAGATTCTTTTTCTGTATGTGTGTATGTATCAATATATCAATGTATATATGTGTAGTTCATTTTGTTGTGAGTTGTGCTCCACTGCCTAGATATACTGTAGTTTATCAGTTTACATATTGATGGGTTGATTCTGGATTGGGGTTGTTAAAAATAGAGCTACTGTGAAATATTCACGCTCAAGTCCAAATGGAATGCATGGCCACATGCCATGTGTATACTCAACTTTTTAAGAATTTGCAAAAGTGTTTTCCAAAATAGTTGTCCCATTATCTATTCCCACTAGCAGTATTTGGGAGTTAAAAGTTGCTCCATGTTGTCATGAACATTCAGTGTGGTTAGTCTTTTTACAGTTTGACTTGCTGGTGATATTTCTGGTGGATATATTTGTATATCACTTATTATTGATTGTATCTAGCATCTCTTTTTATGTGTGTGTTCTCCATCTTTTTGGTGTCTTTGTTAAACTGCCTGTCAGATTTCTGCCAGTTTTTACACTGTGTAGTCAGTTTTCATATTACTGAATTTTGATTTTTTTGTATATTCTGGATATAAATCAGGTACATGCTTTGCAAATATTTCCTGCTGTTAAATTTTTCAGTCACTTAACAGTGTCTTTCATGTAGCAGAAGTGCTTAATTTGAATGAAGACCAATTTATCAAGTTTTTTTTTTTTAATGAATTGTGCTTGAAGACATTTTCCCCTAACTCAAAGTCACAAAGATTTTCTCTTTGCTTTTGCTTAAGGGTTTTATAATTTACTTTTTACATTTAGGTCTGTCATTCATATCAAGTTAAATTTTTTTTTTTTGACAGGCAGAGTTAGACAGTGAGAGAGAGACAGAGAGAAAGGTCTTCCTTGCATTGGTTCACTCCTCAAATGGCTGCTATGCCAGTGCACTGCACCGATCCGAAGCCAGGAGCCAGGTGCCTCCTCCTGGCCTTCCATGTGGGTGCAGGGCCCAAGCACTTGGGCCATCCTCCACTGCCTTCCCGGGCCACAGCAGAGAGCTGGACTGGAAGAGGAACAACTGGGACTAGAACCTGGGGTGCTGGCGCTGCAGATGGAGGATTAGTCTAGTGAGCCTCGTTGCCGGCCCATATCAACTCAATTTTTATGCATGATATAAGATAAAGACCAAGGCTTATTATTATTTCTTTTGCTTTATGGCCTTGAGATTGTTTTGTCATCATTTATTAAGAATATTGATTTTTCCTTATTGAATTGTTTTCAGAAATCAGTTGACCATATATAAATGTGAATCTGTCTTGTGTATTCTGTTCTATTTATTGCGATACTTCACTCTCTGGAAACCAAGTAATCTGAGTCTTATAACTATTCTTTTCCTGTATTTCTTTACAAACTTTAGAATCAGTTTGCCAGGGTTATCTTTTGCCACAGCACTTAAGATGCCTATCTCATATTGGAGTGCTGGAGTTTGAGTCCCTGCACCACTTCAATACTAGTTTTCTGCTAATGCACACCCGTGGTAGGCAGCAGGTGATGTCTCGGGTACTTAGGTCCCTGCCACTCATGTGAAAGACTTGGGTGGAGCTGAAGATTGCTGGCCTCAGCCTGACCCAGCCCCAGCTGGTGTGGGCATTTGGGAAGTAAAACAGTAGTTGGAAGATCTCTCGCAGCTTGCCTGTCTGTCTTGTTTCTGCCTGTCTCTCTTCCTTTCAGATAAATAAACTTGGGGAAAAAAATTCAGTTTGTCAGAAAAAGTAATTGCTGGCATTTTGATTTGTATTGTGTTGACTCTGTAGACTCAGTGTTGAGTCTCCTGATCCATGAACATGTTATATTTATTTAATCAAGTCTTGATAATGTTTTATAGTTTTCAGTGTATTTTGTGGGTCTTTTGTCAAATTTATCGCTAAGTGTTACATTATTATGTGTTTTTTTAAATATCTGGTTGTTAGTAAATAGAACTATAATTGAGTTTTGTACATTGCTCTTATAGGATTTTCTAATTGATGTCTTTGTCTTGCCTTTTTGCACTTCCTGATCCATTATTTTGATGTACTGTGATGATGGAGTTTCAGATATTAAACTAACCTTGCATTCTAAGAATAAATCCCACCTGATTGTGGTGTTACCTTTTTTTGTTTTGCAAAGCTTTCTTATAATGTCCTTGTCTGGTTTTCATCTGTAATAATGCTGTCCTTATAAAATGAGTTGGAAAGTAGTAATATTTCTCCTTGAACATTTGGTAAAGTTCCTTGGTCAAGATATGAGGCATGGAATTTTCTTTACAGTTAGATTTTTTAACTACAGAAGCAGTATCTTTGATAGACATGGGGCTCTTCAGCTTATCTATTGCTTTTCAAGTGGATTTAAGTAAGTCTGACCAGCAGCTTGTCTTTTATTGATCTGTTCCAAGAAAGAAATAGCTATTTTCTTTTTATTTGTTTCTGTTCGGCTACTGAAATTTTGAGTGATCTCTGTAAGCCACTTAACTCTGTACTGCCCTTAGGTGGGAAGCAGGGTTGGGGTATACTACTTATAAGATGTGAAATACTGAAATATCAAAAAAAAAAAGGTATCATTGTTTTTGCCTCCACCATGTATTGCTTTCTTATTTTGCTTTTGAACAAAGATATTGATTGCACGTATGTACATCTTAATTGGTTTATAGGCTTTTTATGGAAATTCTCAATGATTGTTCTGATGTGGATGAAATCAAATTCCAAGAAGATGGCTCTTGGTGTCCAATGAGACCGAAGAAAGAAGCTATGAAAGTATCCAGCCAACCGTGTACAAAAATAGAAAGTATGTGCAGAATGGCAGTGGAAAGCAAAGCAATGAGATTGGGCAGCATTATGTTTATTGTTAACCTTGACCACTAGCACTATCAGTAGAGTTCAGTTTGCTTGCTTCAGCTTTGGATCATCTGTCAAGTATACGTTGCCGTCCTCCTTAGTGATTTTTATTTTTTCCTTAAGAAATGTCATAAAATGTATTAATTTCTTTTTATTTAGGAGGCAGAGGAACAGAGAGAGAGCTCCCATCCTGTGGTTCACTCCCCGAAATGACCTCAGAGACTCAGGCAGGGTTGAAACCAGGAACGGGGAACTTAGTTCAGGGGTCCAGTTGGGTGACAAAGACCCAACAGCTTGAGCCATCCTTTGATGTCTTCCAGAATGCGCATTAGCAGGAAACGATTTGGGAGTGTAATCAAGACCCCAGCGTAGGCACTGTGTCTGATATGGGGTACGGGTGACCCAAGCAGTATCTTCAACATTAGGCCAGACACCTTCCCCAGATACATGCTAAGTGTTCTACCATCCTACAGCCTTTTATAATATACTTGTAATATGTAAAATGAATGAAGCAGTCATCTAAATCATTTTACCAAATGAAGTATATTACAAAATAAAACATGATAAGTGACATTTTCGTTTTTTTAAATTGTTTGTGGTTAGAGAAGTTGCATGTTTGGTCAATGAACAGGGAGGGGCAGTGGTCACAGGTGAACAAATTGTTTTTCTTCCATTTCTTTGTGGAAAGGAATCTGGTCATCGTTTGTTTACCTAGAATATTTATACTTTTTAAAGATTTATTTATTTGAGAGGCAGAGGCAGACAGAGAAAGAGAGAGAGAGGTTTTCCATCTGCTGGTTCAATCCCCAAGTGACCATAATGGCTGGAACTGGGCTGATCCAAAGCTAGAAACCAGGAGCTTCTTCCAGGTCTTCTATGCAGGTGCAAGGGCCTAAGGACTTCAGTCATCCTCCACTGCTTTCCCAGGCCATAACAGAGAGCTGGGTTGGAAGTGGAGCAGAACCGGTGCCCATATGGGGTGCTGGCGCTGCAGGTGACGGCTTTACCAACCATGCCACAGCACTGGCCCCCAGAATATTTATATTTAGCCTTCCACTGAGCTCCCTGCACCTGCCTACACTGAGTAGGGAAACTAAATACAGCTTGAGTAACTGAAACTTGTAGGTGTAATTAAAGTTCCTTTTTATCTAATGCAGTCTATTCACTGCATTTGAATTTTATTCTGACTGTATTTGAAGTTCTAAGAAAAAAAGTAATGATTAAATTTTTCAGGGTAAGGAGAAATGGGGAAAAAAATAAAGACATATACCAATATTAATTACTCCCTTGTAATTGACACTGAACCTAAGTATAATGACCAAGGTTTCTCTAATCTTTGAGAAAAATGGGGAGCAATTTGATTGGTTGCTGCTGGTTTTTCAGTATCTGCCAGCATTTATTTTCAACTAAGTAGATTATAGGGAATAATATACCTTTGTATGAAAAGAGTGGACATCTGTTGTGTGAGGCAATGCTGAGAAAAAAATCTAAATGATTAGTAGATAATTAATTTCAAGAAGCTTTAAATGTCTGAATAACCTAAATTGGAAGTTTGTGGGGATTTTCAGCTGATCAAGGTAAAATTGATTTTTTTATCAAGTTTTGATGGGTAGTCTAATACAGACTTTAATATTAGCATGATTGCAAGAATGGAAATATCTAATTCTGACTTAATGTCTATGAGGATACACATCTGGTAAAACCACATGCTCTTGTCCTGTGGCCTGAGACCAAGTCTCTTAACTGCAGGTTTCTGTCTGAAATGACTGCTCACCTGGGAAGCTGATGGTGCAGCAGGATCTGCGCACGCAATTTCAAGTGTGCTGTCAAGGCGCGGCACTCATCCTGTCTCCCCAGGGAAGCAGTCCTTTTATTGATATCCCTGGAGTTAGGGGCAGAGTGTGTGGCTTCACTGCTATGCATTGTCCTGGGTGTACTTGACAGTTAAGACTGAGTTAACAACTGAGTTGGTGTCACACCTTTAATGTTGTTTTTCCTTCCTTTTACTACGTGCAGGTTTAGGTGTCCTCAGTAAGCCTTGTGCAGTGACTGTAGCCAGTGAGGCAAGCAAAAAGAAAGTGGATGTTATTGACCTAACAATAGAAAGTTCTTCTGATGAAGAGGAAGACCCTCCTGCCAAAAGGAAATGCATCTTTATGTCAGAAACACAAAGCAGCCCAACCAAAGGGTTTGTTAATTTATAGTTCTCCATTGTTCATTGCACTTGCAACTAATGGTTCCTGGGGTGAGTTTGTGCATGTCTCTTAGAGAAGCTGAGTAGCTGAAGGAGGCTGTTGTAATTTGCCATTGTTCACTGGTAATATATTCAAGTAAGCAGATTATTTATATTAAAGCAAATTTTGATGAAGAAAATATTACATCTTCAAGCAGTGAGATCTTGAGGTTTTATTGCATACTTGATACTTTTTGTTATTTTCTGAAACCTGTTTGTAAGGAAATTTGGAGACTCTGACCACCATAACAAAGTCTGGAGTAATGGATCGTGGAATTGGAAACCTAACTGTGGATTTCTGATTCTGGCACTGTTATTTACCTGTTCTGTCATACTGAATGAAATGTTTGTGCCTCCTTTGTTCTATAGAATGGCTGCCTCATAGAATTATTGTCAAGTTTCACTGAAATAGAACAACTTAGCTTCAATGTTAGGCACATGCTAGTTTTTCAGTGAGAATTGATTCCTTTCCCTCCTCACTCTCCAGGATATGGGAAAGCAGTACATTCTAGCATGTATTCTTTATGAGTCATCTTGGAGCATTCATTCCTATTTAACAACAGGTACTTCTTAAAGGGAGATTTTGGAGCAAGTGAGAAAGTAACAGGATTTTAATTTGATAGTTCATGAATGCATGTTTTCAAACTTGGTAGTCTCATCTCTTTGGTCTGTCAATCCACTTTTTTTTCTTAATGGTTTTTTTGAAGTACAATTTACATTACAAAATTTACCCATCTTAAGTATATAATGCTTAATTATATTCTCTGATTTGATTAAATTCATGGAGTTGTATCTGTAACCATTCAGGTTTTTTTAGTTTTTTAGTTTTTAATTTTATTTATTTTTTTGACAGGCAGAGTTAGAGAAAGAGAGACAGAAAGGTCTTGCTTCCATTGGTTCAACTCCCCAAATGGCCTACAGCCGGTGCCCTGCGGCCATCCGAAGCCAGGAGCCAGGTGTTTCCTTCTGATCTCTCATGAGGGTGCAGGGCCCAAGCACTTGGGACATCCTCCACTGCCTTCCCCGGGTGGGTCACAACAGAGAGCTGGAGTGGAAGAGGAGCAACCAGGACTAGAACCTGGAGTGCCGGGCCACAGGCGGAGGATTAGCCTAGTGAACTGCAACACCAGCCGAGGTGTTTTGTTTTGTTTTGTTAAGATTTACTCATTTAAAAAGCAGAATTACAGAGAGAGGGAGGGAAGGAGAGAGAGAGAGAGAGATCTTCCATCCGCTGATTGACTCCCCATGTGGCTGCAACAGCTGGTGCTAGGCTGATCCAGAGTCAGGCATTCTTCATGGTCTCCCATGTGCAGGGGCCCAAGGACCTGGGCCATCTTCTGCTTCCCGAGGCCATAGCAGAGAGCTGGGTCAGAAGTGGAGCAGCCAAGACTTGAACCAGCACCCATATGAGATGCAGACACTGCAGGCAGCAGCTTTACCCACTAGGCCACAATGCTGGCCATAAGTATTTCAACTCCTGTAATGTTTTTTTGTAGTTTATTCTCATTCACATTTGAAATCTAGATGACCATTAATGTTCTTTTTGTCTCTACAAATTTTCCTCTTCTATTTTTATATATATGGAATTATATTCTCAGTATACATTTTGTTTTCTTTTTAAATTAGAGTGTCCATATGCTGGTTCACAGTCCAGACACCTGCAACGGCTGGGGTTGGTCCAATGCCAAAGCTAGGAGCTGGGAGTCTCCCATGTTGGTGGCAGGCACGCAGTTACTTTAGGTACGACTGCTGCCTCTCAGTATCTGCATTAGCAGGAGGCTAGAGTCAGGAGCCAGAGCTGGGGCATGTGTGTTTTAATTATTAGGGTGAACACTCACTCTCTTGATTTTTTGTTTTTGTTTGTTTGTTTGTTTGTATTTTTGAGAGGCAGAGTTACAGAGAGGGAGAGAGAGTTATAAACAGTTCTTTGTAACTTTTATGTCTCAGCTGCCCTCTTCACTGTTAAAATACATGCATTTCCAGAAATTACTTAGATGTCATGGTAAAGGCATATATTTTCTTTTGCCTACTTACTTAGAATGAAATTTTATTTTTATGGAAGAGAAAATGAGGAAAGTGTTTCAAGTGAGTTTCTTTTCTGGCATGAATGATGAAAAATGAAAATATGATTTTGAATGTTTACTGGAGTATGGAAAAATCAAAGGAATGAATACTTAGATATGGTGTTGTCTAGGTCTTACTCTAATGATACTCTTCAGAATATATACTAGAAAAATGTGGGTTGTAAATACATTGTTAGATTCACACCAGTTTGAAAGGTTTGTGCATAATGATGCTTACTGCTGAGTAGTTGTGATCTTGAGGGTGTCTCTGGTGACCTACTATAAGGGTCTCCCCTCTGTCCTTTACCACATTTTTATCAATACTTGAGAAAATGAAACTAGAGGAATGGCACACATATTGAGTAACAAAATAGGAAATGACCTCAGTGTGCAAAGAACTAAGAATAGTTTATACCTATGGTCAGCTATTCTAGAGCTAAGGCTCTTTATTGAGCTAGAAAAGAAAAACGAAAATAAGAAGTAAATATCGCCAGCACTGCGGCTCACTAGGCTAATCCTCCGCCTTGCAGCGCCGGCACAGCGGATTCTAGTCCCGGTCGGGGCACCGGCTTCTGTCCCAGTTGCCCCTCTTCCAGGCCAGCTCTCTGCTGTGGCCAGGAAGTGCAGTGGAGGATGGCCCAAGTCCTTGGGCCCTGCACCCCATGGGAGACCAGGAGAAGCACCAGGCTCCTGCCTTCTGATCAGCTCGGTGCGCTGGCCGCAGCGGCCATTGGAGAGTGAACCAACAGCAAAAGGAAGACCTTTCTCTCTCTCTCTCTCTCTCTCACTCTCACTCTCACTCTCACTGTCCACTCTGCTTGTCAAAATAAAAAGTGAATATCACTGGACTTTCGTGACTAAACCAACAACATATAAATATTGATTTATGGAATCTGTATAAATTGCAGCTACCAGGCTCATTGCATGAAGCCACCATAACCCTTAATATGAACACCCATACAGAAGAGCACTTAGGAAACAGGTTCACATGGAAAGATAAGTGAAAAGTCTGAATTTAATCGTAGAAAACTTTAATTGTATAGTAAAATGACATGTGCTGTCACCGAATAGTTCATCCTGAGTGCTTTAATATTAGCAGATAAATTGATAAGATAGAACTTGTCATAAGGGCAATTATTTTCACATCTTAATAGATGCTGGCTTTTAATAAGAAGTTGCTGTTTCTGAAAGAAACTCTGAAATGTCAGAATTCACTTACTGATTTGAAGACTTTGCTACTTAAGATTTTTTTTAATGTATGTTGGTTATTTTTTAGACAACATTAATAAAAGAAGCCTAAGATCTGGTCTTCATACCTTACAAGTTTTGTGCCACTTTAATTTATGTGGCTCTACTTAGGGCATTTTAGTCCTAATGATCAAGACAAGTATTAACAAATGAGTGCAGCTAGAGGGGAGGACCAGGAAGGGCAAACAGTGGAAACCTGGAGCATGAGGGATGGGTGGGGCTACGGATCGAAGCTGGTGGACCAGAAGAGATAGCATGATAGCTTGTCAAAAAGAAAAACTTACTCTAATAAACAGTTTCACAGGGCACCAAGAAGAAAGTAGAAAGCCTCTCACCTAGGGAGAATCACTGTTAACATTTTGATGGAAATTTCAAACCTTTTCTTTGCAAGCTACTGAAGTCTCTTTAAATGTAGTTTGTAGTAACTGTCAGGAGAAACTAGTATGTTAATCTAAGAATATAGAAAACTTCTGATGTTTTTCTAATGTTTTCTGATGATGTTTTAAAATGTAATTTCAAGGATGAGTATTTGGGGTAGTAGTTGATATGCTACTGCCTGAGGTCGAGTCCTGGCTCCGTTCCTGATTCCAGCTTCCTGCCAATGCATTCCCTGGTAGGCAGCAGGTGATGGCTAAAGTACTTGGGTCCCTGCCACCCAGGTGGGAGACCCAGGTTGAATTCTGGGCTTCTGGCTTTGGCTTGCCCAGCCCTGGCTGTTTGTTGGCATTTGGGAAGTGAAGCAGAGGCAGATGAAAGATAATCTTTCAATCTCACTCTCTCTATCTTTGTGTCTTTCAAATACATTTTAAAAACATATTAATTTTACATAGATCTTTACCCCATTCCCTGGAAATTGAGTAGTGGTTTTATCTTTTATAAGGTGGTAAAGACAGGAGACGAAGAATAGGGATAAATAATATGTGGTTCTGGATTTTGTTTATCTTTTATGACAATGTGGGAGAACACAGTGAGTGAACATCAGGTTTATGAATAAAAATCATCATTCCTATTGAGCCTTGCAGCTCCAGCACACCGGGTTCTAGTCCTGGTCGGGGTGCCAGATTTTGTCCCGGTTGCCCCTCTTCCAGGCCAGCTCTCTGCTGTGGCCCGGGAAGGCAGTGGAGGATGGCCCAAGTGCTTGGGCCCTGCACCTGCATGGGAGACCAGGAGAAGCACCTGGCTGCTGGCTGTGGATCAGCGCGGTGCACCGGCTGCAGCGGCCATTGGAGGGTGAACCAACGGTAAAGGAAGACCTTTCTCTCTGTCTCTCTCTCTCACTGTCCACTCTGCCTGTCAAAAATTAAAAAAAAAGAAAAAGAAAAAAAAATCATCATTCCATTTTCAGTCAACTTAACTTGAACCCGTTATGAGTTCCATGAAATTCCCTGATCCAGTACACAATCTAGAATCCTAATATTTGCTGGATAGCAGCATTCTTGAAATTTGCTGTTATGGATGAAGTTTAAAAAATCAACATGTATACACCTAATTGTGTATGTATTTGCTCATCTTGTAGGGAGGCAACAGTAGATTTTAAAAGCTTTCAAACATTGTTTATTACTTGATAACATTACATTTTTATAACCATAATTCCACCAGACACATTCATTTACATTTTCCCATGGTATCTATACATACACCTCTCCTTTTTCTATAGGTTCTATAATCATTTTATGTTTCTAAATGTGATCCTTGTGAAGATTCTGATAAAAAACAAAATCTGCTACCAGTATGTAATTTGATAACTTCTATGACTACTTTCAGGCATTCTATATAAAGTTGAATTTGTATTAATGATTGCACAGATAAATGGTCATTAACCAACACTTAGTTTAGCTTTTCAGATACTTGCTTAGGTTTTAGACGTTGATTTAATAATTTGTACCTTCTTTGGATTTTGGTACTGAAGAAATAAGGAATGGGTTGTTATTCAAAGCTTTGTATTATGCAAGCAGGACATGTGACTAGGTGGTACTGAATGAGATAGTGTGTAGGGCATTGACCTGGCTCCTGTATGTATGGGTGTAAGTCAGGGAGTCAGAAGGAAAAGGAATGTGTTGGCTGTTTCTTACATTTCTGATCCAAGAAGAAGGATCAGTTCGGGGTCAACACAAAAAATCTGTCGTGTGAAATATCAAAGGAATAAAAAGGGGAGATTAGGAAGACTGGCATTGTCTTTTTCTTGTAAACCTGAAATTCTTAGTTTGTTTCAGTGGTGGTGGAGGAAGAATTAATTAAATGTGCTTCTAAATAAGAACTTTTTAAATTAATAATACCTGATAAATACATTTTTGGTCTTCAGTATAGTACCTCTGACATTTAAGGAAATACAGAATTAAGATATTAATACTTGTGAAGCAGCCAGAATCATCAGAACCACTTTTCTATTCCTCTACCTGGCACAGACTTCTCTCTTATCCCAAGTTATCTGTTTTCCCCTCAAGATTCTTTCTTTAACATTGTTCACATCCTGCTTGTGGATTTAGGTCTTCATTTAGCATGGGAGATGAAGAAACCTGATTCTAACCCAAGCAAGTTGATCTTTAGAAAATGACTTTTTTTCTATCTTTGTCTACCTCTGGAAAATGTGTTTTCAAGCACCAGCTTTGTTATTGCCTCAAGCATATTATATTTCATGGCTCCCTGAATGGATCGAATTTTTAAGATTTCTGAACTCTGACCTCTGTCATTTACTCACTTTTCTGAGACTATGTAGTTGACAGCACAGCCATATGTGCACTCTGGATAACCTTGTGTTTTATATTTCTAGTAGTATCCATATTTTTATACATAGTACTGAGTGACTGCTGGGCAAGGTTCTCATCTCAAAATGCAAACCAGTTTTAGTAGGAATCCAGTGTCTAAATGAACTGTGATTATTTAAGTGGTTTAACAATTAAGTCTAGGTAATGAAATGGGTTGTCCAGTATTTAGTATACAGAGTGTCATACAAGTATGTCATGTCATTTCCTGCTACAGTGCTTGATCTCTGCAGTGACAGCAGGGGTTTCAGCCCAGGGAAAGCATGTCTAGAGGTCTCAGTTGTCATTCGTTCAGCTCTGTGACCATGCCCTGCTTTAAGAAAGTCATATTTGTTTGTCACGGTCTCTCCTAGCTGCAGAATTCTATGCTGACCATAGTTGAGTAGCAGTGCCCTGGGATGCTGACCTTAACGTTTTGCCGGTTGCACCTCATTCCTGTTATTCCTGTTGACAAGCTGGCCACCTTTAGTCCTGAGGTCAGCAGTGTTACTTAGTGTCCTCCTGCATTCAGAGTATTTCTCTTGTGAAGCTCTGATTGTTTCCCTGAACCAAGAGAAAATGCAGATTAAGGAATAACACAAAATCATCTCTAAGGTTGAAATTTTTCAAAAAAAAAATGTTTAATTATATTAAAATTATAATATTTAATTGCATTAAATATTTAATATATTGAAATTTTAATTATATAGGATGAATAAGTTTGCATATAATATTAAATTGTATTGTATGTTTTTAGCTTACATTTTTAGTTGCATGAACAGCTTTTTTCAAAGCACAGACCCTCTTAGCAGAGAAGTAAGTATCATTATAGCCAGTGTTTTTACCTCTGGATATTATATTTCAAATCAGTTTACCATAATTTCCTGTTGCAGGCCTCTAGCCATCAGGTTGCCTGGCTTTTGGATTGGCTAACTGTTCTTAGATGATTCCCAGATAAGATTGAAAATAAATAATTCAAGTAGAATTGAAGAAATTCTGATTGAACTGTAGTGAGTAGCTTCACTTATAGAGGTGCCCTCATTTAAATCAAATGTTGTGTACTCCATTTTAGTTTTAAATTTCTTTGTATATAAACTTTATCCACATACATGTTACATATATATATATATAAACAAAAGCCCATGTAACGTGTATTTGTGGATAAAGGATTTATGTCTTACTCCAGCACTGTATGCTGTGTTTTAATGTCAGCTTGGTCTTATGTTACAGCTGCTGTTCAGAACCAAAATAGACTCATGTTAAAATGAAGACTCTTTAGAAAGAAGAGAGGAGGGTAGAGTACTGGGTAGTGTGTAACTGTCCTGTAGTTGTGCCGAGACGTAGTGAACGTACAGCTGGGAACACCCAATGGTGCTGCTCTTCTCTCCTGTGGACTAACAGCCAGATTGTGATTTCCCATGCTGTTTAAAACAGGGTTCTCATGTATCAGCCACCTGGAAGGGTGCCCAGTGTGACTTCGGTTGATCCTGCTGCTATTCCGCCTTCATTAACAGACTACTCAGTACCATTCCACCACACGCCAATATCAAGCATGTCATCAGATTTGCCAGGTATGTGGAAAGTGTTTATTTTCTTTGACAAATCTTGTTGTTTGCTGTTAATCTATGGAGAAAATATAGTTTAAAGTTTTTAAATAGAAGTACTGAGGAATGAAGGCTTCATGTATAGGTAGTATCTGCTTTAAAATATCACGTTTTACTTGTCTTAACTAGAGAGCAATGTGTAGATTGTTGATGACAGGGAATCTGGTAGGGTGTAGGGGAGTTTTATGAAGTTAATCTCCTTGTGGAGAGTTTATACTCAGATTTTTTTCTTGGAGTATTTTTCATAGGTGCTTTGCAGGTTAGGGAGAGTGTTTTCTAATGCTCTTGGTAGCCCATCAACTAGAATATACTTATATCATTTGGGGTCACTCTTGCCTACCAGCTTTTTCCCCAAAAAGCTAGGATCTACCATCTGTTTCCCTCAAACAGTGATTTACTGCTCGGATATCTTTATAATAACTTAACAATTTAAAATTTTAGGGTTTCTTGAATTACCATAGTTACCAAGGTTTGTGCAAGCAAAGCCGTATTATAAAATTTTATTCTTCTTCCCTTTCTCCATAACCATTGTTTTTACACACTTTTTCGTTGATCACATTTGAGCAGGTCAGAACAGTGTCACTTATGTTCATGGTTTTCTTTCTCTTCATAGGGCCCTTTTAGGGGAATACAATTCCTTTCCCTCATGCTGAGTTTTTCTCTAGATTTAAGAAGTTGATTTTGACCAAAGGTTTATTTTCCTTCCTTCCCTTAGTGAGGTCCGTATTTTAAATATATTCTGTTGGACAAAATTTATGGTATTAGAACAATTGATGTGTTATCTGTCCCAGATTAATTTTTCCACTTGATATTTGCTTAGCTTATTGGAATAAAATTTAGTGAGAGATAATAGCATAGACCAAAAATAGTATCCATTACAAGTTTTTTCATAAAATTTGACTCTTAAATATGGTTATTTCTTATTTGGGAATTTGTATTTGTAAAAGTTCCTTGCAGCATCATTTATAATTTCATTTATATAGGCTGATGCTGAGATATAGGTGAGGTTTCGTGGCTCATGATGAAAGATGGAAACTCAGTTCTTGATTTCTAAGTGTTACGTGTTTAACCTTGCCTTGATTGAGTGTTCATGTGTCATCTTAGTATGCTTTATAAACAAGCACTCCAGAAAGATTTACTTGAATTAAAAATTAATCCTGAAAAAAAGACAGTGAACATTTCTCTTTATTTAAAGTGATCCTGGCCATTTAGCAATAGCATAGACACAATGTACAAATCACCTGGTTTGGTAATTTTCAAGTTATGTGAGTCTGGACAAGTTTTTAATTTGGGAGAATTTATATTATTTCAAAACTTGAGAATAAAATGAGATTTTGTGTCTTAAACATGTGCAGATTTGAGAAAAATGCAATAAAATATGTCTGAACTGTGTATATGGTAAATGTACTTCAAGTGGTATCAAGGAAATAATACTAACATCCAGGGCTGATATTTAACCAACATAAACCAATATGGTAAGACTGGTTGTTAAAATATTGAAAATTTTTCTTAGCAGTTAATGAACTGTGAATAGAATCTAGCATGCTTTAGCAGATTGCTAGTTGTTGTCATCTGTGAATTACATAGTAGCATTACAGCATCGAAGTAGTTAATAGCTTTTACTGTGGTTTCATTGTTAATGTGCTCTTTTGTAGTTATTACTTTGGTCTTATTTTGTATATAATTTTATGTAGTAAGTTTGTGCTATGCAGAATTTTGGTAGTGATAAATTTAATAATTAAAATATTAAATAGAACATCAGAATGGAGAGATGACAAAGTTTTAATAAATTTCTTAACATTCCTTTTAAACATCATAAATATGAATCTTCTGAATCTGCAGGAGAACAAAGAAGAAATGATATTAATAATGAACTGCAGCTTGGAACATCTGATGCTGTGCAACAATGAATACAAAATAAAACAAATAATTTGTATTTATGGAATGGAAAACAGCTTGATTATTTCAAGAAAAAATATGACTGCCTTATTATTGCTAGTGCCATATTGTCAGGTGCGAATGGTGCTCAAAAGTTGTATCATTAAAATTTGAAAGTGCTAAAAATTTACATATTTAATCATGTAGCAGTCCTGTTTTGTTCAGAGTTTATGACTCAAGTCAAATGTATGGTCCTCAGCGAGGAAGCAAACTAATGAATCAGTTTCCTGTGGCGAAGCATCTAAAACTATAATTATCAGCGTGAATAAAACAGAAGCAATTAGAATATATCAGAATTTTTAACATTACCTACTTTTGAGTAAAAATAATTGAGCATTTTCAGCCATGAAATACTTAGGAGGGCATAAACATATACCAGCATGACATATTACAACTGAAAGTTTTAGTGAAATAAGAAAATAGTATTTTGCTAACATTTATTTTAAAAAGGCAGTATAATTTTAATCACTGTTGAAACTTTCATATAAAAGTTTAAAAATTGCTTAAAATACAAAAATGAGACTTTGATAGTTTAGTTTTTTATTAAAAGAAATAACATATCAAGTAACTGAAATAACTATCAAACTTCACTGTTAGTATCTGAGAAAAAAATGGTTTCAATGAGAAATATTTACACTAAAACCTTAATAGGATTTTGTGTAGGTGGCGCCTGTGTAATGTTTGGGAAACAATCTGAAACTTCCAACTGAAATTTCAAAACATTTCTAGGTATTTTATTATGGCATTTTGTAAGTCACCATATACTAGTTATCCTTGGATGAGGCATGTAAGAATTCATATCTAGTAATTCTCTTAAGTCCTTTCTAAGTCGATTTTCTGTTTACTGCACACATGGAGTTTTGAAAAGATGTACATTGAGATAATGAAAAAGATAAGACTTTGGGGACCTTGATAGGCATTTTTTAGTAACAAGGTGGCAAAAACAGTTTGCGTACCATACAAGCCTTTCTATCTATGGAGTGAAATTATGAAATAGCGGCGATTGGACGTTACGAAAATGAGTATTTTTTGAGAGATTTGACTTTAATACAGTGTGGCAGCAGAGATGTCAGTACTTCATAAAATAAGGTATTGGTTATCAAAATAAATTCTCAGTTAATAAACATTGAAAATTATTGAACATAAAAATTTTGACTAAAAAGTAGGAGCTATTAAAATGAAGATAAATATCATTTAAAGCTGAATAAAATTAAACCAATTAATTAGATTACATTCCAGTAGATTTTCTTGTGACAGTCTGTAGTAAAAACACTGAATTTATAAAACTCCCGATAGGTTTGTAAGAGCTAGACAGATTTTGAATTACTGTTCACAGAAGCAAAGGAAAGATTTACTGAAAAATATAAAATTTGTGAAGAGAGAAGCTGTCTGTCTACTGAGCTGTGTCACTTACTGGTCTTCAATTTAATGGGGATGTCATTGGAAGATTTCATTGTGATTCCATTATCCGTTGTTGGCTCAAGCTGCTGTATCATACAACTGGTGACATACATCTGAAACAAGAAATTAGACAACAATTTAACAAATGCTTCAGAAATTGTTTGACTTTCTTTCACATGATTGGTGCTACAGCTTATATCACTTGATAAGCGTTTTATAATACTTTCAGAGGTTACAATGGGATAAAGGTACTTCACAATTTTTGAGTTAAGATTATTCATACTGAATATTAAATATTTTGGATATCATCCCCATTGCTACACTCTATTTTGAGTCACGGTATCAGATGTGCACTCTGTGTGGCTGCTAGATTTGGAGCCGGGGGGGGGCGGTGACATTGAATTCCAGCTTATAAAATTCATGGGTTTAATAGAAATTGGCCTCTTAATGACCTATACCTTATATGTGATTTTTTTTTTTTTTTTTTTTTTTAGTGTTTTGAAATAATTGTGTAGCCACACAGGGAGGTCTGAGGGAACTGGCTTTGAAATTTACTGCTTCAGACTTGAAGTTTTTATTATTACTTGACTGGGCAGCCGTTTTGATATTCCTCTTTCTAAAACATAATTGGAAAATTCTTTGATTTGGAAGACTACTTAGCTTAGAACCTAGTACCCATTCATTCACTTTGGCTGTTAGCGAGCGACATCTCCTAGCTACTTGCTTTGTGCAGGGCATTGGACTGTGTGGGAGCAGGGGGCCAGAGACTATCAGCGACATAGTCATCTATTTAAGAAATGATATTTTAGATCAATTTCAATGTGTATTTCTGAAAAATAAATGTGAAGTATCTTAAGAGTCTTAAGTATGCTTTTTTTTAAAGAAAAATGGACTGAATTCAGTTCATTATCTCATCATTTTTATTGCCTGTCATTGTATTAAGTGACAAAGGGGAGACATTTGCTTTGACCAATCTCTGGGAATCTTTGGACTGCTGCCTCTTGAGTTGCTGAGAGGAGGTTTTTTTTTTTCCAGTTGTCTTATCAGGAATATGTTCAGCTTTGGGTTTTATGCACATTAACTATTACTGATTATGACACAGAACCTTCCCTATGGCGGAGTGGTAAGCAATTACCACAAAGGTTTTGTGACTTATAATAAATACAAATGATTTGGGGAAATAATACTAGTCTCCAAAATATGAGACAACTATTAACAAAGCATTTTTGTTTTAGGTTTGGATTTTCTTTCCCTTATTCCAGTTGATCCCCAGGTATGTATCCTGAATTTAAGCAACTAATTTGTATTTGATTGTTGGTTATGTCATACTAACTAAAAATGACCAGTTGCATAAAATCAGGACAGTCAACACTCAATTATTTACACTGATGGAAAGGAAGTACTATTTAGTAACTATTCAGACTTTTATTTGAAGAAATAAAGTTGCTTTTTTTTTCCAGTTTATAGCATCCTTAATACGTTCATTTGTGATTTTATTGGGCTCAATCAAGTTGGCATTCCTTACAAACATTTGAGTGTTTAGAATGAGTGCAGTGCCGGAGAGAAAAGCTGTACAGGACAGGTTTTCATTTTGTATATAAACATTCTGTACATGGAAAATAGTAACTGAAGCTGATCAAACACACATGAGTCATTACCTTAATTCCGCATTACTATGAAAGACAGGTTTGGACTTTGGTGCTGCCCCACTTTAAAATTGATGTATCCCAATCCTGCCTGTAGTTTTTGTCAAAGATAAAGACTCCAGTATCCCAGAGCCCCAGGCTGAAGACATTGCAGTGAGCTTGGTTTCCCCTGACAGGCTTAGAGCACAGGCCAGAGGTAAAAAAGGAAAGGGGGAAAACAAACTAGGTTTCTTTTATTTTTTGTTTTGTTTTGAAAAAGGAGACTTTGAGAGCTGATGTTGAAGGTAGGGAGGGATAGAGGAAGAACCCTTAACCACTCTTGAAGGGCTGCTCAGCATCAGCTAACCACACACTTCATATCAGCCTCCTGTATAAGTCCTCTATACTTGATCCCACAAACAGCCCTGGAAATTTAGGACCAAGGTAATGTGTGCAGTTGACTTTGTTAACATCAGTAGATTCTATAGCCAGAGGGACCTGTTTTTCTAAGAAATGGGTTCTTCAGGGTTAAAAGACTACTGAGTCTTATGTGTGAGTAATGCTTTTTTGTTTTTAATTTTAGAACCTAGAGATTTTTATTTTATAGCTCTATTTGGGACAGTTGGTGAGCTAACTTATAAGTTAGGAGAAGAAAGGCGAAGTTGTACCTTTAGTTGCCATAGAATCTTTAGGTTTTTCTACTTTATCTCCCTATTATCCCTTAGTCCCTTTCATCCTTGTGCAGATAAGTGCCCACTGTATGTATGTATGTGAGGAATATAGGGATAAAAGTGAATTGACTGCCCCTGAGTATAAGAATGCAAGGTACAGAATCCATTGGCAGCTGGGCTGTTGCATCTTGCAGTCGTTGTGTAAAAGAAAAGGAGTATCTTTTTACCCTGGGGCATTCAACTGCCTGAGAGGGAGCGTGAATACACATGTAAGTTTGTGGGCTTTTTCAAACCCAGATCCTCCCTTAATTTCCTAAAATTGATTTGAGTTTTGGGAAGGACATCCAGCAATTCAGAAGTCTTTACTGCTTCTTGGAAATTTTTTTTTAAGATTATATATTTATTTGAAAGAGTAACAGAGAGAGAGGAGAGGCAGAGAGAGAGAGAGAGAGAGAGGGAGGGAGGGAGAGGTCTTCCATCTGCTGGTTCACTCCCCAGTTGACCACAATGGCCAGAGCTGTGCCAGTCTGAAGCCAGGAGCCAGGAGTTTCTTCCAGGTCTCCCACATGGGTGCAGGGGCCCAAGGACTTGGGCCATCTTCTACTGCTTTCCCAGGCCATAGAAGCTTTTTATGAACCAGCCTTTTCTCCCATAACTGACGTCTCTTGAATTTGTGTGTGTAGCAAGACCATTACCCATCTAAAATATTAAATAACTTAGTTCTTTTCAAAGGCAGCCTGAGTTATTTGTTGCTGTTCTTCTGCCTGGCAGCTTAAACATAGGGCTGTTACCATTTTACATGTGGCCTTGAAGATCATGTATTCTGAACAACTTCAGTTCCTCTTTGTAATGCAGTGTCTCTAATAAGCTGAATGAGATGACAGAATGGGAAATATTAGATATCCTTATTGATCTTTTGTACATTGAACTAGAGACAAATTTAGCACATACTTTCTTAGAATGTGTAATTAGACCTCACTTTATTGAAGACAGTGTAGTTGTTTCCCACATAAAATACTCCATGCTATTAGCTTTTGCCTCTCTCTGCTCTTGGGCAGCATTAGAACATGACACTCAGATTTGTATTTGTTTTGGAATTGCTAGTCAGAGTGGTCAGATGTGGTTGAAATCTGAACCCTTGGAGAAGGCTATCAAGCAAGCATCATGGGGAAGATTAGGTTAGGTCTCCTTCACAATTCATTCCCAAGTTTTTGTGATACCATGAGATCATTCTCTGAGCGTCCTGTGGTAGTTAAGTACTACGAGTCTCTATTTTAGAATGCATGCTGTCATTTTAACTACTCCAGTAACTGTACGGACACCTGTATGTACAAAGGAGACTAGCTTAACTCTAAGGCTCTGTTTGCTAATCAGTCTCGAAGATTGGTTGAAGCTTGCATTAGTATTTTTGCTTAATAACAGTGAATAGTAAATGTTAGCCTTTTACAGTCTGATTTAAACTGTCTTAATGCACGTAGTGAGAATTATTTTTGAGAGTAAGTATGAGTCACAGTTGGGGTGATATTCGGTGTTTATTCAGTCATTTTCGGCATCATCCTCTGTGCTTGTACCTATGTAAATGATAAACAAGTTGTACACGTTTTGAATCATTAATATGTTGCTTCACCAAGTATTGTAAAATAGCTAAGTAAATTCATGCACCTTTCACCCAAAGATGTGAAGTTTTGAGATATTTTTAAATCCCAGTGGGTGGGATTTAATATGTAACTGTCACTTGCGCATATCTAACAATTTAGTTTCTTTATTAAAATCAGTGTAGCCTTTTCCTCATCGGCGTCATTGTTTGTTTCAAGCAGTACTGTCCTCCTATGTTTTTGGATAGTCTCACCTCACCCTTAACAGCAAGCAGTACGTCTGTCACCACCAGCAGCCCCCATGAAAGCAGTACTCATGTTAGTTCATCCAGCAGCAGGAGTGAGACAGGGGTCATAACCAGCAGTGGAAGTAACATTCCCGATATCATCTCATTGGACTAAAGGAGAACTCACTTGATTCTGGGAATCATTCATCAAAACTGCTCTTTCTTCCGTGGAAGCTATTTTTTTTTTTTTTTTTTGGCAATTACTTTGATATTTATTGAAATGTCGAATGGAATCTTTTGCTTTCTGAGATGAACACAGATGACCGCAGCAAGAACTGAATGACATTCAAGGATTTTTCTTACTCGTGCTGTACTTGTTCTGAACTTCAGATACATTCAGCCGTAACTGTATCTTCTTGAGTGGTGGATTTCAATTTCATACATTACTGGATGGATTCTACAAATGAATTCAAAATTTTTTTGTTATAAAAAACAGCAATAAAAGTTATGTAAATATTTAAGTAAACTTTTCTAATTATAAAAAGATGTAATCACTGATTCTTGAATGACAGCAACTTCTGTTTGATGTGAAGGAAAAAAATTACATAGAAAGAAGTCATGTCCGCTGAATGAGTCCTTTCCATGGAGATCTGTTCTGTTTTGTTGGAGTGATGAAGTTTCAATAAGTGGCTGAAGCTTGAGTTGCACTTTTCTTCTTGCAGTTCTACTTTTCTTCGCCATCTCATCAAAGACAAATGGCCTGTGTGTTACGCGGCTTTCCCTGGTGGCTATTCGCGCTTTGACTTGGTGTGTTAATGAGTGTACAGGGGAGTTCTGGGATTTGGCTGTTCTTTGTTAGTGGTCATGTTAAGAACACAATGCAGATTCTGCACTGACGTGACATGTTCATCTTGATAACTGTACATTCTCATTCTAAAGTTTTCTCAAGGAATTCCATGCAGCTGTTGAGTGATGTTTTTGAGGTAAGGTATGGCTGGAGTGTTCATGAGGATTTTGTCCACACTGTCCAGAAATGTTGATTGATTGGAGGCAGTGGTAGAACACGATTAAGGGAGATAGGAATAACACAGTTCAGTTTCTTCCTAAGAACTTAATTTGCTGACTTACTTTATAAAATCGTATACAAATCTTTGCTGAAACTTCATATTTTAGTAATACTGACATTAAAAATTAGGTTTTACATCTCATCATACTTCTCATCATACTCTCATCCTCACCAATGATTTGAAACTTAGGGGAAAGATTCGTACCAAGGGAGTGAGGACAGTATCAGATTCTTTTTCCTTTTGTAAAAGGAAATCTTTCCTCAAGCCACAAAAGACAAAATTAGAAATACTTGAACTGAAGTGAAGATTGGGGAGGAAGACCCCACTGCACATCTCATGCCATGAGCTGCCCCCCAACACCCCAACCCCTGGGGTTTTATCAGGTGCGTTTTGCAAACCACTCTCCTATGGTGCGTTTGGTTTTAAATCGCTCAGAAAATAAGTCTGCTGGAGGAACATTTCCATTTGTGCTTCGTTTGGCTTCTGAGCCAGTTTTGAGTACTCAAGGATTTAGTCCTGATATTCAGCTTTCTCTCCCTAAGTTTGTGGCTACTATAAAAACAACCCTTTATGAAATGACCAATCAAGAAATTGATTTCTCAAACAAAAGTACTCCAATTTTAGTTAGAATAGGGACACATTACTTCAGAGTTGATGTAACTCCAGGGAGCTGACTTGTCCCTTCCTCGTGTTTTTACACCTTCTCAAAATATCCTGACTGTGTGTGCTCTACTTGTACCTTTCTAAGTTCTTGTGGTTTTCTACATCATCCTTTGTCTGTGGTATCCTTTCACCTAGAATACTGTGCATATGGGAAGGCTGTTGTTGAATTAAAGACACGAGGAAAACAAAACTACCGTGAATCTCCCAGAGTAGCTGCACCATAGTTTCCACTCTTAGCTCTTTAGTCATTGATTTCCAATCCATGCTGTGTAAAATCTTTATATCTAAATAATGAAATTTCTTTCCATTAAAGTTTTATGTTGCTGCTCTTAATATAGATGCAATTTCTCTTAACTCTGTAATCAGAAAAAGTAACCTGATTTGTGTAGTATAATTTGTTAATAAAGAAATGATGCATATTTGTTATCATTTTGTTACCCTTAAGATTATCATAGATTCCTTGCAATTTACCCAACTGTTTTATAAAGTAAATGAAAATATTAATAGAAATTAGTTTGCTGACTTGATTCTTGTAACTGATACTGCTGTGTTTCTGTACTTGTGATCAGCTTCTCTTTCAATATTTTATGTAAACACTTTTGGTGTTCATTCATGATACTTTACACTGAAATTACTTATAAAACTTATACAGGTTACTGACACTTTTAAGAATACACTTGTAAGTTTTAATCTTAAAGTTGAGGCTTGTAACATGAATGTAGCTTAAAGGTGGTGAAAACATTTTAATGCCTTTGGCTTTGTGGAGACATCTTGATCAGGCAGTTATCTTTTGTTTAGGATGTTCACCATTTTTATCAAGACCTGCCTTTTCAGCAGTGTGTCTTGCCCAAATTTCTGCTTAACTGAGAATAGTGGGATAAAGGGGTTGTGTTCACTGTTACTGGGATGTCAGCCAGCCAGAAACTGGGATATCTTGTTGAAGGAAAGGAACACAGTTATTACTCTTCTGAAATTTTTTCACCAACCATTTTGATCTTTCTTAGAAATATTAAGGGCTTTCTTGCCTTGGTGAATCCTGGCAATATAATTGATGCTGAGTATAATCTACATTTAAGATCTGCTTATGCTCATTGACTTCTGATCCCTAGATGAGCCACTGCAGTGTTTTATTTCCATTTCTGGCCAGAAGTTATAAATACTTGGCATCAGTCCTAGGATAATTATAAAGACCAAATGAAACAGAGGGAATTTAGATTATGTGACATCTGAACTGTGTTCCAGTAGAGCTAGAATGAAAGCAACAATGCATGTGTAAGAGAGAGTGGGGTAATTAAGTAGGTCTGTAACACTTGGTCTCTTTGTATAAAACAAGTTTCCCTTAGGGTAGTCTTGAGGAATTTAAAGAAATAGCAAGTGTTGGATTTTCAGTGCAGTAGTGTTGAACAGAGCCTACTCTGATTTGGATATTCAGACCCTTCTGCCTCCATATTTAGTAAGCAACTTGTCTTTCTGCCAGTAGAGTATATTCATCACATTTGTGGGATTTTTTTTTAAGTAATCCATTTTTTGTACAAAGCCTTGAATTACCAAGTATGCCTTTCATTTCTCTCTAGCTTCCAGTAGGTTTCAACACACACATACACACACTTAACTGTTTTGTTCTAGTTCTAGAGAACACTTTTTTCCCCAGTAAGTTTGTCTCCCTTTCTCTGGAATGTTGTGATGGCTTCCCAGTTCTTTCCATCATAGAAAATGTAAAGCATTACACCATGTACCCCTTGAGTCAGGCATTGCTTTAGTGGTCCTGGGTCCTTGTGGTTTGGGAGCTTGGAGTGTGAGCCACCATCGTTTTGCTGCGGTTCTACATGCATTGGGTGAGATTTGTGCAAAAGCACTCAGAAATTTCCTTGTTTTTAAGAGTTTGATGCTACGGTCTAATGATGATTGGCTTAATTGCCCACCGCCATCTTTTTATTTTCTTGGTTAGGAATCACACTACAGGTAAAGCCATATAAAAATGCCTATTCATCTTGAATGCTTGCCTGGTTAAGTAATGGTTTTGTTTCTTTTGTTTGCCAGTTGTGTATGCTCATTATGGAAAATTAGACAATACAGAAAAGCATAAAGAGAAATAAGAATTGCCTGTAATTCTAACAGAGCAGGAGAAAAGGCTTTGCTTCTCATATTTTTGTGTATCTCTTGCCAGTCTCTTTGCTATTTGTGTATGTTTTTATAGTTTCATTTATCCTTAGGATAATTTGTATGTTGATTTTTTTCCCTCAATCTATAGGCGTTATTCCGTGTCACTAAAAACTCAACCATGATTAATTACATGCTATTCCATTGTGTGGATGTACTGTGATTTGTGGGACATTTCCTCATGAGACATTATAGATTGCATCTCATAATACTTCAGCGAATATCTTGGTCATAAGTTACTTCTTTAAAGATAAATTCCTAGAAGCAGACCCTCTGGGTCTAGGATGAGAATGATTTTGTAGTTTTTGGTTCATCCTACCTTTCCAGTGTGTTTTGCTAATTTATGCTCCAGTGAATTGAAATGAGAAAGAGTGTTCAGTGTCTAGTTGGTTTCCAAGAATACCCGTTTTATCTCCATGCCAGCATCTGCACTGAGATCCTTTGCCCTCTGACCCCGATGAACTGGAAGAACCCATTTGAAGATATTGGGCAGAGATTTCCCAGGCTTTATCAGCTTTCAATATGTCTATCTGGCGTGTTCCAGAAACACCTGCAGGTGGCTGTTCAACTGATTTTTCACATGGGTTTATTTGCACTGTGAAGTAGCACAAATTTTCTGTCAGACTACATTTTCCAACTTTAGCTAAAAAGTGATGTCACCATTTTTTAAAAATGTTTTGTGCCTAGGGCCAGCTCTTAGTAGCCAGCTCTTTTTCCTCTTTTTGTAGGCTCCATTTTGGCCTGAGCTCCCCAAAAGACAGTAAGATCTACTGAGCCAAAGGCAGTCCACCCCAAACTGGAAAAGTGGTAAGGCTCAAAGAAAAAGCAGGGCTTGTTTCACTTTGTATTTTATTTTATGTTGCCAATCAAGTCTCACTCCTGACTGTTCTAAGGGCAGTTGTGAGGAAAGGACAATCATCACCGTCTTCGAATGGCCAAGACTCCATGTTTTCTTGGTTGACACGACATGTTCATTACCCAAGCCTCCCCCCCTCCCCCTTCTGAGTAGCATTTAGAGCTGCTTTTACTTCATATTCTTGAAACTTAAGTCTTCACTTAAGTGAAGAATGTTGTAGTGTTATAAAGTAGGTTGGGCTTCTTACTTGGCCTTCTTCAAAATACTCAGTATGTGAGATGGCAGTCATATAAAAGACCTAATCTCAGGATTAAAGGGTTATGATGAAGTTTTCAAAAACTGAGAATTCTTTTGTAGTATCAAGTACTCTGTTGAAAATGTCCCAAGAATATTTCATTCTTTGCAACAGCTAATTAAAGGAAAGGGTGTTCACAAATGAAGACACATTTAGGTAAGTCTCCCAAAGTCCCAGTGAATGAATGGTGGGGAGTCTGACTTCAGCGGATCCATAAAGTCCTCTGACTAAACAGAAGTGGTGTTAGTTAGCTTTGCTGTTTGGGAGATGGATATAAGAATCTTGACAAAAAATTGGGAGAACTGGATTCAGATGATGGCTGTGTAATAAGGATGGAATGGGTACTGGGGCCTTTCTTTGCAAAGGAAGACTCAAGATTCAGTGACTAAATAGAAGTAGGAATAAGGGCTAAATTCATTTCTCAAGCCTGGGGGATGATGGTGCTATTCTCTCCCTATCCTTTTATAACTTGGAGGATGATGGTGCTATTTCCTAAGACAAGGGACAGGATGGAGATGAGTCATTTAGAAACAGTGATGAGTTTGATACTAAGCATGAGAAGAAGCATCCATGAGATTTGTGCCTGGTCTTTCTGTGATGTTTTTCAACAAGTACAAATCTCCTTTGTCACCCACTTCCACCGTCGCTTCATTTCGTGCCTATTTTAGCTACCCCCAGTTGCCTGTCCGATCCCTCCTTTGTGGACCATGCTTGGTTGCGTCAACCTTTCTTTTGCATTTTCTCTTCACTTTCTTGCTCTTACAAATTTGGCTGAATCCTTAGCTCTGCCATCTCTGCAGTCTGTTGTAATGCTTCAAAATTCTGTGCTTTCAAAGGCCATGCCATGAAGTTATCCTGTTAGCTCCCCTGTTCACGGGGAACCACCTTGTCATTCGCTTTGCATTGCTGAAGGCTTCGCTTCCTGAATCGCAGTGTTCTTAGCCGCCTCCAATCCTGTCATTTTGTCTCCAGCATTCTTTTGGATTACTAACAGTCTAGAGCTTGTAAGGTTTTTGGTAGTTTGACCTCTAACATTTTTTCCACTGAGCCTGTAGAGTTCCCCCACTGCTTGTTTACCTTCACTGTGTTTTTTCACTGCTCGACCAGTGTGGACTGCTCCACTCTCAGTAGTGTCAGTCCTCCCCACTCCCTTCAGAGTGGGCCTGCCGTGTGCCCGTTCTCATCAGTCATAACGAATGTCAACACTGGCCTTGTCCAACCAGACGCTTCTCAGGAGATGACCTTGCTGTGTCGTTCAGTTGCACCATTTCACCACACCAAGCCACGGGGAATGAGGTGGGCCTTTAAGGCCAGTTAAACTCCACAGGCCCTTGACTTTTGTCTTCTGTCATTTTCAGGATCTTCTTTTCATCAAACTTTCTTCCTCCATGTCTTTCATCTTTTTGCCTTTTTTTTTTTTCTTGGCTTGCAGTTGTGGTAGGCATTATGGCAGAGACTTGGAACACAAGACAGGTACCTACTCTCATCAGAGTTGTATGTACAGAGGAGTGAAATGGGAAAATTACGATTTCAATGGTAAAAGGTGAAACGCAGAGTGCTGTTAGAGCACATAGATAAGGCAATTAATTTGATGGAAATAACATACAAATAGAAACAGGAAGGTTGATTAAAAATGGCAAAAGTAATGAAAATGTTCGGGGTAGCTGGAAGTTTCTGAAGGGCTATTGAGAGAAATACGCAGAAATAGATTGCAAGGACCATATGAAACAAAGCATCAGAGTTCTCATGATCATTAACAGTAGTGACCAGTTGAGTTTGCTGTGATTAGTTCCCTTTTACTGAGAGGGTAGGGATTTGCCTGAGAGTTTGCACTTTGAATTAGCATGTCAGGCTTCAAACTTAGAGTGGCCCTCCCTGATCGTTCTATCGAAAGTGGGTGTTCCCAGCCTCCATCACATTACCCTGTTTATATCCCATATGGCATCTTTCACAACCTTAGTATTTTATGTATTGGCTTACTGTGTTGTGTGTGTTCCCTACTAGATTGTAAGCTCCATGAGGGCAGGGCTAATACGTGATCTTTACTTGCATCCCAGATCCTAATAGGTGTGTGGTGCATAGTAGGTGCTCAATAAATATTTGAACAAATGAGGCAGTGATGGATACCTGCTTGCGTTTGATTTTTGTTGACTGGAAATGTAATATCCATGGAAAATGTAGCACCTAAGCAGCAGGCATTCACCAAGAGAGGAAAGCATGTTTGAGGTAGTTGATAGAAGTGATGGGTGCCAGGAAATTAGGAGGAAGGCATACACTGACCTTCTAGACTCCCGGCAGCCTATAAGGGCAAAGATCACACAGGCAGTGCATGTGTTGTGTTAAACCTGGAAGTCTTAAGTGACCCCTTGTAGGCCCGGCCTACTGTATGTATGTAAGGCTGGGGATGTTATGTGTGTAACCTCTAGATTATGTACTGAGAAGCACTTCATCTGGATCAGGTGTACCACACCACGTTATACAGCATAATTGTAGTTGTAAACATAATTTAGCATTGCCAGTCTCTTAAGGCCAGCCAGCTGACCCAAATCGTTGTTGGACTCAGTGCTTTTGAACAGAAAGCAAGAATCGGTTTTTGCTGTCTCTAAGTTGTGCCCATGTATTGTTACATGAGCTAAGGGCATATCCTCCAGCATGTGAGTGGCAGTTCTGAGGCCGTGAAAGGGTATGAATTCATCCAGAGGCACTGGCGAGTGAAAAAAAATTAGAAGAGAAGCACACCAAGGAGATGGGGAGGAAGCGGCCGAGATAGAGGGAAAGGATGTGGAGTATTTCAAGAAGAGCGATCCCTGGAGTTGAAAGCCGATACAGCACAAACATTTCATTTCAAAACCTCAATTTCAGAAGCATCCTACTTGAAGCTAAGTTACCTGGTTATATAATATTTATGTAAACAAAGGGAAATTAAACTTGATTCAACTATGACTCAATGCTTTTAATCCTTGATTGTAAGATGTATCCCATTAAAATGCAGGGAAGAAGTGAATATACATTTCAGGGTAATTTGTCTTCCTTTGGCTTTCTCAGCTGGGCTCTACCTAGTCATTTCATCAAGAGCAATTTTAGTGGAGTGAAGAAGGTAAATTAAGGTTGGAGCAGGGTGGGTTTTTTTTTTTTAAATACAGTAGGCAAATATAGACTCTGAGAAACTGGCTGTGATGAAGGGTAAGGCTGTTGTGGTAGAAGTGTATGTGGTTGTGGCCAGCACCGTGGCTCACTAGGCTAATCCTCCGCCTGCAGCGCCGGCACCCTGGGTTATAGTCCTGGTTGGGGCACCAGATTCTGTCCCAGTTGCTCCTCTTCCAGTCCAGCTCTCTGCTGTGGCCCTGGAGGGGAGTGGAGGATGGCCCAAGTCCTTGGGCCCCTGCACCTGCATGGGAGACCAGGAAGAAGCACCTGGCTCCTGGCTTTGGATCAGTGCGGCACCAGCCATAGCGGCCATTTGTGGGGTGAACCAACGGAAGGAAGACCTTTGTCTCTTTCCCTCACTGTCTAGCTCTGCCTGTCAAAAAAAAAAAAGTGTATGTGACTGAGGGCATTGTGCGCTTTTTGTTAAGGTGTAGGAGCCACGAGTCTCATGGAATCAGCAGAGAGAGAAGGGGTGACCAAGATCCTTGGTACACCAGATTTCCTGCCCATGGTTTGGCTGTGGTGTAGTCAGCCAGGTTCATGGATTGGATGCTTGTGTCCCTGTGTGGTAATGTGAGAACATGGGACCCTTAGAGGTGCGGTGCAGTGGGAAGTACTTGGGCCATCGATGTCATCCTCAGAAGGGATTAATGAGTACTCAGAGGACCTTGGTTAGTTCTCGGAACAGTGTTTTCTTCAAGAGCGAGCCCAGCCCCTCTGTAGTCTGCCCAAGACCTCTTCTGCCTGTGTTCCCACCGTGAGGCTTTCACCAGAGGCTGAATCAAGGGGGCTGCCTGTTGAAAACGCCAACATGTGACCCAGATAAGCCCAGCCTCAGGCCTTCTGTTAAAAACAATGGAAAACAGACTCCAGGTTCCTCATGAGGAGGAGGAACTTTGGGTCCAGATCAGAGGATGGGCAGAGATACAGGCATGTATGTCTTTTTTGAATGGCAAAGAGTTGAGATTTCATCTGATGGTTTCCGGTCTTTGAGAACCAAGTGATGTAGCTGCTTCCAGAAGTGGAAAGGAATAGGGATAGAGGTACAAAACAGCTTAACATCGTGGTCCTAAAGAATTGAAGAATGGACTAACAGTGAGTGGGTTGGATACCATACTAAGAGTGGCATCAGCGTATTTGATGTCATTTCCCTGTACTGTCAAGGCCATAGTTGTGGAAGAGGTCAGTCGCTAGATTTATGCAGGGTTGAGATTTTTTTCATGTTGATGAAACACATGGGTGGCAGTGATAACATCTTGAAGATTCTGGCAGTAGCTGACATGATGGAATCTCAGCTGCTGTCACTCCTGAAATTTTTGCTGAATTCAGAATGTGCTCATAATTGCCAAGTCTCTCAGACTTGATTTTTATTAGCTTCACTGTGTGCTGCATGTGACACGGCTGATTCTGTTCTCTGGTTATTGTGAAAACGTACTTTGTCCACTTTAACTCCCTTCTGTCTGCTCTGGAAATGTAATCATGGGTCTGTAATCCTGCTTGGTTAGTGGCATTTCCAGCCAATTGACCCACTCTGTGCTCTACATTATGAAAAGGTGAGAATCTTTTAAAATGAGAAGAAAAGAATTGAACAACATGATTTAATGAACATATAGACCACTGTGTTGAACAACTCAGTATGTGATTATTGTTGAGTACAAGTGGGACATTTCACAATACTAGGCTATAAATTTCAAAAGGTAGAAATACAGAAATATGTTTTCTGACCACAATGCGGTTAATCTAAAATTCAGTGATAACAGCATTTGAGAAATCCCACATGTGGAACTTCCGAAACCTATTTCTAGATCATGAGTTCAAAAAAATGTACTGGAAATTTGGAGCATATTTAGCATTGAATGACAATGAGAATGTGATACATCCAAATTTCTGGGATGCAACTAGAGTGTTAGAGGGACTTTTTAGACACAGGTGTTTGTCCTAAAAGCTGAAAGTGGACGAGACAAATCTTCAATAAGAGTACCATTATGTATGTTTTTGAAAAGGGGAAAAATAAAAAGACTGATATTTGAAAGTGCTTTTTTGAAAAGACTAATAAAATCAGCAAGCTGGTGAAACTGATCAAGAAAAAGAAGAAACAAGTATTAAATATCTGTATTAAGAGACATGACTGGAAATGCTGCAGCCATTGAAAAGCAGACATACAGTGTCTTTCAATGCTCATCAATAAAAGGAAGGGAAAAGCAGCTAAGGGTGTCCCACCTCCTCCACACACATGCTCAGACCACTTTCTGAACCCGCTCATCTGTCAGCTACTCATTAGCCTTGATCTTGCCCTCCATTCCTGTGACTTCTGTGGAACTGAAAGCCAGGTCCTCCAAGTCCTCAGGTTTCACCTCGTGGTCGGCTGCCTCATCTTGTCTGTACATCAGCTCCTCATATCTTCTAAGAGCTGGGGAAATAAGGCAACGCAGGACTGGTGAATCCAGTGTTATGCTGTTGAAGTGTTTTTATCCTGTGCTCTTGGGCAAGATAATGGGAAAAGCAGATAGAAGAGAGCAAGTAGGGAAAGTTCAGGATGATCGGAAGTGTACAGGTAACTGCATTTAAAACTGTTTAAACACACACAGATTGGGTCCAAGTCTGTGGCAATAAATTTGAAATTGTAATTTGAACAGTAATAGGGAAATGTAATTTACTGAAAATTGCCTCTAGGAGAAATTGAAAATCTGAATTGTTTTAAAATTATTTTAAAAACCTCAGTGGGTAACTTCCCACAGTGAAAACCCAGTGAGTTAACCAAAAACACGAAAAATTAACTTCAATCTTAACACAAACCGCACCTGAGCATGGAAAAGGCAGAAATACTCCCTACTCACTTAACCTTGACTGCACTTAACAGGATAGCATGAAAAAGGAAATGAAGCTGTTACCACTCGTGAATACTATATTTTAATTTTCTCATTTTATTTGAAAGATCTTAACACCCATTGATCGATACCCTAAATACCTGCATCAGGCAGGAGCCTGCAACTCTATCCCGAGTCCCCCAGGTGGGCGTCAGGGACCCAAGTATATGAGCCATCATCTGCCTCCCAATTGATGTATTAGCAGGAAACTGAAACTGGAATCAGCCAGGACTCAAACCCAGGCACTCTGACACGGGAGGCAGGCATCCCAAGTGACATCTTACACACCAAGTACACGTACCCTGTTTTGAGAATTTTAATTTGCAATGTGAATCGGAAGTATTCAGAAGGGTAACAGGTCATGAATTAGTTGAATTTATCTTGAGAATTCAATCATGGCTTAACATAAGAAAAATAGTCATTGTAATACATTCCATGAACAGATTAAAGGAGCAAAATCATACAATTATTGTAATAGATGCAAGGGGGAAAAAGCAGTTGACAGAATTCAGCCTTTTTTTTAACTGGAATGCTAATAAATTTTCTTAACCTGACGAAGCTATCTTAGGATGTTAGTAAAGAAGGGTTCATCCAACGATAGAGTGAAAAGACAAACTACGTAGTGAGATATTTGCCACATTCATAGTACCAACTCCTAGAATCAGAAAACACGAGATGTTCCTGGGAATTGCTAAACACTGTAAAATATTAAGTGGGAGAAAAGTGGGCACAGGCAGTTGACAAAGCACTGAAGACCACTGTCAACATGTAAAAGGATGTTTGCACACTTGTGTGTGTGAGTGGTGTGATACAGGATGTACCATACTGGCCGTTAGTAGAGTTCGGTCACTGTGCACTCAGTTGAAGTTTGAGGGAAGTGCTGACAAAGGGAACTTCGATTTACTGTGGGATTTACTGTGGGAGAATGAGGACATCTGTGTGGGGAAAGTGCAGCCTTCTGTGGTGTGATCGTTTTCAGTGTCAACTTGATTAAGGAATGTCGTAAAAGCCTGGGGAGGCATTATTTTGGGTGTGTGTGTTGGGGGGTGGGGATGTTTCCAAACAAGATACGTGAGTCTCTGTGGACTGTGCAGTAAGTCCTGACCTTGATTTGGACGGGCTCCATCCATTGGCTGGGCACTGGAGAGCTGAGCTCTGAGAGCCAGGACTCCCAACTCATGCCTTGGACGCCAGAACTTGGGCCTGTGGCCCCCTGCCTGCACCCAGGCTTTCAGCTACAGACTTAGAAGTTGCACCTGCAGCTTCCCTGGTTCTGACGCCCTCAAAGTTGGACTGAGCCACCTGACTGGCATTGTGGGGTCTTCAGCCTGCAGACCTGTTGCAGAACTTCCTCAGTTGCCCTAATCCATCTTTATGTGTATGTATATACATATACACAAACACACACATGAACACAGCACATACCTTATGGATACTGTGAAAAACCCTGACTAATCCGCCTAGTAAATTTATACCTCAAGCATGCTTTATAACCCAGTAGTTTCACAGAAGGATGTATATAAAGTTGATAACATCTGTAAAATAAAACTATGGGGGTGGGGTTTTTTTTTTTAATGCCAATTTTTAAAGATTTATTTATTTGAAAGGGGCAGAGAGAGAAAGGTCTTCCATCCTCTCCCCAGTTGGCTACATTGGCCATAGCTGTGCTGATCCAAAGTCAGAAGCCAGGAGTTTCTCGTGGGTGTAGGGACCCAAGGACCCGGGCCATAGTAGAGTGCTTGATTGGAAGTGGAGCATCTGGGACTAGAACCGGTACCCATATGGGATGCCTGCGCCTCAGGCCAGGGCATTAACCCTCTGTGCCACAGCACCGGCCCCAAAGGGGGTGGTTATCAAGAAGAGGCCAGTGTTGCAGCATAGCACGTAAAGCGTCCACTTGGGATACTAGCATCCCATATCAGAGCACCAGTTCCCATCCTGACTACTCCACTTCTGATCTAGCTTCCTGCAAATGTTCCTTGGAAAGCAGTGGGAGATGGCCCAAATGCTTGGGTCCCTGCTACCCAGGTGGGAGATCCAGAGTTCTAGTTCTGGGCTCCTAGTTTCAGCCTGGCCCAGCCCTGGCTATTGCTGCCATTCGGGGAATGAGCAATTCTCCCAACTTTGATGTTGGGTATGTAATTGTTTGCCTCGTTTTTAAAAATTCATATATTCGGAGCTGGCACTGTGGTGCAGCAGGTTAACACCCTGGCCTGAAGCGCCAGCATCCCATATGGGCGCCGGTTCTATTCTTGGCTGCTCTTCCGATCCAGCTCTCTGCTGTGGCTTGGGAAAGCGGTAGAAGATGGCCCAAGTCCTTGGGCCCCTGCACCCGTGTGGGAGACCTGGAAAGAAGCTCCTGGCTCCTGGCTTTGGATCAGCGAAGCTCCGGTCATTGCAGCCAACTGGGGAGTGAACCAGTGGATGGAAGACCTCTCTCTGCATCTCCTCTCTGTGTAATTCTGACTTTCAAATAAATGAATAAATCTTTAAAAAATTCATATATTCAAAATATTTATTAGGCAGAGTTAGTGGAAGAGACACCAAGAAATCTTTCATCTGCTGGTTCGCTCCCCAGATGGCTGTAAAGAACAGAGCTGGGCCAGCTGAAGCCAAAAGCTAGAACTCCATGCAGGTCTCCCTTGTGGGTGGCAGGGCCCCAAGTGGTGGGGCTGCCCTCACTGCTTTCCCAGGTGCATCAGCAGGAAGCTGGATTGGAAGTGGAGCAGCTGGGACCTGAGCTGGAGCTTAACATGGGATGCCAGCTCCACAATGCCAGTCCCAAAATCCACGTTTATACACAGTGTTTTGAATTAACTGTTTATTACTTTAAATCAGGGGTAGGCAGTGTCCAGCCCATGGGTAGCATAAGTCCCATGAAATCATTTGGTTTGGTTCTGCCAAGGCAGCTGCAGGCGGGACTTGAAATTCACTAAGTCTACAGCAGGCCAGTTTTACAGTGATAATTTTGTGTGGCCCCTGAGTGATGTAAATATCCAGATGGCCCTTGGCAGAAAAAAAAGGTTCCGCAGCCCTGTAAGGACTCGGAGGTTCTCTCCCAGAGCCATCAGGCGCCAGTCCTGTCTTTGGAATTCGCAGAGCTTGAGCAAGCTGAGCCTTCACAGTTAGCCCTTTAGCTGCACACTGACAAATATCACAAATCCCGAAGACAGTATTTTAATTCTCTGCTTGACATACCTCTAAAAATGTTTTTGCTACATTACTGTGTATTATTTGATTGTCTCCTTATTTTGTAACATTTTCTATAGAGAACAGAAAGGTAATTCCGTTTTCTAGAAGAGTTGATCAGAACGTGTTTATTGCCAGTAGTTGGTATGGAAAAAGCATGCGGCTCCACAGAACTGCTGTATCGCTACCGCTGAGGCTTGTGCCTGAAAACCAAATGTGGGTAAATGCTGTTGTCTCAGTCCCAGTTTAAAAAAAGACGCACTTACATTTGCTGTGTTGCCTGCAAATATCTCTTTTCTGCATATCTGAGTTGTTTGTACTTGTATCCATATAACCAGAGGCACAGCTTACTAAAGTGCATCTGGGCCTTTGAGGGGGCCTTGGAGCTCAACCTTGCTCCAGCTTTGGATACCAAAGGCTACAACTATGATAAAATTACAAAAGACTGATGTGTGAACTGATAAATGTAAGGTAAAGTTCTTGTATCTTAAAATAAGGTTTAACAAAGTGTAGAAATTGTTAGGAAAATGGCAGTCTTATCTATGGCAGGATCTGCACCCTGATTTGCATCCTACCACTGATGTCAAGCTCTACCCCAACCTAATGGGATTGGCTATTCCTGCTTCCCTGCCCGCCCCCTGGAAAAGGTACATTAGGCCCCCTTCCCAGACACGTGGCCCTTTTTTCCCTTTTTCGCCCCACCCCTCCGGTCTGCTGGGTTTTCCCCAATAAACACTTTCCCTTACTCTGGTGTTTGGTGTGTTTTGTGACGGCCTAACAGAAATGACAAACTATTTTAAAAGTTTTTTATCAGGGCCGGCGCCGCAGCTCACTAGGCTAATCCTCTGCCTTGCGGCGCCGGCACACCGGGTTCTAGTCCCGGTCGGGGCGCTGGATTCTGTCCCGGTTGCCCCTCTTCCAGGCCAGCTCTCTGCTGTGGCCAGGGAAGTGCAGTGGAGGATGGCCCAAGTGCTTGGGCCCTGCACCGCATGGGAGACCAGGAGAAGCACCTGGCTCCTGCCTTCAGATCAGCGCGGTGCGCCAGCCACAGCGCGCCGGCCGCGGTGGCCATTGGAGGGTGAATCAACGGCAAAAGAAACCTTTCTCTCTCTCTCTCACTCTCTCTCACTCTCTCTCACTCTCTCACTGTCCACTCTGCCTGTCAAAAAATAAAAAAATAAAAGTTTTTTATCAGAGACACAGAAACAGCTCCCTCCCGCCCCACCACCCCCACACACCATTCACTCCTGGACTATCTGCAGTGGCTGGGAACGGCCTTGGGCCAGAGCCGGAACCTGGAAATCAATTCAGATTTCCCACGCAGGTGGCAGGACCCCAGTTACTTGAGCCATGGCTGCTGGAGTCGGTGCCTGAGCTGGGAACCAAACCCAGGCACTCCAGTGGGAGGCATCTCAAAACTAGGCTAACTGCTCATTCCTCCCCCCAAAAAAATATTTTTAAAAAGTGATTTGCAATGCAGTGTGAGCAGCTAAGTGGTATTTTTAACATAAAGATACAGAAACAGGCTGGAAGACCGTTCAAACACAGGATCTCCCTGTGCTTGCTTGTGGGGCCAGGGTTGTGGAGGGGGAACGGTGGTACCAGCTGTCAGCACAGCTGGAGGGGAAGCTCTGGCACAACCTGCCCACCTAAGAATACCTGTGAGGAACTGTTGGGTAGGAAGTCAGAAATTGAGCCTATGTGTGTATGAGAAAGGCCTGAAGACCAGCACCTACTGCCGAAGCTCCAGAAGCCCAGCATCCTGCACTTCAGAGTCCTGCCCAGACCCTGAGGACCTCCCAGGTGGTCCCAGACCTTCCCCCAAGGAAAGCTCCCAGAATTCCCTCCTCAGGACCAAATGGGTTACCTGATAACATGGGGCAAGCAATAAAACCTTCACAGAGTCCCTAAGGGAAGCCCCTCTGCTTTGTCCAGGAGTGCAAGCAAATCTAGCAAGGAATTCGCTAATTTTCACCTAACAAACCCTTCCACCAGGACGCCCCATCCTTTGTCCTGGAGGAGAGGGGGAGGTGAATAAACAGACTCCCTTAAAAACCTAGGGAGGGGGGCCAGCGCCGTGGCTCACTTGGTTAATCCTCTGCCTGCGGTGCCCACATCCCAAATGGGCGCTGGGTTCTAGCCTGGGTTGTTGCTCTTGCAGTCCAGCTCTCTGCTGTGGCCTGGGAAGGCAGTGGAGGATGGCCCAAGTGCTTGAGCCCTGCACCCGCGTGGGCGACCAGGAGGGGACATCTGGCTCCTGGCTTTGGATCGGCCTGACTTCATGGCAGCCATATGGGGGGTGAACCAATGAAAGGAAGACCTTTCTCTGTCTCTCTGTCTATAACTCTACTTAAAAAAAAAAAAAAAAAAAAAAAAAAAAAAAACACCTAGGAGTCCAAACAGACTGCTGCCTCTGCTGAGCCACCCGCCTGGCCTGCCCAGGTGTATTCTCTCCATTCAACCATGCAACCTCGCTCTCCCCCAGTCAGAGCAACTGGGCTCACTCTCTGTCCCTTCCGTTCTGACGGATGCCCTATCCCCAATAAAGCCTTATCGCTTCTCTGCCTCACGCCTGAGCCTGAATTACAGGCGTAAATGTATGAAGACAAGAACCCTGTGGCCTTTTCTCTGGTGACAATACAGCTATTGTAAAATAGGAAGGTGCTGAAAGCAACATTTGTGACACCCCAACCCCTGCTGAGCTGCGAAGGCGCTCCTCAGGTGCACCCTGTCTTCCCTGCCCTGAGCGTTCTGATGCTGCGAATGCAAACCGTGTGGGCAGCGCTGGCGCTGCACGTGTCGTCAAATCCTGTGTTTCATGTACCACCAGGAAGCCAAGATCCAGGAGCAGAAAGCCCTTACAACTTCAAGTCGCCTCTCAATCCCTAGCTACACAGTAGAATCAACTGGGGAGCTTTAAACACCTTAACTCACAGGAGCTGATCCCCAGCATGAGCCAGGCGGAGTGGTGTGCGAGTGGTAGCACTGTCCTCTGCTTTAATACAGATCTGGTCCGGGTCCGGGTTGCGCTGGACATCTGGCTTCCCAGGGACAGCTGGCCGCTGGAGGAGAGACACAGAGCCCGGGGCAGGAGGGTCGGAGTGCTCGGGTGGGAGGGCAAGGGATTCAAGAGCCTGATGAACCGAGGCTGAACGAACAGGAACTCGGCCTGCTGTCCAGCTGCCCCCAGATAGCTGCATTTAGAAAGGAACCATGACGATTGAACTCCAGCAAACCGAAAGCCAGCAGGAGGAGACAAGAGACAATTCCAAGCCCACCTCCTCCAGGAATTCAGAAAATTTTTCATATGTTTTTCTGTAAAGGGTCACATCATTTCAGAACAGCTGTTTTACAAACTGCCTTCAATTTATTTTTAAAAGATTTATCCATTTATTTGAAAGGCAGAGTTAGAGGGAAGGGGAGAGAGACAGCTTCCATCCTCGGGTTCACTCCCCAAATGGCCACAACAACTGGAGCCAGGCCAGGTTGAAGTCAGGATCCAGAAGCTGCTTCTGGGTCTCCCAGGTGGGTGCAGGGGCCCAAGTGCTTGGGCCATCTTCTACTGCTTTCCCAGGCACATTAGCAGGGAGCTGGATCAGAAGTGAAACAGCCAGGACTTGAACCAGTGCCCATAATGGATGCTTTACCCACTACATCACAACACTGGCCCTTCGTTTTCTGTAAATACTTTCTGGTGAATACTTTGACCTATGCATTTCTATTCTATTAGTGACCCATCCATGTAAGTATGAGAACCATGCTATTTTTAATTGGGAGGGAGGGGCTTTATACTGTATCTTAGTATCTAGTCAAGCTATTTCTGTCACTGTGCTGCTTTTTCAGAGTTGAAAACAAGGTTTAATCAAGTGAAATCACAACTTGGATCGGTGTTTTGCAGGTGTTTTCCTTGCTTGCCCCGTCCTGCGTCTCTCCTCGTCCCCTTTGGTGCAGCCTGTCCTGTGTAGTAAAATCTCAGGAGCAGATAAGAGGGGGAGCCTGCTCTCTGGAGCGTCGTGTAGACGCCTGCGGTTCTGAGAAAGGTTGGAAAATCACTGACTTCAGGACTGCGGCTGCTGGCTGACAAGCAGTTCTTGATGACTGCAGTTAGCGTCTTCTTGTTGACAGCTCATTCTTTGCTCTCCCTTCTGTGCGAACACTCTGGGTTTTGGATCCTTAGTAATAGCCTCTCACCTGATGTCTCATTTCTTCATTCTCTCTCTCACACACACGGATTTCTCAGGGAGCAGGCCCAGCCTCTGCCCTGTGCTCCCAACATTTACGGTGTTGGGCACGGATGACTCCTGAGCAAGGCTCCTTTAAGGCCTTCCCCCGTCTACTTTTGAATGCTCCTAATTTCTTTTCCGAAAGAAAACTACTGTCATGACATAGTAAGAAACTGGCAAGCAAGAGTGTGAAACAGTTCTACTCAAATATAGAGGAGTCTTTTCTTCTTTAGACAGCTGCCAAGCAAGGAGGAAACGAGATCATTGGGTCAAGGTCAGAGGGAAGGTAGGCTAGGCATGAGGAAAATGGGGGGAACTTCACAATTTTGTTTTTAAAAGATTGATTGACTGATTGATTGATTTGAAAGAGCAGCACAGAGAGAGATCTTCCATCTGTTGGTTCACTCCCCAAATGATTGCAACAGCCAGACCTGGGCCAGACCAAAGCCAGGAGCCAGGATCCCCGACGTGAGTGACAGGAGCCCAAGCACTGGAGCCATCTTCCTTAGCCTTCGAGGGTGCCTTAGCAGGAAGCTGTATCGGAAGTGGAGTAGTGGGGTCTTGAACCAGCACTGTGTTGAAAGGCTAAACGTGCTACACCACAGCACCAGCCCCAGTGTCACAGTTCTGTAGCAGATTCCTGTTACCGTTTGCTCTCTGCGCGTTAACAGAGAGAACCATGGCTCGAGGTGAACTGGGGCCTCAAAGACAGAACATAGGCTGTGATCACAGAGCTTTCCTTTTTCTCTGCGGGTGAACTGGCCTGTTCAGCGCCGTCTTATTGAGCACCTGCTGTGTGCAGAATGCTGTGGTGAGTACAGAGATTTTTTTTTTTTTTTTTGAGAAACTCACTACTTACAAGTGAGTTTCAGATACTATTGGAATTTGCAGGTAAGGAAAAAGCAATAAAATTACTAATTTAAGGTGTATTGTAATGTCACAAGATCAAAGGTGGGAACTAAGAAATGTGTGACTAAAAAGCTAATAGCTACATTTGTAACTACATTGAATACTAAAGGGCTGAGTAGTTCAAGATAATTTCTCATAGTGGAAAAACCAACAATAAGGAGCTGCCGCCTGCAGCCCCGGCGTCTCACGTGGGCGGGTTCGAGCCCTAGCTTCTCTGCTTCTGATCCAGCTCTCAGCTGATGAACCTGGGAAAGCAGTGGGAGATATCCCAAGTGCTTGGGCCCCTGCAGTCATGTGGGAGTCCTGGAAGAAGCTCCTGGCTTTGGATCAGCTCAGCCCTGGTCGCTGCAACCATTTGGGGAGTGAACCAGCAGATGGAAGACCTTTTCACACTCTCTCTCTCTGTCTCTACCTCTACCTCTACCTCTAACTTCTTCAAATAAATAAAATAAATCTCAGAAAGATATAATAATAAATTTGTACCCCAAAACAACAATATGTATATCAGAAGTTCCACTTCTGGTTGGATACAGAAGGCGGCTGTCATGAATCATTTTGGGGACCACTGTGGATTAAAGAACCCCCAGACAGGGACCACATTGTGGTGTAGTGGGTTAAGCTGCCGCCTGTGATACCAGCATCCCACATGGGCCCCAGTTTGTGTCCCACTGCTCCACTTCTGATCCAGCTCCCTGCTGTTGGCCTGGGAAAAGCAGTGGAAGATGGCCCAAATCCTTGGATCCTTGCACCCATGTGGTAGAAGCTCCTGGCTTTGGCCTGGCCATTGTGGCTATCTGGGGAGTGAACCAGCAGATGGAAGATTCTCTGTTTTGTTGTCTCTCTATGGCTCTGTCTCTCCCTGTCTCTGTAATGCTGGCTTTGGAATAAATTATATATATATATATATATATATGGACAGGGAGAGAGAGAGAGAAAAAGGTCTTCCTTGCCATTGGTTCACCCTCCAATGGCCGCCGCAGCCAGCGCACTGTGGCCAGCGCACCATGCTGATCCGAAGCCAGGAGCCAGGTGCTTCTCCTGGTCTCCCATGGGGTGCAGGACCCAAGCACTTGGGCCATCCTCCACTGCACTTCCCTGGCCACAGCAGAGAGCTGGCCTGGAAGAGGGGCAACCGGGACAGAATCCAGCACCCCGACCAGGACTAGAACCCGGTATGCTGGCGCTGCAAAGCGGAGGATTAGCTTAGTGAGCCACGGCGCCGGCAATATATATATATATATATATATATATATATATATATATTTTTTTTTTTTTTAAATGGAGGGGCTGGCACTGTTTCATAGCAATAAAGCTGCTGCTGGCATCCCATGTGGGTGCCGGTTTGAGTCCCAGCTGCTCCACTTATGATCCAACTCCCTGCTAATGTGCCTGGGAAAGCAGCTGAAGATGGCCCAAATGCTTGGGCCCCTGTAGCCATGTGGGAGATCCAGATGAAGCTCCTGGCTTTGGCGTGATCCAATCCCAGACATTGTAGACGTGGGGAGTGAGCCGATAGGTGTAAGATCTTTCTTCTCTCTCTCTAACTCTGCCTTTAAAATAAATAAAACAAGTCTGTAAAGAAAATCATTATGTGATGGGTCATACCTTCAAGTGCAGAGGGGACCTCTTATGAAGAACCTGGCAGGAGAGATCTTTGCAATTTTGGGGTAAGGAAAGTTTTTTTGGACACAAAAATTCCTATTAAAAATTGATTCGACATCATCCAAATTAAAAATTTACTCTGATCACAACACAACATTAAGAAATGAAACGGGCCTGTGTTGTGGTATGGCAAAGCTGCCTCCTGTAGCTCTGGTATTCCCCATATGGGTGCTGATTTGAGTCTTGGCTGCTCCACTTCTAATCCAGCTCCCTGCTATTGCGCCTGGGAAAGCAGCAGATCATGGCCTTGGTACTCCATCCATGGGAGGCCCGGATGGAGTTCCAGGCTCTTGATTTCAGTCTGGCCCAGCCGTGGCTGTTGGCAGCCATCTGATGGGGTGAACCAGTGGATAGAAGATTGTCTCTCTCTCTCTCTTACTGCTTTTCAAATAAATCAAATGAATCTTACAAAACAAGAAGCGAAAATACAAACACATGCCGGGAAAAGTATTCCCCAGCTGCATGTATCTGACAGAGGACCCATATCCCGAATGTGTGTATAAATATATAAACTCCGAGAGACCAATCAGAAAAGACGAGGAATGAGCTGAAGTGGATGGGAGACCTGAGCAGGCTGTCTTACCAAGTGGTATCGTTCAAATATTATCTGGCCTCCAGACTCTTACAGGACTTTAAGCCCCAAAGTCACAAGACAATGATACTAAGAGGGTGGAAACTTAATCCTGTTACCGTATTTTGGTGGTGTGCACAGTGGGAGCTTGCCCAGTGGTGGTTCTTGCTCGAGTAAGAAAAGATTGTTGGGTCCAGCACTGTGGCTTAGTGGGTAAAGTTGCTGCCTGCAATGCTGGCATCCCATATGGGTGCCAGTTCAAGTCCCAGCTACTCCACTTCTGATCCAGCTCTCTGCTATGGCCTGGGACTTGGGTCCTGCACCCGCTTGGGAGACCCGGAAGAAACTCCTGGCTCCTGGCTTTGGATCAGCGCAGCTCCGGCCATTGTGGGTAACTTCTGATGGGCAACCAACAGAAGGAAGACTCTCTCTCTCTCTCTCTCTCTTTTTCTCTCTTTCTCTGTGTGTGTGTGTGTGTGTGTAACTCTTTCAAATAAATAAATATATCTTAAAAACAAGACTTATAAAAGCCTGGCTGGGACCCACCTCCCCTGCTCCCTGGCTCACCACGCATTCCTTCCTGCATGTGTGTGCTGTCATTGCCACCTGCTGCTCTCCCAGAGTCCAAACCTGTGGGGCCACCAGTGTGGGACTTGAACCTCCAAAATCGTGAGGCCAGCAAGCCCTGCTTGCCTTCATAAGCAGCGTGTCTGGGGCATTTGGTGCAATAACAAAAAGTGACTCCTCCGAAAAGGAGGCTGTGACAGTGGCCAATCAGCGTGTTCAGCAGCCACGTCCCTTCCTGTCCGTCCACACCTTGTTTAGTCAAGGTATCAGGTAAGTGAGAAGGGTGATTGGACTACTTTGTGTGTTAGGGTTCTCCAAGGGAACAGTGCCAATACAATCTGTGTGTGTGTGGAGCTTTGGGGCTGGCCAGACCACAGCCCTCAGAGCAGGTGGGCAGACAGCAGGCCCAGGCAGGAGTCTGAAGCCATTTGCAGACAACCCCATTCCTTGTCTGGTGTACTCTTTTCTCTTACCCATGGCCTTCAGCTGATTGAATGGTGCCCATCCACAGTTATTTTTTTTTTTAAGATTTATATATTTATTTGAAAAGTAGAGTTACAGTGAGAGGGTAAGGCAGAGAGGTCTTCCATCCAATGGTTCATTCCCCAGTTGGCCACAACAGCCAGAGCTGTGCTGATCCGAAGCCAGGAGCCAGCAGCTTCTTCTGGGTCTCCCACATGGGCGCAGGGGCCCAAGGACTTGGGCCATCTTCTACTGCTTTCCCAGGCCATAGCAGAGAGCTGGATCAGAAGAGGAGCAGCCGGAACTAGAACCAGTGTCCATATGGGATGCCAGTGCTGCAGGTGGAGGATTAACCTACTGCGCCACAGCTCCAGCCCCTCCACCCACATTTCAAAGGGTAGTCTGCTCTCTAAGTCCATTTAATGCTGATCTCATCTAATAAATACCCTCACTGAAAGGTCTTGTTTCTACCCCGTGTCTAGACACCACAGCCCAGCCAAGCTGACACATAAAATTAATCCTCACACTCAGCAAACCTTAACAGCCTAACCTCCCCAGGGGTGCTTGTTGGAGACCCAGCAGAGAAGGAGGGAGTTTCCGGGGCCCAGAAGCTTACACTCTGAGTAGCGGACCACACAGGTGGGAATGAGGGGTGGGGTGAGGGAAGGCCTTGCAGGTGACAGTCTCACCGAGTCGAGGTGTCTTTTGCTGTGTATGTGTAGGGACTACTCAATGAATATTTGTGAGTGAAGTTGGATAGAGTATAGGCAGGCACCTGATGCAGCCGTGAGGATGCCATGGGATTCCTGCATTCCAAATCAGAGTGGGTTCCGGTTCTGGCTCTGCTTCTAATTCTAGCTTCCTACTACCACACACCAGGTGATGGCTTAGCTACCTGGGCCCCTGCGGTCCATGTGGGAAATCCTGATGGAGTTCCCAGCCTGGTCTAACTCTGGCTTTTGTGGGCATTTGAGGAATGAACCAGCAGATGGAAGATCTCTTTTTCTCTGCTGTCCAAATAAGTACAAACTTCTCTTAAAAAGAAAGAGCTAACGAAGATGTTGTGGACCGTAGCGGGTGTGGCTGAGAAGCTG
This sequence comes from Oryctolagus cuniculus, assembly GCF_964237555.1. Lineage (NCBI taxonomy): Eukaryota > Metazoa > Chordata > Mammalia > Lagomorpha > Leporidae > Oryctolagus > Oryctolagus cuniculus. Next base: position 30,762,906 of record NC_091441.1, read on the forward strand.
GATGCGATGGAAAGCAGCTGATGGATTTTCAACAGCTCCTGAGGCCTGCGTGGAGCAGCAGCCTCGGGGCAGGTGCACAGCCGACTCCAGGGGTTGACTATGGGGGCAGAAGGGCAGTCCAGAGCGGGCCACATTAAACCGGGCACGACATACGCAGGTGCTAACCAAGGTGTTGGGCAGCCTAATTGGGAGAATGAAGAGGGCAGATCTAGGCAGTAGGACCGAGTGTGTGAGTGGCTGTAGGCATGGACCCAGCCCTGCAAGGGCCTTCATCCTCCCTGATTTTATGGATAAAGAGTCTGAGGCCCAGAGGGGGAGAGCAACCTGCGCGTGGCCACAGAGCGCACTGACGGCGTATATGGGACTGGCTGCAGCTCCTCTGTCTGGTCAGGTGCTCTCCTAGCCAGGCTTGTCCACAGCAGTTCCCAGTGTCATCCACAGAGTCCCAGGGTCACCTCTTCTAGGCTTTTCCGGGGCTTGGGCCGCAACCTGGAAGTGACTGCCTGCCCTGCGTGGCTGCGAGGCTGACCCCGCGTGACGGTGGCTATTTTAAGTGCTTCACATTGGAGGGAGGGAGGAAGTGACTGAGGAAAATGTGCAAATGAGTAGCTATTGCAAGATGCGTGTGATAAATGCCATGGAACATAGACAGGCAAAGAGACACATCTGTTATTTTCGCTCCTTTTTATAGACCTTCTAAGTCTCAGTCTGCATTCCTCGGGAACCCCTTGGCTCCTGAGTCAAGCCCTTCTTAGTCATGAGGGCCCTGGGGAGGACAGAGGGCCCTGGGGCTTCCGCCAGGACCCTGGGGCTTTGTGCAGTGGGCCTTGAATGCCAGCGCTCCTCTCCATTCCCCTGCCTTGCCTGGAGGAGGCGTGGCCTCACCCCAGCGCACCTGCAGGCTGGTTTGTCACAAGCAGCCAGGAATGCAAAGGGATGTTCTCCTAGGAACGGGGGCACTTTCCTCCTGACGGAGGAAATCCCTGGCACTCGCTCTGGAGTCATTTTCCGTTTTCTTGGAAGCAGATGTTGTGTCTGGGGTCTGGGTGCCAGTGCAGACCGAGCGTGGAGACCAGCCTACGTCCCAGAGAGACGGGGCCTGGGGAACCTTTGTTTACGTTAAACATTTTTATTATGTAAAAGGCAGAGAGTTGGACAGAGATTTTCCATTTTTGGTTAACTCGACAAATACCTGCATTAGCCAGGCTTTACCAGACCAAAGCCGGTCTCCCACATGGATGGCAAGGATCCAAGAAGAAGCCGTCGCCCACTGCCTCCCAGGGTGCACATTAGCAGGAAGCCAAGGAACTGGGGCTCCAGCCACACACACCTGTGTGGGATGCGGGTGTCCGAGGGGCATCCTAGCCACTGTGCCGAACACCTGCCCTGATTTCTGCACTTCCCTCAGGCGAGAGCGGCACACAGCTCGCATGGCCAGCTGTTTACTCATCTGTGACTGCAGCTATTAGGCCCCACTGGAACCCCGACCTGCTCAGGGTTGTTTTAGCAAGTGTGTCTATTTAGGAAACAGAGGCCAGGATAAGGATTGGTGAGGACGACCGTGAGTCTCTTTTCGATTTAATGGGTTGGGGGGGAGAGAGCAACAGAACTCCCGTCCTCTGGTTCACTCCCCAAGTGCCCACAATGCCAGGGAGTTGGGTGAGGCCAGAGCCAGGAGCCAGGAACTCAGTCCGAGTCTCCCACCTGCATGGCAGGAACACAACCCCCTGAGCGGTCCCTGCTGCCTTCCGGAGCCTGCATTAGCGGGAAGCTGGAGTCGGGAGCCAGAGCCAGGTGTAGAACCCAGACACTCCCACCTACGTGGTGGAGGCATCTTCAGCCCGAGGCGACCACCTACCCAACAGGGAATCTTTGAATGAACCAGCCAGGTAAGCACTGGGGTGGCCATGAGGCCCAGGAGTCTGCATTAAAAAAAAAAAAGGGGGGGGGCCAGTGCTGTGGCGCAGCGGGTTAAAGCCCCGGCCTGAAGCGCCAGCATCCCATATGGGCGCTGGTTCAAGTCCCAGCTGCTCCACTTCCAATCAAGCTCTCTGCTATGGCCTGGGAAAGTGGTGGAAGATGGTCCAAATTCTTGGGCCCCTGCACCCGTGTGGGAGACCCCGAGGAAGCTCCTGGCTCCTGGCTTCAGATCAGTACAGCTCCAGCCGTTGCAGCCATCTGGGGAGTAAACCAGCAGCTGAAAGACCTCTCTCTCTCTCTCTCTCTGTCTCTACCTCTCTCTGTAACTCTGTCTTTCAAATAAATAAAAATAATAATAATAATAAAAAAGGCACTTGGGGAAGTGACAGAGAGGCTGCATCTCCTGCCCAGATTCTGGAAGCTGCTGGGTGGACGAGCTGAGCTCTGGGGCCTGGCGAGCCTGGCTTCCGCATGCCTGCTGTTTGCACCCCGCCTGGGTGTCTAGGAGGCCTGGGAGGTGAGCAGTAGCGGGGGAAGACAGAGGTGGGAAGAACAGTGGAGAAGAGGAAGGATTCCAAGTGGATGCCCAGGCTGCCCACCTACCCTGCTGGAGTTCCTGGGTCAGGTCCTGCCGGTGAGCGCCCTGGGAGGCAGCAGGGGACGGCTCAGGTGCTCGGGGCCTCTGCCATCCATATCGGAGACCCAGATGGGAGTTCCTGGCTCCTGACTTCGGCCTGGCCCTGCCCTGGCTGTCGTGGGCATTTGGGGAATGAATCAGTGGTTGGAAGATCTGTCTGTCTCTCCAAATTTCAAACAAAATGAAAAGAAACAAAAATTAAACAGGATGGGCGCCTGAGGCTCGGAGGAGCGCTGCGTGGGTTCCGGGCACTGCCGGGCTCCTCCGCCCTCCCCGCCGGGTGGTGGGCCCGCAGCCGCCGTCACAGAGAGCCGCACACCGCGATTTGTGCACTTTCAGCGCGTATGTTACACTTTCGGGAAAGGTTAAACGGAAAGACGGGAGCATCCAGTTACTGAATCCTAACGTATTTTTAAACTTCACACACACACAAGTACTTTCACATTTCTCGTGTGCACCTATTAAAATGACACGAACACTTATGTTTCAGAACCTGCAGGTACACGGATAAAATTCCCAAGAGCCCCGGTGGTGAGCAGATTCCAGAATGGAAATTCTGGGGATTTCTGCCCCTTTCTTGTGGCTGCCTAGCCCCTGAGCTGGAACCCACCATTGGCCATGGGCCCTCCCCCTTCCTCCTCCTGCCCCAGCTTCCCTTGCAGCTAGGTGACTACGTGACTCGGGCCAGTCACTGAGACGTGAGCGGAGAAATTGTGGGAGATCTGGGGCAATGTCCTGAAGGGGACAAAGGTCGGTCCTTCAGCTCCCCTTCTGTCTTGTGGACTGGATTCTGGATGTGATGGCTGGAGCTCTAGTATCCACCATGGAATGTGAGTCCAGGACTACTACTTTGGGTATTAGCGTAATGCACTACAAGCGACCGAGAACTTCAAAAACGTTTAAGAATAGCGCTTCTCCCTTAGCCTTGGGTTGCCTACCTGTAAGCATCTGTTACATGATAGAGAATTACTGACTTTATTAAGGGTTGCCATTTTGGGGCTTTCCATCTCTCGGAGCTGAATGTCATTCTAACCCATGGATGTACGACAAAAGACACGTCAGCATCACCCTGACCTCTGAGCCTCCTGGTCAACCACGACCCGAAGGGACCCACAAGTGGGAAGTTAGGAGGTCAGTGAACTCCCTGAACAAATGCCATTGGTTACTCCAGGAGAGCAGACGCCACATGAGAGATCAGCGAATCCCCCACACGCTGCCTAAGCCTGCCTCTCTGTGTTAACTCCTCGGCTGATACAGCTAGGAGGATGCTTCTCAGATTCGAGTGGTTCTAGGCCGGGAACTGTATGCTCTCCCACGCAGCATTTATCTCAGAATGAGAGACCAAGAGAATTTCTCAGACGAATCGGACTCTGGGGATCCTGTGGCCCCGCTGCAGCACGCCCCGGCTTTCTGCGATGGTGCCCCAGGGGCTGTCATTTAGACTGAGAGGCGGGACTAGGGCACAGGAGGGAACGGGGCACCTTTGTGTTTTGAAACCAAGGTGTCGCTGTTGGAAAAGGCAAAAAAATTGCAGCCCTCTCTTATTTCGTAGGCTGGAACTCCAGCGTGGCCGGTAGCTGAATCGAGCCCGAATTGAGACAGCCAGTTAGAAGCAGAGCCGGGCCTGCCACTCAGGCTCAGCCTCTCTCCATGAAGAACATCAGGATTTAAATTAGAGCTGGGGGAGCAGGTGTTTGGCCTAGCAGTTAGGGTGCTCATGTCCCATATCGGAGCGCTTGGTTGAGTGCGCTGCTCCGGCTCCTGCTTCCTGCTAATGTAGACTCCGGGTGGCTCAAGTGATTCAGTTCCTGCTACTCATATGGGAGAGCTGGGTTGAATTCTGGCTCCTAGCTCCAGTCCCATCCGGGCACCGCTTTGGGCATTTGGGGAGTGAAACAGCAGATGGGGGCTATGCACTCTCTCTTTCTCAAAAAAAATGCATTAAAAATAAAGTAAAGCTGTCAAGCCCTTTCCCCAGGGCAGAGATCTGAAAAGGTGGAGGGAAGCGAGGTTGGTGCACCGGGAGCCTGCGGGGCAGAGGCGCCCCAGGAAGGGGTGGGGAGGCTTTTCTCTGCCCGTTGCAAACATAGCGGTGGACCAGCCCTTCCCGGGCTTAACCGATTTCCACGAATCTCCGGTGAATTGAATGATGAGGCACTTAATAGAGTGACAGCCACTAGAACGCAGGAGTCATATTTCTGTACTTTCCTGCTCCCTTGGAAGGAGGTAGATAATTAATTCTTAAGTTGGTACAATAAAGATGTGAGCTCGATGGGGCTGCCTGCCAGGAAGGGTGTGGACAGTGTGTGAGGTTGCGGGGAGGGGTGCGAGGCTGTCAGAAAAGACAGATCAGCTGGCACATCCACACATTTCCTGGCACTGCTCCCTCACACTGTGCCCCGCCGGCTTGTTGTCCGACGATCCAAACTGCAAAGCTCACGTGTCCTTCCCCTCCGTGGCCCCACGGATGAAATCCCAACTCCCCGCGCTTTGTCTCCTGCCCACCCACGCGTGCAGCCACGGAGCTGACCAGGCCTTTGCTCGCAGCTCCTGCTCTGCCCAGGACACCTCCACCACCACCCGGCTTATCTCCTGGCTGCCCATGCTTTCCCTTCACAATTCAGGTGGAACACCACCTGCTTTGGGGAGCCATCCTTGCCATTCTGCCCCTAGTCCCCTGCTCTCCCTGTCCCTCGCAATTTGGGCCGGAGGGATACTTGTCCAACCGTAGGGTATTGGCTGGCTGGCTGCCTCACTGCGATGCCTACTCCCTCGAGGGCGGGGCTATGAATTACCGATCCAGGTTTCCCCAGCATCTTGCAGTGTCTTGCATGGCGTGTCTCGCTATGTCTACCAAATGCTTGGAGCTTTTAGAACTCAGGATGGCGGTTAAATGGCACACGCATGGCTGTGACCATGACACTGAAATTGGGAGCATCCCTGGCAGCTTTGGAAGTGGACGATCACAGTGGCATGTTTAAGGAACCTTAAACAAACAGCTGTATTTATGGGGCATTTTTTTTTTTGGATGCAGCGTACAAAGCTGTGTTTATTTATTTCTTGCAGCTTTACAGAGCATCAGGGCTTGTCCCTTCCAGGAGAGTGGACCTCAAGGAGAAAAATACTTATTTGCCCCCCATGCGTTTGTAGGGGGAGGTTTAATAAAAATAGTAATATAATAACAATAATGACTGCAATCAATAATAAAACACCCCACTATATTCCCCTAATATAGTCAGTTGAAGCTTGGAGAAAAAGGGCTCCCCTTGTGGGAAGGGCCAGAGTATGCTATGGGGCATTATTTTTTAGAGATTTATTTTATTTATTTGAAAGACCGAGTTACAGAAAGAGGTAGAGCCAGAGAGGGAGAGAAGTCTTCCATCCGCGGATTCAATCCCCAAATGACCGCAATAGCTGGAGCTGCACTGATCCAAAGTCAGGAGCCAGGAGCTTTTTCCAGGTCTCCCATGTGGGTGCAGGGGCCCAAGGACTTGAGCCATCTTCTACTGCTTTTCCAGGCCATAGCAGAGAGCTGGATCAGAAGTGGAGCAGCCAGGACTCGAACCAGCGCCCATAGTGGGTGCTGGTGCTATGGCGATGCTTTAACCCGCTATGCCACAGCGCAGCCGATGGGCATTCTTTCGGAAGTCTCAGCGTTACAAAGCACTGGGAACACCTGTCTCGGGGCCTACGCTGGCTTGGAAATGAACACCATTCACTGAAAGGGAAGAACCTGATTCAAGAGCTTCCAGCCCAGAGCTCAGCCTATGGAGAGCAAAAAAGAATGTGGATCCCCTTGGGCCACGTGTCCTCTCTCTGTGGCCTCAGTGTCCTTTGCACAAGCAGTGATGCTGTTTCCGGCTCTCTGGGGTAATACAGGCACTTCCGGTGCAACAGACACCGCTCTGTGATACACAGGCTGGATTACAGACTAAAACAATAATGATGATAATGGTGATGGTGATGTCTCTTCCCTGTGGAATAAAGTGGGTAAACTGGAACAAATGCAGGAGAGGAAAGCCGCAGAGGTGCTGCCAAGAAAGAGGAGGATGCCTGTCAGGTGCCGATGTGAAGTCCAAAGGTGACTTCATATCCACGGTCAAGGTCAGGAATGATTTATCTTACATTGTGCAGAGCGCAACTCATTCTTCCTAAAGGAACTGAACAAGGGGTCAAAAAGTGTGTGGAAATGGAGCTAAAAGAAGTTTATTTTGGTGCAAAAAAGTTTGAAATCCAAGCATACAAGTGGTTTTCAAAAAACTTGTGCAAGGAGGCCAGTGGGTTTTTTTTTTTTTTTGGAAGATTTATTTATTTATTTGAAAGTCAGAGTTACACAGAGAGAGAAGGAGAGGCAGAGAGATAGAGAGAGAGAGAGAGAGGAGAGGGAGAAAGAGAGAGAGGTCTTTCATCCACTGGTTCACTCCCCAAATGGCTGCAATGGCTGGAGCTGTGCCAATTCGAAGCCAGGAGCCAGGAGCTCCTTCCGGGTCTCCCACATGGGTGCAGGGGCCCAAGGACTTGGGCCATCTTCTACTGCTTCCCCAGGCCATAGCAGAGAGCTGGATTGGAAGAGGAGCAGCGGGGACTCGAACTGGTGCCCAAATGGGATGCTGGCACTGCACGTGACGGCTTTACCCGCTATGCCAAAGCGCCGGAAGCCAGTGTTGTGATGCAGCAGGTTAAGCTGCTGCTTGCCACACTGGCGTCCCACCTCAGAGCACCTGTTCAAATCCCGGCCACTCGGCTTCTGATCCAGCTCCCTGTTAATGTGCCTGGGAAGGCAGCGGATGATGGCCCAAGTGCTGGATGGAGTTCCTGGCTCCTGGCCTTGGCCCGGTCAAGCCCTGACGGTTGTGGCCATTTAGAGAGTGAACCAGTGGATGGAAGATATTTTTCTCTATGTTACTCTGCCTTCCAAATCAATCAATAAATATTTTCCAAGAAGCTCACAGAACATGATTATTATGAAAAAATAACATAGATTTTAAATCTTTTGCACCAAAATAAATATCATTTAATTGCATTTCCATAAGCTTCTTGAAGTACCCTCATATGCCCATGATTTTTAACAGCAATCTATGAAAAACAAGACTGATGGAGCAGTGTCTGTGGTTGACCATGCAGTGGCCATGCTGGCTTCTCTGGACATGAGGCTGTCCTAGGGGCCTCTGCTCACAAGGCAGCCAGCTAACCGTCCCCACACAGCCTCCCAAAGCTGGGGATCAGCCTCTTCTAAACGTAAAGAGGCCCCGGAACAGTGTGTACTTGTGATGAACCCTTCAGCATATGGGTGGAATGTCGCTTACATAATCGGACACGTGGCGGTTGTGCTGTGTAATATAACATATAACCGGCTTTCTTAAACCAGGAAAAACCTCAGTGTTTTGTTTTTTTTTTCCGTTTGGTATTGGAGACCACACTCCCCGCATGAATAATGCCCACCAGTTATCAGTAATTTAGCACACTGTGCCAGGGTTGACATTTGTTCCTGGCTTAATTGTGTGCAAGTGTGTGCTTTCAACAATGAGGCAGCTGTGCCCAAGCCTGGCAGTTAGGATGTGGAACTGGTGTGTGTCGAATCTGGCACAGTGATCAGTTTTCCATGTGTTGACTCTTTTGTTTGCAAGGCCTTTCTGAGCGTTTGCTGCAGTTCCGCTCCCAGAATATCAATTTGGCTGCAAATGGAGCCTCGCTCCCTATCGACAGCATCAGCAGGGGCTGTAGGTCCTCTCGAGTCTCCAAGACAGATGCATGTGTGAGGAGGCATCCACTTGGATTTGACCTTTGACCTGCAGCAGGATTCCAGACGCCATCAGGCACAGAAGAGCAGCGTCAGCACAGGACTGTCGCTGATTGTTTGCGGTCTCCTGTGATCTGAATGCTGCATGGCCACAGACTTCCAGTCGGGCCTGGTGGCAGCATCCCTCTTAGCCCCTGCACACACGATCTGGCCACGGGGAGACCAAGTACTTGCAGAGCCGTTAGTTGCCTTCAACTGTTTTCTCTCCTGACTTAGTCTGCACCCAACCTGGCAAGAAGACCCAACCATTCACACTCACATGGGTGTTCATTTTCTACTGCTGGGAAACAGATGGCCACAAACTTAGCAGCCTAAGCCAACACACACTTTGGAGCGCACAGTCATGGGGGTCTTCAGTCTGGGCACACTCGAGCTGGCTTCTCTGCTCAGGGTCCCAAAGGCTGAAATGAAGGTGTAGATGGCTGGGGCTCAGCGTCCTCCTCAAAGCTCACGCAGCGCGTCCACAGGAGTCAGGGCCCTTCTTTGTGATTGCTCGACACGGGGTCCCCAGTCTCAGCTCCATGAGGCCACCTGCGGCCCTGGTCATGTGGTCCCCTCGATCCGTCCCTCCCTTGCTTCAACTCTTTTACCAGGAGGAAGGTGCCCAGTCCCCTTTAAGGGCGCATGTCCCCAGGCCCAGAGAGGGCTGTCTCCCAGCTTTCAAGCCTGGTTGCACCTGCAGAAGTCCTTCCCACAGCACCTGGATCAGCAGCAGTCCATCGAACAAAGAGAAGGGGTGTGCACGAGAAGGGGTGAGGAATCTCGAGGGCCACTCTGAATTCTCCCTGTCACACACATTCACGCAGATGAATCTCACAATCCACACTGAGCAAAGATGTCAGACACAAAAGAGTACATAATGTGGGATTCCCATTATTTAAAACACAGTGGTGCAGTGAGTGAGGCCACTGCTTGGGGGGGCCCCACAGCTCATGTTGGGGTACCAGATGGAGTCCTGGCTACTCTGCTTGTGATCTGGATTCCTGCTAATGCCCAAGTACTTGGGCCCCTGCCACCCATGTGGGAGACCTGGATGGAGTCCCTGGCTCTTGTCTTTGGCCTGGCCCAGGCCTGGCTGTTACAGGCATCTGGAGAGTGAATCACAGCATGGAAGATCTCCTCTCTGTCTATATCATTCACTCTCTACCTTTCCAGTAGATGAAAATAAACTACATTAAAATGAAATGCAAGAAGAGCAGACACTGATCCTGGTGTTAGAAGCCAGAACCATGACCACTTTTCAGCACACAGTCGTGAAAGGGAGCCCTGGGGTGGTCTTTGGAGGGAGGCAGGTGTTTCTGTTCCCTGATCTGCATGCCAATTGCAAGGATGTGTATAGCTTGTAAAAACTCACCCAGCTATATGCTTATGCCTCCTGTACTTTTCTGTAAGTGCACTTTGCTGCAATTTAGGAATTCTTAGGATAATTTGGGGTCATTACTTTCAAATAGATTTGTTCCTTTTTTCCCAGGAAGCATGCATCACAAGACAGATCAGAGTGGGCACTGGCGGGGGTAGAGGATAAGCAGGAACAGAAAGGAAGCAGGAGGGAGCCTGGCCTGGTGAAAACATGGGGGTATCTCACAGGAGAAAGCTCAGTGCTCTGTCTGCCTGGGACCTGCGTGTGGCACCTGCTGCATGGTCTGTGTGACCCAGTGCAAAGTCAATGCAGGGCCCCTTGTTCAAAGATCTGAAGGCAGCAGGAGCACCAAGGGGGATGGTGTGGGTGTGGGGGGACAGTGGCACAGGTCCCACTCCCTGCCTGTGTGTTTGGAGCAAAGAGCCAGCTCCAGGCATCCAAGGACTTCGTGTTGGGTAAGTTATTTAGGGCAGTTAGTGCTTTAGTATCTTCAGTTGTAAGATGAGTTAGCCGGAGGCTAGGAAGCAAAAATGCATTAATAAATGAAAGAGCGGGCACTTTTTGATGCACAAGACATGAAGCACATGCTGAGATTATTGTAATGAGGGGGCCACTATCTGTTTGAGCCCCTCTCCCCCCTCCCCTTTTTAAGATTTATGTATTTGAAAGACAGAGGGAGGGAGGGAGAAAGAGAGAGTGCTTCCATCTGCTAGTTCACTCCGCAAATGTCCTCAATGGCTGGGGCTACGCCAGGCCAAAGCCCGGAGCCAGGAACTCCATCCAGGTCTCCTACTTGGGTGGCAGGGGCCCCAAGCACTTGGGTCATCTGCTGCTGCTTTCCCGGGTGCATTAGCTGATGTGCAGGAGCTGGATCCCATATTGTAGCCAGCGGGACATACACCCATTTTCTTTTTTTTTTTTTCTCTCTCTCTTTTCTTGACAGGCAGAGTGGACAGTGAGAGAGAGAGACAGAGAGAAAGGTCTTCCTTTTCCGTTGGTTCACCCTCCAATGGCCGCTGTGGCCAGCGCACCGAGCTGATCCGAAGCCAGGAGCCAGGTGCTTCTCCTGGTCTCCCATGTGGGTGCAGGGCCCAAGGACTTGGGCCATCCTCCACTGCCTTCCCAGGCCACAGAAGAGAGCTGGACTGGAAGAGGAGCAACCGGGACAGAATCCGGTGCCCCGAGCGGAACTAGAACCCGGTGTGCCGGCGCCGCAGGCAGAGGATTAGCCTATTGAGCCGCGGCACCGGCCATACACCCATTTTCTTACAATGTCTTTATTTTCACCTTGGTTGAGGCAAGGGGAGGGGAGAGAATTTTTTATCGACTGGTTCACGCCCCAAATGTCCACAACAGCCAGGGCTAGGCCAGATGGAATCCAGGAGCCAGGAACTCAATCAAGACCTCCCATGTGGAAGGCAGGGACCCACGTGGTTGAGCCTCACTGGGTGTGCAGTAGCCGGAGGCTGGATGGCAAGCAGAGGTGCCGGGATTCCAGCCGGCACTGCAGTACGGGATGTGAGTGTCCCAAATAGCGACTTAACCGCTGTGCCACAAGCCGGCCCCTGAGTTCTTTAATTGGCTAAAAAGCCTACCTGTGACACCAGGGATAAATACACAAAACAACTTTCGAGACAGCAGAATCCACTTCGGCCTTGGGAGTCCAGATACATTGCAGACTGGGTGGAACGCGCACTGGAGGGGGGGGGGGTAACCGTGCGGTCTTTCCGGTTCAAAAAGGAGATCACCAAACGCCGAAATCGAGGACCGGCCTTCCGGGAAGCTTTCATCTACGTTCCATCTCTGGCTGAGCTCTGAGTCTCGGCCAGGCTCCGAGCGGACTCCCGGGCCCGATTCCAGCGCCTCTGGGAGGGGCTGGAGGGTCCCAGTGAGGGGGCCCTGGGCTCCTGCAGCCGGGGCGCGGGGTGAGCACCGCCGGGGTCGGGATGACAGGGCGGTGCGGGACTGGGGCTGGGGCAAGGATGCCTCAGGGGTCCAGACATTCGCGCTGCATTTCTGGGATCCTTCTCCCCGGCGCGCTCTCTGGAGCACAAACCTTGCCGGGCGCGCTGACCTAGTAGAGGTCGCGGAGGCCGGGGCTCCCCAAGGCGGCCAGCTGCCAGACCTAAGCTTGACGAGCGGACCCAAGGATGAGACAAGGTCCCAGTGCTGCGCAGGAGGAAGCAGCGCGCTGCGGGGGGCGGGAAGCCCCTGAATTCCTTCCTCGCTGGAGTCGGGGCGTGCGCCGTCCTTGAAGGGCAGCCGGGCTGACCTTGCGCCGCCTGCTCCGGGGCGCTCTCCAGGAGCGCGCAGGGACGCAGCCGCGGCGGTGACTCAGTGCCCTGCGCGCCGCATGCAAATGCTCCTCTCCCGCAGCCGAGCTCCGCGGCCGCGGCTTTCCCGTCCGGCCCCCATTTGACTTCCACGATTGCAGCCCGGCGTTTTCCGCACCTCCCCACAGCCAGCCCGTCACCAGCGGACCGTGCGGGTGCTCTGTCGCCCACCTCCCACCCGCTGAACTGTAGGCCGACCTCCGAGCTGCCGAGCTTCGGGCCGGCTTGGGCAGGCTCTGCGCGCTGGGCCCCCGCGCCCGGGAGCAGGGCCGAAGGGGGCGGCGCGCCGGGGCGCACGGCGGACGGAGCCCGCTCCCCATTGGCCAACGCTTCGGCGGGAGGGGACGGCCCCGGCGCGCGGCACCTGGCGTCGCCCCTCCGCTGGGAAACCGGCGGCTCCCCGGCACCCGCGCGCACGGGCAGAGACGTCGGAGGGAAGGCCCGGGGCCGCGGCCGCGCTCCCTGCGGCCGGATCAGTCCTGCTTGCCGCCCAGGGGCCAGTCGCGTCCGGATGCCCCCCGAGCTGCAGCCGCGCCAGCCGGAAACTTTGCCCCGCCAAGTCCTCCGCCCGCCTGACCGCGCCGAGAGGTGCCGGGCCCGCCGCGCGGCCCCCGGGGGCCCGGAGCCCCGCGCGCGATCGCCGGGCCGCCCCGCGCCCCGCGCCTGCGGCACCCGGCCGCCAGGATGCGCTACGCAGACCCCTCGGCTAACCGGGATTTGTTGGGGAACCGAACTTTGCTCTTCATTTTCATCTGCGCCTTCGCTTTGGTGACCTTGCTGCAGCAGATCCTGTACGGCAGGAACTACATCAAGAGGTGAGAAAGTCGGCGGGGCGGCGCCGCGCCCTCGGGAGCGGCCGTGGGGTCCGCGCGCAGGCCCCGGCGCCGCGAAGCGCGTCTCCGCCCTCCCGGCCAGGGCACTGCGCGAGTTCGGCGCCAGCCGGCGGCCCCGGCAACTTAGTTCTGCGGTGAAAAACGGGCTGGGGGCGGGTTGGCATAACGCGTGGCCGGACTGACTCCAGGTCCACCTAAGTGCCCGGAGCCGTCCTGGGGGTCGCAGCCGAGCCTCCCACACCGCCTCGAGCTCACGGCCGTGGGGTGGGAGCAGGGGCGCGAGATGCTGTTTTTCGGTCTGTTGATTGAACCTTCAGTTTTTGGAGGGACTCCGGGGGGGGGGGCGGGGAGACGCACCCCCTCCCCGAGTCGGATTAGGTGGAGGTGGTGGCCGGCCGTGGCCGTGCGTTAGGGACAGGGAATCCTCACAATCCCGTGGCCACCGAGTCTGCTGTGAAACGTGCACCCTGGCCCCTTCCGAAACAGACGGTACTCAGCCTTGGCGCAAACGGTCAAAGCGGTCCTCTGCCCCCGGCCACGGGCGAGCCCGGGGAGGAGAAAGCTGCGGAAGGCGTCGCTGAGAAACGCGCTCACGGGCTGCGTCCCCGCAGGCAGAAGATGGGCTAGGCACCTGCCGCTGCCTTCTGTGGGCTCTGCCGGCTTCTGGGGGAGACGCTCGGGTTACTCTGCCTGGTCTGGGGACTGAGGGAGGTTCGGTTGTAGGGCTCTCGCGTATCAGAGATGCGGGGAAATAGACACCTCCCACCCCGTTTTTACTGGAGCGTTTTTTTCTCTGCTGCGTGTGTCCCTCTTGCTGTCTCTTTCCCCTTCTGATAGGGAACAAATACGCCTCTCCTGCTCCGCAAGCATCTCCTCTCCTCTGCTCTTTCAAATGATCAGCAGGTGTTCTTTCTGTGCCCTTGGGGTTTGAAATGGGTCAGGCGTGCTCTTCATCTGGGCTGCCCAGGAGGATAGGAGGCCGGGGATTGCACCTGCTTCTCTCCCCGCATTGAGCGCGCCTGCCTTGGCTGTGACTTCCCCCAGAGCTGTGCCCCACACTTGTCTCCCACAGTCCCTGCCACAGACCTTTCGCAGAGAGCCTCTTCCCTAATGGAGGACAGCTCGTGTATGGCACTTGGTGGCTTCAAAGGACATTTTCAGAGCTTCCTGACTCGTTGGATCTGGTTGGGGCTGCCTCTTGTTTTGGTTCCTGCCACTCGGAGATGATCCTGTGCAAGGACAGCTGAGTCCCGGAACCGGCCTGCTGCCTGTGGGCCTGTAGGCCCTTTGCCTAATGCTGTTTTGGCACTTGCTCCTCAGCAGAGCTGTGCTGGGTTCCTGCCCCCTGCTGGAGCCTCCCTAGAGTTGCTGGGGGCTGCTGGGAGTTCTTCTGCCTTGTCAACAGGAGCTCAGTGTCTGTGCCCATGGCAGGTGCCAGCCCAGTTACCACCTGCTTGCTCTGGCAGGATGGGCCTGCTCTTGGGGGCTGGGCCAGCTGCCTGGAGTTCAGCAGGTGTACCTGTTGCCTCCTGTTCGCACACAGAGACCTGGACCCCCTAACTCCCACAGATGCCACCTTTCCAGTCTCACTCTGGGGACTCGGATTAATCTGATGAAGCTAGCGTGTGCCCATCCTGGACCGGTGCAAAGCTTATGAATGCCCCATCCTGGAAGAGTGCCTTGGGGTAAAGGAGATGATGCAGTTCAAGGCTCAGGGGGCTCGAAGTCCACTTGAGGAGAGAGGGAGCAAGTGTTAAATTGTCTGAGAAGATAGGCACTTATGGCTAGAATAGTTAGGGAAGACTGCCTGGAGGAGGCAGACTTGAAAGAAGGGTAAGTTTTGGATAGAGGAGGGGATGTGCACATCCAGAAATAAAAAGTGTGGGAGAAAAGGTAGAGATGTGTGGGACACTGCCCCCTCTCATCTCTCCCACACTTGCCTGTGCTGCTGCACTTGGCTTTATCATTAGGTTCTCTGTCAGGGAGGCTGCCCCGATCCAGGACTGGATTGTGGCTGCCACAGCACTTCCACCCAAAACACCCGCTCACGTGTCTTGTTCCTACATGGATCGTGCTTGTGATGAACTGACCTGGCGTGACTGTTGATCTGCCACCTGCCTAGATATGCCCGTTGTCCAAGGTTCCTCAAGCAGGGGTCCCGGGGCTGCCTGCCTCAGAAGCACCCAGAGGGCTGTGGGAATGCAGATTCCTGGGCCCCTGGCTCAGACTTTCTGGGGTGGGATCTGGAACCTGGCTTTTTAGCATCCCTCCGCTCTCCCTAACTGCTCCAGACCAGCGATCTCAGTGGAGGGCACCTTGGCCCCAGGCAATGTGCTGAGATGCGGGGGTAGGGTGTGGGGGTGGGGGGCACAGAAGGCACTTCTGCCGGCCGGTGGGGAGAGGCCAGAGATGCCGGAAGACCCACAGCACCTCGTGTGCCCCCAGCCATGGAGAATCATCTGGCCCCAGATGTCAGCAGGGCTGAGGGTGAGAAGCCCAGCCCTGGAGGGGAAACTCCATGAGGCAGGGATTCAGCTGGTGTCTGGGCTGTAACAAGATCTCAATACATGGTAGATGATGAACCAGTGGTGGAAGGTGCAGGGTGGGCGTGTGTGTGTGTGTGTGTGTGTCTACAGGGAGAGGGACTGGGAGAGACCCGATGAAGAGGTGGATCCAGTGGGATGGGGGCAGTGTGGGGAAGGGGGCAGAGGTAAGTGGGTGAGCAGCTTCCGCAAAATGCTCTGAAGATTGAGGACACTTTGAATTTGGCTCATTCTCGACTAGGATGGCGACATGATAAAAACCACCAGGAATGAAGTCGGGTCTTGCACAGGAAGGGTTAAAGAGCAGGAGAGGCTGGGAGGTGGGAAGGGAGGAGGTGCGCCCGGTGTGGTGCGCTGGGTTTCCTGTCATCCTACACCATCCTACACCACAGCACCCTCTCCAGGCCCAGCTGCTTTGCTTCCAGTCCAGCTTCCTGCGAATGTTCCTGGGAAAGCAGTGGAAGATGCTTGGGCCGCTGCCACTCACGCGGGAGACCAGATGGAGTTCTAGGCTTCTGGCTTCTTCCTGGTCCAGACCTGGCTGATGTGGCCATTTGGGGGAGCAGTGGATGGAAGATACCCCCCTCCGTTGTCTTGTTCTCTCTCTCTCTCTGTCATTTTGCTTTTCAAACACATAGATTTATTTTTTTTAAGTGAGGAGAATGTCACAAGGGACAGATCTGCTTTGGAGCTGGGGTATCCCTGGAGGCTGCTGTTCTGTGTTTCTGTGCTGAGCTGGTATGATGCTACCTTACAAAGATCCTGGATACAAAGGTGGCAGAGAACTGGGGGACAGACTGTGCGTTTATTTCTTTGGCCCCTGTACCTCTCCCGGTGCTTCAGGAGGGTCCATGCAGCAGGAGCATCAGAGCTCTGAGACCCATGTTGCAAACACCTCCCCTGGACAGGAGGGGAGAAGGCTGGGTGGTGCGGACGGCGTAGAGGGCTAGGTGTCTCCAGTGGAGAAAGCAAGCTCTGTGTGCATTAGAGGAGGAAAAAGCAAGAAACCAGGCTTCCAAGTTTGATCTGGAAGTTCTTGGCGTCCCTGGTCTGTTCTTGATTGAACAAATACTTGATGAAGATTTCCTACTTGCTGAGCCCAGAGCTGAGGATGTGATGGTGTGCAAGGCAGACATGACCCAGGGGCTTGGAGTGCTCTTGGGAGGACTGAAAGACCCAACTCTTATTCCTAGCATGCCCAGAGCGATGGACAAAGGGCTGCTGGGGTGAGTTGGAGTGAACCAGAGCAAATCAGCACGCTTCGGGGTGCATGAAGGTATTTGAAAGGGGTCTCAAGGGAGACATGATCCCCAGATGCTGGTCGAAGGGGATGCAGCCCAGTTTGAGCCAAGAGTGAAAGGTGCAGGAAAGAGCTGAGCACAACTCAAGTGCTGGAGCTGCCCAGCTAGGGGCTGGGGTGGGTGCAGGCAGGCTCAGAGCAAGGTGAGGGGCAGAGAGAATGCAGAAGGCGTGCACCTGGAGGGAAGAGGGTAGCAAGTCTAGTGTGGGAGGCAGTCCATGGGGACCTGTCCTGCAGCTCACTCGCTTGCTCTCTCTCTCCTTTTTAATAGAAGATTTATTTATATACTTTGAAAGGCAGAGTGACAGAGAGAGAGAGAGAACAGGAGCAAGAGCTTCCATTTGCTGGTTCACTCCCCACATGACTGCAGTGGCCAGGGCTGGGCCAAGCCAAAGGCAGGAGCCTGGGTCTCCATCCAGGTCTCACATGTGGGTGGCAGGGGGCCCAAGTGCTTGGGCCATCTTCTGTTGCTTCCCCATATGCATTAACAGGAAGCTGGATTGGAAGTAGAGCAACTGGGACTTGAACTGGTGCCCACATGGGATTCTGGTGTGGTAGGTGGTAGCTTAACCAGCTGTGCCACAATGCCAGTCCTCAAACAGCTCTTTGGAAGTGAGATCTGGCACTGCGAATGGAGAAGAGCCAGGCCAGCAGTGTGGACTTGCGGCACTACCATCAAGCTCAGTGTTGTGCAGGCTTTTATGAGTGTGGTGCACAGTGAGTGATCCAGTACTGTGACCTGAAGCACAGTCATGTGTGCACCCAACTGAAACCTTCTGTGAAGTGGCACTTGGCTTTGTTATGAAAAATGCGCTCCAGTGTCTTCCGTCTTATTGCATTAAAAATTATTCTGCTTCATTTAAAAAAAATACAGTGGGATGTTATCTAGCCTTAGGAAGGAAGGCAAATCTGACACGTGCTACACTGTGGATGAGTCTTTAACATACCCTGATAATAAATAAGACAAGCACGAAAGGACAAATACTGTTGGCTTCCACTAAATGTTAGGGACCCACACTGGGAGTTTCCAGGGTCAGGGGAGGGTGAGCGGTTAGTGGGTAGAGTTTGTGTTGGGGAAGGTGAACACATTCCAGAGGAGCAGGGTGGTGGTGGTAGGACAACAGTGTGGGTGTACTTAATGCCACTGAATTGTGTACCTAAAAATGGTTAAAATGGGAGTGAGCATTGTGGCTCAGCGGGTCAAACTGTCACTTGGGACGCCTGTATCCCTTCTTGGATTGCCTGGTTGGAGCCTCAGCTCCTGTTAATGCAATTGGAAAGCATTAGATGATGGCCCGAGTACTTAGGCTCCTGCCACCCATGTGGGAGACCCAAATGGAATCCCTGGTTCCTGACTTCGGCCTGGCCCAGCCCTGGCTGTTGCAGGCATTTGGGGAATGAACCAGTGGATGAAAGATTTCTCTCTCTCTTGTCTCTCTCCCTGTCATTCTCTGCCTGTCCCTCTCTTTGTCATTCTGCCTTTTAAATAAATAAATAATAAATAAATACATCTTTTTAAAGCTCATTCAGATGGAAAATTTTGTTATATTATTTTACCCACAATAAAAAAAGCAGAAAGTATCTGGGAGCAGCCCCCCAAATTTTATTTTCCAGCCCACTGGGTCTAGTCACACAGTTGGGAGCCATCACCATGACCGGGCTTCGAACATTTGCATTACCCTGGAGGAGGAACCCTGCACCCTCCAGTTTCCCCACCCCCTCCCAGCCCTGGAAATGAACAAATGCACTTCTCTCTCTTCTGTCTCTGCAGCTTGGCCTACTCGGGACATTCCCTATAAGTGGAGTCATATGTGGTCCTGTGTGATTGACCTCCTGTCTCGGCACAGTGCTGCCAAGTTCATCCACAGTGTAGCACGCATCAGTACTCCCTTGTATCCCTGCATAGTGATGCCTTGTGTGGCTCCACCACATTGTGTCTACCTGTTCTTCGACTGTTGGGCATCCGGGTTGTGTGCACTTTTTGGCTGTGCTGCCTGTTGCTGCCATGAGGGTTCCTGGGAGATAGCAGATGGCAGTTCAAATGCCTAAGCCCCATCCACCCATGTGGAGACCCAGCTGGAGTTCCTGGCTCCAGGCTGTACCAGCTGGGCCTGCGTCAGGCCAAAGCCTGGAGCCAGGAACTCCAGCTGGGTCTCCACATGGGTGGATGGGGCTCAAGCATTTGAACAGCCATCTGCTATCTCCCAGGACGCATTAGCTAGAAACTGGATTGGAAGTGGAGGAGCTGGTCCTACTGGCTCATGCTGCAGCGTGTGGGCGTCCCCAGCAGAGGTGTAACCCGCTGTGCCACAATGCCTGCTGTCTGTCTTTTTGATCCCAGCCATCCTGGAGGCTTGGAGGTAGTGTCTTGCCGGGGTTTTTATTTTGCATTTCCCTGGTGACTCATGTGTGGAGCATCTTCTTGGTCACGTGTCTATCTTCTTGAGAGGAGCATTTCTTCAGATCCTTTGCCTGTTTTTAATTGGGACTGTTTGCTTTATTCCTGAGTCGTCAGAGCTCTCTATTGATTGTCAGATGTTAGTGCCGTGTATTGAAAACCGTTTCTCTCATCATGGGGTGTCCTTTGGCTTTCTTGCCTGTGTCCTTGAGCCACAAAGTTCTACACTGTGCTGAAGTCCCGTTTGGCGATGATTGCTTGGGCTTTCAGTGTCCTACCCAAGAAATCACTGGCTAATCCAAAATCAGGATGATGGTTGCCTGCGTTTCCTTCCGAGAGTTTCAAAGTTTCGGATCCCTGCCGGCACCGCGGCTCACTAGGCTAATCCTCCACCTTGTGGCGCTGGCACACCGGGTTCTAGTCCCTGTCGGGGCGCTGGAGTCTGTCCCGGTTGCCCCTCTTCCAGGCCAGCTCTCTGCTGTGGCCCGGGAGTGCAGTGGAGGATGGCCCAAGTGCTTGGGCCCTGCACCCGCATGGGAGACCAGGAGAAGCACCTGGCTCCTGCCTTCGGATCAGCGTGGTGCGCTGGCCACAGCACACCAGCCGCGGCGGCCATTGGAGGGTGAACCAACGACAAAGGAAGACCTTCCTCTCTGTCTCTCTCTCTCTCACTGTCCACTCTGCCTGTCAAAAAAAAAAAAAAGTTTCGGATGCTACACTGAAGCCTTTGAGTCATTTTGAGTTCATTTTTGCATATGCTGTGGTTACCTGGTTGTAATGGGGATGCTGAAAACGTGTTACCATTGTGTTAGGTGGTCACATTTTTGTTTTGGTTTGGTTTTTTTCTCTAATAGATAAAGAAGGTTCCACACATTTGTAGACTGTGCTAAAAGGTTTGTTTTCACTTGTGTTTGGGTGTCAATCTTGTTCCATACTTGATGTGTAGTTTTTCTCCTTCAGTCTTTTGATGTGCTTTAACTATCTTAGTTAATGTTCAATGTAAACCTTAGAGATAAATCCAGCTTGCTCATGGTATGTTATTTGTCTCATATAATATGAGGTTATGCTCTTACTTGTGTTTAGGATGTCGTATCTCATGTTCTTGAGTGATGCTGGTATGTAATTTTCTTTTATCATGCTGTCTTTGGTTTGAAAACCAGTCTGGGGGCTAGTGCTGTGGCATAACAGGTAAAGCCGCCACCTACAGTCCCAGCATCCCATATGGGCACTAGTTCGAGTCCCGGCTGCTCCTTTTCCAATCCAGCTCTCTGCTATGGCCTGGGAAAGCAGTAGAAGATGGCTCAAGTCCCTGGGGCCCTGCACCCACGTGGGAGACCCTGAAGAAGCTTCAGGCTCCTGGATTTGTATTGGCCCAGCTCCAGCCATTGTAGCCATTTGGGGAGTGAACCATCAGAGGGAAGACCTCTCTCTGTCTGTAATTCTGCCTTTCAAATAAATAAATAAATCTTTTTTTTTTTTAAAGAAGCGAACAGTTAAAAAAAAAAAAAAAGAAAGAAAACCAGTCTGGCAGCCCCTATGTATTCATTCCCTTGAGTATTTTTAGCAAGTTTTTGAAGATCATCTATGCTTTGAAAGTTTAGTAGAACTCCCCTGTTTGTCCATCCATACCTAATGTTTTCCTTATGGGATGACCTTACATTACTAATTTCTTTCTTTTTTCATTTTTTAAAAAGATTTATTTATTTGAGAGGCAGAGTGACGGGGGGGGGGGGCGGGGGGAAGAAATCGATCTTCCATCCAGTGGTTCACTGCCCAAATGTCTGCAACAGTCAGGTCTGGGCCAGGCTGAAGTCAGGGGCTCCATCCTGGTCTCTTATGTGGGTGGGAGCAGCCCAAGCACTTGGGCCATCTTCTGCTGCCTTCCTAGGCTCACTAGCAGGAATCTGGTCTGAAGCCGAGTATCTAGGAACGAAACCAGCATTCTGATGTGGGATACCAGCATCACAAGTGGCAGCTTAACCTACCACACCACAATGCCGCTCCCACCAATTTCTTTCTTTTTTCTCTAAGATTTATTTACTTATTTGAAAGGTGGAGTGACAGAGAGACAGAGAGTGAGATCTTCCTTCCACTGGTTCACTCCCCAGATGGAAACCAGGAGTTTCTTCCAGGTCTCCCACATGGGTGCAGGGGCCAAAGGACTTGGGCCGTCTTCTGCTGCTTTCCCAGGCACATTAGCAGAGAGCTGAATTGGAAGTGGAGCAGCTGGCACTCAAACTGGAGCCCATAAGGGATGTGGGCACTGCAGGTGGCAGCTTTACCTGCTACACCACAGCACTGGCCCCAACTAATTTATTCTTTAGTGATTGTAAGACTATTTAGCTTTTCTATTTCTTTTTTTTTAATTAATTAATTTATTTGAAAGGCAGAGTTGGGGCTGGCGCTGTGGCATAGTGGGCTAAGCCTCAGCCTGCAGTTTCGGCATCCCAAATGGGCACTGGTTCAAGTCCTGGCTGCTCCACTTCCATCCAGCTCTCTGTTAACTCCTAAGAAAGCAGTGGAAGCTGGCCCAAGTTCCTGGGCCTCTGCACCCATGTGGGAGACCCCAAAGAAGCTCCTGGCTTTGGATCGGCGCAGCTCCGGCAGTTGCAACAGCCAATTGGAGAGTGAACCAGTGGATGGAAGACCTCTCTCTCTCTCTCTGCCTCTCCTTTCTCAGTATAACTCTGACTTTCAAATAAATAAATAAATCTTGAAGGAAGGAAGGAAGGAAGGAAGGAAGGAAGGACGGACTTCAACAGCTGGAGCTTTGCCGTTGGTTCACCCTCCAATGGCCGCCGCGGCCGGCGTGCTGCGGCCAGCGCACCGCGCTGATCCGAAGGCAGGAGCCAGGTGCTTCTCCTGGTCTCCCCTGGGGTGCAGGGCCCAAGCACTTGGGCCATCCTCCACTGCACTCCCTGGCCACAGCAGAGAGCTGGCCTGGAAGAGGAAAGAGGGGCAACCGGGACAGAATCCCGCACCCCGACTGGGACTAGAACCCAGTGTGCCGGCACCGCAGGCAGAGGATTAGCCTATTGAGCCACGACGCCAGCCTTTCAATTACTTTTGCAAGTCATGTTTATATTTTATAGAAATGTGTGAATGTCAAGTTAACTGGCACAGAACTTGTATTCTCAGTTACATTTCCGTTCCATCTACAGTTTTTGTCCGTTTTTCATTTGTAACATCGTTTAACTTTTTTTTTTCTGCTTTCAAAATGATCTTTGTTAAATGATCAGATTTTGGTTTTGCTGATTTTCTCTTGGATATTTGCTTTTTATTACATGAATTTTTATGCTTTGATTCTATTCTTGCCGTTCTTTTGCTGACTTCCTCCGTTGGATGTTTATCTCTTTAATTTTCCATCTTTCTTGTGCTCTGATGTAGACTTCAAATGTTTTAACATTTCCTCTAAATACTTCTTTAATCCTATACCTTCTGTTTGGGATGAGGATGATAGTGACTCATAACTGTGTTGCATCTGCTGCGTGCCTGGTTTGGGCCCAACTTCTTCATGTATTAGCATGCGAGTTCTTACAAGCAAAGTGATAGGCAGTGTTGCTGTACTCATTTCCTAGATGGTAAACTGAGGCACAATAAGTCAAGTATCTGTTCAAGGTATTAGCTGGTAACTACCACAGGTGTTTTCTTTACTTCCAAGTATTTTCTATTTTTTTTTAAGATTTATTTTTATTTATTTGAAAGGCAAAGTTATAGAGCAAGAGAGAGAGAGAGAGAGGGAGAGAGAGACAGAGAGGTCTTGCAGCCACTGATTCACTCCCTAAATGGCTACAACAGCCAGGGCTGGGCCATGCTGAAGCCAGGAGCCAGGAGCTTTCTCCAGGTCTCCTACATGGGTACAGGCCCCAAGCACTTGGGCCATCTTTCACTGCTTTCTCAGGAATGTTAGCAGGGAGCTGAATTGGAAATGGAGCAGCTGGCACTTGAACCTGTGCCTATATGGGATGCCAGTGCTGCAGATGATGGCTTAACCCGCTGCACCACAGTGCCGGCCCCTATTTTCTAATTTTTAAAACAATTTATTTCTTTACCGATAAATTTGGAAATATTTTCAAATATCCAAAAACTTTTTTTAACTTATCTTTTTTATTTTTTATTTTTTTAGATTTTATTTTTATTTGAGAGGCAGAGTTACAGACAGTGAGAGGGAGGGACAGAGAGCGGGGTCTTCCGTCTGCTGATTTACTCCCCAGATGGCCACAACAGCCAGAGCTGAGCCAATCCGAAGCCAGGATCCAGGAGCTTCTTCCAGGTCTTCCAGGCAGGTGCAAGAGCCCAAGGATTTTGGGCCATTTTTACTGCTTTCTCAGGCCATAGCAGAGAGCTGGATTGGAAGTGGAGCAGCCGTACTCGAACCGTCGCCAATGTGGGATGCTGGCACTGCAGGCGGTGGTTTTACCCACAATGCCTCAGGGCCGGCCCCTAGTGAATGTTCTGTAGCACACTTGTGGGTACAGTTTCCTCATGTAGCACACAGAAAGTGACTTGAATGAAGTCCCAGCTTGTGAGACCCTGGGGAGGGATGTGATTTCTCTGATGTCTCAGGAGCAAGTCCAAGGCCTGACTTTAACTGTTGAGCAAATGGATGTGCACAGAAGGGAATCCTAACACTTTTTCCTAATAATCAAAAAACTTTTGTTAAAAGTCAGCTTTGTCCTGAGGAGGGAGGGATGTCACCAAGGAACTGACAGAGCTTAGAGACAAGTGTGAAACAGTCAGTAGGTGAGGCTGCATACAGGTGAGTTTGCAGCTGTGTGGCCTAAACAGAAACCTTTGTAGGTTTCAGGGGCATCGGGCAGCCTCAGGGTGAGAGTAGCCAAGCTTTGGGAAACCAGGATTCAGAACCTGGGTTTAGGAGGAGTTGGCAGGGGCAAGGAGGTAGCAGGTGGAGCTACTGAGGCTAGAAGAACAGGTAATGGAAGCTGTGGAAGGTTCTAGATTTCACTTCTCAAGCCTGGTGCTCCGTGAGGCTGAGTGTGGGCCTTTTGGTCTCATTTCGTTCTGTGCCGCATGATTGGTGAGCAAGGTGGCTGATCTCTTCCCACGATGATGATGTGGTCTCCAGGGGCTGGAGCTTTAGGGCAGTGGTGTGTGCTGGGCTCTGCAGGGTCCCTGAGCTCTATGGGGAGCGAGACAAGCAGGTCAGCCAGGAGGGGTCAGGGGCCCCGCGAGGAGTGGCGTGCACCTGCGCTCCCTGTGTCGAGAGCTGCCTGTGCCCGCAGCAGGGGCACACGGTCCTGCCAGCGGCTCAGGGTCGCTGCTCCATGGGTCTCCACTGCAACCAGACCACTTCAAAACGTTCCTAGAAAACGACGTTAAAAGAGACATTGATTTTGGTGTAAAAATATTTTTAAATCCATGCGTCATTTTTTCTTGGCACACATTTTCCATGAACCATTTGCAAACCCCGCATCCATCTCTGCCCTCCCCGTCACGTGGCAGTCTCCCTTGGTGCGTGTCCCCGTGGCCACATGTCCCTCTCTAAAGGACACTGGTCCTGTTGGATTAGGCGCCCTCCCGACTCCAGGATGGTCTCAGCTTCATTTGCAACAACCCTACTTCCAAAAGAGGTCAAGTTCACAGGTAGTGGGAGGCAGGGTCTTTCAACATATAAATCCCTGGGGGTCACAGTTCAACCCACAACAGAGGGACCAGCCCAAGCACAGGCCCTGGGGAGGGTGAAATGGTTGGAGAAGTTCAGCTGAACTGGGTTCCATAGGTTTCGGGGAGAGTGGGGTACTAAGCCTGGAGGCCTCCACACTCATGCACACATGCACACACGCGTGAACACGTACACACACACAGAATCCGGGCATGTAAGAAGATGGAGAAAACAGTACTTGTGGCACGTTTGACACAGAGTGGTTAATGTTGAATGCATCAGTGGACCCCCCCCCCGCCACACCCACACCCACAGCGGAGGGGCCTGCATTGTACGTTGGCTTCTGTGCTGTTTGGGGCCTGCGTGCAGAAGAGAGCCGGAAGGCTGGTGCGTGCTGCCCTCCCCTCCCACCCCTGAACCCCCATCTCTAGGCAGCTCTACACGAGATGAAACGTAATCAAATATGTGACAAAGAACTTGGAAAGGAGGTGACGTGGTTGGGTGGCCTGGGCGGCCCCCTGTGGGGCTCTGGCAGGAGGTAAGTGGTGGGAGTTGAGCAGGGAGGTGGGGGGGGGGCAGCTGCTAGGCCAGGGGGCAGGGACATTTGGAGGTTGGCTGTGGGACAGCCGCCCAACCCATGGCAGTAGCCAGGTTGGAACTCTGCCTGGAGCTTGCTTGCTTTCCTCTCTGGCTCCCTCCATGGCTGCTCAGTGGCCCCCGGGTGTATCCTCTCCTTTCCCGCCCTCGTCCCTCTAAGCTCTTGCAGAACCAAGATGGCCTCAGCGCTCAGGGCACCTGCCTGCTCCATGACACGGAGGGAGGGTCGGGGGGTCTCCAGGAGTCACCCCTTCTGCTGCCCGCAGACCCCCATCTGCCCCGCTGTCTGCCTCTCTCCCCAGCAGTCCTCTCTGGAGGTTGTGGGGCTCCCTCCAGCAGAAGCAGTCCACCCCCCTCACTGCAGGCCTGTCATTTCCCTGTTTCCCTTCCCCCTGGGGTTTTTCAGGAGCTAACCAGGGCCAGACCAGGCCAAAGCGAGGAGCCTAGAGCTTCATCCGGGTCTCCCACGTGGGTGTCAGGGATACCTGAGCCATCACCCACTGCCTTCCAGGGTCTGCAGTAGTCGGTGTGGGGAGCAACTGGGAGCAACTCGGACTAGACTAAGTTACTGGAATTAAGACTTATTCTATGCATCTGCTCTCCCACAATATGGCGCTGGGAGAGGAGGAAACAGCTTCTACTCAGCTGCCTCCAGTTTAACCAATAAACAGCAGGACCTGCTCCTGATTGGAGGAGAGCAGCGTGCTCAGCGTGTGGGTAGCAGAGTTGGGATTGGTGGAAGAGGACTATAAAGGAGGAGAGAGACAACATGCACCAGGAACATCTATCTGAAGGAACACCTGTGCAGCCCCCGAGAGAGCCGGCCGGCAGTGTGCCGCTCCCCTGCGGAAGTGGGGAAAGTGGCAGGGGGAACCGCCCTTCCACGGAGGTGGAAGGGACAGTAGCCAACCCGGGAAGAACCAGCAGCAAACCCGGGGAGGGCCGAGCAGACAAAAGAACAGCGCAGGGTCCTGTGTCGTTCCTCCACGAAGAGGGGGAGCGACAGTCGGAACCTGGATCAGAAGCAGAGGGGCCAGGAAGTCAGCCAGGCATTGCGATGTGGGATGCACGTGTCTTAAGCAAGGTCTTTTTTTTTTTTTTTTTAAGATTATTTTATTTATTTGAAAGGCAGAGTTAAGAGACAGAGATCTTCCATCCACTGGTTCACTTACCAAATGGTCATAACAGCTGGTGCTGCGCCAGGCCAAAGCCAGGAGCCAGGAGCTTCTTCTGAGTCTCCCATGTGGGTGCAGGCGCCCAAGGACTTCGGCCGTCCTCCGCTGCTTTCCCAGGCGCATTAGCAGGGAGCTGGATCAGAGTGGAGAAGCCGGGACTCGATCCGGCCCCTCTGTGGGATGCTGGCATCGCAGGCGGTGGCTTAACCTGCTACATCACAGTGCTGGCCCCATCTAAGCAGTGTCTGAAGTACTGTGCCTACCACCCAGGAAAGCCACGTGAGCCAGGAGTGCGTCCGGAGTGAGGACGGGCAAGGACAGGGGAGCCTGACAGTGAGGTCCATCAGTCCCACCGGAAGTGCTCCCCAGTGGGGGCCCTTTGGGCTCTGAGGGCTTGGAGGTCCTTCCTGCCCACCCACCTGGCTGCCTCGCCACACCTGGGGAAGCTTTAGGAAGCGGGGGAGGGGAGAGGCCCAAATCCTAGGTTCACTGCTGGGCCTTGGTCTCTACCTCCACTGCACCCCTGCCCCGCCCCCTCTCCCTCTGCCCCCAGGACTGTCTGGTAGACTTTCTTCCGTGAGCTTCCGAGGCTTTCAGCCCCTACAACCCAGATGGCCCTGAAGTGAGGAGACAGGAAAGCTGCACTACCCCACAGGAACGGGGCAGGGAAAGCACAGACAAGGGACTCAGCGGAAGCCCAGTGCCCAGGCTTGGGAGCGGGTTTTCTCCTTTAATTGTTGTTTTTCTTTTATTCCCCTCCACAGCGCCCACTGCAGGTCACCCTTGCAGTAAGGGTGGCTGCAGGTGGGGCTGTAGCACCCCGCCCACCTGGGCTTCCAGCTTCTGCCTCGGGAAGACCCCGGGGGTGTGCCGTGGGCGGCTGGCTCCTGGAGCAGCCTTGGTGCTGAGGGGACGGAGCTGGCAGCCAGGACTCCCGGGTTCCAGGCCCACAGCACCAGCTGGCTGGTCACTGCTGCCCCACTCTGTGCCTCAGTTTCCCAGTTGTGATGGATGATGGACGCTCTGCCTGCCTCCCTGCGCTGGGGACTAGATGGAGCAAGATGCAGTAAGTCAGGGGCTGCCCCCAGGGGGCCTCTGGCCTACAGCATGGTATACCCCCCCTTCCTTTCAAGTTTATTTGGATTTATTTGAAAGGCAGAGTAACAGATCTTCCATTTGCCGGTTCTTTCCCCAAATGCCAGCAACAGTCAGACTGGGCCAGGCTGAAGCGGGAAGCCAGGACCTCCATCCTGGTCTCCCACGTGGGCGGCAGGGACTCAACACTGAACCATCACCTGCTGCTTTCTAGGGTGCACATTAGCTGGAAGCTGGGAGGCAGGTGTGCCCAGGCGGTGGCTTGACCTGCTGTGCCCCAGCGCCTGCCCCGGGCCTGCTCCCTGGTGGGAATGCGATGGTTTGTGGGAACAGAACATGTTAGTATAGTTGTTGCTCTATGGGAGGTGCCAGCCGGTGTCATGGAGCGTGAATGACAGCTTATTAAGGGAAAGCAAGGACAATACAAGAGTGTCCCTAACTTCGGAGATTGTTTGATAAAACAGGAGTGGCCCTCTCTTGCTAGGACCGAGTCCCTCAGGAGGCAAAGGTACCTGCCCTGGGGTGGCCCACTGGCGCGAGGCTGGGTGATTCGGTTCCATTCTTGGTTGGACTTGGGTCAGGAAAATCTGTTTCAGGCCACCCCCACCAGCCTCTTCCAGGGTTCTCATGCCACACCCAGCCCGTGCTCTCCTGATGGGGCAGGGGACCGTGGCTGGAGGACCCCTCCGTGGGTCCCCAGCTCCCCAGGGGCTTGGGTGGCAGCCGTTACTCAGGCATCAGCAAGGTTCAGTGCGAAGGAGCTGCCCCGGCCTGTTCTCCTCACTTGTGGATTTTGTGTTGGTACCAGCTGCCGTCGTCACCACCAGCCCTCCTGTCTGTACAACATCCAAAGAGTTACCAAGAGGCTTTTCTGTTTGCAGAGAAAGCAACTGTTTTGGGGCCGGCACCGTGACACACTAGGTTAATCCTCTGCCACGGTGCCGGCATCCCGTATGGGCGCCGGTTCTAGTCCCGGCTGCTCCTTTTCCAATCCAGCTCTCTGCTATGGCCTGGGATAGCAGTGGAAGATGGCCCAAGTGCTTGGGCCCCTGCACCTGCATGGGAGACTGGGAAGAAGCACCTGGCTCCTGGTGTCGGATCAACGCAGCTCTGGCTGATGTGACCATCTGGGAAGTGAACCAACGGAAGGAAGACCTTTCTTGCTGTCTCTCCCTCTCGCTGTCTATAAATCTATCTCTCAAATAAATGCATAAAATCTTGGAAAAAAAAAAGCAAGCAGCTGTTTTCATTATGGAGGAAGCATGAAGTTAGCATGTGGCACTCCTCAGGAAGAGATCATGAAGTCGGAGAGAACTCTCAGTCCTAGGACAGCCGCGCGGGCACAGCCGTTGTCTCTACCTGCAGACCAACAGCCAGCCCTCCATCAGCTGGCAGTGCCACTTGTTGTCCAGGTGCTGTCCACACCAGGCCTGGTCGCTGGGGTGTCCGTCGCTGCAAGCCAGTCTGCTGTAACCAGAGGAGAAGCCAGCCCCGCGTCTGTGAGATGTGGCTTTGGCACCCAGGAGCTGGGCACCCACAGACACGAGGAGCTGGGGTGCTGTCTTGAGTTTCTTGTTTCAGGTAGAGGCTGTCGGGCCTTGCAGAAAGACTTCTCAGGCTGGGACAGTGGACAAGAGGGCCTATCTGGTTTTATGAGAGATTCATCTTTATATTTCAAAGGGAAGTGGGAGTACTTCCAAAGTACCTCCAAGCGTCTGAAAGGCGTGCTTGTAAGAAAAAGGAGGGGGTGGAAGCTTTTGCATGTATTTTTCCCTTACTTGAGAAAGTCCAAGAATAATTTATGCCAGCTGGTATCTTTGATAACCAAAGCATGCTTCATTGATTTTCTGAAAAGGTGCCGGTTGCACGTACCCGAGGGCACCATGGGGTGTCCCTGTGCACAGAGACTCCTCCTCGCCTGTTGTGTCTGGAAGCAGACATTGAACTAAGTGTGTGTGACTTCTGTACTGCTAGAAGTTCGTTTGTGCTTGGCAGCGTTTGGGTCTGCTTTTGTGGGCTGTTTATCTCCTTAGGTTGGGGTTGTTCCTCCCCACTGACAGGTGGTGAAACTGAGGCCAATTGTGATTAAGTGTCAGGAGTCCTATTACCTGTGAATGGTGGGGTGTAGTCCAGGGGTCCCCCTGTCTAGGACTCCCTGGAGGCAGCTCTGAGAAAGCGGCCGCCTGCAGGTCATCGGTACAGAAACGCAGCACTGCGGTTGTGAGTGACTGAGAGGCACCGGGAACGCTGTTAGGGCATAAGCCAGTGCTGCTGCCTGAAATCCTACTACAGCGCTCACTCAGTACCTGGCAGAGCCCCGGCCTGGCCTCCTCCAGCTCCCGCCTCTTCCTGCTCTGTCACGCCCCGCCCCGGAACGTCCCCAGGGCACAGCCTGGGTACAGGTGCTCAAGTCCTTGAGGGCAGCCGCAATGGCTCCTGGCACTGAGGAAGGCCCTGGGGAAGTGTCCATGGACAGGGCCGTCCTTTGGAGGTCTGAGTAGCAGGCTGCTGAGTAAGACATTTTAGGGAGGGGGGGCTGGCCCCTCACCCCCTGAAGTCTTGCCCACCCCCGCCTCCTGGTACCCCTTAGTGACACTGCTGGGGCTACCCCGTGTAGACTTGGTCTCTTGGGTGGGAGTTGGGGAACACCTGCGTGGCCACAGCACCCAGCTGGGACTCCCTCTCCCTCAGTTGCTCTTTCCCTGTATGGGGCACACCTCAACTTTCCACAAGAGAGACTTTAGGCGAGGGTGGAATTGAGGATCTTGGAGTTCTAGAGGGGACCCCGGAATCAGGGCAGGAGGGAGGCTTCGGGGGGGGGCCTTGGTTCCCGGGCAGCAGGGCATGGGGGTGGCGTGAGGGTGGTCAGGGAGGGTTGCAGGCAGAGGTGGTGCATTTGTCAGCTTGGAGGTGGTGTGAGGGTGGCTGGGCGGGGAGGAGTGTGGGAACAGAGCTGAGGTACACACAGGGCGGCTGCTGGAGGCCTGGGAGTTGAGCGTTCCGAATCTTGTCCCTTGGGTCATGGGGATTCTTGGAAGGTTCTGGAACAGAGGGAGGGTGCTAGTGGCAATGCTGGGGCTGCCTGGGCAGGGAAGGTGTGAAGGCTAGGAGACCAGCCGGGAGACCAGTTGCCTTCTGAAAATTGTAGTCATGGTGGTGGCCTCCGTCTCATGCTCCAGAGGCTGGGGAGCCATGACCGGGAGCAGGGGGCCCGCAGTTGTAGCTCATGAGGGCGGGATCTGGTTGCATTTTGTCTTGAGGTGATGGCCAGCTTTTGGTGACCTGGGCTGTGTGCTGTGCCTGCAGAATTACGCTCTCAGCACGTGGGGTCCTCAGAGAACACAGGTGTCCGCAGTGTCCAGTGCCCTGCGCCCCACACAGTCAGCCCTTCCGGGGTGGACCCTCCCTGGCGATGCCTCATCTGAGTGGGCACTCAGATGCAAGGGTAGATCGTGCAAGTGCCCACAGCTGCTGTGACTAGAGCTGTGGACACACCCCTGCACCCGGCACCTTCCGCCGGCCTCCTCCAGTGCACGGGTTCCAGGATAGAGACCCACGGGTTCCAGGATAGAGACCTGTGGCTCCAGCTCTTTAGGCTGCATGGGAGAGGATCTTGGAGGTCTGCATTTTACGATACTCTCAGGGTTTGTTGTGTATAAAAACTTCATCACTGAATAATTCACAGCGACAGCGGCGGCTCTAATAATATTAAAGTACTGGGTGATGGAAACTATTGGTGTTGTTTGTTTGAAGAGTCCGGGAAGAAGAGAGTCAAGGACAGGAGGAAGATGCGCAGGCTCTGGAATCCGATTCTGGCTTGACCGCTGCCTCTGATCTTCGCCATATCTGGGCGGGTTAGGGCCGGCTTGTGGCACAGCGGGTAAAGCCACCACCTGTGATACCTCCATCCCATGTGGGCATCTGTTCCAGTCCTAGCTGCTCCACTTCCAATCCAGCTCCCTGCTAATAGCCTGGGAAAGCAGCAGAGATGGCTCAAGTGCATGGGCCTTTGCCACCCAGGGGGGAGACCCAGATAAAGCACTGGTTTTAGCCTGGCCCAGCCATGGCAGCTGCAGCTACCTGGGGAATGAACCAGCAGAGATTCTCTCTTTCTCTTTCTCTCTCTCTCTCTCTGTTACTCCTTCTTTCTCTGTAACCCTTTCAAATAAATCTAATATATATATATGTATTTCTTCCTCTGAGACTCTGAAATGGGGATACTATACTTTCTTTTTTTTTTTAAAGATTGATTTATTTATTTGAAAGACAGAGTTACACACAGAAGGAGAGGCAGAGAGAGAGAGAGAGAGAGAGAGAGAGGTCTTCCATCTTCTGGTTCACTCCTCAACTGGATGCAACAGCCGGAGCTGTGCAAATCTGAAGCCAGGAGCCTCTTCCAGGTCTCCCATGTGGGTGCAGGGGCCCAAGGACCTGGGCCATCTTCTACTGCTTTCCCAGGCCATAACAGAGAGCTGGATCAGAAGCGGAGCAGCCGGTTCTCAAACTGGTGCCCATAAAGGATGCTGGCACTGCAGGTGGTGGCTTTACTTGCTATGCCACAGCACCGGCCCCTTGGGGATAATCTACTTTCCTCCAGGCTTTTCAGAGGACTTGAAATAGCATCTGAGCCGGCGCCGTGGCTCAATAGGCTAATCCTCCACCTTGCGGCGCCGGCACACCGGGTTCGAGTCCCGGTTGGGGCGCCGGATTCTGTCCCGGTTGCCCCTCTTCCAGGCCAGCTCTCTGCTATGGCCAGGGAGTGCAGTGGAGGATGGCCCAGGTGCTTGGGCCCTGCACCCCATGGGAGACCAGGAAAAGCACCTGGCTCCTGGCTCCTGCCAGGATCAGCGCGGTGCGCCGGCTGCAGCGGCGGCCATTGGAGGGTGAACCAACGGCAAAAAGGAAGACCTTTCTCTCTCTGTCTCTCTCTCTCACTGTCCACTCTGCCTGTCAAAAAAAAAAAAAAAAAAAAAAAAAGAAATAGCATCTAATTCTATCACAGTTTGAATATTTTATATATATATTTAATTCACTGTCCTATATTTTAATAACACCTCGATTCTTGGAGGATATTGTGAATGAAGGTAACCCCACTCTAGTGGACAGCTCCACGTGGTTTTCAGTTGCTGCTCTGAGATGAGGGTGTGCCTCTTACTCTGAGATTCCCCTGGGAGTTGGTTCTAGGCAGCCTGGGCAGCTCTCCCTGCCCTCAGATGGCTGTAGAAGCCATGACCGTGGGTGAGGGATGGAATTACGCGGCTGGAGGTTACACAACAGGCCAGGTTGCCAACAGCGGCTGCCATGGCCGCAGAGAGAAGCTGAGCCCCAATGAACTTGTCCCAGATTTCATAATAAGAGGCTCCAGGCAGAAGGTGTTTTAATTTTAACAGACACCCGACTTCTGAGGAAGTGTGGGCAGGAGGTGGCCCCATAAACTTAGGCTTGGCGCCTCTCCTTAACCGAATCCAGCCTTGAATAAGGTCGATGATTCTCCACGTCCACGGGCAAGGGCCTGCAGATTCTGCGAGGCTGATCGAATCCAGGGAGCTGCCCATGGCTATTCCAAACCCCATTAGTGATCGCCAGTTTAGCCCAGGTAAGCCGGTGATCCCCCCTGTTCCTCCCCACTGGGACCGGCGCCTTCCCTGGAGGGCTGCTCGAGGGGACCACAGCTGGAGGAGCGGTGGCGCCAATGCCCGGCTGGGGTAGGTGATAGGGAACTCGCCCAGGAGGTGGCTGGTCATCTCGGGCTTGATCTCCACCTGGTTGAAGGTCTTGCCGTGGTCACGCCCACCATGCTGCCCACTGTCTCGGGAGGATGATCACGCCCCACAGATAGCATCTTTACCACCTCCGGCTTCTCCATCTTGGCCTTGGCCAGGTGCTTCTGCGGCAGGCCTGGCTCAGGCCCGGCTCAGCCCCGGGCGCTGTATAGCTGTGTCAGCTGCTGTGGGACATGGGCGGCAGCCGGTCAAGGTCCAAGCCGCTGTAGGTGAACTTGCGGAAGGTCCTCTGCTGCTTCCGCTCCACTTCCGCCAGCTGTCGGCTTCCTGGAAGCGCAAGCCCTTGATTTGTAGTAAGTGCTTTCGAGGTGAGGTTTGGTGCCTGGTTAAGATGCTGCGTGGGGAGCCTGTGTCCCTCATCGCAATGCCTGGGTGCCAGTCCCTGCCCCGCTTCCTGCTAATCGCATCCTGTCGCTCCCCCTCTTCGTGGAGGAACGACACAGGACCCTGCGCTGTTCTTTCGTCTGCTCGGCGCTCCCCGGGTTTGCTGCTGGTTCTTCCCGGGTTGGCTACTGT
The DNA here is from genome assembly GCF_964237555.1 of Oryctolagus cuniculus. Classification (NCBI taxonomy): domain Eukaryota; kingdom Metazoa; phylum Chordata; class Mammalia; order Lagomorpha; family Leporidae; genus Oryctolagus; species Oryctolagus cuniculus. Next base: position 30,796,819 of record NC_091441.1, read on the forward strand.
CCCTTCCACCTCCGTGGAAGGGCGGTTCCCCCTGCCACATTCCCCACTTCCGCAGGGGAGCGGCACACCGCCGGCCGGCTCTCTCGGGGGCTGCACAGGTGTTCCCCTTAGATGTTCCCCTTAGATGTTCCTGATGCATGCCGTCTCTCTCCTCCTTTATAGTCCTCCTCTGCCAATCCTAACTCGGCTGCCCACACGCCGAGCACGCTGCTCTCCTCCAATCAGGAGCAAGTCCTACAGTTTATTGGCTGAACTGGAGGCAGCTGTGTAGAAGCTGTTTTTCTCCTCTCCCAGCGCCATATTGTGGGAGAGCAGATGCATAGAATAAGTCTTAATTCCAGTAACTTAGTCTAGTCCGAGCTGCTCCCCACAGCATCCTGAGAGGCAGCAGGTGATGGGTCAGGTATCTGGGTCCCTGCCACCCGTGTGGAAGATCTGAATTGTGTTCCAGGCCTTTGCCTTTGGCCTAACCCAGCCCTGGCTGTCGTGGGCATTTGGGGAGTGAATCATCATATGGGAAATTTTTCTTTGTCTATCCCTTTCCATCTCTCTGTCTTTCAAAGAAAATGAAAAGAAACATTTAAAAGTTACAATATTATTGCAACACGTATGGAAGGGCTTCAGAAAGTTGGTGGAAGAGGAGCATTAAAAGATAATGCAAATTTTCCATGAACTTTTTGAAGCCTCTTTGTGTTTTTACTATGAAAGGATGGGCTATGGCAGACTATGGAGAATGATCCAGCAAAAATTAGCAGTGTTGGTAAGTGTGAATATTCTGCCATATTTACTTCACATCTTATTTTTTAAAAACAGTGAACTGCGCAGTCGTAGAGTTGTCAACTTTTTTTTTAAGATTTATTTTACTTATTTGAAAGTCAGAGTTACACGGAGAGAGAAGGAGAGAGGTCTTTCACCCGCTGGTTCACTCCCCAATTGGCTGTAATGGCTGGAGCTGTGCCGATCTGAAGCCAGGATCCAGGAGCTTCTTCTGAGTCTCCCACGTGGGTGTAGGGACCCAAGGACTTGGGCCGTCTTCTACTGCTTTCCCAGGCCACAGCAGAGAGCTGGCTTGGAAGAGGAGCAGCTGGGATATGAATAGGTGTTCATACAGGATGCCGGCACCACGGCCTGAGGCTTAGCCTGGGTACTAGGATACTTCAAAAACTTCACAGAAAATGGACTTTAAAGATACGTTCATCTTGTAGAAAACAATTTAAAGATCTATGCATGATAGAGCCTCAAAAACTTCCTGGAAAGTGTGTATTATGAAAAACTTATGCATAGATTCCAAAATCTTTTCCACCAGAATCAACTTGTCTTTTAATTCCATTTTGCATGGACTTTTGGAAGTACCCTTGCATGATATATTGGTTTTGAATCAAAAAACACTGGTAAACCAAAAGAAGGCAACAAGCTTTTATGCCACCTCCAGAAACCACCAGCTGTATGGCATAAAACCCTAGAACGATGGGCCCGGTGCTGCACATCTCCCTAGGTAGCCAGTTTTGTCACTTGCTGTGTCACGAGCTACTCTCTATGTCATTGTATTTCCTGCTCAAGTCCTGTCATGAATGTTGCTAAGTGGTCCCTGGGAGGGCCTGGCCAGTGAGGGGACCCTGGCTCTCTCCGCGGGTGGGAGAGGGAAAGTGTGGCCAGCTGGCCCTCTGTGTGTTGTTCTGTGGGAAGCCTTACTGGCCAGCCTGTTTTTAAGGGACTTATGAGTTTGTTAGCAGGCTCTTGGGCTGGGAATCGATTTGAATATACCAGTGACCCAGCTAATGGGCCAAATCCCAGGTGGAAATATTAGTGTTTTCTTGGCTCACAGACAACCTGGTAAAAGCTTTTAGAGTCAGACAGGCCTGGGTTTAAATCTTGACTTGGCCACTTGTTAGCCACGTGACCTTAGGCAATCCACACGTGCGGTCATCTCTAAGTGGAGAGAATGTGGTTCCTGCAGGAGGCTGGGATCGGAATGGGGACCCCGCAGAGCAGGGCCTGGCTCCTCGCAGGTGCTCGTTAGATGTCTCCCTTCCCAGTAAACCAAACCCGAATTCTGCCCAAGAAATACTGCTGATGTCTTTGAAGTGAAACCGGATCGCTTCAAGAAATGAATAAATGAAGAAGTTATTGAATGAGAAGAGAGCCAGAAGGCGGCTCTTTTCTGAATGGACTAAGGGATGCACCGTTGTTTGCTTTGGCCCCAGGCTCTGTCCTGAGGGTCCCGAGGTTAGCTGCTTCCTCTCCAGGGTCTGCAGACCAGAGAGGGTGGGAAGGGAAGCAGCAGGGCTCAGCAAAGCATGGATTGAGCGCCTCCTGTGTACAGCTCTCTGCTGGCAGGGCCCCAAAAGAGCTAACTCCTCAGCCCAAGCCTGGCTGCAGAATGGGGTGGGTGCAGGGGCCTGTGGGAGGCGAGCTGCCCACCCAGGAAGGGGCACAGGGCATCAGAGGAAGCAGCTCAGCTCCGTGGTGATGTTTCTGTCTAGGACACTGGGGACATCTGAAGTGGTTGCCTCGCCGCAGACGGGCACCAAAGCCTGGGGAGTACAGTCACCTGAGGGTAGCAGCTCCCTGCTGGGGACCACTTCCCGTCCCCAAACCACCTGCTGCCCCTTTCCCTTAGCTTAGGGGTTATTTTTTTTTATTAAAAGTTTTATTGAGCATCTTTTTTCATGTTTGTTTTCCCCTGTTTTTCTGGTTGTTTTGTTCTCTGGTTTTCAAGTTAAATGTTTTTATTATTATTATTATTATTATTATTTTTGGACAGGCAGAGTGGACAGTGAGAGAGAGAGACAGAGAGAAAGGTCTTCCTTTTGCCGTTGGTTCACCCTCCAATGGCCGCCGCTGCCGGCGCGCTGCGGCCGGCGCACCGCGCTGATCCGATGGCAGGAGCCAGGAGCCAGGTGCTTTTCCTGGTCTCCCATGGGGTGCAGGGCCCAAGCACCTGGGCCATCCTCCACTGCACTCCGTGGCCACAGCAGAGAGCTGGCCTGGAAGAGGGGCAACCGGGACAGAATCTGGCGCCCCGACCGGGACTAGAACCCGGTGTGCCGGCGCCGCTAGGCGGAGGATTAGCCTATTGAGCCGCGGCGCCGGCCCTATTATTATTTTTTTAATGGCTCATTCATCTTTTGGGGCCAGCCAGTCGCTAGCTGCTTCCTTGGAAACTCTGTGCCTTGTTGTGTGACCGTGGCTCTCCACCAGGGCAATCTTGCTGCCGAAGTCTGGAGACATTTTAGGGGTTTCTGTTTGTTTGTTTTTAAATTTATTTGAAAGGCAGAAAGAAAGACAGAAAGTGAGAGAGAAAGAGAGAGCGAGCTCATTGGTTTTCTCTCTAAATGCCTGGAATGACTGAGGCTGGGTTCAGCTGAAGCCAAGAGCCAGGACCTCAGTGCAGGTCTTCCAGGCACCCAATCACCTGAGCTGTCACCTGCTGCCTCCCAGGTCTGCCTGTGTCAGCAGGAAGCTGGAATCGGGCTGAAGCTGTGAATGGAGCCCAGGCACTCTGATACAGGAGCAGGTGTCTTTTTTTTTTTTTTTTTTTTTTTTTTTGACAGGCAGAGTGGACAGTGAGAGAGAGAGACAGAGAGAAAGGTCTTCCTTTGCCGTTGGTTCACCCTCCAATGGCCGCCGCTGCCGGCGCGCTGCGGCCGGCGCACCGCGCTGATCCGATGGCAGGAGCCAGGTGCTTCTCCTGGTCTCCCATGGGGTGCAGGGCCCAAGCACTTGGGCCATCCTCCACTGCACTCCCTGGCCACAGCAGAGAGCTGGCCTGGAAGAGGGGCAACCGGGACAGACTCCAGCGCCCCGACCGGAACTAGAACCCGGTGTGCCGGCGCCGCTAGGCGGAGGATTAGCCTAGTGAGCCGCGGCGCCGGCCGGGAGCAGGTGTCTTAACCTTGAGGCCAGACGCCCATTTCCAGAGTCGCTCATGGGCACAGAGGAGGGGTTGTTGCCATCATCCTCCAGTGGCCAGGACAGAGTCCCACCACAGAGACCTGTCCAAGCCCAGCTGTCCACAGTGCCAGGGTGAGTGGGTGGTTACCACCCGTTCTGCCACAGCAGTTTCTCCAGAGCTGATCTGATCCGAGAAACACATCCCAGGCCGAACTCGTTGGGCAGGTGGGCAGGCCCAGCGTTCTGCAGCCAGCTCTGGCTGCTTGCAGTGCAACATCTGTGCATGACGAGAACTGAGCAGGACTTCTCTGGGCCCGCTGCCCCGGAAGCACACCTCCTGACGTCTGTGCAGGACTTCTCTGGGCCCACTGCCCCGGGAGCACACTTCCTGACGTCTGTGCAGTGGGCAGGTGCCATGCGCAGCCTGCTGTGGCCAGGGAGGGTGGATGTGGTGTGTTGGCAGGGGTGGGTTCTCTACCTGCTCCTTACCTAGACTGGGAAGTGTCCTCTGCTTCCAGCACCGTCTTGCACTCCTACCTCTGCTGTCCCTGGCCCTCCAGGCCTGAGCCTTGCTGAGCTGGGCACTGGGAGTAGATCTGCTTCTTGTAGGCAGGCACATTTTTCTTTTCTGGCCTAAGCTCTTCTGTTTTTTGTCTTCCAAAAGGTTGTTGCTAGTTCCTTCTCTCCCCACTTCTCCACGTCCACGTCTGTGTTGATTCTTTTTTTTTTTTTTAACTTTATTTATTTATTTGAAAGGTAGAGTTACAGTGAGAGGGAGAGGGGTAGGGAGAGAAAGAGATTCTCCATGCACTGGTTCACTCCCCAAATGGCCACAATAGCCAGTGCTGGGCCAGACCAAAGCCAGCTTCATCCGGGTTTCCCACGTGGGTGCAGGGGCCCAACTGCTTGAGCCATCTTCCACTGCTTTTCCAGGTGCATTAGCAGGGAGCTGGACTGGAACTGGAGTAGCTGGGACTCGAACCAGCGCCCATATGGGATGCTGGCACCTTAGGCGGTGACCTTACTGGCTGTGCCATAGCGCTGGCCCCTGTGTTGATTCCTTTGCTGTCATTTTAGTCAGGTGCATGGGGGAGAGTGAGCTGGTTGGGTCCCATTGTCCTAAACCCTGGAGCAGTTTCCTTTTGTGCTGGGAAACTCTTGATTGCATTCAAATCTTTGAGTGGCCTCGGAGGTGGCCAAAGCGCCGGCAACCGGAACTTGTCTGGTTTCAGTGTCTAAGCTGGGAACTGAGGGCTGGCACCGCGTAAGAGGTAGAGGAGCGTGCGGCTTCAACCCCACTAAGCCTCAGCCTCCCTGTGTGCACCACAGGTCCCCTCGGCCCTGCTGGCCAAGATGAGGGGTGGAGAGGAGGCGCGCGGACCCCGTGTGGGCTGCGGGCTGCGGGCTGCAGGCTGTGTCATTGTTGTTCTCAGCTTGGTCTCGGTTAAGTGAGTGACTACTCGGGCCCAGTACGTGGCTCCCTGGTGGGCAGACTGAACCCAACAAATGCCTCAGTACCGACTGCCTCGTTTTCCGCACAGAGGCCTCCAGTCTGGCTGGCAGAGTGGCGACCAGCTGGCCAATTGGACGGGGCTCTTTAACGTCACCGACGACCACGCAGTGCCGAGCGGCAGTGACGCCAACTCCAGGTACAGACCCCGGCGGAGGGTCCCAGGGACCGGGGAGGGTGTCCCTGCAGCTCCTCCCACATTACTCACCCCCAGGGCTCCCTCCAGCAGCCCAAAGCTCACTGAACCTACCTGTCTCCTTTACCATGAGGGGTGAGTGGGCATGGAGGATGAGTGGGGTCCAGTCCTGACAAGGTGGGGAATCACCGGCCCCCTCCACTGCTGGGTAGGGTGGGGCGGGGACCACAGGTCCGTCCGTACTGTGAGGATTTTGTGTATCGGTTGTCAGGTGTGTGTGGGGTGTCCCCAGGGCATGGGTGCCAGATGTGAGTTCCCTACCCTCAGAAGTCCACTGCCCAGGCACAGATGGCATTGCCCTTGACTGGGGCATAAGCCCTGCCATGCAGACACGGCTGAGAGTTGAGGTTCGTGCTGAGAGTCAGTAGTCCAGGGCGCGGTGTGTCCTCAGGAAGGGGAGTTCAGCGGTGATGGCTGAGTGACTGCAAACAGGAGGTCCTGGGCGGACACACTTGTTGCAGAGGGGCTTGGTGGGGAGTTGTGATGGACAAGGTCTGATGCTCTCTCCACTTGGGGTTCCTGTGAGTATTTACTTCCTTCATGTTTGCATGTGTGAGTAGGGGTGACATGCAGATCTGTTTCTCTGGGGGAAAGACTCGAGTTTTCCTTGCTGTGGATTTTGCCAGCTAATGATTAAACTGACCCTGCAGGGAGAAGTTCTGTGAGTTCCCAGGGACCCCTGAGGCTGTGGTTCCGTTTGGTGCTTTGAAAACGTACAGGTGTGGCTCCAGTGTCAGCAGCCAGGCAAGCAAAGGGCCACAGACAGCCCTGGGGGCATGGGGCTGGCCACTGGCCATAGCCGGGGCTGGAGGGCACCTTATGGAGGACCTAGTTTCTCCGTGTACATGCAGCAGGAGTCCTGGCTGGCCTCTCAGCCCCTGGGTGTCCACGGTGGTCCTCTCCTGCTGAGCCTGCAGTGCTGGCCCTTCTGCAGTGTGACCCACGCACCTGCGTGGCCAATGGTCCAGGCAAGTCGGCAGGTGTTGGTCTTCCTGGGTAGACTCCTGCAGCCTCCCCTTTCCTGTCTGCTGTGATCCCCCTGGGTCCGAGCCAGCACTGACCTGTGTCCGCTCAGTTTGCAGTTCAGGTGCCCTTTAGCCCATGTCATTGCCTGCTGAGCCGATTTCCTTCTGGGAGCCACTGCTTGGCCACAAAATTCCCGTAGCCACAGAGTAAATGTCCTGAGTGCACGTTCTAGATCTTTCTCGGGCAATGCCAATTTCAGATTTCAGTTTCTAGGAGACCCCCAGAGTACACACGGCTATGATAGACGTAATATGTGTGTACCTAATGGCTAATGGAATGGGATGGAACCATGTATCGCAGATCTGTTCCTTGGTGCGTGTGCAGCTCTGCCTTCCTTACTGCGGGTAGGATGGCTCCTGGCAGCAGAGTGCAGGGCTCAGGGGAACAGCTAACGAGGGTGCCGTATACATCATCCCAGTGAACAGCCCTGCGTGTCTGGGACGCAGGATGCTCCTCGTGGTGTAGTTCACCCACTGAATAATTCAGCGCGTGCTGTATTTTGCTATCTATAGCTGCGTGGTGTGTTGAAATGTGGTGCAACCTGTTAGCATGTATTATTAACAGGGGCTTAGGAAGGAAGTCAGGAGATACCAGATCTAAGCAGAGCACCCAGAGTGGCAGGGAAGCCGGTGATTTATTCACGGCCGCACTAGACCACAAGAAGGAGCCAGCCCTGACGATCAGTCTGAACAGCTTCCCAGAGGACCACAAGGGAAGTCCAGGCCCGGGAGCACTCGTAAAGCCTGTGGTTATGTCTTCTCGTTGGACACAGGCTAGGGGGAGTCCGGGCTGGACTGGAAAGTGCATGAGTTATAAGATATGCATTGGCCTACAGCATTAGCATTTCAAGTCTCGGTCTACAAGGCGTTGTCCGAGAAGCATCCTTAGGGAAACTGCTTTGAAGAGTAGATTGAGATAACTTTTTTAAAAAATATATTTATTTATTTGGAAAGTAGAGTAACAGAGAGAGAGAGCGAGCAAGCAAGAGCAATCTTTGACCTAGTTCACCCCTCAAATGGCTTCAACAGCCATGTCTGGGTCTGGGTCAGGATGAACCCAGGAGCCAGGAACTCCTTCCAGGTCTCCCACATGGGTGACAGGGGCCCAAACACTGGGGCTATCAGCTGCTGCCTCCCGGGCGCTTTGGCAGGGAGCTGGCTCGGCAGTGGACAGTCGGGGCTGTAAATGACGTTCCGGTGTGGGATGCTGGTACACTAGCAGCAGCTTAGCCCAGTGCACTGCCGTGCCGGCCCTGGAATGCTTTCTGTAGTCAGCGAATGTTCCTGCATAAGCGGATGCTTTGAGCAAGAAGGCCGGCTGTGAGGACGGGTCTCACCCGGGTGCTCCGACTGGGAGTGCTGCATCCTCTCCTGAACTGGACTGCGACTGTGCTTCTTCGGCCATGGCTTCCCAGCACCCAGGGTGGCACCTGGCGTGCAGTAGGTGCTCAGTAAGTGCTAAGTACAAGGGTGGATGAGGCAGGGAGTTAGCAAAAGCGTGGTAAGAAAGCAGGGTGTGGCTTCGGTGTTCCCAAATGTTCCCTTGGAGATTTACCCCTCTGGAAGGTTTTTCTCAGAGAGAAGTGTGTGAGGGTCATGGCGGCTGGCCGGGAAGAGAGGTGTGCAGAGTAGAGGGGGTGGGGCCGCACGTCAACCAACGGCCCAGAGTCCTTTGCGGAGCCCATCGCGGAGCCCGGCAGTTCCGGGAGGGGAGGCGGCGCCCTTGGCCAGCCTGGCCAGCTCAGTGCCTTCGCCCAGCGTCAGTTCCAGGGCAGGCAGAGGCTGCTGCACTCTCGCTGGTGAGCAGTGTCGCATCCACTGCCTCAGGACATCCCAGGAGAGGTTCCTCCAGTTCCCCGGGTGGAAGCAGCTGATCCAGGCACCCCTCCGAGGCTGTCCCAGCAGCTGGAACGACTCTCAGCTTGGCCCATACCCACAGCCCACAGGGCCCCGCTCGGCTTCTGCTCCGCATCCAAGTCCTGTCACCGCTGTGCTCCTCCCACCCTGCCTGCTCCTTGAAGCCTTCCCCGCTGGCCCCAGCCATCTGATTCTCCCTGACTGCACCTTCTGTGAGCTGTGTCCGCACAGCGAACTCTCCAGGAGGTGCACCTCCAACCTCGCGTCTGCTCAGGCATTCCCCAAGTCTCCGACCTTGGAGACTGGAATGGACTCTCTGCACACACATCTCCAGGGCTCTCTGGCCCCCAGCACAGGCACAGCCCACAGGTGGCCTGGCTGGCCTCGCTGGCTCCTTCTTCCCAATCCCACACCAGCCTTGGCCCTTCTGTCTGAGATGAGACGGTTTGAGGAGGTGTTAAAGGCACCTCAGGGAGCCCTATGTCCAGGTCTAGGGCAGAGCTGGGCAGGCCACGGCAGCAGGTGGGGAAGACTCCCCGAGGCAGAGGGTAGCCCCAGCCATGGGGGAAAAGAGAGGCTCCAAACTGATGCCACCCAGGGAGCCCTGTATGCACAAGAGAGCTGAGTGCAGGGCCAGCACCGAGCTCTCCATGTGTCTGGCAAGCCCTGTATGGGACGGGTCTGGGATTGTCACAGTTTAGAGCTGGAAGGAATGGGACTGCCTTCCACTTAGCACTTTATCATGCTGTAGCGAATCGTTCCCTAATTGTTTCCAGACAGTGTCTAATTAGGTCATAAATCGCAGGGGACAGATGGCGAGTGCTCCGCAAGTCTGCAGGCTAAGCGTGGCAGTCCGAGGCGCTCCCACGAAGGGGCGAGGATTGGTGTGGGTCTCACGGTGCTGCCCCGCTGCCTGGCGTCACAGGGCGCTGACTGTGTGCCGGTCACCGTGCTGGGCACCTTCTGTTAGCAGAGATGAGCAGAATGGGTTTTTGTCTTCGTGCAAGAATTCAGATGTGAGACAGAGAGCAGGGATCAGCAAGGTTTCCGGGCGGGTAGGGCATTCATCAGAACGGATGGACACCTCTGCATCCAAGACAGGGTGCCCACTCACTCAGACTGGGGAGAGCAAGGTTGCATGGTCTAATAGAGAGAATGCACCTGGCAGGCCAGGCTGGCAGCTCAGGAAAGGCTGAGAGCTGAGCGCAGGGTCTGTGTTCACACTGGGGCTTGTAAGGGAAGGGTGGTCCGGTCCCCCCCACCCCGGGGTGGGGGCAAAGGGTTTCCTCCCGAGGTTTCACTGCTCAGTGTTATCAGATGGGGTAGCCCACCTGGCTGGCTGGCGTGCTGTGCAGAGGCGCTTCCCCCAGGGCGCCCTCCTGGGTGAGAGGAAGGCTGGGAAGGTTTCACTGTCCACTGTTATCAGGCTGGGTAAGCCATATGATGCTGAGCTGAGAGGGGAGCTTTTCGGGGGGGGGGGCAGCTGAGACCACCTGTACAGTGATCGGGGTATGGGCAGGACTTTGAAGCGTAAAATCCTGGGCTGCTCCCAAGGTGGGCTTCCCAGGCTATTAAATTCCTTTCCCAAGAAACTGCTGTTTTCCTTCTCTCTCTCTCTCTCTCTCTCTCACACACGCACACACACATACAGGTTAATTCCTGACCTCCTACCCAACACTTGCACATGTGGTGGCATTTAGCCCTCGCCCTGACTGTCCCTCCTGCCCCTTTGCAGATGAGGAAGCAGGGTCGCGGAGAGCTGCAGTGTCACCCTCGCCGGCAGCAGTGCCCTGGGGAGGCAGCGCCCCGTCTCCGGAAGGATCCCCCCTCCTGAGACCGGGTCCCCAGTCACCCCGCAGAGGCAGGAAGCTGTGGCCAGGAAAGGGAGGAGAGCTGGGGCTGGACCCGGCGCACCCAGATCTACCTGGGGATCAGCTTAGGGGGCACCGGCAGGGGCGAGGCCGGGGAGGCTCTTCCTGTACAGCCACATGTCGCCTGCGGTCGGTGGCCACCAGGCCGGCTGGCATTGTCGGGGATGGCGCTCGCTGTGCTGGAGAGGCCATCTCCCCGGCCCTGCACGGCCCCCTGCTGAGCGTGCACGTCCTCCTCCCTCACTGCCAGCACTCAGCTACGCCGCCTGGGTTTGCCCTGAGGTTTCAGAGCCTCACAGGACACCCAGTCTGTCCCTCCATGCGTCAGCACCCGGCCTCCACACACTCAGCTCTCCTCACCGGGACGCTGCTGTCACCATACTCCTGGTCAACCCGTGCCAGGGGGCATCTGTCCCCACCCCCTCGAATCTGCTCTTGTCGAGGCCGCTAGGGACCCCCTGCTTGCCACGGCCGTGGTGCCCTCTCCACCCCACTCTTCCTTGGCCCCTGCTGGCACCAGGTGGCGTGGATCCTCCTGTCCTGGGCGTGTTCCCTCCGCCTAGCGTCCACGTCGCCGGGCTGTGTCTGGGGTTTCCTCCCACGTGCGGCCGATCCTTCTCAGCGTCCTCTGCCAGCATCTGGATGTCAGAGCTGGCCGCAGGCCTGCCCTCTGCCCTCTCCTCCCCTCTGTCTGCCCTGTCTCCCCTGGGGATGTCGTGGAGTCCCTGGTGTTTGACTGCAGTGTGCGTCTGCAGCCCTGCCCCTGCCCTGGGCTGCACACATGCATGCCGCCCGCCTACGGACTCATCGCCTCCTCCTGGTCTGCTAAGCACTGCAGCAGCCTTCCCACGGCCCGGGGGCCTTTCCACTCATACCCCAAGCCTACTCAGCTCCCCACCCCTGTAAATGGCTCTGCCACCTGACGGGTTGGTCTAAACCTTAGCCAGCGGCTGTCCTACCCGTCGCATCCCTAGACTATTTCATGGGCCTGTCTCCTCCCTTGCGGGTGCAGGGTCCTTAGGTCATCTTGCACTGCTATCCTAAGCCATAGCAGGGAGCTGGATTAGAAGTGGAGCAGCCGGGTCTCAAACCGGTGCCCATGTGATATGCCGGCGCTTCAGGCCAGGATGTTAACCCGCTGCACCACAGTGCCAGCCCCAACCAGTGTGAACTTTTAAATCAGAGCCTGTTGCCTTCCTGCCTAAATGCTCCACTGAGTCCCCATGATCCTGGGTGGCTCACAAGGCCCAGTTTGGCCTGGCGCTGCCCACCTCGCTGACTCCTGCCTGCAGCCCTCTGTCCCAGCCACACTGCCAGCTGACGCTCCTGCTGCTGACCGGCTCTTGGTGTTTGTATCAACTCACTCCTCCCCTTCTGGAAAGTTCTCCCTGCACTTCTGTACAGGGCCCCATGCCTCTGTTCGTGGCGCCTGTCCAGACAGGCCATCCTTGACGCCTGTCCTGCTGGTCGTTATTTGGGGGAAGAGCTCAGCACGACTTGGCGCTGCTGTCCTCCCTCGTGGGAGCACTGGAAGGGTGCAGTCTGTCTGCCTGCCCACTGCTGTATTCTGACTTGAAACTGTGCCTGGCACATAGCAGGGGGCCAGTGAGAAGACCTCTGATGGAGAGGTAGGTAGATAGCAACTGGGAAGCTGCCAGGAAAGAGTGTTCCCGACAGAGGCTGAGCCAGGTGAGACAGGGAGGCAGCATCTGCCCGTGCCTGGGGTGGAGAAGTACAAGTGGGCGATTTGGTGGGAGATGAGGGGAAGGAGGCGACTAGGATGCAGCTCTTGGCTTGGGCCCTGGGGAACAGCTGAAGCCCTGCAGGAGGGCCCCTAGCCTGAGCTGGGGTGCATACACTGGACCTTCCAGACTGTTCACCTGCGTGGTACAAAGGAGAGCTTACAGGGCTCCCTGTCCTGGCCAGGAAAGTAAGGCCGTGGCGTGTGCACTTTTGCAGGGAACGGATGAGACACAGGCTCTGGGGCCCTGAGCACCTTCTGGCTGGGGGAAGGAGGCGTGGCTGTCTCATCGTCCCTGCGCCCACGCCAAGAATGACGGGGCGTGAGGAAAACCCCGGGAGCAGACTAACCGCAGGACCAGCGCGAGTTACACCAGGAGCATCGGGCTGCTGGCTTTCAGCTCTGCTGTCTCCAAACAGCTCTGGCGACTCCTGGCCTTAGACCAGGCAGCAGTGGCCCAGAGAGGGCGGGTGGGGTGTGAGGCAGAGCTGTGGTCTAGCCAGGGGCCTCCGCCAAGGCTCTCCTCCACTCATGGCAGTGGCTGCACCTGGCAGCTGTGACCCGCGGAGGTTCACCGCCGGGCCCTTCTTGCCCCTTTGGCTCTGTCTGGGTGGAAACTCCAGTCCTGTGACTCTCATGCTCTGTTCTCTGGGCCCTGCTGTACTTGGGGAGGGGGGGAGGGCATGCTCTCTCCACGCGGCAGCTGTTCTGACCCTAGAAATAGCGCTGAGTTTACTGAGGGACTGGCACCCTTGGGAAGAGGGAGAGAGGGGGCTGCCGACCAGGAAACCCTCTGACCGTGGCCGTCAGGTGTCGATGTGCTTCCGAGCATGGATTTGAGGCTCTCAGCAGCCTGAGTTTCCCTTGCAGCAGGGCTGTTTGCTGGCTGAGTGAGCTCTCACGGCCTGAGCCTCAGGTATAACTGGAGAAGTGATACCTAGCTCACAGAGCTGTTGGGAGACTAGACAAGAACAACTTAAAGGATCTGGTGTCAGGCTGCATGTACAGCCGTGCAAGGTGGGCACCGAACAAAGATCCTGAGCCAAGGAGGCAAGTCGGTGGGTGAGCATTTGGCACAGAGGTGCAGACACCACTGGGGTTGCCCGCGTTCCATATCAAAATGGTTTCGAGTCCCAGCTATACCTCCCACTTCCTGTTAATGTGCACCCTTGGGAGGCAGCAGGTGTTGGATCCCTGCCACCCACATGGGAGACTCAGAAGGAGTTCTGGGCTCCTGGTTTCAGTTTGGCCCAGCCCTGTCTCTTGTAGGCATTTGGGGAGTGAACCAGTGGATGGAAGATTTCCATCTGCCTATGTGTCTTTGCCTTTTAATAAATAAGTACACATTAAAAAATAAAATAAATTCTCTCTTTAAAAAAGTGTTCAGAGGCCAGCATGGTGGTGTAGTGGGTAAAGCCGCTGCCTGCAGTGCTGGCATCCCATATGGGCTCCGGTTCAAGTCCTGGCTGCTCCAGTTCTGATCCAGCTCTCTACTATGACCTGGGAGAGCAGTAGAAGATGGTCCAAGTCCTTGGGCCCCTGCACCTGCATGGGAGACCTGGAAGAAGCTCCTGGCTCCTGGCTTCAGATCAGTGCAGCTCTAACTGTTGCAGCCAACTGGGGAGTGAACCAGCAGATGAAAGAACTCTTTCTCTGCCTCTCCTTCTCTGTGTAACTCTGACTTTCAAATAAATAATAAATCTTAAAAAAAAAATAAGCGTCCAGTAGGGCCAAACTGCAGCTCAGGCTCACTAGACCAGCCAAGTGGCTGGCATGGGGCTTAATGTATCTGCAGAGAAAGTGCCTTTTCCTAATTTGCACAGAGGTGCCATCTGGCTGCTGGTGTTTTTAGCCAGTGTGGCATAAATCAGCCTCTCAGTGGTTCTCAGACTCTGCACCGGGCTTGACGGGAGCCCGGGGTTCCCATGGCTGAGCTGGGGGCCGTCCCTGCTTTCCTAACAGGTGTGCTCCTACCTGACACGGGGGCCTCCCTGCACACCTGCTCTCTTGAATACCACCATTGTCATCTGCGAGTGTGTATGTGTGAGAGGGAGGGAGGTGAAAGACACAAAGCCAAGTGCACAGGCCTCACCTTGTTCTGGCCATGATTGCTAGGGCCCACAGTGTTGTGGCCTTCCAAGGAGGGTGCGTGGGCCCGGGGGAGCCTCTGCAGGGCCCAGCTCCTGCAGAAAGGCTGGCAGGGGTTACAGAGCCAGGCTGTGTGCAGGCCAGACCCAGGGCCTGCTCAGCCTGCAGAGCTGGGGGGCAGGAGGGGAAGTCACGTCCAGGGCTCCCAGGGTCACCTCCTTCAGCCGTCTACACTTGTCTTCTCACCTAGAGGATTCTGTCGCCTGCTGAGCAGGCAGCCGGGCTGCCTAGCCCTGTCCCCTCTGTCCGTGAGGACACAGAGACCAGGGCAGGACAGGTGCAGCTGGTGCCAGTGTCGGATCTGGCTGCCGGAAGCCAAGCGGCATCTGAGAGGCGCTGGGCTCTGATGTGACCGGCCGGGGCTATTTATACCTGTGAGATGCCAAGGTAGAGATAGTCTTTCCAGAACTGAAAGAAGAGACGGTGTCTGACTCCTGAGGAGATGCTGATGCAGCCAAAGAAGGCTGGCGAGACAGCTGCCCTCAGTCCCTGCAGGCAAGGGGAGGCTCGAGATAGGTGGAGGGAGTGCCCTGAGTTAAAGAAAAAAAGACATTTTTAAAAGCTACTTTCTATAATACGAGAATCATAACCCCATGATGGAAGCTTACCGAAATGCTGAAAAGCATTTTAAAAATCACTCATGATCTCATGACCCCAAGAAACCCCTATGAAGATTTACAGAGAGAGAAGAAGAGGCAGAGAGAGAAGTCTTCCATCCGCTGGTTCACTCCCCATATGGCTGCAATGGCCGGAGCTGCGCCGATCCGAAGCTAGGAACCCCCCAGGGTCTCCCATGTAGGTGCAGGGGCCCAAGGACTTGGGCCATCTTCTACTGCTTTCCCAGGCCACAGCAGAGAGCTGGATCGGAAGTAGAAACAGCCGGGACTTGAACCGCCGCCCATATGGGATGCTGGCCCTGCAGGCGGCGGCTCCACCCGCTATGCCCCAGTGCTGGCCCCTCTCCTATGAATATTTTGTTACAATTTCTTCCTTTCTCCCTGCATTCCCAAATGTGTGTGTAATTCTTTTTGGATAATCCTAGTTTTTGAAACTGCATTTTTCACTCAACCTTTTCATGTGTCCTTACACAAAATGTAAGCCTCATTTTAAAATTTATTTATTTGCTGGAGGAGAGGGAGGAGGGAGAGAGAGAGACAGAGACAGAGACAGAGAGAGAAGAGAGAGACTGAGAGACTCCCACATCCATTTGTTCACTCCCCAGATGCCTATAACAACCAGGACTGGGCTGAGCTAAAGCCAGAAACTAGAACTGACTCCTGGTCTCCCAGGTGGTGCATGTGGTGGCAGGAACTGGGTCCCCTGGACCGTCCCTGCTGGCTGCCAGGGTCTGCATCAGCTGAAGTCAGGAGCCTGCGCTGGGTAGGGTAACTCGTATGTGGGACATGAACATTCTCACTGATCTCTTAGTCACCACGCCAAACGCCCGCCCCAGGCCTCCTCCTCTGGGTCCAGGCCACACGGGGATTTCTGTGGCTCCCCTCAGAGGTGGCCCCTGGCATCCTGTCAAGAAGAGAGCTGGGGTGACCCTGGGGGACAGTGCCTCTCACTGTCATGTTTTCTAAGTCCGTCATTGTTTGCCACCATGCTGGAGCAGTACATCTTCCAAAAGCAAAGGCCAGGCAGGATGGAAAAGGAAGCGAACGCCACTGGCTCCATTTTCCGGATGGAAAGTTGAGGCTAAGCACCCAGGCGTGGGCATGGGGCAGTTCCGAAGACTTGGCTGAGGCATCGCGTGGAGTGTTTTTAGGGTCCCCAAGGATTGTTTGAGTCCTGACTGTCATGAAGGAAGAGGTGTTTGTCCTGACACATCCCCCAAAACAGGAGGCATGGCACACACGCAGGACCACAGGTGGGGGTGGGGGCCCCGGTCAGGCAGGAGACAGAGCAGCAAGGGGCCATGTGGGCAGGAGCCTTCGCTGGGTTCCCGCAGCAGGAACTGCTAAGCTGGGGTTCGCAGGCTTCTGATCGGCTGGGCTCAGTCATTTCCCAGGGCTCTGGGGTGGAGGGGCTGTGGCAGGTTGCTGGAGCCTGGCCCTGGTGTGATCAGGGCTGGAGAACTGGGCCCCGAGCGTGGGGCCTGGGAGAGGAGGTGGCAGGGTCAGGAGCTCTCCGTTGGTTTGCACACGCACGGTGCCCTTCTGCTGTGGGCGAGGGCCCCCTTTGGCCTCACTAGGTGGACAGGGTAGGGGTCACTCTTGGAACTCTTCTAAGGGTTTCCATTCGTGAGGGCCCCACTCCTGTCATTTCCCAAGGCCATCTTTTTTTTTTTTTTTTTTAAAGATGTATGTATTTATTTATTTGAAAAGCAGAGTTACAGAGAGGCAGAAGCAGAGAGAGAGGTCTTCCATCCGCTGGTTCACTTCCCTGCAACAGCCAGGGCTGGGCCAGGGCCAAAGCCGGGAGCCGGGAACTCCATCGGGATCGCCCACATGGGTGCAGGTGCCCAAGCACTTGGTCCATCCTCCTCTGGCTTCCTGGGCGCATTCGCAGGAAGCCAGATTAGAAACAGAACAGCTGTCATATGTGATGCTGGTGTCACAGGTGGTGGTCTAACCTGCTTGCCACAATGCTGGCCCCATTTTCCACGAACTTTTTGAAGACCCCGTGTGCTGCCTGGTTTGGGATATGAGGGATGTTGGGGATTCAGGACCACAGGGATGGCTTTGTGCGGGAACGGAAGGGCTGGCTAACTGAAGAGGAGACGCCGCCACGCTTCAGTTTGTTTTAAGGAGAAAAGAGACAGAGTTGGGGCAGTGATTTCCCCAGAGCCACACTGGCAGCTCCAGGCAGCATCCGAGATGCGTCCCCAAGCCTTTCAGCTTCCTGGGGACTCTTGGAGACGTCCCCTCCTCATCTGCTCGGGCGACACTTGCTTCTGCGCTGACCCATTGGGTTCCAAGGGCGCAGTGGCTCTGGCTTAGGTTGCAGATGATGATCCCTGCCTGACCTCACTGGCAGCTGTGCGCCTGGGAAACCCTGTGCATTAGAGCCAAGGTCATGCACTTCCTCATGGCGTCAGGCTGACCCCTGGTTGGAAGTTGCAGTACACAGAATCTACGCTAGCTAGCTAAGGGAGAAAGACACTCGGTGAGGGCACAGCTGGCTCAGTCATCGGGAAAGCTAGCAAAGGCCGAGCTTCCGGGGATGCCTCCCCAAAATGCACTGTGACATGGAGCCGCCATGACAGCTCCCGTCTCTGATACAATTACGAAGGTGCTACAGTTTCCATGAGCCGTGCCGCCGCAGCCCCACTCTGCCCCAGCAAAACCATCCCTTGAGCCTCGCCAGTCATCTCTTGGAACAACTCCAAATCAGTCTCATGCAAGTGCTTCTCATTGTCTGAGCTTAAATTGCACCCAGGCCCCTAGCTGCAAAGGATTCTGGGAGATGCAGTTTTACGCTCGCCTGCCTCTGGAGCACAGGAGGTATGAAGACAACCGAGACGCAGCCCCGTGTTTGAGATGTTCTGTTTGTGAGAGACACGGTGTGTGAGCAGGCTATGATGACACACGGTTATTGGCTCCAATTAGGAGGCTCTGTCCGGGCAGCCCAGAGGTGGGGAGGGCAGAACGCTTCCCAGAGGGTGGGAACTCGAGCTGGGAGCTGAAGGATCAGTGTGTTTGCCAGGGGATTGAGACAGAGAACAGTTTCCAAGCATGAGAGACATGGTAGGAAAAGGGTAAGTCTGATATTTTGTGGCTCTTTGATACTTAACCCTTGATTTACAATTAATTAATTGATTAGGGAGGCAGAGAGAGATCTCCCGTCCACTGATTCGCTCCCCGGATGGCTGCAACAGCCAGGACTGGGCTAAGCTGAGGCAGGAGCTGGGAACTCAGTCTGGGTCCTCCATGTGAGTGACGGGGACCTAAGTGCTTGAGCCACTGCCTGCTGCCTCCCAGGGCGAGCACTAGCAGGAAGCTGGAGTGGGGAGTGCGGCCAGGCTGGATGTGGGATGCAGGCGTCTTAACCGGCACCTTGGCTGTTATGCAACACTCCACACCCACTACCTCGTTCTTACTAACCCTGCCTGTATTCTTCTATGACACGAGAACAAGGCGCCCATTTATTTTCTAAGTAGGGGCCAATTTGTTGTGTAAAATGCTTTCTTATCTTAAAATATTATTTAAAATAATTTAAATAATTATTTTTCTTAAAAAATAAATATTGGGTCATATTAAAATTATTAAGAACAAATATTGGGGAGTACAATTTTTAGAGGTATTATATATAAAATTAAATTTAAAATTATTTAAACTGTTAGTGGTTTTATTTATTTATTTGAAAGAGTTACACAGAGAGAGAAGAAGAGGCAGAGAGAGAGAGAGAGAGAGCTCTTCCATCCACTGGTTCACTACCCAGCTGGATGCAACGGCCAGAACTACGCCGATCCGAATCCAGGAGCCAGGAGCTTCCTCCAGGACTCAATGGATGCAGGGGCCCAAGGACTTGGGCCACCTTCTACTGCTTTCCCAGGCCATAGCAGAGAGCTGGATCAGAAGTGGAGCAGCCGGGACTCAAACTGGTGCCCATATGGGATGCCGGCACTGTAGGCAGCGTCTTTACCCTCTGTGCCACAGCGCTGGCCCCAATTAGCGGGTTTTTAAAAAGTCGGTCTAGTGGGTGAAATCTTTTAGGATTTTTCCCCTCTAAGTACTAACCAGTTCTGTCTTAGGATTTCTCAGGGCGCGCGTGTCTGCGGGTTTGCACGTGTTGGTTCCATCAGCGCCTAAGGGCGCTTGTGAAATGACCCTCTCCTTGGTAGGCAGGGCTTTGGTAAATGCCCCAGGGATGCCTGTGTCCTCTGTCCCCGGTGCTGGGCCATAGCACCCAGTGCCTGATTCACTCATGGAGTTGAGGCTATCCAGGGATCCAAGCCTCCCCCACCCCAGCCACTCAGCAACCCCAGAGAGAGGCCAGGAGGAGAGCTGAGCGCTCACCTGGCCCCTGTCCTGGCAGGTATCTCCTCACCTAAGAAAGGCCCCCTGAAGAGTGTTCTCCCAGCCTCTGCCCCACCAGGCACCCCCCTTCCAGGGGTGGCCCGAGGGTCCCTCCCAGGGGATACCAGCATTCCACGCGCAGGGCCAGGAGCAGCCTGGAGCCCATGTGCAGCTTCATGTCCCTGTTCCGCTGCCAGAGTTGTGTGGCTCTGTGGGGCGAATCGGTGAACTCCTAGAGTGAATTAGGGAACTGCCACGGGCTGGTGGGCTTGCTTGAGGTTCCCCTGCAGGCCAGTGAGGAAGGTGGACAGTGAGGGCGAGGGCACCCCCCAGCGGTTGCTGCCCAGGGCGGAGGCTACTCCAAACTTCAGTCCCAGCCTGCACTGCCAGGGTGACCTGGGGCTCTGTCTGTTCGGCCTCAGTTTTCTCAGCGGTCAAGTGGAAGGAAAGAAACGCCAGGCTCAGCTGCGTGCCAGTGTGGGCCTGGGGCTCCAGGGCGCTGATGGAAATGGAACTGCCCTGTGAGGTGGGAAAAGCCGTGGGAAGCTCAGCCGTGCTGTGGCTGCTGCTGGGGGTCCTTCTCCCAAGGGCAGGAGGACAGGAGAGGGCAGGCTGGCTGGAGCATGCAGACTCTGGTCTCCACACCCTCCCTGTCGCAGTGCAGAGCGTCCCCCTCTTGCCCACTCTGTCCCAGCTGGGAACTGGGAGCCAAACCTACTTGTGGATCACCCTGTCATGCAGATGGGTTCTTGTTCCTGTAAATGCATGCACCCCCAGGGCAGTGGGCGGCTCAGAGTCCCTGGTCACCCAGTCATCATCCACGGAGGGGGGCCCTGCAAGCTGCCTGGACCCCTCTACCAGCTCATCTGCTGGGCGGGGGCTGCTTTGCCTGGGAGAGATTCCCCACCCTCCGACCCAAGCATGAGGCAGGGTTGGGAGAGCATGGCTGGGGCTCCATGTAACCTCCCTTCCTGTTGCTTCACAGGTATTTTGAGTTTTACGAGGGGCCTTTTGAATATAACTCCACGAGATGCCTGGAGCTGAGGCACGAGATCCTGGAAGTGAAGGTGCTGTCCATGTGAGTGTGGCCGCGGTGGGGTGGGACGGGATGGACAGGACAGGGCAGGGCAGGAGGGGACAGGAAGTGTGGTACAGAACCAAGACCAGGCCTCCTTCCCCGGGCTACTGGCGTGTGGGAAGCTCTGCAGAGCTGTGCCTGCTTCATGACAGCCAAATTTGCAAGGTCACCTCTGGTGACCTGGTTGCCGACATCCCTGGCTCAGTTCCCGGCGTCCTTGGCCAGCATCACTGGATGCCTCTGGGGTGGAAATTAAGTGCCCAGGTGCCTCTTACTGAAATGCAGCCCGTGCCTGGCTCCACAGGGTAAGCGCCATCCTCCTGCTATCGACAATCTATGGTTTCATTAGAACTCTTGATTTTCTTTTTAAAGGTCTATTCATTTATTTATTTGAAAGGGAGTGCGACAAAGAGAGAGAGAGAGAGAGATCTTGCATCCACTGGTTCCCTTCCCAGATGGCTTCAACAACCAGCTTTGGGCCAGCTCGCAGCCAGGAGCCTGGAGCTCCTTCTACATCTCCCTCATGGGTGGCAGTGGCCCAAGCACTTGGACCATCCTCCGCTGCCTTCCCAGACCCGTCAGCCGGGAGCTGGATCGGAAGCAGAGCAGCCGGAACTCAAACTGGTGCTCTGATGTGGGATGCCCACACTGCAGGAGGCACATAACCCACTGTCCCACAACTGTGGCCTCAAAAAACTTCTGACTGTGAAACTATTGACACGATGCAGGATCCAACACAGGAGGGTGTGGTGAAGAGCCCCACTCACAGCCGTGGGGTTTTCCTTCTCCCAGGCGACCGAGGTGTCTGTGTGCCTCCTTCCAGAGAGTGTGCGTGTGTGCACAGAGGTGCTTGATGTGGTTTTTACACAAATGGTTAAAAGAACTGCGTTGCTGCCCACCTCTCAACAGGGCGTCACCTGCAGCTCTCCCACAGCCTGGGGAGGAAATGTTGGACGCGTCCCTTCCCTGTAGAATCTCTGTGAACTTGTCAAACCCGTTTGGAGGAATTCACACTGCAGTAATAATGACAGAATCTGTGTGTTATAGAAACGGTTCTATGTGGGTGTGGGGAAATGGCAGCTTATTCAGAGGCAGGCAACACTGGGTGCTTGTACAATAATACTTCCAGAAAGTTCATGGAAGTCAAATTAGTTTATTCTGGTGCCTGACATTTTAAATTCACATATAGGTTTTTTTAATAATATATGTTTTCCATGAACTTTCAAAAAATCTATTTATTTGAGAGGGAGGGAGGGAGAGAGGGAGGAAGGGAGGGAGGGAGAGAGAGAGAGAGAGAGACTAATAGAGCAAGCTTCACCAACAGGTTCACTCCACGATTGCCTGCAGCCACCCAGGCTGGATCAGGGTCAAAGCTGGGGGCGAGGACTGAACACCAGGTCTCGCACGTGGGTGACGTTAACTCAGTTCCTTGAGCCATCATTGCTGTCCCCCCGGGTCTGCTTTGGCAGGAAGCTGCGGTCAGGAACCGGAGCTGGGAATCACACCCAGATACTCTGAGTTGGGATGCGGGCATCTTAACTGCTAGGCTAACTGCCCAGTCTCTTCTGTGAACGCTTAGAAGACCGTTTGTATGGACTCATGGGCCCCTGGACATGAACTCGGGGACCTCTGACCCCAGCCGGCGGACACGGGCCATTTGATGTGATCCCAGGTGGTGTGTGACACGGGAAGGGTGTGGGCAGTCCCAGGGTCCAAAGCTGACTCTGGGCCTTTCCAGCTCTCAATCTTTATACAAATTACGTAACTTCTCTGAGTCTTTCCTTACCTACAAAAATGGGGGTGTTACTAAGCACCCTTGCAGGGCTGTTGTGTGGATTAGCTGATATAACAAGTAGCCCAGCTGTCTGTATAGTAGCACACACTGTAGGTGCTCCGTGAATATTCATGCCTCTCTCTCTCTCTCTCTCTCTCTGTCACCTCTTTCTTTCCTTTTTGGAAGAGCAGCAGCAGCAGCTTTTCTGGGCTGTCACACACAGCCTCCATCAGCTGCGTTGGGAAGCCCCAAGGGTGAGACCAAACGCCCAGCTGCGATGGGCTGCGTGGGTGATGGCCCCCGCACTGCATGGTGGTCTGTGTGCTCTGTCCAGAGATGAATGCAAGAGGCAGTCCCCTCCCATCAGTTCCAAGAGCCCTGGGCTCAGCACACACATTGTGGCCCCTCTCCGTGGTACCCGCAGCCCAGCACGGGAAACTTGACCTTGGCTGGGCTGGAGGGTTTGTCAGGCAAGATGTCCCTGAGGAGAGGGTGCTGGATCTCCCATCTGAAGGGCCATGGAGGATTCCAGATGGAAGGAAGAGTATGTACAATGGCCCAATGCCAGCAGCGAGCCTGGGGACACAGTGACACAGCTAGGGGGGCTGGCAGGGCAGATGGGGAGCCTTATAGTGCAGACCCAGGTCTGGATTTTGTCTTTCCCTGGGGGCCATGGGTATCCAGGGGAGGGTTTCAAGAAATTATTTTTTACCTTTTTTTTTTTTTTTTTTGAGTGGCAGAGAGAGAGAGAGAGAGAGTGAGTTTCCATTTGCTGGTTCACTCCCCCAAATGCCTGTAATGGCCAGGGCTGAGCCAGGCTGAAGTCTGGAACTCAACCTGGGTCTCCCGTGGGGGTGTCAGGGACCCAAGTCCGTGAGCCGTCACCAGCTGCTTCCCAGGGTGTGCGTTAGCAGGAAGCTGGAGTTAGACGTGGAGCTGAGCCCAGGCACTGCCACAGGAGATGTAGGTGTCCCCAGCGACAAGGTCAACTGCTTCACCAAACGCTGCCCCAGGGGAGGGCTGGAAGCAGGCAAGGGGGTGGGGACTGATTGGGGTTTGAAACCCTGCACTGGGCAGGTGCAGTGGCAGAGGCGGCTGCCCAGACGTCACGTCAGGCAGGAGCCACCGTCGTGAGCTCACGAGAGAGCCTGGGTCTCTTCTCCGAGCTCAGCCATCTTGGTAGAGACACCTTGGCGTCTTTACTGTGGAAGCCAGAGCACAGCCATTGAGGACGCAGCTCAGCGTCCTTGTGGTTACCCTGCGGGCTGGCTGGGAAGATCTGAGGACCGCATGCACCAGCTGTGCTTCTGTGTGTGGGACTTCCCAGCCCTTGGCCCGCGCGTTTCCTGTGTGCTGGGCTTGTGCCTGCACCAGTTTGCCAGGGCTGCTGGCACAAAGGACCACAGACAGCGGCTGAAACAGCAGGACCCCCTCCGTCTTCGCCTCATCCTGGAGGCTGGGTATTGGGAGAGCGGATTCTCCTGTCTTCCTGGCGTGGAGGTGGCCTTCTTGTCACTGGGTCCCTGCCACCTGTGTCCTGTCTGTGTTGGAAGCTCCTCTTCCTAGAAGGAAGCATGGTTGGGGACCACGCTCCTGGCCTCATTTTAACCTTTCTTTCCTCTTTGAGGGCCTTTTCTCCAAACACAGCCCCATTCCGAGGTGCTGGGGCTTGAGACAGCAACACGGGCATTTGAGGGGACGCAGTTCAGGCCACTGCAGTGCCCTCTGCAGCTTCCGTCCGGGGCCAGGTTAGGAATGGCCCACCCAGGTCCTAGAGCGCAAACAGTGTAGGTGGTGGTAGACCCTAGTGTGGCGACCGCCTTGTCCCTCTTCACGGCCCACGGGTGGTGCGGTGTGGCCTTAGTTCTCACCTCTGCAGCACTCGGCTGGTGCCCCCCAGCCTAGCTGGGTCCTGCACGGCCTGTCTTCCACGGCAGGTGCTCGCCGTGTGGTCCCTAAGCTCCTGGAAATCTGAGGGAGAGGAGAGAGGAGAGGCCAGGGCTGTTCATGGTGCATGGTGGTGCATGGCGGTGCGTGGTGGTGGTGGGGTGAGCCTGGGAGGTAGTCGGGAGCAGCGAGCCCAGCACCTCCTTGCTAGAGTCCCCAGGCTGAGGTCAGTGGGTCCCCCACATCTACGATCAAACAGCCCCAGAGGCCAGCCTCTGATATGAGTGCCTGTGACAGCATCCGGCCACCCGCGGGCTCCTGGTTCTCCAGCCCAGCACCCTGAGCAGGACTCACGGTGGGACCAGCCCTGAGTCGCCGGGAAGGGTTCAGTTCCTGCCTGTGGCTGGAAGTGGATGGATAGGCAGACGCGCTGGCGTCCCCTCAGGCGCACAGGATGCCAGCTGGTGTCCCGTCCTGGGAGGCGTGTGATTCATCGGGGAGTGATTTGGATCCAAGGAGGCTGAAATCAGTGCTCACAGGCAGTGAGCCGGAAAATTCCCACATGGAAGGTGCCTCGCTCGCCGGCAGCTCTGATGCGGCAGGAATCGCTGTCTGAGGACTCGTTATGAGAAGGCATCGTCGCTAGTTCTTGTGAAAATTATATACTCGATTCTAGTCATTCTAGACCTCTTGGTGTTTAAATGAAAACCCACGGTTGCTGTCTAGATGGGGCCTTTGTCTGGTAACTCCCAGGACTGGCCTCCGCTGCCACCCCGCCCCCCCTTTCTGGGGCTGGGCACTTTATACCAAGCCTGGTGCTGAGGCCAAGAGAGAAGCTGGGAACCCAGCCTGCTGGGCAGGCACGCGCTGGGGCTGGGGGGGTGGGGGGAGGGGACTCTGCCCTGTGACACTGAGCTACACTCCTCTGCCCGGCAGGGGGCTCTGAGGGCAGGGCCCAGGCTCAGGCATCTCTGGGTCTGCCCCACATGTGGGCTCAGGAGCTGTTAGGAAGTGAACGAGTGGACACAGGAAGTGGGTGAGACCTAGCTGCCAACAGAGGAGCCAATGGAAGGAGAGGGGGAGAAAGAAGGGTAAGGAGGCGGCAATCATTCTTCTCTCATTCTCTCGTGTTTTTTTTTTTTTTTTTTTTTTTAAGATATATTTATTTATTTGAAAATCAGAGTTACACAGAGAGAGGAGAGGCAGAGAGAGAGATCTTCCATCCAATGGTTCACTTCCCAATTGGCTGCAATGGCTGGAGCTGGGCTGATCCAAAGCCAGGAGCCAGGAGCTTCTTCCGGGTCTACCACATGCGTGCAGGGGTCCAAGGACTTGGGCCATCTTCTACTGCTTTCCCAGGCCATAGCAGAGAGCTGGATCGGAAGTGGAGCAGCCGGGTGTTGAACTGGTGCCCATGTGGGATGCCGGCGCTTCCTGCCAGGGCCTTAACCCACTGCGCCACAGCGCCGGCCCCTCTGCTCTCATTCTGCTCTTGCATGTGAGAAATCCAGGCAATCACAGAAGCTTCCAAGGGAAGCCCCAGCCCCTGCCCCGCGCCTTCTCCCGCAGCCTGGCCCCTTGCCATGCTCTGCTCTGATGGCCTTTCAGGAAATCATGCAGGCAGCGGTTTCTAGTCTTACTCCTTTTCCCAGGCCCTGTCTTGGTGGGTGTGGATTCCGCTCCCTTGCGTCCCCCCTCCCCAAGTTTCCTCAGTTCAAGGGCATTGCTATGTTTAGTCCTTCTATCTATAGATCGTCTAAATCATCTATTTCTTCTATGAAACCAAATCTAGACAGCGTCTCTCGATCCCGCGCCGGGAGATGAGGCTGCTTAACACTGCCTCTGCCTTGCAGCTCTCCCCACCTGTGTTCGGCATTCGTCATCCCGAGTTTGCTTTCTAAATGTCAAGGCTGATAACGCTGACGTTCTGTTTGCAACCACAACAAGCCTTTTGGGGGGCATGCTCCGGGGGTTGACGATGAGAGTTGAACATTGGCAAACAGTGTTTCCCGTAATTGGTGCAGTGCAGTTATTGTCCGCTCAGGGCCGGGGAGGCACCATGAGTCCATGTTCTGTGGTACGTGTTTTCTCTCCCTTTGTCTGGGGCATCTAGCCATCTTCCCCTGCTTGTACCCTGGGTCTCTCTTATGCCACATTTCTGCTACACACACACACACACACACACACACACACGTGCGCACACACACACACACACACATGCACATGCCTCTCTGTCCATCAGTCTTTTTCTCTAAGGTCTCCTTCCATCCTCTTGTTCCAGCTTGGCCACACTGCTCTTAGTGGGTCACATGGCTCTCATTCCTGAGGCTTCCCTTCTCTGCCTTCACAGGTTGAATTCACCTTTAGGGGACCCATAACTTTCCTTATTTACTCCGTCAGTTTACTTCCACCCATCCTAAAGAAAATTCCCAAGAAGCAATGGGATTGAGAGGTAAGATTTTTGAGTCATTCCATGTCTAAGTAAATTAAAACTTTCCTCTGTGCTTGATGATTGGTTTGGTGGGTTGTTAGATTGCTGGCTTGGTGGGTTGTTGGATGGGCTGGCTAGATGGTAGTTGGATCAATGGTTTATTTATTGGTTTAGTAGGTTCATATATTAGCTGAAAGTCATCTTCCCTTGTGGTGTTGAAGAACTTCTCCACCATCTTCTGGGATCCAGGGGGAACGGTCGTTCTTTCTGAAATGATTCGCCCCGCCCCTGCCCCTGGCAGTTCCAAATGTCCCCGTGGTGTGGCTTAGTGCCCAGTGGGCTCTGCATCTGCAGCATATAACCAAACTCTTGGACACTTTCTCAATCCTCTGTCTTCCTCTCCCTCTTTCTCTGCTTCTTCTTCCTGGTGCCCTTAGGAGTTGTGTACTGGATCTTCCGGATTGTTCTGCTTGCACTTCTACCCCTCAACCTCGTCTTTGCTCTGGCGTGTCCATTCGTGCATCCCCATTCCCTGCCCAGGGGCTCTTTCTTTGTTCTCAGAACAGCCTATTCTCATGTCTAAGGTTGCATTCGCACCTTCAGTGTCTCTGGGGATACCAACTAGAATATTTTAAGTTCTATTTTGTTCTTCCAAGTTTTCTGTCTGCTCAGTTTGCCTGATGATTTATCTTGTTCTGGCTCCTCCAGGTTGACCAGGTGACCCTTGGTTATCTATTTGTAATGAGAAGTTAACAGCTGATAGGAGCTGTGTATCTAAAGGTTTTAAGATGATGCTGGTTCTTTTGCTGCTAGAGTGCCCAGATCTTCGACCTGGGAGTGACACCTTTTTTTTTTTTTTTTTTTTAAGAGAAGAACTGGCACTCTCCTTCCACCCCTCGTCTCCCTCTGCTGGATGTTAAATATTTGGCTGCCCCAGGGGGCGGGATTGACTGCAGGTCCTCTGGGCTGTGCCACCCTGTCCTTTGGTCACCGCCGCTCCCCTTGTTGCAGTCTCTCTTCCACTGAAGGACCCCTTCTTGCCCTTCCACTGGGCGGTGTAGGCCTTTGTTATTCCTCTAGTGTCCGGGGGATGGAGAGCGGTGCCTGGGGTCAGCGCTTCGTCTTTACAGGATCCTTGCCTTCGTGCAGTGATTTATGGAGCCTAGCCACGCGTGCCATTCCCAGTGAATCCCGCCCACCTCTGCACCCACCACAGCAGCTGTCGTAGCAGTCGTACAGGTGAAGCAGCGGGTCCCCGAGAGAGAGCATGGCTTGCCCAAGTTCTCCTTACACATTGACAATGGAGCCAGGGGTCCAAGCTGGGTGTCTGGACTCCGGCCTTGGTCCAGGGTGTGACACGGCATCGGAGGCACCGGGAATAAGGCCTAGATGCTGGTAACAGTTGAGCCTGGGACCCTGGCCTGCCCTGTTGCCAGGGCTATGCTTCCATGATTTTTGAGGCAGTGGCCTATGAGTTGCAAGGATCAGTCAAGGGGAGAGGGAGAGTGGGTGACATTGCATTTCTCTTGCTGAATAAAACCTTAAAAACTTACCATGTCGTCTGGTCTGTTTGAGCCAGTATTCAGAATTCGTGGCAAGAACCCACACAGCTTACTAATATTAATATTCAGAAATATTAACAAACAGGTTTCAGAGTAACAGAGAGAGAGGGAGAGGCTGAGCTCTTCCATCTGCTGGTTCACTTCTCAAATGGCCACAACCGCCAGGGCTGGCCCAGGCCAAATCCAGGAGCCTGGAGCTCCATCTGGGTCTCCCACCGGGTGGCACTTCTGCTTCTTTCCCAGTTGCATTAGCAGGGAGCTGGATTGAGACTCAAACCAGGCATTGCAGGTGGCAGCTTAACCCGCTGCAGCACAATGCTGGTCCCTTTATTGTGTCATCTTATTCAATACTTTTAACACATCTGCAAGTGCAAGAGACTATGCCCATTTCATAGCTGAGAAAATTGAGGCCTGGAGAGGTTCATTCAGCTGCCTGAGATCCCATATGTAGGAGGTACAGCAGGTGGAGCTTGGCCAGACTGGAGCCAAGAGCCAGGAACTCCATCTGGCTCTCCCACATGAGAGCCATCACCTGCTGCCTTCCCAGGGTGTGCATCTGTTATGCCCAGTTCGATTGTTCCCAGAGACCACCAAGGAGCCGATATCGCTGTAAAACACATGAGAGTTTTATTACAGGTCCGGGCCTGGGCTCTCAATGCAGCGGATTTGAATTGAGAGCCCCAACTCTTCAGTTAACAGGGTTTTTATAGGGTTTTTAGAGACATTCTATACATTATAGTACCATTTAGCAAATCATCTCATCATGCGGGAAATTTAAAGGACATCTCTTAGAATTGATTAGCGCATCCAGTGGCGGGAATGGACCTAGTAAAGATGGTTGGATGGCTTTGGGGTTGATGCCTTTTATATTGATTGGCTAAAGTTTATATTGATTGGCTAAAGTATAGGGTCCGAGCTGCTGGGGTGTACGTGCCAAACCTCAGGGTCTCTGGATGTTATCAGTCACCTTAACTGCCCCGAAAAGACAGCTGGAACTTTAGGTATTTCCCTGCTATCTGCTGATTGGTTGTTGCTAGGAGAGTTTATTGCAAGGGGAATTCATTTATTTATTTTTAGGAGCTTCTGGGGTTCAGGGCCTGGTCAGGCCCGAGTGACAAGATGGAGGCCTATTTTAAAACAGTTGCACCTTGCTCCAGGCTCAGGTCTCTCACATCAGCGTGAAGCTGTATTGGAAGTAGAGTGGCTGGGGTTTAAGTCAGGCACTCTGATAGGGGATGTCCCAAGCTGTGACTCACAGTGTTTCGATGGCCCAGGACCTGGGTTTCCTTGTCACCCTGGAGGGTTGGGTGCAGCCAACAGACCTTAGTGCCTGTAGGAGCTTAGCGCCACTGGCTCATGTGCTGGTCGCTGGCTTCTGGAAGCAGCAGCCTGCTGGGCTCCTTAGGACATCAACCAGAGAAGCAGCGTGTGTGGCCGAGAACCTCAGCCACAGAGCTCGGGGGATGAGCGAGCCTCGCCCAGTGGTGATGCGGGCGCCCTCCTTCTGCAGGTGCCCTCCCAAGCGCACAGCTTCTTGGTGTCCAGCTGGAGCTCCCCAGCAGGAGCCTGGTGGCACGGTGCATCGTCAGCCTTCCGGAACAAGCAGGCATGCTGGCTTTGCCTGGGGGGTGTGGGGAGCCTCCATCTTTGGATCTCATGACTTCCTGCAGGCCAGGGTCTTTCCTGGGACTCCCAGAGGCTGAGGTCCCAGAGAATTCTGCAGAACACCCTACAACCCTACAACCATGCTGAAATGACAGGTGCAAGGTGTGCCATCCCCCCCCCCCCCCCAGGAACGATTTCTTACTTGAAAGGCAGAAGAGATAAGGACAGGGGATGGTGACGCAGCCGCTGGAGTGCACACATGGGAGGGAGGGCTTGGGACTACAGTCTGAAAAAGAGGGAAGCCCCTGGGAAGGCAGGTGAGTGCCTGTCCTAACTATCCAAGTTCAATGCACTGACCGCCCGCCAGCCAGCGACTGTTCATGGGAATTTGTGTTGGTCCATTCATGTACTGAGTGTCTCTGTTTTTGTGGGCACTGTCCTAGAAGCAGGGGAGACAGCATTAAAACATCGTAAGTGTGCATCATGATGAATATGCAAATATAGATAGGTCATTTGCAAACTAGCTCCCTGTCCTGTGTGATGTAGGCAGCCCCGTCCCTGAGAGCATGGTGGACTGTGCCCGCGCTGAGCCGTGCAGACAGCCTGCAGCCTGGCCGCGGGTGTTCAGAGAACAGCGCATGTCTCAAGTTCCTCGTGTGTGATTTTTCCATCATTTGGAAACTGTGATCTGCCCTTGAGGAGGGAGAAAGCCGTGGTTATGAGTCCTACTGTGTGCTGCGCACAGTAGGGTGTTTGGCAGGCTAGGGAAGCAGGCGTCTTCCCTCTATAGACAGTTATTCCTGAGAACTGTGTGGAAGAATGTTCTGAGATGTGTCAGGTTTGTTTCATGGTAAGATATGGAGAGGTGGAAATGGCTGTTACACAGGAAGTAGTCTTTATGCTCCCGGATCCCTGGAGGCAGGAGGCATGACACACAGGCCCACATGGGCAGGCACCAGGCAGGAGGCAGGAGGCAGGGGCTTGCTGTGGACTTGGTGGGAAGGACTAGGCAAGGGCTGGTAGTCACCTGTCGGCGCTGGGGTGTAGGAACTGCCTCTGGTTGTCTGATATGCAGCCCTGCGGTGACCCAGGCAGGGGGACAGCGGCTCCCAGATCTCCCAGGTAGAAGGCGTGGTTGAGGGCATGGGCGTGGGTGGGCCCGTTGCCTGTGAAAGGTTTGCTGAAAGGGGGTTCGATTGCCATTTCCAGGAATTAGCAGGGAGCGGGTGCCAGAGCATCAGGAAACAGAAATGAGAAAACTCAATGAATGCAAAGGCCCAGACCACGGTTTGGCCTGTGGGGGAGCAGGAGGGAGTGATGACACTTTGGGGCCCACATTGGGGCGCAGCAAGTTTACTCACCACCCTCGACACCTGTATCAGAGTGTTGGTTCGAGGCCCAGCAGCTCTGCTTCTGATCCTGCTCCCTGCTGATGCACCTGGGAAAACAGCAGCAGATGATCCGAGCACGTGGGGGCCTTGCCAGCCACACAGGACACCTGGATGGAATTCCAGGCTCCTGGCTTTGGCCTGGACCAACCTTGTCCATTTAGGGAATGGACAAAAAGGTGCAAGATTTCTATCTCTCTCTCTCTCTCCCCCCCTCTCTCTCTGCCTTTCAAATACATAAATAAACCTTTGGAGAAAAGAAGGAAGGAAACGCCGATGCGTGGTGCAGCCCCTGTCACGTCTCCATCTCCTCTCCCGCAGGGTGAAGCAGTCGGAGCTGTTCGACAGGTGGAAGAGCCTCCAGATGTGCAAGTGGGCCATGAACATCTCGGAAGCCAACCAGTTCAAGTACCTGCGACTCCTCTGTCCTCCCCTCCTCCTGTGCTCCTCCACCCACCACCTGCTCTGTCTCCGCTGTCCTGCGGGCGGGTGCAGCTGGGACTTTGCTGGGCTTAGGCATTTGGCCAGTGGGAGGTTCTGAGTCCACACGCAGCGGGGGTTGGGCTCTCGCCAGGGGCTTCCCCCATCACAGTCCTCCCTGAACCCTGGCACAGCCCTACCAGGTCGGTGTCGTCTCTGCCAGACGCCTCCCAGCCCTGTGCCGTGGCCTTGTCGTCCCCACCTCCTCTCTCCTGGGGCAGCTCCGCCACCTTCTCAGAGCGCTCAGCTCGGTTATATTTTTAATTGCCCTCTAATCAAAATGTACAGATGAGCTCCTGAGGGAGCTAAGCAGGTAGGAGATGTCCAGAAATTGTTTCCATTAGTGGTAGACCTCATCTCTAACATCCTGTGAGTGCAAAGCAATATTTTAGTGCAACTGGACTTTTTCTTTTATGAGATTTTAGGGTCCTAGCAGTTGTGTCTAAACTGAATTTCGGCAGCACAGGCAGAGTTTCAGGGTACCAAGGAGCTCTCAGAATGAAAGACTTCTCCGGGGAGGCTGGGAACCGTGGGCGTTCTCAAGCGTGTTGTCTTTAGAAGTCATTCGTTCTAGTTTGCTGCAATGCGGGGCTAGGTCTAGAGGCAGTAGTTTTAAGTGGCACCTGTTTAGAAATGTGAATGTTTAAAGTGGCAGCCAGGAGGGAACAGGTGCCACCGACATTTGTGAGACGTGGGAAGCCCAGTCTTGGGCCTGACACTCATTTGCAGGCTCAGCGACCATCACCTAGAACATGAACTTGAGCAAGGGACGGGGAGAGCAGGAAACGAGATCTGTGCGGCAGGTCTGCTCCTCAGCAGTGTTGCCGCGTGCTGAGTGGGAGAGATGGCCTGGGACGGTTGAGGCCTGCGCAGTGAGATGCATGAGGTGCCCTCCAGACCGAGAGTGGGGACAGAAGCCTCAGCTGGTGGGGTTACTCATCTAAGGAAATAATGAGACGACAGGAAGATGATAACCGAGACAGGTATATGATCCAGTGGCAGGGACCACACAGACACATCCAGGGCCTAGAGTGGTTTCCGATGTGGGAAGAGGAGGTAACCTCAGGCCTTGCCAGGCCCTACATGGAAAGAATGTTAAGGCCAGTGGGTTGCCTGCCTTTGCTCTCATTTCAAGCAAGTGGAACACTGATAAGATGCTTAGCTATGGTTGGCAGGACCCTGGTGCGGTTTGGGCATAGGCGTGGGGGTGGGGGTGGGAAGGCAGCAGGAGCTTTGCTGTTCCGGGGACAGAGTCCTGTGATGGAGGCCTCCCCTCACCCCACTGCCCTCGCCGAGGCACGCTGGCATTCTGGTGTGTAGGGCAGTCCATGAGGAGCTTGGTTAGTGTGAGTCAGTCTCCCTCCTCGGGGAGACTCTGCAGTGGGCCAGCAGGATCGAGTTTCTGGCGCAGCGAAGCTGCAAGGGCTGGGTGTGGGTTTGTGATGCTCCCCATGCCCCTGCCTTGCCGGGTGCCTGGCCTCTGCTCTGGAAAGCCTCAGTCACACTCTGAAACCCTACGCTCCCCAAGAAAGATCACTCGCTGCAGCTTGAAGCCAGCTGGGCTGCCCAGGGACCCCTGCGAGAGAGACAGTCAAAAAGAATCCTGTGTATAGCTTTCCTGGCTTTGGCAACCTAGAGGCCAGAGTCAAGAGGGTCGGAGGTGGAAGAGCCATTTTACAGATGAAGAAACTGAGGCCCAGACAGGGGAGACTTGGAGCTCCCCAGCTGGTGGTGACAGAGCAGAAACTAGAATCCAGGCTTGCTGACACCAGGCTGGTGACCCAAGCTTCCATGGCAGTCCTGGGGCGGCTTTCCCCATCTTTTGCTGGTGGCGGAGACTGGCCTCCAGGGCATGGGTGGTCCCTGCCTCCTGGGGCCCTGCACACTGAAGGTGAGCACGCCCTAGCCAGGGGTGGGAAGGTGGCTGGGCGCGCTCTGCCTGCTGCTGCTGTGTTGAGAGGCAGTGGATCCCCGTGGGCTTATAGTAAACTCGTGACGGGAGGGAGCAGTGATCTGTGGCCTTGGTTACATCCAGCACGGTCTGGGGCCAGGGTGCAGGGCTCTGGGTCCCCTGGGCAAGGGGAGCAGGATGAGAGAGGGGTCTGACCCCGTTCCAGAGGCTCCCTGGCGTGCCTGGGGGGATGAATGTGCTGCTGGGTGGGACGCCAGCTGCAGAGTAGAGCAAGACCGGGCTGCCCTGGCCAGGCGGGCTCCCAGCCTCCCTCCCCGGGGGGTTTTGTGGCTTCTTCAAAAGCCTGCATCTGAGCTTTAACCCTTCTGATGCTCACGTCTGAGTGGTTTTGTGATAAAAACCCACACCACAGGACTTTTTCTAAAAAAAAAAATAAATAAATAAGATAAAATAATAAACCCTTGGAAGCTTCTTCAGAAAGCCAAGTTCTACGTCGGACAGGAAGCCAGCCAGTGTCAGCCCACCACCCTGACTCTGTCCCCACTTCCCGAGATCAGTGGCTGAATGATTGGACGTGCACGTTTCTGTTGCCTGCATGTGTCCTGCTCTTGGGGCTCTTGTGTGTACCTTGTCTCGCCAAGGAAGAGCCTGGCCTCCCCAGGGCTGCCAGCTGGGGCCGGATCAATAGGGCAGCAGGAGCGTGTGTCTGGGAAGTAGTGGTGTCCTTGCAGATTTGAGGAAAGCTGGTGGGAGGCATGGCTAACACCACCATGCGCAGGCGCAAGTTGTTGCACACCTGTGAGACTGGCATTGCACAGGATTTTGTCCCTGCCATCAGGGGCTTTGATTGGAGCGTGAGAGGAGATGGGCAGACGATGGTGTGTATGGCTCCCAGTCTGGCTCCGGCCTTCAAGGCCAGTGCGGTCAGTGGGGTGGGGGCAGCTGGAGCCTCCTGGAGACAAACCTGGCTTGGGTCCTGGAAGGGTGGCAACAGCAGAAGCAAGAAGGCCCTGCCTTGGGACAGCAGAGGCAGAGATGCAGGGTGGGTGCGGGCATGGACTAAGTGGTGGGAGAGGCCCTAGCCCCAAGAGCCCTGTGCTTGTGAGACCTGGCCTAGTGTCATCATCTGTCCCGCCTGTCCCCTGCCCTGCAGGTCCACTCTGTCCAGGTGCTGCAATGCCCCTGCCTTCCTCTTCACCACTCAGAAGAACACGCCATTGGGGACGAAGCTCAAGTACGAGGTGGACACCAGCGGCATCTACCACATCAACCAGGAGATTTTCCGCATGTTCCCCAAGGTGCTGCCTGGGGCACCGGGGTCTGGGTGGGGTGAGGGAGCCCACCCAGCCGTGGCCCTCCACGGCCTTGCCCCTGCGTGACTCCTACTCGGCCCCTGCACATCGCATTCTGGTCATTTTCTTCCAAAGCCTCAGTGGCCTTGTCTGTAGCACTGGGGCTCGGATTGGGACAAGTTGGGCTGCTAGAATGTATAAAATATCAGGGACTTCAGATAGACATCTTGTGTCATTCCTTTCTCATTAAAGAAGTCTGGAGGGAGGCCGGTCAGGGCTAGCCTCCTGGTCCTGGAGGCCCACAGAGGAGATCCTGCCCACTTGAACCGTTCAGATCACCAAGGCTCAGGAGCCTGCGCTCAGTGGCCTCACTGCTGCTGCAGACTCTGGGGGAGGGGGCCGGTTGTGGAGGAGGTGTGGCCTCTGACGAGCAGGGAGGTCTGGGGTGTGTGCACGGCTGTGTCTGGGGGAGCTCCAGGCCCTGGGCAGGGCATGGTGGGCCCAGTTTGTAGAAATGCCAAGTGAGGGTGCTGCAGCTGTTTCTGGATGAAATCCAAGCGCCTAGGCTCCCCTGCTTCTAGAGGGAGTGGGGAGGACACCAGGCCCCACATCCACCTGCGTTCTGCCACGGCTGTTGGAGCGTAGCAGGTGTTCTGGGGCTCTGGGGAGGAGCTGCAGGTGAGAGGTGTCACCTGCATCACCGTGCTGGGGTGAGAGGTGTTCTCCCGCATCACCATGCTGGGGGCTCAGAGGCCTGGAACAGAAAGCCTGGTGACAACAGGTGAACTTGGCGCAACACAGCCTGGTTGCAAGCTGTGGACCACCGGGGGCCGACATTCTCTGGGAAGCACAGAGTGAATGGATTAGACCTTGCAAGTCCTGTCATCTCTGTCACAACCACTCTTGTCTGACCTAGCCCAAAGGCACCATAGGCACGGGTCAGCCAGCGAGGGGGGCTGTGTCCGGCCACACTTCATTCTCCCTAGCCCCTGACGTCTCAGGTTTATATAATTTTCACGTGTCACAAAACAGTCTTCCTTGGATTGTTTCCAACCATTTCAAAATCCAAAATCCATTCTTAGCCTGTGGGCCAGGCTGAAACAGGTGGCAGGCCAGATGTGGTGCTTGGGCCAGAGTTTGCCGGTCCCTGAATTAGATCATATCCCTAGCTTCCCCAAAGATAAGTCTATCTTTGGGTTGGTAAAAAATTCAGCTTCCCAGCCTTCTATTCCCCACCCTGGAGACTGATTCTGTGGTTCTGGGCTGAAGCCCAGAAATTTCTATAGCATCCTCAGATCCAACCAATTGCGGATTAAGAATGTTAAAAAAAAAAAAAAATCATGTCAGCATTGAACATGTGCAGGTTTTTTCCCCATGGTTATTCTCTAAGAGATACAGTCTAACAACTATTTCCATAGCATTTACATTGCGTGAGGTGTTATAAGCAACTTAGAGAAGATCTGAAGATTGGCTCATAGGGAGGATGTGCGTAGGTGCTAAGGAAATACTGCACCATGTTATATAAGGGACGCAGCACCTGCAGATTTTGGTACCCGTGGAAGGTGCTGGAACCAGTCTCCCTCGGATACCAAAGGAAGACTGTATCTTCAGAAAATGATCTGGTTCTTCTTGGTTTATTAAAGCTTGGGAAACTCCATACAGAACACAACAAGAATCTGCTCATTTTCCTAGTGATATTTTTATTTTTTTTCCCCTTTGCCTGGTAAAAGTCAGAAAAGTCAAACAGTGCCTTTTCCCCACTGGCTGTGAAATGCCTCCATGGCCCTGTCCTGGCCCTGCGCCTGGCCCTCCAAGGAAGCTGTGCCAGGAGTGACAGTCCCCAAGCCCTCTGTGCACCACCGCCCCCAGGCTGGGCCACCTGGAAGCCCGGGGTGCAGCCCAGGCCCCTGAAGGCTCTGCTGCCTGCGGGGGTGTGCAGGGAGGTAAGCTTCCCAGCAGGCTCCTGGGCATCCTTGAAGGCAGGAACCTCAGGGCCATATCGCAAGGTAACAAGTCTCTTGAACGCCCCTCCCATCTGTGAAGTGGAAAAAATGCAAGGCTGGGGGGCCCCGTGCTAGCAGAGGTGGGCGAGCCTGCAGAGGGGAGAGCCTCAGACAAGGGTGGGGCCCAGGAGGGCACTGACGCTGACGTGTGTGCCTCCCCCAGGACATGCCCTACAACCGGTCGCAGTTTAAGAAGTGCGCCGTGGTGGGCAACGGAGGCATCCTGAAGAACAGCCGCTGCGGGAGGGAGATCAACAGCGCCGACTTTGTCTTCCGGTAACGACTTTGTCTCTTTGTCTTCCTGTAAAGTCATCACCCTGTCACCCTGGAGCTGCGCCTGCCACCTCCACCCTGCGCCCCGCCCCCAGGTGCCACTCCCTCTCAGTGCCCAGTGCCCCCAGGCTGCCCTCAAGGGATTCATCCGACCTCCCCACTCCCACACTCCCTTCATGTCCCCGAACCTATACTTGGAGAGAGTTGTTGCACTCGGGCCTCAGTGTGTACATCTGAAAAATGGGAGTTGTGGAGAGCAAATGGCACAACAGACATGAAGACCCTGAGGACTTGAGGACTGGCAGGCAGTGGGAGGTACAGATCTGTCAGTGTGGGCCTCCGGGCACCTTTCCGGAAGCTCTGGGTAGAACCAGTGTAG
This sequence comes from Oryctolagus cuniculus, assembly GCF_964237555.1. Taxonomy (NCBI): domain Eukaryota; kingdom Metazoa; phylum Chordata; class Mammalia; order Lagomorpha; family Leporidae; genus Oryctolagus; species Oryctolagus cuniculus. The sequence goes on from NC_091441.1 coordinate 30,834,086, forward strand.
CTTCATGACCAGCTCCGATACTGGCTGCCTCCTGGCTTCAATTAATCTGCGGACTGGGCCTTGTATTTCTTCCTGATGTAATTCCTCTCTCTTTTATCTTTGGGGATCCTCGCTTAGATCTTGAGATGGGTTGGAAATATGAGCTGGCAGCTCAGAGGCCTGGGTGGAGCCTGCAGGGGGACCCCATGGTTCGCGGGTACTGTCACTGGACTGCTCAGAGTCGGTGGCAGGGCCGGGTGTGTCCGGGAGGTTTGGTGTGAGTGGAGGTCCTGAAATAGACAGCCCCAGCACATTCGGGGGCCTGGGCCGTGCACTCCCAGCCCTCTGTCTGCAGTGGGGGGAAGCCACGGAGAGCCTGCCCACACTCGCAGAGTATCACCGGCTGTGGGTGGTGTGTGTGACGGACACTGCTCTCTCTGCCCGGAGCCGGCCCGCACACTCCCTGACCCAGGGTTAAGGTTCCTCCACTCGCCGCCCCGGAAGGCAGGGAAGTGCCACTCTGAAAGGGTCTTTCCGGTGCAGCCCCGGTCACCATACGCTGGGCATCACCATCGCCAAGGCACCTGACCCCAAGAAAGTCATCTGGCCCCTCTGTCCCACTTGTTCCACCAGGTTCCTCCCAGGAATCACCGCCTTCTTCCCCGGTGCCCCCATTCCAGACCCCCAGGGAACACGGTGCACGCGCAGGGACCACCTGGGGACACACAGGAGCTTCTGTTTGTAGCCACTGCTGTCCTAACTGCAGGTCGTAATCACTCAGAAGATGAGCTTGGAACGTGAACGAGTGCATGAGCAGATGGGCTCTGTGCTCCCCAGAGCTGAGAGCCGGGGCCGGGGGAGGCTCTGAAGCCAGGCAGCCTGCGGTGGGATTGGGATGGGTGTTTCTTTGGGGGAGCGGCCTGCGCACTCTGCCTCAACTTCCTGAAATGTCAGCTGAGGGTGATAGGACCTGCCCCTTGGAGTTAGTGTGGGGATGAAAGGGGCTAACATATAAAGTCTTCAGACAATGCAGGCATATAATAAGTGTTGTTACAGTAAAAAATGATGTCTTTTTAAAAATAGATTTATTTACTTTGAAAATCAAAGTTGCAGAGAGGGAAGGAAGCGAGAGAGAGAGAAAGAGAGCGCGAGCGAGCTTTCAGCCATTGTTTCACTCCCCAGATGGTTGCAATGGCTGCAGCTGGGCTGGTCTGAAGCCAGGAGCCAGGAGCCTCTTTCAGGTCTCCCACGTGGGTGCAGGGGCCCAAGCACCTGGGCCATCCTCCACTGCTTTCCCAAGCACATTAGCAGGGAGCTGCATCGGAATTGGAGCCGCCGGTACATGAACCAGTGCCCATATAGGATGCTGGCATTGCAGCTCCGAACTGTGGTCTTTGAATGTTCCTTGCATTTCAGAGATGAAAAATAATTTTTTTTGCTAGGATCATATGGCGAGAATTGGGGGTGCAGTTCTGGGCATTGGTCCTTCCTGCTATACCACATCATCTCTCTCTGGCTTAGATCCCCTAACAGTGAGCTTTCTTTTGTCCCACTGCCTGAGGTGTCTTATGGCCCAGAGTTGTTTGCATTTCACTGTCATGGTCATCACAGCAGTGCAGCAGGAGCCTTGCTGAGCTATGCTGTGTGTCTCCCCCAGGGTCCCAGGCTTGTCCATTGTATTGAGGGGCAGGCCCGATGCCTGGCATGGAGCAGAGGACCACCGTCTGATCCCCCACCTGGCTGCCTCTGGGTCCCTCTGCCCATGTGACCACCGTCCCAGCTTGGTCTTCATGCCCTGTCAGCTCCACCCGCAGAAGGACTGACCCCTGCCCTGGGTGCCTTGTCTCTTCTGCAGGTGCAACCTGCCCCCCATCTCGGAGAAGTACACCATGGATGTGGGGGTGAAGACGGACGTGGTCACCGTGAACCCCAGTATCATCACAGAGAGGTCAGTGGCCTTCCTGGAGCTGTGGCTCCCGGGCACTGGAAACAGAGTCCAGGTGCTTTTCCCCTGGGCGGGCTCCACGTGTGAAACACCCACCGGGTTCCAAAGACCGGCTAGGACAAAAAGGATGGGACATCTCTTACTCATTTTTTTAAGACTAATTACATGTTGAAATGATAGTATGTTTTATATATTGGGTTGAATAAAAGAAAAGACTTTCCCCGTTTCTATCTCCTTGTAAAAGGTGCTTCCTGAGACAGTTAACCTTGCATACGTGGCTTGCATCACCCCTTTCTTGGACAGTGCGGGCCTTGGCTACCTGGACATGGGTCAGAGAGCTTTGCAGTGTGTGTCCAGGGCAGGTGGCTCCCTGCCTGGCTGTGTCCAAAAGGAGGCACCCGGGAGAAGCCGTATGTAAAAATCTCAGCTCCCCGCCTGGCTGCCCTCTTGGGGTCTGTCTGGGAGGTTTTAGGGAGGCAGCAGCTAATGCGTTGAAACCCTGGCCCTGGGCAGTCATAGGAGGGGTGGGCAGACAGGCTGTGAAAGCGGCCCAGAGGCCAGGAGCCCCTGTAGAATGGATGGGGCGGGCAGAGGTGTGAGAAAGCCTGGAGGGAAAGCTATGTAAGCTAACTAAAGAGCTGTGTGAGACCCGCTGAGGGCAGGGCTAAGAGGCAGAATTAGAGGCACAACACCGGGGCCGTGGTGGGGGACAGGACAGGGCAGCGATGTGATACCTGCCCCTCCGGGTTCGACTGCCCCCGCCTGCCTGCACCTGCCCAGCGATAGTGGGGCCTCCCTCTCACTGTCCACCCCGCGCAGGTTCCACAAGCTGGAGAAGTGGCGGCGGCCCTTCTACCGCGTGCTGCAGGTGTACGAGAACGCGTCGGTGCTGCTGCCGGCCTTCTACAACACGCGCAACACCGACGTGTCCATCCGCGTCAAATACGTGCTGGACGACTTTGAGTCGCCGCAGGCTGTCTACTACTTCCACCCGCAGTACCTGCTCAACGTGTCGCGCTACTGGCTCAGCCTGGGCGTGCGCGCCAAGCGCATCAGCACCGGCCTCATCCTGGTGACGGCGGCACTCGAGCTGTGCGAAGAGGTGCACCTGTTCGGCTTCTGGGCCTTTCCCATGAACCCCTCGGGGCTCTACATCACCCACCACTACTATGACAATGTCAAGCCCCGCCCCGGCTTCCACGCCATGCCCTCAGAGATCTTCAACTTCCTGCACCTGCACAGCCGCGGCATCCTCCGCGTGCACACGGGCACCTGCAGCTGCTGCTGACCGGGCCGCACCGGGCTGCCCCGCCAACCGGAACTCCGAACCTCCTCTGCCTCCTGGTGGAGCTGGGGACCCCGTGCCGGCGGTCACTCCCTGCGTAGCTCTACTTGGTGCAAGGAGCCTGGGGCTGGGAGGCAGGGCATGGGAGCCTTGGCAGCACCTCCCCTGGCCCCGGGGAGGGGAGGGGAGCCTGCGGCTGGGCCCCGCCCCTGGGATCAGGGGGCCTGGGGACCACAAGTGAATAAAGCACATTTCCACTCAGTTTTAGCATCTGATTGAGCACACACTGCGGTGGCCTTGTGGCAGCCGAAGGAAGACCCTAAGGAGAATGGTGGAGGGAGAGGCAGGACGCTGGTGCACGGGCCAAATGTCCTCAGACTTCCGGGTTCCCCAGTTTTATGCTGAAGACTCAGCTGGGAATTGCTTAGAGGCCAGAGCATTCCAGAAGATAGAGGTGCTCAGCAAGGCCGCGCGGGGACCTACTCACCAAGTCACGCCACCGCCCGAGTTCAGGAAGTGACACCCTGAGAGAGAAGGCCAGCTCAGCCACCAGCTCATCCTCAGACCTGCACGGTCGCGTGCCTCCAGGTTCGCTCCTGCGCTTGCTGTTTGGATGAGAAGGAATCACACACCCATCCAGCCATATGCACTAAGGTTTCCAACTCAACAAGTGCTTAGCAATTTGCTTGCTCTCCCGTCTCCCTGTTTGCAGCGCCATTTGAACCAGGAGTTATTTATATGACGTTCGTGCACGCTGCAGAATCTTGCAGTAGCGTGTTTCTGAATGGGAGCCATCAGCCTTCGGGCTGCAAAGAGCTGACTTGTCGCATGTGGAGCTAGCAGATGGACGCCGGCGTGGTCTCCGACACCAGCACCCCCGAGGCTTCCGCTGTGCGGGCAGGTCCTCCTGTAGTGCTCGCCAGCCGCCTCCACACTCACGGCGCTGCACGGGGCCTGGGCTGGAGGGGCTCACGGGTCATCTCACATCTGAAAGCCATTCCCTCTGCTTGCCCCTGTGTGTTTCCACAGTGACTGCGACCCTGCCTGACACTGCTGGTGAACTGCCTTAGAACTTGGCATTGTGGACTTGTAGACTGTAAGTCTGGGAGGACTTCAGCCCACCTGCCTGTCTGCCTACCTGCTTCCCTTCCCCTCCCCCTCCCTCCCTTGAACATTTCTGGAGAGCCTGTTCTGCTTCCATCGGCCGTGAACTTGGGAAGACCTGATGGCCAAGGAGGGCATCGGCTTTGTCTAACCCAGCTGGAGGACAGGTCATAAACAGCTCGCAGGCCCGCAGGCTGGGTGCTGAGGAGAAGCGAGAGCTGTGGGAATGCAGCAGGCAGAGGGATTGTGCTGCCATCTCAGCCTGAGACAGGAGACAGGAGAGTGGAGGCAGGGCTGCCGGGCTCCCTCTCCAGGGCTCCCGTCTTCACCGGGCCTCTTCCTCCTGGCTTGTGTTACACCGAGCACCTGCTCCACGCGCGGTGCCGTCTGGATGCTGTTCACCTGCAATCTGAGGTCTGGTTCTGGCTGGAAAACTTCAGGCTGCTCCGAGCCTTCACAGACTGCTTTTCTGTACCACAGGGCAGCAGCCGAGGAGATGCAGGGGGCCCAGGACTTGGAAGCCTGGGAAAGCCTGGACCCGTATGGTGCATGGTGAATACCTTCCTGGTCCCCGCCTGTTTCTCCTGTGAAGGGAATCCTGGGACAGATTCCAGTTGACGGAGGTTTCTGGCCGTTGCTCATGGTTAATTGAACCCACTTCTTGATCATGTTGCTGTTCCAGGAGGGGCAGTGTTTGTGGGTAGGTGGGAGCCTTGGCGAGTCGCACACCGGGGTTCCCACTGCTGAGGGTGTGGGCTTGCAGTCTGCCTCAGTCTGGGCCATGGGGTCCGTCCCATGTGGCAGTTTGGCTGAGGGTGGTCGTGGCCAGGCTTACAGTGGTGGGTCTCAGGGCAAGCCCCTTCTCTCCCTCAGGGTCTTAGTTTCTCATCTCTGTAACTAGAGGCTTTGGAAAGACTTCTACAGTCTCCTTTTTAAAACTTCATTCATGACACACGGATCAAGGCCATAAATTATATTTACTGTCACAAGAGTTGGGGTTGGCCATGCATTCCTTCCGTGCCAGTCTGTATGCTGAGCACTTTCCCTTCCTTACGTCCTGTAACCATCCCAAGACCCCTTTCGGAGAGGAGGCTCCCGTTGTACAGGTGAGCAGACTGAGGCTCAGTATGATTCAGGGACTCGTTCATGGTCAGGCAATCAACAAGTGCAATTGCACTCCATCTGTAAAATTCCCCAACGTCTGTTCTCCAAACCTCTGTCTGTCTGAGCTTTCCAGCCAGTGTCACCAGAATGGGACAGGAGGGAGCGTGTGAGAGGCAGATGGCCCTGGGAGGCTGTCAGTCTCTGCCTGTTGGTGCCTCTCTCCAGCCCCGCCCCCTGCAGCAGTACTGACCACCCGCAGTGGTACTGGAGGGGGCACTGAAGCCATCAGTCCATTTTCTCAGGAGATGAGATGACAATGTCAGTGACTTGCCCAGGGCCCCTGGCAGCTGGTGGCTCAGCTGGCGCTTTCAGGCCACATCTGTCTCCTGCAGCCCATTGTTTGCAGGGAAACAGTTGCCAGGGCTCAGAGAGACCCAGGCACTGACTGGAAGCCCTGTGCCGTGTTCCTCCACAGTCCTGTCGTCACCTCCCACTGTGCGGTGCACACCTCTAGTTGAATTCTTATTGGGAAATCAATTCCCGGCAAACAAGCCAGCTGCCATTGCTTTGTATGTGTTAAACCCACCGGTCCAGGCTGGAAGGACAGCAAAACAAGTAAGTGACTCAGTGCTTAGTCAAGCAAAGAGGAAGGTGGCTCAAGGTCAGATGCGCGCTCAGAGGCGATTTCAGCAATAACACCACTGCCACTGCGGCAACTCTGCCACCGCTCACCTGTGCTGCAGAGAGCCGGGGGGCTCAGGGCCCCTGACTGCAGAGTGTGGGTGGGCTGGGGGCAGCACCTTCCTACCAGGTGAGGGAGGGCAGAGTGCTGGCTGGGGGTGATCCGCCAGATATTTATCCTGGGCCCAGTCTGTGCACAAAACGTGGTCTCTACTCATTATGGGGTGTATGGGGATAGATGTTAAGTGAAGGGTCCCCCAAAACCCAGGCGCTCACCTTGCTGAGTGCTAGGAGGCCCAGGCTCCTGGACAGTTGTCTGGGAGAGGAGATGGTGGTGATGATGATGATGTCAACAACAACGACAGTGGTCAGTTCTGAGTCCAAAGGCTGGCAGCCTAGCAATTCTCATTGCTAAGGCAGTGGGTGCTTCTCAGGCCCCATCCTGGACCCCGTGTGCCACTTCCCAGGGTTGACCTCTCTGCTGTCTGACAAACCGTTCTCCGACTGTCTCTCTGAATGCCCCTTCTCAGGCTTCCCTGTTGACCTTCCTGAAGCTGCCTCAAAGTTCTCATCTCCCACTCAGGGCATCCCTGCAGAGGCCTCATCGCTCAAGCATCTCCTGTGCTTGCACCTCAAACCCCTTCCCAGCCAGCGGGTCCTCTCGAGTCTAGAAGCATGAGCTCCGGACATCTGTATCTGCAGGCTTCTCAAACCTCAATGTGTCCTCAAGGGGTACACACTTAAAAGAACAATGTGGACTCAGGGTCTCCTCCCACTGCGTAGTAGTGTGACCTGGGGAGCTTCCAAAGGCCTTGGAGCCTCTGCTTCATCATCTGGAAAATGAGGACAGGACACCAGCCTCACCACCTGTAAGGGTTATGTGAGACAGTGTTGCACGATGCCTAGAACAGCAACTAAACAAACTAGACACCCACAAAGTGCAGGTTCCCCCGCCCAAAACCTGGGTCACTCTTGCATTTTCCTTCTCCTTCACTCTGTGTGCCTGTGTTCACCAAACCTTGCCAGCTTCAATGCTTTCATATTCTCTGAGCTCATTCCCACCCTGCATCTCCTCTGCCACTGCCCTAACTTGGGGCTCATTCTGCTCCCCAAAAAAGCACCTTTTGTGAAGCCCATTGCCTACCCATAGGATAAAGTCCAGAGCCTTTACCAAGCCATGCAGGACATGTGTCCTGCTGGCTCTCTCGCCTTTGCTGAGTCGCTCCTGCCACCTGCAACCACCGCCCAGACTCCTCCAGGCTGTGCCTCTGCACAAGCTATTGAAAGGCTAGAGCAGCCCCCAAGCTCCCACTTGCCTCTTGCCCTTTTTGCAGATGTCAGGTTCTAACCCCTATATCCCCCTTCGGCTGGGCATGTCCTCCTCTGTGCTGCTGTGACCAGCACTGACCCCTATTAGGATGTCCTCAGAGCGCGTGGCGCAAGCGTCCCCATGTCCTTGGTGGGGGAATCTGTTCCCCTGGGAAGGCAGTTTCTAGCTCATCCTTGCGCCTCCAGCACTGGCTCAGAGCCACACGTGGCAGGTACTCCGCATGTGTTTGCTACAGGAATGAGGTCAGTGGTCACCCAAGGAGAGTCCTCTTTTTTGCTGGCTCTGTTCCAGGGAGGCTGAACTGCCTGTGCAGTGGGCACTCACCGGCTGCAGCGCCCAGTCTCTGCCGTCTCCTCTTTGTTTTCCTCCTTTATCATCATCTTGCCCACCTGCATCTTGCTTGCTAACCAGTCATCTTGCTTTCGTGGCAACAGAAGAAGGGGAAGGTTTTCGTTCCTTCCTTCCCTTTCCTACCAGCCACAGAACTGGAGAGAGACGTCAGCATCTTGCATTGCTGGGGCGGAGGTGCTGGCTGGGCTAAGTATACAGGGATTTATCAATGGTGTCTCAGAAGTGAAAGGAAAATGCTATATTTTTTGGCTGAGGAAATAGGAGCTGAGCTTTGCAGGATGTCTGCCCAGGAGAAAGCCAGCAGCTTGGGATTGTTGCCTTGTGGGGAGAAGGTGGTGGCTTGAGCTCCACACACATCTTGGCCTAACCCTGCAGCGGGGGCACCCCTTGGGGAGACCAGCTGTGGCTGATGGGTCAGCAGAGGCGACAAGGGCTGTGTCCAGGCTGTGTCTTCTGTTATTCTTTAGGGATGCGATCACAGGAGGCCAGTCTGTGGAAGCTGACTTCTTCCTGCAAGACATCCTCATAGAGCAGTGTGTCCTTCTCAGAATCACCTGGGCACTTGCTAAATGTCTGGACTCAAGCTGGGGCAGAGGTGGTGGTGCCTGGGAGTCCGCATCCTTGGCCAGGCCCTGACGCACAGTTGCCACCAAGTGAGCAACACTGTCTTGTTTAAAATTCCAGCTGCAGGCGTGACTGGCGGAAGGCTGCAACTCAGGATCTGGCATGGACCCCAGTTTCTGCATTGTCTATGAATATAAAATAGAACGCACTGTTAGACTAGCAACAACAATCAAATGCTTGGGAAGCTATAAGATTTAGAAAATGTGTTGCTCAGCATTAACTCTCTTGTTTTTCTTGTGATAAAATTTACCAACTTGTCACGTGCACATTGCACGTTGCTGTGCAAGCCCTCTCCAGAACTGTTTTCATGTTGCAACACTGAAATGTCAAACCCACTGAGTTCCCTCTGCCCCAGTCCCTGCCAGTCACCATCTTGCTCCCTCTCTGTGACTTCCACCCCCTAAAATCCCTCATATACGTGGCATCAGTCTTTTGGGGACCTGCTTACTGCGTTTAGCATAATGCCCCAAAGACTTCTGAAGTATTAAGGATCCCTTTGGTACAGCATGTTCCCAAATAGCACTAACTGTTTTTAGTGTCCCCGTAGCAGGTAGCGGGATTTTCACTGTTGCCTGGAGCAGCCCCTTGGAGTCTTTTGTGACCTTGACACTTTGCCGGGGTGAGTGCGGGGCTGGTCTCACTTCGCCAGCTGTCCTGCCAATCTTTCCGAAGTCTTTAGATGCTTCCCTCTGCAGCATCCCATTTGCAAACATTTATTTTCGTTTCAAAGAAAAAAAGAAGGAGAATACATCTCACCATGACTTGGCTTCAGGCCACAAAACCCAGAGGCCCGAGACTCGCTCTGCAGTCTGGAGATGGTGCCCCTGGCAGTACAGTCACTCCTTAGCTTCAACCGAACGGCCTGCTCAGCTTGGGGTGAAGGCTCCGTGCCCCTGCAGTTGTGGTTCTCAGCCCCTGTGTGCATGGCACAGTCACCTGCTCTGTGTGTCCACCCTCCCCTGCCCGGAGAACCTGACCCAGCCAGCCTGGGCGTGGGGCCTAGCATCCCTATATGAAAGGCTCTGCGGAAGTAGTTCTGCCAAGTTATCCTGAACGACCTGCTTTAGGGCAGGGATCCACGGCTTGGCTGCACTCTGGAGTCACCGGAAGAGCTGAAGAGATCCTCAGGGGACCCCACCCTGGGCTGTTCTGGTTCCGCCGGTTCCAAACGTCACCTGTGTTATTAGCAGTTTTCGAACTCCGGATGTTTCTAATGTGCTGCCAATCTGGTCGGGCAGTGCTCCACCCCGCCGCAGCGTCTGGCTTGGTGCCGTGGCTGCGGCAGAGCCTTTGTGAGCAGGTGTCCCGATGGTGCGGCGTGGGCCCAGGGACTGCACGTGGAGGGCCTGGCTCTGCCCCGCTGCCTTCTGCTTCCTGGTTGGGGCTTCAGGGCCTCCCCCACCCCTCCCCCTGTATCAGCATTCAGGCCCGAGACTTCAAGGCACTAAACATTTCTTCAGAACATTTTAAACGTCTGAACAAACATGACGACATCTGTGAAAGTAGCAGAGGGTCCTTCTCCGGGGTTAGGAGGCCCGGGGAGGGCCTGAATGCAGGATTCGTGCATGTCTGGGATTGGGATGTGTTTTTGTGATGGTGCCCAGGGGAAGGTTGTTTTATACTGGTCTGAGTGCCACACGGTACCTCTAGCGAGGGTGAGACCTACCTGGCCCACCTGGATGATGCTGGCCCAAGCACCCCGACCCCTACCCCCACCACTGGGGAGACGGGGGCTGCTGTGGCCCTGGGGCTGAGTCCATGCCCACTTCCTCATGCCCTGCCTTTCCCACCTTCCTTTGGGAAAGGCTTGGATTGAAACCAGCTACTTAGTTCCTGCCTCAGTTTCCCTTCCATTGCTCTGCTCCTCCCTTCAAAGATATCCTCAGAGGGAACTTCAGCCCCGTGGCAGCTCAGAATTCCATGCTCAGCCACAAAGCTTGCACGAACCCCCACAGGTCTCGAAGACTTATTAGAAGAGAGGAGACCGGGTCAGCGCCGCAGCTCACTTGGTTAATCCTCCGTCTGCGGCGCTGGCATCCCATATGGGTACCTGGTTCTAGTCCCGGCTGCCCCTCTTCCAGTCCAGCTCTCTGCTGTAGCCCAGGAGGGCAATGGAGGATGGCCCAAGTGCTTGGGCGCCTGCACCTGCATGGGAGACCAGGGAGAGGTGCCTGGCTCCTGGCTTCGGTCAGCACAGTGCCGGCTGTAGTGGCTAATTTGGGGGGTGAACCAACGGAAGGAAGACCTTTCTCTCTGTCTCTCTGTCTCTCTTTCTATAACTCTACCTGTCAAAAAAAAAAAAAAAAAAGAAAAAAGAAAAAAAAAGGAGAGAAGAGACGGTGACTGTTTTACAGGCATGAGGTAAAAGACCCCTTGCTCCCCGCGAGCTCATCCAGCGCCCAGGTGGGAGAAGGTGAGTCGGCGAGCCGGCTGCTGTAAAGCTGTGCAACAAAGACCGAACATTTTCACGAACAGCGAACCTCTCACAGCATTCGCTTTCATGCCCAGTCCTGGTGAACTCGCTTCTGGTCTCTAATAATACAGCAAACCAAGAGAATGCTAACAGGTGCTAGATCTAGCAAGAAGTGGCAGCTAATTGTCCAATTGGGATGGCATGAAAAAGACCCAAACCTCATCCTCTCCGAAAATGCCTGGAGGTCTGTGGCCATGTGCAGGCATTCGGCTGAGGTCCCCCTGCAATGTCCCCCCTGCACAGGGGCACACACGTATCGTTTCGCGAGTGCCGACTTCCAAAAGTGCCGACTTCCGTGTCGGGTCCACTCCAGGATTATTCCCATTCACAAGCACATTCGTCAAAGTCTTGGTGCTTAAAAGATAAGCCCTGGTTCCCTGGAAGTTTGCTGCAGGGAAATCGTTGTCTGGCAGCGTGGCACGGGCACACCCTCTCCTCTGACCATGGGCTTTCTCCTTGACATTGGCCATTTCCTCCTGCTTAGGGATGAAAAGGAGCAGAGGCGGGTGCCGGCTCTCTGCCTTCCCATCTCCAAGGGCCCTGCAGTGCATCTGGGGGCGTGGCCGGGCGCCCTCCCTCCGCACCTCTGGTTCTGCTTGTGGTGTCCCTACTGCATAGGGAGGAGAGGGCGGGGTCTCAGCCAGGACCAGGGTGGGCTTTGCAGAGAATATGGGCATTTGGGAATATGGTTCCTGCATAGGAAAGACGGCCATCTGTCTTCTCACTGAGCTTCACTGTGTCCGGGGGAGGAGAAGAGGGATGGGCCAGATGGCAGTGACCCTACTGCATGGCGGCCCGAGAAGGTGGTGGTGGCATGCCCTCGGGTCACCGAGGATTGGTGGTGGAGGCCTCCGGTGGCCAGGGTGCCCTGTTCTAGCTCCCCTGGTCCTTCCTTCCCGCCGGGGTTGTCAGGCTGATCCAGAGTGTGGTCCAGGCTGGGCTTTAGCCCTGGCCTCATGTTCTGGGCAAGGTCTCTGTGTGTTTGGGGGTAGGGTGGGGCCTGTTTGGTGTTTACTGCTGTCTGGGGACCAAGGCCAGCAGCACTGGGTGGCTGCACCCAAGGGGGCAGGTGGAGAGGAGACTGGACTTGGCAGGGTCTCCCCCAGGGTAGCTCAGAACAAAACAGCACCAGCCCCTGTCCCCGGGGCCCGTTGGGAGGGGGCCGGTGAGCCCCAAGTGGCAGCTTCTACTGGTCACTCTGTCCCCCTGCCCCGTGCAGTGGCCAGCTTCTGAGAGAGACCCTCGCTCACTGTCGCTTTCAGGGGTAGCCGGCCCTCCCCCAGTCTACGGCAGGGGTTGGTGACCTGCAGAGTCCCTTCCCAGCCCAGACTGCCCCCCCCCGAAAGGCGCTGTGTTGTCTGAACTGTGAAACGTGTGCTTATGTCTATAGCTATATATATATTTTCTAAACAAACGCTTCATCTAAGCGTCCAACCGTTGCTCAGTGGAGTCAATCCTCAGCCACCTCCTCCTCAAAGCCAAGACAGCCCCCCGGGAGGAGCAGAGGGGCCCCGGGGGTCCCCGTGCCCTGAGCCTGGCGCCGGCGAGTGGCCTCAGTCCAGGCTTGGGGGAGTTTGTCCCCAAGGGGCCGCGGCACCGACTCAGCCCGCGGCGGCCCCTCCCTCCCTGGTGGCCTCTGCGGGAGCTGTTACTGCGCAGTGTTGCGTGCAGCGCCCCCGCATGGCGCTGGCAGGGTCCTACATGGAAAGCCCCTCCTGCGCCGTCGGAGGCTGCCTCTCCCCGCCCTGCCAGGAGAAGCCATGCCGGGGGGAGGGGGCTGCAGCCGCCAGCTCATTTTTGTGCAAATGTTGCGCTGGGAGTCGGGGCTCCGGCAGCCTCCTGCGCATCCTGAGGCCCTGGCTGTAGAGATGGTGACGTGCTGGCGGTGACGCTCGGCCTGCAAACATCATCAGGGCACTTTGTATCTGTCACTGGGTCTGAAAGGCCTTCAGTTTCTACCCAATAAAACCTATCAAATGGTTCATCTGGCAAAGATTCCTTGGCTTTGAGTATGTGTGTGTGTGTGTGTGTGTGTGTGTGAGAGAGAGAGAGAGAGACTTGCATGTGTGTGTGTGTGAGTCTATGTAGGGGACAGTGTATGTGTGTGAGTGCGTGTATGTGTGTGAGTGTATGTATCTGTGAGTGCATGTATAACACAATGTACATCTGTGTGTGGGTGCATGGATGAGTGTGTGTGTGTGAGCATGGATGAGAGAGAGAGAGTGTGTGTGTATTGGGCTGCACTGGGCTGACAGCAGCTCAGCCCAACGTGGGGATGGGTGCCAGGTGTTACAAGGAGCCCAGGCCCCCCTGGGCATATCTTTGTGCAATGTTGGGGGAACAGGAGGATCAGGAGGCCGTGTGTGTGTGGCAGGAGTGGCCGTCTAACCAGGGGAGTAGAGGGCCCACAGAAAGAACTCAGAGCCCGAATGACCACCAAGTGGAGTGGTATGCTGAGCTGACTGTGCAGGGCGCACGTGGAGAGAGGACCATAGTGCTTATTTATTCAATAAAGATTTCTCAAGTGCACACAGTTTGTCACTCTGTTCATTTGCCAAGTATTTTGTGAGCCTGCGGGAATGAGAGGGAGAGCAAATGCAGGTGTAATGGCTGCATTCATGTAGCCCGGAGGCCGACCAGAGAAGCAGAAGTGATTGAAAAATCTCACAGCTGAATGTTCCCTTAAAAACCAGCGTACGGGCACCCTGGGAGGCTCAGCCAGGCAGCTGTGGCTGGAGGCTGAGCACCATGGAGAGCTCCTCCCGTGGCCAGCAAGAGTAAGTAGGTGGTGTGGTGCTGGTGGGGTTCCTCCGAGCAGAGAGCTGGGGACCCTGAGGAGGGCCAGTGTGGCTCTTGCCAGGGACAAGAGGACATGGAGGGAGATACAGCTGGGGGGCTGCACGGAGGCAGGGCGCCGAGGGGCAGGAGGAAGGCCGCGCTAAGCATGTCCACCTTGATTCTAAGAGAAGTCCCTTGACTTCGGGAGCCAGAGAACACAGTGGGATTGGTTGTGGAAAGGCTCCCCCTGGCTGCAGAGTGGAGGGTGGACCTGCAGGGGCCCACAGCCGGCAGGGAGACCAGGAAGCAGGCTGCTGCTGGCGATGAGGACTGGGGCGAAGGGCGGTGGGAGGATCAAGGGAAGGAGCCAGAGCTGAGGGCTTCGAGGAGATCACTGGAACAAGCAGATGAAATCAACAGATCTGTGCTGGGGGGGGGGGCAGGAGGGAGGCAAGGGCGTGTCAAGGACAGCACTTCCTTAGCCAAGACACAGGCGCCTGAGATCGGACTGCCTGCTGCAGGAGGATCAGCAGGTGCAACAGGACAGGGGTTTGGAAGTCTTAACCAAGGCACCATGCTTCCATGGACCTTGCGTCCCAAAGGAGGCCCTAGACCAGGTACAAAAGTCGCAGGTAAATAGTTGAAGGCCAGTTGCTCTGTCTTTGGGTCCTTCTCGTGCATCAGCAATATAAAAGGGATAACGGAGAATGGATAGGATTATTGATTTTTGTAAAAAATATTTTCATTTCATTTGAAAAGCAAATAACACACACAGAGGCAGACACAGAGACGAGAGAGAGAGAGAATCTTCCAGCCACTGGTTCACTCCTCAAATGCCCACAACAGCCAGGGCTAGGCCAGGCCAAAGCCAGGAGGTGGGAACTCCATGTCGGTCTCCCACGTGAGGGGCCATCACCTGCTACGTCCCAGGGCGTATGTTAGCAGGGACACAGAGGAGCCAGGACTCCAGCCAGGTGATATGGGCTCCAGGTATCTCGAGCAGAAACCTAACTGCTGTTGCCAAATGCCCGCCCCAACATCCTTGATTTTTTTTTTTCCAAAAAAGCACTCCACAGGGAGAACTGTGCTAGGAGTCCCACCCCCAAGGAGGAGGGGTGGGCTTCAGTGCTCCTCCTGACTCCAGACCTAGTGAGAGGGATTCCCCAGGGGCCTTGGATCCCCCACAGTGGAGTCCCAGAGCCCGGGGCCCCACAGTTGCCTGAGGGGCACCGCGCAGCCCAGGCAGCAGAGCTGGGGACAGAGGTCAAAGGGGGTGAGTCCTGGTTGGGGGGAGTGGAAGGGTCCAGGAGGGGTCACTTTCAAAGGGATTTTGCTGAAGAGGGTGACCTGCCAGGGTGGGGGTGACTTGGCGGGGGTGACTCAGGGGTGAGCAGCTGGGGCAGGGGATGAGGTGGGATGCGAAGCTGCAGGTCCGGCAGGGAGGCCCGGTTCACGTCCGGGAGCGTGGATGGAGGGAGCCCACAGGTGTCCCCACCGAGGAGTTAGTGTGGCTCATCTGGGGGGCCCACAGGAGCACCTGGCATCCTCTGGTGGGTAGGAGCAGCCACCCCTTCCCCACGGCAGCAGTCCGGGCCCCTACGGTAGGTTGTGCACGTGCGATGACCCAGTGGCGAGCTCTCCACGCACAGTGTCTGCCACACTTTTAAATCGCCATGCAGGGACCAGGGAGTCACAGGTGTGACCCAGATTTCATCTGGTGAGCAGGGGAGGATCGTGCCCACCGAGCAACAGTAATGGAGCTTACACAGAGTCTGCACAGCCAGAGCGGCACGTGGAAAGCCAGGAACGAGCAAGTGGCAGGGGCCCCGGGGACCTGCGGAAGGTTTCACAGCAGTGTCTGGTGACCAGGTCCTGGGCTGCACGTTGGAACTTGTGAGGCAGAGAAAAGGAACAACAGAATGGAAGAGTTTTGGGAGTGGGGTCAGACGGGGTGGGGTAGGATGCTGGGAACGGAGACAGGGGGCAGGGTAGGATCTAAACAGGGCTCAGTGATTGGGAATTTGTTTTCCAGGGGATGGGCAATGAGGGAAGAGAGTGTCTGTGTTGGTTTTCTGGAAGAGTGATTGTGGCAGGAATGCAGGGAGGCGGGAGAGAGTCGCAGGGCAGCCTGTAGGGGGCGACATCCCCGTGAGACGCTTGGGAGGTGAGAACCAAGGTAGCTCCCCCCCTCCCCCCGTCCCCCAAGGAGAGAGGAGTCTCTCTCAAACACGTGGTCTACGTGTTTGCCCATTGGGATGGTTAGGGGCGTGGGGTATGGGTGTTTTTCAAAAGATTTATTTATTTGAAATAATTAGAGAGAGCATGAGAGAGAGAGAGAGAGAGAGGTCCTCCATCCCCTGGTTCATTCTCCAAATGGCCATAATGATGGAGGCTGGGCCAGGAGCGTCATTGAGGTCTCCCATGTGGGTGGCAGGGG
Organism: Oryctolagus cuniculus; assembly: GCF_964237555.1. NCBI lineage: Eukaryota > Metazoa > Chordata > Mammalia > Lagomorpha > Leporidae > Oryctolagus > Oryctolagus cuniculus. Next base: position 30,850,177 of record NC_091441.1, read on the forward strand.
CCCAAACACTTGGGCCATCTTCCACTGCTTTCCCAGGTGCATTAGCAGGGAGCTGGATCAGAAGTGGAGCGGCCGGGACTCTAACTGGTGCCTATATGAGATGCTGGTGAACCCTTGCACTACGCCAGCCCCAGCTGGGTGTATTTTTGATGGGGACATTTAGGCCACTCAGGAAGAGGTGTGGGCCTGGTGGAAATGGGATGGATGGAGCCAGAGTGGTTGGTGAATGGGGAGTGAAGGGGGAGGGGGACGTAGACAAGAGAGTCTGCAGGCCTGCAGCAAAGGGGCAGGGTTTTGTCGCACGGGCATGAAGCCACTGGGGCTATAAGGCGGCATTGAACCCAGTTTTGACTGGAATCCCTCTGGCTGCTCTGAGCAGGGTGAGGTGGAGAGGTAGTGGTGGCTGGGGCCTGCTCTCCCTGTACTCCAAGTGGGCGGAGACGGCTCCAGGGTCTGCCCCCCCACCGGCGGCTGTGGGAATAAACATCTCTGTGAAAACAGGAAAACCCTCAACTTCGTAACTGCATACCCTTGGCTCCTGGAGTGGGAGATGGCGCATTCAGAGAGAGCAGAGCAGCCGGTTCAGGGACACAGGGTGAGCGGGAGCCACAGGTGCAGCGGGAGCTGCGGGGCCCCACGCTTAGACGCGCTGCCCACGTGGCCACTTACTGCTGCCTGAGAACCGCAGCCCTCTGCTAGGCCCTGGGGCACACAGGGCTTCCTGGGAGGAACTGCCGTCTGCGGAGAGAAGACACCTTTCTCATGTCGCTCTACAGAGCCTCCTGCAAAAGCCTTCCTGGTTCTGGACGCCGGGCTTGGCTGCTGCTGCTGCTTTGTTTGGCCAAAAATGTTAGCAGAAGTGGAGCAAGTCAAGGTGCCTGAGGCAAGGTTTCTTGCCCCTCGTTTCGGCCACGACCACAGCCACGGCCATGGCCACGGCCACGAGGGGGCACTTTCCCTGGGCGGCTGCTGCTCCTTCAGCCTGGCCCATAACTGATCCATGCAGAGCAGAGCGGCCCCAGCAAAGGTCAGCCGGCCCTGTAGCCTGATGCCCAGCCGCCGGCTGAGCCCTGCACAGATGCGTCACCCAGCCCAGCCTGAGACACGCGAGAAGCGTCGCTTATGCCCCAGGGATCTCTGTGCGTGGCTGATGCAGAAATGCATGCAGCAGGTCCAGTGTCAGAGTGAACAGAGGCTGTGGAGGGACAGCACCGGGCCTGTCTAACACCTGCACGGGGGGAGGAGTTCTCCCAGGAGGAGCTGGCCACCCAGCATTCGAATCATCTCCCGTAGTTGGAGAAGAGCAGAGGTCCTGAAATAGAAACCGCAGTGACTCCTTTTCCCAGCCTCCTTTGCATCCGGGGTGTGCACTGACCTAGGCTCAGCCCCTCAGGGGCCCAAGTGCCAGCCAGACTGAGCAGGCAGAAGGCAGCAGAGGGCCAGGGAGCAGCTGTGCCTGTGCAGTTGCAGCCGGCGCTGGAGCGTGGAGGTGCCGCATGCACGCCCTGGCCCTGGAGGGGGGGCGGGTGGCAGTGGAGTCCACTCCCTTGCCCAGGCCGTGTCCCCAGGGTGCAGCCTCTGAGCGTGTGTGGGTCCTGGGCCTTTAGATCTCCCTCGCCGACTTTTACATGGATCCGCTTTTTTCTACTTAAAAGTAGTCTTGCTTTCTGCTGCCTGCCATCCAGAATCCTGGCTGGTGGGAGATGCAGTGGCCTGGGTGCACGAGTGAACGATTTGGAACCGGGAGGGACGTGAGTCAAGCCATGCGGCCGCAGGAGAACGTGTCTGGAGGAGGAGACAGGCGCTGAGCGCAGTTTGCACCTGTCTGGGCCTGCAAGTGGCCAGCGGAACGAATGGAACAAATGGACCCTTCCCTGTCATCAGAGGGTCGGGGCCCAGCCAGCGCCCTGCCTGGCCTTTATGTTCTCACTGGTACACAACAGACCGGGGAGAATCCAGTGGCAGTGGCGGCACAATCATTTGGGACCGCTAACTACCCTGGGCAGGGCAGGGCCTCATGCTAAGCCTGGATGGGTGTGTGTGTGTGTGTGTGTGTCTGACTGCTGCTGAGGCCTCCTCCCACCTCTCCTCAAATCCAGACCCTGGCCCTGCCCGGGGCTGGCAGGTGGCCTGCAAAGCACACCCTGGGGACTGTTCCCCAGGCAGCCCCCTGCAGGCTCCCCACTCTACGGACCTGCGGTGGGTGTCCAGTCAGTGGTGAGGCTGCACCCTGGGCTGGGCCCACGTGGGCAGTCACGTGAGGCTGGAAAGGTGGCAGGCCAGAGACAGGAGGAGCCTGTTGTCCACCCCTGCCCCCAGGCTCGCCTCTGGCAACCGCTGTATGCTTTACCTTTTACCATTCTATAGTTTTATCTTTTCAAGAATGTTCCAGAAGCATCGTCACAGAGTATGTGGGTTTTCTTTCTGTGTTCTTTCCCTTAGCACGATTCTTCGGGGAGACTCACGCAGGTGGGGGTGTGCGTACCCCTCCTTCCTTTGTCCCAGGAAGTATTCCACTGGGCACGTGCGCCTCCATTTGCTTGTCCACTGGTGGTGGATGGACATCTCGGGTGTGTCCAGCTCGGCTGTGAACTCTCGCCTGCAGATCTTGGGCGACCATCCACTCTCCTTTCTCGGTAAGTTCCTGGGTGGAGTTTCTAGGTGTGTGTGTGTGGGGGAGGGGTATTTGCTTAGCTTCATGAGAGTCTGCTGCTTCCAAGTGGCCATACCACTTCACACTCCCAGCAGCAGCACGAGGCCTCCAGACCCTCTGTGTCCCTATTAACATTTGCTATGGTTCTGGAGTCTGCTTTTGTACTAAATCCTAACGCTATGGGCTTCTCTAAAAACATGTTTAGTTTTTGAAAAAAAAATTGCAGTAAATACTTTGATTTATTCATTTATTAATTTACTTAAGTGAGCCCTTTATGGTTTTCTCTGAACAGATCTTCATGCAAAATGATTTTTCCTAGGTAACGTCTTAGTAATGTTTAAGGCCCCTTCCAGCGGAACGCATTACCAGGGGTCAAACCACATGGCACCAGCAGAGGGCGCACGTCACTCACCGTTAAACTTCAGTCCTCGTGCAAACTCGAAGCTGACGCCAGGGGCGTCGGTCCGCAGAATCGGGCAGAGGTGAGTTTGGTCTTTCCTGGGTGACTTTGTTCCGCAGAGCAGGGCGGGAACCAAGCTGTCCAGGAAGGTGCGAGCTGTCTGCTGCGCAGATGCTCCCCACCGTGTCTGGTGATCAGCCTTCTCCCACCGGAATCGCCCTGCCGTGGCTCCTCTGGCTCAAAGCGCAGAGGGCAGGAGAGGCCTGGGAAGCTGCGGTTCCCTACTCAAATGCGAGGCAGTCAGCATCCGCGCGGCTGCAGGTTCCAATCACCTTGGACTTTAGAGAACTCCCAGGCTGCACGCCCGAATCTCTGGCGGGAAAGACCAGACACCTGCATTTAAAACTCCCCAGGGGATTCCAGCGTGCAGCTGGGGTCCGCTTTCCCATTGGTCCAGGTGAGTGAGTGCGCCCGGATGGGCTAGGCAGGTGCCCACGGTCACCAAATGTTAGTACAAATAAAATCCCCTGGGGGCAGGAGGGGTTGTTGACCACGTAGATTGCGACGGTTCCTGCTGGGAGAGTCTGATCCAGGGCCAGGAGACACTGACTTCGACCAAGAAGAGCCCCGAAACAGTAGGCGAGGTAAGGGCAGGGCTCCCAGGGTGCACTCGGTGAGCTGAGTTACGGGCAGGGAGACCTGGCCAGGGCAGCGAGTTGGGAGGAGCCGGGGGAAAGGCTTATGCTCCCGGCCAGCTCCCCTCCCTTCCGAGTTCTGCCTCAGGCTGGGGGCCCTGCTGATCTGGGTGTTGCTACAGAGCCTGGAGCTGGCTGGGTGGCCTGTTAGGGTCTTCTCAGCACAGCTGGTCGGCTTGGACCTGCCACCCAGAGCCACAGCCAGTCCCACAGCGTGAGGGCTGCTGGCGGGGCCCCTGCTGCACGCTGGCAGGTGGTGCTACCCGGTCCTCACTTGAGCATTCCCAGGTGGCACACGGGGTCTCAATCTCCTCTGGGGACTGGGAGGGAAGCTGCCTTTCACAGCCTCCACCCCTGTAGCCACACAGGGGAGTCTGGGGTTTGCGCCACGAGGCCACTCCCAGAGACCCTCGAGACGTCGGCTGCTGCGGGCTGAAGGTGCTCCACTGGCATCCATTCTGGAACATTCACCCGCGCGTCTCTCCTGCCCACCCTGTCTTCCTTCCAGATCTTGTTTTCACAGCTGCACCTTAGGTCTGCTTGCAGTTTGTTCATGCGTGTGTGCATACGTTCACGGAGCAAGTACTGACCGAAGCCCACCCCGTATTGCAGGTGTTGGGGACGTCGCAGTGAACGGGGGACAGGGCCCCTGCTCTCACAGAGCTCACCGGTGGGGTGAGACTGTGCTCCCAGGCAGCCATTCAGCTGTCCCCACAAGGCCTCTGATGGGCTGCTGGGGGCTGGGCCTGTATCGGGCAGGGGGCACAGGGGCTGGCCCTCGCCTGAGGGCTAGCTGCGGGTGGGTTTCTGGAACAGCTGGAGATGATGCCAGACCTGGCGTAGACCTGTGGCTGGCTCCCGGATGGCTGCTTTCTCCCGGCACCTCCTGGGGCAGGAGGGCCAAGGCGGCTCAGCTGGGCCCTCTTTTCTAAGAGGCTCCACCCCTCTTGACCTGACCACCGGCCAAAGGCCCACGTCCCTAAACCACGGCCTCAGGGAAGGTTTCAGGTCTGCATTTAGGGTCGCACCTGTGTCCCAGGGGCCTCTGCTTCCTGAGCACTTTAGGCATTAGTGGATCCTTATCCTCCATTTCTGGATGGCAGAACAGAGGCGTGGTCTCAGGCAATCAGCCAGGAGGGAGTAGGGTCTGCTGGCTCTGCTTGAGAGCCCTGGGCTATAAGGACAGAGGAGGGGACTTGTGTCAGGATTCACATGGCAATCTTACAGCTGGGGCTGTAGAAATCTTAATGGAATTGTAACAAGACAGGGGAGGAGGAGGGGGCTCTCAGATGCTTGCGGGAGGGCGGGGAGGAGCCTTAGGTGGCTCTCAGCTCTCACAGTCTCCCGGTGGGGGAAAGTCTGGAGGGGGTTGATCTAAGGGCTTTCACTATTTCACCTGAAAGTGCAGAGAGCAACGTGGGTAAACTGAGGCTTCTCATTGCGACAGCTGGGGAACCCTCTCTGTCTGGAGGGCCCAGGGCTTCAGCCTGCCATGCTCAGCCAATGCTCTGGGGGCCATCCTAGCACTAGGGAGAAGTGAGAACCCTGCCTGCTGGTAAGGCGATCAGAGCTCATGAATAATGGAGAGAAACGGAGGCCTGGAGTCCTGGGTGCTGGGCTGCCCCCAGGGCCCTCAGGGGCTGTGGGACAGGAGACAGGGGTGCTCCTGGGTAGGGGGCCCCACCTACCCCCTGGGGGGGGTGCCTGGAGGGGTCCCAGGTGGGCAGTGGATGCTGACAGCTCCACATCACCCGGAGTCCAGGTCAGGAGATGGGAGCAGTGGGGCAGGCTGGGGAGGAGGCAGGACAGCCTGCTCCCAGTGCCCATGAATAAGTGATGGAGCCCGAGGAGGGGCAGAGGGGAGGGAGGGGCCGGGGCCAGGGAGCCGGGAGGGGAGGCAGTGAGGGGAAGAGAGCAGCAGTGCTCCAGGACGGGACCCCAGGGAGGCCAGTGGCTGTGACGCAGCGCGAAGTGCCGCCCAGGGAGTGAGGTGCGGGGAGCAGGGCACGGGGCGCTCGCGAGGGGCGGGCCCGGGCCGCAGGCACCATGATGCCCCAGAAGAAGAAGAGGAGAAAGAAGGACATCGACTTTCTGGCACTGTACGAGGAGGAGCTGCTGAACTACGCCTCGGAGGACGACGAGGAGGAGCTGGAGCACGACTACTACAAGGCCAGGGGTGCGACCGGGCCCGGGCAGGCGGGGGCTGCCAGGGCCGGGCCCTCCCTGGGGGCCTCACCCCCTTCCCACTGATGACCACCCCCCCACCCCGCCCCGGGAGTGAGCAGGGCGGGCGTGTGCTCGGGTCCCCATGGCACGGAGAGGCCAGGCACCCAGCCCTTCGGCACAGAGTCTGGGCAGGATGGAAGGTGCTGGAAGTGCAGGCCTCCACCTTCTCCACCCCCTGAACATCCCGGGAGCCTCCTACTCCATTGTGTGTCCAGCACAGGCGGCAGCTGCAGCCCACCCCGGCCAGTGAGCAGGGAACTGGGGCTTTTTGGGAAGATAGGAGAGCACTTGGCTGTCGCTCCCCCTCTTCGTGGAGGAACGACACAGGACCCTGCGCTGTTCTTTCGTCTGCTCGGCCCTCCCCGGGTTTGCTGCTGGTTCTTCCCGGGTTGGCTACTGTCCCTTCCACCTCCGTGGAAGGGCGGTTCCCCCTGCCACATTCCCCACTTCCGCAGGGGAGTGGCACACCGCCGGCCGGCTCTCTGGGGGGCTGCACGGGTGTTCCTTCAGATGTTCCCCTTAGATGTTCCTGGTGCATGCCGTCTCTCTCCTCCTTTATAGTCCTCCTCCGCCAATCCCAACTCGGCTGCCCACACGCCGAGTACGCTGCTCTCCAATCAGGAGCAAGTCCTACAGTTAATTGGTTGAACTGGAGGCAGCTGTGCGGAAGCTGTTTACTTCTCTCCCAGCGCCATATTGTGGGAGAGCAGATGCATAGAATAAGTCTTAATTCCAGTAACTTAGTCTAGTCCGAGCTGCTCCCCACAGAGGAGAGCAGATGCATAGAATAAGTCTTAATTCCAGTAACTTAGTCTAGTCCGAGCTGCTCCCCACAGATCCCCCTTTCTTTTTATTTTTTTGGCGTTGATACGCGCCTGTCTTCGGTGTCCCGCAGCACACACTCTGCTCTACTTGCTAGAGTTGCCACAGGCTCTTACAAGTCCTATCCATCAGGCAAACCGAATCCGGGTCCTCTCTTCGCCATGTTGTGAGGAGGTTTTTAGGCGCTGATGCGTGCCTGTGTTCGGTGCCCTGCAGCGCATGCTCTGCTCTGCCCGCAGGGGCTTACAAAACCTATCAGGCAAACCGAATCCAAGCCTTCTCATTGCCTTATTGTGGGGGAGACTTATTAGTGTTGGTTCGTGCCTATCTTCGGTGACCTGCAGCTCATACTCTGGTCGAGCTGCTTGCTGGCGCTTACCGCCTTAATTCAGGCAGACCGAATCCAAGCTTAATATTGTTGTATTGTGGGGAAGCCTTACTGATGTTAATTCGTGCCTGTCTTCGGTGACCTGCGGCGCATAAGCTGCTAGCTGCCCGCAGGTGCTCATCGCCTCACTTGATTAGGCAGACCGAATCCAAGCTCTCACATTGCAGTGTTGTAGGGAGGCCTTTTTATTTCTCTATTTCTCTATCTCCGGGTATTCCTATTTCTCCCATTTTACTTCTATCTTCCAGCATTCCTATTTCTCTCACTTTACTTCTAAACTTCTGTTTCTCTTATCCCTGCGGCTTTCCGGCACCTCGCCCCGCCGGCGGGTTCCCGGCTCTGCGCCGCTTCAGCCCGCGCGCCTCTCTCATCTGCGCAGCTTCCCGGCTTTGCGCGGCTCGGCTTCGCGCGCTCCGCGGTCTCCACGCTTAACCCTTTCGCGTCTGAACCACGGCCTACGCCAGCCCCGTTCCCTATCTATTCACGCCCCGTGCTCTCTCTGCACGCGGCGGCCTCCGCGAGTAACACAGCGTAGCTTACGTGTCCGCCACTAGCATTCAATCTAAGTTCCCCGGGCTAGCCTGGCGAATTCAACCCAGCGTACGTCTCCGCCCCACGGTTTGGCTTCCCGTCCTTTGCTCCCCGGGCTAATCAGACGGATCCCAACCTGGCTCACGTTTCAGCTTCTGGTTTCAACTTTTCGCCCCCTATTCCCGGGCTAACTTGAGAATCCCAAAGTGGCTTTCGTGTCCGCCTTGGCCTGCCCCCCGCGGCTTCAATTTCCCTAACATTTTTCTCTACCCGGTATGTTTCCCCAAGCTTTCCTCCAACGATATTCCTCCCTCATTTCTCCTGGCCTCTCCCCACAGTCCGCGTCCGAGTCTGTTTGTTCTAGCTTTCACTTTCACTTTCGACCTTAGAGATTTCTCCCAGCTTCCCCCCGTAGTCCGTATCCGAATCTATGCCTAGGCTTTCAATAGCTTCTTCCGGCACCCTTTTCGTCCGGCTTTTCCCTAGGCTGTTTGCTAGTTTCTCTCTCCGATATTTTCCCTAGTTCTTCCCGTTTCTTCCCTCCTAAGTTTCATATCCGTCCTAAGTTTCCTATCCGAGTCACGGCACCATTATGTCGCTCCCCCTCTTCGTGGAGGAGCAACACTTGGCCATCTGGGCCCTGGGACTTTGCCCCAGTCTCTTCCTCTGGGATTTGAATGGCTCTGCCTTCTCGCCTGGACCAGGCAGGGAACCAATTTTGGCCCGAGGAGGTTTTTGGTTTCCTGAAAGTGTTGTGAATATTTCCTCTGTGAATACCTACAGGTCTCGAACTTTGGTTTTGTTTTATTTGTTTGTTTGTTTGAAAGGCAGAGTGAGGGAGGGAGGAGGAGGAGAGAGAGATATCTTCCACCTGCTAGTTCACTCCCTCAAATACCTGCAACGGTCAGGGCTGGGCCAGGCTGAAGCTGGGAACCCAAACTCCATCCGGGTCTCCCACACGGGTTGCAGGGGCCCGAGTTCTTGGGTTGTCTTGTGTTGTTTTCCAAGGTGCATTAGCAGGGACTCGAACAGGCACCCTAGGGGATGCCAGGGTCATAAGCAGTGGCTTAACCAGCTGTGCCACAAAGCCAGCCCTGAATTTACAGTTCACTCCCTATCACCGTGCTGCCTGCCAGGCCCCCGAAGGCATTTACATTCTCTGCGCTTTCTCCAAAGTGGCTGCTTACAGGAGTGCATCCCGTCACTCACTCACTCATTCAGCAAATGCTCTCTGAATGCCCGCACTGTGCCTGTCTGTCACCCTCTTTCTTCCTTTTCTCATCCCAGCACTGCCCGCACAGCTCTGCTCCTCCCTTTGTGAGTTCCTGCATCAAGTTCAGTGCTTAGTCCAAGGTTGCATGCAGCTTGGTGGTGGTGGTGGTGGGGGGTGGCCTCATGGCCTCAGCCAAACTAAACTCCATGGGGGCCAGGCTGTGCTGTACTTGGCCTTAGTCCCTGCCACCCAGCCCCCAGCACAGACCTGGGCTCAGCTGTGGCCCCAGGAGGGCTGTGACTCAGGGAAGGGCCCTCGCACCAGGTACAGTGTCCTGGGCGTCTCCTGGGGTGGCATTGGGGGCTGTGATGGAGAAAGGGGGATGGCACAAGGGAGGTGGGAGGTGGGGCTGCCTTCTCCCCCACACCTGCTCTGGCCTGTCATGTGGGGGGAGGGGCAGGCACTCTCACTTCCGGAGTGATTCTCCAGGTGAGAACCTGCCAGAACCTCTCACAGCTGGCGCCCCGCCCACTTATGTTCTGGGGGACCATAAGGGTCCCCCTCCTTTGTGCCTCCATGAAGGCCTTTTAGTTTCTTTTTTGCATCTGCTTCTCAGCGGCCCTAGGAACACTCAGGGTCACACGATGAGTCCCAATTCCCAGGTTAAGGGCTGAGGCTCCCACATAAAATGGCTTCATAAGGTCCCAACCAGGAGTCAGGAAATGAACTAGAAAAACCCTTCCCAAGCTAAGACCCCACCCCTCCCATTTCATCTCCTAGTGCTGCCCAATATTACAATGCGCTGTGCCTCAGGCCCTACATAGCATTTTATTCACATTAACCACCTCCATCCTCGCAGGAACCCGGAGAGGCAGGTCAGGTTGTAATTATCCTCTTGTTACAGGTGAGGAACCCAAGGCACAGAGAGGCTAAGGGACTTGCCCAAGGTCACACAGCTAGTGAGTAGCAGGGTGGGGGTGTGACTCTAGCACAGTAACAATAGCCGGAGAAGAGCAAGCCCATGTGGGCACCCCTCTGACACAGAGGCACTGCACAGCGTGGGTGACCCAGTGATGACCACAGCAGTCACCTGTCCATTCTGGAGCAGCCGGTCTCCCACTCCCTTGAGCCCTGAGGGTAGCGTTTCATGGAGCCTTGTGGGGGAGTGTGATGGGGGAGAAGTGGGGACAAGGAGAAAGTCGCACCTCTGGCTGTGCTGCCCCGTTCGCCAGTGGCCAGGGGGAAGACAGCGGCTCCTCCAGGAGTCTTGTCTCCTGCCTGGGGCCCGTGAAGGAAAGACGGCACCTGATGCTGCAGCCTGAGAACAGGAGGGACCTCAGACCCAGCCTGCGCGGGCTGCCAGCCCCAGGCACATCCCCTCTCACCTCCCAGCAGGGCCCACCCCGCAGCTCTTGGGATGCAATTTCCCAAGGCCGCCTCCTTGGGGATCTTGTGAGAGGTGGTGAGTGCTGTGGCGATGGTGGGCATTGTGTTGATGGTGATGATGACGAGGTGGGCACCACTCGTGGAATGTGTAACTCTTTATGCAGCTGTGGAAGATCATCTGCAAGATCCCCCGGGGTGGAAAGGCAAGGTCAATGCGTGTGCAGACCGAGGACCTTGTGTCTGACTCACTCCTTGCTGCGGTCCTTGGTGGCAGAAATTACCTTTCTTTAGAGATGAAGACACAGAGGCTTAGTTGAAACCACATAGGCTGTGGTGACAGAGTTGGGATCCTGTGCACATCCTGTGTCCACTTTCCAGTTTTACTGAGGTGTAATTGATTGACAATAAAACACACCTATTTTCAAAGTCCTGTTTGACGCATGTTAGCGCCACGTCATCACAGGTGGATCAGTATGGGTGCTGGGACATCTGTGTTACATGCGAGCATCCATGTCATCCCCAAAGGGTCCCTGTGTCCCCTCCCTGGCGGTTTCCCTACTCCCAACCCCAGGCAGCCTCTCTACCACCTTCTATTAAGATAGATTAAGTCTGCCTTTTCTAGAGTTTCACAAACATGGTGTGTGGAGTATGCAGTGGTTTGTGTCCGGCTGGGAGGTCCATCTGTAATGAAGGTGTCAGCAGCTCATAGCTTTTTATTGCCGAGTACTCACACAAACTAATAGCACGCTGCCTTTTGTACATCCATTCACCTGCTGATGGACAGTTGGACTATTTCCAGCTTGGGTCTATTTGGAATACAGCCACTATAAACACTGTGCTTCTAGGTCTTTGTGAGGACACATTTCCACCTCTCCTGGGTCCAACACCTAAAAGTGGACTTTTCAGGCCTTCTGTTACGTGTACTTTTGTCTTTTTAAGAAGTTGTTGCCATTATGGAAAATCATGTGGTCGCTCTGTCTTCTCATTGATTTGTGTGAATCCTTTGTATTGTAGGGTCCTTTGTGAGATACATACATCCTGAGTCTCATCTCCTACTCAGTGGCCTTTTCATTATCTTGATGGTCTTAATTTTAATGAAGCCCAATTTATCAGGAGCTTGATGGCTAGCACCTATGTAGGAAGTGGCCGTGTACCTGGGAATCAACAATCGAGGTCATTCCTAATCCCTCTCCTGCACGCCAGACCCCTTCTCTCCACACCAAGCATTCCCAGGCCTCTCTATTGTCTCTCATGCAAGATCTGTGCTGACACCGTGCAGGGCCTGAGCTGGGCTTGTGCCCCTGTTCTCCGCTCCCTAATCTGTGAAAGGAAGGCCTGGTGTTATGGATGAGGTTGTTTTGAACTCAGAGGAGCCGGGCTGGGTCTGCCTCCTGACTCAAGGGCTTGCGGGGTGCAGCAGGGCTTCCGGGAGGAGGGAGCTTTGGGTTCTCAAAGCCCGTGTCAGATTCCGGCTTTTCTTCTGAGCCTGCAGTGTTTTCTCCTTCCCCTCTCCAGTGTACGAGGTGGTCACAGCCACGGGGGACGTCCGAGGGGCGGGGACAGATGCCAACGTCTTCATCACGATCTTTGGAGAGCACGGGCTCTCTCCCAAGCTCCATCTCACCAGCAAGTGAGTACCCACTGGGCCCTGGGTGGGCCTGGGCCTTTGGTCTGGATTGGTCCAGCTCTGGGAAGGAAGTGTGTCTGACCCAGGCCTGTTGAATGACGTGGGGCTCTGCTACCCACAGACCCCTGAGGACCCAGGGGTTTCCCAGGGACCTCCCGCCAGCCTCTCTGAGCGCCTCTGTTGATTTTGTAAACAACAGTCCTGTGTTTGGATCTCAAAACTTCCAAGAATTCAAATGATCTGTCCCTGGATGTGGGAGCGCGCACACACTCAGGACCAAGGAACCCAAGTCTGGGCGCAGCTTTACCATTCAGTTCTCCATCACTCTGGCCAAATCTCCTCGCATTAAGGCCATGGTTTCCCCATAAACCATCATGGGGAATGTTGGGGAGGTCCCGCGTGGGGAGGAGCCAGGGGCTTAGGACGCCCACTCTGAGGACCCCCCCAGGGGCCGGCACCGTGTCAAACCTGCCGGCCAGCTGTGTGCAGGGCTGCGCGTGCAGCTGTGGGTGTTGACCTGTCCGCCTCGTGTCTTCCACTCTGCGGTAACCACTGAGAGCAGCAACTGCTCTCTTCTCTTGGTTGTTCTCCCCCATGCCACACACATTTGGAGATCCATAGAGACACACACAGCAAAACCTGAGAACGCTTTGGCAGAATCAGTATTAAGGGTGTTAGGGGCGGTGGCAGTGGTCTGGGCCCTGGTTTCTGATTTGTGTTGATGGGGACTGGAAACCAGCTGGCTCTGGGCTCACTGTGGCCCCCATCTCTCCTTCCTCTAGCTCAGCTCCATTCTGTGTCTTAGCCACTGACGTTCTGAGTAAGATCCTGTTTGGGTCAAGAGTTCCAGAGCCCAGAGACATCTGAAGCCAGCGATGGGCTCTAGCCCCTTCGTGGGGAAGCTGAGACCTAGAGAGGGGACTTGAGCAGTGGAGAGTCGGAGAGCCTTCAGACAGTGAACTTGGTCCTTGACCCGCGTCCTTGGGGCACTGTCCTCCGTCACGTGGTCCCCCGGCCCTGGGGTGGGGGCTATGGGAGACTCCCCTTAAGACCTCCTGGGGCTCCCACTTGGGACTGCTGCGGTTTACCTGCTGACACCTCCAGGGATGGAGGCAGAAGCTCCAGAGGTGGGGGGTCCCCAGGCCAGGGAACCCCTGGACCCTGTGCCCCAGAGGCTGGCCAGGCCCGTGGAAGGTGCTTGGCCTGCATATGGCGTGAGCTCATTGCAGCTGTCGCGAGGCAGGTGTAACGTCCGATTTTGTCCGTTTCTGCAGAACAGGGTACCTGCCTCCTTGTACTGCTTGCCATGCGAGTGACTCGCTTGTGGAAGTCTTTCCCGCCAGTGATGTGGGCACGGTAAAGGGGATACATGAAACTCCCAGCCTTCTTGCCATGCATCCACTCCAGAGTGAACTACAGGAGGAAAAGCTGCTAACCCTAGGGTGTTGGCCAGCTGGGCTCTGGACTCCCCGGCCTGTCCTTTTAAAGTTTATTTATTTGAAAGGCAGCGTTACAGTGAGATACATACATACATACATACAGATCTTTCACCTGTCACTCCCCAAACACCCACAACAGCCAGGGCTGGGCCACGCTGAAGCCAGGAGCCAGGAACTTGCATCTGGGTCTCCCAAATGGGTAATAGGTACCCAAGTACTTGAGCCATCACCTGCTGCCTCCCAGGGCACACATTAGCAGGAAGCTGGATCAGAGCAGAGGAGCAAGAGCTGGAACCAGGGGCTCTGAAGTGGGAAACGGGTGCCCCAAGTGGCAGCTTAGCCTGCTGTGTCTCAGTGCCCGCCCCCAGCCTGTCCTTTTAAGACAGTAAGTCCCATTTCTCTCTGAGTGCTCTCTGGCCTCCTGCCTTCCCGGCAGCCTGGACCTTCAGAAGCCTTCCCTCTCACCTTTCTCACTGGTCACAGGGGCCACCTTGTACAATGTGGTGTCACCCAGGTGTGTCACTGAGTCCTTATCCATGAGTGTGAGGTCCAGCCTTCCCTCTCAGTGGGCAATGAAGGACCATGACCTAGTATAGGGGTCTAAGGCCCGAGGGGCCAGCAGGGCCTGGAGACGGTCGGCAGCCCAGCCCATGTCGCCGGGCCAGCCCACAGGATAGGGCCAGCACCCCATTACTCCGGGGTGGCTGGCAGGTATCTGCCTATATGTGTGTTATATTGAAGCTGTGGCAGCAGGGCAAGAGGGTTGGACAGAACCCCAGTGTGGCCAGTCCAGAGGGCTCCCCACTGAGGCGGGGCCCAGCTTGGAGTCTCTGCAATGACCCTGGAGGGGTGGATCCAGCTGCGGGCTGTAGGCCATGGGGAGGTCTGTTTGCACCTCCAGGATCCACCCCTGCCCTCTGTGAAGAGGCGGAGCTTGGTCCATGCTGGGGGTATCAGGTGACCAGAGAGAGCCTTTTTTTATACGGAGGGCAGGGACCCCCAGGGGTGAGAATATAACAGAGGGGCATGAGCCAGGTCCTAAGAGTGCAGAGGGTGGAGCAACCATGGCACCAGGCTGGGAATGCAGGCCGGGCTGAGGGGCAGGGAAGGGGATGTGGGGAAGGCCGTGCAGGTCTTTCTGGAAAGCTGATCCCAGGAGGCTTGGCTGACCATGGCACCCAAGACCATCTGACCGTGAGGAAGGAGGAGGCTAGAGTCTGGCTGCAGAAAGACCGGGGAAAAATCGACAGAGAGAATTGTGTAGACACGGTCCCTGTTAGTTCAAGATGGAAGGCCTAGGTCTGGGGGAGCCTTGTTCTCAGGGGAACCCCAGGTTGCTCATGCATCCGAGGTACAGGTGCCAGCTGAGGTTGCCTTGCTCTGTGACACAGAAGTGCAGTCAGCTCGGGCCACTGCCCACTTCTCCCTCTTCCTGGGCTCACATCGCCTCAAGTCTCACTGTCTGCTATAGTGCCTTCCTCTCCACACTGTGGCACCGCACAGCCAAACCCACTGTAACTGGAAATCCTCTTCCTAGCACATGCACACACACACATGCACACACACACATGTACACACACATGCACACACACGTACACACAGTGTTTTCTGGTGTAACCAACTTGACATCAGGGAGAGTCCACATCACAGCAACAAAAACAACTTAAAACCGAATTCTGGACCCCTGAGCCTTAAAATCCTGCGTCGTCTTCCTTAGACTTTCCCTGGTCCTGCCTCCTTGGCCTCCGGCCGCCCGCTCACCCCCCGCTCACCCCCTGCTCCCTCCAGCGTCTCCCACGTTCTCTCCCTCGCCCCTCGCTTGTGCCTTTTCTCCTTGCTCCAGGACCCTGCCTTCCACTCCCAGATGGCTTCTCAGGATCGTTTCCCCAACACAAAAGGATTCTTGCTCCGAAAGCCCACGTCGTTGGTGTTACAACGTCTACATCCTTTGGTGTACACTCTCTGCCCAGGCAGCAAAGCACAGGACAGGTCAGGGGACCTCCCCCAGGCCATGCCCTCCAGAAGCCAAGGTAGCGGTGCACCGCAGGTGCTCCCCTCCTCCCTTCTTGCTCTCCAGGACCATTCCTGACATGGGGGGGGGGCGCTGCACATTCAGCCATGGCAAAAGGATGGGGTCTCATGTATCTTGTGGAATGCTGTTCTACTGTTGAAAATCCACCGTCTGAGAGTGTCAGACTGCCCGGCATTTTAGCCTGATGGCTCTGCCTGTCGGCTGCTAAAATGCCCCACACAGCCTATAAAGGCTGTCCCAGGCGGGGAGCTCTACATTGCAGTAGGCTTTGTCTGAGGACCCAGCAGGAGTTGGTGAGGCCCCCGCTTCCATAGGAAACATGCAGAAATCTGAATTTCTTTGATTGTTTAAAACTTGTATTTATGGATGATTTATTCAAAGGGAGGGGAGGAGAGAGGGAGGGAAGATGGGGTGAGGGGGTGGGATCTTCCATCCACCCACTGGTTTACTCCCCAAATGCCTGCCTGCAACAAAGCCAGGAGCCCAGAACTCCATGTTGGTCTCCCTTGTGGGTGGCAGGGACCCAAGCCACCACTGCTCCCTCCCAGGGTCTGCAACAGCAGGAGGCTGGAATCAGAAGCAGAGCTAAGACTGGCCCCCAGGCACTCGAGTAAGGGGTGCAGGCATCTCGAGCCACATCTTAACCACTGCAGAAGGCACTGGACCCAGAAGGCCGAGTTTCTGATACATCCTTGGACCAGGGATGCTCTGCCCTTTGCCAGTCCCGTTTTCTGAAACCCAGAGGCATTGGGTGGGACTCACCAGAAGTGGGGGGTGCAGAATCTGACCCCTGAAGTCCTTGGCCTTGGGGACTTCTTGGGGATTATTGCAGCCCCACACCCCGTGAGTGAGGCAGCCCCTGCCCCTCTGAAGAGAGAGACTGCTGGAAGGCCTTCCCTGCCTTCCAAGAAGCATTCGGTCTCCATCCGTGGACACAGCGGAAGCTTCCCACCTCCATGTCCTGTGACCCCCGGAAGTGACTCCGTGTCCTGTGACCCCCGGAAGTACTCTCACTGTGGCTCTACGTCAGGTTCCGTTCATGCCCGGTTGCTCTTCTCTGGCCTCCTCCCTTGCATCTCACCCATTTTCTTATTCTGAGTGACTACATAGCACCGTGCCCGATTATTTAGCAAACACACTGAAATGTGTGTCCGCGTTGAGCCTGGCTACCTCCGGACGCAGCACCTGTTCTCCAGCTTTTGGTCTTGGATGGGGGCTCCCCCCACCCAACTGCAGCCACAGAGCCACTGCGGGACTCCACACAGGGTCTGCCACTGGCCTTCACAGCACCCCTTGGCCTTGGCTTAGAGTGGGATGCTTCTTCCCCTTCTCTCCCCTACATGTCAGCGTTGGCTCTTCCCCCTACAACCCTTCCAAAGAGTCTGTCCCAGGCAGGCCCTGTTGAGTCGGAAACATGGGATTGCAGTTTTTAAAAAGAAACTTACAGAAATAATATGTATTCCTTTTGGAAAATCATTTAGATAAGAACAAATAATCATTTTTCCTAAGTCTTACTGTGCAGACTTGGCATCTTTTTTTTTTTTTTTTAATTTATTTGACAGGCAGAGTTAGACAATGAGGGAGAGAGACAGAAAGAAAGGTCTTCCTTCCATTGGTTCACTCCCAAACAGCAGCCATGCTGGAGCCACGCCGATCTGAAGCCAGGAGCCCGGTGCCTCCTCCTGGTCTCCCATGCGGGTGCAGGTGCCCAAACACCTGGGCCATCCTCCACTGCCTTCCCAGGCCACAGCAGAGAGCTGGACTGGAAGAGAAGCAACCGGGACTAGAACCCGGTGCTCACATGGGATGCTGGCGCCGCAGGCAGAGGATTAACCAAGTGAGCCACGGCGCTGGCCCCAACTTGGTATCTTTGTATAAAGCCTCCCACTCATTGTTTTCAAGTGAAGATGATGTCTTGTTTTAACTTGCTTTTCTTTCAAAGATTTTATTTGTTTGAAAGGCAGTTTCAGAGAGAGAGAGAGAGAGAGAGAGAGAGAGAGAGAGAGAGAGAATCTTCCATCCATTAGTTCACTCCCCAGATGGTCACGATGGCTGGGCTCAAGCCAGGCTGAAGCCAGGAACCTGGGACTATATCCAGGTCTTCCACGTGGGTGCAGGGCCCCAAGGACTTGGGCCATCTGCTGCTGCTTTCCCAGTGCATTCGCAGGGAGCTGGATCAGAAGTGGAGCAGCTGGAACTTGAACCAGCGCTCATCTGAGATGCTGGCGTTCCGGGTGGTGGCTTAACCTGGCTGGCTGCTTGCTTTTTCTTTAAAGCCTGTGTAGTAACCTGCTTCTGTTTCATTAACTGTCCTATTATAATAGGATTTTTAGTGGCTGCAAAATAGTCTATCAGGTTCTGCTGGTGACTGTTCCTCTGGGTTCTCATCAAATGGGGAAACACTCATCTATTTATTTTAGAAGTCACTTGTCATGTATTGAAACAGAACATGCCTCACGTTCATTTCCCATTCACAGCGATGTGCAGCACTGATGTGCACATGCTTTCCCAGTTACTTCACAGCTGCCACGACTCAGAAGTGACAGCTTGGCGCGTTGTTAGTCTCCCCTGGAAATGGCATTCCCGCAGCAGCAAGACCCCGGGGCCCTGCTCTGCTTTCCTTCCCCCTTTGTGTGCTGGTTCTGGTGTCAGCGTCTCTAGGAAGGGGACGCACTGCTGCTTCGTGGAGAAGTCTTCCACCAGGACTGGCCTAGCAGTGGAGCTGACACGTTGGGTGCTGGGCATGGCCTCACTCGCCCTCTTCCTCTGAGGTTGGCACCACCGGAGCCTCAGGTACATGCAGCAAGCCCAGAGCTGTCCTTTTCGTTCCAGAAAAACGCAGAAGATTCTGCCACGGTCTCCCCTTTGTCCTCTGTGCCCACAAAGTACCATTTTCTTTTTTAAAGATTTACTGACTTCCCATGTGGCTGCAATGGCCAGGGCTAGGCCAGACCAAAGCCAGGAACTTCATCTGGGTCTCCCACATGGATGGCAGGGGCCCAACTACTTGGGTCAACTTCTATGTCTTCCCAGGCCCCTTAGCAGCGACCTGGGTCAGAAGTGGAGCAGCTGGGACTCGAACTGGCACTCAGATGGGATGACGGAATCCCAGGCTGTGGCTTGAGCCACTGTACCACAATGCCTGCTCCCAGACTCAACTTTGGGGCCCCCCTTCCCCATCAAAGTTCCTTAGTGTCCACTTTCTCCTGGTTGCGTGAGCTCTGTGTTCTGTTGGGAGGTCTAGGCCCTGCATCTCCTGACGCCCCACCTGGGCAGACTCTTGAAGTGGGTGCATCTGCAGAACCCCGGCTCGAGCCTTCTGTTACTGACTTTGGACCTCATCTTGGTGGGGAAGGACCTGCACCTCCCAATGGCAATAAATAAACAAATGTCTTCTGTGAGCCTCTTTTCCCCCAGGCTGTGTGCTGGGCCCAAGGGTCCTGGCCAAGAGCACTGTGGGGAGGTGTAAGGTGCTAAGGGCTTGGCTCTGGGGAGGGAGGAGCTGCAAGCAGGTCTGGCTTGAATGCCCACACAGAGGATGGAGCTGATGTTAGCGTGAGATTCAGGCTTCCACTCTGCAGAGTTCTGTGGTGAGGCTGGGTCTAAGCAGGTTGAGTCGGTGAGTCTCGACTTGCCTGGTCACCACACTGCTGAACATCTCGGGGGCACTTGCTTCTGTTCACACCATCTGCAGGATGCCAATGTGCCTTCCCTCACCACCCCTGCTTCCCTGGTTGCTGCTTTGGGGCTGAGTGATCCTTTCCTTGTTGGAATGGCAGGACCCTGGACAGCCACCCAAGGACTGCATCCACTTGGGGCTGCCAGGCCACTCTTGCTGGCAAGGTTGGGCATGTGAGGGGGAGAGGCAAGGACGCCTGCATGCCCAGGAGCACCCTAACATTCATCGCATCCTGCTTCTTCCTCCATTTCCCAGCCCAGAGCAACTGGGAGGCAGGCAGTCAAGATTTGGAGAGTCAGGTCCTGGTCCCAGCTCTGTTACCAGCTAACAGTTTACCCATCTGTCAGTGGGGCTGGTGTTCTTCATAATGTTTGCCTTAGTGACGCACAGCAAGGATCAGTTGAGAACCTGGGATGTCAGCAAGGAGTGGCACGCACTGTCCTTGCTTCTTCCCCTCCAAACCAAGTCTGAAAGGGATCTCAGCACAGGAGTGGTTAGGTGTAACTCTTCCCGAGAGTGGGATGATGGAGGAAGAAGAGGATGGCAACCCCTGGCTCTCCTCTCCCTGAGCCCCCGAGCCAAGCGCTGATCTGCCCTAACTGTGCACGTGTCCCTGCAGGAGCGAGTCTGCCTTCGAGAAGGCCAACGTTGATGTGTTCCGGGTGAGAACCAACAACGTGGGCCTCATCTATAAAATCAGGTGAGCAGCGGGCCCCTGAGCAGGGTGCGGGTGGAGACGAGGGCTCGTGTAGGAGGAATTGACTTCACCGCCGACTCTTCCTGGCTGTTCACTGCTCTCCTGGTGACTTTTGTGGGCCCAAAGGCCCAAATCTTTCCCGCCCATTCTGAGTCACGGTGCCTTCAACTTCCCCATTAGAGGCTCACTTCTTGGGTTAAGACAATTCAAGACTTTCACAAACTTGATCCCAGGTTCTCATTCACAATGAGAGACACTGTAGCACAGTGGTTAGGAGCAGAGGGTCCAAGTCCAGATTGCCTGGCACCGAGTGTCTGCTCTGCTGTTTGGTGGCTGTGGGGCTCTAATGCTGGTGGTTCCTCTGTAATAGCCCTGGGAATCGCTGCTTGGGACGGTCACTTGCAGGCAGTAAGCTCTCAGCGAGTGTGTGTTGCAGGATGCCTTGGGGCAGAGAGCTCCCCATCTTGTTCTCTGGGGGAGTTACCACCATGCACGTGTGAAGAGGGACAATTGCTGGCTGGCTTTCAGAATAAGAGTTTTCAATCACCCCTCCCCTTTCTCCTTCTCATCTCTGCTACTCATCCCCATTCAGGTTCACGGCCATTTGTCAGAAAGTTAAGGTCATCTGTGCTCTGATTGCATCCAGACTGGGGCCTGGATGGGGGTAAGATGTGGCCTCAGCTCCATTCTGATTTTTCTTCCTCCTTCTAGAAAGTGTAGGGCCACGAGCTCTCTTTTTCTGGAGAAGAAAGGGACACACAGGGGCCCTGGGCGCTGGATGTGCAGAAGGGAGGGGGTTCTGAGCAGAGAAAGGGCTCTTGTAGGGGAGAATTGGGAAGGGGTTGGCAGCTGCTAGCCGAGGTCCTCCTGTGGGCTGGGCTGTAGGCAGGGCAGGGGCTTGCATGTCTGCAAAGGAAGGGCCAGTGCATCAGGTGTGTCACCCAGCCAGGAGGCTGTGCACTGTTCTGAGCTGTGGCCATCCATCAGGACGTGTGAGGGTACAGTCCCGCTGGGCTGGGCAGGGATGATGTAGTCCATGTGGGTGAGGTCTTCTAGGGCCAAGTTCAAGGGTAGAAACTGGACCACAGAGAAGGGGTGAGGGGAGTTGCAGGATAAGGGAGAAGATTTGGGACAGATTTTGAGAAGTCGAGATTCATTGTCACCCAGCAAAGCAGCTTCTGGCCCCGTGTGGCCACTGCACACCTGAAACGTAGCTAATCCAAACTGAGAGGTGCTGGATGCATAAAACACACACCGCAGGCCGGCGCCGCAGCTCACTAGGCTAATCCTCCACCTTGCGGCGCCGGCACACCGGGTTCTAGTCCCGGTCGGGGCGCCGGATTCTGTCCCGGTTGCTCCTCTTCCAGGCCAGCTCTCTGCTGTGGCCAGGGAGTGCAGTGGAGGATGGCCCAAGCGCTTGGGCCCTGCACCCCATGGGAGACCAGGAGAAACACCTGGCTCCTGGCTTCGGATCAGTGCGGTGCGCCGGCCGCGGCGGCCATTGGAGGGTGAACCAACGGCAAAAAGGAAGACCTTTCTCTCTGTCTCTCTCTCTCACTGTCCACTCTGCCTGTCAAAAAAAATAATAAATAAATAAAAAAAACACACACTGCATAGTCTAGGAAAATGGATGTAAAATGTCATGAATATTCCCGTAGTTATGTGTTGACATGGCAAGTGGAACTAAAGACAGCTTGTTATTAAAATTAATTCCACCAGTTTCATTGTGTCTTTCTCAGTGTGGCTATTAGAAAAATCTAGACTACATCTGAAGTTCACATGGGCATCTCCCATTCTGTTTCTATGGGGCAGCCTTGCTCTGGCTGGCTACAGGGGGTCCCTGGGGTAGCGGGAGGGACTAAGGAGAGCATCTGCCTGTTGTGGGGTCTGCGAATCTCAAAGAGACACACACACTCAACCGGCTTAAAGAGACACACACACTCAACCGGCTTAAAGAGACACACACACTCAACCGGCTCACAGCAATGGGAGGGGAGACTGGAGTTCCATGGGACAAGCCAGGCCCTGCAGGCTGGATGGACTGGTAGGCTTCTGCTTTCTGTTTATCCCTTGGCTTTACTAACAGCCAGCTGAGCTGTCCTCCTTGACCTTGACTCAGGTGGGCTTCAGGAAGTGGGGTGTGTGTGTGTGTGTGTGTCCTAGCAGGATGAGGGGGCAGTGCCTCCAGAGCTAAGGTTCCAAGCCCTGATCAAACAGGACTTGGGAAGACATATCCTGGTGACCCCTTTGCAAGCGCTGGGGATCCTCGTCTTCTGTGACAAACAGTATTTCCTTGCAGGCAGTGTAACAGTGTGATAGTCCTTCATATGCACTCCTGCCTTGCACGGGATCCCCATTTCAAAGACGAGGAAGCTGAGGTTTCAGAGCTGCAGTAAAAACAGGAACATCAACAACACAACGCTGGAGTCTGTCTGGAGCAGACCTGCGGGTATTCCAGGGTCCCCTCGGTCCCGCCAGTGATGGTGTGGGTGTCACTTTCTGCCCCAGGATCGAGCATGACAACACGGGCTTGAACGCCAGCTGGTACCTGAACCACGTGATTGTGACCGACATGAAGCGGCCTCACCTCCGCTACTACTTCAACTGCAACAACTGGCTGAGCAAGGTGGAAGGCGACCGCCAGTGGTGCCGTGACCTGCTGGCCAGCTTCAACCCCATGGACATGCCCAGAGGTGAGTGCCGAGGCTGGCCTGCCCTGGTGGGGCTCACCCAGGTGTCTGTCCTGCTCCGGGCAGTGCCCCTCCCATCAGTACCCCTCCAGGATCTTCCTGTTGACTGGGACTCAGGTGAAGCCCCGTCTTTTCCCTGTGGCCTTTCCGTAAGCAAGCTTATGTGCTCTGTGGGTCAAGGACGTGGGAAATACAAGTGCACTTGGAGGTGTGATGGGGGACAGGTGCAGCCCTGAGCCTCTCCTGTGTTCTCAGTGACTCCTGTGGACGGGTGTTAGCCAGAGCCCCTCTGACGTCAAGGCTGCCTCCCCACCTTCCTGTTCCCTCCACCTTTCTTGTAACATCCGAGTTAGGGTCAGGGCATGGGGGATGGGAATCAAACCAGGAAACCTCCAAAGTTCCATCATCCTGTCCTCTGGTTCCTGGCTTTCTAAGAATGAAATGACCTATTTCTAGGGCCATCTCTGGCCCAAGGCATTGAATTCAGTTCAGTGGGAAGAGCGGGAGGCCAGGGAATGAGGTATATGATAACACACACTGTATGCCATGTCTTGTTTTGTCACGCCATTTGTTTGCTAAAATTCTGACGTCACCTCACCCCAGCACTGGACACATTTGCCCTTCCAGAAAGGGAGAGATTTCATGTGGGTACTGTCATCATACCTGATTCTCATAGGGTCATGGGCCATCCGGGGGGCAGGGGAAGAGACTTTGGGGCTGGGAGAAGAGAATCAGTTTCCACAGCCACTCCACAGAACCATGGGAGGCTTACACACATGGACTCCGCCTTCCAGCAGGCACCTGTGTCGGATATTCAAGAGTGAAACAGAATATAATTCCATCACATGGAAAAAGAGCATGGGTGACATTTGTGGGCATTCACTTCTAGTCTCCTGTGCACACGCAGCTGGAAGGAATGGGCCGTTACAGCATCCCATTTTGTAGCACGTTTGTGTTAGTGCTCACTGCTCCTGCTTGTGATGGCTGTGTAATGTGTTCTCCAGTATGGAGACACATCACTTACTAAATCCTATATTAGACGTTCATCTGTGTCCCGCCCTCGAATGTTTTCTGTTATAAACGTTACACCTGAGTCTTTGCACAGATTCATGATTGTTTCCGTAAGATACGTTCTAAGCGGGATTTCTAAGTCAAGTGGAATGCACACGGTTAAGGCTTTTGATGGGCATTTCCAAATGACCCGAGGGTGTAGCTGTGCACAGTCCCATCGACTGTTCAAGATGGGATTTAGATTTAGTGACATCACCTGGTAGTACTAGTTAGCTTTCCAGTTGGGTAGGAAAGGGGGTTTCCAGTGTTCTCTCTTTGGTTCCTGATGAAGTTGAATTCTTTTCACGTGTTTATTGGCAATTTGGGATGTGCGGGTGTGTTTGTATGAGAAAGAGAGAGGGAGGGAGGGAGGGAGAGAGAGAAGGAGGATGAATTGATTGTATCCTTTTCCTGGCTTTTCAACTGGGGTGGATTTTGCAGAGTCTCCAATACAGCCTAAGCACCTGCTCCAGCCTGTTTATCAAGATCTATCCTTCACCGTCTTCCTCTTCTGCTCTTTAGGTCTCCCCTTTCTTGGCCTTTTTGCACTTTTCAGATCCTCATGTAACCCTGTTCTGTGGTCCAGGGCTCCACTGTCAGGAGAGGAGCTTCGGAGAAGTCACCATTGAGAAAGGAAGAGTGCAGCTCAGTGATTTTTCCAACTTTCCCTGAGAATCATCCGGAGTCCTGTGTTCTGAGTCAGGCTGCCTAGGCGCCCAGCCCGAGAAGAGTTTTAGGTTTAGATATTTCCAGGTTGGGGACTGGTGTTGTGGCATAGTGGGTAAAGCCACCGCCTGTAACACTAGCATCCCATATGGGTGCCGGTTTGTGTCCAGCTCCTGGTTTCAGCCTCTCCCATTGCTGGTCATTGTGGCCATCTGGGGAGTGAGGCAGTGCTTGCCCCCGGCCTCCTCTCCTCCCCCCTCTCCCTCCTTCCTCCCTCTCTGTAATTCTGATTTTCAAATAAAAAATTAAAAAAAATTCTAAGCTGGGTTCCAGAGAAAGGAATGAAAAAGTCACGTCCAAATATTCAAGTGACTATATTGGTAAAGAAAAAGTTAAGTTTCTTTGCTTTTCACCTGGAATGACAACAACTTGATATTTTGGCTGCCGCTGAGATCATTGATGATAACAGCGGGGCAGATGTGAGTGTCCTCATTCATACAAGTTGATAGGTGGAATGCTTCCGAACTTGGAGCATGGGCAGCAACACAGGGAGGGAAGACTAAGGAAAACCAACCTCCAGCACCCCCACAGGAGAGGCGATTGCTAGGAGGCCAGTCCCTGGGTGCCGGCTGATGACCAGCTGGAAGTTTCTTTCATTCCTGCTCTTCAGGGAAGGTGGCTGTTCTGGGCTGACTGAAACTTTGAAGTGATCAGCAAGTAGTTGTGAGGGTGAAGGGGCCAAGGCATTGGCCAGGTTTCTTTCTTCTTCTTTTTTCTGGATGCTTGGGTGCTGGGGTGCTTGGTTCTCAGCCCCCACCGAGGGGCTGGGTGTTCCTCATGTATTTCTTTCTTTTTTTTTTTAAAGATTTATTTATTTATTTGAAAATCAGAGTTACACAGAGAGAGAAGGAGAGGCAGAGAGAGAGAGAGAGAGAGAGGTCTTCAATCTGCTGGTTCACTCCCCAATTGGCCGCAATGACTGGAGCTGTGCCAATCCGAAGCCAGAGCCAGGAGCTTCTTCCGGGTCTCTCATGTGGGTGCAGGGGCCCAAGGACTTGGGCCATCTTCTACTGCTTTCTCAGGCCATAGCAGAGAGCTGAATCGGAAGTGGGACTAGAACCGTGCCCATATGGGATACTGGTACTGCAGGCGGTGGCTTTACCTGTTATGCTACAGCGCCAGCCCCTGGCCAGGTTTCTAGATGGTTGCTCTAAAGAGGGTCTTGCGCATCACATTCTAAGACACATCATTAAGGGAGCTTGCCTTGATCTGGGGCTCTAGGGCAGCTGACATGGAGCCTGAATCCACATGGAGGCTACTGCTCCCTCCTGGCACCCCTCAAATGTACTTCCTGGAGAAGCACCCAGCATGTTCCCCATACCTTTGAGGAAAGGGCCTATTGTGGCTGCCCTCTTCCACAAGGGAGCCCACTGGGGAGAACACGGACATTAGGAAAAGCTGAGAGAGAATATTCCAAAGGAACACGGCTGAGCAGCCTCACGGTTCTGTGGATGGAAGGTCCTAGAACCAAGTTCAATTTCTTAGTCGTTCTCAATGGGCTGGTAAAACTGCTACACCTGACACTTAAGGAACCCAGGCAGCGGCCGGTGCCGCGGCTCACTAGGCTAATCCTCTGCCTAGCGGCGCTGGCACACCAGGTTCTAGTCCCTGTCAGGGCGCCGGATTCTGTCCCGGTTGCCCCTCTTCCAGGCCAGCCCTCTGCTGTGGCCAGGGAGTGCAGTGGAGGATGGCCCAGGTGCTTGGGCCCTGCACCCCATGGGGGACCAGGAGAAGCACCTGGCTCCTGGCTCCTGCCATCTGATCAGCGTGGTGTGCCGGCCGCAGCGCGCCGGCCGTGGCGGCCATTGGAGGGTGAACCAACGGCAAAGGAAGACCTTTCTCTCTGTCTCTCTCTCTCACTGTCCACTCTGCCTGTCAAAAAAAAAAAAAAAAAAAAAAAGGAACCAGGCAGCAGGACCGACCAGGACAACTTTGCCTTTTGACTTTCTTTCTGTCTGATCTCCAGGCCTTGGGGACCCATAGACAGGGCCTGGGGAGGCAGATTGTTGTGTCCCTTCAATCCATCTGGGGACCCCAAACCTCAGTCGCTCACATTCCACATTCACAATGGCTGCCTCATTCAAGTCACACTTGGATTATTAGTTAATTTTTCTTCTTTGACTCATATTTTATAACTTACTTTATAAGTTTGATTTATATTTTTAAAAAATTGAAAAAAAGATTTATTTATTTGAAAGGCAGAGATAGATATCTTTCCTCCACTGGATCATTCCCTCAATGACTGCAGTAGCCAGGGCTGGGCCAGGCCAAAGTCAGGAACCAGAAACTCCATCTGGGTCTCCCACGAGGGTGCCAGGGACCCAAGTACTCAGGGCATCTTCCATCGCCTTCGCAGTTGTATCAGCAGGGAGCTGGATCAGAAGTGGAGCAGCCAGGACTTGAACTGGTCCCTATATGGGATGCCAGCATTATAAGCAACAGCTTAGCCCAGTGCACCATAATGCCGGCCCCATAAGTTTGCTTTAAAAAGGAAATGGCTATCCCTATCACAAAGAAGAACTATTGTCATTTGCTATAAATGTCAGGCATACGAGTGTGTATTAAATGCATGCCATTAGCAACCATGTGAACCGCCAGCATCTATGTGCATTAGTGCTGTGCAACCTGCCCCGGTAAACTCCACCAGCCCTGCTCTGAGAGGAGGAAGTGCAGAGGCTGGAAGTGGGGCGAGGGCTGGCAGTGGTGTTTGGGCTCTCCTCTTCATCAGTTCTTGTTTCACTTTGTCCTTAGGATACCTCTGTGCAGGGAGTGGTGTGAGGGAGGACAGGCAGGTCAGTTATACAGAGAAGTAAACTGAGGCCAGGGAGATGGTGACCCTCGCAAAGTCGAATGGCCAGTCGCTGATGGAGTTGACACTGGAATGTGGGTTTTCTTATTTTTGCTTTCTGCTTGCCTCTTGGGCAGGGCAAGACCAAGGGCAATTAGCGGGCTGACTGAGATCGGAGTCTGAAAGTCGTAGCCTCCTATCATCCCACCATTCCCTTCCACATCACCCCACCGGTTGCCTCTCCAGCCTTGGTTTGAATTCAGCCTTTCTTGAGTGTTAGAAGGTTCCCAGCTGCCCAGTGCAGCCCATTTCACTGCCGACGGCAGCAAGGGCTGTTGAAGGAGCTTCCGGAGGCTTCTGTTGGTCTGTTCCCGTCCTCTCCTGACATGACAGTGTCTGCATGCCAGCCTTTTAGGTGTTGGGGAGACAGGCTCTGTCCCCAGGTTCCTTGGCCTCTCCTCTGTGTCCCTTTCCCAAGAAGATAACTCCTGGGCCAGAACTCTGTTCCAGTTGGGGTCTCATCAGAACAGTGAGGGGCCTCCCTGACTCCATCTTCTTGCTGCATCTGGTTTTTTAAAAAAAAACATAGTAAAACACATGCAACACAAAATTTACCATCTTAACCATTTTTACATGTGTGTTCCAGTGGCATTGCATACATCCACAGCGTTGTATAACTATCACCACCATCCACCTCCAGAACGGGTCCATCTGCATTCAGCACGGACTTCCCATCGTCCCCTCTGCCCAGCCCCAGCAGCCACTGTTCTACTTTCTATGGATTTGACCACTCCAGGAACCTTGTACAAGTGGAATCTTACAGAATTTGTTCTTTGTGACTAGCTTACTTCACTTAAAGTAATGTCTCTGAGGTTCAACCGTGATGTAGCATGTGTCAGGATTTCTTTTTAAGGCTAAATAATATTTCATTGTGTGAATGTGCCACATTTTGTTTATCCATTCATCTTTGGATGGACATTTGGGTTATTTCCAGATCTCTACTGTTGTGAACGTGCTGCTGTAAACATCGGTGCACAAGTATCTGCAAGTCTTTTCTTTTACTTCTTTTGGGTATTCTCACTTTCTCGGGTAGCATTGCTAGTGCACCTGTTAACTCTGTGTTTAAGGAACCACCGTGCTGTTTTCTGTAGTGGTTGCCCCATTTTACATCCCTACCAGCAATGCACTAGAGTTCTACATCCTAGTCAACTCTTGTATTTTTGTCTTGGTTTTTGGTAACAGCCATCCTAATGGGTATGAAGTAGCATTACTATGTAACTTTGATGTGCATGTGTGTTGGTTGCTTGTGTATCTTCTTTGGAGAAATGCCCATTTGAATAATTTGCTCAATTTTCAATTGAATTTTGGTTGCTGAGTTATAGTAATCTTTTATATATTTTGGATATAAACCCCTTATCAGGTATATGATTTATAAATAGTTTTCTCCCATTCTATGGGTTTTTTAAATTTTCCCTTGATGCATAAAAGTTTTTAATTTTTATGAAGTTCAATTTATCCTTATTTTTGTTTTTTAACCTATGTTTTTGCTGTAATAACCAAGAAATCATTGCCAAACCCAGTGTCATGAAGCTTTCTTCCCATGTTTTAAGAGTTTTACGGTTTAAACTCTTATATTTAAGTATTTGATTCATTTTTTAAAAGATTTATTTACTAAGGCCGGCGCCGCGGCTCACTAGGCTAATCCTCCACCTTGCAGCGCCGGCACACCGGGTTCTAGTCCCGGTCAGGGCGCTGGATTCTGTCCTCGCTGCCCCTTTTCCAGGCCAGCTCTCTGCTGTGGCCAGGGAGTGCAGTGGAGGATGGCCCAAGTGCTTGGGCCCTGCACCCCATGGGAGACCAGGATAAGCACCTGGCTCCTGCCATCAGATCAGCGTGGTGCGCTGGCTGCAGCGCGCCGGCCATGGCGGCCATTGGAGGGTGAACCAACGGCAAAGGAAGGCCTTTCTCTTTGTCTCTCTCTTTCACTGTCCACTCTGCCTGTCAAAAAAAAAAAAAAAGGATTTATTTACTGATTTGAAAGGCAGAACTACACAGAGAGAGAAGGAGACAGAGAGACAGAGAGGTCTTCCATCCACTGGTTTGCTCCCCAAATGGCCACAATGGCAGGAGCTGGGCTGATCCAAAGCCAGGAGCTTCAGGGTCTCCCATGTGGGTGCAGGGACCCAAGGACTTGAGCCATCTTTTGCTTTCCCAGGCCATAGCAGAGAGCTGGATTGGAAGTAGAGCAGCCGGAACATGAACTGGCGCCCATATGGGATGCTGGCATTGCAGGCAGGCTTTATCCTCTATGCCACAGTGCCGGCCCTTTGATTGATTTTGAGTTAAATTTTGCATATGGCGTGAGGTAGGGGTCTAATTTTTTTCTTTTTTTTAATTAATTTTTTTTGACAGGCAGAGTGGACAGTGAGAGAGAGAGAGAGAGACAGAGAGAAAGGTCTTCCTTTTGCCGTTGGTTCACCCTCCAATGGCCGCCGCGGCTGGCGCGCTGCGGCCGGCGCACCGCACTGATCCGATGGCAGGAGCCAGGTGCTTCTCCTGGTCTCCCATGGGGTACAGGGCCCAAGCACTTGGGCCACCCTCTACTGTACTCCCTGGCCACAGCAGAGAGCTGGCCTGGAAGTAGGGCAACCGGGACAGAATCCGGCGCCCTGACCGGGACTAGAACCTGGTGTGCCAGCGCTGCAAGGCAGAGGATTAGCCTAGTGAGCCGTGGCGCCGGCCTGGGGTCTAATTTTTCTTTTGCTGGTGGATATCCAGTTTCTCAGTGTCATTTTTTGAAAATTCTGTTCCTTCCCCATTGAATAATCTCAGCACCCTTGAGAAAAGTCATTTGACCTTGCATGTGAGAGTTTATTACTGGGCTCTTTGTTCTACTCCATTGACCTACATGTTTGTCTTTCTGCCAGTGCCACACTGGTTTGATTACCATAACTTTATAGTAAGTTTTGAAAATAGGAATTGTGAGACTTTCAACTTTGTTCTTCTTTTTCAAGGTTGCTTTGGCTCCCAGTTCACTTGGTGCATCAAAAATATTCAATAGCTGTTTTTGACAGCGACAGTGCTCTGTGTCGCCTTTTCAGTCAAAGGTTCCTGCTCATCTGGAAGAAAAGAGGAAAAAATCCCAGTGCAGCTCAAGCCCTGAGGACTGCCAGGCTGCAGGAGAAACCTCTGAATTCTCCTGACTCATCCCTACTTGAATCAGCAGGAGTGGGTGTGCCAATCTTGGCTGACTCCCCCCAAGTCTTAATGAAATGGTTCAGACAGACATCACCCATGACTCAGCATTTCAAACATACTTAGAGGCTACACAGGAGTTAGCAGCTGCCTCAAGGCTCATCTCCTTCTTAAAGTGGGTGTCAGGGGTCCTGGTACCTTCTGGGGTCCGTGGCAGGTTGGCATCCATGTCTGTGTTTATCCTTCCTGGGAACACAGTTTTGGCTATCAAATTGCTCCAGAAGCATAGTGAATTTTCCCCTGCCATCTGCCTCTTGGCAGCCCTTCCATTTCTGTGGATGCCTGACTCTCTTCCTGGAGTAGGTCTTCCTTTCTGCCTGGTATCTCACCCTCTTGACAGAACGGGACCCAGAGGGGCAGAGGAGCTATACTGACTCCTGGCCAGAAGTTAAGCATAGTCTCCCATGCCTTGAGGCAAAGCCTCACCCTTAGCAGCTATTGTTGGCAGTGCCCAGGCTGCTCTTAGATGGGCTTGGATAAGGATGTGGTCTCTTTGCTTGAGATGCTCACGGTCCAGTGGAGACCACAGATTTCTATAATGCAGGATACCCACAAGAAGACAAGGGCATCAGGGATAATAGTGCCAAGGCCTCAAATCATGGCGCCCTGGGTTCAGAACCCACGCTGTGTGCCTCTGTAGCCTTGTGTCTTCATGTACATGCATTCTACAGTTGGCATCTTATTGAAAACTCCTAGGAGCAGGGACGACTCCTGCCCCCACTTTGCACGTGTGATGAAGGTCAAGGCAAACATCAGAGCACCTCCCACCCTCCTCTCTCCCTTGGTCCAGGGTTGCCAGCTCCCACTCCTCAACCCATTTGCTCTTGTTCTGTCAGAGCCTGTGTGTGGTGATGGTACCTCTGAGAGCTGTTTTCTCCAGCACTAATAAACCCTGAGGAGGTTTCAAGAGACCCATTGGAAGTGGTAGCTGAGGCCCAAGGGCAGAACTGTGCACCCTCTCCCCACCTGCTCCCAGGTTGACAGCAGTTTTTGGGATGCAGGCTTCCTCCCATCAAGCCCAGTAGGGGCCCAGGTAGAGCTGTTCTCTTTGGAGGCCCTGGGTCTGCCCTATCAGCTGCCTGGCTGGGTTCTCCTTGTTCTACAGCCTTCTATCTCACGGAGGTGACAAAGAAAACTGTGAATCTTCTACTGAAATATAAGCCAAGGTCAGAGCCAACGTCAGGTCCAGCACTTACCCCACACCTGTCCTCTCTCACCCTCCTCTTCAGTTTTCTGCAAGCCACCCAAACCCCACTGGGTGCAAAGCCCCTCCCTTGAGAGCATCACCTGCCCCCTCCCTTGGGCCTCCCCTCGCCTCCAGACTCTGGGGTTACAGTGCACACCATGCACTGCGGTACCGAGATTCTGTGACCAGGGTGTGTGTGTGCAGTCGCATGGGTGTGGAGGGGACCTTTTCCACCTATTTCCTGGAGTCAGGCATGCTCCGGCAGAACCACGGCTTAGATGAGCTACCATGGCTGATGGGCTGGGTTGTAGCCTTTAGGAAAAGGCTGGAAGCTCAGAAACTCTGAATCTCATGGACTTCTGTTGCCCTGTTGGGTCTACTCCACTTGTCTTATCTGGTCTCCACCAAGCTCAGGTTGCTGGGATGGTAGCACTGGACTTCCAAACTCCCCGCTTGGTAGTTGCTCTTCCCGCTCACCTGCTGCTTTGACCTCTGGGCCTTAGGAGCTTGGTAAGACATTGGTCTTACATTGGTAAGACACAGGTGAGTGTGCAGAGCAGGGCTTGTGTGCAGGCACACCCACTTATGAAGACCAACAGCAGGGGTGGGTGGAAAGATCCCTCCTGGGAGCGGAGACCTGGGTTCCAGTCTCCCCTCTTGGCGGCTGTGTGACTTAGGGTGAGTCGCTCGTCTCTGCATCTCTTTCCTCATCTCACAAGAAGTTCAGACTGGATGGTCTCTAAGGTCCCTGTGGCAGTGGCTTCCTCTGCCGCTCCCCAAGCTAAGCGCCTCCTTGGGTCTCTTCCTGTCTCCCAGGGGCCTCCTACCCATTGACTGTACTTGCTCCACTTTGATGTTGTCCCTTTTGGCATGACGGTCTCAGGTGCGATTGATGGGCACACTGCAGGTACACAAGCTGAGGGCACAGGGCTACCCAGACATTCAGGGCACATCCCTGAGACTGGGGACTGGGTATCAGGCAGTGTGGAGGCTGGGGTGGGGGTGGGGCACCTAAGTGGGACAATTCCCGATAAGATGATGAAAACTTTCTGGGTAGATTTGGGATGACCCAGCATTGGGTCTTAAAGGAGTGTGTTTTGGGGGACCATACCTGGTCTGGAAGCATGAGCAGGACCTGTGCCAGGTAGGCCCTGCCTGGGCTTCTCTGCCAGCATGATGTCATTTCCTGCCTTCCAGCCAAGTAATTGCCGGCACCCACAGACCCTCCCACCTTGAAAATCATTGACATAATCACGTGGCTGAAATGAGTACGAGCTCTGGGGAAACTCTGCCAACCTGGCCATGAGACAAGTCTCTGAAGCCAAGAGCTGCGTCCCAGCTGGCCTGGGGGCTGTTTACACCCCAGCACTGTCAGAGGCCCCGGCAAGACGGCTCATAAGTACTTCACATTCAGACCTTGTCCCCAGCATTCAGAGAGCCGAGCCTTGAGGTGGGGCCAGCCCTCACTCTGGCTCCCAGCCGGGATCCACTCCCCGGACATCGTTAAGGACATTATTACTCTCCTTTGGAGGGTTAATAATGAATGTAGCTGCAGCCAGTTTTGTCTTGCGCTTCAAAGAGCCTGAGGGGTTGGTTGCTGGAGGGAAGACAGCCCAGGAGCAGAAACAGTGGCCTGGATGGGTGAGCCGGGAGGGGCAGACCATGTTCTCATCTGGACCCTCGGTCTGGAGCAAATACATTGGCATTGTTGTTTTTGTTGTTGCTCAAATAGCCAGCGAGACAGGCAGTGTTGGGGTTGAAATCCACCCAGAACCTGGGGAGGGCGAGGGTGGGGTTACTCTGCTCAGCACGGCCTCTGTCTCCACTCCTCTCCCAGGGTGTAATTTCGTGACTGCCCACGCCATGCTCCACAGTGATGGCCACATAGCTCCAGACCGTGGAGGGCGTGGTGCCCAGGGCACACTGGAGGAGGGGCAGGATAGGGAAGGGAGTGGGGTTTGTGTGTGAGCGGCACATTGTGCTGACCCGCAGTGGAGGGTGGACCTGCCAGCAAACTGTGCAGCACAAAGCAAATGCCAATGAAAGTGGCCCACGTGATTGGTGCAGTTTGGAGAGTCTGCCAAAGGAGCCAGCAGCCCCCCACATTCTATTGGATGCTACCAGCGAGTAAATAAATCACTCATTAAAAAGTACAGCTGTCGGCATAGAAAGCACACGGGCCTGTGCATCGTGAGCTCAGGTCCTGGCTTTGCCAGCCGAGAGCAACGAGACCTGGGGCAGATCTCAGGTCCTCTTCATCCTGGGTTTCTTCCTCTGTGGCACAGCTGGACTGGGAGGCCTCGAGGGTCCTTTCGGATCACTGAGCGGGGAGAGTCTGGGCTGGCCCTCATCCGCTGGGGAAAAGGAGACTGGTATTGGTGCCTCCCTTACGCTGAGGGCACCCCCTCCATCCTCCTGTTCGTCCCATTTTTTTTTAAATTTTTTTGACAGGCAGAGTGGACAGTGAGAGAGAGAGAGAGACAGAGAGAAAGGTCTTCCTTTTTGCCGTTGGTTCACCCTCCAATGGCCGCCGTGGCCGGCGCACCGCGCTGATCCGAAGGCAGGAGCCAGGTGCTTCTCCTGGTCTCCCATGGGGTGCAGGGCCCAAGCACTTGGGCCATCCTCCACTGCCTTCCCGGGCCACAGCAGAGAGCTGGCCTGGAAGAGGGGCAACCGGAACAGAATCCGGCGCCCCGACCGGGACTAGAACCCGGTGTGCCGGTGCCGCTAGGTGGAGGATTAGCCTATTGAGCCGCAGCGCCGGCTTGTTCGTCCCATTTTTTGCACCGTGCCCTCCCCACCACATCCTCTGTGGGGTCACCAGCTCTGCCACTCTGCCAGCCACGCCAGCATAAGCAGATGCCATAAGCTCCGGGCCTCTATTTCCTCATCCATACAATGGGAATACCCTTCCCACCTCCTAAGGTAAACTGGGGCAGTGAGCAGGAAGGACTTAGTGCAGCAGCAGGGATCACGAAGGGACTCAGTGAACGATGGGGAATCAGGGGCTGGTTCCTGTGGGTCAGCTCCTGAGGTTTTTCCTGCCTTCTCCCCCCCACCCCCCCAGACTTGTTCTGATTCTGAGATTCTTGCATCTTGGAGACAGTTG
Source organism: Oryctolagus cuniculus (assembly GCF_964237555.1). NCBI lineage: Eukaryota > Metazoa > Chordata > Mammalia > Lagomorpha > Leporidae > Oryctolagus > Oryctolagus cuniculus. The sequence goes on from NC_091441.1 coordinate 30,884,769, forward strand.
GAGATGGTGGGCAGATGCACTACACAGTCCTGCCCAGGCTCATGTCAGCAACTGGGGATAGGCCCCTGACCTTGGCTGCACATGAAGTCTTCGGGGAGCCCCTGGCTTCCCAGCCTCCTTTCCCCGGCTGCGCGTTAGCCAGGGCTCTTGAAGCTCTCCAGGCTGCGGGTGCTGCTTGGGAGTGGTCCTTGCTCTGGTTGCTGTGGGGGCAGTGCCAGGCCTGTGGATAGATGGGAGCAGGGTCGAGGGCCTCAGGGTGGGGAGGGCTGGGCCAGCCCCGCAGTGTTCTCCTCCTCTGAACTTCACGGCAGCTTCCCGCCCACGTTCCGCTCCCACGCGCCCGCCGTGCACGCAGTCGTCTCCGGAAAGAGTGGGAAGCAGGGAACCGCTCCCAAGGATGCCCCAGCGAAGCACATCAGAGACTTTCAGACCAAAAGGGACTTTAGTTCTTCTCTTCCAGTCCAGAGAGGAGAAAAGGGGAGCCCCGGAAATGAAGCCCCCTGTTCTTGGTCACGCAGTGTGACCATGGGGCAGGGGCAGAGCCAGGGCTCTGGCCTGGTGACGCTGGCTTGTGCGCCCCTGAGGTGTTTCCTGCTGTTAAGCCCACACCGCCGCCTGCCGTCAGTGATTTGGCGGCTGTTCGGGATGGGGGGAGGGGCTTCTAGGCACCAGAGCCCAAGTGCAGGGTGAATACTTCAGGCTTTTCTGGAAGCTTAGAGGCTGGAGTGGGGACAGTCAGGGCAGTGCGTAATCACAGTGCAACCACATGGGAAGTTCTAAGTGGGGGGTGGCCAGCGGGAGTGCAGAGGAAGGGGAGACTAGGAGGGCTTCATAGAGGAGGTAGTGCTCAAATGGAGACTTTTTGGGTGAGAAGGAAATTTCTAGGCTTTCGAAGAGAATGAGGGCCCTCGGGAAATGTTGGGCTCTGATGGCACAGGGTCCCGTTCACACAGCTGGGAACCAGCCCGGCAGCTGACACCTCCTGGCACCCCCACCAGTCACATTCTTCTTCCAACCAGCAGCCAGGCCCTTTAGAGAAGGCACAGAGCCTTCACTCCTAACGTGGTTATTTTGATATTTGAATAGGAGTGTAAAATAACCTTTAGGCTTTAGGTTTTTTTTTTTTTTTTTTTTGGGTGTTGTAGACATAGCACTTTCCCAGTCCCTTGCTTTCTGTGAAAATCTGAACTTGTCAGTCAGTCGCTGCCTTGACCCTGATCCAGCTGAGTGCCCTGTGTGGCACCAGTGCGTTCCCGCTGGAGCCTTCTCCCGAGTTCCAGGTGCGACCACGGGCAGCCCAGTGAGACTCAGAGGGTTTCTGCTTGCTGGCCTGGGGCTGGTGTCTTCTGGGGGCCCTGGTGTCTGTTCCCTCTCTTCCTCCACACAGTCCTCCGCCCTCCCCTGAGCCTTAGAGCCACTCTGACCAGCTCAGGAGTGGTTGGTGCCAGGGCCAGCTTTAGGGTCTAATGGATTGGCAAGGTTCTCAGCGGTGTCGCCACAGCCACAGAGATGTGATCTGATCTAAGTGCTGGCTTTCGGCAACTTTGATCTTCAGTTCTCAGTCACAGGAAGAAAGCATGGCCACTGTTAAAAAGCAAAAAAAAAGGTACAAATAGGCACAAGAAGAATAAAACCTCTGTTGTCCTATCACCCAAAGATAACAGGCAGTTTTTATTTGGCATGCATCCAGTGTCAGCCATAATTTTCAACAAACTTTATCTCCCCATCTATTATTATGTTTCATATCTGTACATTCATTTAATTTTCAAAACAATTCCCATTTTACAGGTGAGAGAAACTGAGGCACAGCCTGGGAAAGTGGTGTCTGTATGTATGTATGTGCAGAGCCAGGAGCGAATGTGAGGCTTTGTGAGTCGCTGTGAGCATTGCCTTAGAGAACTCTGTTAACGTTTTGGCGAATGTTCTTCCTGGGGTGTGCGTGTGTGCGCGCACACGGGTATATGAATATATTGAACACCATACTGATTAAGATGGTATGATACTGAATTATACTCAACTTAGTAATTATGCTTTCTCATGGAGCGTATCTTAGAGCATCAGCTGATCTTCCAGCAGGGAGTTTAATTGGTCGCATAGTGTTCCATGAGTAGGAGAACGTCACACTTCCCCAGGCAGTCCCCTGTTTTGGATACGTTTAGGCTGTCCTCAATATTTTGTTGTTATGAATAAATCTTTAAAAAGTATTCCACAAAAATATTCAGTTGTTATGAACAATGCTCTGAAAGCCACCCTTCTAGGGAATCAATGCGCATAGTTGCTTCCTTAGTATAAACTCCTTGCTGTGCGCGGAGTCTGCTGCTGGCATGAAGACGTCCACCACCTGCCTGCCCTCCGGGAGGCCCGCGTGAGCTCAGGCGCCTCCCATGCCACACGAGGAGGGCTGGTTTGCCGGTGTTATGGGAAAATCAACTTTTCATTTTAAAAGACTTATTTATTCGTTTGAAAGGTAGATCGACAGATCTTTTCTCTGCCGATTCGCTCCCCAAATGGCCTCAGTGACTGGGGCTGGTTCAGGCCAAAGGCAGGAGCCTGGAGCTCCATCTTGGTCGCCCACATGGGTGCAGGGATCCGAGCACTTGGGCCACCTGTTGCTGCTTTCCCAGGCACATTTGCAGGGAGTTGGATTGGAAGTGGAACAGCCAGGACTCCTGCACTTCCAACATGGGAAACCATGTCACAAGCAGTGTTTAACCTGCTGCTCGACAGTGCTGGCCCTGGGGAGACAAACAGTGGAGTGCTGGAAAGAGAAGAAATGGAGCCAAGGCTACTGGGGCATGTGGTGGCCGGGACGGGTCTCGTGTAGAGCAGCAGTGGGAGAAAGGCCAGGGGCGTGGGAAGAGCTCTGCAGGGCGTGGCCGTGAGCTGGTGAGAGCAGAGAGGAAGAAGAGCTCCGAGGAGTGGAAGGCTGTGAGCTCTGTTCTGGCTTCCACACCTGCTGGCGTCAGGCTCACATGCACAGCTCCCCCGGCAAGCGCAATAGCTGTGTGTTTATTTGAGGGTGCTGAAGGGGGTGGAGTGTCTTTTCTTATTGCTGCTCATGAGCAACTATTAATGACTCAGTGATTTCAACGTCGTTGCATAACCAAGCCTGGCTGAGGTCAATTCTTCAGCCTGTCTTTGAGCACATTAAGTGCCAAAGAATAGACTCGGGAGCCCTCAGCTGTGGCCTGGGGGGCTGGGAGGTGGGGCACTTCTGAGAGAGCCTGGGAGGTGGGCTAAAGCTGGCAGGGTGGGTGCAGTCACAGGTAAGAGAGAGCCTTCCTATTCAGATCCTGTGAGTTCAGATCTAGGCCTGAGTCTTTCTTTGCTCTCTGTTTTTACGCAGCCATTATTTGAAGGGAGAGGGAGGATGACAGCGAGTGAGTGAGCAAGTGAGGGCAAGCTGGTGCACACCCCCAAATGTTCACACTGGCCAGGAGCCAAGAGATGCAGTCTGGATCTTTGATCTGGCAGGAACGAAACCCACAATGGCAGGAGCCATCGCTGCCACCTTGTACTAGCAAGAAGCTGGAGTCAGGAGCTGGAGCCAGGACAGGAACCCAGAGGCTCCGATGTTGATGTAGATACAGATGTGGGCCTGCTCCCACAGGCCTCACTCTTTCTAACTGGGTGAACTTGGTCGAGTTTCTTAACCTTCTGCTTCCTTTGCCTTGTCAGTACAATGGTGCCAGTAGCAGCCAAAGGGTCCGTTATTGTGAGGGTTAAATGAGGTGATGGTTGTGATCAGCACGTAGTAGGTCCACAGGAAGCTGATCGCTTTGACAAGTGCATGTGTCCACAAGGGCAGGAAGCCCCAGGATTGGAGGCCAGGGGAAGCCCAGGAGAGCCCGAGCAAGGAGGTGACTGGAGGGTGGTGGGACACACTGGAGGGGAGAGTGGGACAGCGAGGAGGGGTGACAACAAGAGACTGGGTGAGAGATGAGGGGCCTCTGGGCTGATGGAAGAAGAGGAAACCCTTTGGGGAGGGCGAAGGGAGGGAGAGCTCCAGCCCTGGGTCTTGGGGAGAACTGGTCGGTCAGTGGCCATGACCCAGCTCCTGGCACGTGGCACTACCCACCTGCCCATCCTGGGGTTCTGTGCCCCCCCCCCCCCCCCGTCTGCACACCTGCACAGGCTGGGTAGTGAGGGGTCTTGGCTGGCAGGGAGAGAACATTCTCTCGGGCCTCCCCCTCCCAGGGCACCCCCGGTTAGTCTCGCTCCCTCTCCATTTTCCTCTCCGCCTACACAGCGCCTGTGACTTCTCACTTCCAGCATCTTGGCTCTCGGCAAGCGGAAGTGAGGGGCGGCAGGGTGTGAGCCACTGCGGATTTACTTGAAACCAGGCCCAGTCGTTTTCCCACCCACTGGCACCCTTCACCTGCCCAGGTGCCTATGGCCGCCTTCCCTTTCAACGGGATCGCAGCGGGGCGAAAGGCAGAGGAAAGAAACTGCCGCTCGCTAAAAAAGCCTCCTGGAAGCTCGCATCTGTTGGGTGTGGGGCGGCCCCTTCCGGGGTGCAGTTAGGGGGCGTAGACTTGACTTCTGTCATCGGGAACACGGTGAGCAGCTCAGCCAGGCTGAGCTGTGCGCGGGGCACCAGGACCCGGGGGCCCGGCCCCCTCGTGGCTCTGCCTCCCCCACGGCCCAAGGCAGCTCCCTGGAGACGTGTTCTGTCGCTGCTGTGTGCTGCCTGTTCCAGACACAGCGCAGGGGAGGCTGCGGGGGCGGCTGGCGCACCAGGCCAGGCAGGCAGCTCGGGCCTGCCAGTGCCTGCCTCTTCTGCAAGCCCACGCAGGCAGCTTCCGGCTGGCCTGCAGGGGACAGATTTCCTGTTAAGAAAGGAGAGCAGCCTTGTGCCTCTGCTGTGGGGCCTGCCGAGGAAAAGCGGGCCAAGGCTTGGCATGTGTTCTTCTGTGCAGGGCGAGGTGGGCACAGACGACCCGCTGCTGTGGCCTGGAGACAGGCCACCTGTCCTTATAGGCTGCGGCTCATGTCACCGGCACAGGATTCCAGCTCTGTTCCTTTTGGCTTTGGAAGGGATCAGTTTAACCCCTGGTCTACATTTCTTACTCTATAATTGTTCAGATCAATGTTCAAATTAGTTTGACCTTTCTGAACTCGCACTGACCTTTAGAGGAAAGAGGCTACTGCCTGAAAGGTAGGGTTGCTGGGCTCAGATGTGCCGGTTGGGCACTGCGCAAGCACAACTGTGTAAGGAGACACTTTTCACATTAGAGAGGCCGTAGATTTGTGTATTTATTATGTCGCTTCTCCAACAGATGGCAGTGAAGTGTCTGGAGGAAGGGATCCTTTTATTCTAACTTTATTCTGTACACGAAGGTCCTGTACAGGCTAATGGTAGCTACAGGGCCGGAGAGAAAGCCGTTCTAGGGAGAACTTTATAACAGATAAGATGCCAAGTGGTTGAACCATAGGCCGGCTCTGGAGCTGGTATTGGCAATCCCTGTAAGCCACCAGTAAGCCCCAGGTCTTCCAGGCTTGTTCAGAAGAGGAGTGAAGTCTTTGCTGGTCCTCCTCGAACTTGACCTTCATCTCTGTCCATGTTCGCTCCTTGCTCACTCTCAGCCAGGCTATGAGCTAAAGGCACAGAGCCCCAGGTGGCAGAGCTGCCGCCATCCTGTTTCCGCCTTTGGGAAGCCCTGGTGCAGGCCTCCTTCCCTGTCAGACTCCCAGGCTCAGGCTGGTCACCCAGCGGTGAGGGGACAAGGACAGCTGGCCCTTCCTGTCCACACTGGGCACAGGACAGCTTAGCTCGTAGCTCGGGTGTGCTGGTGTGAGCCTGCGGCCAGCAGCCCCCCAGCTTCCAGGTCACAGAGAGCCGAGCTGCCTGCAGTCCTTGCCCAGACACAGAACAGAGCCGGAGAGCACAGACCTGGGCCGGGGGTGGGGTGGGGCGGGCTGGACCCTGCCTGCCACCTGCTTTTGTGTTGAGCCTGAGCTAAGAGTGGTTTTTACATCTTTTAAATGGAAGATAAGAAGTCAAGAGGGTAATAGCCATTGACATATAAAAGTTGTATCAAATTCAGGGCCCATAAATAAAGCTTTATTGGAACACAGCCCCCTCCTGCAGTGTGTGACCCTGGTGCTGTGCTGTGACAGCAGAGACCAAGTGACCTGCAGGACCTCACGTAGTTTCTGGCTGGCATCTTACAGAAAACCTCTGCTGATCCCGGCTTCAGGCAGGGGGAGCCCATGGGAATCCTGGGGAGAGCCCTAGTGTTGAAGACAAGGGACCTGGCCTTGAGCCGCTCTTGCCTTGAGCAGCGGCTTGGGAAGCCTGCCCTCCGCGCCTCGTTTCCTTGTCTATGAGAATGTCAGTACCACCTCTGCTGTCGGTGTCACACGCCAGTGTGGGCCTGCAGGCCTCCAAGGCTGCACGTGTTTGTGGTTTGTGATCTGCAAGTGCCTACATGGTTGTTTTGCATCGTTTGTCTTAAAGATGTCATTTTCATAGCTGACAGGTGGCCCTTGTCCTAGCCTGGGACCCCTCTTTCCATCCTTGCTCCTCATCTCTCTCCCTGTGTCCCTGGGATTTTCAGGGCTTTCTCCTTTCCCTCTGTTGCCAGGGTGGCAGCCCTGTTTCATCAATGGGCATCCGGCCCTTCTACTACTCACCAGACCTAAGCGGTGCCTTCAACATAGGAAGCTCCTACCAAACTCCAGTTGCAAGTTTGTGCTCAGTGAAATTCACAGGAAATTGGAGGGCTGCCCTGTGGGCATGTGGGAGGCAGGCTTAGTGCAAGGTGCTGACACTTTGCCTGCAGTGAAGGTACAAAGCCCTGCTTGATCCATCTGTGCTCTTGCACCAACACATGCACCAATCACAAGTCAGGGCTGGCCCCAGGCCCTGGGCCTTGTTGCAGAAAACAGCAAGTGAGACAGCTTGGGGAATGTGGAAAAAGGAGGGAGGAAAGCGACATGGGAAACCTCTGTGTCCACGGACAGGGCCTTTGCGGACTGGTTTTGTCAGGTGTCCCTGTCCACCTGCTGCAGCTCTCGTCCCCTCCCCAGCGTGCTGCATGGTCACTTAAGTCACAGGGATCCTGCTTTGCACCCAGCCAAACACGTGGTTACCAAGGGCCCCATCGTGCCGAACAAAGTCCACAGAAGTCAGGGGAGTGGTTTCCCTTGCATGCCGTCCACTTCCTGAACCCTGGGGTTGCATCCCTTGTCTGCCCCTGTGGGAATGGCCTGGAAGCTGCTCCCCACTCCAGCTCCGGTCTCGGGAGCCCTCGCCCTTAGCCTGGATCCCTAGTTGTCTCATTTTGCTTGCCGCACTGCCTCTCTGCACTCTCCCAGGATGCGATGCTGGGTGCCCTGGCAGCCCTACTTGGGCTCTTGTTTCCCAGGAGTCATTTGTGCTGGCTCAGGGCCCCTCCCCTCCCTTCCAAGATGCTGCTTTTGTCTCTGGGCATCACAGCTCAGGCTGAGGGTGTCTTTTTGGGTCAAATGCCACAGAATCGCAGATTTACGAAAGATCTGAACGCCCCCATTCTCTCACCTATGACATTTTCTCTACGATGTCCCTGATAGCTCTCCACCTGTGTGCATGGGGTGAGGTAGCTGCCCAGGTGTCTCTAGGATGGAAAATATGGCCCCGAAGGGCATCCCATTCCTTGGTTGGGTAGCCCTGGTTGAGTGTGTTTGTGTGTGTGTTGAAATCTCCCTCTGTAATTCAGCCCACCACTTCTAATTCTGTCCTTGAGAATGATTCAGAATGTTGGCTATTTCTTCCACAAATGCTTCCAGACGTCCTCATCCTTTCCCTGCTCTGCTGTGTCCAAGTCCCCCGGAGTCCTGTGGCCCCCGTCTGAGTCACTGATGCTCAGCAGTGGCCTTCAGAGCCTCCCTGGCCCTAGCCCTAGCCCCGCCCTGCCCTAGTGGCCTCGCCAGCCAAGGGGCCCTGGGCCTTTCACCAGCATGTGTGGAGTGAGCTCTGTGCTGGGGCAGGGGCAGTTTGTGAACCAACATGCATGTCTTCAGAGGGCCTGCCAGCCAGGGAGGGAAGAACCAGGCTCCCTGCTTGGAGAGATGACAAGAGCAAAGAATGAGCTGCCATGGCCAAGGCCTCCCTGGCCCTTACAAACCACGTGACTCAGGAGATCTAGGAAGAACCTGGAGACGGGCCTGGTTCCTCACTTAACTGAGTGTGGCCCAAGTTTCAAGCCACTACCCTGGGCTTCCCTGGGTCTGGCCTCTTCAGAAGCTTCTGGTTCCAGCCATGGTCTCAAGGGTCTGACGCTGGAGCAGGTGGTGATCTGAGAGGGGCGTTCCAGCTGGAGTCTTCGTCAGGGATGGCATTGGAGGGTTTGGGTCTTCCTAGGTGAGCCTTGAGGAAAGAGGAGATATTGTTGTCTCTCGTCCGATGTTCTCACCTGGTCAGAGACCAACTGCCAGGGCTGTGTGTGGAGTGGAAAGGGAAAAGAGAAGACAGAGTTGTCTCAATCCTTCGAATTGTTGGTATCCAAAGGAAAGCTGTAGGAGTCTTCTCCCCACAACCACACACACAAGCCCTGGCCTCTGCACCCACACAAAGGGCAGGCAGTTGGGGAGACATGAGTGAAGTCTCATCATGTTGTCAAGGCCATGGCTAAGGCTGAAGTGTTTGGGGATTACAGAAATTTGATTTCTGTACAACAGATGGAACAAAGATACAGGAAAGAGTTATAGGTCTTTAAAAGAAGTAGAAGTTACACCTGGGGGCCGGCATTGTGGCTCAGTGAGTTAAGCTGCTGCCTGTAGTGCTGGCATCCCATATGGGTGCTGGTTGGAGTCCCGGCTGCTCCACTTCTGATCCAGCTCCATGCTAATATGCCTGGGAAAGCAGTGGAAGATGGCCAAGTGCTTGGCTCCTGAATCCATCTGGGAGACCTGGAAGAAGCTCCTGGTTCTTGGCATTGGCCTGGTCCAGCCCTGGCCATTGCGACCATTTGGGGAGTGAGCTAGTGGATGGACGATCTCTTTGTCTCTGTCTCTCTCTCTAACTCTGCCTTTAAAATAAATAAATCCTTGGGCGCCAGATTCTAGTCCCGATTGCTTCTCTTCCAGTCCAGCTCTCTGCTGTGGCCTGGGAGGGCAGTGGAGGATGGCCCAGGTGTTTGGGCCCCTGCACCTGCATGGGAGACCAGGAGGAAGTACCCGGCTCCTGGCTTCAGATTGGCGCAGCACCAGCCATGGCGGCCGTTTGGGGAATGACCCAATGGAAGGAAGACCTTTCTCTCTGTCTCTCTCTCACTGTCCATAACTCTACCTCTCAAATAAATAAATAATAAATAAATAAATCTTAAAAAGAAGTAACCCCTAAGCATGCCTTTGCTGGCCACTATTGGTGTCTCTTGTCTTTCCTTGGTTGTGGCCTGGACAGTTTACCTGTAAGTTTGGTTTTCTTCTGCAGAATTCAGTTTCCCCAGTGAACTTCTGCACTGTGATGCAGTGTTAAGAATGGCACAGAGGAGGCAGAGGAGCTGCAGGGCGCCCAGCGAGAGGCGTGCAGTGGTTCAGGGGAGACAGGCTGTGGGCTGCTCCAGGGCCGCTTAGCAAAGACGGTTTGGAGTGACTTGTTTCTCGCTGTTATTGACAGCAATGACAGCCCACGTGTTGCTGGGGAGAAGGCGAGTCGTGTGGTAGCTACTTTGGGGTGGGGCCTCTGTTTTCTCTTTAGCATCCTTATGAGCTAAGGCCTTCTGTGTCCTTTCTAGGTAACAAATATGAAGTCAAGGTGTACACTGGCGATGTCATAGGTGCGGGGACAGATGCTGATGTCTACATCAATATCTTTGGAGAGTATGGAGACACAGGTAAAGGGTTTGGATCCTTTTCTCGCAAGCCGTGGTTCCTCACAATCCTGGCAGAGGAAGGCAGCTGGAGGCCTCCCGGGCTGCCCTGCTGTGCACCTCTCTTCCTGTGATGTGGTTGGCCAAGGCCTGTTCTGAACAGCAAGCTGTGCATCTTGTGTCTAGAATCTCTGGGTGTGATGCGTTTTTAGAACAAAGTATGCCTGATTTTGGAGTTGATTAAACTTTTCCTGCACCCTAGAATATGGGCAAACCCAAAGTCTCCATCCCTGGGGCGTTCACTCTCACCCACACTGTTTATTTCTCTAAGTTCCATGCCTGTCTTGAGTTATAGTTTGGGGTGTTATTGATGTGACCTAATTCAGTGCGGTGGTTTGGGGTCTACTGGAACGGGGCCCGGGTGTAGAATTACGCTTGGCATGCTGTTCCCAGTGGGAGCTGAGGGCAGAGACACAGCTGGCGTCAGTGTTGTGAGGAAGTCCAGAGCAGCAGAACTGAGATGGGCCACTCTCTGCGTCTGCATCTGCCGGCGTAGTGGAAAAACACAGGAGCAGCAAAGCTGCAGAGCTGTGTGGATTTTGGACATAATATATTAAAGAATTCTCAAGGCATTGTTGATCTCGTAAGGGAATAGAGAGGGGGAGGGAAGGAGAGAGAGAGAGAAAGAGAGCGAGAGCGAGAGAGAGATCTCCAGATGCCAGAAATGAAGAGGAAACTCAAAACCCAAATCTTGACCACAAATTGATGCTGTAGCTCTTGGGAGGAGGGTGCTTTCATGCTGAATGATCTAGACTAGAGAGAGAATTTTCACGCCCAGTTGGGGTCAGAAAAGGAGACTTGGGTCCTTTGTGGGGCAGGAGAGTTCAGTTAGGGCTGCCCATAGAGCCAGGCGCTCTGAACGTGCATAGGAACATCCTCAGTGACAAAAACAGACCAGGAAATAATTGCTCATCTCTACAGTAAGCTCGTCTCTACGGGAGTTTTATATAAAAACGTTGCTGAGAAACTGATACTTCAAGCTCCACCACATGTGATTTTATGCTCTAAGTGTGATTTGGCAGCCCCCACATCCCCAAGTATAGAAAACTTGTTCCATGACAGTAATAAATACTTCAGGGCTCTTGGCAGAAATATTGGTGGGATTCCATGAGATTCCCAGAGATAAGATACTGGAGATGAGTTCACTATCTCAAACTATAAAACACCCAAGGGCAAAACCCTCCATGACTCAGCACCCATAACACAACAATGAGACTGGATCCTGAATGGCAGACCACAGAGCACTCTGAGAAAGGCTGTAGCTGAAATTGCTTAAACCCATCAAATGCATGACTTAAGTAAAGAAAATAACAAGGCATCATGAAAAATATGGAAAATTTAGGAAAAGAACCAAACAGAAATACAGAAAATGAAACTGTAGTTACCAAAGATAAACACTTAATGGATGGATTAAACAGCACTACTAGAAATAGTTGAATAGAGAATTAGTGAATTATAACAGAAATATGAACTAAATCCTCATTTGAAGCATGGAGAGAGAAAGGGGTGGAAAATATAAATGAGGGGCTTTGAAAATGAAGGGGGAGGCCGGCGCCGCGGCTCACTAGGCTAATCCTCCGCCTTGCGGCGCCGGCACACCGGGTTCTAGTCCCGGTCGGGGCGCCGGATTCTGTCCCGGTTGCCCCTCTTCCAGGCCAGCCCTCTGCTGTGGCCAGGGAGTGCAGTGGAGGATGGCCCAGGTGCTTGGGCCCTGCACCCCATGGGAGACCAGGAAAAGCACCTGGCTCCTGGCTCCTGCCATCGGATCAGCGCGGTGCGCCGGCCGCAGCGCGCCGGCCGCGGCGGCCATTGGAGGGTGAACCAACGGCAAAGGAAGACCTTTCTCTCTGTCTCTCTCTCTCACTGTCCACTCTGCCTGTCAAAAAAAAAAAAAAAAAAAAAAAAAAAAAAAAAAAAAAAGGGGAGAATATGAATTTCTGATAGATGTTGGATAGGAGTTCCAGAAATGTGACTATGGAGAAGAGGTGAGGGGAAATAGTGGAAGAGAGAATGGCTAAGAGGTTTTCAGGATTGAGCACAGATATAAATATTCAGACTGAAGTAGAAAAATGAGTCATTGAACAGAATACGCAAAACACTCACATTTAGAAACACTGTGATGAAACCAAAGGCAAAGAGAAAGATCTTAAAAGGTAGCAGAATTGGCACATTGCCTTCTGTAAAAGCAGTCACATGGATAGCGCATTCCCATAGCAACCTCTAGAGGGCGTAAATCCATGGAATAATATCTTCAATGATATGAGCAGTAACATATATTAACCTATACCAGCTAGGTATCATTCAGAGGGAAGACAAAATTGACGAATTGCCATGCCAACAAGAAGAAATAGAGTTTACCATTCAGGAACCTGTACTTCAGCAGCCACTCACGGATGCACTTCAAGAAAGGAAGCTGCGTGAGACACAAGAAACAAAGGGGAGCAAAAAACTGATGACTCTGTTCTAAGCAAGCACTGACAGTACAAGCAACGACAGTAATGGCTGCGAGCAGGGCACGAGCAAATGTGGACCCCAAACACCTAAAAGCAACAGTATGTGAGAAGGAAAGCAGATGGTTAGAGTTAAAAACAGTGTTTCTCAGCCCCAGCTCATCCCCCACCCTCAGAAGTGTAGAGATGAAGAGTAACTTGTACACTTTAATAGGTCAGGTATGCACATTAACGCTGTAAAAGTAACCACCAAAAACTAGAGCTTCTACAACTTGCAGACCAATAGAAGGGACGTGACTCAATCTGAAAGGGAAGGGAAAAGAGGGCAAAGAAAAAGCATGGCCCATAGCAAAAGGTAAGATAAATGTATCAGTAATCACAATAAACAGAATAACTAAATGTATCACTGAGTATCAGTGAAAAGATAGATATCCTCATATTAGATGGAAAGAAAAGAGAAACCAGCTTAAATATGATACCAAAGGGTCTGAGAATAAGTAAGATGGAATAAAATATTCCAGGAGAATATCAGCAAGTTAATATAGGTATAGCTATATTAATATCTGTCAAATTAAACCTTAAGGCCAGCCACTTTGTTAGAATGTGAAGTATACTGTTAGAGAATGACAAGACGAGTAATTCTGGACTTGTATGAATTTAACCACATATCCCCAAAATCTGTGAAGCAAAGTTTTACAGAATTCTTGGAGTAACTTGATGAATGCTTTTATCAATTTTTTGATAAATGTTTTTATCAACTAAATTGGGTAAAAATCTCAGTCCAATGGATACAGGCTCAATGTGGGTAGAAAGAATCTTATCTCTCCAGCTTGAGCTCATGGGGGTGTGCGGATGAACCCATCAGCGGGGAGTGAACACAGTCTTCCCGGGCACGGGGTGACCACGTCCAAAACCTCGGAGCAAGCCTTAACCAGCCCAGGAGTCAGTGAGAAGAGACGGCATTCTTCAACCATATGGCAACAAAATTAGAAGAAACTCCAACATCTCACCCTGTTTAGAAGCCAAACAGCACATTTCTAATTTATCAATCAAGGAAGTAACCATACGTGAATAGTCTGGTAGCCTGTCTTATTTTCATCCTCTGCAGCAGAACTAAATTGGGAGAGCTAGCAGAGGTAGTAACAATAGAAGATGTTCAGGTCTCTGCTCCCATCACTCTCGGGGACATTCCAGAAGGATCTCCAGGGCAAGACTGAAGGCCTGGAAGAGACACTGGCCCTGGGGCTGGGAGGTCTCTGTATGGCATTGTGAGAGGTCCTTCCTGGGGCTAGGATCCAGCAGGAATACAGCGTGGGAGACTCCCCGACCACATCAGTAACTCATGCTTGTGGAGCACAAGGCTCTCCCTAGGCATGGTGAAGACCCTGCGGAGGGGTACAAGACTTGTGATTGTCACTGTATAATGTCGCCTGTCCTGTCATCTCAGCTTCGCAAAAGGACTGATTGTCTTCCAGACTCGCTGCAGCCAGTTTCCAGGGAGATCTGCGATCATTAAAGAAATTAGAGCAGCAATTAAAATTCACCCAAGCATCAGCCTGGGAGAGTTTCTCCTCTGCATGGTTTATTCCAGGAATTCAAATATAATTTAACATTATTCAACCTTTTCAAATAACTTATCACAGAAACAGATTAAAGGAAAAAACAGAATTATCTTGATAGAGGCAATGAATTTTGTAATCATGATTTTAAAGCTTTCCTTCCCTCCCTTCCTTCCTTCCTTCCTTCCTTCCTTCCTTCCTTCCTTCCTTCCTTCCTTCCTTCCTTCCTTCCTTCCTTTTTACTTGAAAGGCAAAGAAGAGAAAGCTCTTTCATCTGTTGGTTCATTCCCCAAATCCAACAGCCAGAGCTGGGCCAAGCCAAAACCAGGATCCCAGAACTCAAACCAGGTTTCCCATGTGGGTGGGTGGGTCCTAGATTCTTGGGTGCGCCTTAATAGGAAGCTGGAATGGGGTGCAGATCTGGGAATTGCAAGCAGGCACTCTGGGACGGGATGAGGCCTCCCCTGCAGTGGTGATTTAAAACAAACAGAACCTCAGAAAGCTAGGAACAGAAAGAAGCCTTTGGGCAGCTGTTGTGGGACAGAGGGCTAAGCCGCTGGGTGGGACACCTGCATCCTGTACCGGAGTGCTGGTCTGAGTCCTAGCTACTCTGCTTCCAGTCCAGCTTCTTGCTAATGCATCCTGGTAAGCAGCAGAGGGTGGCTTACATATCTGGGTCCCTACCTAAGAGACCGGATGGAGTTTTAGCCTTCTGGTTTCAGCCTGACCCAGCTCTGGCTGTTGTGGGCATTTGGGGAGTGAACCATCAAATGGAAGGTCGATTTTTCTCTCTTTGCCTATCAGATGGGTAAATGAACATTAAAAAAAAAGAAACCTTCTTGAAAAGGATTAGGTTATCTACTAAAATGCACGTGAGCACTTTGCTTAATTTTGAAACATTGAAAGGACTCCCCTTAAGTCCAGGAACAAAAGAAATGTCTAGCTAATGATTACTTCAATCACCACAGTATTGGAAGTCCCAGGGCCAGAAAAATGGATAAGAAAAAGAAATGAAAGCTGTTAACAGCTGAAAATGAAGAACAAGCTTTCAATTTCGTAAAATATCCCTGATCACCTACAAAATCCAGGAGAATTCACAAGTTTTAGAATCAGGGAGAGAAAGTTTAGCAAAGGTGCTGAATATAAGATTAATATACAAAAATTATAAAAATAACGCACAGTTAAGGATATACTGTTATCTTGGCAATTGTAAGATGGCTAAGAATAGTTAAGCTCTTTTCTTAAGCTTCCTGGGGAAAAATATAATGTTTTTATCGAAGGATATATAAAAATATATAAATAAATGGAGAAATATTTTCATAGAAGAGGAAAGATTCAAATTTATTAAGATATAGGTCTTTCCAGATGGTTCTATAAGTGCAATGATATTTCAGTCAAATTCCTTGGAGGCAACACCTCACAATTTAAGCCACTGTTAGAATTCATGTAGGAGCTGGCATTGAGATGCAGCAGGTGAGCTGCCCCTCGCAGGACAGCATCTTCGAGTGTAGGCTCAAATCCTGGCCGCTCCACTCCTGATAGAGCTTCTTACTAATTCACCTGGGAAGGCAATGGAAGATGGCTCAAAAACTTGGGTCCACGCCACCCACATGGGAGACCCAGGTAGAGTTCTAGGCTCCTGGCTTTGCCCTGGTCAAGACTTGGCTGTTGTGGCCACCTGGGGAGTAAATCAGGAGATGGAAGATTTTTCCTGTCTTTTTCCCTGTCTTTCCCTTTCTCTGTCTCTATCAGTCTGCCTTTCAAATAAATCTTAAAAATAATCAAGTAGGGGCTGGCACTGTGGCGTAGTGGGTAAAGCCGCCGCCTGCAGTGCCAGCATCCCATATGGACGCTGGTTCGAGTCCTAGCTGCTCCACTTCCGATCCAGCTCTCTGCTATGGCCTGGGAAAGCAGTAGAAGATGACCCAAGTCCTTGGGTCCCTGCAGCTAAGTGGGAGACCCGGAAGAAGCTCCTGGCTCCTGGCTCCTGGCTCCTGGCTCCTGGCTCCTGGCTTTGAATTGGCACAGCTCTGGCCAACTGGGGAGTGAACCAGGGGATGGAAGACCTCTCTCTCTGCCTCTCTTTCTCTCTCTGTGTAACTGACTTTCAAATAAATAAATAAATATTTTAAAAAATCATGTAGAACTGTAATGGGCTAAATATTGCCAAGAAAAGCTGAAATAATGAAAATAATATTCACTGTATTAATAATATAAAAATATTTATCCCATCTGACACTGTAAATCTCTAAAAACTGACACAATATGATTTAGGTAGAGGATAAACAAAATATACCAGTAAAACAAAAGAAAGAATCTAAAAAAACTGCATAAAGGTGGTGTCATAATCAGAGGGAAAGATGAATGCTTAATTACCGGTATTTGAACAACTGTCTAACCAGATGAGAAAAGATAAAATTAGATTGTTACCTTTCACCAGGCACAAATAGAACTTCCAGATGGGCTGAAGTCTTATATGTGAAAAATCAAACTATAAAATTTTTAGAAGAAACATTAAGTGCATCTTTTTTATCCTAATTTATGAATAAGGCTTCTTAAGCAATTCATTAAAAGAACAAACAATAAAGGAAAACATTGACAAAGTCCACTAAAAACTGCCCTAGATGATAAAAACAACAAAGGAAACATAGTAGAAGAATGGGATAAAGGATGTGAATAGAAAAATTATGAAAGAGTAAGGCCCAGATAGCCAACAAATATATGAACATATGCTCAATTTCTTCAGATAAATAGAGAAATGCAAATTAAAACTATAAAGAGATACCATTATATGTAAACTGGATGAGGGTTTTAAATGTATGTGTTAACAATGATGTGGAGAATGGGAACCCTAGCACACGGCAGGTGCTGATTGCTGTAGTACAGCCATTTCAGAGGGGAACTTTGCAACCCTTCCTAACGGAGCCTGAGCTTACTCAGAGCCCAGAAACTCTGCTTGGAGCTGTGTGCTCAGGGCAGTTCCTAACAAATGTGCAGCAAGAGATGGGTCCATTGCAGTGTTATTGGCAATAACAAAAATTTAGAAACAACTGAAACAGCCATCAGTAGAAGGCAGCGAAGATAAGAGTGGCTTCATCCAGTGGCTGTTAGACAGTAGTTGGATGAATGAGCTAAGGTTCCAGGGGGAACCAGGACGATCTCAAAGGCATAATGTTAACTGAAAAGAATCCCGCTGCACAAAGGCATGTGATGATGATAGCAGGGACAGCAACAGCAGCCCCTGCGGCCATGATGCCTTGGTGCCCACCATGCTCCAGGTGGTGTAGGCATGAATTCAGTGAATGGCACAGTGAACCCTGGGTGGTAGGCACAGTTATTATTTCCAGTGTACATATGAGGAACTTAAAGTGCAGAGATGTACACTGTGTTATTATTTATGTAAAATTCTATAACATGCAAAAATAGTGTACTTTCTTTATGGATACATACATGTACAAACATTCATGGGCATGACACACACCACCTTGAGGTTGGCCCTTATTTTGGGAAGGGAGGAGGAGGAGAGAAGAGATGAACAGTGAGGCCTTGGATATATCTATTGTATTTTATTTCCTTAAAAAAAAAAAGATGAGCAGATGTTTAGTCTAGTGGTTAAGACATCTGCCTTCTGCATCAGAGTGCACCGGTTCGATTCCCAACTCTGGCTCCTGAGTCCAGCTTCCTGCTATTGTCAACCTTGGGAAATAGCAGTGATGGTTCAAGTAGTTGGGTCCCTGCCACCTGTGTGGGAGAACAGAATTGAGTTCTTGGCTCTTGGAACTGGGCCAGGGCCAGGCCCAGCTCCAGCCATGGTAGGCATTTGGGGAGTGAGCCAGCCAATGAGAGTGCCCTCTGTCCCTCATCCCCTCTCAAGTAAATAAATTAAAATAAGATAAAGAAAGCCCTGACAAAATATTAACATCTCTTAAATCACTTCAATCTGAATGGTGGACTTGAATGTCTTAAGTGATTTTCTTTGTGCTTGAACTGTCACAGTTTAGACTTTAGGAAAAATTCTAAGGACTAAATTTTAGGAGAGAAATAACACAGGGTGGTTTAATGAAAATGGTAATGCTTGGGTGGGGTTGTCAGGGTTAATCTGACTTGTACATATGTAAACATGAAAACGTAACAGTCGCCAACCGCAAGGTAAAAAGAATAGGTTGCAGTTCTAACTCTGTGCTTATTACCCATGTGACTTTTGGCAAATTCTTTATTTTTTCTAAATCTCAGTTTCTTCATTTGCAAGACAGAGTTAATAATACCTCCTTGGATTGTGGTGAGGAATAAGTGAGAAAAAAAAATCTATGTGAAACTCCCAGCAGAATCTGATAATAATTATTGTCACTGCTTTGCAGAAGAGGAGCAGGCCTACGGAAGTGTGTGGGCTGATGTCAGGGTCCCAGCCACAGCTCCTGTGCCAGCTGCTATGGTGCCATTCCAGTTCAGAACAAGCAACTGGCAAAAGCAGAGCAGGGCCTCAGGTCTAGAGATGGGGGCACAGGTCAGTTTAGCAGGAGAGAACTTTGCACTCAGGTAGAAATCAGAGGTGCAGTTATGAGACCTGGGTACAAGCCACACACGAGGCAAGCCTCTACCTGGCCCGAAGCTGGGGGATGCCAGGAGCCCTTAGATCTCAGGCACAGCTCCTTGTTGTCTTCGGAAGAGCATCTTTCAGTGGGTGGACCATCAAGGCTTGGACTTGGTTCTGTCTCCTCTGGTCTTTTTTGTTTGAAATTTTCTTGTCTCTCTGTGCACACAGGGGAGCGTAGGCTGGAAAATGAAAAGGACAACTTTGAAAAGGGAGCTGAAGACAAGTTCCTCCTGGATGCCCCAGATTTGGGGCAGCTGATGAAGATCAATGTTGGCCACAACAACAAGGGGGGGTCTGCAGGTTGGTTCCTGTCCAAGGTGGGTTCAGCTATATGTCTGTGGTCCCAGTGGCCTGGCAGGGGGGATTCTGGCTCTTCAGGGCAACCTCCCTCTCTGGATTTATCTGCATTGCTCGTGTGTGTGGGGGGGGTCTTTTCTAAATACATCATATATATAATGGAGAATTATATATACTATTGATCTAGGAAAATGCTCACACCCCTGATTTGCTCCCCAAAAGCCCACCATGGCCAGGAACTGTGCTGAACCCAGGAGCTGGGAATACCATCTGGGTTTCCCACATAAGTAGCAGGGACCCAACTACTTGAGCCATCACCTGCTGCCTCCCAGGGTGAGCATTAGCAGGAAGCTGGACTTGACAGTGGAGGCAGGCATCAAACCCAGGCATTCCTGTATGAGATGTGGGCATCTACACCATCAGGCAAAATACCTGTCGCCGCATCCACTGTTCTCCCTAAGTCTGCTGGTCAGCCATGCTCCCTGCTCATGATCTGCAAGACCTCATCCTCATGCTCAGCCCAGTTCTCTCATCTGAACCCAGCCAGTGCCTACTCAACCTTCAAGGCTCCACTGTGAGGTTTGCCTTGACCTTAGCCCACTAGCGCCTCTCCTTTCTAACTCTGCCCGTTGGAGGCATCTGTTTATTTAACTTCTCCCTAAGCTTTCTCATGACTTTTCTTGGGTTGTTGCTTTGCGCCTCAAATTTTAGACCTCATATCCCTTGTAATTTCACTTATCTAGGATACAGTAAGAATGAAGAAGAAGGTCAGACAACCTCTGAGCAGCCAAACACATCTCATTCAGAAGCCATAAGGAAAGCTCATACCCCTGGCTGTGTCTTGCCCTGTCCTGATTTTGGAGAAAAACTCCTGCAACTGTTGGCTCAGAGTCTTATGCTTGTGTCCAATCCATTCTAAGCACACTTGTTCCCAGGAATTTTAAACCTAAGCAGAAAGTCATAAGGAGAAAGAGGCACAACAGCAGATTGAATGGGGTGAGGACTCGGAGAAGACACAAAATGCCATGGGATCATGAAACATTCACAGAATTCTGAAGGCATTTAGGAAATTGGCTCCAGTCCTTTGCACGTGTTCCCTTAGTCATGGCATTGATCCATTTCAGGTCACTGCAAAATGATAGGAAGAAGTGAATGTGTTAAGTATTTTGGAAAACATTTTGAAAAAGATATTATTGCTTTAAACGGAGCACCCTCAGGTTTATAACCACTTGACTGAAAAGAATGAGACTTTCTGATAGCTGAGCTTTTCTTGATGCTTAACTTCATTTGCCTTCTTGTATCTGCTAAGAATGCATTTGGCTGCAAGTATCAGGAAACTGAAGTGTGAATTTGGCAGTCAGGAGTTCATCTTTCTCATCTCACAGGAACCCATACATGGTCACCTCAGGGTGGAGGAACCTGCATCATCAGCCTCAGTGTGGGACTTCCATCCTCTGATTTGTTGTCTCATGGTTGCATGATGGCAGCTGAACCTCCTGGCAGCTTACCTGTGTCCTAGGCAGGAAGAGAGGGGAAGATAAAGGGAACAAAGACTTTAATTTTCCAGCAAGTCTGACCTTGTTTTGAAAGAAGCAGGGCCCTCCATTTTCCACAAAGTTTTTGAAGTACCTTCATATTATAAATAGTGTTCTGACAAACATTCTGGTAGCTTATGTTTATGTACATCTTACTTTGTACAGTAAATTCCTGGGAGTTGGTGAGAGGACATACAGAGCTCTAGGAACTTTGATGTGTCTGCTGCTATCTACTCATAGTTTTATGTTTCTTGATGACTGTTCTTATTTAATTTAGCTAATTTTGGTGTCATCTCACTGCTTCTCTGCAGTAAGCCCTCCTATCCTGAAAGATGTTTGCTCCTATTACAGTCTATCAAGCATACCCATTTCCTGAATTCTTCTTCTTCTTCTGTGTCCTGTGTTGGGTTGCTTCCTGAGTTCTACTATTCTTGGTTTGTTTTTTTTTTTTAAATAGAAAAGGGGCTTTATTGGAAGGATCCTGGGCATCACAGTGTGATGAGAATACCTTGAAGCTCAGTTGGGGTTAGGTTCAGCCCCACCTCACGAGTCACTGCAAACCATCTGCTGTTTGGACTCTAGAGTGAGCTCCCCCCTCAATAGTTCGGGGTGCTTTTTCAAAAGGTCTTAAGTCAGTGTTTCCTCTTTCTCCAAGCTTGCATGAAGTGGGTTTCTCTTGAGGCTTGGAGTCAGAAAACAGTCAAGGTATGCCTGGCACAGAGGGCATTTATCAGATCTCCCTTCTTCCCCTCCCCCTGCTCCTTCCACTTCTTCTTTGGCTCCTTTGGGCAGTTTCTGAATTGCCCTTTCACATCCAGGGCTGAGCAGAGGCTCTTTGTCTACTCCTCAGATCCTAGCTGTCACCATCTTGGTACATTAATGCTCTCTTGCTGGGATGCTTTCTTACTTCCATTGCCTGGACCTTTGACACAGGTTGGTTGCCTTTTATGCAAGAGAATGCAATCTTAAAACTATGTGTATGATTTGAGAAAGAGTTTCCTGTGGGAGCAATGTGAAGCAGAAGGCCGTACACTTCCAGGTGTCCTTGTATGTCAGCAACCACTAAAGCGTAGTTTTGCTCTCGTGCTTTTCGGTTGTAATGATATTGTCTCCAGTATTCTGTAAAGCTCTCAGGTGCCTGCATGGGTTGGCAGCATTTATCATCTCACTGCTTTTCTAAAGTGATTGATTTTGAGGTTGGGTTTTATAGGCCATGAAAATATTATAAATTATGACAGCGAATGTTAAAATAACAGCACACTTACCCCTAAATCACTCATGGAAGTCCCATGACTAAAGCATGTATTGTTCTGACAGGTTGGTGGATATTTCTTTTGAAAGGCTGAAGTGGAAATAACTGAAACATAATTTATAACTCCGTGTGCTGGCTGTAATTCTGGAGGTCTCTGGGTTTTTTCTTTTTTTCTGTTGGCAGGGTGCACATGCACCAAGTGAAACCTTGTTGAAGTATTTATGTGAAATGGTTTCAAATGTGCATCATTCATATTCACACAAAAAGCCACCAAGATGAACTGGCGAGCAGGAAACACCAGAGATGCTGGCACCTGCTCTATGGCCTTCCTGGCCCTCCCAGTCCATGCAGCATTGCTGTTTTACTGGGGCTTTAGCTGATGGGTACACACACTCATGTTGCCCTCTGCTCTGGTCCTCAGGAGAAGCCCTGGGCCAGGCCTCCCAGAATTTAGTGGTGAAAATGCCTCATAGTTGGGCTTAGGGGTTCAGAAGAGGAGGTCTTGCTCCTCTATTTATTTGTGAGGGTATCTCTCTTTCTCAAGGTTTATTTATTTATTTTGAGAGAGAGAGAGAGAGAGAGAGAGAGAGAATCTTGTAATTGCTGGGTTACTCCCCAGGTAGCTGCAATAGCCAGGGCTGTACCAGGCTGAAGCCAGGAGTCAGGAGCCTCATCCGTGTTTCCCAACGTGGGTGGCTGGAGCCCAGGTACTTGGGCCATCTTCTGGGTATTTCCCAGGCCATTAGCAGGGAGATGGTTTGGAAATGGGCTAGCTGGGATGTGAACTGGCACCCAGAAGGGATGCTGGCATTGCAGGCAGCAGCTTTACCCACAACGGCATAGCACTGGCTCTGGGGTCTCTGTTTTGTTAGGGGAATGTGGGACTCAGTGTAGGACCTTCCTGAGTGTGGATTTAGCCACCTTGTGGTTGGTAGGGGTGGCTTCTAGATTCCCAGCCCAAGTTTTCTAAGAATTTTCCTTTTTGATGGTATGGAAGCCGTCTCCCTTTCTTCTCTCCTCTCTTCCTCGCTCCTTCTTCCCTTTCTTCTCTACTTCTTTTTGTTTGCTAGTCAGGTAGTACTTTAAACCAGAAGGCCAGGCAGGCTGCTTTCAATGTGGGACTGCTTATTCTCTTTGGGGACAGCATTATGTTTAGGGGAGATTCTGGTTCCTCGGTCTGTGCCACCCCAAAACCCCAAGGTGTGTGTCTCAAAGGTTTGCAGGCTTCTGAAAAATCCCTACAGTTTGTTCCTTTAACTTAAGCCAAATCACAGTGCTCCCTGGGGAGAAGAAATTAAGCCCCTTCAAGCAGTGTAGAGGCCAGCGTGCCTGGGCTTAGGAGAGGTTTTCCAGGGGTAGAGGGTAAGCATTGTTTAGAGAAAGGAGGAAGGAGGGGCTCAGGGTGAGCAGAGCCGGGGGACACCAAGGGCCAACTGTCACCCCACGGAAAGCACACCCTGGGAGCCAGCCCCCACCACCTCCTTCCTGGCCGCCCTCCCTAATTCTTCTGATTGCTCCGCTCACCTTTGTCTCCCCAAAGACAACAGTTAAAGGAATGGGATTCCAGATATGACACTTTCCTATACCTGTTCCTCAAAGCTGCCAGACTGGGTTGCCTTGGATTTCGTGTGACAACAGCTCCCTTGTGTTTATGGTTAAGGGCTGGGTAGGATGAATCTCAAAGCCACCATGAGGGGTCTTCAAAAATTCGTGCCAAGGGCATAGTATGAAAACAACTAGGCATGGGGTTCCATTCTGTTTTGTACCCAAAGCATGTTGATTCCATTTTTCCACAAATTTTTTTTAGCCTCCCCTACCCCATCACAGGTCAAGTCCCTGCTCTTCCTCCTTGGCCAATTGCCCAGATGAATTTCTTGGTCCTCACTGATGGGCCTGTCACCCCTCTAAAGTCCCTCTCCCTGGGAATGGTCTCTCCCTCCCCTAGGCTTTGCACATGGCTTGGGTCCACACACCTGAGAGTGCAGTTACTGTGATTGTGTCAGTTGGTCAGTTCAGCTGAACAACCACTGAATTCAACTTCCAAAGAGCAACAGTCACAAAATGGAACACGGTGCTTCCAGGGAGCCTCCTCCTGGGCCGCCTGTTTCACGGTGAGAGGAACAGTTAGGAGACTTGCCCCAGGCTCCAGCTCCAGCTCCAGCTCCTCAGTGGCAGAGCTCGTGCTTTGCTGGGTCCCTGTACTCCCAGGGTCGATTCTCTGGATGCATCACCTGCTGTAGGAGAGACTGGCCTAGCATGCACCCTTGGCTATCATGAGGAGAGGAACTGGTTTCAGGGACCCCAGCAGCCAGTATGTGTTCACATTACCCACTAATGCTCAATATCCAACATTTACTGAGTGACTATTACATTCTAGCACCCACACTACCAACTGCAGCTGTTACAATAAACTTCGTCTTGGTTGCTAACATTCAAGTATTCATTCAAATATTGCCTTTTTCCTTTGTGGTTCATCTGCACAAGTAGTTTTGTCCTGAAAGAGGGGTTTATTGGTAAAGATTCTGTTTTCCAGATTCAATAAACTTCTCAAGTCAGCAGATTTCAGCAGATATCTTGCTGGAACTAGGCCCTTAATGGATGGCATCCGTGTGAACTGTGAGGGAGGGTACTTTGCTCCTGAAACCATGGCTGACGCACTAATGTGTAAACGCTTTAAGACAGACATGGTGAATTTGTGTGTCTGGGTGTAGACTTGACAGCTCATCAGATATACTAATTTCTTTCCATAAGCATCTTGCTTTCCTAACTCTGTGAGTCATGGTAAGAGAGGTTAGGAAGCAGCTGTAGCCTGGCTCAAACCCTTGTTGGTTATTCTCCAATCCTAATTCTCCAGCCCCGGGGTAGAGAAGGCACAGAAATGTGCAGATAGATTAGTTGGGAGAGGCTGGACTCCCTGGCAGAAACCTTCTCTGAGCAGTACCACAGCAGTGCCTAGGCACTCAGCTCTAAAAGTGCAGAAACTCAATCAAATCAGCAGGTTCTCAAGGGCTGACTCACATCAACCAAATTCACCAAGGACTGATTCATATGCCAGAAACTAATGTTGATTTATCTGGGGAGAGAAGCCTGATGGGACTGCTCGCTCTGTCATTGGCCCAGGCCACTAGTTCCTCTCTGGTGCACAGTGTCCTCACATGGCCGGCTCAAAGCCCAGAAGGTTCCCTGATCAACACCTCATTAGACCCCGGGGAGATACATTCAGGCAGCCAGTATACCCTGTTCCACACTGTGGATGATTTGCCGTGAGGAAGTATGTCTTTCATTGAAAACCAGAGCCGCTCTCTTGGGCAGCCTTGGGAGCACCTTGCTGTTCTGTGACTTTCCAGCTCTCCCTGTGTGCTGTCGGGTGCCTGTGCCCACTGACTGTAGGACACAGTCCGGTTGTCAGCCATCCTGCTTACCTCAGAGTGAGTTTTCAGTTGAGAGGGCTCTTTGGTACGACCTAAAAAACCTACTCCTCTGAGCCTCACACAGCCTGGCCCACGTGGGAGTCCACAAAGGAGGCGGCCTCCTGATGGCCAAGTCCATTAGCGTCAGCCAGTGGCTGCTGTGTTCTGACCTGATAGCCAGCTCCTAGGGTTCTCTGTGCTGGGCTTGGGGCTTGCACTTCTCCTGGTGTGGACTCTTCCCCTCGCCAGGATCAGAACCTCAACCTTTGGCAGGTGAGGAAGGTGATGGTCTCGCCACAGTTTGCAAGTCCAGGTTTCCAGTTCTTGCATCTCGGTCATACAGGGCACATCTTGCCAAGTTTCTTGCTCCATGTTTTAAAAAATGATCTGAAGCGGTGGAGGGAGCTGTGGCTGGCAATCCAAGTCAGAAGTAATTGCCACTTGTAACTTTAGGACATGGCAAAGCTTTCCTGCTGACAGGTGTGGCCTGTAATAAGCTGTCCTTGGGCCACTAAGGAGATGAGAGTGTGTTCTTAGAGTACTTCAAGTGATTGCAGGAACTGGATTAGATCACCAGGTGCGCCGTCAATGACATTTAACCACATTCCTGTCCTCTCTTCTCCTTCTCAGATTGTCATCGAAGATATTGGGAACAAAAGGAAATATGACTTCCCCCTTAACCGCTGGCTAGCCTTGGATGAAGATGATGGCAAAATCCAAAGGGATATCTTAGTGGGCGGAGCAGAGACCACAGGTAGAGTAGAACTGAAGAAAGGGGTGGTCCAGCTGGCTGACGTTTCACTTGGGACCTGAGGGTCAGTGTTCAGATCCGAAAGCCTGTGATGTGGGAGGAACCAACTGGGCCTGCAGCCAGCACTCCTCCTGCCCCTGTTCATGCTGTGTTCCTCGGGGCTGCAGTCTAGGGCTCTGTTGATGCCAGAGGAGCCAGGACGATGTCCCCGAGCAGAGACGAAGTACCGAGAGCAGAAGATGCAATCCACAGGATTAAACCAGGATGTGTGCTTTGAGAGGTGTGGACATTTGTGAGGACGTGAATTTAATCCTAACTCCAAATATCCAGTGCTTGCTGTATGCCAGGCCCTCTGCTAAGCGCCAGACCCACTTTCTTTCCTTTAATCCATGTAACAACCCTATATTGTAGGAACTGTTATTGTGCCCATTTCACAGATAAGGAAATTGAGGTGCATAGAAATTAAACCTGCCCAAGGTCATGGAACTGGTAAATGACAGAACCAGCATGATCTACCTCCTAACACCCCACCCTCAGTGAATTCCACAGAAAATCTCCAACTCCCAGTGTAGCTGAGATGGTCACGAGTGTTCCAGGAAATCAGTATTGCTGTGCACATCCGTGAATGTGCCCTGCTGTAAGAACTTCTGTGGATCCCCACTGCACAGAGAGGAAACCCAGGCTCTGTGGTAGAATGTACAAGGGCACTGTGAAAAACTTGTGGACAGTAGAATAGGTAAGTTTATTTCAGTGCAGCAATTTTTGAAATCCATGCATTTAAAAAGTATTTATGTATTTGAATGGCAGGGGGACAGAGAGGATAGAGAGAAAGTCACAGAGAGCTCCTGTCTGTTGGTTCTCTCTCCAAAGGCCGACAACAGCTGTGGCTGACACAGGTAGAAGTCGGGAGCCAGGAACTCAATCCAGGTCTCCTTTGGGAGTGGCAAGGACCCAGCTACTTGGTCCATCATCTGCTGCCTCCCAGGATGCACATCTTTTAAGAAACTGGAATCAGGAGCGGAGCCTGGACTTAACCGCAGGCACTCTGATAGGGGATCCAGTTGTCCCAACATGGTTTCTCAACAGCAAAGCCAAACGCCTGTGCCTAGCCTTTCCATAACGTGCATGTCCACCAACTTTTGGAAGACTCTTTGTATGCAAGCATTTCAAAAATGTGTTTTGCACCAAAATAAACTTATCTTTAATTGCATTTGCTGTGAACTTTTGAAGTGAACTCTTACAGATGACTCCCCAACTTGGCTCCAGCATATCCTACCACCAGTAGAATCTTCTCGGCCTTTTCTCCATCGCTCCCTGCCCCCACCATCTTCCTCCACGGCCTCTGTGTGCTTTCTACTCTCTGTTGCTCCCTCGCTCTCTGGGCCTTCCCTAACCTCCTCTGGACTAGGCAATTTCTCCCTTCTTTTGCTGCTCGCGGGCTGTGTAGACCTTTGGTGCTGTGATTTGAGACCCAAAGCACTTCCCCACCTCAGCTCTGTGGCACCTTGGCCTCGCCTGATCACTGCCAAGAGTCACCGGCTATTTGTCGTGAACACTCGCCAACTGTTTCATGACAGATATATGCTAGACTAGATCTGCTATGATCTCATTGAGTGTGTTACTCTTACTCATCTCCTAGTGACAGAAGAAGAGGAGAAATAGCAGCAGCTGGGAATTGCTCAAACCTAGGCCACGGAAGTGTATGCGATGGTGAGAACACCATCTGTCCGTGTGTCTGACAGGAATAAAGCGTGGCACCCACTTTCTTGGAGCAGTGACCATTCCTTTTCATGCTCATGGGTTGCTAAGGCCTGGAAACCATCTCCCCTGCAAACTTGGAATTGTCATGAGATGTCAGGGTAGGGTAGCTTAGGGTGAGGATGGGTGCAGGAATGGACAAGGTTTACAGCGCCCGTTGTCTCACACCTCAGGCATAGAGGATTGCCCGTCAGACTTCATGTTTGTCTCCTAACTGTTCAAACTCCAAATGGCCTAATCTACGGGGAGCGATCTCTTCCTCAGGTCACCTCACCCAGGGACATGAGTGGCCGATCTTAAAAGTTACGTTTTTAAGTTATCAGCCAAAGAGGAAGCTAAAGGAACCAGTTAACCCTCCCTCCCCATATAAATCTCTGTGCATGGAATTGACTATTATAACTAGGTTAGATTTCACCAAATTCCTCTGGCAGCTATTAAGGATGTACACGTGGTAATTAACATTAATAATAAGCACTATTTTTAGCCAGTCCAAGTTCCTCTTCCTTTCTGATGGTTTCCTGTAGTAGTACACGCGGGTTCTTCTCACTCAGCTACCCTGGCACACAAACTCTGAGCAGGATGCCACGTGGTTGGGGAGGGAGGTGGACCTGCCAGGGGCAGAGAGCCGCGGTGGCAGGCGAGGCCTTTAGGGGGCGCTGTAGCCAGGCGCGGGATGCGGTGACGAGGCCCGCGCTGACCCTCCTCCGTCCCCTGTCATTTCCGCTACAGCGATCACCTATATCGTCACCGTCTTCACCGGGGATCTCCGAGGGGCAGGGACCAAATCCAAGATCTACCTGGTCATGTACGGGGCCAGAGGGAACAAGAACAGCGGGAAGATCTTCCTGGAGGGCGGGGTGTTTGACCGTGGCCGCACCGACATCTTCCACATCGAGCTGGCCGCCCTCCTCAGCCCCCTGAGCCGGGTCTCCATCGGACACGGCAACGTGGGCGTCAACAGGGGCTGGTTCTGTGAGAAGGTAAGGGCGGCCTTCGACGCCAGCCTTCTCTCTGCCTCGCTCCTGGTCTGCGGTGTGCGAGGGGTCAGCCCCTACCTGGAGCCTGCTTCCTGCTTCCGGTCGAGCCCGGGTACTAAGCACGCGGGCAACTTCCGGTGAGCGCTGAGCACGCAGGCAACTTCCGGTGAGCGCTGAGCACGCGGGCAACTTCCGGTGAGCATTGAGCACGCAGGCGACTTCCGGTGAGCTGGTGCCTGGCTCCTGGCAGGCCGGTGACCAGGATGGTGGAGGCCCTGTGGGTGCAGGCCTGACCCCGGGCCGGGGTGTAGGCCGTCCTGATTGCTGTCTCACGTCTGTTTGGAGATGCAGACGAGTATTTTGATGGATGTGTTTGTATTGTGTAAGGTAGATACTGTAAAGAATTTCCGTAATAAAGCAGCACGTAGAGGCTGGTTAGAAGCGCCTGGGTTGTACTAGAACACGGGAGTCCTTCCCTGACCACACAGCGCCGTCTTCCCGGTGCGGCCCGTGCTGCTGGAACGCAGACCGAGATCCCTGTCCAGGTGGACCGGGCCCGTGGCTCGCAGGGTCCACTCCACCTTAGGCTTTGGGGGGATTCATGCAGGTGGCAGCCGCGGACACCCCCTCCACGTCTCTGTTGTAGACGACTCCATCCGATCAGCTGGGACAACCTCTCGATTCTTCTGTCAGTGACTGTTTGGGGGGCTATTTCTTGATTTCTGCTACCACGAACAGTGCTGCCAGGAAATTCTTGTACCTATATCTTTGGGCAAGTGTGCAAGAGCTTCTCAGGATAGAAGTTTTAGGTTACCCCATAAAAGGATCTTCAGCTTTAAAGGATAACTGTTTTTTTTTTCCCCCCAAAGTATTCCAGATTATTTTCCATTTTATTCCAGATTAATTACCATTTTACTCTTGTCAGCTGTGGGTACTTTTTGTTCCCTGCATCTTTACCAACACTTGATATTAAATTTTTATTTTAATTGAGTCATTTTTAATTGCAATCTTCTTTTACTTCTAAAATTCTTTTGGTGATTTTGATTTTCATAATTATTCCTGAGATTAAACATCTTTTCATTCAATATTGCTATTCATGTTTCTATGTAGAATGCCTATTCCAGGTCTTTTCTGATTTTTCTACTGATAGATCTTGGAATTTATTTTGGAAGATCTGTACTTAATCCAGATATTAATCCTTTGTTGATAGCCTCATAGTTTGCTCATAATGTTCTTTGAGGAAGAGATTTAATTGAAAAGTGACCTAGTTTATCAGTATTTTTATTTATGGTTGATTTTTTTTTGTGTTATTGAAACATCTTGAAGCATGAAGACATTCTCCTAATCCTCTTCTAAATATTGTCAAGTTTTGTCTTTTCCATTTCGTCTTTATTCCACTGGTAATTGCTTTTTGTTTTAATCAAATAATATTTTTTTCCCAAGTGGATATCCAAATCTTTTAGCAACATTTATTGGGGGCATTGAAAGGCTTTAAAACTTGAGCATAGTTCATGGAATTCTTGTTAAAAGTAGATTCCTGGGAGCCAACCCTGACCCACTGAGTCAAGTTTCCAGGAGATCCGGATATTTCCCAAGTATTTAAGATAATTCATGTCATTGAGGAATTTTGGGGAGGACTGACTTCCTAAATGTATTTCTTTTCCCATTGTTCTGAAAACACAACTCTGTCATACCACAAATCCTCAAAATGTGTGACTTTGTTTCTAAGCTTTGTAGATTGTTCCATTGCTATAGTTTTTATTTCAGCACTTATACAACACTCGCTATTTTCATTTTATACTAAATCTTAGTGCTGGGCAAATTAGCCCACCTATGCTTCCTCAAGAATTTTTGGACTATTCATGACCATTTACCCTTCTGTAGAAACTTTAGAATTTTCTTGCCAAAATCAATGAGCTGTCTGGAACAGAGGTCAGTTGAATCTATAAGAACTGCCATTGTACAATGTTGTCTTTCTCTATGAACATGGTACGCTTCTTAAAATTATTTCTTTAATGTTTTAAATATATAGTTCTGATTTTTTTTAACATTTATTTATTTATTTGAAACTCAGAGATACGCAGAGAGAGAAGGAGAGGCAGAGAGAAAAAGAGAGAGAGGTTTTCATCTGTTGGTTCTTTCTCCAATTGGCTGCAATGGCCGGAGCTGCGCTGATCCAAAGCCAGGAGCCAGGAGCTTCTTCTGGTTCTCCCACTTGGGTGCAGGGGCCCAAGGACTTGGGGCATCTTCTACTGCTTTCTCAGGCTGTAGCAGAGAGCTAGATCAGAAGTGGAGTAGCTGGGATTCGAACCGGCGCCCATATGGGATACCAGCATTACAAGTGGCAGCTTTACACACTACGCCATAGCTCTGGCCCCCTGAAATTTTCTTGATAAGAGTACTGCATTTCTTTGCTAGATATATTAATTAATATATAATAAACTGTTACAAATGGTACTCCTGGGGCCGGCGCTGTGGCGCAGTGGCTCAAAGCCCTGGCCTGAAGCATCGGCATCCCATAAGGGCACCGATTCTAGTCCCAGCTGCTCCTCTTCTGATCCAGCTCTGTGCTATGGCCTGGGAAAGCAGTAGAAGATGGCCCAAGTCCTTGGGCCTCTGCACCCACATGGAAGATCTGGAAGAAGCTCGTGGCTCCTGGCTTCAGATCAGCTCAGCTCCAGCCATTGCGGCCATCTGGGGAGTGAACCAGGAGATGGAGGACCTCTCTCTTTCTGTTTCTACCTCTCTCTGTAACTCTTTCAAATAAATAAATAAATAAATGGTACTCCTTTAAAGATATTTTTTCTTGGGGCTGGCGCTGTGGCATAGTGGGTGAAAGCCACTGCCTTCAGTGCCAGCATCCCATATAGGCACTGATTGAAGTCCCTGCTGCTCCACTTCCTATCCAGCTCTCTTCCATGGCTTGGAAAAGCAGTAGAAGATGGCCCAAGTCCTTGGGCCGCTGTACCTACGTGGGAGACCAGGAAGAAGCTTCTGGCTCCTGGCTTCGGATCAGCTCAGCTCTGGCTGTTGTGGCCAATTGGGGAGTGAACCAGAGGATAGGAGATCTTTCTCTCTCTCTCTCTCTCTCCCTCTCCTTCCTCTCTCTCTCTGCCTCTCCTTCTCTCTCTGTGTAATTCTGACTTTCAAATAAATAAATAAATCTTTAAAAAATAATTTTTCTTAACATTTGTTTCTGATGTAGAAATGCTTATAGAAATACTACCTGTACACTGAGTTTACATATTGCCATCTTGCTATTATTAATTCTGATAATTTTTCTGTAGGTTCTTAGAGGGTTTTCTCTATAGGTAGTCATATCATTTGTGAATGATGACAATTTGGACTTTTTCTTCCAAAGCTTTTTTTTTAAAAAGATTTTATCTATTTATTTGAAAGTCAGAATTACACAGAGAGGAGAGGCAAAGAGAAAGAGAGAGGTCTTCCATCCGATGGTTCACTCCTCAGTTGGCCGGAGCTGTGCTGATCTGAAGCCAAGAGCCAGGAGCTTCTTCCAGGTCTCCCACGTGGATGTAGGGGCCCAAGGACTTGGGCCATCTTCCACTGTCTTCCCAGGCCATAGCAGAGAGCTGGATCAGAAGCGAAGCTGCCAGGACTTGAACTGGCACCCATATGGGATGCTGGCGCTTCAGGCCAGGGCATTAACCTGCTGCACCACAGCCCGACCCCTTCCAAAACTTTTAATTGTTATGTCTTTTACTGTTGTTTGGCCACATGGTATAAGACCTACAGTATAAAGCTGAATGGCCTTTATACTGTATATTAAAAGGTTAATGAATATTTTTTTAATTTAAAGAGACTACTAATATTTTATTTAGTTAATTATGTTAGTTGAGTTTTGGTAGACATTCTTGGATTAAGTAAACCTACTATTTTTATGTTGTAAAGAGTTTTTATTATGAATTAATGTTGAATTTTATGTCTTTTCCTGCACTTAATGATATAATCACATGGTCTTTCTCTTTATTTTATTAGTTTGGTACTTTGTGTGGCTGCATTTACTAATAGTAACCCAACACTGCATTTCTTCTGTAAGCCACAGTTAGTGATAATGGATTATAATTTTACATGTTTTGAAAATTGGCTTGCCAACATTTAATACAGAATTTTTCTATCTAGGTTCATGAATTGCATTGGTCTTTAATTTGCCTTTCTTATATAGTTATTAACTGTGTTTAATCCTAAAATGAAGTGAGAAGTATTCCCATTCTTGAAGGAGGATATATGAAACTGCAGAGATCTGTTCCCCAAATGTTTGGTTGCAAAAAGTGCAGGAATGTGTATGTGTGTGTGAAATGACTAAAAACGTTTTTGGTTGAGTTTTGCTGGTTATTTAGGCTTTTCATCTGTTTTAGTGGCAGTACTTGGAATTTGTAAAACTGTAGGCTTTAGAAATATATTTGCACACAGTTATATATACTTTTGCCTTAGTTTTTAAACCTCTGCTGCTGCATCTGTAATTATATCCCTTTTTATCTGTAACATCATTGATTCATGCCTTTTTTTTTTTTTTTTTTTTTTTTTTTTTTTTTAAATCTCACTCTCACACGATATCTGGTCCTTTCAAATCACCAAACTTTGACTTTGTTTGTGTGGGGAGCAATCCGGACTAGACTAAGTTGCTCGAATTAGGACTTATTCTATGCATCTGCTCTCCCACAATATGGCGCTGGGAGAGAAGTAAACAGCTTCCGCACAGCTGCCTCCAGTTCAACCAATTAACTGTAGGACTTGCTCCTGATTGGAGAGCAGCGTACTCGGCGTGTGGGCAGCCGAGTTAGGATTGGCGGAGGAGGACTATAAAGGAGGAGAGAGACGGCATTCACCAGGAACATCTAAGGGGAACATCTGAAGGAACACCTGTGCAGCCCCCGAGAGAGCCGGCCGGCGGTGTGCCGCTCCCCTGCGGAACTGGGGAATGCGGCCAGGGGGAACTGCCCTTCCACGGAGGTGGAAGGGATAGTAGCCAACCCGGGAAGAACCAGCAGCAAACCCGGGGAGGGCCGAGCAGACGAAAGAACAGCGCAGGGTCCTGTGTTGCTCCTCCACGAAGAGGGGGAGCGACATAATGGTGCCGTGACTCGGATAGGAAACCTAGGACGGATAGAAAACTTAGGAGGGAAGAAACGTGACTCGGATAGGAAACCTAGCTCGGATAGGAAACCTGACTCGGATATGAAACTTAGGAGGGAAGAAACGGGAAGAACTGGGAAAATATCGGAGAGAGAGACTAGCAAACAGCCTAGGGAAAAGCCGGACGAAAAAGGAGCCGGAAGAAGCTATTGAAAGCCTAGGCATAGACTCGGATACGGACTACGGGGGGAAGCTGGGAGGAATCTCTAAGGTTGAAAGCGAAAGTGAAAGCTAGAACAAACAGACTCAGATGCGGACTGTGGGGAGAGGCCAGGAGAAATGAGGGAGGAGTATTGTTGGAGGAAAGCTTGGGAAATATACCGGGTAGAGAAAAATGTTAGGGAAATTGAAGCCGCGGGGGGCAGGCCGAGGCGGAAACGAAAGCCACTTTGGGGTTCTCAAGTTAGCCCGGGAATAGGGGGCGAAAAGTTGAAACCAGAAGCTGAGACGTAAGCCAGATTGGGATCCGTCTGATTAGCCCGGGGAGCAAAGGACGGGAAGCCAGATCGTGGGGCGGAGACGTACGCTGGGTTGAATTCGCCAGGCTAGCCCGGGGAACTTAGATTGAATCCTAGTGGCGGAGACGCAAGCTACGCTGTGTTACTCGCGGAAGCCGCCGCGTGCAGAGAGAGCACGGGGCGTGAATAGATAGGGAACGCTGGCGTAGGCCGTGGTTCAGACGCGAAAGGGTTAAGCGTGGAGACCGCGGACCGCGCAAAGCCGGGAAGCCGCGCAGAGAGGCGCGCGGGCTGAAGCGGCGCAGAGCCGGGAACCCGCCGGCGGGGCGAGGTGCCGGAAAGCCGCAGGGATAAGAGAAACAGAAGTTTTAGAAGTAAAGTGAGAGAAATAGGAATGCTGGAAGATAGAAGTGGAATGGGAGAAATAGGAACGCCCGGAGATAGAGAAATAGAGAAATAGAAAGGCCTCCCCTCAACATGGCAATAAGAAAGCTTGGATTCGGTCTGCCTGATTTAGTGAGGCGATGAGCACCTGGGCGGCTAGCCGCAGGTCACCGAAGACAGGCACGGGTTGACATCAGTAAAGCTTCCCCACAATGCAACAATTAGGAGGCTTGGATTCGGTCTGCCTGATTTAAGGCGGTAAGCGCCAGCAAAGCTCGACCAGAGTATGAGCTGCAGGTCACCGAAGATAGGCACAAACCAACACTAATAAGTCTCCCCCACAATACGGCAATGAGAAGGCTTGGATTCGGTTTGCCTGATAGGTTTTGTAAACACCTGCAGGCAGTTCTAGCAGAGCAGAGCATGCGCTGCAGGGCACCGAACACAGGCACGCATCAGCGCCTAAAAACCTCCTCACAATGGCGAAGAGAGGACCCGGATTCGGTTTTCCTGATTGATAGGACTTGTAAGAGCCTGTGGCAACTCTAGCAAGTACAGCAGAGTGTGTGCTGCGGGACACCGAAGACAGGCGCGTATCAACGCCAAAAAATAAAAAGAAAGGGGGATCTGTGGGGAGCAATCCGGACTAGACTAAGTTGCTCGAATTAGGACTTATTCTATGCATCTGCTCTCCCACAATATGGCGCTGGGAGAGAAGTAAACAGCTTCCGCACAGCTGCCTCCAGTTCAACCAATTAACTGTAGGACTTGCTCCTGATTGGAGAGCAGCGTACTCGGCGTGTGGGCAGCCGAGTTAGGATTGGCGGAGGAGGACTATAAAGGAGGAGAGAGACGGCATTCACCAGGAACATCTAAGGGGAACATCTGAAGGAACACCTGTGCAGCCCCCGAGAGAGCCGGCCGGCGGTGTGCCGCTCCCCTGCGGAACTGGGGAATGCGGCCAGGGGGAACTGCCCTTCCACGGAGGTGGAAGGGATAGTAGCCAACCCGGGAAGAACCAGCAGCAAACCCGGGGAGGGCCGAGCAGACGAAAGAACAGCGCAGGGTCCTGTGTTGCTCCTCCACGAAGAGGGGGAGCGACAGTTTGTACTCTATTTTAACTCCCATCTTCTGAGATTTTTACTGATGGATGAAAAAGACCCTAACTGATAATTAGGCTTAGGAGCCTTTGTATTTCTGGTTCTACCACTAACTGTGCACCCTTGGGCACTTCCTGCTACTCTCTGGACCTCTGCTTTTCCATCTGTTGAGTGTACCTTGGGTTGGGCTCCCCTCCCTCCCCTCCCCCACAGCGTTTTTTTTCCAAATGGTTCAGAGTTGTATTATCTTGGGTCATGATTTTTTGCTTGGTACAATTATGCCATTTTCTCATCTAAGAATCATCTCATAATTTAAAGAATGATATGACTGTGAGAGATGCTTAGGAAGACATTTCTAGGCAGAACTGAATTTATTTTTTTTGTTTTGTTTTTGTTTTTTGTTTTTGACAGGCAGAGTGGAGAGTGAGAGAGAGAGACAGAGAGAAAGGTCTTCCTTTTTGCCGTTGGTTCACCCACAATGGCCTCTGCGGCCGGCGCATCGCGCTGATCCGAAGGCAGGAGCCAGGTGCTTCTCCTGGTCTCCCATGTGGGTGCAGGGCCCAAGGACCTGGGCCATCCTCCACTGCACTCCCGGGCCATAGCAGAGAGCTAACCTGGAAGAGGGGCAACCGGGATAGAATCTGGCGCCCCGACCGGGACTAGAACCTGGGGTGCCGGCGCCACAAGGCAGAGGATTAGCCTATTGAGCCATGGCGCTGGCCAGAATTGAATTTAAATCAGCCTCCAAATATGACTTTCTGTCCTACTTTTATTGTAATATTTGATCTGAAAGTACACAAAATTAATCAATTGCTTTTACTTTGTGACTACAAAATATCAACTCTACCATCTCTATGTATCAACTCTACCATAATCAGTAATTATTTTTATATCATTAAAGTAATTAAAATTACTTTAAAGACAGAATTAATTTAGACTTTTTTGAACTTATAACCAATCTGTTATAAACAAATTAATTCCAATCTTAAAAACACAGTTACACCAAGTACAGATAAGAAAGTACAAGGAACTCATTGATTATGCTATACCAAACAGATGAAAAGCAAAATTGATTTTCCACTGTAGGCCTAAATGAATAACAAAAATCCTTCCCATTTTTCCTACATGTATGATCAGATTTCTTATACAAATAGCATTTATTATAACCAGTGCTTCATTTAATTCACGTCAGTAATATGAACTCCTTAGGAAAAAAAGATTGATTGCAAGCTCATAACCAACTCTGAAATTTTTTGCTTATTTTTTCCTTCTTGTATCAATTTCCTGACATATTTAATGTAAGCAGGAAAATCTTCTCAATAACTGAGCACATGAATCTACTAGGATCTTACAGAAATCTGCCCAGTTACATACATCCCATGTTGCTCTTGGTTTCCCTTCTCATCTTTGCTTCTAACCCCCATGCAAGCTTTTTTTTATGAACAGTTTGAATTTTCAGCCTCCTTTTTGGCTTTTACAAACTTGTGGCAGGCAATTGCTTTGGCAATTTTCACACCAAACTCGCGGCACATAGCTAGCTGGTTGCCGAGCTCCCAGACTTCTTAACCTCCCACTCCTCCACAGCCTGGTTGATTCTCCTTTCAAAGCCCAATACCTCAACTTTTTCCTTTTTAACAGAGGGTTCAAATCAATCATTGACTCCAGAATACTGAGTAAGCTCTTTCCATGGGGTTTCATTTGAGGACTGTTCGCCAGGAGATTGTTTTCCATTCTTCAATTTATCTTTTCTGAAATGGTTTCTTTTTTCCCTCTGAATTTTGAGGTTGAGATTTTTTTGTTCAGGATGTTTTTGATACATTTCTTGAAATTCATTCCACGTCTTAAGGGAATTCCAGAAGGACATACCTTATATGCATTTACAATCATCTCTGTTTCAGTTTTTGGTCCATCTGTTGGGAAATCTGAGATTTCTGTGTTCTTAATGGTCCCATCCTCTTCATCCTCCTGGGAGTTAAGTCCAGAGTTATCTGGTGTGGCTTCATCTTTAGAGTTTGAGTCAACATCATTTTCATTTAGGTCAGGAGGCAGCCGCCCACTCAACATCTTTTCTTAAGGTTCAAGACAGCAAGAGAGTGGCTTTAAGAAGGGACACATCTACCGGCTCAGCTGCACGACCCACCTGAACTCCGCAGGGTCTTGGTGGCAGTGCCCCACTCTGGCCCCAAACCGGAGGAATCAGCTAATTGCCACCGACAGCAGCGCAACCACTCCAGCAGGCTGGCGTTCCCATGAAATGGAGCAGTCAGGCAGTGGCTGACTGGCAGCCATCTTACCACCCGTCAACCGGGTTGGACTATATTAATTGCCAATATACTTGTGTCAGAGGACTAAAATATTTGAAGGGACTGCTGCCTGATGTATCACTGGGGAGATACAAGCTCTCTAGGAGCTTGAAGGGGTGCACACACCTTTAGCTCCCCTGCCTTTAGCTAAGGCTCATCACGATGGCCAGATAATGAGTACTAGGTGAGCTCTCAGACATACCGAGGTAGATGTAAGGGTAATCACTGACGTTCAGTAAGTTATAGTCAATTAAAGTCACTATGAACAACCGACAACAAGCAAATGCCAGTAAGTCAGTGGTTAGTCAAAATGCTTGACCACTGGGAGGGTCAGGTTAGTTTTCAAGTTGAAAGAAGGTCAAGCTTGGATCCAGTACTATAAACAGTTACAATTTCCATGCTGAGAGGTTCTGTAGTACACTGGGAACACTTGGACATCAGTAACGTGATTGGCCTGGCCCGGACAGAGTTCCGAGTTCTGGGTCCATGAGTTAAGAATGTGGGTGGACCTAGGGAAGGGGTAGGAGGGAAGTGAATGAGGAGCGAGCCTAGAGGAGAGAAGTTGCTTATTATTAATTAATTCTGATGTGATTTATTTTCTTCCTACATGACAATTTTGGGACTTCATACAGTATTTTAGCTTATTTGGTTCAAATGAACTGAGAGTTTACAATGTGCATGAAGCAACATGGGGTCAATGAGGATATAGTAAATGGAGAAAAAGACTTGAAATTTAAGCTGATACACTGGAGAATTGGATGACACTTATTGTGGAAGACTTCTTGGAGGAGGTGTTTCTTGATTTAAGGTTTAATGAGCCAGGCAAGGGAAGAAGTGCTGTTCCTCCCAGGTCTAACACAGATGTCCCTTCTCACGGGGCTGGGGAGGCTGCCGGACCTGGTGAGCAGGTCCCAGGAGTGCCAATGCAGGAGACACTTGTGGTCCACTCCCCCAGGTGGTGATTCTGTGCCCCTTCACTGGCATCCAGCAGACCTTCCCTTGCAGCAACTGGCTGGACGAGAAGAAAGCTGATGGGCTGATCGAGAGGCAGCTCTACGAGATGGTCTCACTCAGGAAAAAGCGGCTGAAAAGTAAGCAGAAGGGCCTCAAAGCTAAGACCTCTTCGACAGGCCAGCCAAGGCCAGGATATCACACCAATGGCCAAAAGCCTCGAGGGCTCCACTTGTGCCTTTTAGCTCTTTTTGGGAAGGGGGTGCCCTCCAGGGAACAAAATTATTTAAGGTACAGGCCATACTGAGTTACACACCTGGCACCTATCATCACTCCAGTGGCCCCACATAGAAGAAGCTGCTGGAGACCGGCATAGTGGCACAGCAGGTTCAGCCACCACTCTTGATGCTGGCATCCCAAAGTTCCAGCTGCTCCACTTCCCATCTAACTCCTTGATAATGTGCATGGGAAAGTAGAAGAAGATGGCCCAAGTGTTTGGGTCCTTGCCATCCAGGTGGGAGACCCAGATTGAGTTCCTGGCTCCTGGCTCCTGGCTTTGACCTGGCCCAGCTGTGCCCAGACCCCAACTTTGCCTGAACCAATGGATGGAAGATCCCTCTCTTTGTCTTTCTGTCACTCTAACTTTCAAATAAGTAAGTAAATCTTTAGAAAAAAAATAGAAAAAGGAGCTACTGTTATGGGCTAGGAGTTGAACTGAGTGTCCTCTACAGTACACTGGAACTGGGGTGGGAGGAGTCTACTTTTCTCCCACTTAAAACATGCTAATAGGCTTTAGTCATTGAAAATAACATCAAAGCTCCTATTTTTCACGAGAAGGAGCCCTTGGCTTTCTAAGTCTGCCCCTTGTTAGGATGGGTTCTGGGGTGGAGGGACACACCTGTGTATAATCTGTCCTTCTGTCCTGATCACCTGTGGTTTTCTCCACCTCCCACTGGGAAACATGAAAGTCTCTTCATTTGCTTTCGTGCCACTGTTTTGTAGAATTCCCTTGGTCCCTGTGGGTCTGGACGACTGACCTGAAGAAAGCTGGGACCAACTCTCCCATCTTCATCCAGATTTACGGGCAAAAGGGGCGGACAGACGAGATTCTCCTGAACCCCAACAACAAGTGGTTCAAACCGGGCATCATCGAGAAGTTTAGGGTAGGCGAGAAGTGTGACAGGGTGAGAAGGAAAGGGCGGGGGCAAGAGACAAAAGAGGTATCTGTTATGGGGATGCTGGTTTTCCAAGTTAGGTTGTGGATCAGGTTTGAAGACAAAAAGGTACAATGGCATCTTGAGGCCCCTGTGAAGGGTGACAGATGCATTGATTAGTAGGCAGCGCATTGAATGGGATGCAGTCTTGATCTGGTCTCAGTCTCACAGGCTAGAACCAAGCCTGACGGGAGAAGCTGGTATGGGCTGGTGTTGGGTGACATGGGAATCCCTGTGGAGCAGAGACCAGATCCCAGTTAGAGTCAGACTGCCCCATCCAGGCTACATTAGAGGTAAGGACCAAATTTAAAGAAAAGTGGGAATTTTAGAATCTGTAGAAATAAATTTAGCTTTAAAACTTCCCAGGATTTGTAGAATTAGAGCAAGTCTTTTTTTTTTTTTTTTTTTTTTTTCTGGCCAATGGAAGTACTGTGCTGTTGACCTTTAGGTTGGAATAATTTGTCATTACTGCTCTTGTCTCAGAGCTGCCGGGCTGAGCCTCTGTTACAATCCCTCTGTTCATTGCTCTTCATGTTTTTGTCTTCCCTGCCAGACTGGGGACCCCTAGGGAAAGGGCTTGACCTCCTCATTGATCCCTTTGTCTCTTTCAGTGCCCAGGAGAGTCCTGGGGCTGTGAGCCTGTGCTCATTTGCAAGGCTGCTCTATGGATTTTGTTACTGGAAGTTTATTGCTTGGAGGACCTGTTTTAGACAGGATCCCACTGTGAGCTGGTTATTTTTGTTCAGCTGCCCCAGCCCAGACTGAACCCAAAGCTCTACGTGACTGCCTTGTGCTTCTGTGCTACTGGCTACAAGGGCGTGGCAGGGTAGAATGTGTAAGGGTGGCTTGAAGCAGACCCACCCTCACTGCCGAAGAAACAGCCCACAGCAAGTATCCTTCTGGCCATGGGTCAGCTATGAGGACAAACACATGGCCTTGCTGTCCCCTTAAAAATATTTTTGTTTCTCACCCTAGATTGAGCTCCCAGATCTTGGCAGATTTTATAAGATTCGGGCATGGCATGACAGACGGAATCCTGGTTCTGGATGGCACCTAGAGAAGGTGAGCTGGCTGCCTTGGGGGCTGAGAGGTGGTTGGGAGAGAAACCAGAATGGCTCCCTTCTGAAACACTGTCATATACATTTACCTGTGTACTTACTGGGAGTGAGAGTGGGGAAGGGTTATGGTGAGACCTGACTATGGATACAGGCCATAGGAACTTCCTGGTGGAGAGAGTAGCCTGAGAAGGTACTCAGGTGTTTGGGGGCTTGCGTTCTGCCCAGTCACCTGGCAGCTAGGGAACCAGGGGGAGAAATACTAAGTTGCCCCTCTGCCTTCCACAAGGCTCCCTTCCAAGAGAAGGCCTTGGCCTTCCTGAGATGAGATAGGAAAAAGGGGACTCCAGGGCCCGGGTGACTATCTCTGATCCACCCACATGCTCACCCCAGGACTTCATTCCAGATGACCCTGATGAACACCCTGAACAAGCACAAGTACAACTTCAACTGCAACCGCTGGCTGGATGCCAACGAGGATGACAATGAGATTGTGAGGGAAATGACTGCAGAGGGCCCCACAGTGCGAAGAATAATGGGCAGTAAGTACAGATCAAGTCTCTGTCCTGGGGAGGTGGTGAGACTCCTACTTGGTGTGTCGGTAGGGGTCTGACCCTTGAGCTGATAGTCTTACCTGCTTTGCGTCATTAGGCTCCTTCTGAATACTAGAGAGGACTTAGAAACTCCCACATCTACACTGGCTTGCAGAAGCCATCTCCAGGGCTGGAGATCTACTAGGATGGGTGTGGTAGGGAGGTGGGGTGAGATTTATGGGTCTTCAGGTGGGCTGTGGAGGGGTTAAAAAGGATCTGTACCAAACTGTAGTTCTCTAGAGACTCTTGAATTTTCGAGGAAATGTCTTGTTTCCCTCAAGGTATTCATGAAATGCTTCCCAAAAGGAAGGCTGGATCTAGGTTCTTGTAGCCTCACTTGACTGCCATCTCATGAATTTTCTCTGTTTGAGGCCAACAGGAATGAGACTAAGCTTTTAATATGGAGCCAAGAATCCATAATCAAAGGGCCAAAGGCAGGTCATTTTGCCTCTAGGTTATAATAATATTGCTGGCAAGCACACAGAACCTGCCCTTTATCAATGGCAGACATTATTAAGTGAACACAACATTCTCTCCCATTGAGTCTGAAATGAGCCTTGTAGCCCTCAATGTATATAGCATTCCACTCCAAGCAGACATTACTAATCAATCAGAATTGACACAGAAGATAATCAACCTATTTTCTATCTCTTTTTAAAAATATCATTTATTGGGGCCAGCGCCGAAGCGCATTAGGTTAATCCTCCGCCTGCGCCGCTGGCATCCCATATGGGTGCCGGTTCTAGTCCTGGCTGCTCCTCTTCAGTCCAACTCTCTGCTATGACCTGGGAAAACAGTGGAAGATGGCCCAGGTTGTTGGGCCCCTGCACCCACGTGGGAGACCAGGAAGAAGCTCCTGGCTCCTGGCCATTTGGGGAGTGAACCAACGGAAGGAAGACCTTTCTCTCTGTCTCTTCCTCTTACTGTCTGTAACTCTAAATCTCAAATAAAATAAATTAAATCTTTTAAAAAATATCATTATTTGAAAGGCAGTTATAGAGATAGAGGGGGAGAGGCAGAGACAGAGAGAAAGATCTTTTGTTTGCTAGTTCACTCCCTGAATGGTCCCAATGGCTGGAACTGGCTCCAGGCTGAAGCAAGGAGCCTAGAACTCCATCCAGGTCACCCATGTGGGTACCAGGGCCAAAGTATTTGGGCTAACTTTCCGCTGCTTTTCCAGGAGCATTAGCAAAGAGCTGGATTGGAAGTGGAGCAGCTGGGATTCGCAAAGCAGCATTCATATGGGATGCTAACATTGCAGACAGTGGCTTAACCCACTATACCACAATACCACCCTCCCTATTTTATATCTTTGTGGTAGTCCTTAATTTAAAAAATTGCTTATTTAATTTTGTTTATTTGAAAACCAGTGAGAGAGGGAGACAGAGACAGACAAATCTGACCAAGAGAACCCCCCTCAGGGGTTCACTCCCCAAATGCTTGCAATAGCCGGGGCTGGTCCAGGCCCAAGTCAGGACCTGAGAACTCAGTCCTGATTTCCCACATGATTTGCAAGGACCAAATCACTTGAACTATCACCTGCTGCCTGTGCATTAGCAAGAAGCTTGAATTGGGAACAGAGCTGGTACCTAAACCCAGGCGTTCCAATAAGGGATGCAGGTGTCCTAAGCTATGTATTAATTGCCGTACCAAAAATCTGCCTCTCTTAATTTTTTAGTAGTAAAAAGTTGTAATATAGAGAGGATGGTGTCACCCATGGTTCTAGTAGCCCTTCTAAGAATATCAACAGTGTCACTTCACAGGTGATGCTGCAGTACATGTGAGCAGTCTGCATTTGCACATCCACTGAAAGTTCTTGTATAGATTTGTTGAAATGATTTGATTGGAGTTAAATACCCCCAAACATGGAAACCCCAAAGAGCAAACATTTAAAAAGAGGTCATCCAGCTCGTCTAATTAGGTACCATGGTTCCTCTATTTTATGAATCATATTCATTCCTAATTAAATACATGACTGTAGAATATTTGTGGTCAAAGCCCCTTAATATTTCCTGATGACAAGCTGAGCAAGTTCTTAACCATGAACACAGTCAGTGACAATCAGACCTAGAACAGGATTTCTTGCTTTATTGTTCAGTGGCTATCCCAAGACACTTCCTTGCCTTTAAAAAATTTATTTAAGAGGCAGAGAGACAGATGGACATATAGACAGGCAGGTAGACAGATAGAGAACTTGTATCTGCTGGTTCATTCCCTAGCTGGGGCTACAAGCAAAGAAGTGGGAGCTGGGAACTGAATCCAGGTCTTCCACATGAGTGAAGCCCAGTTTCTTGAGCCATCACTGCTGCCTGCCAGAGTGTACAGTGGTGGAAGCAGGAGTCAAGAGCTGGAGCCAGGTATAAGTCCAGGTACTGTGATGTGGGATGTGGGCATCTCAATCATGTGGCTAAATGCCCACACTCACCACGCTGCCTCTACATATTCAGCAGTATTTGCTTTAGAAATGAGGCAATAGTTTCTCTGTAAATATGATAATAGTGTGTGATTCCTCCTCGAAACCTCCCCAGATTGGGACTTTATTTAGCACATTATCTATTGAGGCTGAATCACACCTGTGCTTTCCTGATCTGTCTACTTTGTGTGCCGGACTGAACCTGCAGGGTTAAAGACCTGGGGAGAAGGTCTTGGAATCTAAACGCTTTGTGAGCCTTTCTAGCCAAATCCCATGGTTTTAGCTGCTCCTCAGTTCCTGCTGCTGAAATTGCCTGCTGCTATCATTCCTTGAGGTTTGCAGCTGATAGCTCTGATCAGTCTTCGCGTATTTGCTAAGTCAGGGGTTCTCAAACTTGGGCGTGTGTCATCACCTGGATCATCTGTGAAAATGCAGACTGCTGTAACCACGGGCAGAGTTTCTGATTCAGTCAGTTTGGGGTGGGACTCAGGAGTCTGTTTACTGAATTCCATGTCATGCTAATGTTGCCTGTAGGGTCCTGCATTTTGAGAACTACTGTACTAAAGCATTTGCCCCTTTGTCTAGCTGCCTTAAGGCATCCAAAACTTGGTCCTGTTGTGTCTACTTGTCCCCCTTGCCTAGCCTTGTTGGTATAGTCTTTTATTGTTTGATTAAGTCTTTAAATTAATGTGTATGTTGTCATTTCAGTGAAGTTTTCCAGAGAGAAATTTCCATTTTACTGAGAGAGCCTAGAATGTTCTTTACCTGCACCCCTCGTTGCCTTGACAGAAGCATGCATGAATTTCCCTCAAGAACTCTGTTTTCCCTCCTTATAAACTGTGAAGCCAGGTGGGAGGTCTGTTCTTCTGACTTCTGCGCTTCCATACTTCACCTGAGACTCA
The DNA here is from genome assembly GCF_964237555.1 of Oryctolagus cuniculus. Lineage (NCBI taxonomy): Eukaryota > Metazoa > Chordata > Mammalia > Lagomorpha > Leporidae > Oryctolagus > Oryctolagus cuniculus. The sequence continues at coordinate 30,929,733 of NC_091441.1, forward strand.
GGCCATCCCACAGTGCTGCCTCCTTCCCCGCTTTCACGGAAAATGGCACAAACAACTCTGGTTATTGTACAGCGCCCAGCCCCACCATAGTCCTAGGGCAGTGTATTAGTCTGTTAGGGCTGTCATCTTTAAGTCAACAGACCAGGTGGCTTAACCAACAGAAATTGATTTTCTTACTGTTCTGGAAGAGCAAGGTTGGTGTCATTGAAAGCCTCTTACCTTGGCCTACAGGTGGCCCCCTTCTCCCTGTGTCCTCCATCATCTTCCCTCTGCGCCTGTGCCCATTTGTGTCCTAATTCCCTCATATAAGGTCACCAGTGATCATGGATGAGCCCTACCCCCCAACCCCCGCCATATGATCTCTTGTTACTTTAGTTACTTCTTTAGAGCCCCCATCACCAGATACAGCCCCAAGCTGGGTTACTGGGGATTAGGATTCACCATTTGAATATGGGCTGGGGAGCTCAGCTCAGCTTATTGTAGACAGTGTCTCTTAGAGTACAGTCAAGGGCTCATCTATGTCAACCTTGCCTGGAGTATTTATTAAAAGGGTCCAACCTTGCTATGCTGAGGTTCCCTGAGGCTATGCCCAGTCATGTTTATTTTATCAAGCAACTTTTATGCAAATTAAAACATAAGGGGTCTTTGTGTCTTTTAGTGTCCCTGTGGAACCCTGACATGCACATCCTGGCACTCATATGCCTTGTTGACCTCCACCCCCTTCCACTTAAGCTCATCACCCCTGCATGCTTCACTATCTCCCACAAAGATGCCCGACCTCTGACTCAGACCCCTTTGTCCTAGCCCCCTTATGACTTCCATGTACTTCACCTCACCTGTGAATTCCTCCCAGCTCTTTCCTCCCCACCTTTCTTCTGGTCTGTTGGGGCTGTCACACAGCTGTGCGGAAAAATGGATTTGAGAGGCAAACCTACAACCTGTCATCTGGCAGAGAAAAAAAGGTCTTGAAATCAGGCAGGGGTTGTATAAACCAGAGGAGAGAAAATATATTCAAGAAATATTCTGCAGGTGGAACAGGTAGGGCATGGAGACTGAAGGCTGTGGAAATCAACTCCCCACCAGGGAGCTGGAGGAACTTTGCATATGCAGTGACATCTGAGCCACGTCTTCTGTGGGCAGAGATGTGACAGCGAAGATGAGACCATGGAAGGGAGCGGGGAAGGAAGAACATTCCATAGGTTACATGTATAAACTGCCCATAGTATCTTAAACAGTGCACACTGAATAGAGCTGTAGTAGCTGTTAGTTGGTTTTGGTCTTCTGTGGTACTCAAACAAATCTGGTGGTTAGCATAGGTTGAAGGGCTGTCTGTCCTGGCTCTCAAGGACACTTGATGTCTTCTGGGGCTCTGTAGCAGGCCTTGGGAGCCTATACATACTTGAATTTCTCTGTGCTTGGAACACACCTATTTCCTCACTCACCTCTACAAGCACTCATATCTCCTTAGCTGCTCTGGATGCTTCTTTGTAGCTGTACTTGGAGCTGGTGGCAATGTCACATTTCCCCAGTTGTGCGTTCCCCATAATGTACAAGAAGTCCCTTAAGTGGAGAGGCTTAGACTCCTGTAAAATGAGTAAATATCAATTTAAATCAACTCTCTGAATCTGAAGTTGTGTGTCCCTAGTTTACTTGCAGAGTAAGGCCCAGTGGAATCAGCAGTGAACACTGTCTGGGAGCCGGGAGACTTTTGGGAGTGAGTGTACTGTTAACGCAGACTGGGAGACATGAACAAAACATGTACCAGCACACCATTGATTTCTACCTTGCTTTTCCCGCTGGAGCTGCATGAGACAGTAAAATAAATGAGATCAGCGCTATTCACTGTGTGGCCAGCAGAAGTGATTACACATCACTAATGAGCGGGCAGGAGATGGCTGGACTGGAGTGCTGAAAGTCAGCGTCGCTGCTGCTTCATCAGATTGACCTGTGATTTTGAAATTAAATACAAGAGGCTCTGGCACCTCCCCATTTATCTTAGTCTTTCACTGCTGATGTCTGACAATGTTACTCTTTTTCACTGCCTTCTTAATCGGCTCTCAGGCCCTCAGAGGGACCCCTGGAGAGAAAGAGGAACCTTGAGAACTTCTAACCCCATTAGACCTCAGAGCTCTGGAGCAAAGTAGCCTGCGAGTCCCAGGCAAGGGAATTTCTAAATTCCCCCACCATTTTGCTTCTGGGAATTGCCCAAGATTTACAGGCAAGAAAGCAGAACTGACTTTCCCCCCAATAAGAACAAAGCAAGGCTGATGTTGACATCTTTTTGCCTCCTGCTTCTACTTTGCAGTTCTCACTGAGGTCCGTGCTGTTCAGTCCTCTTGCTGTTGACTCATCACGGAGCACATAACACAAAGAATCAACTTTGTTTATATGAAGACTGGTGACAGAAAGCCTTCAGCTTTTGGGTTTTGAAAGCATTGATTTAAGAAGGCAGTAATGATTGCATTTCAGGTGGTCCTGTGAGGAGATGATACCGGGGTATAAGAGGCTTTTCCATCAACTTTAACTCATGGTTTAAGTGCCTCCCTGTGCCAGCTCTACTCAAGGCAGGTCTTTGTGTTCAAACAATCATTCTGTCTTTTCCTCTAGCAAATGCTTTTGCTACAGACGCTGTATAGTCACGTACCCACATGTTTCATGGCCAAATGTATTTTATACATGTCTCCATATCTCCAAATAAATATGGGGGCATTACTGAAAAATAATTTGTACAATGAATTGAATTTCCTGGTCTCATTCCCAACATACTTTATCTTCATTTTAGATGGACTCAAGATGTCCATTTTTCAAAACAACAGTTTATTGAGGTATAATTTGTATGTCATATGATTTGCTCATTTCAAGTGTACACATCAATGGCTGTGAGTGTGTTGATAAAACTGTGCATCCACTACTATCAAATTTCAGAACATTTGTACTTGCCTTAGAAGAAGCTCCCTATCTGTTAGTGGTTGAACCCCTTCTCCACCTTCCCCTTCAGCCTCTGACAAGCCCTCCTCTAGTTTCTGTCTATAGAGTTGCCCATTCTGGGTATTTCAAATAAATGGAATCTTGTATGTGACCTTCTGGTTTCTTTGAGCACAGTGTTTTCAAGGCACATGCACATTGTGTAATGTATCAGTACTTCCTTTTGTTTTCTTTTGCTGAATAGTACTCCATCGTCTGGTTGTGCCACACCCAAATGGCAGTGAGCATTCAGGTTGTTTCCACTTTTTGGTTGTTGTGAATAGTGCTGCTATGAACATTCATGTTCAAGTTTCAGTGTGGACATATTTTCAGTTCTCCTGAGCATATACGTGGGAGTGGAATTGCTGGCCCTCATGGTAACTCTTCAGTTAACTTTTAAAGCAAATGCCAAGCTGTTTTTCAAAATGGCTGCACCATTTCGCACGCTCACCAGGAGTGTGTGAGAGACCCAGTGTCTCCACCTTGTCCCCGATTCTTGTTTTTCTTTTTTATTACGCTTCTCCAGGATTGTTTTGGCTATTCTGCGTCCTTGGCAATTCCACGTGCATTTTAGAATCAGCTTGTTGATTGCTGCAAAGAAGTCAGCTGAGATTCTGTTGGGGATTACACTGAATCTGTAGGTCAGTTTGGAGAGTGTTGCCGTCCCAACAATGCTGTGCCTTTCAATCTGTGGACTTGGAGTGTTTTTCCATTTATTTAGACCTTTTATTTCTTTCAATAATGTTTGGTAGGTTTTATAAGTTTTTCACTTGCTTTGTTAAATTTATTCTTAAATATCTGATAATTTATGATGCCATCATGAACAGAAATATTTTCTTAATTTCATTTTCAGATTGTTCATTGCAAAAGAATAGACATATAATTTATTCTGATATATTGATTTTGTACTCTATAATTTTATGAGCTCATTTAATGTTGTAATAGCTTTTTGGTTGATTCCTTATGAGTTTCTAAATATACAACCATGTAATCTGGGTAGAGATTTACTACTTCTTTTCCAACTTGGTTCTCTTTATACTTAAAAAAATTATTTATTTATTTGAAATGCAGAGTTGCAGAGAGAGAAAGAGAGAGAAAGAACTTCCATCCACTGGTTCACTCCTCAAATGGCTGCCACAGCTAGATCTGGGTTGATCTGAAGCCAGGAGCTTCTTGTGGGTCTCCCAAATGGGTGCAGGAGCCCAAGCACTTAGGCCATCCTCCACTACTTTCCCAGATACATTAGCAGGTAGCTGGATCAGAAGTGGAGCAGCTGGGACATGAACCGGCACTGATTGCAGGCTGCGGTTTTACCTGCTATGCCACAGCGCTGGCATTTATTTATTTATTTATTTATTTATTTTTGAAAGGCAGAGTGGACAGTGAGAGAGAGAGACAGAGAGAAAGGTCTTCCTTTGCTGTTGGTTCACCCTCCAATGGCCGCTGAGGTCGGCACGCTGCAGCTGGTGCACTGCACTGATCCACAGCCAGGAGCCAGGTGCTTCTCCTGGTCTCCCATGGGGTGCAGGGCCCAAGCACTTGGGCCATCCTCCACTGCACTCCCTGGCCACAGCAGAGAGCTGGCCTGGAAGAGCGGCAACCGGGACAGAATCCGGAGCCCCGACTGGGACTAGAACCCAGTGTGCTGGCGCCACAAGGCAGAGGATTAGCCTATTGAGCCACAGCGCCGGCCTTCTCTTTATTTCTTATATTTATATCTTATCTCCTTAGCTAAAACCTCCAGCACAGGGGCCATTGCCGTGGTGTAGTAGGCTAAACCTCTGCCTGTGGTGCTGGCATTCCATATGGGTGCCAATTCATGTCCCAGCTGCTCATCTTCCAGTTCAGCTCCCTGCTATGGCCTGGGAAAGCATTGGAGGATGGCCCAAGTACTTGGGTCCCTGCACCTGCATGGGAGACCCACAAGAAGCTCCTGGCTTCAGATTGGCCCAGCTCCAGCCATTGTGGCTGTGCCAATTTGATGCCAGGAGCCAGGAGCTTCTTCCGGGTCTCCCACATGGGTGCAGGGGCCCAAGCACTTGGGCCATCATCTACTGCTTTCCCAGACCATAGCAGAGAGCTGGATCAGAAGTAGAGCAGCTGGGACTCAAAACAGCACCCACATGGGATGCTGGCACTGCAGGCAGCAGCTTTACCTGCTATGCCACAGCTCCGACCCCACAGTTCTTAAATAATATGCATTTCCATGAAAGTTATGAAGTGTCCTCATAGATCCCACTGTTTCTGGCCTCCATAGTGTCTGATGAAATGTCAGCTGTTAATTTTATTGAGGATCTTTTATGTATAATGAGTCACTTTTCTGTCGATCCTTTCAAAATTTTCTGTCTTTGGATCTCAACCGTTTTATTGTGGGGCTGGAATTCTGGTACAACAAGCTAAACAGTCACCTGCAAAACCAGCATCTCATTTTGGAGTGCTGGTTATAGTCCTGGATGCTCCACTTACTATCCAGCTCCATGCTAATTTGTCTGGGAAAGCAGCAGAGGATGGCTCAAGTGTTTGAGCCCCTTTCTTCCATGTGGGAGACCCAGGTGGGGCTCTGGACTCCTGGTTTTGACCTGACCCAGCCCCAGCTGTTATGGCCATTTGGGGATTGAAGTGATGATGGATGGAAGATCTCTTTATTTCTCCTTCTCTTGCTGTCACTGTACCTTTCAAAATAAATAAATAGATCTTTTTCTTTATTTTAAAGAAAAGAGAACCTGTGTTCTCAAACAGCACTAAAAAGAAGAGTTTGATATGTACATCTCTCTGAATTTTTTCTATTTGGAGTTCATTGAGCATCTTGATTATGAAGATTCATGTTTTCTTCAAATTTGACCTTAATTTCTTCAAATATTCTTTAAATCATTGTGAACCTCTACACCATAGAGAATATCACCTGGTTCTAGGCTTTTAAACAGAATCCTTACACCTATGATGAGCAAAGTTGTAGCACCAGTCCTAATACTCCAGATAAATTCAACTGCCCTCTTAACCTCTGTTTTAAATGTCTGATAGACATCTCAAGTTTGTAATGAACAGAAAAGACTGTTAATTCCTATCTCCAAATCTATTCTTCTCCCAGACTCCCCTACTTCTGATTGGCAACTCTATCAAGTTACTGGTCCGGGCCAAATACTTATGAGTCACCCCTGGTTCCTATCTTTCCCACAATCACCTATCTGTTCCATCACCAAGAATTGCTGGCTCTGCATCCAAAATACATTCCTGGAGGTGGGATTTGGCCCAGCAGTGAAGACACCACTTGGGACCACTCTATCCCATACTGGAATGCCTGGGTTGGAGTCCAGGCTTTGCTCTCAATTCTAGCTTCCTGCTAATGCTCACCCTGAGAGGCGAAAGGTGTTGGCCCAAGTCCTTGATTCCTGCTATCCACATGGGAAACCTGGATTGGGTTCCTGGCTCCTGACTTCAGCCTGGTTCAGTCTTGGCTGTCGCAGGCATCTAGGGAGCGAGCTAGCAGATGAGAAACCTGTCTCTGTCAGTGTCTGTCTGTCTCCCTCCTATCTTCAGATAAGTAAAATTAATAATAAATTATTTTGAAAACAAAATATGTTGCTGATTCATAGACCTCTCTCCATCTCTAGTATACCCTCAGTTCTGGACACCATCCTCTCTTTTCTAGACAACTATAAGTATTCTACTAACTGGCCTCTCCGTTGCTGTCCTTTCCCCTCTACAATCAAGTGCCCATATGGCAGCCAGAGTGCCCTTCAAGACAGATCAGATCAAGTTGCTTTCTGGGATAAAGCTCCTTTATGGCTTCCTGATGTGTGAAAAAGAAGCAGCAGCCACATTTCTTGTCTTGATTTGTCATACTCCGCATGTCTGGTCTTTGTCCACCTCTTGGCCTCACTGCACATCCCCTCCCATTCTTTCCTCTCCAGTCATATTGGCCTCTCTGCTGCTGGAACAAACATTGGTCATTGCCACATTCGGACCTTTCACTTACCAGAACTCTCTTCTCTTAGAACTTCCTATGGCTGTCTCCTGTCATTAAGATCCTAATCTTCACATTACCTCCTGCTGCAAACTCTGCTGCATCTCCAGATGAGCCTCCTGTGCTCAGTCACACCCCACTCCACTCTGCGACAACTCCTCCGTTATACTGTCTCTGATACGCATGTAACTCAGAAATACTCCTATCCACAATTTTCTTATGATTTTAGTGCCCATCTCTGCTCTCTCCTCTTACGCTCAACTCTAATGGAAGCTCAAGGGTGTAGACATATGTGTGTTTTGTTTACCCCTGGATTCCTGCCACTATAATGGCACCTAGCACCCACGAGCCTTCAGTAAGCAGATTTGGGATGAATGAAGGAGTAAAAGTGACTTTGCATCTTTTAAGCGAGAAGGGCTGTGGTATGCAGGGGTGCAAGTCCACTTCCTCCATGGTACACCGTCAATACTGGAAGAAGTCATTGTCCTTTCAACAGTGGTTGTGGTTTATACTTTCCTCTTGACTTCTCTTCCTGGTGTGCCCTTAGCATTGCAGTGCTCTGAAGAGAAGGGGAAGGCTCCATTCTGGCTCAATAAGAAAAGATATCTTACTTGGGGAGACAGGACACATAGGAAGTGGAGAACAACCTAAGGAAAAGAGTTTATTGGGTTGGATGGAAAATGTTTGGGTTAGACTGGTGATCCCCAAACCTGGGCCACCTCCATCAGGGCATCCTGAAAGAGCTTGTAAACAATTCAGTTTTAGGAGTTTCATCTCTGGAAATTAAGATTTGGGAAATCTGAAAGGGTGCTGAGGAATCTGAATTCTTTTGTTTAAAGACTTATTTATTTATTTGAAAGACACACACACACACAGAGCGAGAGAGAGAGAAAGAGAGGCTTTCATCCACTGGTTCACTCCCCAGATGGACACCAGGCTAGAGCGAGGCCACAGCTAGGAAGTAAGAGCTTCATCTGGGTATCCTACATGTATAGCAGGAACCCAAATACTTGGACCATCCTCTGCTGCTTTTCCCAGGCCATTAACAGGGAGCTGGATGGGAAGTGGAGCATCCAGGACATGAATCGGCACCCATATAGGATGCTGGTGTTGCAGGCTATGGCTTAACCTCCTGTGCCACAACACAGGAATCTGAATTCTTATAGAAGTTTCCCACAGATTCCAATGCTTGGCCAAGGTGGGGGCTTCTGGTCTGCTGGGGCACAGGGCCTTGTGGGTGAGCCAGCTGTTGATGCCCGCATGCAGCAGGATCTGGACAGTTAGAGGAGGGAAGGAGCAAGATCAGCCCAGGTGAGCACTGTGGAGAGAAGGGGAGGCAGAGCTTAGAGGTGGAGGTAGTAGTGTAGCTAATGGTGTCCCTCTCTCTGCCTGCCAGTGGCCCGGTACCGGGTGACCGTATGCACAGGGGAACTTGAAGGTGCGGGAACCGATGCCAACGTCTACCTCTGCCTCTATGGTGATGTGGGGGACACAGGGGAGCGGCTGCTCTACAACTGCAGGAATAACACCGACCTGTTCGAGAAGGGCAATGTAAGTCACAGCCAGGCACCCCTACTCCCCTTCCCCCGCCTCACTTCCCATCCCTTGTTCCCTGGTCTTCCCTGCTCTGTAGGAGTCCAGCTGGTGACTGTAGTGGGTACTGGGCCCCCTACCATCAGACAGCCTCCTTCACAGCCAGTCTACTCAGTCTCTGGCATTTGGCCCACCATAATTCACTAACAACACATGACACTGCTCAGAATTCTAAGCAGGGAGCTGGAGAGCCACCACAGAGAGGTCATGGGCCCCTCCCCATGCCGCGCTGTGGCTGCTGGGGCATCTTCTTCCTGTCCTCTTTGTAAGAGAAAACAAGAAAGATGGGGGTGGAAGAACTGGGCTCACTGGAACGTGCTGGGTATTCCCTGTTTCCCAGCCATTAGATGAGTTTACTGGGGAAGCTTGTGGAGAAGTGGCGGGAAGAGTCGAGTAGGTCCGGGGAAACCCAGCCTTGGGCCGATCATTCTGTTCCCTGAGCCTTGGTTTCCTTTACAAAGCAAGGGAGGATGCCTGTCTGTGGCTGCCTGTTGTGAGGATTAGGGTGGCGGGTATACAGCCTCTGGGGTCAGACCTGGCCCACGGCACATAGCGGATGCTCAGGAAAGGGTCACTGTTGCAGTAACACGAGGCTCAAGGGAGCTGGCAGGTGACAGGGATTTGCAGACTGCCATTTCTCTGTCGTCCATTCCTTGGTGAGTGCAGGGCGAGCCCTGGCATGAGAGCAGAGGCCTCTTTCTGGGGCCAGTCCAAGAGCTGGCTTGGTTCTTGGGATCAGAGCCATTTGAAAGCTGTGGTGCAGAATAGCCCAAGCAGGGATATTGTGGGTGGAGGTGGGTTCATGTGGAGAGAGGAGGTGGGGATACCTTCCTGCACATAGCTTTCCACGTTGCCTCTCTCCTTCCCACTTGCCCACCTCTTCACTCTTTCCTGCTCTTTTCCTCCCATAGCTCCTCACTTCTTGTCCATCAAACCCACCCTTAGTGTCCTTACTGCATTTTTGCTGCCTCAGTGGTAGACAAAACTGTACAATTCACAAGCACACCTTCCTGCCACACACACCGCCACCCCTACCCCCAATCCCAGTCATTCCCCTCTGGGGAGAAGACCAGTATCCCCCTATAGCACAGACCAGAGGAGGTTAGCCAAGGAAGTAGTTCATGATAAATGTGAACAACTGATAACAGCTTAATACATTCTTCCTCCCAGGGGAAGCTGCCTTTTAAAAGGCCATCGTGGGGAATGGCCCCTGGTTCACCAACAAATGCAGGCCTTAAGGGTTGGGAACTTGACTTGAAAGACATTCTGCTAGGAAAATTGGGGGCAGGGAGTGGAGCGTATTCTCTATAGGCAGCCCCTGTCTCATCTGGGAAAGGCAAGACCCCAAACCATCAGCTCTGACTTGTCTGACTTCTGGGCCTGAGTCTTCCCTCGGTTGTTGGGTGCCAGGTCAGTCACCACCCAGCCAGCTTTCCTGCCTTTCCCTGCTGCAGGCCGACGAGTTCACCATTGAGTCTGTGACCATGCGGAAGGTGAGGCGGGTGAGGATCAGACACGATGGCAAAGGCTCGGGCAGCGGCTGGTACCTGGACCGGGTGCTGGTGAGAGAGGAGGGGCAGCCCGAGAGTGACAACGTGGAGTTCCCCTGTCTCAGGTACCCGAGTCCCACCTGCTTTCATGATCTCCAGCTTAGGCTATGATCCCCGAGTTTGGGGAAGTCCCAGTCCTACTACCTAGACTGGGGAGCAACATAGAAGTTCAAGGCTGTGGATGGTGTGGGAACCATGTGACCTTGCTAGTGTCACTTACTCCTTGGTCTCATGCCCTGACCCCACCTCCTACTGATGACACATTAGTGGGGTGTCCTAGGCTCGACTTTTATACCAAAGGTAGGGATTTTTCATAATAAAATCCGACAGTTTCTTTGATATTTATGTATTTATTTGAGAGGGAGGGATGGAGAGTGAGGAAGGAAGAGAGAGAGAGAGAGAGAGAGTGAGCTCTCATCCACTGGCTCATTTCTCAAACATTTCCAATGGCCCTGGGCTAGGGGCTGAAGCTGGGAGTTTAGAATTCAGTCCAGGGGTAGCAGGGGCCCAGGTACTTGCATCATCACCTGCTGCCCCCCAGGGTATGCATTAACAGGAAGTTGGAATGAGGGGTGTAGCTGGGACTGAAACCTAGGCACTCTGAATTGTGGGCATCCCAAGTGGCATCAAAATGGACAATTTCTAAATTTAACTAACCTAGAAAGTTGGTTCCATGCCAAACTAAACATTCGAATTGAAAGTGTTTTTTATTTCTTTAACTTCTGACCACATCTCCTCCTTGTTAACATATTTTAAAGATATCTTGCTTTGTTTTCGTTTTCTTTCCTCAACTTATTAGTAAGGTAAAGTTTCTTCTCCCTTTTTGTCTTAAGAATTTAGATTCCTTTCATAGCAAATTTTGGTTCTCCTTGACTTCCAGAAGTCCTTGATGAGACATTTTAAGACCAGAAACACTGTGGTTTTTGTGCCATCTGATTGCTTTTCATTTCCACTCACAGCAGTGTCTGGGAGGTGCAGACAGTAGGATTAACTGGGGGCCTGGTGCCCTCCTGGCTCTTCAAATCCCAGTTCCAGGGCTTCATTCTGCATCTGTCAATAAGCTGCTGTGTGTGCACCTCATGGCTGGCGCAGGGCATCCTGAGGCCGGCTGCACTAAAGGGGATGTGTGCACAGCAGCCCAGTGGGAAATGCATTGCTGCACAAATGCACGCAGGTGCATTCCTGAACACACGTAACTACAGCTGCATTGCTCCCCACCTACAAGCCCAGGTAGACCGTTCCCTAGCCCTGGAGGGGATGATTGTGAATTATTTTGTCAATGACAAAAGGCTCTATAGTATTCTAGCTATAGCCACTGCTGGTATTACAGGGAGTGACACTGAAAAGCTGGCTAATAATGCAGGCAGTTCCAAATGAGCCCTACTGACAGGGGAAGGCTGAGTGAGGGCTGGGAAACCTGGGGCAGGCTTCCAGGAAGCAGCGGAACCAGACTTGGGCCTGGAAGGGGCATCAGAAAGTTGATAGAGATGGGAGATGGGCCATGTGGGCTGGAGCAGTACATGGGACAAGGGGCAGAGGACTGAGGGCGAGGCTCGTGCAGAGGTTGGCAGGAGGTGCCCTGCACATGGGGAACGACTGAGGAGGAGGATGGGGCAGAAGAAGGCCTGGGGTGAGCCCTCAGTCTCAAGCCAAGGGACCGGTGAGGGGAGTAGGGTCTCCTTCAAGTTAGCCACTGACTTGTTCACTCACCTTGTGGATGGGGAGGCAGACTGGCCGTACACTGGATGGAGGAGCCTTTATTGTTTTTCTATTCTGTCTGCACCTGCTGAATTTTTGCTCCCTGTCTTCAGGGAGACTGCAGTCTAGAGGGAACCATGAGGAATGCTGTGCAGGGAACACACAGTGGCAGAAGAGGCTGATGGGAAGGGCCTCACCAAGACAACAGGACAGAGAGGGAGGGACGGTCTGCAGAGGGACATTCAGGTGCAGGATGAAAAGGAGAGTAGGAGGATAATGAGCGTGAGTGTTCTCTAGTCCATGGAGATCAAAGCAATAGAGAAAGAGAAGTCTCCCAGAGGACAGAGGCAGAGACCAGCGCCAGGCAGGCGTGGTGGCCTCTCACGCCTGAGGAAGATCTGCCTTCTGGGTGGAGGCCACAGGATGCAGGGGGTCCAGGGAGGAAACAGCGTGGCAGGTAGGAGGCTTCACAGAGTCTGGGGTGGTGTCTTGGTCTTCCAGGACTGTCATAGCCAGGTACCTCAAACTGGATGGCTTAAACAATGCAGATTTATTGTGTCACAACTCTGGGGACTGGAAGGTCAGAATCGTGGTGTTAACAATCCTCTGATGGCTCTGAGCAGGATCTGCTCCACACCTGTCTCCTGGAAGGGTCAGGAGTTCCTTGTTGTGGTCATGGCCCTTTTTCCCTGCCTCTCTTCACTCCGCCTTCCCTTTGTACTTATCCTTTGCTGTGTTCTAATTCCACCCCCTCCCCCTATTTTTTTATAACACCACCAGTCACATTGGACTAGAGCCGATCCTAGTGACCTCACTTTAACTTGGTTATATCTACAAAGAACCTATTTCCAATAAGGCCACCTTCATTGTGAGACCCTGGGGTTGGGACATCAGCACAAGTCTATACCCAGCATGGCCCTTGATAGTGGCAAAGGAGGTGGTAATAAGGGCCTTTATCAGAGATGCTTCTGGAGGTGGGGTTCATAGGATTTGCTAATAAGAGACAGGGGAAATTTGTGACCTTGGGTTTCTGCCTTTGGTGGATGAGTCAGAGGTCATGCCTACTACTTGAAATGATGAATGGTGGAGGGGGGGGGGGGAGTTGGGGACTGGGGACCAAGCCCCAGGACAGGTTAGGAAGCAGTGAGGAGACCTAGAAATGGAATTCAGAAGCAGTTGGTGTATCCCCTGTGCGTTGCCACATGCCTGGTGCCAGGGGTGCTTGGGTGTTGGGTGACTTTGGCTGAATCTCTTAACTTCTCTGCTGTTCTGACCACTGCATGTTGTACATTGATGGTGAAGATGAAATAGGATATCCCACTTTGCAAGGAGCCAGGTCTAAAACAGCTGAGGCTGAGTGAGGGCAGATCAGGAGCTTAGCCCCCCAACACCCCAGAGTCCTCCTTGCCTCCAAACTCCGAAGGCTTCATGCTTATTTTAGAAAATGGAGTTGGGGCTGGTGCTGTGGCACAGTGGGTTGACGCCCTGGCATCCCATGTGGGTGCTGGTTCGAGACCCAGCTGCTCCACTTCCTGTCGAGCCCTCTGCTCTGACCCAGGAAGGCAGTAGAAGGTGGCCCAAGTCCTTGGGCCCCTGCACCCACGTGGGAGACCAGGAAGAGGCTTCTGGCTCCTTGGCTATGGATTGGCACAGCTCCGGCTGTTGCGGCCATCTAGGGAGTGAACCATCGGATGGAGGACCTCTCTCTCTCTCTCTTTCTGCCTCTTCTCTCTCTTTGTAACTCTGACTTTCAAGTAAATAAATAAATAAATAAATAAAAAACGGAGTCTCACATCTTGCCAAGGCACATGGAGGTGGCGTTGCCAACTCAGGACCCAGGTGGACCTTGCAGAACCTGGGCCTGGAGCCTGTGCTCACACTTGGCTTTTTCCCTCTCCAGAGCAGTTATTTCAGCTGCTTTGGGGAGGACAACCAACAGGCCTGTTTACCAGAACTTCTCCTCTGCTAGGATCAGGGAGTGGGAAGCATTTTATCAACAGCAGGGATGTGAGTGTGTGTGTGTGTGTGTGTGTACGTGCGCACGCTTACATGCTTGCACTTGCATACTCCTGTGAGCCCAGAGAAAGAGCAATAATTCCCCCAGCAGACTGCCTTCTCCGTTCAACAACATCTCACTCCAAAACTGGGCTGAAGTGTTTGAAGCTAAAAGAAAATGGCTATATTTGGAGATATCTATTAATACCCTGCAAGTATTTAGGTGGAAATGAAATGACAAGTCATGGTTTCCTTTCGCTGCCGGGAGGGGGCTGGGGATGGATAAGTGGTGGAGACAGGAAGGGAGGGTGGATGGAGTTCTTTGATGTCCAGGGGCCCTGCTGCTTTCCCCCATCCCCAACCCTGGGAGCACACAGCCATGGTGACCTTATGGCCTTTTTCTCTGTGGTCTCTGTGATTGGGAATTGTGAGAGTAACCTCAGCAGAGGAGACCACAGCGAAAGTTCCCGGTGGGCTGATCTGGGGGACTGTAGCTAGCAGCCTCTGGTTCCAAATTCCCCTCTCCTCTGCACCTGCAATTTTACCACTATATCTTAGAGTCACAAGCACTTTCTCTTTCTCTCTCTCTCCCTTCCTTCCTTCCTTCCTTTCTTCCTTTCTCTCTCTCTCTCTTTCTTTCTCTCTCTCTTTCTTTCTTTCTTTCTTTCTTTCTTTCTTTCTTTCTTTCTTTCTTTCTTTCTTTCTTTCTTTCTTTCTTTCTTTCTTTCATTTATTTAGAGGGCAGTGACAGAAAGATCTTCCATCCATTGCTTCACTCCCCAAATGGTTACAACACTCAGGTCTGGGACAGGCCGAAGCCAGGAACTCTATCCTGGTCTTTCACGTGGACAGCAAGGGCCCAAATACGTGCTCTATCTTCTGCTGCTTTCCCAGGCATGTTAGGAGGGAACTGGGTCTGAAGAAAAGTGGCCAAGTCTTGAACCAGTTCTCTGAAGGGGATGCAAGCGTTGCAAGTGGTGGCTTAACCCACGGTGCTACATTGGCCCCTTAAATGTTTCTCTGATGTTCTAGATTTGCAGCACCAAAGCCCAGGGGAAGTATTACAACTAGCATTTTAGTGTTTGCTAACAGCCAGCCACTGGCCAAGTCCTGTGGGATGTGAGGTCATGTGTTAGGGAGAGGGCGTGAGAGGGAAGGGCTGGGGACATCAGCGTGGTTTCCATTGGCCCTGGGAAAGGACTGGCATATTAGTAGGAAGCCTGCAGTCCAGGGAGGGCTGAGCTCCTCATCAGGAGGCCTACGTATGAAGCAGTCGCCTGCCTTCTTGCAGTGCTGGGAACCTTTATTCTGCTGGGGGCATACACAATTATCAGCTTAAACATTAGTCTGCTACACATGTATTGAATTTTGAGTTCCACCTGCAATTGCCTTGTCGGGGCTGGATCACATAATTTCTTGGATCTTAGAGGTTCCCCGCCCCTGTCATCTACAGGCTCTGTGGTCAGGCACCGCCTCCCTCAGGAGGGACTGCACAGTCAAGACCACAGCATCCTCCAATGGGGAGGTTGTTCACACAGTGGCATTGTCTTGGTTTCCCCAATGCCCTGAGAGCACTGAGGGTGTCTTTTCTGCTGCCATTGGCCCTGACTCAACAAACCAGCTTGAGTACAGGCTTATGCTTGACCTTATAAGTACACTCATGCCTGAGCTGGGGCCTGATTTCCAAGTCTGGGGCTCCGTGCTCAGCAGGAAAGGGGCTTCTCGGGTGGACAGTGCAGTGCCATTGCCTTTCCCTCTGGTGGGTAAGCAGCAGGGGCTGGGACTGGCTCACTCCCTCAGGGTGACGGGCCACAGCTCCCAGACCCCGGCCCTGATTGCAGAGCCCCAGCTGCCTCTTGAAGGTAAATCTCACTCGTCCTTGGGAACTCAGCTCATAGTCCCTTCACTGTGAACCCCTCCCATTTGTCTCAGTTCCAGTAGTGCTTCCTCAAGTGCACCCCCTCCCTTGTCTTGCTCCTCAGTGCCTCAGCTGGGGCATCTTGTCTTCTCTACACTGGAGCTGTCACTGACTGTGTCTTTGCCTCTTTCCACCCCAGAGCTGGGCACATGGTAGGATTCTAGAACAAACTGTAATTACCAGAGCCCCATGTCATGTGGCCTGTTCTCATCTCCAGCCTCACTTGCCACCCCCCCTCCACCTGCCCCTCCATCCCTTGCTGGGTTCCATCTCTACGATCTTTCTGCCCACTCCTGGAATTTCTGCTCCATCTCAGGATACTTTGTCCCCTCTTCTTCTGGTTGGCTCCTGGCCACCTTTCAAATCTAAGCCAAATGTCACCTCCTCATGGTCGCCCTCCTTCCCCAGCCAGCTTGAGGGGCTCTTGTAGAGCCGTTGTTCTCTGCTAAGTTCAAAGCTCTGAGTCGGCTGGGGACTGCATGGATGGTATGATGGTTTGGGTGCTGCCTGACTTACTCAAGGGTGTAACATCCCCATTTGCCCACCAGGTGGCTGGACAAGGATAAGGACGATGGGCAGCTGGTCCGAGAGCTGCTGCCCAGTGACAGCAACGCAACGCTGAAGAGTGAGTCGTCCCGAGTGGCTGTGCCCTTAACATGACTAGTGTCCTCCCTTGGCTGAACGGAAGGAGCCCATGAAGACATTTTCTCTACTTCATTTCATGCAGGCAGCGCTGGGGAGGGCTCTGGAAGAGGGCGTTCTGGAAGTTTCTTGTCTGTCTGTCCTTGTGTGCACAGTCTCTTTGTGGCCTTGCGGGTGAGGCCCCGCATGCATATGGGACCACCCAGTTACAAGGCCAAGAACACTTGCTCATGTACCAAGCAGTTGCAAGGCCAAGGATACTTGCTCATGGCACCCACTCTTTAGGTCTTGGGAAGAGAAGCGCTTGTCGAAGGGGCTATAAAGTGAGGAGTCCTTGCTTGTACCATGGAGGTCAGGCATTGAGCATAAAGACTGTGCCTCACTGTCTGGAAAGGTTGCTGCCCTCCTTGCCTCAGTTTCCATCTGTCACAGGTCCAGGCGATCGCTGGAGGTCCTTTCTGTCTCTTCGGTTTTGGTGTTCCTGCTTGCGCCTTGCACAC
The DNA here is from genome assembly GCF_964237555.1 of Oryctolagus cuniculus. Classification (NCBI taxonomy): domain Eukaryota; kingdom Metazoa; phylum Chordata; class Mammalia; order Lagomorpha; family Leporidae; genus Oryctolagus; species Oryctolagus cuniculus. The sequence continues at coordinate 30,946,557 of NC_091441.1, forward strand.
TTTCCTGTTCTCAGCACATTTATACCCTCTAGGGCAGGCAGGGCACCCGTCAGAGTTGTGATTTTTGTAGTTGAAGGGACTCCACAGACAGGGCATGGACCCCAGACTCCCAGCCACTGTCCCCACTGCAGATGACCCTTCTGCCCTAGCCCCCCGCTCCTGGTTGCCTGAGAGCACTAACCCCCTGCCTCCCTCTGCCTTGCGCTGGCCAGACTTCCGCTATCACATCAGCGTGAAGACAGGGGATGTCTCTGGGGCCAGCACGGATTCTAAAGTCTACATCAAGCTCTACGGGGACAAATCCGACACCATCAAGCAGGTTCTTCTCGTCTCCGATAACAACCTCAAAGACTATTTCGAGCGTGGCCGGGTGGACGAGTTCACCCTGGAGACCCTGAACATTGGAACTGTAAGTTTCCCTCTCAAGATCATGTGATATAGTTTCTCTTGTTCTCCTACAGATATCCAATGGGCGCCACACATGTGCTCTTTGAAGGGAAAAGGGGGCTTTTGGTCATGTATGTTATGTTCTAGCTATGACCCAGAGCAGCTGAAGATATAAAAGAGTGGTTATTCTTGCAGTCTCTTTGGGGATGGAATGTTTATCTTTAGTGGCTTTATCTACAACATTTTTTTTACCTACACAGCCAGGACCAATGTGCCTGGGTCTCAGACACTGGAGAAGGGGATGCCAGGTGCAGGGAAGGAAAAGAGAGGAGGAAGGAAGGAAAAGAGGCCCTAAAAGTACTTTCCATGTGCAGAATTGGGTATGCACCAGAATTGAACCCGGGAAGCTTGTTTTGGAGCTCACTGCGAGGCCTCACCTGGGCTGCCGTGGGGGATGGCATCTGAGCATCTCCATCAAATCTCCATCAATCAAGGCTCCCAGGTGGCCTTGCTGGAAATGATCTGGGCTCTCAGTCAAAGGCAGACGAAGCTGGGCGTGAAAGGGGAAGGCAGCCTTGAATCAGAGAAGCACTACTGCGACAGGGACAAGAGGCAGCCTGAGCTGAACTCAGCTGATTTGTGTGGAGACTTGCAAGGCATTTTAAAGGGAGAATGGGGACTAGGAGGAGGGTGAGCAGAGCCCAGGCGAGTCTGGGAATGACAAATCACATAGAGCAGAAAGGGGGAGGTTGGCTCCTATGAAACCCACCTGGGTTTGGATCCTACCCTCCCAGAGGCTGGGAGACAGGCTGCGTCCTCAGGTGTTGGCTAGAACCGACAGTAAACCCTTCTGACAGTCCTGAGCTTTCTCAGCAAGCACTTACAGGGGAGGGAGGGTCATCCCAGCAAGAGGCTTTGAGCTCTGAGAGCTGTGCTGGTGTTTTGTTCACATCTTCCCAGCCCAAGGCTGGGGCTCGTGCAGGGCTTAGGAGCCTGGCTCGAGTTTGGTCAGGGGAGGCTCTTTCTTGACTTCACTCAGACAGGCATAGATCTAAACCCTGGACTTGAATACTGGGGATGTCTCCAGAAAGGTCTGAGCTGGGTTTTGTTACCATCTGTGCCTCTCGCGGTGTAGCTTGGTGGAATTTGCCAGGGTGACAAGCCCTCTGCCTGCACCTCATCTTTCCTGCCCTCCCGCATATTTTGGGTGCTCTGGGCCCTGGAAGTCTCTCTCCTGTCAGACGTAACTGCGGAAAGATCCCATGTCAGTCATTTACACGTTGAGGTTCCTGAACTTTGAAGGATTTTCTTGATCAAAGTATTTACATTTATAAACTGAATCAATAATTGTAGAGTAAAAGTGCTGTTCCCATTGCTAAAGGATTTCTGGTGGCAGTCAGCAGACAAATGAGACATCCAAGGGGTGGGGAGTGGCAAGGGGTAGAGGGGCTACCCGTAGGCCCTTCCTCATGCTTCTAAAACTCCATTAATAAGCATTGTGGACAAGAAGTTGGGAGCCCAGGTCCTGGCTACCAACTGCCTGTTCTGAGGCCCTGCATTTCCACTTCCCTGCCCTGCCCAGGTCCCTTAGCCTCCGTTTGCCTCATTTTTCTCTTTCACCACAGCAGAGAATCCTGATGGGATTGTTAGTCGTGTTAGCTATGTTACTAACACCCAAATGCATGCAGTGAGTGCTCAATAGAAGTGATCGAACAGTTACTGCATGTCCAGTGCAGAAAGCTGCAGCAGGGAAAGACAGCCCTGCCCTTAGGGAGCTGCCAGTCAGAGCAGACAGAAGTCGCCTGCCCCTGTCCTTCCCCTTCACAGTCCTGGCACCAGGGAAGGACAGCGGTGCTCTGCACTGGCATTGGCAGGAATGCAGAGGCTCTCAGGCCTTGCCCACAGCACTGGTTTCCTCCTGGTGTTTCCAGGTTACCTGTGCTGGCCTGTGGTGGTGTTGTCGTTTCCAGCTGCAAGATGGCACGTATTTACATGGCAGAGCCAGGGCAGGGCTGGCACGGACGGTCTTCTGACTCTTGTCTTTAGGCACCACCCATCCAAACCATCAGAGAGAGAATCTGCAACCTGGAAGGGCTCTTGGCCATCTGATAATCCCACCTGACATTAAAATCGCCTCAAACAGTGTTTCAAAGCATTGGAAAAGCCATTCACATGTTGAAAAGCCAAGTAGCTGTAAGGGTGGTGATGGGATCATGTGTGCTCTCATCTAGATTGCCAGTGGGCAAAGATGTTAACATGTAAAACAGCAAGACAAGTGGACCGCAGAGTGTTCCTGGGAAGCAGGAGTGAGAAGGGGATCAGACACAGGTCCCCAGAGCCTTGAGAGACTGTCTGCTTATTCTGTCACCTATAGGATGGGCATATCAGAGAAGTGCAGAAATATGTACAATAGTGTCTTGTTTCAAATCAAACCAAACCAGATGTGACACAGCTATCAGAAGGTGACACAGAACATGTCAAAGATTCTCTTGCAGCCACAACCTAAGATTTTAAAGTACATACCAGAGCTTTTCAACTTCATGTCTTGTCTGCTCCCCTACTTGTTTCTCACACCCCCACCCTGTGGGTGAGCTGGACTCAGGAGGAGGGCAGGGAGGCTGCGAGCCAGAAGAAGTGATGCCCTAGTTTCCCTTACTGGCTGATGGAAGGCACAGGACTGGGGCCTGGGCTCTCCTGCAGAGCCTCCTCTGTCTTCTGGGGGACTGGAGGCCCCAGCTAAAGGGAGCTGTTTGTGCTGGTGTTTGGGGGTGGGTACAGGTAGGAGCATGGGGGTTTTCTGCCCCTGGTTCCTTGTGCACCTGCACTGGGGTTTCCTTCCAGATCAATCGGCTGGTGATTGGGCATGACAGCGCAGGCATGCACGCAGGCTGGTTCCTGGGCAGTGTTGAGATCCGCGTGCCCCGCCAAGGCAAGCGCTACACCTTCCCTGCCAACCGCTGGCTGGACAAGAACCAGGCGGACGGGCGCCTGGAGGTGGAGCTGTACCCCAGCGAGGTCGTGGAGATCCAGAAACGTATGGAGGAGGCTTCCAGGGGCGGGGGGACTGGTAGGGAGGTGGATGTCAGCTCTGTGCCCCCTGCAGGGGACCTTGGGGAAGGAGGAGGGCCCATGGGGTTCCTGGGGCCCTACCTCCAAGTGGTGGTGAGGGCCCTGTGGGGAGATAATGGGGCTCCCCATTGCCTCTGCAACCATGGCTCTGAGGGGCAGAAAGGGATCATTTTACAGATGGGGAAACTGAGGACTCAATGCTGAATGGGACAAAGGCAGCAAATGACTTCCTTTGGAAATGTACATTCTCAACCCTGTGTAGAAGAAGTTTGAGTCGTGGTCTGTGTCTCTCCCTGGGGAGACTGGCTGAGGAGATAAAATGAGTTTCTCTCATTTATTTCTTCAGTAGATACATATTGAGAATCTGCCTGCCAGAACTGCTCTGGGCTCTGTGGAGGCAGCCATGAGCCGGACAGATGAGGCCCTTGCCCTGTGGACTTTCAATCCCATCAGTGGAGACCAGCAGTAAATACCAGGATATAATAGCATGTCAGCGAGAGCTGGAGAGAACAAAGAGGGCAAGGGGGTCAAGCTGGTGTTGGGTGGTGGTGACCTCCCTGAGGAGGCGAAGGTCAAGGTGATGTGGCATCCAGTTGCCTGTGGAAGCCATAGATCAAGGCAGGGGTCAGAGACACAGATTATGTAGGGGATCAAGGAAGCAGTGGGACCAAAAGTGGCCGGGTGAGTGTCCCTTTGCTCTCTGCTTTTCTTCACCCACCCTGAAAGCAGCAACCCAAATGTCACCTCCCCAGGAAGCTCCTCTGCTAGTGACCACTGCAGTAGCAAGCAGCCTGTGCCCCTCTGAGAACTCTGCACCTCCCCATGGGCACATTCGGTCTCCTCAGCCAACTTAGAGGTTGCTCCAGGGCGGTGTTGCGGACGCATGCTTTGCAACGGTGCCTGCAGTGTGTGACTCAGCTCCTCGCTTTGGTTTCCATGAGTGATACAGGCACTGGGCAAGGAGATAAAGAGAAGAGAGCAGTCATTCCCTCACCCACCCCTTCCCTACCCTGTCCCCCTGTCAGAGGTGACAGCTTGCATTGCTTTAGCGCATTCCTCTGAAATCTGGCTCTGTAGTTTTAGTGTGCATCTCAATGTTTGGTTTCTCAGTCTTGGATGTTATCTGTTGATTTCCTAGCCTGGGAGAGGAGGCTTTAGCTCTTTTAGCATCCACAGGCTCTTGTGTGGAGGTGTATGTGTGTGTGGTGCGTGGGTGTGTAAACACACACACATATACACACACACTCACACCTTCCCCTCCTGCCAGCCTTCATCGTAATTAAATCAATAGTCAACTTTTACATTACTAAGAACGTATAAATGTCATTTACTGCTGAGTCACTTACTGTATCATGATGCATTTCATTTTTTGGTAAAACTTCCAGTTTTTTTCCCTGGAGTAGTGATCTTGTTTTTTCATTAGCAAGGCTTTCCCGACACCCCTCACTGTCTGTGTTTGTCTGCCAGGGCCGTGCTAACCAAGGAGCCCTCCTGGGCTTGCTCGTGGCTGCCTTCCTGCTGTGTTGTCACAGGGTCTGTTCTCGCGGTGCTCAATCCCTGCTGTCTCTCTGTCTCCCGATTTCCTCTTCCTTTACAAAAGGACACCAGTCAGATTGCACTTGGGCCACTTGAATGGCCCATTTTAACTTAGTCACCTCTTTAAAGGACTTATTGCTAACCAGGGTCACCATCTCTGGTACTGGCAGTTAGGGCTTTGACGTAGGAATTTGCACAGGACATAATTCAGCCGAGAACACACTCTTACCTCACCAGCAGGAATTCTGATGGTTCCCCTTCTTACCCTCGACCTTCTCTTTGGAACCTTCTGTCCTTCCACCGCCTAGGCTCCCACATGGATGTCTTGGGGGTCCTTCCTTTTTGCCATGTGTTGGAAAAGGTCTCTCTTTTCCTCTCCTGGGCTGGATCTCTTGTTTCCTGGTACCAACTTCCTGAGAGAAGGTGTGGGGAGTTGAATGTGAGACCTTGCCTGTGTTTTGCTGCCTGTCACAGTTGGCCAGTGTGGGTGCCGGTGTTGTGGCACAGCGGGTTAAACTGTAGATTGTGATGCCAGCATTTCCTGTGAGTGCATCGAATGTGCCTCCCTGCTGATGCACCTGGGAAGGCAGCAGATGATGGCCTGCATACCTGGGTTGCCGCCACCCATGTGGGAGACCAGGATGCAGCTCCTGGCTCCAGGCTGTTGTAGCTATTTGGAGATGAAAATCTCTGTCTCTCTATTGCTCTGTATTTCAAATAAATAGATAAATCTTAAAAAAAGTTTTTTGCTTATGAAAGGATTCTGAATTGAACTCATTTCCCCTTGGAATTGCTCCGCCGTCTTCCAGGTCCCAGTGGTGCAGGGGAGAAATCTGATGGCGTTCTGTTATCACCTTTTGGTTTGTTCCTCTCCAGAATCTTTTTTTATTTTTTTTTGACAGGCAGAGTGGACAGTGAGAGAGAGAGAGAGAGACAGAGAGAAAGGTCTTCCTTTACCGTTGGTTCACCCTCCAATGGCCTCCGCGGCCAGCGCGCTGTGGCCGGCGCACCGCGCTGATCCGATGGCAGGAGCCAGGTGCTTCTCCTGGTCTCCCATGGGGTGCAGGGCCCAAGCACTTGGGCCATCCTCCACTGCACTCCCTGGCCACAGCAGAGAGCTGGCCTGGAAGAGGGGCAACCGGGACAGAATCCGGCGCCCCGACCGGGACTAGAACCCGGTGTGCTGGCGCCGCTAGGCGGAGGATTAGCCTAGTGAGCCGCGGCGCCGGCCCCCTCTCCAGAATCTTACAGGAGCCTGTCTTTATCCCTGACACCTGACGTTTCACGCTTCTTTGTGATTTTAGTTTCATCCATTATTCTGGAAGCCACGGACTCTGGCAATCCAGAAGCTTTTTTTTTTTTTTTTATTTTTGAGTTCTGGGACTTTTTTGTATGATTTCTTCTGACAACTTCTCAGCCTGTTTTCTCTGTTCTCTCTGGAACTGATAATTAGCTAGCAGACTTCCTCTGATTTCCTTACCCTTTCTCTGTCATCTTTCTGTTCTTGGGGAATTTCCTTTCTGTTTAGAGATGCCTTTGACTTTGTCCTTGTTGTTGGATATTTTATTTCAGGCCACCCTGTTTTGATTTGCTGCTGAGCTGAGTCTGAGCAAGCAAGGCCTGGGAGCTGGGGCTCCTGGGTTCAGACGGGCAGCTCTCACTGACGCCCCCTGCTGGCCGCACCCTGTCATGCTCCCGCCCCTCCTTGAGCTCACCTTCAGTCTCCCTTCAGTGTGTCAGCCAGGACCCTTGCCTAGTCCTGACTGTGGTGGCCATCTGGTAATGAACCAGTGGATGAAGATCTGTGTATCTGTCTCTCACTGACTCTGCCTGTCAAATTAATTAATTAATTAATCTTTTTTCCCCCAAAGAACAAGAATGTGAAAAAACAGTGTTCCAGAAATGCATTGGCTCAGAGGAAGACAGTTCTGGAGGCTTAAAAATCCACTACAGGGCCGGCGCCGCGGCTCACTAGGCTAATCCTCTGCCTTGCAGCGCCAGCACACCGGGTTCTAGTCCCGGTCGGGGCGCTGGATTCTGTCCCGGTTGCCTCTCTTCCAGGCCAGCTCTCTGCTGTGGCCAGGGAGTGCAGTGGAGGATGGCCCAAGTGCTTGAGCCCTGCACCCCGTGGGAGACCAGGATAAGTACCTGGCTCCTGCCATCGGATCAGCATGGTATGCTGGCCGCAGTGCACTGGCCGCGGCGGCCATTGGAGGGTGAACCAACGGCAAAAGGAAGACCTTTCTCTCTGTCTCTCTCTCTCTCACTGTCCACTCTGCCTGTCAAAAAAAAAAAATCCACTACAAAGGTCCCAGTGTCTTGGGAGGGCCTTCTTGATGCGCTGTAACATAGCAAGAGGGTAAGAAGCTGAGAGGTGGCCAGACTCCCTTTTCTATAGGGCAGAGCCTTCATGGCCCAATCACCTCTTGGAGGCCCCACCTCTTAATGCTGTTGTAATGGCAATTACATTTCAACATGAGTTTGGAGATAAGCACATGGCAGGGAGCACCAGCTGGTATATTGACTGCTCCTCATTCCCAGTACCCAAGGACATGTGGGTGCAATGGATGCTGCACTGACTGCTTAGGTCTGCCATTTCTACCACCTCTAAGCCTCGGTTTGTCCACCTGTAAAATGGGAATGATTATACTTCCTCATGGTGTGGAGGAGAGGATTAGAAAAGACAGTGCCTGTGATGCACCAGGCACACGAACAGACTTGGGGATTTTGTTTTGTTCCCATCCTTGTTGTTGTTACTCAGCGTTCCTTTACCCCACCTGTGCCCACCAGTGATTCACTATGAGGTCGAGATTTGGACGGGCGACGTGGGTGGCGCAGGCACCACTGCCCGGGTCTACATGCAAATCTACGGTGAAGAAGGCAAAACAGAAGTGCTCTTCCTCTCCAGCCGCTCCAAGGTTTTTGATCGGGCATCCAAGGACATATTCCAGGTATGTGGGGTAAGGCAGCTGAGTGCCAGCAGAGGGCCCCAAGGATGCCTCGATGGTTCCCTGGGCATTCTTATTTCCTAGGGCAGCGCCCACTCAAGAAGGAACTGCAGAGGGTGAGGTTTGCTTGGTGGTTATAATGCTGGTGAAATGTGTCCCACATTGGAGTACCTGAGTTTAGCACTCAACTCTGGCTCCTATTGCTGGCTTGCTGCTGATGTAGATGGTGGGAGGAAGCAGGTGATGGCTCAAGTTCTTGGTTCCCTGCTACCCACATGGGAGTCCTGATTGAGTTCTGGGCCCCTGACTAAGGTGCAGCCCAGTCCCAGGTGTTGTGGGCGTTTGGGAAGTGAACCAGAAGATGGGCATTTATCTATTTATCATCTATGCATCACTATCTTTCTCTGCCTCTTAAATAAATATTTTGTAAATAAAAAGAATGAACTGCCTCCTTCCAGCATGGTGGGAGATACTGTCTTACCCAGGCTGCTGCCTAGAGGACAGATTGGACCAGGATTCCAGTGGGTCACCCCAAAATGCATCAGCCGTGGCTGGGCTGGGCCCAAGTTAGGAGCTGGGAACTCAATCCAGGTCTCCTGTCTGAGCTGCAAGAAGCTGATTCCCGGAGCCATCACTGTTGTCTCCCGCGGTCTATGTTGGCAGGAAGCCAGAGTCAGGAACTGGAACCAGACATTGAACTCAGGTACTCTGATGTGGGATGCAGGCTGGGCTTCCTCCTGGGCCTGCGTTGTTCGGCCCGAGATGAAGGGCTTGGACTGGATATAAGGTCCTCACCCCTGGCTTCATGTTGGAATCATATGGGGAGCTTTCAGAAACAGCGTTACCTAGTATGCACCCCAGATCAGTCGAATCAGTCTCTTGGGGTGGGATGCGTTTTCTGGGTGTGCTTTTTTTTTTTTAATTGGTTGTTTATTTGAAAGGCAGAGTTACATATGTAGAGAGAAATTGAGATAGAACTTCCATCCACTGGTTCATTCCCCATTGGCCACAAGGGCCAGGGTTGGGCCAGGAGTTCAGGAACTTCTGGGTCTCCTGTATGCGTGGTAGGGGCCCAGGCACTTAAACCATCTTCAACTGCTTTCCCAGGTACATTGACAGGGAGCTGGATTGTAAGTGGAGCAGCTGGAACTCAAACCGGCTTGCAGTTTAACCTGCTAAACCACAGAGACAGCCCCCTGGGTTTACTTTTGAAAGCTCTACTAGTGATGTGAACTCTGAGCACCACTAGAGCATACGAGTCTAAGTTAGCTAAAGATGGCATCAGGGCTGGGGTTTCCGTACCCACTCCTAGCCTGTGACCTCTACACACCTGACGGCAGGGCCATGCTTCTTGGAGGATGCTGGAAGACTGGGGAATTTCATGGCTGTGTTCTGAGTGCCCCAGGCTTCCTTCCTCTCTTCTCCTTGCAAGAGTTTGAGTAGTAGAAAGAAAATAAATGGGAATAGGGGACCAGGAGTGTTTTATGTTGGACATGAATGTGTGTGCATGCACAGTGTGTGCATCTGAAGGTACGTGTATGCAGAGAATATGTTCATGTTCATGTGTGCTTGTGTGCCACAGCATCTTGGCTTTCAACGAATAGTCCTACAGGGTGCCCAAGGGAGCAGATACTGGCTGAGCTGGGAGCGGGCCCGAGCTCACAAGTGTCTGGAATATCAGCGCTGGAGGAGCCTCATTCACTCAGTGCCCTTGTACACTGCTGAAGGGGCTGAGGCCCAAGTGAACCTCAGCATCTTCATTCGTTAAGCTGAGCTCTGAGCTACCTGCCTGGACGGCGTTACAGCCCTGTAATGACCAGAAGAGTCAATGTCAAGGAATGCACTTGGGATACTGTGGCCAGTTAGGGAGATGTGACTGAACAGTGCATCTGTGCATGCCAGGTGACCAGGTGTGATGGTGGATGCGGGTTCGGCTCGGCAGGTGGCCAGCAGCAGGTCTCCCGGGAGATGCGGGAGAGGAGAGGAAAGCTGATGTGCTGAAGTAGTGACAGGCCAGGCCCAGGGAGACTGAGAAGGATACACTCTGCTTTCCCCATCCCTGGCTCCATCTTGACTGATTATTTTCTCTCAGTGGTGGTTTAGCTGCACTGTGGATTCATGAACAGGAGGTGTAAGGGACCAGAGTTCTCATGTAGGTCTAGACCGGAAGTGTGGGACACTGAGCAACTCCTGGAATGCCCCAGGCCTCAGTTTTCCCTGACATTCACGTGGGAGAACTGGTGGGACCCAGCTTTGAGAAGGGCCAGACCCAGACCAGGGCGCATCAGCACCGGGGAGTACAGGTGCAATCCCCCCAGGAAGGACCCCCGGAGGCCTCCCTGAGGTTTGGGGGAGCCAGGCCTCATCTTGGTGCAGCTCTGTCCTGAGTGTGCAACTCAGGGCCTAGGGACAGCATAGGCTGAGGAGTCCATGCTCACTGCTCCCAGCCCAGCGTGAGCTGTGCCCAGTGGGGAGGGACACAGCACACTGCTTCCAGCCCTTGAGGAACTCACGGGCGAGGCCAAGGCCTGGGCCAAGACCTGGGCCCACTTGGAGCTCTCCGGAAAGGGACAGACAAGCTGGGGCTGTGTGCTCAGGAGGGGCCCGGGGCCTCTGGGATGTGATTTTTTTTTTTTTGGTTTTGAAAGGCAGCTTATTTTTCTTATTTGTGCTTATACTGAACATTATTGGAAAGGGGACAGAGAAAGACACAATGTAAAACAGTGTAATATTGAAGCCCAGGATTGGGAAAGAATAGGTATTAGTTTGAGATAGAGGAGGGAGTAAGGCTGGCCAGGTAGGGAAGGGCATGGGCTAAGATGAAATAGGAATGAGAGGAAGAGAGAGAGAGAGAGAGAGAGAGAGACTGTGTGTGTGTGTGTGTGTGTGTGTGTGTGAGAGAGAGAGAGAGAGAGAGAGAGAGAGAGAGGGCCAGGGAGACCAGTTTGAACACCACAGGGTTTAGAAGGAAATAAACATGGGTGGAGCTGGGGCCAGGCCAGAGGCACCAGCTGCGTGTGGCAGGAACCGGGGAGCCGCCCCACCTGCAGCTCAGCGCACAGTCCCTGCGCCTGGCTCCCCAGGGAAGGTGGGCAGGCGCCGGGGCCACCCCAGCCACTGCCCTGCGCTTTGCACAGCTGGAGGCGGCGGACGTGGGCGAGGTCTACAAGATCCGGCTCGGGCACACGGGCGAGGGCTTCGGGCCCAGCTGGTTCGTGGACACGGTGTGGCTGCGGCACCTGGTGGTGCGGGAGGAGGAGCTCACACCCGAGGAGGAGTCCCGCAGGAAGAAGGAGAAGGCCAAGCTGCAGCAGCTGCTCAAGAAGGAGCGGCTCAAGGCCAAGCTGCAGAGGAAGAAGAAGAAGAAGAAGAAGGGCAGTGATGAGGAGGACGAGGGGGAGGAGGGGGCCGAAGAGGAAGAGTCCTCGGAGGAGTCCTCGTCGGAAGAGGAGGAGGAGGAGGAGACCGAGGAGGAGGAGGAAGAGGAGGAGTTTGGGCCGGGGATGCAGGAGGTGATTGAGCAGTACAAGTTCGAAGCCAACCGCTGGCTGGCCCGGGGCAAGGAGGACAATGAACTTGTCGTGGAGCTGGTGCCGACGGGCAGGCCAGGCCCTGAGCGTAAGCTGGAGGAGGGGCCAGGCAGTTCCCTGAAGGGGGTAGGGGATGGGCAGAGGGGCCTTTGTCTCCCTCACATGGAGGCTGAGTAGGGGGACACCCATCACGTCACCCGGCTCTCCAGCCTGCTTCGGAAAAGCCCCTTGACAGTTCTGTTTGGGGCTAAGCATTGCCCTCGTCCCGAGTGACTGTGAGAGGGGTCCTGATCCCACTCCGTACACAATGTGAGGGATGCAAGGCAGGAGGCCAGGTAAGGCCATGTGCAGCCCCTTGGCTGTGTGGTGGAGGGAAGTCATCAGTCAGGAGGAGGGGTGGGCTCAGTGCCAAGTTAGTGTCCACAGATCTGTAGACCCTTCCTGCTCCCAGGACCTGGCTGGCTCCGAAGTCCTCAATGCCATGTCTTCCTGTGTCTCCAGCCAACACCTATGAGGTCCAGGTGATCACAGGGAACGTGCCCAAGGCTGGCACTGACGCCAACGTCTACCTGACGATCTACGGGGAGGAGTACGGGGACACAGGCGAGCGCCCCCTGAAGAAATCGGACAAGTCCAACAAGTTTGAGCAGGGGCAGGTAGTGTGAGGGCTCTCTGGGGCCTGGGTGGGTGGCCCCCACTACAGCGTGGGGCGTGGTGCCTCCTGTGGTTCCCATGGGGACCCATGCAGCCCGGGGTCTGCAGCGTGCATTGTTCCGTCCATCCAGGTGTCAGAGCAGCGCCTCTCCTCTGTTTGTGGTGACAGAGTGAGAATGTGGGTGGGTGGAGTCCCAGCACATGGAACCCTCGGGCTGGCTGGCCCATAGGAATGCTCAGAGGCTAGTAGGGTTCAAGGAGGAGGCGACCTGGGGAAACCTGGTGGGAAGGAGCAACTTTTCTGGGCCCTGGCTGATGAGTACCATGTGGATATATAAAGGTGATGCTGAAAGATAGTCTCAGAAGATGGGGTTGCGTGAGCAGAGCTGTGGAGGTGGGAGCATGGAAGGCCAGTTTGAAGACAGAGCTTTGGTCAGTGTTTTGCAGTAGTGGATAAGCTTGGGAAAGACCAAGTTAGTGTGTGAGGGTGGATGAGGCCACGAGAGCCTGGGCAGACGGGCTGAGAAGCCAAAACTGTGTCCTGAGGTTGCAGGAGCCATGGGAGAAGTGCACGCACCTTACTCTCCTGAGGGCAGCGGGGAACGCATGGCAGAGGAAGCTGTCAGGCTGGCCCTTGCAGATCTTATGATTTCTCTTGGCTGGAGGATTGTCCCTGACCTCACCCTTCCCAGGCCTTCCCCCACCCCTAAGCCAGGTTCTCTCTTCCATGCTGAGAGAAAAAAAATAAACCAGACCCATCAAAATTCTTCCAGGCTCCCTGCTGGGTTTATTTCAGGGGCCCCCTGCCTTTATTTCAACATCCCCTCTGATGGCTTGAGGATTGGGATTTATCTTTGCATCTTAAAAAAAAGATTTACTTATTTTTAAAAAGTTACAGAGAGGGAGAGAGAGAGAGAGAGAGAGAGAATGAATCTTCCATCCACTGGTTTACTCCCCAGGTTGCCACAAAGTCCATTGCTAGTGAGGCTGAAGCCAGAAGCCAGGAACTCCATCTGGGCATCCCATATGGGTGGCAGGGATCCAAACACCTGGACCATCTTCTGCGGCTTTTCTCAGCCATTAGCAGGGAGCTGGATTGGAAGTGGAGCAGCCGGGACACGAACTGGTGCACCCATATGGGATGCCAGCATTGCAGGTGGCTGGCTTATCTGCTATGCCACAACACTGACCCCCTATTTTTGCAGTTCTTTCAAAAATAATAGCCACTCTTTATGGATTGGGAAAAATATGTAAAGTACATAATTGATGCACTTGGTGGGGTTTGAGTATGGACTGTTTATTAGACCATAGTATTGTGTTGATTTTAAGTTTTTGAATTTGATCATTGCACTGTGATTATCCGAGAATGTTCTTGCCCTTAGGAAATCTCCTCTGAAGTATTTAGGAGTGAAGAATCATGCAATCTGCCATTTACTTTCAACTAGTTCAGAAAAAAGATGATGAGAAAGAGAGAGAGGAAGAGAGAACAAAGCAAATGAGCAAATACAGAAGTGGAGGTGTACAGACTTTCATTGTGCTAATTCAACAAATTTTCTAAGATTTAAAATTTTTTTTTTTTCAAAAATAAAGCCAGAAATGATAGCCATGAAGACCCTACTGATGCTCCATGGCATATGGAAGCCCACATACATGTGTGACTCACATTCCAGCCTCCCACCTGGATGGTGGGCAAGTCCAACTCTCTGTTCCTGTCAGTCGCTTTGCATTTGTACAAGACTGGCTCATAGCAGGTGCTTAATGAAAGTGTGTGCTTGAAGAAGATTATGCACTCGTGTGCATACATAGAGACTCCATGAGCTCACCACAACAGATGCAGATGTCCAGGCAAACTATCTTTTCCTCTGCCTCTCCCACTGTCACCTTTACCTCCTGCTCCCTTCACCTCTCTCAACACAATGAGAGTACAGGGCTGCCCCAGTGGGGGCAAGTTAAAAAGACAGTAGCGGACCAATGAGTTACATTTTCTGGTTCCCCACTCCCAGAGGCTTTGGGTCATGCAGTTGCCTCTGGGGCCTGAGAAGCTGGAGTTGATGACAAGGTGGGAGAGGGCAGGTCACACCCCTCTAAGTGCTGCCCTGGCCCACCCCAGACAGACACCTTCACCATCTACGCCATTGACCTGGGAGCCCTGACCAAGATCCGGATTCGCCATGACAACTCAGGCAATAGACCCGGCTGGTTCCTGGACAGAGTAGACATCACCGACATGAACAACGAGACCACGTGAGTGGGGACGGGGGATGGGAAGGCCCACTCGAGGGAAGGCTGTGCCTGCCACTATGAGAGGCCTGGAGGGGCTGGCACTGTGGAGCAACAGGTTCAGCCACTGCCGGCATCCAGCATCCCCTGAGTGCAGGTTTGAGTCCTAGATGCTCCACTTCCCTTTCAGCTCCTGCTCGTGTGCTTGGGACAGCAGCAAAAGATGGCCTAAGTGCTGGGGCCCCTACCATGCATGTGGGTGATCCAGATGGAGTGCCTGGCACCTAGTTTCATCCTGGCCCAGCGCTGGCCGTTGTGGTCATGTGGGAAGTGAACCAGTAGATGGAAGATCTTTCTGTGTCTGTATCTCTGTCTCTCCTTCTCTCTGTAACTCTGCCTTTTTTTTTTAAAGATTTATATTATTTATTTGAAATGCAGAGTTATAAAGAGAGGGAGAGACACAGAGAGAGAGGTCTTCCATTTTCTGTTTCACTCCCTAAATGGCCGCAAGGACCAGGGTTGGGCAAGGCCAAAGCCAGGAGCCAAGAGCTTCCTCTGGGTCTTCCACGTGGGTACAGAGGCCCAAGCACTTGGGCCATCCTCTGTTGCCTTTCCAGATGCATTAGCAGGGAGCTGGATCGGAAGTGGAGCAGCCGGGACTCGGACTGGCACCCATATAGGATGCTGGCACTGCAGGCCGGGGCTTTAACCTGTGCCACAGCATCAGCCCCAACTCTGCTTTTCAAATAAATAAATACTTAAAAAAATAAGATAGGGCTGGAAAAAAGGCTGAATATGAGCCGGCTGGGACCTGTGAAAGGGAGGGTGGACTGACAGTGACATCATCTGAGGGTGGTCGGCTGATGTGTGCATGGCAAGAGAGGGCTGGCTGTCTGTGCTACACGGATCACCAGGGTGGGTTTGGCCCATGTAGCTGGCCAAGTGCTTACTGCCTCGTTCCCTTCTCTCTCACTGGACAGCTCTCTTGGGCCACTATCCCTGTTGCTGACAATCTGGTCCAGCATTCAGTCTAGCGGCTCTTGAGCCCTGTGAGTACAGAGAAGTCACGCTTCTGACTTCTGCTAGAATTTCCCTGGCCCAGTCTATGTGCCCAGGCTTGGCTCACGCATAAGTCTGTCCATGTGTAAAGCAACTTCAAGAACACAGTTTCAATGTTGTAGTCCAGGAACCATCCAACTTTTCCTGTAAAGGCCAGATAGTAAATCCCCCAGGCCTTGTAGGCCCCCAGGCCTCCATCAGCAACAGCTCTGCTGTTCTTGCACAGAAGCAGTCGTACGTGGCACCTCAACCATTGGGGTGGCTGCCTGCCAAAGTAGCTTTATTTATAGACACTGAAATTTGATTTTCACATGTCATAAATATTGTTGTCTTCATATTCTTTTCATTGACTTAAAAATGTAAGGCCCATGCTGAGCTTGTGGGGTGTATGTAAGCAGGTGTTGGGCCAGAAGTTTGCAGCTACCACAGGAACTGGGTTGGAAAGCCGGTGGAATGAGCTTTCCACAAGTGAAGGAGCCACGCCCCATGGAGGTGAAACCACAGCCCCAGAGGCCGTCAGTGCCAGAGCCACGTCAGGAACTCCCAACCACCAGTGTTGAATCAGGGGTGAATCCACTTCAGGCCACTTGGCCTCCTGGGAGACACACACCCAGGGCAAAAGAGATGGAAGAGGGCTCCTCTAGGTGGGGCAGAGTGGGACAGAGGAAGGCAGAGAGGAGAGCATGCAGAACCCTGCGTGCACTGTGTGCCTGCTGGGGGCCTACCTGGAGTTTACTAGGTGCCCGGTGAATAAATGTTTGTTGAATTAAATCAGTTTGGCCTGCAGTCTGGTATCTTGGAGCATGTCTTCTGATGGACTCTTCTCTGTGTAATATGACCTTCATATGTGATGAAGGTCACCCCATCTCCTGCCCCTGCAATGCGCACAAGCTGGAAGGGTGTTCCTGATGGGGGCACCAATGTCATAGTTTCCCATGAGCTCATCATGATGATGCATAAGGGCCATGGGACAACCCCAGGACTGGGAACCAGGGCCCTGGGGTCTGTCCTCTGCTGGAAACTCACCAGGTCACCATGGATGAGTTGCCCCATCCTTGCGGGCTGTTCCCTCCACTGATAAATGGACTTAGTGATGTCCACTAAAATCTGAGGCATTTGAGTTTGCAGAAACGTAAGGACGAGGAAAACTTGTGGACACTTGGCTTTCCCCTTCCAGCCCAGTCAGGGTTAGATATTCAGGTCCATGGATTGGACATTTCTGGGCCAGCCCAACAATTTAAAAATTATTTTAGCTTTACAATCTATTTTAACATCTGTCAGTACTTGTCTTCTTTCATTATTCTCTTAAAATATTAGCTGTTCTTACCTTTTGCAAATCAAGACATACATTTGGATGAAGAGCCCACTAGAATTCAGATTTTTATGCCACTAAATGTGCATGTGGAGAATTGCGTATTTCAGATATTAATGCTCCCCCCCCCCAGGTGTATTTTCCCACTTCCCCAGCTGTTCCTTTGTGTGTCTCAATAGCATTCTGCAATTTCCTCCACATCACTGCTGCACATTCTTGTTGAATTTGTGTCCAGGTGGTTTTTTTTTTTTTTCCGGTCCTCCCTTTTCCCCTCCTTTCTCGTTCTCCCTGCTCCTCTACCTGTCCCTTCCCCCATCTCCCCCTTGTCCCGCCCCACCCTTTTCTGTTGTGTAGCCGGTCTCGCTTCTGTTTTCTGTGCTTTGGAGTAGTCAGCCAGGGCAGTATGGTGAGCAGGTTTCAGCCACCTCCAAGCCGAGAGCTTGAAGCACAGACTGTTTTGGGAGACAGACTTAAGATGAGAGGCCTTTGGAAGAAGCAGAGTATCAACTGTGACTCTCTTTCTTGTGGGAGACACCACCTTCCCTGACAGTGCCTCGTGCCTTCCCCAGGCTCTTCCTGACCAGCACAGCTCAGGGCAAAGGCCTTTGCTGCCCCAAAGATTTGAGAACTGATGTCACCCTCAGTGGCCCTGGACCAAGCCACCTGAGCATCCTCCCCTCCTCTCTGCCACCTGCATCCCACCTCCCATCTGCTCGCAGAACCTGGCAGCTCTTTGTTCAGAAGGGTGTGAGTCAGGCCCCGTCACCCTGTTTTTAGCACCCCACACTCCCCTGGGTGAAGCCTTCTCACTGTTCCCCTGCTCCACCCTCACCCTCCTGTTGTCTTTGCTAGTGACCCGAATTGTCTCCCCTCTGCTCAAAACCTGCAGAGCTCCCTTCGCTCAGAAAGAGCCAGAGAATGTCCAGGGCTCCCTTGGCCTTGCAGAGCCTGCCCCAGCACCTCCTGTCTCTCTGTCCCGGTTTGCTCCACCCTCTCGTTCACTGCTCCTGAAAACCAACAGACGTGGTCCCAGGGCTTTGGCTCGCTGTCTCCTCTCCCTGACACCCGCCCCCCCAGGGCCTCCCCCTCACGCTTAGTTTAGGCACATCTTGGCCCAGATGCCCCCTACCCCTTACTCCTCTTCCTTTGTCCTTTCCCTCCCAGTCCCTCATCTCCAGCCTGCAGTAAACAGGCGTGTAGCAGCAGAACGTGACTTCCGCGGGGGTAATGACCACAGGCCTCGTGCTCACCGCTGGGTCCTGCCCGGCACCTAGAAGGGTGCCAGGCAGGATCAGGACACCAACCCAAAGCTCCTGAGCTCCAGCCTCATCTTCTTGCCACTACCAGACTCTCCAGTTTACGCACACTTGGTGGTGGTGTCCAGTCATTGGCTTAGACACAAGAATGGTAACTATTTACATTGTACAACATTTAATTTTCCAATCTAATTCTGTTTTGACTTCCAAGTGAGGTTTGCATTTTTTTTAACGGTTCCGGTTCCATGTTTTGATTTGGTGCTCACTTTATACCCCGCTCGTTGAAGTCCTGCTCGCTCTTCCCATGGTCCTTGCTTAAGCAGCGGGGGCATGTCTGGCCTAGAACACCAGCATCCCTCTCTTCTCCTTTGTTCCTTGCAAATCCCTGGCCAACTCCCTCCCTGACGCAGAGGCTGACTTGCCCAGGATCAGGTCCTGTGGGAGGAAGGGGCAGGGCTCAGCAGGCCCAGCCTCCCTCTAAGCCTTCTCGTGGGTTCTTTGGCACTGTGGGATGCAGGCTAACAGTCTTGCGCTCAGGCCAAGCCTGGCACCGGCTCTGGTTCTGTCTCTCCAGGGAGCAGCTTCCAGGAGATCTGCCTACAGTGCTGCAGCTGTGAGCAGACAGAGGGATGTGGAGGTCTCAGTACAGGTGGCTCAGGGCTCCACGGAAGCCAGACTCCCATTCTCTACATACATTGGTTCATGGTGCGTGGGGGCGGCTTGTTCCTTTTCCTGTCTGTTTTTCTGACTTGTTCCCCCCCTCTCCCTGGATAACCTCCTGCCTCTTTGTGTGTCTCTCTCCCTCTGTCCTTGTCCTCTGCTGACTTCCCACGCTCATTGTCTCCGCCTCTGCCCCAACTCCACCCCTTTCTTTATTTTTGTCTCTCTCCTTTAATTGGCCATAATTTAGACCATAACCTATTATTCACAAGCTATTTGAATAAAAATTTGACTCTCCCATTCATGTATCTAAGGGCTGGGAAGTGGAGCAGTATACATTTCCAGTTAAACACCAATGTTAGTGGCCGTTTCACTTTTTTGCCTGGGTTGAACTCTTGCCCCTTAAACCCATGTCCATTAATAGAAGCTTGCCCGTCCCTGCCCCGCCCATGCCGTGCACCGCGGCGGTTCTCGCTGACTCTGCTCCTCTGATGTTTGAACGTTGGGAGGCAGTGAGGACTGCAGGAGAGTGTGGGGCTCAGGCAGAGATGAGACTCTCGGAGGACGTGGGTTCCACCTCCAGACTCCGCCCCTGCCTCCAGGGAGGGCTGGGGAGAAGGAGGGGAAGGCAAAGGACAGCAGCAGCAGCAGCAGCCGTAGTGTATTTCTCCCCATAGCCAGACATTTAGGCATTTTTAGTATCTGTTTGTTTGTAATTGAAAGGCAGAGAGAGGACTTTGATCCACTGGTTCAAAGTGGATCTACCCCAACTACCCGTGACAGCTGGGGCAAGGCCACGCCAAAGACGGGAACTGGGAACTCAATCCAGGGCTCCCGCATGGGTGGCAGGGACCCTACTACTTGGACAGTCTCTTGCTGCCTCCCAGGGTGCATATGAGCAGGAAGTTGGAGTCAGAGGTGCAGCCGGAACTCAAACCCAGGCATTGCCATCTAGGACGCAGGAGTCGCAAACAGCATCCTGATCACTGTTTCAAACACCCACCCCTAGCCAACCTATGAAATAGGCACTATTCTCCTCATTTTACAGAATGGTAAACTGAGGCACAGAGGAGGGTGGCCAGATACACTACAGAACAGCCAGTTAAATTTGAATTTTTGGTAAGCAATGAATAATGTTTTAGTGTGTGTCCTAAGTATTTTAAGGGATGTACTTACATAAAAACATTTGTTGCTTATCTAAAATTCAGACTTTGGGGCCGGCGCTGTGGCATAGCGGGTAATGCTGCCACCTGTAGTGCTGGCATCCCATATGGGCACTGGTTCAAGTCCTGGCTGCTCCTCTTCCGATCCAGCTCTCTGCTTTGGCCTGGGAAGGCAGTAGAAGATGGCCCAAGTGCTTGGGCCCCTGCACCTTCATGGGAAGACCCAGAGGAAGCTCCTGGCTCCTGGCTTTAGATCAGCTCAGCTCTGGCTATTGTGGCCAATTGGGGAGTGAACCAGTGGATGGAAGACCTCTTTCTCTCTGCCTCTCCTTCTCTCTCTGTGTAACTGTGACTTTCAAATAAATAAATAAATCTTTTTTAAAAATAAAATAAAATTCAGACTTCACTGGGAGTCCTGTAGTTGGACGGGTTAAATCTGGCAACCCTCACAAAGAGAGGTAAAGAAATTTGCTCAAGGTCACACAGCTGTCAGTGACAGAGCCAGGATTTAAGGCCAGACAGCTCGACTGCTGGGGCAAGTTCTTGTTTATCCCACTCTGCTGCCACTCTCATTCCTGGCCCCATTTTCCCCTCTGCCCAGGCACCTCAATGTGCTGGGCCGGGCCTTACACCTAGGAGTCTGCCTTGGACCCCCTTCTCTAGGTGGCGATAGCTGTGTGCTGTCTCAGTTCCTTCACCACACTCTTGCTATCTTCTGAAAGCATGATTGAGTCATTCATTAAAATCCATTAATTAAGCACTCATGTATTGAACACCTGCTATGTACAACACTGCTAAAGTAGCTCTAGCTAATGGTTAATTCTAGAAAGGATTGGAGTAGGCCCTGCCAGGCCCTCCCTTTCTAGATCCTTCCATCCAGCATACCCCTGACGGAGGGTCTCCTAAGCTCCAGGCATGCTACACAGCCCTTTTCAGTGAGGGGAGGGGTGTCTGGAGACCATGTCCCTCTGAGTTAAGAGACTCATAGGTTCTTCCAGACTATGCTGCCTCTGCTTGGATCTGCTCATCGTCATGGCCCCCTATCCTTGCCAATGGTTCCAATACAAAACAAAAGGGGCCATGGAGTCAGTTCATGCATCCCAGGCCTGAGACTTTGTGTAAGAGCCACTTCATAAACATTTTTGTTACTCACAGAAAGAAAGAAAGAAAGAAAGAAAGAAAGAAAGAAAGAAAGAAAGAAAGAAAGAAAAGAAACGAAACGAAACTCATAGGTACTTCCCAGGCTGGGTAGGATAGGAGGGCAATGCCTCAGGGAGCCAACAGGGGGAGCTAGAGTTCCCAAGAGGGGGCCTCTTGTTTGCTGCCCAGGACTGCCCCTGCCGGAGACCTTCCTAAGAGGACATTTCTGACTTCTCTCTCCCCTGACCCCCACAGGTACTACTTTCCATGCCAACGCTGGCTGGCGGTGGAGGAAGATGATGGGCAGCTGTCCAGGGAGCTGCTGCCAGTGGATGAGTCCTATGTGCTACCCAGCGAGGATGAGGAGGGTGGGGGCGGTGACAGCAACCCCCTTGACAACCTGGCCTTGGAGCAGAAAGGTTTCCTTCCCTGATTCTGATTCTGTCCTCCCCCACCCCCACCTTGACCTCACCCTCACCCTCACCGCATGTCTCCATCTCCTCCCTCCCCTATGGGTTCTGGGCACCTCCTCCTTTGTCTGTCTATCTGTCCTTCCTCTCATACCTCCAGGGCAAGAATGGTTTGGGGTGGGGTATAGATGTTCCCATGTATCTAGAATAAGACTGGATATAAAGTACATGACAGGATGGAAGTATTGTCAGGAATGCAATGGAATGAAATAGAATAGCAGCCAGTTCTTATTATTATTCAAAGGGAGAAGAGACAGAGATCATCCATCCACTGGTTCACTCCTCAAATGCCCACAACAGCTAGGACCGGGACAACCCAAAGTCAGAAGCCTGGAATTTAGTCCAGGTCTCCTACATGAATGGCAGAGACTCGAATCTGTGAGCCATCACCTGCTGCATCGCAGCGTATGTGTTAGCAGGAAGCTGGAGTAAAAGCTGAGTAGCTGGGATTTGAACCCAGGCGCTTCCATGCGGAAAGTAGATGTCCCAAGCATCAGCTCAACCAACCACTGTGCCAAATGCCCATCTGCATAGTCAGTTCTGATTCATCGTGCCCTCCCTTCCAGACACATTAGGGGCTTTCAAAGCATTTTTGCCAAAGGAAAGAGTGAACAGGAGCCTTCAAGTGTCGTAAACATCCCTAAAACTCCTCCCAGCCTGGAGGAGTCTGGCTGGGGCTCCTGGCACGTGAGCCTTCGACCCTGGAAGTCAGCCCCAAGTCACCCCAACCACCCTATTGGCTCTGTTGCTTGAGAGCTCCCCACGTGAGCCAGAGGGGCATCATCTCTCCACTTGGAGTTTCCAGACTAAAGGTGACTGCAGAGCATCATCGCGTGAAGCCAGGAAAGCGATTTGCATATGAGACCGAGACACGTACTCATCACTAATCACAGGGCTCACAAGTCTTAGGATGGAAGGGCAGGGGTGAGCCAAGGGGGCCCCTGGAGAAGGTGGGGGGACAAACTATAGCTCTCTGCTGTCTCCTGGCAGATAAGTCTACCACATTCTCGGTGACTGTAAAGACTGGGGACAAGAAGAACGCAGGCACAGACGCCAATGTCTTCATCACACTCTTCGGCACGCAAGACGACACTGGTAAGAGAGCAATGCCAGACCAGGGTTCACCCCACACTCCTCCCCAGGGAGACCAGGCCTCAGTGAAGGTCTCCAAGGAAACCAGGGTCATGCCTCTATCTCCTGATGGGCCTGTGGCTACCAGCGCCGTCAGACAAAGGCAGTTCCTTTTTTTCCTACGCAAAATTCCTTTCCTCTGTGCCCGATTCCTTCTTCTGTTCTAATGGCAGAGATGGCCCTGACCCTAACTCCCCCCGCCACCATAGCAACCTGGGAAAACATGTGTCTTCCCAGTCTCCAATGAGACGTAGCCAGTGGGCTCCGTGGTACTGTGTGGAGGGTGCTCAAGGAATCTTCCAGGTGATTCTGGAGCCCTGCACAGGTACATGGAGAAGGTGGCTCTTAGTGTTGGAGTCAGCCATGCACTCATGCCGCCAGATGGGTCACTCTGTAGAGAAGAGCCAGTCCTTCAAGTAGTCACCCCACTGTGGGCCCAGAGCTCTGTGCCGGGCACTGCTGAAGACTGAGTGAGCCTGACCCCTGACCAGGGTGCTGGTATGGAGCACGGACTCTGGCTGCACTGATGAGTTCCAGTTCCACTCCACCATTTATTAGCTGTGTGATGTTGGGCTTCTTCCAGTTGGAAAATGAGGATAAAACTAGTATGTGCCTCGCAGAATTGTGAGTTGAATGAGATTGAACATGTGAAATATTTGGGACACAGTGGCATTCAACAAGCATTAATTGTCGAGTAGGTTTGATAAAGCAGATAATGTCTAATTAAATAATTGGGTCATCACTTACAAATGTCTGTGGTGTGGGTCCTGACCCCTGGTCAAAGACAGTGGTGGGCCTACCAGCTGCTCCTGCTCCCTGAGTTGGACACATTCTTGAGCACTCAGCAATCATTGTGTCACAAAGACCTCACAACTCCACAGGGACAGCACCAAGACCATCTTTTAAAATTTTTTTTTGACATTTTAGGAAACCAGGTACCAGAAGCATTAAATAATTTGCCCAAAGCTACCCAGATGCTAAGTGGCAGAACCAGGCAGTGGACCAAGGTCTGTCTCTCTGGGCACTTAGTCTGCAGTGATTCTGTGAATGCCAGAAGGTGTCCTCTATGCGACGGGTCTAGAGCTGGGACATAAAGGGTCAAGGGTCTTAGAGGGAATGGAGTGCAAGCTCAGGCAGGAGTGGGTGGCAGTGGTTGGAGACCACCTGATTTCAGATGCACCCCACAGCCACATTCCCAAGACACATTACCGGTAATGTGGGTTGCCTGGTAAGAGACATTGAAGCCATCGCTCCTTCTGCCATCCAAAGAGGGGTCTCCAGAGAATGCCCACAGTTCCCATCAGCTCAGGGGGCCCCTGTTTCCACAGTGACATAGGGAGGATGTTGTGACTGGATCCCTCCCCATGTGAAGAATTATGAGGAGCCTGGAAGGGGAGCAGACATAGGCTTAGGGCCCTACCACTTTCACCCAGATCATCTTCCCAAAGGTCTTTCTTTAGATATAATCTGTAAGCAAAAATGTATATCTCAACAGGTTGTCATAGAGCTCAATGAAAACACACACACACACACACACACACACACATATCTAAACACACAGGTGCCCCTGGGATGGTGATTGCAGTCTTATTTTTACATTTATTTATTTGAAAGGCAGAGTTACGGAAAGGGAGAGACAAAAAGAGACAGAGAAAGAGAACCATCCACTGGCTCACCCCTAAATGGCCGCAACAGTAGGGGCTGAACCAGGCTGAAGCCAGGAGCCTGGAACTCCATCTGGTTCTCCCACACGGATCTTAGGGGGCCCAAACACTCAGGATATCTGCTGCTGCTTTCCCAGACACATTGGCAAGGAACTGGATCAGAAGTAGAGCAGCTGGGACTCAAACTGGTGCTTATATGGGATACTGGCATCCGAGGTGGCAGCTTAACCTACTGTGCCACATGCCAGCCCCATAAACAGTCTAAAGTTGATGGAAGCTCAGAAATTTTCTCATTGTGGGGAATGACTAAAAGGGGTGGGTCAGATGAGGTTTGAAAAATCCTGGCCCCTCCAGTCATGTTGGGGTCATCTGATTGGCAGGAATCACCCTCCTGAAGTCCTCCAAGACCAACAGCAACAAGTTTGAGAGAGACAGCATTGAAATCTTCACGGTAGAGACGCTGGATCTGGGAGACCTGTGGAAGGTCAGGATCGGCCATGACAACACAGGTCTGGTTTCCCTTGCCCTCTGTTCCCTGCTAGACCACGAAGGACCATGGACAGGTCCCTGTGGGCATTGGAGGAAGAGCTGGGAGGTTTGGGTGTCGTCTGCCTTCTGTTGTGACAGCTTCTTCAGTCTGCAGCACACAGAGATTCTGGCCTAACTGGAGTGGGACCTGGACACTTGTGGTTTCTAAAGCCTTCGCTCACCCCCAACCACAGTAACTGTAACGTGCAGCTGGATTTGTAAACCCCTGCTCTAGCTCAGTGGTTCCCTAACTTGAAGTGAATCAGAACTGCCTTGGGTTATTAATTAAAACACAGATGCTGGGCTCTGCCTCCAGAGTCTTTGATGTACTAGGTCTGGGGTGAACCAGAGAATGCACATTTCTCACAAGCCACTGGGTGGTCCTGAGGCTGCTGGTCCAGGGACCCCACTTGGAGAGAACTACTGATCTAGCCAGCCCTGCAAGGAGCCCACGGGCACTGCAGTGGCACAAATGTTTGGAAAGAACTCTTTATCCAAAAATTGTCCTCAGATCACTATTTTTAAGTCTAAGGAGGAGACCCTTGTCCCAGCACCTGGGGCTGTAGAAGTTGGAGGGTGCGTAAGGACTGGAGGGACAGGGCTCCCTGTCTGCTTCCATTTCCTTCGTTAAACATGATCACTTGCCTTGTCTGGGAAGACCATCACCCCTCCACTCAGTGCCCTTACCTCCATCCACCACAGGCTGAGCCAGGGAGCTGAGTGCCCTCCCTGCCACTGAACCCCAAGCTCCTTCCACCTTGGACAGCATCCTTGCTCCCCTTGCCTCAAACTCCTCCTGCCATCTCCTTCCCTCTTGCTAATTTCACTGACAGCAGCCTGGAGCGATCCGGCCTCAGCTGACTGCACATTTTAACAGGAGTCCCTTTAGCAATGTTGTCAGTAGAAAGGATGACACGCACGTGGTGGAGTCCTAGGTACCACTTAGGGAAGGAACCATCTCTGCACAAGTCCTTGACGGAGTTTCTCTCATCTCTCTTTGCAGGCAAAGCTCCCGGCTGGTTTGTAGACTGGGTGGAGGTGGATGCCCCATCTCTTGGAAAGTGTATGACATTTCCCTGTGGCCGCTGGCTGGCCAAGAATGAAGACGATGGTGCCATCGTCAGGGACCTCTTCCACGCGGAGCTTCAAACCAGGCTGTACACACCATGTAAGAACCATGGCCTCTCCCGGGACTCCATCCCCAGCTGACCTGAACCAACCCCAATTCCTCCTCCAGTGTCAACTCTAGGCCAGCCTCACCTGGGAGATTTGGGTTTCTTTTTTCTGAGCTCTGTGGGGCAAAGGGCAGAGCCCTAGACCTGACGAAGTAAAATATGGGATTTATTCCAAACCCCATCCCAAACAAGCTGGTGACAACACATGGAGAGCCTCACCTTTCTTGCCTCAGTTTCCACACCTGCAAAGCAGAGGTAGTAGATGCAGAGTGGGTAGAAGAGCCCAGAGAATAGACACAGGCCTAACTGAGGGGTGCTGAGCCACCCCAGCACCAATCCCCGGCACAAAACACCACCGTAAGCTTTTTCTCCAGATTTGGGAGGAGGCCAAAGACCTAGAGAGAGGGTCAGGGTGCTTCCTGGCCACAAGAAAGGAGGAAGGGGAGTCCTGTGGTGATATGTTGACTCTGCTTTCACTGTCATCATCAGAAAGATGATTAAATGTTTACATATGTGAAAGTCAGCCAGGCCATAAAAATCTTTCTGAATTTGGTGAAATCCGAACCAAGCTCAGAGCATGTAATTTGTTCTAATAATGAACTGTACCAAAAGATCCCCCCTCAACAAGTGACTCATATGTAAATGAAATGGCTGGAATCAGTGGTGAACTTTTTTTTTTTTTTAGCCGAAAGCAATTAAACTGGAAATGAGCAGAACATCAAAAATATTTTCTTGGCCATGGCCTGAAATAAAGTGACATTTCCCTCTAACTAAATCCCTGGCCACACATGTACCAGACTCTGCACATGCATCCAGACTGTGCCCCCAGGAGCCACCTGCTATCCAGAGTGGTCTCTGATCTGATAGATGCTCCCGGGGCTGGTGGCAGGACTGAGTGGGACCCTGGAGGACAGATGTGACTGTGTCTCTCCTCGTGCGTTTGAACAGGCCTTGCTCTGTACTCACCTCGCAGAGCCTAAGAGCATGTATGGTGTGAGATGGATACAGTCACCCCTTGGTGTCCTTGGGGATTGGCCCCAGCATCCTCCACGGATACCAGAACCTTATAGAAAAAGGTGTGGTGCTGGCATACGACCCGTGCACGTCCTCCTGTCTGATGTGAATCATCTCTAGGTCATTTACAATACCGAGTGCCATGTGCCTGCTGTGTAGATGGCTGTTACACTGTGTTGTTTAGGGAATCGAGATGAGAAAAACAACCTGTCCATGTCCAGTTCAGAGACAATTTTTTGCCAAGTATTTCTGATCCACAATTGGTTGAATCCACAAACGTGGATCCCATGGATATAGAGGCTGAGTGTATCCAGTCCCTGCCTGCTATAAAACTAACCCCTTCGCTGTCGCTCCCCCTCTTCATGGAGGAACGACACAGGACCCTGCGCTGTTCTTTCGTCTGCTCGGCCCTCCCCGGGTTTGCTGCTGGTTCTTCCCGGGTTGGCTACTATCCCTTCCACCTCCGTGGAAGGGCAGTTCCCCCTAGCCACATTCCCCACTTCCGCAGGGGAGCGGCACACCGCCGGCCGGCTTTCTCGGGGGCTGCACGGGTTCCCTTAGATGTTCCCCATAGATGTTCCTGGTGCATGCCGTCTCTCTCCTCCTTTATAGTCCTCCTCCGCCAATCCCAACTCGGCTGAGTACGCTGCTCTCCAATCAGGAGCAAGTCCTACAGTTAATTGGTTGAACTGGAGGCAGCTGTGCGGAAGCTGTTTACTTCTTTCCCAGCGCCATATTGTGGGAGAGCAGATGCATAGAATAAGTCTTAATTCGAGTAACTTAGTCTAGTCCGGATTGCTCCCCACACTTCGCCCTCTGAATCAGATGCCCATTCGAAAACAAAGTGTTCAGAATGGACTGGACTTCGCCGTCCCAAGGTGGGAGCAGCAAGAGGAGCAGGAGGAGGGGTCTGCTGCTGGGGACCTGCTTCCCTGGTGGTGGTGGTCCCAGAGCTTCAAAGTCAGGTAGCTTCAGTCCCAGGATGGCAGAGACAGAGCCCAGCCACCTTGTCAGGGACCCAGAAAAAAACCTGGAGCCCCAATTCAGCAGCTCGTCGAGCCTGCCCAGGGCATGTGAAACCAGTGAAGGGACCAAGGGGGCTGCTCAGGGACCAGTGGGAGTGTGCCACGGTGCAGGACGTGAGCAACTGGGAAGGGCTGCCGGGATGGTCTGAGCTGACAGTAGGCCCGGGGGAGGCAGCAGGCGGGCACAGCACAGGGCACAGTGCACAGTGCACGGCGGCTCTGAAGGTGAGAATCATGCCAGCTGGCAGGCACTATGGGATTCCGCCTATTCTCCAAGGAACCATGGTGGGCAGCAGCGGTGTCTCAGGGCAGCTGGTAGGCTGAAGGGGGTGGGGCAGCCCTGCACTGTGACTTCCGGAGCAGATCCTCTGTTTTAGTAATCAAATATGTATATATTTGAAAGGCAGAGAGATAGAAGGAGACACGGATAGATTCCCATCTGCTGGTTCGCTTCCCAAAGGGTTGGGCCAGGCCAAGCTAGGATGCAGGTATTCAATCCAGGTCTTCCACATGGGTGGCAGGGACCCAAGTACTTGGGCTATTACATGCTGCCACCCAGGGTGCACGTTAGCAGGAAGCTGGAATCAGAAGCACAGCCAGGACTTGAACCCAGGCCCTCAGATACGGGACTCAGCTGTCCCAAATGGTGTCTTAACAGCTCTTTTCTTTCTGAACAGTTTTTTTTTTTTTAAGATTTATTTATTTATTTGCAAGTCAGAGTTACACAGAGAGAGGAGAGGCAGAGAGAGAGAGAGGTCTTCCATCTGCTGGTTCACTCCACAATTGGCTGCAATGGCCAGAGCTGCGCTGATCCAAAGCCAGGAGCCAGGAGCTTCTTCCAGGTCTTGCATGTGGGTGCAGGGACCCAAGGACTTGGGCCATCTTCTACTTCTTTCCTAGGCCATAGCAGAGAGCTGGATCAGAAGAGGAGCAGCTGGGACTAGAACTGGCACCCATATGGGATGCCGGTGCTTCAGGCCAGGATGTTAAACCGCTGCGCCACAGCGCCGGCCCCTCTGAACAGTTTTTGATGAAAGTGTTTATAAGGATTCCAGCATGGTTAAACAAACCAGAGATCCCTTCATTTTGTAGGTGTGGAAACCAAGGCCCAGAGAAGGGTAGCTCTCTGCCCAAGGACCCACAGCTACCCAGTGGCAGAGGCAGAACTAGAAACCAGGAGCCAAGGCTTGGGGCAGTGAGGGCCGCAGGATGGGCTGTTCCCACTCAGAAGTTTTCAGAGCTTCTCCTGCTTCTGGCTGGTCTCAGGACAGCCCAGATCCTGTCGCAGGGTTTTTTGCTCAAGGTCTCCTGGCCTTAAGCTGGGAAGAAGCCAATGAGCTCTCAGAGGAAGGGACAGGCCACTGCAGAGAGGGTGCCTCTGTCCTTGCATGAGGGCCTGGCAGGGCTGGATCTGTGTCTGTCTTCAACACTGAGTAAGGGTCTTTTCAGATCTTGGTGGGGCTGGTGGTCGCTCCCATGGACCACCCCTCTCAGAGGCTTGTGGGTAGGGAGCAGTACTCGCCTCCAGTTCACCCCTAGAGGTTGATCACATAGGATTTGAGGTCAGATAAAACTGGGTTCAAGTTTGAGTTCTACCATATGACCTTGGGAAAGTTACTGCAGCTCACTGAGCCTTGCCTTTCTCATCTGCAAAATGGGTACAATATTCTATTGAGACACTCTGAGGATTAAAGGAGATCAGTACTGTAGAGTGCTTAGCACAGAGTGCAGCATGTAGCCAGTGCTCGCTGAGTGGTACCTGTTACTACCAAGCATCACGACTTAGCTCTACAGCACAGCATCCCTGATAACAAGCGAAAGGCCAGTTCCTCGTCACTGGGAAGAAGGGAATTTCTCAAGTGACTCCTTCAGGGGTCAAGATCACGACAAAAGGTAGATTTGCACTTAAACTATTTCTCTGGGTTTTTAACTTTTTCCTTCCTGTGACCCAGAAGGGAGTATATACGTTTGTCTACACATACAGCAAATGTCACAAGAAAATTGACACTCATTGTGTGTGAGGTCCAGTGATATTTTCTTTTCAATTCTATCCAATTCTATCGATTTTTCTGGAAACTGGTGCCCACACACTGAACTTATCTCATGGTCTGCTAGTGAACCTCAAAGTTGGTGTTATGTTGTTTTCAACTATGGATCTTGAACTTGAATGTGAAATGTGAGGTAGGCCCACCCCAGAGGCTCTGAGCAGGAGCTGGGAATCTTTAACAAGCACCCCAAGGGTTTCTGAAGCAAAGGATTTGTATCCCGGGCCCAGAGAGATGTTGCTCGCTGCTCATGTTGGTGGCCATCCCCCAGGAAGCTCCCTGGGACACATAGTGCTCCTGCTGGGACTGAGTACACATGGGGCATCCCACAGCTGCGCTATCCCATTCCACATAGACTTCTGTAAAGTGAGGGAACTTGAATGAGGGGTCAGGTGAGACATGGTGGAGATGGAGAGGCACTGGAGCAAGTGAGGGGCTGGCAGTGGAGGATGGAGAGAGAAGAGAAAGAATTCTCACCGCCGTGCACAAGCTCCTCTGATTGGCGAGTGTCTCTGGGGTGTCTTCAGCTAAGCAGCATGTTGAGGGCGCTTTACAGATAATGGAAACTGAGGCACACCTGTACCTTGCCTAGGTCTCTTCAAGAGTCAGCTTAGAGCTGGGATTTGAGGTGAGGCTTGTTGAATTTGAAAGTCTGCGCGCTCAGCTGGTCTGCTGCACTAGCTCTGTGGTGTGCAAGGCTCAGAGACCCTCTGAGGGGACAGGGGCTTCCCATGGCCCCTGGACATGTCAGCCCTCCCCCCACCATGGTTGCCAGGCAACCACATGAAGGTCCAGGTCTCTGGACAGCAGCTCCCCAGTGAAAAGGCCCAGGTGGGTGGTCCTGGTGAAGAAGAAGCTGACCTCACTGTGATTCTTCTCTGGCCGCCACCCCCAGTTGTCCCCTATGAGATCACGCTGTACACCAGTGATGTCTTTGCTGCCGGCACAGATGCCAACATCTTCATCGTCATCTATGGCTGTGACGCTGTGTGCACCCAGCAGAAGTTCCTGTGCACCAACAAGAGGGAGCAGAAGCTGTTCTTTGAGAGGAAGTCCGCCTCCCGCTTCATCGTGGAGGTACCAGGGCTCAGCGGGCTGCCCGAGACAGGGGTGGGTGCCTGAACCGAGGGCAGGACACGCTCCTTCACCTGGATGGGCTGCTCTTGATGAAAGATGGGCAGCTCATCCAACCTCTCTAGGCCCGAGACATCTAACCCACAAGAGGCTGGTGACACTTGTCCTGGCGAGGAGCAAAGGTGGTGATGAGTGCACAGGGCCTGGCGGAGCTAGAGGCCCCACAACAACAGGGCATGAGGGCTTCCAACAGCAGACACAGTCTACGAGTTCAGCACGGCTTTCAGACTGCCTGGGGCAGCTGAGGACCTCACCCCCAGTGATTATGTGGGGATAGGGCCTCCTGCTCAGCGCTCAAGCCATGACCAAACCATCTGGTATAGGAGAACAGCCTGGATGGCCCGTGACTCCATCAGGTCTGGGCAATGGGGATTTTTCTGTTTGCTGTTTAGTGTGGATGGAATTCATAGCAGCTTGGTGTCCCATACGACTCAGTTCCGTGCACACTCATTGTGCCTGCCCTGTGCACCCAGCTGCGTGCTAGGGTCCAGCCCCTGCCTATAAGGGGCTTGCTGTCTAGCTGGAGACCCCAGACCTCCACACCAGGCTAATGTGAGAGTCTGGTGATCAACAACATACCCGACCCTGTGGGTCAGAAGGCACTGTACCAGGGATTTATCTGTATTTGCTCACTTAACCTCCCATCAACCCTGCTCTGTTAGGAGCCCTGTGCAAATAGGGGGAAGCTAAGGCACAGAGAAGTTAGTACCTTAACCCAGAATGCATGGGTAGAATGTAGTAGAGGTCAGATTGAAATCCAGGAAGACTGGCTCTGTAATACGTGCTCTGAGCAGTAGCCAGCCAACACTGCACTGGTTAGGCCCTGCAGTGGGCTAACACAGGCCTGGTTAGCACTGCAGTGGGCCAGCACAGCCCTGGTTAGCCCCTGCAGTGGGCTAGCACAAACCTGGTTAGGCACTGCAGTGGGTTAACACAGCCCTGGTTAGCACAGCTCTGGTTAGGCACTGCAGTGGGCTAGCACAGCACTGTTTAACACTGCAGTGGGCTAGCACAGCCCTGGTTAGGCACTGCAGTGGGCCAGCACAGCCCTGGTTAGCCCCTGCAGTGGGCTAGCACAAACCTGGTTAGGCACTGCAGTGGGTTAGCACAGCCCTGGTTAGCACAGCTCTGGTTAGGCACTGCAGTGGGCTAGCACAAACCTGGTTAGGCACTGCAATGGGCTAGCACAGCACTGTTTAACACTGCAGTGGGCTAGCACAGCCCTGGTTAGCCCTACAGTGGGCTAGCACAGCACTGTTTAACACTGCAGTGGGCTAGCACAGCCCTGGTTAGCACTGCAGTGGGCCAGTACAGCCCTGGTTAGGTCCTGCAGTGGGCTAGCACAGCCCTGGTTAGGTACTGCAATGGGCTAGCACAGCCCTGGTTAGCACTGCAGTGGGCCAGCACAGCCCTGGTTAGGTACTGCAGTGGGCCAGCACAGCCCTGGTTAGGTACTGCAGTGGGCCAGCACAGCCCTGGTTAGGTACTGCAGTGGGCTAGCACAACCCTGGTTAGGTACTGCAGTGGGCTAGCACAGCCCTGGTTAGGTACTGCAGTGGGCTAGCACAGCCCTGGTTAGGCACTGCAGTGGGCCAGCACAGCCCTGGTTAGGCACTGCAGTGGGCTAGCACAACCCTAGTTAGGTACTGCAGTGGGCTAGCACAGCTCTAGTTAGCCATTGCAGTAGACAAGCACTGGTGACTGACTAGTTAACTAGTAGTCTAGTAGTCTAGCTAGTTAACTACTAGCTAACTAGTAGACTAGCACTGCATGAGTTAGAAACTGCAGTGGACTAACACAGCTTTAGTTAACCATTGCAGTGACCTGCACTGCCCTAGTTAGCCACTGCAGTAGATTAATCCTGCATCCAGCCACCACGCAGGAGACCAGTGCTGTACTGAGTTGTTGCTGCAGTGGGCTAGTGCTGCCCTAGTTAGCCAGTACAGTGCAGGAACACTGAGATGGGTTGATGCCGCAGTAGACAGATATACTTCAGTGACTGAGCTTGCTACAGGTGCCCAGAGCGGGAAGGAAGTTCCCTCTAAGACAGCTTTGACCTGGACCTGAGAGTGGGCATGAGCAGGGCAAGGAGGAAAGGTGTTCCTAGCAAGGGGAACAGCAAGGCCATCGGCCCAAAGGTAGAAATAGGCACAGGTGTGCTCTGAGGTTTGGCCAGAGGGTGCAGGAGGAGCCTGAAGTGAGGGGAGAGAGGACAGGGTAGAAGCAGGGCAGAAAGGGACGTGCAGGAGACCCCAGAGGAGGAGAACCAGGAGCCTTGAGTAGCCTGGCCTTGCAGGTCAGGGGGGCCTTATTTTCTGGTGGGATAGAAGGTCTAGAACGGCTCCTCCTTCCTTCATAAGCCTGCATCCCTGGGGACCTCAGTGCCTCTGCACCCTCCGGAAGCTGCCAGCTTTGTGGGAAGGTCTGCCACTTGTGTTGAGTCTTCCAGCAAGGAAGATTCAAGGGTGATTCATCGTTCACACAAAGCTCGCATCTCATCACCCCAAGATGTCGGTGAGTCACGCGGCGTGCCGGGCCCGTGGCAGGGCTGTGATTACACCTCAGCGTGACTTCCGGGGAGCGTTCTCAATGAACTCCCTCTAGTAGGCAGCTGTGACTCGCCAGTAATTTGTTGCTATTTTTTTTTCTTCTCAAATATATGTGGGTATTGAAGGAAGTAGAAGAGCTTCGGGGTAGGTAGGGAGCTGGCCTCTGTCTCCCTGCCTGCTCGTGTCCCCGTCTCATCACTTCTGTTTTCTGATCTGTCTTCAGGTGAGAGGTAGAGCACTGGGTTGTGAGTTCATAACTCTTGGTTCTGTGTCTGGCTCAGCCACTAACTCATGAGCAGGCCTCTCCCTGTCTCTGGCCCCATCCAAGACAGAGAGGTTGGCCAGGAAGAGAACAGTAAAAGCTATGAATTGTTGAGATGTCCCATGTGCCAGCCCTGCCCTAAGCACTTGTTATGAACCGACTCATCAAACCATATAATATTACCAAGATGGGGTCCTGTAATCATCCCATCTACAGATGAGGAAGCAGAGCCCAGGACAACTAAGTAACTTGCTCAACGTGCTATAAAACAGCACGGGGATCTGAACTCAGGCCTTTACTGCTTGATTTTCACCTCCCAGAACACCAGGGTCCCTCCTGGCACCCTCTGAGCTGTCCCTGAGGCCTGCCATATGTGACCCGAAGTCCCTCAATACCTTATGGGCTCAGGGCTGAGGTGGCCACCTGGACGTGCAAATGCGTGGTTTCATTAGTGACCTTGCAGCCAGAGGCCCAGGCATCTGGGCCCTTGAAGAGATCGGCCAGGGAAGGAGGAGAGAGAGAGGCAGGGGCTCGATCCCTGATCCCGCCAGGCAGCCAGGCCTCAGATGGAACTCCTGCAGGCCACGCCTGGCCTGCATGCACCTGTGCTGCCCTGTATGTGGAAGAACACAGCCTTGTTAGGAGTGCCTGGGGATACCAAGGCCAACCTCAGATCACGAATCTCTGTTTAATGATTCAGAGCCCTTGGGGGCTTGCAGGACCCCCAAAGGGCCATTATGGACATGGGCTCCCATGTCTCTGATGTGGGGGTTGGGGGCTGGGGGCTGGGCAGTGCTGCAGAGTAACTGTGGCTGCAGCAGCCTTGTTAACTCACCGAGCCTGCGGCAGTGTGGCGCCCACCCAGTTGCTAAGAACTAGAGAACAATTGGCAAAAAGAACCGTGTCCATGATCTTAGATCTAAAAGTGACCTGAAGGGGTGATCCTGTCTGTGCCCCTGCCTTCAGCTGAGGAATACCCTAATCTCCCCCAGATATAGATGAGCCCGGGGCCAGTACCTTTCTGCTATCACAGGGAGTGGTGGCAGAGCCAGGGCTGGAACTGAGAATACAGGTGGGGAGGGAGGCTGCCCCAGTTCATTCAGAGGTTCCTTGTGTCTGTCGTCATGGAAGCTTCGCCTTTGGTGAATGACTCAGTCACACGCCATTCACTCCTCAAGATCTCTTCATTCACACCAGAGCTGACTCTGCCACCTCTTTGTGGCCACAGAGAGCTTGATGGAGCGAGTTCCTTAGAGGAGCTGCCAGGAAACTCAAGTCTGCAGACACCAGCCCCCATGCCCCTAGCTGGCACCCCAAACTTCAGGGTATAAACTCCATGGACCGAACATGAGCCAGGGCATCAGGTATCATGGTGTCTCCTTGCCACTTCTTTTCCCTTTGCCCTGACTTCCTCATCCATTTCTTATGCTTTTACCAGCTCAGATTTTCTGGGGAACAAGACAGGATACAGATTGCTATATCCAGCATCATTTTGCGTTGTGACACGTGATACCTGGGAGGGGGCTCCTGGGGTACTTGAGCAAGGACTGCTGAGTGATAGAGAGCAGCTTGGGCAAGGAGCTGACTGGTGTGTGCCGAGATGAGTAGACACCTTGCCTCCTTACAGGGCTCCCAAGGGGTCAGGGGACCCATAGATCCTGACTGCACCCCTACCCCCAAGCTCCTGCAGTAAGGAGAATAGATTGCAGCTCCCCATTCCCAGTCCAGGGGCTCACTTTCCCACTAAATGGGACTTCCATGCACTCCACTGTAGTTAAGATTCAGCACTGGGGCCAGTGCTGTGGTACAGCAGGTTAAGCTGCCACCCGCAACACCAGCATCCCATATCTGAGTGCCAGTTTGAGTCTCAGCTGCTCTACTTTTTTTTTTTTTTTTCTGACAGGCAGAGTGGACAGTGAGAGAGAGAGAGAGAGAGAAAGGTCTTCCTTTGCCGTTGGTTCACCCTCCAATGGCCGCCGCGGCCGGCGCGCTGCGGCCAGCGCACCGCGCTGATCCGATGGCAGGAGCCAGGAGCCAGGTGCTTTTCCTGGTCTCCCATGGGGTGCAGGGTCCAAGCACCTGGGCCATCCTCCACTGCACTCCCTGGCCACAGCAGAGAGCTGGCCTGGAAGAGGGGCAACCGGGACAGAATCCGGCGCCCCGACCGGGATTAGAACCCGGTGTGCCGGCGCCGCTAGGCGGAGGATTAGCCTAGTGAGCCGCGGCGCCGGCGTTCTACTTTTTTTTTTTATTTGACAGGCAGAGTTAAACAGTGAGAGAGACAGAGAGAAAGGTCTTCCTTCCATTGGTTCACCCCACAAATGGCCTACAGCCGGTGCGCTGCGCCAATCCGAAGCCAGGAGCCAGGTGCTTCCTCCTGGTCTCCCATGTGGGTGCAGGGCCCAAGCACTTGGGCCATCCTCCACTGCCTTCCTGGGCCACAGCAGAGACCTGGACTGGAAGAGGAGCAACTGGGACCAGAACCCAGCGCCCATATGGGATGCCAGCACCACAGGCGGAGGATTAACCAAGTGAGCCACGGCACCGGCCCCTCAGCTGCCCTACTTCTGATCCAGCTTCCTGCTAATGTCCCTGGAAAGGCAGAAGAAGGTGGCTCAGGTGCTTGGGCCACTGCCACCCACAAAGGACACCTGGATAGAGTTCCTGGCTTCTGACTTTGGCCTGTCCCAGCCCTGCTGTTGTAGCCGTTTGGCGAATGAACCAGCTTCGGCCATTGCGGTCAGTTGGGGAGTGAGCCAGCAGATGGAAGACCTCTCTCTTGTCCTCTCTCTGTGTAGCTCTTTCAAATCAATCAATCAATCAATCTTGAAAAGGAGTGGCTGGAAAGAGAGGCACTCCTGGGAACCAGGGGACTTGAATAGGGTCAGCCTGCGAAGGCAGGAACCAAGCTGGTCTTCTGATTTTAAGGAGGAGCGGGGAAGTGAGGCGTGAGCATGGAATGTGCAGTGGCGAGTGGAGACTGGCCTGGCTGGCCTTAGAGACGTGCTGGAAGAAAGTGGCCCTTGAAGTTCAGGGGGTTGCAGTGTAGCTGGGGTGGGGCTCACCCGGACCCTCTGGCCAACATCGGGTGCCTGTTCTCCTTTCCAAAGTTAGAAGATGTGGGAGAAATCATCGAGAAGATTCGGATTGGCCATGATAATACGGGCATGAATCCTGGGTGGCACTGCTCCCACGTGGACATCCGCCGGCTCCTCCCTGATAAAGACGTGAGTGTTTGTTCGGCCCTGCTGCTGTTTTGCCCTGTGTCAGAAGAGACTTGGGGGGTCCCTCACGGACGACTTGAGCTTTGCTGAGCTATGAGCACCCAGTTCTCTCAGTGCAGGACTAGCACAGGCCCAAGGCAGACTCTTCTAGAACCTTAGTGGTCCAGGAGGGGGGTCTGGGCAGCCGTGTCTGTGCTCTGCTGTTGGTGAGTGGCCAGCCTGCCTGTCTTGCTACTCGAGCTCAAATCACAGAAGAAAGTCCACCCAAACAACTTGCAAGACATTCTGAAGCCACACCGTTCTAAATCAGGGGGCCAGCGCTCAATCATGAGCGTGGGTGTGAATGGTGGGGAGCAGTTTCAAAGCACAGAGCCTTCTCTCCTTGCCCGTGGAACCTGCACTTCCAGAATGGGGTTCAGATACCTATTTTTAAATGACCCTGGGAACCGCAGCTTTCAAGAGCCAACCTCTGATGTGGTTGTGGGCATCTTTCAACAGGCTTTGCTGCAATTGGGGCCGGGCCATGGGGCCTCCCCTGTGGCTTCTGTATTGTCAATGTGGCCCCACGATGCAACGCTAAGGCTGGCAGCTGCCACAGTGCGGGCTAACTGTCACCTTTCCTCCTCACCCCAGGGTACGGAGACCTTGACTTTCCCGTGTGACCGATGGCTTGCCACCTCCGAAGATGACAAGAAGACCATTCGCGAACTGGTCCCTTACGACATCTTCACTGAGAAATACATGAAAGATGGGTCCTTAAGGCAAGTCTACAAGGAAGTGGAGGAGCCTCTGGACAGTAAGTGAGGGGTGATCTCCCTTGCCACCATCAGCAGCTCCAGGATCATGGTCTTTTCTCAGAGGAGGGTCTGTTGTCATGTCCATTCTACTAACAAGGCATCTGAGGCCGACAAAGGTTCCACACCCTGCCCAGCTTCCCCCAGCTAGTCAATGGCAGAGCTCGTCCTCAAGGTCTTACCTGTCTCACTTCCAGGTTTATGCCTGAGTCTTCTCCTGGCCTGACACCGATACTCCATCCATGCCAGTCTTTGTTTTCTCCCTGCTTTGTCTATTTGGCTGCCAATCTGTGTGTCTTTCCTCTGCTCTTGCTGGGCCTAGCTATCCCAAGTAAGAAATGAATTCATTCTTGCTTAATATGTAACTGGAGCTATGGTACACTTGTTCGCAGTGGTCGTGTGTCCAAGAGTGTCCAAGGTCATGGCTTTGTTTTCTGTATGGGCCAGTGACGTTTGTCCATTCCTTATGGGTGTGGTTTTCTCTGCAGGATTTTCCCAGACCCAACCACCAACTTACTCTGCTTCCTCTACCAGAACCTGGCTCTCTCCCTACCTCTGAATAGTGTACTGAGTGCTTGTTGCATTTTGCTTGCCAGGTGGGTACCATAGTGCCCAGCCCTCAACCTTCAGTTCTCCTCTTTTTCTACATTGTGTGTGTGGAGGAGTGGGGAGGTGAGAAGAGGCACACACACACACACACATTCTTCTCTCTTTCTACATTGTATGTGGGGGGGGGGGTGAGAGGAGGCACGCACACACATATACACACACGTGGGCATGTCATGCCTGTGCTTTGACCAGTAGTGCTATTGTTGTGTCAGTATCACGTTATTCACTGGCCGTTAAGATCTGAATAACCTTTAACAATTTCAAAATAAAATTCACTTGCAAAAAAATAATGGGCCTTTTACCACTGATGGTGAACAGAAGAATACTGTCAGTATTTTATCAGGGCAGTCTATGTGGTCAGAGAAGCTTCCAGAGCCTGGAGATTCAGTTTGGATTTGTTGTGTTGCCTTCTTGGAAAAATTGGAGGGAGACCCAAGGTTCTAATGAAACCCAAGATTCTCACCTGAAGCCAAGAGAACAGATCTTTTTGACCACCATGCTGATGAAATGATCAAAACGCAAACTGTTCCTCCCCACACACCCTCTTTGTTCAATCAGCAGAAGTAACACAGCTATCACTAATTTTCTTCTAATCTGACTTGCCGCTCGCATAGAAATAGGAGGGAGTTTGGTCTCCATAGCACCTCATTCCCTTCTCTTATCCCTTTCCCCCGAATTTCCTTGCAGTGAAATCTGGGGGAGAGGGATCGTTCCCTTGGGCCCCAGCGGCACCGTCGGGCTCTTGGGTGTGTGCCCTCTGAGCTGGGGGATGTTTCTAGGGAAACGTCTTTCCGCTGACGAGCTGTGTGCCTGGGTGGGACGGGGAGGGAGGTGATCCAGAAATAGCTAGATTCACTGCAGAGCCGCCTTGCCCCGCAGCCAGGAGCTCAGTCCCTTTCCGTAACCCCCACAGGGTGGGAGGGGGCAGTAGAAAGGCCACAGGCATCACGGCCTCTGGTGACAGTGTCCGCTCTGGGCCAAGGACTCCTGGGAAAGGTGTTCCCACAGGTCCACTCCACTGCGGTTGTTTCACAGCCATGCCCAGGTGGATGGGGGACTGTCGACTGTTGTTTCTGCTCTGTGACAAGATCTCTCTCTCTGTCTCCCCCCCCCCCTTTTTTTTTTTTTTTTTTTTGACAGGCAGAGTGGACAGTGAGAGAGAGAGACAAAGAGAAAGGTCTTCCTTTTGCCATTGGTTCACCCTCCAATGACCACTGTGGCCGGCGCGCTGCGGCTGGCACACCGCGCTGATCCGAAGGCAGGAGCCAGGTGCTTCTCCTGGTCTCCCATGGGGTGCAGGGCCCAAGCACTTGGGCCATCCTCCACTGCACTCCCTGGCCATAGCAGAGAGCTTGCCTGGAAGAGGGGCAACCGGGAAAGAATCTGGTGCCCTGACCGGGACTAGAACCCAGTGTGCTGGCGCTGCTAGGTAGAGGATTAGCCTATTGAGCTGCGGCGCCGGCCCAAGATCTCTTTAAAAAAAAAAAAAGATTTATTTATTTATTTGAAAGTCAGAATTACACAGGGAGAGAAGGAGAGGCAGAGAGAGGGAGAGAGGTCTTCCATTCGCTGGTTCACTCCCCAGCTGGCACAATGGTCAGAGCTGCGCCGATCCAAAGCCAGGAGCCAGGAGCTTCTTCTGGGCCTCCCACGTGGGTGCAGGGGCCCAAGAACTTGGGCCATCTCCTACTGCTTTCCCAGGCCATAGCAGAGAGTTGGATCGGAAGAGGAGCAGCCAGGACTCAAACCGGCACCCATATGGGATGCCAGCACTGCAGGCAGTGGCCTTACCCGCTAAGCTACAACGCTGGCCCCTGATGGGATCTCTAATGTGACTTCGTGTCTGTGTTGGGCCAACAGGCTTGGGCAATGCCAATTCTTCTAAGCACACAAGTGTGGATGGGATTCTGCCCTGGGCTGAGTCGGGTGGGGTGGGGCAAGCTCCTAACCCTCAGTTGTCACAGAGCACCCAGGAACTTTGAGAGCAGGGATTGAGTCAGGCTGCAAGACAGGGAGAGTGGAGTTTGGGCTTGGATGTGTGCGTCTATGATTTGGCAACTAGTCCTGGGGGAGCTGTCCCCTAGGAACCAGGATCAAAAGCACAGGAGGTGACTGCAGACTCAGGGAACTCAAGAAGTCCATACCCAGAGTGTGCAAGATGAGCGCTGAGGGCCACAGATGGAACTGGGAGATCTTGGCGTCCAAGGGGTGGGCAGAAGGCTGCGAATGAAGCTACTCAGAGAGCA
Organism: Oryctolagus cuniculus; assembly: GCF_964237555.1. Taxonomy (NCBI): domain Eukaryota; kingdom Metazoa; phylum Chordata; class Mammalia; order Lagomorpha; family Leporidae; genus Oryctolagus; species Oryctolagus cuniculus. The sequence continues at coordinate 30,987,361 of NC_091441.1, forward strand.
CCCAGAGAGGCAGAAGGTGAGCAGGAGGCAATGACGCTGCAGAGTCCAAGGAAAATAAGAAAACACGGGCTCATCATGTGGGCACGAGTGTGTGCCACGGCCACGGCCATGGGCATGAGCAGCTCACAGTACCTTCTGAGCCCACTTGCAAGGGTTGGTGCGAAAGTCCATCTCGGGCACTGCAAGGAAGGAAGCCTCTCTTTCTAGGATCTTGGAAGAATCCTGAGGCTCATGGGAGAGGTCTGGCCCCTACTATAGGGTGAGCACTCCTTTGCCACATGGTGCCAAGCTGCTGCTGACTCTCAGCCAACACACACGTGTCATTTCTCGCGATGACCAGAAACACCCCAGCATGAACCCTGGTGTTGTCAAGGGACCTCCTCTTCCACCCTTGAGGCCTCCTTCAAGCTTCAAGTCCCCATATATGTCCCCAGCCATCTCCCTGTTGGGTTTCTGGGTACAGGTTGGGGGTCCCTGCCTCCCAGGAGGAGGGAGAGTAAGCTTCCTTCCACGTGGCCACCTCCACCCTTCACCTCCAATCTTAGATTCCAATTCTTTTCCTCGGCAATAATCCACCTGAGTCCCCTCTTTCTTGGCATGAAACTCAAAGTCTCTTAGGACGGAAGAACATGGAGAGGGGACCAGGCATTCTTAGCTTCATTTTAACACAAGACTTGCCACTCCTCGGGTGCTGGGAAGAGTTGGGAAAGGGGGTACTTTATTCTTCCTTGATGAGTCCACAGCAGCAAAACAAAAACAAGGCACCGTTGGTTTTTTTTTTTTTTTTCAGGACTAAGGACTTCAGAATCTTTAAAAACTTTTATTTAAAAAAAAAACCAAAAACTTTCAAAAATGTTAATTTGGAGAGGAGTATCATTCTCGCAGAAAATAATTAATTATATAGGTTGGTTTATAAATTATGTTAAATTCTATATGAAAATGGATTTCTATCATTTTGTGGTGTATACTGCAACTTAAGTCTTTTTTGTGGTAAGATAAGGAAGCCATTTATTATTTCTATGACACTGATTTCAGTCTTCTCAACAAAACAGTTACAGTGATTTTGTGAATAGTTATGACAGCTTAGCTTTAGCTTTGTTTTTCTTTTCTTTTTTTTTTTAACTTTTATTTAATGAATATAAATTTCCAAATTACAGCTTATGGATTACAATGGCTCCCCCCCATAACGTCCCTCCCACCCGCAACCCTCCCCTTTCCCACTCCCTCTCCCCTTCCATTCACATCATGATTCATTTTCAATTCTCTTTATATACAGAAGATCAGTTTAGCATACATTAAGTAAAGATTTAAACAGTTTGCTCCCACACAGAAACATAAAGTGAAAAATACTGTTTGAGTACTAGTTATAGCATTAAATCTCAATGTACAGCACACTAAGGACAGAGATCCTATATGAGGAGTAAGTGCACAGTGACTCCTGTTGTTGACTTAACAAATTGACACTCTTGTTTATGGCATCAGTAATCACCCGAGGCTCTTGTCATGAGCTGCCAAGGCTATGGAAGCCCCCTGAGTTCACCGACTCTGATCATATTTAGACAAGGCCATGGTCAAAGTGGAAGTTCTCTCCTCCCTTCAGAGAAAGGTACCTCCTTCTTTGATGACCCATTCTTTCCACTGGGATCTCACTCACAGAGATCTTTCATTTAGGTGTTTGTTTTTTTCCCCAGAGTGTCTTGGCTTTCCATGCCTGAAATACTCTCATGGGCATTTCAGCCGGATCCACATGCCTTAAGGGCTGATTCTGAGGCCAGAGTGCTGTTTAGGACATCTGCCATTCTATGGGTCTGCTGTGTATCTCACTTCCCATGTTGGATCATTCTCTCCCTTTTTTATTCTATCAGCTGGTATTTGCAGACACTATTCTTGTTTATGTGATCCCTTTGGTTCTTAGTCCTATCATTATGATCAATTGTGAACAGAAATTGATCACTGGGACTAGTGAGATGGCATTGGTACATGCCACCTTGATGGGATTGAATTGGAATCCCCTGGTATGTTTCTAACTCTACCGTTTGAGGTAAGTCAGCTTGAGCATGTCCCGAATTGCACATCTCTTCCCTCTCTTCTTCCCACTCTTATATTTAACAGTGATCACTTTTCAGTTAAGTTTCAGCACTTAAGAATAATTGTGTATTGACTACAGTATTCAACCAAAAGTATTAAGTAGAACAAACAAAAAAAAATACTAAGAGGGATAACTTATTAAGTTGCTCATCAACAGTCAGGGTGAGAGCTGATCAAGTCACCGTTTCTCATAGTGTTCATTTCACTTTAACAGGTTTCCTTTTTGGTGCTCAGTTAGTTGTCACCTATCAGGGAAAACAAGTGGTATTTGTCCCTTTGGGACTGGCTTATTTCACTCAGCATAATGTTTTCCAAATTCCTAACAGGGATCACTTTTCAGTTAAAATTTAAACACCTAAGAATAATTGTGTGTTAATTACAGAGTTCAACCAATGGTACTAGAACAAAAAAACATGAAAAAATGTTCAAGATCACTAGCAATCAGGGAAATGCAAATCAAAACCACAGTGAGGTTTCACCTCACCCCAGTTAGAATGGCTCACATTCAGAAATCTACCAACAATAGATGCTGGAGAGGTTGTGGGGAAAAAGGGACACTAACCCACTGTTGGTGGGAATGCAAATTGGTTAAGCCACTTTGGAAGTCAGTCTGGAGATTCCTCAGAAACCTGAATATAACCCTACCACTCAACCCAGCCATCCCACTCCTTGGAATTTACCCAAAGGAAACGAAGTTGGCAAACAAACAAGCTGTCTGCACATTAATGTTTATTGCAGCTCAATTCACAATAGCTAAGACCTGGAACTAACCCAAATGCCCATCAACAGTAGACTGGATAAAGAAATTATGGGACATGTACTCTATCAAATACTATACAGCAGTCAAAAACAGTGAAACCCAGTCATTTGCAACAAGATGGAGGAATTTGGAAAACATCATGCTGAGTGAATTAAGCCAGTCCCAAAGGGACAAATATCATATGTTCTCCCTGATTGGCGACAACTAACTGAGCACCAAAGGGGAAACTTGTTGAAGTGAAATGGACACTGTGAGAAACAGTGACTTGATCAGCTCTTGTCCTGACGGTTGATGTACAATGTAATACTTTATCCATTATAGTATTTTTTTTTGTTCTGGCACTGTTGGTTTTTATTTTCCCGATCAGTTTTAATATTTGTCACATCAGTGTGTAGTGAGTCCTTCCCAGGGGCCCTCAGAAATGGAGAGGGTGGCAGTGACCTCAAAAATGTCATGGAAAATGTGTGTTATAAATAGATGGATTTCACAGGGTTTTTTTTACACTAAAATAAACATCTTTCTTAATTCCATTTTCCATGAACTTTTTGAAGTCCCCCCTTGTATAAGGTTAGAGTGTCATGGCAGGAGGATTGAGTGACCACAGTGGTCACCTTCTAGGGCGTTTCCGGACCTTTCTCCCTATATGCTATATGGGTGGATAGTGGGAGAAGGGCTCAGGAAAGCCTCCATATTTTGAGTTTCTGTATCCAGACCAGATGGGCAAACCTCCCACTGGAGGACCCCCGTGCATTGCAGCCAGGTGCGCGTAACGGATCGAATGAGGGGAGGTGTTGACTGGGACATGAGCGTCACACCACCCTCAAACCACTGGGCCCAAACTAAAGTGCTATCTTCCTTTCTTTCCCTTGTCTGTCTGTCCACCTGCCTGCCCAGTTGTGCTGTACTCGGTGCAGATCTTCACAGGGAACATTCCCGGGGCAGGGACGGATGCCAGGGTCTACATCACCATCTATGGAGACCTGGGGGACACCGGGGAGCGCTACCTTGGCAAGTCAGAGAACCGCACCAACAAGTTCGAGAAAGGAACGGTAGGAGTGGCCGGCTGAGCTGACCCCTTGCTTCTCCTCCCCAGGCCCGTTGTCTGGGGGTCACCTCTTCCTGGTCCTTGGGAAGCCTGGGAAGGTTGTGGGGGTGCCACACACCCTCGTCTGGGCTTTGCCTTTTGTCCTGCAAGTGCAGCCTGTCCCTCTCCTGGCCAAGGCACCTGCCCTGGGTCCTGCATGTGGGGAGTGGTGGAGCAGAAGGGGCCTGGGCAGCCAGAGGCTGGCTTGAGCTGTAGGCCTTTGGCTGTGTGGAAATGGGCCATTTTCAGAAAAGCCAGTTCACCTTGGTTGGGGGGGGGGGTCCATAAACATGGGAGTGAACGCTGCAGAGAGGTGGGGCTGGGCCAGCACAGGCTTGACGGGGCTCTCTCAAGCTTTGACAGACGCCTCACCTAACTGAGCTGCCCTGGTCTCGGTTTTCTTGACTGGGAAGTGAGAGGTCCAATTTGCATTGTGTGGAGCCACGGGAAGTCCCGATCCCTGAGAAACCTCCCAGGGCTATGAATCAGGGAATAGACGGGCACCCCACTCCCCCTCAGGTGGGTCTACTTTGGCCTGGCCTCTCTAGTGAGGTGCCAAGTAGCCTTCCAATTAAGCAAGGAGGTCTGTGGCTATAAGCAGGATTGAAACACCACAGAACCGGGGGCTGCCCCAGGCCCTTGCAGCTCTGACGTGCTGTGATTCCACAGAGGGCCCTCAGAGGGTGGGCATGGCCAGACTTCCCTTCCACACACGTGGCTTCCCTCTCTGCCTCTGCGCTTCTCTCCCTGTGCCCTTCCTGCCTTACTCCCTTCCTGTGATCCATTGCTTCGTTTCTTTTCCACATTCCCCCACGGGCCAGGCTATATCCAGAGGGAAAGAGGTGGAGAGTGCAGGTCTCGACCATGGCCGTGTGTGTACAGGGAATTCATGCAGCAGCCAGCGAGTGTTTGTCAGAGGTCTCCTTCAGCAACCTCACCAGGCATGGCCCTTAGCCATGGATTGCTTGCTCCTGCTGAGCAGGAAATTAGCCCTGGGAGCACACAAGTGAGCGGCATTTAAGTGTGTTTGCTGTAGCACTACCCTACGAGCCTGTGACCCTCTTGGGAGGAGCCCTAGCCTAGTGACCGCATCCCCAGGAGTCAGACTCTAGGGCTCCGATTCATTTCTTCTATCATCTAGATAGTAAACCACTCAGCTTGAACTTCAGTTTCCTGCTTCTGAAGTGGGATTGGAAATGTGATTGCTAATTAGACTTTCAGACTGAAAGGCAGCTGAGATGTGAGAGAAATAATTTTTGAAACATGCGCACGTCCTATGAGAGACTTGTTCGCGGCTCTTGAGAAGTAACTGAGAGGCAGTCTAGCCTCCTCTTCCCATTTTGGAAAAATAGGATGCCAAAGAGTTCATGTGCTGCATGCAGTGGCCTTGACTCAGCACTGAGGTGTAATTGTCAGGGCCCAGACACTGGGGCCAGGTTACCCAAATTCAGATCCTGACGCTCACTAGCTCTGTGATCTTGGGAGAAGCCACTCAGTAAATCTGTGCCTCTGTTTTCTTGCCCATTAAAAATAAAGTTCTTTTAGGGCTGTACAAGTCAACAGACGTAAAACATGCAAAGCATCTAGAACCAAAAGAAGCTGGCTCTTTGTGCCCAGTGTGGTCAAGGCTTAGGAGAACACACCTGCCCTGCCTTTATGGGTGCCTGGTGACCTCACTGTCCACACAGCGGTGTCCTGCATACAGCTGGTTTTGCTCGGGGCTGTAGCTGCACAAACAGTAGGCACTCAATAAACAGGCGTTGAGTGAAGAAATTGAGAAAAGAATTGAAGGTGATGCTGTCTGTCCTCCATGCTCAGATGCGGTTCCTTCCTCTGTCAGCCTTGTCACGTCACAAGCAAACCCCTCGGCCCGTTCTGCTCCCCCACTTTTCCTCCTACCCTCGGGTTCTGACGACCTCCGGGGGAGCTGGAGCTGCTTCTGGCTCAGCTGCTGAGCACCTGAGGACGTCTGCTTCTCCAACACCTGCTCCAGGAGACAGGAGTCAGCCTTGCCCCGCTGTGCCTCGCGGCACCCTGCCTTCTCCCCATCCAGTTACTGGGCCCGGAGGGGCTCCCTTCTAAGTGTCCTGGGAGTCAACTTTGTCACCACTCAGCCCTTCCTAACCTCGCCTCTCTCACTGAACAGCCAGCTCTCCCTGCTCCGGGCCCTGCCCACCTGTCCACCCTCAGGTTTCCTCGGCTCAGCCACCCAAAGCTGCTGGGATCACTCCCTCACTGCAGCCCGTCAGGACTTCCCACAGATCCCACGTCTGACCTGAATCCTTCACTTCCACTGGCTGCTGGGATGACCCCTTCAGACCCCACAGGATGGGCACAGAAGAGGGTCATGCGCCACACAGACCTCCCCAGGCCACCTCACTCGCTTGGGCATTCTCTCCTGCAGCCGGGACTCCCTCCCAGGTTCTCCAGGGAAATTCAAGCCCCTCCCACTATCAGCTCACCTCTCTCAGCGCTTTGACCCTTTGGCTGCCACACCTGAACAGTCCCACACTGTCCTGTCTCTGCCTCTTCCAGACATTTCTCTGGATACATGTACATGTACCCATAGCACATAGGCAGAAAATAGATACCACGTCTTCGCTTGCGTTGGCACTCAGTGCGTTGTCTGGAAGTCCCTTGGTGTTGGCACAGTCAAGCAGAGGAGGAGCTGCCTGTTTCCTGTGACCTCTGCACATGCCACTTCCCATGAGAAAGACTTTTCCAGACTTGCTGTGGGTTCCCCACGCAGCAGACCCCAACCCACGCCTTCCCATGTTCCTCTCTGAAAATCATCGTGCATTCAATGCCCTTCTGCACCTGTGAAGCGCTCACTGGGGACAGATGCAAAGAGCTGGACTTGCCGTGTCCTGGGGTGTGCCCGTTCCTACTGTAATGAACTCAGTTACTAGTGCCCCATGGACCACGCTGATCCTCACCTACTGCCGGCTGTGCACCACCTGCCGCCATTCACCTACACTTCCCTCCATCTGTGGGCAGCCTGCACCTCAGCTGCCTGCAAAACCCAGTCCCACATCTGCAGCTTAATGGCAGCAGCTGGAACCGCCTCCCAGCTCTGCCTCTGGTGCTCACACTGGGTGTGATACCCCGGTGGGAGAGAGTGATCTGTTCAACTCCTCTCTGGGTTCTCAGAGCTCAGCATGGTCTCTCTCACAGTGAGAAAATCTTCTGAAAGGGAAGTGAGTGTGACTCAGGGTCACCTGGCCTCCTCCCCTTCCCCAGGCCCTGTCCCTCTGCTTCCCACCTCCACATTCAACTTCTGCCTTGGCCTCATAGCATTCAAGGCCAGGAATCCACACTTCACTCAGCTCTCCTCTAGAATCTGAGCACCTAGGGGCCACAAAAGGAGGTCTTACCGCACACCCCACCCAAACCTCGGGCCGCCTCTCTCTGCTTCCTCTCCTGCAGCCAGGCAGGAGAGGTCAGCTCCTCCGACTCCCTCCCAGGTCTTCCCATGGGAATTCAAGCCTCCTCCCATTATTCACAATGCTCTCCCCTCGATCAGAGCTTTGATCCTTTGCCTGCCACACCTGGACTTATTCCAAAGCTCTCATCCCAACTAAGGTCATGCAGTTAATGGACCAGGCTGAGCATCCCTCCTCTGTCACGGCCGTGACTTTCAGGCCAGCCCCTCCCACACGGTTCATCTTCCAAACATCCACAGGCTGATCCCAAGAGGAAGCTGAGCAGAGGCAGTTTTCTCTAAGGTGCTGTATACATGAGTGGGCTGTGAATCTGGGCCATTGTAGAAGCGAGGCCTTGGCCTTGGGCATCACCAAGCACTCGTGTTAGGTGTTCCCCCAAGCAGAGAGGTTGGTTCAGCCCAACAGTGGTGGGGGTGGAAGGTTCTGGAAGGACGTGGTTGGAGTGGGGTAAGATGGGGCCCTCCCTCCACTGAGTTCCCACCGCTGGCCTCCCCAGGCCGATACCTTCATTATCGAGGCCGCTGACCTGGGCGTCATCTACAAGATCAAGCTGCGCCACGACAACAGCAAGTGGTGTGCAGACTGGTATGTGGAGAAGGTGGAGATCTGGAACGACACCAATGAGGACGAGTTCCTGTTCCTGTGCGGGCGTTGGCTGTCCCTGAAGAAGGAGGATGGGCGACTCGAGAGGCTCTTCTATGAGAAGGTATGGGCAGGGGCAGGCAGCGGCTGTCCCATGTCCCTGGGGGCAGAATACCAGAGCTGTGATGGGGCTGGGCCATGTGTTTCCCTGCAGGAGTACACTGGGGACCGCAGCAGCAACTGCAGCAGCCCTGCTGACTTCTGGGAAATCGCCCTGAGCTCCAAGATGGCTGACGTCGACATTGAGACTGTGACAGGGCCCATGGCTGACTACGTTCAGGATGGCCCAGGTGAGCCAAGCAGGGAGTTCTTTAGAGAAAGAGTAGGCAGGTGGGAATGGCAAGCTTGTCTCGGATGGGCCACCCTTTAGCCCCACCTCCATGGATGACACAGATCTAATGCTTTGTCATTTACAGTTTCCACACAGCTTCCATTTTCATCCCCCAACAACCCTGCAAGGTGAGAGGGCTCCTTTATGATGGAGAAGGAAAGGGTTGGTGGGTCGGGTGATGATGGCCTTGACCCACTGACCCACCATCAGCAGGGCATTAGCATCAACTCCACCCTCATCCAGACTCTGAGGGTACAGGACCAGCCCAGGGAGTCTGGGACAACCGGAAGGAAGAGCAACAATGAGAATGGCTCACTTGTCAACTGTGTGTCATACACTGCACCCAGCTCTGCAAGTGTAAGGCATGAGGTAGTGAAGGTGGTTCTAACGACAAATCACTTGGCCTTGGACAAATCACTCTCTTGCCTTCAGTTTTTTTCTTCCTCCAAAAAGCAGAATCCTAATTACCTGGCAAGTTTGTTTCACCAGCCAGACTTTTTAAGGTCAGGCAGTTCCGTATCTATTAAACTCTGAAATGCGCTGCCTTTCTCTTTGGTCCTCTTACCATAAGAGCCAGACCAGGGTGATGGCCCCCTCCAGGAGACCACGCAGTGGGTCTGTGGAACCAGATATCCTACCCATTCACACTCCACCCTCTGCAAATGAGTGAAAAGGTCCACAACAGAGTGCTTCTCCTTAATTAAGCACCACGAACACCTGTGAGAAGGTCACTGGGCCTCTCCTTCTCAAGACAGCAAGGCCAAGTGCAGGTGCACTGTGGGGAATCCCAGCCAGGAAGGGCTCCTTTAGAAACTTTTCAAAGAGATGCAGATTTCCTAACCTAGAACCCATTACATCAGGATGGTGTCTCCCAAGCTGGCGAGGAAAATGAGCCAGGAGAAGAATTTCCAGCTTGGATAAGTTAGGAACTGCAAGGAGCAGAGGCTTAACCTGGGAAATTTTCCTTTCTCTCAGGTGAAAGTTTGAAGGTAGGCCATCTGAGACATATAGCAGCTCCGGTGAAGTCAGGGGCCTAGTTCCTTCAGCCTGTTCACTCTGGCAGCCTGACAGTTGACTTCTGTCCTAAGGTTGCCCAGGGTTCCCAGGGAACTGCTGCAGCTCCAGCCATCACATCCACATTCTAAGCAGAGTAAATGGAAGAAGAAGGATCAGAAGAGTACTTCCCATGAAGTCAGACACTCTCAAAACTTTTCCCATAAGTCCACACTTCCTGATGGGTTTTTATGCTAATTAATCTAGTTTGTTTTGGAAATGGATGCCTCCCAGGACCTTCACTTACCACGTGACATATAAAGTGACTTCAAAAAGTTCATGGAAAATGGAAAAGGCAAGTTTATTTTTGTGTAAAACATTTTTGAGATCCATGCCTAGTTTTTTCCTAATAATGACCCATTTCCGTGAACTTGTGGAAGATCTCTTGCATAAAACGCACTATGTTCTTCCCCCTTGTCCTGCTTTCTCTGAGACCTTGCTTTTGCCAAGTTGATTTTGGCTGACTGTGGTAAGCTTTGAGCCTGCCTCGGCGGGCTGCACATAACAGCATGAGAGGCAAGGAAGGTAATTGGCCAAAAGGGTTTTATGTGATTGGCACTCCAGAGAAGTGACAAGGACACTCCTGAGCTTCCCACTGGGAGTTGCCACCTCTCATTCCTTGGAGAGTAGACACTCACCATGGACAGCTCATCACCCTGCAAAGCTCTGCTGTGCTTTGCCTCTGAGCAGGGAGCTGAGGTCAGTACCTTCCAGAAATCATTGCCAAGCGAATACACCTGGTGGGTGGTGCTCTTATCCACCTGGACTGTTACGAAGCTGGGCCCCTGTGATCTCCGCAGTTATCCCTTATTACGTGTCTGTCACCACTGGCAAGCACAAGGACGCGGCCACTGACAGCCGAGCCTTCATCTTGCTCATCGGGGAAGATGACGAGCGTAGTAACCGCATCTGGCTGGACTACCCCCGCGGGAAGAAGGGCTTCAGCTGTGGCTCCGTGGAAGAGTTCTACGTGGGAGGCTTGGATGTGGGCGTCATCAAGAAAATAGAGGTGCTGGTCCCTCAGGGCCTGTGATGGTGACCACCCCCAGTGGGAAAGGAAGGAGCTGATGGGCAGATGGGCTGGATGGGGGTGAAGAGTGGGCGGAGCAACCAACCTAGAGCCCCTTTCAGATCAGGCAGCAGAGAAAGATCTCTCCGCCCCTACTACCAACTAGCCAGGTGATCCTGAGTGAGTCACCTGCCCCTGTAGGTCCCTGGTTTCCACCTACCTAATGAGACTGCCTGTGTACTCATTACTGATTGCTGTGTATTGACATGAACATGTTAGCATACCACAGTGTATGATCTTACAGTTTTATGGGTAGGAGTCCCAGCGTGAGTTACTGGGCCACTGCCCAAGGTCTCCCTGGGCTGGAAGTGCCACAGTCATACCTGAGGCTTGGAGTGTGGCAGAATCTACTTTCTTGGGGCTATGGCACTGAGTCCTTTCCCAGAGGCTACCTACCATGCTGTGCTCTGTGGCACTCTCCAAAGCCTGGCAGTTTGCATGTTCAAGGTCAATGGGATCTCCCTGACTTCTTCCAGCTCTGATGTCTGAACTCTCTCTTAAAGGGCTCACCCACCCAGAGTCATCTCTTGTTTAGCTCAAAGCCATCTGATTAGAGACCTTAATTATTCTGTTTTATTCATTTGAAAGTCAGACACACACACACACACACACACACATGCGCCACAACACAGATCTCATCTGTTGGTTCACTCCCTAAATGCCAGCAACAGCTGGGGCTGGGCCAGGCTGAAGACAGGAGCCTGGAACTCCATCCAGGTGTTCCTTGAGGCATCACCTGCTGCCTCCCTGGGTGTGCATCAGAGGAAGCTAGAAGTGGGAGTTGAGTAAAAATTGAAATCCAGGAGCTCTGATTCGGGCTGTGGGGGTTCCACAGGGCATCTTCACAGCTGTGCCAGATGCCTGCCCTATGAACTTTGATTACCCTCTGCAAAGTTTCTCCTCTTTCATGGGAGGCACTCGAGGCAGTGAGTGCCCAGCATACTGGAAGAAGCACGTTGAGGGTGGCTCCAGACTGGTATGGGGAAGCTGAGCATGGTGCTGTGGTCAGATCCTCATGGGCCTGGTGTGTCCCTCCCAGCTGGGCCACGACGGGGCCTCCCCCGAGAGCTGCTGGCTGGTGGAGGAGCTCTGTTTGGCAGTGCCCACCCAGGGCACCAAGTACACCTTGCGCTGTAACTGCTGGCTCGCCAAGGACCGAGGCGACGGCGTCACCTCCCGTGTCTTCGACCTCCTGGATGCCATGGTGGTGAACATCGGGGTGAAGGTATGGCGGGCACTGAGGGTGTGCACTGCACAGCTAGGACCGTGCAGGTCGGGGTGGGGGCATGGCAAGGAAGACGCAAGAGAGGGGAGCAGGGGGCTCGTCACAGGCTCATTGGCAGGGGCTGCAATCTGCTGTGCTGCTCCAGTTGCTCTGCCAGGGGGCAGGAGCCTGAACACTCCGAACGCAAGTCAGCTGCCTCTCTGGGCCGTGGTCTTCTCACACTGCAGGGAAATGGTGCTTCCCTGTTTCTCACAGTCTGTTCCCTGGAAGACCTTGGTGAGGACCATGGGATCCTCAAGAGCTCATGAAGAGTGTTGCAGGTCACAGCTCAGTGAAGACGTGCAGACCATTGGGCTCACTATGGGGTTCCATCCATGGCACTGAGACAGCCCCAGAGAAAGCTGGCATTTGGGTACTGCGAGCTGTGATCTCCCAGTGCAGCAAATGCTGTCCACAGGAGGTCTTCCCGACCTGGAAAACCCAGAAGTGGGATCTCAGAGTTCCCATGCTGGCTCCACTGCTAGTTGACCAAATGACCTGAGACAAGTTGTATCTACTCACTGGTCAGGGCAAGGCAGTAGGCAGAAAATCTGGGTGCTGGCACCCCCAACACGTGGCCAGTTAGTGGCCCAAAGGCTTCCAGTTCATCTGACCCCATGGGCTCCTGGTTCGAGCCCACAACTGTGAGGTCAACAAAGCCCCAGCCCTGTCTCTGAATCCAAACCGGTGGACTGTCCCACACAGGTAAGTAGAAGTCAGCTGAGCCGGGGCCTGTCCTGCTGCATTGTAGATGGAGATGGCAGGGGGAGAGCTGAGTTCTGGCCTCTGAAAGCCTTAGCAGCAGCAGTGTGGGTGCCTGCCCTTCGCCTGCGGGAGAGCCAGACAGCAGAACTGTTAGCAGCACAGACACCCTCCCCTGCCCCCAGACATCTCCATCTGTGGCCAGATGGACGGCCTGGTTGGGCACAGGATTCACCCGGGCCTCTGCCCTGACCCAGTTCCCAGCCTGTGTGCACCACGCCCCACACATGTGCCCGCCCCACCCAGTGCACCGCATGCTGCTTCCTGCTCTCTGGCCCAGGAAAATCCAGACCCACGCCCCTGCTATTCATGGAACAAAGGAACACAGGTTTGTTGCTCTACAAAGAACCACAGAGCTCTTTGGACTGGTTCTCTCCCCAGGGCACCCGAGCCCAGACCCGAATTACAGGAGCCCTGCTTCCATCTCTTTTTGGAAACATACTGATTACATAAAAAGGGACGTGTCTGTGGAAAGGGAAGAAAAGTGCAGAGAACACAGGTTGGAGGCAGCAGCCCTCAGGGCCGTCTCCAGGGCCACCAGCCACTCATTCTGATCGTTCTAGTTTTTATGCCCATTTGGAGAAGAGCAATAAAGGACCAGGCTCCTACGTTTTTTTCCCAGTTGTCCCCCCTGCCCATCACGAATGCCCTGTCGGATATCTAGGGGGATTTGCCTGGTAAGGCAGGAGGCTCTGCACCCATTCTCTTGGCAAACATGTCCTAAATGCTCCCTCAGGCCAGGCCTGCACAGCATGATTCTAACCTTGTTCTGGAGAAGATGCTGGACGCCGCTGTGGGAAATATCCACGAGGCACAACGGCAAGGCCATGGCCACTCTCACAGTTACCATGGTTTCTGATGCCCAAGGTTTGGGTGGTGGAGACCAGGCACCTGCACAGGTGACACAGGTGTGGCAGCCACAGGGGCAGGGCAAGGCAGGACAGGTACGTTCAGGGCACAGTCCCCCACCCCAGTCCTACCCCTACCTTCAGATCCTGAAGCAGTCCCTGAGCCCCTGGTAGGAAGGGGTGGAGGGAGACTCCGGGACCCGTGAACACTCCAGAATAGCAATGTGGGTGAAGCATCTTGCCACAAGAGCGAAGGCCACCCGGAGAAGGACAGGCTGCTCCCTTGCCCTGCAATGGAGATGGATGTCGTCCTCTTTGGAACAAACAGGCAAAAAGGCAAAGTCCCAATCTAATGTGAAAGATACACATACAGACCATCGTCCATTTCACAGGCTGAGCGAGGCAGAGCTCCCTTAGTTGTCATCCCAGTGGCACTCACAGGTCCTCACCCGCAGATCTCAGGGTGTGCACAGCTGTAGCACAAAGGGAGATGGACACCCAGCACTTCTGCAGCTTTCTGAGGCCTTGCATGTGGCAGGCCTGGCGCAGGGCACCCCTGTGAGTCGTCTGCAGCTGTCACGACTCTGCAAAGAAGTTCATCCCTCTTTGACCATGTGGAGGAAGCAGAGGCTGGCAAGGGTGGGGCACCACCTGAGTTCAGCAGCTGGCAGGTGGCAGGTCTGGGATCAAGTGGAGTTCTACAGGGTTCCAAAGACCCCTGTCCCGTTGCCACACTTTGTTGGTGTGGATGGACTGAGGTTGGGAGTCATCTGACAAAAATCAGCTAGTGCTGGGCCTTTCTGTCATGTTTCTACTGTCCAGAGTGCCCTCTGCCAGACACGGAGCTCCGCCTGGCACTCGACAGAGAGTGACAAGGCCTGACTCGGGCTCTCCCATCACTGACCTTTGATTACAAGGAGGGTCCTTCTCAGAGCCACAGAGCTTGAAGAGTGTGGCGTCTTTCCCTGCTGAGACTGTAGGTGAGGCCAAGGCTCAGAACCCATGTCTCTTTCATGGCAGGTGCTTTACGAAATGACAGTGTGGACAGGTGACGTGGTTGGCGGGGGCACAGACTCCAACATCTTTATGACCCTCTATGGCATCAATGGGAGCACAGAGGAGGTGCAGCTGGACAAAAAGAAAGCCAGGTATCCTTCCCTCCTCACACCCACCCCTCTGCCCCATTCTGCCTTCAGCCATACTGGTTCTTACACCCTCTGCATGCGTGGAAGCTTCCAGTGCCTTGCATGCGACAGGCACACCGTGGTCCACGCAATTCCTCCCCCTTGGAATGCCCTTAACCCACTCTCTTTCTTTTTCAAGGGCTGACTTAAATTTACCTTCTCCTAGGAAGTCTTCCTTGATCTCAACAGTCCGTAGCAATTTCCTTCCTTTATTTCATTTGGTTACCTGAGGATGTTCATCGTAAGTTCTGTAGATTTGCTGATAATATGCTATCATATAATTTCATCATTGTGCTGTGGTATTGCAAGATGTTGACATTACAAGGAACAACAAAATGATTGAAAAAATGGAAAGCGATGAACTTTCAAAACACTTTTGCAGATGACTGACATCTCCTCTGCCCCAAGCTCTGACTCAGGCACTGGAGGGAGCACAGGCAGGTGCCTGTGTCCCCTGAGTGTCTTTCTCAGGACAGCAGCAGCAGCAGCAGCATTGTGTGGGCTTGGTTGGTGCCCTGCCTTGTTCTGAGCCATGTGTTGACACACTAGTCCTTGCTGCGACCCTGTGAGGACCATTTGATCCCCTCCACCATAATGCTGTGGGTCCCTTAGCCAATAAGATGTGGCACTGGGAACTTCTCCCAGATGGCCCCCAGTCCTAAGCCTCAGGTCTACTGCCTCTTAAGGTCGTGATGAGTAGTGGCAATAAAGGTGGAACTCCTGCAATATTTGCTAGCTGTGCCTCTCATTGCATTCCTAGTGTAGACAGTCTTGGGTTTCCCATGCCCAGTTGTTGTCCCCCAAAGACCCCTGGCCCCTGACATCCAAAAAAAAAAAAAAACAGAGGAGCAGATTCAAAGCCCAACCCTAGAATTTGAAAAACTCACCCCAGTCACTTGCCCATGAACCCACAGTGTCCCTTCCCCCAGTTGGAAGGCAGGATGCAGAGTAGCCTCATTCCAAGTCCGCACAGCTCCTAACTCTGGCATTGCATGTAGGGGTGCTCAGTGAGTGCTTCTGGATGTGGTGAGGATGGTGACATTGGTGATGATGGTGATGGAGATGATGGGAATGAGGATGTTGCACCCTTGAAGGTCAGGCAGGGATTCTTTCTCTGAAAGGAGCAGCTTCTAAGAGCAGGAGCTTCATCTGTCCTACACAGCTCATCCCCATAGGTCTAACAAGAACCACCTTCCTTCCTCCCCTTAGCACTTCTGCTTTCATTGCACAACTCCCATTTCCTCCTGAAATCTTTCCCAGAGCAACTAGGAATGTTGATGATGATAAGGCTAATGTTTATCAAGCCAAGAACTATCATAAGTATTTTTCAATATCCATTAACTCATCACCTTGTAATCTGCATTGTTACCATCTCTACTTTAAAAATAAGGGGACTGAGGCACAAAGAGACAAAGGAACCTTCCAAGGTCACCTAGTTAGTAGTGAGGAAAGGATGGGGATTTGAACTTAGGCATTTGTGGACATAAAGACCAAATGAGATCAAGTTAACCACCATTACCTGAGGTGGGAAAGTTTTAGAACAAGGCACTATTTTTGGCACAGTGAAGCTGCAAGCTAGCCAGAACCAGGGCATCTTGTGTGATTGGATTAGAGTGCATTTGGGTTTCTGGTTGGTCTTACATTTTGGAGTTGGGGACAACAAGGAAGCTGGTAGCCATTGACCAAGGCCTGACCCTCTGGCCCATTGCTGTAGAGGGCATGGTTTCCTGGAATGACCCCTGAGGAGAAGGGTGACAGATTTCTATGATCACACATGGCTGGTGTGTAGTCCCCTAGAGTCTTCACCTCATTATTGGATTCTCATCTTCATCCAACCCCCAATTCCTGAGTCTCCTCTCATTAACTATCCCATGGTACATTGCCCTTGATTTTCTATCTGCCTGAACCATAACTGCTAATGGGAGAGGTAGACATCCCTGGGAGTATCGAAACTCTAAAATTTTTGCCTGAAAATGCCAGTGTTATAAATACAACCATATTGTAAATGCTTTGAGGTGTGTTGCTAGTGAGGGGTTTTTGTTTTGTTTTTGAATACAAATTTAGTTTGTGGGGAGAACCACCTACCTGTTCCTAATTAGCTTGCAAGCTCAAAGCTCTTCCCCAAGGCATGCTTTGCTTCCTTGTGTTTGCATGTGGCCGATGTTTCCATTGTGTCTTGGGGTCCTTAGGGTGCCTGCATCTCAGCTGGGGCATTTGGCTAGAAAGACCCACTGGGCATGCATCAGAGGCACAGCCTGTTACTGTGCCAGGAGGTGCGCCTCTAGGAAATGGGTGTGGTCAGAGCAGAGGCTCAAATGCACCTGCGCACATGTGCAAGGCATTGTGGGTGTTTGCCACTGCAGCGCCAAGCTTCCCAGATGCTCCACCCAGAGGCCAAAGCTTAAAAGGATCAGGAGCAATTCACCCCACCCTACCCCCTAACTAAATTCCGAACTTCTCTTGCAGTTTGGGGGAAGTTGTTAGGGTAAACTGTCACGCACATCCTAAGATGATGCTAAAATTCAAGAAGACTCTCCAGGCATGGAATTTGAGGCAACTGGTGTCCAGTGAGCTCCTTGTAGATGAAGGCGTGTGGTTTGTCCATGACAGGATATAGATGCCTGCGAGGAGTCAGTCCTAGGTCTGGGACAGGCTTAATGAACCACAGATTTCTTTGGGGGTAAAAGGCATTGGTGGAGTCGTATGGCATGTGCCCTTGAGGGCGGGCCTTGGCCGTTGCTAAGGCTTACTACCCAGAGCCTGAGGAGAAGCGGCTGAGCTGAGAATGGAAGCCGAGAGCAGAGGCCCGATGGAGACTTCAACCAAGCTCTCAGGAGGTCAGGAGCCATCTGGCCGTGAGTATGGCCATGTAGTAAGACTGCAAGCCTGGAGTCTTTCTTCCACATCTTTGTCACTTGGATTTTAGGATCTCTGATTAGCAAAAAGTTCTGATAATTGTGGGGAGCAACTCGGACTAGACTAAGTTACTGGAATTAAGACTTATTCTATGCATCTGCTCTCCCACAATATGGCGCTGAGAAGGGAGAAATAGCTTCTACACAGCTGCCTCCAGTTCAACCAATAAACTGTAGGACCTACTCCTGATTGGAGGAGAGCAGCGTACTCGGCGTGTGGGCAGCCAAGTTGGGATTGGTGGAAGAGGACTATAAAGGAGGAGAGAGACAACATGCACCAGGAACATCTATCTGAAGGAACACCTGTGCAGCCCCCGAGAGAGCCGGCCGGCGGTGTGCTGCTCCCCCGCGGAAGTGGGGAAAGTGGCCAGGGGGAACCGCCCTTCCACGGAGGTGGAAGGGTCGGTAGCCAACCCGGGAAGAACCAGCAGCAAACCCGGGGAGGGCCGAGCAGACGAAAGAACAGCGCAGGGTCCTGTGTCGTTCCTCCACGAAGAGGGGGAGCGACAATAATGGAGAGGGCCCATCCTTAGGGGCTGTAGGGTAAGGGGAGGCTGATTCCTTCTCGGGGGGCTTGGAGGTGAGTCCCAGGGGAGAGCAGGGGTGGCTCTTCCAGCTGAGAGAAGAGCAAGTGTCTTCTACCTTTCAGTTGTCCAGAGGAAAAGCTTGTTTCTCTCCCTCCTTACACTTGTCCCACCAAAAAAACCCTCCAGAAACCAAAGCTACTTGGCTGAATTCAAAGGGTAAGAATTAAAGAAAGAGAAAGGCGAGGAGTTCTAAAGCTCTTCCGGCCTGAAGAACTGTCCTCATGGCAGTGGTAAGGAGGGAATGAGTTGCAAGGTGAGTTGAGAGGGTCTCACTGCACATTGTGTGTGCCATGCTCATCTTCTTGCTGTTTCCCTGAGCAGAGGGAGACGCAGGACTTAAATGAGAGCAGGAGGGATGGGCACACACTGGGAAAGAATTTGGTTTTACTTCTAATGATCTTAAAGTACATGCACGAGCAAGTTGTCAACAAAGATTAGGTTTCCGTCCGCCCCGACCTTTCCGACTAGGATCAGTGGGTTCTCCACTTGCAGTGTTTACAGCTGCGGTCCCCCACTGGCTGTGGCCTCGGTTTCTGGAAAGATGTCTTGTATCCAAGGAAGCATAACAGTCGCCTCGCAGCACCACCACTTCAGGGCCAGCGGCATTACCCCCCGGGCCGTATCAACAGCGCCGTCTGGAACCAGCCAGCAGTCAAGCGATCAGTCGGCAGGGAAGGTCACGTGGCACACGTGGTGCTGCAGAGACAGCAGCGTGGAATAAAGACAGCATCTCTGAGATGATGAGGGCATTCGGCAGAAAGAGAACCACAGCAACAAAGCAGCGCTGCCTTCGGTTTGCCCGCTGCTTCACAGTGTTGGTGGTGTTTCCCAGCCCTGGGCTGTGCACAGGTTGCAACAACAGCAACAAAAACACAACAACCCAAAATGTGAATGGTTGTGCAGTGCACAACCTGCCCTACCATTCATGGTGGCCCTGTCACTCATGGACTCCCCTTTAAAGCTTTCCAGGTATGGGGTGCTTTTTATGTTGTAAGATGATTTCAAACCCACTTGGTCTTCTTGGCAGGTTTGTTCTATTGCAGGGCTGGTGCCGCTGTCCCCAGACCACAGATGAGGAAACCAAGTCCTGAGATGCACTGTGTTGTAGGTGATTGGCAGAGTGAGATTAGCACTCAGAGCTGGCAGTGCTTGGCTCAGAGTGATTTCTGCCTGCCTCTGCCTTGCAGAAGCACATCTGGATGAAAGACAAGGGCTGTTGGGGAGTTCCTGGGAGCAGGGAGAGGGCTGAGTAAAGGCCTCATCTTCTCTCCTCGCCCCAAATCTGGTCTCTGCCATGGCCAACTTCCCCTCTTCCTCCTCCTCCTCTCCCCCAACCAGGTTCGAGCGGGAACAGAACGACACCTTCCTCATGGAGATCCTGGACATCGCCCCCTTCACCAAGATGCGGATCCGGATCGACGGCCTGGGCAGCCGGCCCGAGTGGTTCCTGGAGAGGGTAGGGTGTCTGACCCTCCCTTCCCCTCCCCTCCAGCCCCTGCCGCTTCCTTCCTGTCTCTCGGGTTGTCAGGAGACCTTGTGACAGCAACAAATGTCACCCTAGGTAGAAGGTTATTGCATGAACCCATCCTGGGTAACCCAGCAGCCCTCTAGCAGGCATTTGTCAGAGAGCACAGTTCTGGTTGTTCATGTCCAGTGAGAACTGAGTCACTGCCAGAGAGCACAGCAGGTACAGCCAACGTGACAGGGACCCAGCCTGCAGTCAGGTCCCCCCTACCGGGGTGGGCTTGTTGGAGGATGGGAGCTGGGGAGAATTGTGCAAGGAGCACCAAGACCTGGGACAGACAGAGGCTCTCACATGGGGATGTCAGGATGGCAGGGGAGCATCTGTGCTCCTGTGACCACGCCCTTAGGCAGCTGGCTCTTTGCATCTCAGGCCTCTGCTGCCTCCCAGGGAAGGCGTCAGAGCCATCAACACTCCAGCTGCGGATCCTGCAACTGGGCTGACAGCAGCCTGGGAGCTGACACGTGGGATCTTCAAGGGCCAATAACAACCTGGGGTTCCTTAGTTCTGCCTGCGCCCTCTGCCCCTGCCCACTCTCACACACACCTGCACATGTACAGACACACGCGTGTGTACATGTACACACGCATGCATGCACATGTGTAAACAGCCATAGACTCGAGTTCCCCCAAGAAAAGAAGGTTGCTGCTCCTTAGGACGCCTCTTGCATGGTTTCCTCATCTTCGTGAGGCTGCCCAGAGCAGGGTCATGAAGTAGCTCACTGTTCTGGAATGGAGAGGAGAGTGCCCAGAGCCATAGTAGGAACTGTGCGAGTCAGGAGGCCCAGCTGTTTCCTGCGCTAAGTGTGGCCCGAAGCTGGAGACCATTGGCAGCCCAGCAGGGCCTTCATTCAGCCCTACAGTCATGGCCAGGTCAATGGCTATGACGGCAGATGTCACTCTTACACACATGTGGCCTCAGTGTCCCATGAGCCCCGGGTTCTCCAACACATGTGGTGCTGGCATGGTACCTGCTCACCTGTACAACGCACATGAGGGTCCTGGGGCTGCCGACGAATCGCACAGATTGGAGTCTTAGAACAGCAGTCATTTGTTCTCCCGCAGCTCTGGTGTCTGGGATTTCAAGATCAGGGTGTTGGGAAGGCCACGCTCCCTCGCTGGGCTGGGGGAAGCATCTGTTCCAGGCCTGTCTCCCAGCTGCTGCTGGTTCCTTGTCCTGTGGCAGCCTTATGCAGTCTTCACACAGCATCTCCATGCCTGAGTTTCCCCAGGTGTAAGGTATAAGGACATTGGACATATTGGATCAGGGCTTACCCTAATGACCTCATGTGAACTAATTACACCAGTAACAGCCTTTTTTCTAAGCAAGACCATGTTCTGAGGGACTACAGGTTAGCAATTCAACATGTGAATTTGCAAGGGACACAATTCAACCAGTAACACAAAGCCTGCCAATCCTGCCTGGTCAGCCCACACTGCCCAGGTCCACCGTGCACTATCTGTGCCAAGTCCCTTCAGCATCTGCTTTCCCCATTCAGCCACTAGCAGGTTTTCCTCACGCCAACAACAAGGTGCCCACACCAAGGATGTCAGTACCCTGCTCCCAGGAGTTTGTGGCTGACAATGGCTTGATCCATCTTTTCTGCCCCTCATTCAGCAAAAAAATGAAAAGGCCTATAGGCACCTGTCAGGATTTCTAGTCCCCAAGCCAGGGTTCTCTCTATGGGGTTCAGGACCCATTCCACACCCCAAGTCTGAGTCACAAGGGCTTGTCTCAGATCCAGGGTGTTGGGTCGCCGTGTTCAGTGGAGGGGCTGCATTGCAAGTAGGGGGCTGGTGGAGGGGAGGGAGAGCGTTTCCCCACCGGCCTTCTCTCCCCAGATCCTGCTGAAGAACATGAACACGGGAGATCTGACCATGTTCTACTACGGAGACTGGCTGTCCCAGCGGAAGGGCAAGAAGACCCTGGTGTGCGAGATGTGTGCAGTCATCGATGGGGAGGAGATGATGGAGTGGACCTCCTACACGGTCACGGTGAAGACCAGCGACATCCTGGGTGAGTGAGGATGCCTCTCCCACGTGGCTGCCTCTATCTGTGTCCCCACTCAGAAATCCTGGCCCAGGCTCTGGTTTCGATGGCCCCTCCAGAGGCTGTCAATCCATGTCTTTGTCACGGTGTCACTTCCTGTCTGAACAAAATATTTCTTCCCAGAGACAGCAAGAACCCCTTTGCTAAAATAGTATAGGAGCTTGGCTCAGAGCATGCTCTACCTGACGGCCCAGCCCTGAGCCACGTGCCTCAGGCGCCCTTGGGCTCCTGTCTTCCATCCCTGTGCTAGGTGACCATCTGCTATGTGCCAGCTTTGGGCTGTGGGGCAGGGATGTAGCCCCAGAGCCCTTGCAGGTCTGAGGCTCTGACAGACGCTGGCCCAGCATGCTGTGGTCGAGCGTGGAGGAGGGTGTCTAACCCACCTGGGAACCAGGAGCAAGGAGCTTGGGCGAGGCTTCCCCAAGTAATGTCAAAGTCAAGTCCAGAAAAGCATGCAAAAGTCACTTATGCATATGGGATACCAGAGGAAGGGCCATGCAAGCAAAAGTCCTAGTGTGTGCAAAGGCTGGGAGCTGTGATGAATACACGTTCAGCTTGGGGGCGGTGCCTTCTGTCTGCACCCTCCTGTCCCAAGCCTGCCCTCCAGGAGCCATTGCCAGCAATCTGGCAAACTTACTCCCAGGGACTACCTTGTTGTTCATGGTAGCTTATGTTTTCAACAGAGGCTCTTATGTGGGGATGTCAGGACGGCAGGGGAGCATCTGTGCTCCTGTGACCACGCCCTTAGACAGCTGGCTCTTTGCATCTCTGGCCTCTGCCGCCTCCCAGGGAAGGTGTCAGAGCCCAGCCATCAACACTCAGGCTTCGGATCCTGCAGCTGGGCTGAAAGCAACCTGGGAGCTGACACGTGGGATCTTCAAGGGCCAATAACAACCTGGGGTTCCTTAGTTCTGCCTGCCCACTCTCACACACACCTGCACATGCACAAACACACACATGTGTACATGTACACACGCATGCATGCACATGTGTAAAGAAATGGTAGGACTCCAGACATAAGTGATGAGTCAGCAAATCTGACCAAGAGCCAGGCATAAGTGATGACTCAGCAAATCTGCTCAAGTTTGTTTTAGGCTCCTCCCTTCTCCCCCCGCCCCCCACCAAGGTGGAGCCTACACCCTGATTGTTTAAAGCTGCAAGCACCAGCATACTTTCATGTGCATTGGGAAGTCCACTGATAACAGGGTGTATATCAGAACACCATCACAGGGCCATCTCTTCCAGAAGCATTTGCTGTTTGACAGGGACCAGCACCTCTATGTGTCTTAAGTAGATAACAAGAAGCGCTCATGTAGGAGTCGACTGGAGTCGACGCGGCTTCCTGTTAAACCTCCGTAGCACAGGAGATGGCCTGTCATTTTACCTGTAAGGCCAGGCCACATGGAAAGCCTTTTCAGTGCGGACGCGTTTCCCCAGAAATAGATGCGTCTGTACTGAGCCACCCACGCTTGCTGACTACGGCTTCAGACAGACCAACGGCATGTGCAAAGCACAAGGTGAAAGATAACGCTTGGAGGCCTGGAAGTCCCAGCATGCTAGCTGGCTTTTCCCACCTCTGCCTTGCCCTTGCTGGCTCTAAATTGTGGCCTCCTGCACCCCCACCCCGGTTGCTCCTCCAAGTCCAGGCGCAAGGCCAGAGGAGGCCGACTGTGTGTCGAGAGGCTGGCGTCTGCAGCCTTACCATGTGCACCTCCACCCCCAGGAGCAGGCACTGATGCCAACGTGTTCATCATCATCTTCGGGGAGAACGGGGACAGCGGGACCCTGCCCCTGAAGCAGTCAGCCAACTGGAACAAGTTTGAGCGGAACAACACGGACACGTTCAGCTTCCCCGACATGCTGAGCCTGGGTCACCTCTGCAAGCTGAGGGTGTGGCATGACAACAAAGGTAGCTCCGCCCCCAGGGCTGGTGTGGCCAGGAGGGCAGCCCCCAACCTTATCCCTGCGCCTCTCCCTGGCCCCTGGCAGGCAGCTCATCATGGCGGGGATAGCTTTAAATGGCCTCATGGGCTAGAGAGAGCCGGTGTCTCTGGGCAGGCCCTGGGAGGCGGCTCAGCTCCTCCTGCTTGCTCCCCAGGCTATTAGTGGGTCTTCATTTTCCTGCGGGTTGGGAGCATTAGTTCTACTCAGCTCAGGTATAAAAATCAAGAAAAAAGGGCCATCGTACCGAATTCCCTTCTGATAGGTTTTCTGTAAAGGATTGTGTTTATTTACTTGGGACAGGAAGTCTAAAAGTCGTGGGATTCACCTAGAAATATAAACCAGGAAATTAGAAGGCAACTGAGAAATGTGTTTTTGACTTTGAAGTACCTAAGGAATAATTATCGCTTGTGTAACTGTGGTGAAGTCCACATTGGCCACATTTTTTGATTGTTATTTGTGGTCTTTAGGCCACTGCATTTCTTGTACGTTCTATTCCATCTCTGATACGTTCTAATTAGAGTGGAGTTGTTCACCATTCAGCTTCACCCTCTGGATGCACACACTGCTGCTTTCTTTTTTTTTTTAAGATTTAATTATTTATTTGAAGGGCAGAGTTACAGAGAGGCAGAAGCGGGGGGGGGGGGTCTTCCATCCACTGGTTCACTCCCCCAGACAGCCACAACAGCCTGAGCTGGGCCGATCCGAAGCTGGGAGCCAGGAGCTTCTTCCAGGTCTCCCATGGGGGTGCAGGGGCCCAAGGACTTGGGCCATTTTCTGCTGCTTTCCTAGGCCATAGCAGAGAGCTGGACCAGAAGTGGAGCAGCTGGGACTCGAACCGGCACACATATGGGTTGCTGGCACTGTAGGTGGTGGCTTTACCCGCTATGCCACAGCACCAGCCCCAGTACTGCTTTCTTTCTTTCTTTTTTTTTTTCAAAGATTTATTTATTTATTTGAAATAATATACAGAGAGAGGAGAGGCAGAGAGAGAGAAAGTCTTCCGTCTGATGGTTCACTCCCCAATTGGCCACAACGGCTGGAGCTGCACCCATCCAAAGCCAGGAGCCAAGAGCTTCTTCCAGGTCACCCACATGGGTGCAGGGGCCCAAGGACTTGGGCCGTCTTCCACTGCTTTCCCAGGCCATAGTAGAGAGCTGGACTGGAAGTGGGGCAGCCGGGTCTCGAACTGGCACCCATATGGGATGCTGGAGCTTCAGGCCAGGGCCTTAACCCACTGCACCACAGCGCTGGCCCCAGTACTGCTTTCTTAACTCATCTCAGTGCCTTTGGTCAAAACCAGCCTTGGCCCACTGTCTGCCCAAGGCCTTCTCCAGGCTTTTCTGAATCCTGTCCCCGCTTCTCCAAGTCACCCAGAGCTCTCCTGTATTTCTCCTAACTCCTTCCAAATCCCCACTGAGGCCACACCCAAGGTCCCTGGTCACAGGTGAAACCCGACTTGGCAGTTTACAGCCTGTCTTCCTAAAGTAGCTTGACTACTTCACTTTAACATGAGCTCAACAGTTAAAAAGTTTCCCCATCACACGGAATAAGCTCAGATTAGGCACAGATAAAACTGACTTCAAAGCAGTAAAATAGCAAACACTTGTACAGCGCTCCATGGTGTTCAGATTTCAGTGTATCCATTCAGTCATTCACATAACAAACACCTAAAGTGTTCACAGCATACTTGGAACTCTGGTTTCTACTAAAGATACAGACATTGGATCCCAAAAAACACCTTGCGAATTATCACAGCCAAAGCACTTTGTCATCTTTTTTTTCTACAACCAAGGCCTACAGAGGCCCAGGGGGGTTTGAATGCCTTAGTCTTCAACACACAGCAAGAAAGAAACACAGCAGCACTCAAGTCCAGGCCTCCTGATGCCTATTCGGAGGCACTGTGCAGCGGGCCAGCCCTCGCTGCCTGTCCCTCACCAGCCACTGTGCTGAGGCTTGAATAAGAAGACGTAGCAATGAGGGCCAGTCTCCATCTCCATCTCTGTGTGCTGTGCCCCTTGTGCCCCCACCGCTGTGTTGTCCAAGGCTACAGTGGATGGGGACTTTCTTCACTACTTCTTAGCCGAGTGGCATCATGTGTCTGTGGAGAGAAACTCACAAGACATTCTCAGCTGTCCTTTCTGAGCCCCTCCCTTCCCCTGGAAGGAAGCAAGCAAAGCACTCTGGGAAAGAAGAGACGGTATTGCCAGGAGGCCTGGACTGCTCCTTCAGTCTTCAGCCACACCACGAGACCCAAGAGCAAGAGGTTCCCTGACCACCGTTCCGTCAGGCCAGAAACCTGGATGTACACGGTGATGACTCTCCTTTCCCAAGAAGGGAAGCTAGTGCCAGGGCCATTTACAGTTGTGGGTGCTGCATTCATGGGCATGGTCAGAAGGACTTGGGGGGGCAGTGCTGTGGCACAGTGGGTTAAAGCTCTGGCCTGAGTGCCAGCATCCCACGTGGGCGCTGGTTTGAGACCCAGCTGCTCTGCTGCCAATCCAGCTCTCTGCTATGGCCTGGGAAAGTGGTGGCAGATGGCCCAAGTCCTTGGACCCCTGTGCCTGCATAGGAGACCCAGAAGAAGCTCCTGGCCCCTGGCTTTGGATCAGCACAGCTCCGGCTATTGTGGCCATTTGGGGAGTGAACCAGTGGATGGAAGACCTCTCTTTCTGCAGAGTGGGCCTATGAAGCAGTGGTAAAGATGCTGCTTGGGACACCCACATCCTATATCAGAGTGCTTGTGTTTGAGTCCTGACTCTGCTTCCAATTCCAGCTTCCCACTGATGCACATCTTTGGAGGGAGCAGCTCAAGTTACTTGGGTCCCTGCCACCCACATGGGAGGCCTGAGTTGACTTCTGGACTCCCAGCTTCAGCCTGGCCCAGCCCTAGCTCTTGCAGGAATTTGGGGAATGAATGAGTGGATACAAGATCTCCTTCCCTCCCTCCTCTGTCTCTACCTTTCAAATGAAAATATTTTTAAAAATAAAAACAAAAGAGATAGGGATGTGCATTGTGGTGCACAAGTTAGGAGTGCCTGGGATGGAGTCCTGCCTCAGCTTCCCATCAGCCTTCCTGCTAAAACACACCCTGAAAGGTAGCACATTATGCCCTAAGTACTTGGGTCCTCTGCCACACATATGGGAGACCTGGATGGAGTTTCTGGCTTCTGGCTCTGGTGGAGTGACCCAGCAGAGGGAAGATCTTTCTCTCTCTCCATCTCTCTCTCTCTCTCTCTCTCTCTCTCAACATGTCACTGTGCCTTTCAAATACATAAAAAGGTAACCTTAAATAAAAATGATAAAGACCACACTTCTGGGGACAATTACCCAACAGTTTTTGGGTCTGTGGCGCTGTCCAGGGTTCTGACTCCTCCATGTCTTCTCCTGGCTATGAGCTCCATAGCCTGATCTAGGGTTCCTGTGTCAGGAATGACTTTTTTTGGTTAAGGTTTTAATTATATATTTGAGAGGCAGAGTTACAGACAGAGAGTGGGAGAGACAAAGAGATCTAACATATGCTAGTTCACTCCCCAAATGGCCACGACTAGAGCTGGGCCAATCTCAAGCCAGGAGCCAGGAGCTTCCTCCAGGTGTCCGATGCCAGTGCAGTGGCCCAAGCACTTAGGCCATCTTTCACTGCCCTCCTAGGCACATTAGCAGAGAACTGGATCAGAAATGGAGCAGCCAGGACTCAAACTGGTACCCAATGGGATGCCAGCACTGTGGGCAGAGGCTTAATCTACTATAGTGCCAGCCCCAGGACTGACTTATTTCAACCTGACCTGCAATGGACATCCAGATACCTGGCAAGATGGCCAAAATTACTGGGCCTCTTTACAGTGTAAAGGCAGAGAATTGCCACCTCCAAGTTAGAGTTCACTTGTGTATCTCCTGCCAGTAAAGGCCACTCTCTCCATTGTACCATACTCAACTCTGAGCCCCATTTCTCTAAGTCCTGTGTTTCATGGCTGACTTCTCTGGTTGCTGCCACATCTTCAATGTCTGCCCTCACCTTCAAGTCTGTTTCTCAGGGTGAACCTTCCAGAGTCTGCCTCCAGGCTATATGCCCTTCCTTCCAAACCACTGAGGAAAGTAAAGCTGGTATGTTTGAGAAGAATGTTGAAAAACCCATGCTGTAGCATTGCAGGATTCAAGGTTGAAGCGTTGCTGTTTTCCCCCTTTCTTGTTTTCTTCCTCTTATCTGACATGTCCTCTCCTTGGACAAAGTGAGCCATCCAGGCCTTTTACTGCTGTAGCCCCAAAAATCCCCACAATTCCAACACTGACACCAGTTAAAAAATCAAGTCCAGTTGGTCCTCATTTTTCACAGTCGGTATATTCTATAGAGTTGCCATGATTTCACTAACGCATAAATACGGAACCAATGCTCCCAGGGGAATAAAGGACTGGGTCCCTCATGGCTTCCTCTTGTTACAAAGTTTTCATCACCTGATCAACACATAACCTGTTTGATTGTGTTTTTGCTTAGATACATCTTATTAATATATATTTTGGTTCATTAACATTGAACTTAGTACCAACAGCATTGTAACTTGTGCCTGAGTGAAGCCTATTTAACATGGGATTTTTCTGTAAGGCACGTTTGCAGCCTTTCTGCATTTAGGAATGTCAAACAGCACTTCAGCTTGGGGGCCAAATACTCTGTTTGTGGACAGTTTTTAAGCAATGAACTTAACCCAACAAAAGCATACAAAAAAGTGAAGAGCATGGCACTAAATAGATCAAGATAGGACGCTTGTTTATGGTATAAGAGCGGAAACAAGAGGGCAGTGTTGCCTTGTTCCATCTCAGCTGAAACGTGTGCATCGGGCAACTGAGACTTCTCGCCACTCTGCCTCTGTTCACAAATAACCACTTGAGTGTGAATTTGGAGGTCGCAAATAAATTCTGGCAAATAGGCCCATCTGGGAAGACGCAACATGAACAGTGAAGACTGAGTGCATCTACTGAGCCCTTACTCTCAGGCGTTGTGTTCAGCGCTGGTGAAAGAATGGTGAACAGCCCACAAGGTTCCTGTCATCTGGAAATGAACTTCTAACCAAAAAACCACCTTTATTGAGTAAGCAAATGATCCAAATAGTGATGAGTCTTTAAGGTGGAAGTCCACAGGGCACGAATTGGAGGACTCAGGCAAGACCTCTCTGAGGATGTGATTTTTCAGCTGAGACCTGAGGGAGGATCAGGAGTAGATATTAGGTGAAGTATGGTGTTTTCTAAAAATGGAGAAGCACATTTGAAGCAGAGTGAATAGCAAATATCAAAGCCCTGAAATAGAAGACTTTTTCATATGTGCCAGAAACAAAAGGAAAATTCAGAATGGCTACAAAATAGGGAAATGGAGGTAGGAGATAGAAAATATCCAGGAAGCAAGCAAGGTGTGATAGTAGAATCTGTCTCAAAGATCAGATCTTTGTCCTAGCTTTGTGCTGAGAAACCATCAGAGATCTCAGTCACCAGAGCCACTTGGGGAGCACTATTGCAATATCTGGACGGCATAGCTTAAGTGAGGGAAAATGAACTTCAAATGATGGTCAAGAGATTTGTGAAGAAGGATGATGATTTTGTAATATGGTAACAGTAGAAATGGAGAAAAGAGTAGAGAGAGCTGAGAAATAGTGAAGGCAGAGTACTTGTTAATATTTGGCTGAGAAGACTTGAGCAAGAACAGTGAGGACTCTGGAGAGCTGTCTTCATCCAGAGAAGTTCAATGTGAAGACCTAAGAGACATCCAAGGGGTGATGTCCAGTAAAGGAGCGGGGGTGGTCAGGACCTCAGGAGGAAAACTAGTTGTTAGTGCAGAGACAATATTAAAGCCATGAGTGACAGAGTCTGTGGTGAAGGTGTAGCTTGAGAAAAACAGAGGTTGCTTAGAACTACATTTACAATACCCAGAAAATTCTAACATTTCAAGTTAGATCCTGGAAAAGAAGGAAGAGGAGGGAAAATGACTTCCATGTCTTGTACTTTCAGGCTGAAATGTATTTGGGGGGAAGATCTTATCTGGGCTACTCTGTAAAGCTGAGGATTGTTCACTAGCCAGGGAATCCCAAGATAGAGTGCATTGGCTCCCATTGCATGCTTTTCTTGACATAAACTTAATAGGGGAAATGAGAAAACCACATTTGTTTTCAAATAGCAAATCTATTCAAAACACTGAATATGTTTATTTATCCTTAGCAAATCCCCAGAATCCCTTGATGAGAAATTGTGTTACATAACCAAATATGTAAGTCACTGTAAGGGAGAAAGGAGGAAGGGGGAGATGAACATATGAACATTGTTCTGTCATTTATGGATTTATATTTATCAGATGAAAGTACTCTTCCTTGCCTCCTAAGTACTCCTCACACCAAATACAAAATATTGTCAAGGGACCTTCCTCACATAGCCTCATCTTCTCTGTTTTCTGGTCCTTTGTGTAATGTAGAATTGCCTCTTTATTCCTAACTATTTCAACTCATCCAGAGAGGATCACAGCACATACAAATTTGCAATATGAAAACTCTCTAGGATCATCAGTTTCCATTAAGAAGATTTTCTCTGTTTTTCAGTTTCTTTTTCCTAACTCCCTGAACTTTGAGGTCAGCCTTGTTCCAGTTTAGCCTTTCATGAAATAACTTCCATCATTTGGTCGAGCTAACATTGATTCATAAGAGGATATGCAAGAGATAACTCTGTGCCTGAAACTCCTTTCTCCTGGTAAATTCTTATGCTTGCTCAAAATCTAAATTACTATCACCTTCTTCATAAGGCTCCCAGTTATCCCAAATGCAGTTAAATTCACCCTACTCTGTGCTCCTAAATTTCTCTGTTCTCATTTCTATTTTTAGCAATACAATACTTGACTGTACTCGTATTGCCGATTTCAATTGTCAGACTTTGAGGACCTCAAGAATAGAGACTTTGATTTAATTTGTATTCCAAGTGCCTTGCTGGTTTTTTTAAATATTTGCTTATTTATTTGAAAGGAAGAGTGACAGGGGACAGGTGTCCATCTACTGATTCACTCCCCAAATGGCTGCAACAGCCAGGGGTGGACCAGATCAAAGCCAGGAGCCTGGAACTCCATCCAGGGGTAGCAAGGATCCAAATATTTGGGCTGTCTTCTATACTGCCTTCCCAGGTACATTAACACGGAGCTGGATTGGAAGCAAAGCAGTCAGGATTCAAGCCAGGGCTCTGATATGGGCTGCCAGTGTTGCAAGCAGTGGTTTAACCTAACTATACCACAATGCCAGCCTCTTGCCCTTAGTTTTCAATAATTATGTCAATTAATGAATAAATTGACATCAAATATCAGCTTGTGGCAGCTTCTGAATCCTAAATGGAGACTCCAGAATTACATCCTTTTCTAGACTTCCACAGGGATCTGTTTCTCTTGTCTAGGTGTTTGAGAGGTCTCCAGAAGTAATGCACAATATCAAACATTCTTATTAAAGTATTTTTAATTCTCCAATCATAAGTGTCATTGATTGAATAGCATCCCCTGCCCCCTAAGTTTTTGTTAAGACAGAATCTCCAGAAGTGATCTTATTTAGGAATAGGGTCCTTGCAGATGTAGTTAAGGATCTTGGATGAAATCCTTCTGGATTTAGGGTGAGCCTTAAATTCAGTGATTACTTGTGTTCTTGTAAGAAGATGAGAGGACATGGAGAGATACAGAAGGAAGATCATGTGAAGATTGATGCAGAGACTAGAGCTAGAGCTAGAAGTTACAAGTTAAGGAACACTAAGGATTTCTGGGAGTCACCAGAATCAGGAAGAGGCAAGGAAAGATTCTTCTCCGGAGCATTCAGAGTGGGAATGGCCCAACTGGCACTTTGACGTCAGACTTCAGTCTCCAGAACTGTGAAAGAATAAATTATGTTGTTTTAGTCCACCAAGTTTGTGGTAATATTTAATTCAGGAAAATAATACAGTACTAAAGACTCTCCTGGTTAATAGAGAAGTACATACATCCTCAGGATCTCAATTCAGTTGGGTTTCTGTAGCAAAGAATCTTCCTCAGGACTTGCTGTTGAATAAAAAAAAAATTCAAGGCCACTGACCAAGATAAAACACCAAATCAGAGGGTTCCTGTCAGAATCCTTGTGTCAGTGGGGTTAACTGCGACAGTTTAAAGCACAGCAAGGCCACATGGTCCAGAGCCACAACTCAAAGTGATGTCAGGTAAAAATCTCAAAGTGACGTTTGGCAAGAAGGGTCCCTACAGCCCTGAAGTCAGTTTAGAGGTAACTGTGGCACAGGAAACAATTATTCCCCCCAGGCTTGAAAGAGAGGAAATATACAGACCTGAGAGGCATTGTGGACTAGTTTCTGAATACACTCTGAACTTGCCTTTTAATTCTAGCCACAAGAACCTCTGCCCTGTGACCTAACTCACACCTGCATCCTGTCTTCATGACCTCTCCTTGTCTACGGCTAACAAACTCCTATCCTCATGTCCTCACTGAACGTCTTTTCTTTGCCCTGCCTTCCTTGAAATCTCTCCAAGAACAGTCAACATTTTGGCAACTGTATGCTTATTCCATCTCCTTTAATTTACTGTCAGCTCCACAAGTGTCATTGTCTTGCTCATTGATCATTCCTTAGTACCTGTCACACTTCATGAAATACAATAGGAAATTAATATATTTTAATAAGGATTGATTGGAGCTGGCGCCATGGCTCACTTGGTTAATCCTCTGCCTGCAGTGCCGGCATCCCATATGGGCGCTGAATTCTAGTCCCGGTTTCTCCTCTTCCAGTCCAGTTCTCTTCTGTGGCCCGGGAGGGCAGTGGAGGATGGCCCAAGTGCTTGGGCCCCTGCACCCACATGGGAGACCAGGAAGAAGCACCTAGTTCCTGGCTTCAGATAGGTGCAGCGCTGGCTGTAGAGGCCATTTGGGTAGTGAACCAATGGAAGGAAGACCTTTCTCTCTGTCTCTCTCTCTCTCACTGTCTGTAACTCTACCTGTCAAATAAAAAAAATATATATATAGACTAAAAGAAAATAGTAAAGAATTTTTTTAAAAAATGGTTAATTAATACCTTTCTTTCAGTTTCTCAGACCCTTCCAGTGTTTTCATGCCTCAGTCATGGAGCAGTCAGTTTCTCCAGAGTCAATTTTCCTTATGTCTGGGTGCTTTAAAAATTGAGTCCTGACCATGAGACCCAGTTTCTTGACTAAGTCCTCCAGTGGCCACTGCTCCCCCTTCCAAGATGCTGATTGTCCACATTCTAGACTTTCTCATATTTCTTGATGCATTTTTCTACCATGGAAATATCTGTCATCCAATCAGCTGATTCCTCCTATCTCATCACTACCAAAATCCTGGAAGCAGGCGATTCAGCACCAGGGACAGCTCTAAAATCCGAACCCTGTAGCTACTTGCAGATACTGCTTGTCTTATTGGTTAGATGCCAGGCTCTCCAAAGACCTGGCTACTCCCTCACTCCCACCTTGAACAGCAGATGACAGCCTATTTGCCTTCACCCCTTACTGACTTCTTTACTTAAAGAATTCTTGAGTTATTCATGTGATCCTCTTTCCCTTGTAAGCAGACAATGGATCTGAATGCAGATTCAACAAGAAAAATAAGACCTTTGTATCCTGTGTGGTTGGGTCAGGAGTCTCGGGTCAGGAGCAGAAGCAAGAAGTACAGGTTCTGTGCCCAACCTCCTCTTTATAGTAGCTTTTTCTTCCAAAGTCTTTCCACATTTCTTCATACTTAGTCTTTAAAACTTTGCAACTTCATTATGCTTCCCTTTCATAGAAATGTCTGAGGGCAGATATATTTTGTTTGAGAGTCTTCCACAAAAGAAAAGGTGAGGATTCCTGAACAAATGTCATGGAAGTCAGGTTGTGAATGTTTAGTTAACTTAAAGCATAGTAATCTCCTCTTTCCCTGAGTCTACCTTTCCATCTTTTTGCTTATCTAATAGTTTTTTATGAAAATTTTTAAATATACACAGAAACTAAAGAAGGAGTAAAAGGAACTTCCATGTGCCCATTGCCCAAGTTCAGTAATTATCATGATTTGTCTCGTTAGCTTTACTCTTTTCTCTTTTTCTTTATTAACTTATTTTTGGTTGAAAGAAGATATCAAATTAAATATCAAACTTCCTTTCATTTCGCCCTGAGTGAATTTAGTGTTTCTCTTTTTAAAGTGATCATTTTCTTACAAAATCACACCACCATTATCACACTAAACAACAACTTATTTGTATCCATAGATTTCTACTCCACAGCAGATTTCTCCAGTCCTGAGCGATGATATGTAAATTTGCTCAGTACTTTATATGGAGGAAATTGGTGAGGAATGCACTGTATTGAGGAAATACTATGTCTTGATGTACTAGAAAGTGCACAGAAGCCACACTCTGAATGATGCCAATATGGAATAGTGGGTGCAGTCACTGTCAGCCAGTTGCTGCACTGTAAAACTCCTTCCTACCTCTTCATCCAGTGACTCCATCCAGTGATGATCCATTAGGGGTATGAATAGTGATTTTCTAGTCCTGCCATTTTTTATCCACTTACTAGCTGGAAGTTTTCTGTACAAAAAATTGTCCCTCAGGCTCTTTGATTATCATGAAATTGAAGAGTTAAAATTGTATATGTGCGGGTGTAAAAAGTTAAGCTTAAGCTTACAGGTTTAAACCTTCCTGGTACAGCTGTAAAAATAAGACAGAGTGAAGTAGCACCTTGACAGTAGGGACTCCATTTTGGAGCACTTGAGACTCCATTCTGAGAAAGCACCCCCCACCGTGAGACTCTGGTCTGAAACTATGATCTCAAATAGTCGGACAATAGCAGTGCACTACATTACCCTTGGCAACACACAAAAACCCCCTAGCATGATTGCTCAAGCTTAAAAGTAGAAAGGTTACACCTGGGTTACCTGGGCTAATAATGAAGATGTGATTTGTCTGTGTCTTACATTAATGTCAAGTCCTAATTGCTGATTGTAATATTGTAACTAGTATTGTCAAGATTATGATAAATATTAATTTCACTTAGGTTTTAGGTTATGTTGACCCCAGTAACCATATACTCTCTTTTGATTTTATGTACTCTCTTTTGATTTTAGCAACTGTGTATAGCAACCGTGCATAGCAACCATGTATTCCCCCCTTCCCGGTTTTGCGGTTTTTGCCTTTATAAACCCTAACCTTTGGTTATTCGGGGCTGCTCTGTTCATGTATGGTCAGACAGCCCCAGCATGCTGGATAATCAATAAAGCTTCCCCTTGCTGTTTGCATAAGAGATGTCTCTTGGTGACGTTTTTCGGGCAGTCGACTCTAACAAAATATAGTTTGTAGAGGTAAATCAAGATAAATGATTAATTCTTCCCCTTAATTCCAATTACCCTGATGGCTCTTACAACACTGAACAAATTATAACCACAGTGTTTATTTCCTAATTCATCTTGCTATTCTTGCTTCCTTTGGTTAACTTGAAATTCTGGTGAGATGAAGAATATTTTTTACCACAATACAAATTTATGTATTTTCTTTTGAATAACATAAATTCATAGAAACATGAAGGACCTCAGAAGTCATCTATTTTAACCCCCACATTGTACAAATGAGGAAACTGAGGTACAGAGCTATGAGAACACGTTCAGTTAGGCAGGTATACAAGACTGGAATGCAAATCTGCCAAATCTCAGCATGCCACTCTGGGCAGCCTCTTAGGTGATGGAGACAAGGAGAGTTTGTGACACATAACAGCTACATTCTCGTGCTCCTCCCTGGTGAGATGATCACTTCAGACCATCCATGGATTTTTCCCCCCCCACAGGCAGAGACAGAGATAAGCAGACAAAAAAGAGATCTCATATTACTGATTCACTCCTCAAATGCCTCCAGCAGCCAGGGCTGGGCAAGCTGAAATCTGGAATTCCATTCAGTTCTCTCCCATGTGAGGGGCAGGGACCCAACTGCTTGACCCATCACCTGCTGCCTCCCAGGGTGTGCATGAGCAGGAAGCTGGAAGGGGAAGCAGAGCCAGGACTCAAACCCAAGCACTCCCATGTCAAATGAAAGTGTCCCAAGCTACATCTTATGTGCTAGGCTAAACACCCACCTCATTCCTGGAGCTTGCTGAAGAAATATGAGTTGCCCAGATGATCCCTTAGCTCAAGATTATTTTGAAGGGAGAAGTTTCTTGGTAAAGGGAGTTTTTTACTCAAGAAGAATTTTCAAGGTTTTCACTGAAACAAAGAACTAACAATTCACATTAGAAAGTAAAAATAAGTTATCAGCTCTATATGTAATGAACGCCAAGTCCATATCCCTGTGTCCCTGTGATGCCCTTAGAGTCCATAAAACATGATTCTGGACCCCTAAAGTCTAACTGAAGGTCAGGCATGTGCAGAAAAGTAGCCATGAAAGGGTTTGGGTATGGTCATGACCTCAATAGCAAAGAGTTCCTAATACATGTGTGCTCATGAATGAGATAATGAATGGACAAGGGCTACTGCAGGCCTGGGGATTTCAGAGGGCCTCATGGAGGGAGTGACACCTGAGAAACCCAGGGGCTAGGCAGCATTTAGGGCAGGGGAATAGCTTGTTGCCATCATGAGGAGGGAGGAGATACTGACAGGATGCATAATGAATCTATCCTGGAGACCAGGATTGTATGAAGACTCCTCCAGTTGCAATAGATAAGGTGACTAGAGCCAGGCTGAAGCAGGACCTAAATATGTAAACATGGAATTTCACCCGAGCCCTTTACCCCATCATACATGGAAAGTCACAGGAAAGTCCTAGGCAGCATGTGGTTCACTGAAATCCAGGGGCATCCAGCTGCCATTCTTGCTCCTATCCAGAGCCTGCCATCTCTTACCTGAAAGATTGGGCCTCCCGACTGGTTCAGAGTTCTAAAGCCTTTTGCTCAAGGTAAACTGCGGAGTATTTGGGATAAAGTAATCAGTTCTACCAGGACAGGCCATTGATCCCTGGTAAGATTTTATTTTTTTAGTTTTTACAAGATTTATTTATTTGAGAGGCAGATTTACAACAGAGAGAGGGAGAAACAGAGAGAGGTCTTCCATCCACTGATTCACTCCCTGAATGGTTGCAACAGCCAGGGCTGGACAAATTGGAGCCAGCTTCATCTGGGTCTCCCATGTGAGTACAGGGGCCCAAGCACTTGGGCAATCTTCCACTGCTTTCCCAGGCCATCAGCAGGGAGTTGGATCAGAAGTGGAGCAGCCAGGACTTAAACCAGTGCCCATATGGAATGCTGGCACCACAGGTGGGGACTTAATCTACTATGCCACAAAGCTGGCCCCAAGATTTTATTTTTAAAAATATATTTTATTGATTTGAAAGGTAGACCTACAGAGAGAAGGAGATAGAAAGAGATCTTTCATCCACTGATTTACTCCCCAAATGGCCACGGCGGCCGAAGTCAGGAGCCAGGAACTCCATCCTGGTCTCCCATGTGGGTGGCAGGGGTTAATTACTCGGGCCATTTTCTGCTGCTTTCCCAGGTGCATTAGTAGGGAGGTGGATCAGAAATGGAGCAGCTGGGATAACAGTGCTCTGATGCCAGGTGCTAGTGTTACAGGCAGTGACTTCACCTGCTGTGCCACAAAATCAGTGCCCCAGTAAGATTTAAATTCTTTCCCTCTCCCAAAGCACCACCACCAGTGCGATTCTTCCTTGTTCTTTTTTTTTTTTTTTTTTTTTTTTTTTTTTTTTGACAGGCAGAGTGGACAGTGAGAGAGAGAGACAGAGAGAAAGGTCTTCCTTTGCCGTTGGTTCACCCTCCAATGGCTGCCGCGGCCGGCGCGCTGCGGCCGGCGCACCGCGCTGATCCGATGGCAGGAGCCAGGAGCCAGGTGCTTTTCCTGGTCTCCCATGGGGTGCAGGGCCCAAGCACCTGGGCCATCCTCCACTGCACTCCCTGGCCACAGCAGAGGGCTGGCTTGGAAGAGGGACAACCGGGACAGAATCCGGCGCCCCGACCGGGACTAGAACCCGGTGTGCCGGCGCCGCTAGGCGGAGGATTAGCCTAGTGAGCCGCGGCGCCGGCTCTCTTCCTTGTTCTTGTGTGTTCAGTGGCAGTAGGCACTCATGCAATCAGTAAGCATTTAATGAGTAGTATGCTAAGCGCTGTTGTAGGCACTGGAATATAGTGTGGGATCGATTAGCAAGACTCCCACGCTCGTGTGCTCACAACCTAGTGGGAGAAGACAGACACACAGCAGTGGAGGAAATAAGAAGAAAATGATTTTAGATTGTGAAGTGGGTTTATGGTGATTGATGGCAGGGAAGGAAGAGGAAGCTTTTACAAAAAGGGCAGTTAACAAAGTCCTCCCCAGAGACAGGACACTTGATCTGACACTTCAGTGATGAAACAGTGTTGGCATTCAGAGTCTGGGGAATATCCTCCCAGACAGAACAGTGAATGCCAAGTTTCCAAGATGAGACAGGGTTTCACGTATCAAGGTATAAAAAGGCCAGTGTAGGTGGAATAGAGTAAGTGAACTTGTGAGTGGCATGAAATAAAATCAGAGGAGTGGAAAAGAATTAGATCATGTCAATCTATATAGTTCTTGGTGAGCAGTTTGTATTCTGTTCTGAGGGTGATGAGAAGCCATTCGGAGAGTTTAAATGGATAAGTGACAAAATCTGATTTATGACCTTTAGCAATCACTCTCATACACATGGAAGAATATTTATCATAGCATTGTGTATAGAAATAAAAGTCTGAAGAACAACTAATTATCCATCAGCAAGGACAAAGTAGATAATTTGTGGTGTACCCATGCAACGGAATACCAGCCTACAATGACAAATAATGGGACAGATGTTCATATCATGAGATGAGTTGTGGGGAAAAGGCAATGTGTCAAGCAGTGTGGCATGTTTGCTATCTTTGTGTTAAAAAATAATAAACTAGAACCCCAAAAGAGGAGATTTTGTGAAGAAATGGATTCTCTAATAGTCAGCTTCAGATAGGGCCTTACTGGTCCACCAGGGCTAGGTTGGGTGTCCGCCATCTGGCTAGTGCTGCTGTCACTGGGCGGGGTGGGTGGGGGGTGTCTGTCTACTTTGCTGTTGTCATCGCCAGCAGTACCAGAGCTGCCTGACTGCAGTTGCATGTTCGGTAGGTTCTTTGGGGGAAGGGAAGCCTGTGGTGAGAACCTTGTCACTCACACCGCACATTTCCACAGCAAGGCAAGTGGGTCAGCAGTGAGCTCAAAGCCGAAGATGAAACTTCCTTCACGTGAGCAGAGATGGGGGTTGCCCGCCATTGACCATGGCAGAAGTCTGTCCCACCAGCTCGTACTTGCAAATCGCACTGGGGATGGGATGAACAACTGTCACCCTTTCAGAGAACAGGGACAGGGGACACAGTGGAAAGGGAGGCAGCCTCCCGCTGAGCACAAGGAAGCCTGGGCAAGGCGGACTCCTTCTCTGGCTG
The DNA here is from genome assembly GCF_964237555.1 of Oryctolagus cuniculus. Classification (NCBI taxonomy): domain Eukaryota; kingdom Metazoa; phylum Chordata; class Mammalia; order Lagomorpha; family Leporidae; genus Oryctolagus; species Oryctolagus cuniculus. The sequence goes on from NC_091441.1 coordinate 31,026,348, forward strand.
ATTTCCTCCATGCAGTGGGAGCAGCAATTAGGGAAGATAGAGCTCAAGGCCAGAGTCCCCGTCTCCCCTTGGTACACTGCTTTCCTCTGTCACCACCCTGCCTGGCACCCAGGAAGTACGATCCAGGAGTAGAATCTGCCTGGGGCGTAGAGCAGGTGAAGAGAGCTTTCCAGCAGCAGCCGTGAGCTCTGCCAGCCGCCTCCCCAGGTAGCGCATGGCCCCACGCTCACACACTCACTATCCCCTTGGATCTCCTTTTGCCACAATGTTGTAGAGAGAGAAAGACTCCCTGTGGGACTCGTCTCAATGGATCAACAAGGCATCTTCTTTTTCTCTGCCTTCCTGTCTACCTGCCTCTTCCCCCCCTGGAAGCTCCGGTCTGGAAGCCTTTGAGGACAGCTTCAATCAGTCCTATCTGCATTCTTTCCAGACCCAGTGAGGCTTGTTGAGTAGTTGAATCAGTTTCATGGTAGTAGCGAGAACCACCTCGGGAAGCAGCCAATCTGCAGACTTACAGATGGAGCTGTCCCTAGAGTGGAAAAGTGGAAAAAAAAAATTTATGGAGGCAAAATACAAGCTTGTTGATAAAATAACTCACCACTGCACAACAGAAGTGTTTAAAATTTTGTACTTTAATTGCTTCAGCTCTCACTGGTTTCCACTTCTCTAAAGATGTATGTCTGCAAAAAATAACAATTGCTTCCTAAAGCTGGCATGGCACTGTAACAGGACTGCCAAGATGTGCACCCTGCCCCAAGCCTTAACATCCACCTGCCACGGTGTAGGTGGCTGAGCTGCCCTCTCTGTGTCTCTCTGTGCTGTGAGCCCTTTGAGACCAGAGGCAGGATCTACACTTGTTGCTTTGGGCAGTGCCTAATCCTAGAGAAAGACCTGTTGGTGGGGCCAAGAGGACAAGGTAGGAACAGAGCATGTACACGCCTTCCTTGTGGGGCTGTCTTGTGCACACGTCATAAGCAGCAAGTGTCATTCCCATGACCTTCCAGACCACGGGGACTTCCCCTTGCAGGGTGCCCTTTGATTGAAGAGTCCTCAAGGGCTTTGAAGAGTGCAGAGTTGCCCAGCTAGGGCATGGTGTCAACAACGTGCGGCTGTCACAGCAAATGCACACTGATTCCTGCTTGACAGCATTGCTGTGATGGACACACTTGTGAGGGCAGCCCAGGCAGCTACAACAGAAGCAGCTATGTGTGCAGTATGAGGCCAAGACTTGTCGGCTTTAGCACACCCTTCAGAAAGAGCGGTTTCCAATTCCTTCTATGATTGGTGAGCGACACAGCCAAGGTCCCCCAAATCATTCAGCAATGCATTGGGCAACCACTGTCTTCCAATCACAATAGCAGACACTAGGGAAATGAAACCAAATGAGACCCAGTCCCTGCCCTCAGGTGCTCATGGTGCAGGGCATAGGTCACATGTAAACAGTGACGACAGAGTGGGCAGGGCATGACCAGGCAGGTGCACAGTGCTACTGGAGCATGGAGGAGGACATGTAATACAGGACTAGCAGGCACTCAGGAAGGGCTTCCTGGAGGCTAATGGGCAGGAGCTAGGTGACTGTGGGTGTCAGGAAGACGTAGGAGTCATCCTTCAGCTTTGCGAACTCCCAACAGTGATCTGCGTCAGAGACCTCCATGTGCATATGATGAGAGCTGTGCACCTTCTCCCCAGTAAAAAGTCCAAATGTAATTGAAGCACAGTTTCTCAGAATTCAGGAGGACTGCTGAAATCCTGTGCACAAGTTCATGTTCAAGAACCCTGAATTAAGGGTTTTGCAAAGGGAGTTGTATCCTCTGGGCTGGAGGAACCCTCAGAGACCACCCAGCCCAGCCCTTCTTTTCAGCAACAAGAAGAGATCCAGAGAGGGCGGGGAAGTTGTCCAGGGCCACACAGCCCAGTGGGCTGTGGGAGGAGGAGGGTGCAGAGGTCTGAAAGGGGAGGGAGGACAAGTTCAACCCCAGTCCTCACAGTGTCTCTCTCATAGGGCTGTTTCCTGGCTGGCACTTGAGCTATGTCGACGTGAAAGACAACTCTCGAGACGAGACCTTCCGCTTCCAGTGTGACTGCTGGCTCTCCAAGAGTGAGGGCGACAGGCAGACCGTCCGTGACTTTGCCTGTGCCAACAATGAGATCCGTGAAGAGCTGGAGGAGACCAGTACGGAGCACACTGGTGGGCCCGGCCTAGCAGGGGGTGAAGCCTGGGCTGGGACTTCAGAGTCTGGGGGAGGCGGGGCTGGTGCTCAAAGAAGAAACCTGGGTGTAGCTGGAGGGAGACAGAGGCCCACGGAAGGAAGTAGTTGGGGTGCAGTGCCTATACAAGTACCCGAAGATTGCTTGGTGAACATGGAACTAAGATACCGGGGGCCCACATACAGCCCTGAGTCACAGTGATGAATTAGACAGCAGAGAAACCCACTGGGAACAAGCTGGCCCTGGTTTGAAGGCTGGGCTGGGCTGCGCAGTTTGGTGCGAAGTCCTCTCTGGTTTATTTTCTTATTTTTGTTTTTTTAAGATTGATTTATTTCTTTGAAAGAGCTACAGAGAGAGAAGAGAGAGAGAGAAAGAAAGAAATCTTAGAAAGAGGAGAGAGAGAGAGATTTTTCCATCCAATACTTCACTCCCCAAATGGCCACAATGGCCAGAGCTGGGCCATGCTGAAGCCAGGAGCCAGGAGCTTCTTCCAGGTCTCCCACATGAGTGCAGGGCCACAAGCACTTGGGTCATCTTCCACTGCTTCCCCAGGTGCATTGTCAGAGAGCTGGATCAGAAGAGGAACAGCCAGGACTTGAACTGTTGCCAGTATGGAGTGCTGGCAGCAAAGATGGCAGCTTGACCTGGTGCACCATGGTGCTGGCCCCTCTGGTTTATTTTTATCTCATGAGGCTTCATCCAGCTGATGCCTGTGACGGTGGTTGCTGAATCAACCTTCCTAGACAGAGTGTGCAGGAGAATCTGCTGTCTCCATCAGCCGCCTTCCCTGTGGGCCTTCCGCAGGGGCTTGATCTCTAAGGAGGTTGCCCGTGAAGGGCACTGTGCCTTTAACACAGGTGCTAGTGCCTGGGCCCCACCAATGGGAAGAAAGCTTTCCAGAGGCTGAGTAATGAGGGAATCTTCCAACCTTAGTTATATTTCCTAAAGATTCCTTTATTTTGAAAGGCAGAGTGACAAGGAGAGACAGAAATGGTGGGGAGGGGGGACAGAGACAGGGGTTGCAGGCAGCGGCTTTACCTGCTGCGGTACAACGCCAGCCCCTAGGTTATACTCTGTCATATGGTGTGGTCGGTGCTTGCACCCAGGGCTACAGAGTGAGTTCTGATGCCACCAGGGTCTACCCAGCCCCAGCACTGGGCACCCTCTGAGCCAGTGTCGGATGAATGAATGCCAGTGTGGCCATGCTGAGGGACCTGCGGGGTGGGAGGCTGCTGGGAGAGAGCGTGGCACAGAGTGAGCACGGGGACCAGACAGGAGGGGGACTGCTTGTTGGAGGAGGTCAAGGCCCTCGTGGGTCCTTGCCTGTGGGGCTTTGGCCTTCTGCTTTCTGTAGCTGGGCCCTGCCTTTCCGTCCTCTGTCCTGGGCCTCTGCTCTCTGCTTTGCATTGTGGGGACCTGTCCGTCCCTGAGAGCCAGGCCCCAGTGTCTCTCCGAGTCCTTATCCCCACCTCTTGCCGCATTCCCAGCGGCTCCCATGGTCTCCAGCTAAAGAAGTTGCTCTCGGAAATAAAACCGGGATGCGCCCTCCAGCCCCAGGGCCGAGGCACTTGTACTCAGAGCGCCTCCATGGCAGCACCTGCTGTCATCCCCAGGCCTTGGCCCAAGAGCAAGCAAGGGCCCTGAGGCAGCAGCGGGCGGGGCCCCCGCTGGGGCAGCTGCTCCCCCTCTGCTGACCGCCTCCCCGTTCCTCCATTGCAGCCTACGAGATCGTCATAGAAACGGGCAACGGAGGCGAAACCAGGGAGAACGTGTGGCTCATCCTGGAGGGCAGGAAGAACCGGTCCAAAGAGTTCCTCGTGGAAAATTCTTCCAGGCAGCGGGCCTTCAGGAAGTAGGAAGAGGGGTGCATACAGGGAGTGGAGATTGGGGTGAAGTAGGTTAGAGAGGGACCCCAAGACTCTCCTCTCTTGGTTAGAGGCATAGGTATGCAAATGAGTCTAAGCAGCAGGTCCTTACTGAGCACCTACTGTGTACCAGCACTGTATAAGCACCTGTAGATGTATGAAAGGGCAAGGGGGGAACCGTGGTGGGGCAGCACTGCACCCTGCAAACACCACCCTGTGTCTGTGTAGACAGGAGCTCATGCGCCCTTCCGACAGGGCCACCTTGAGCAACTCAGATGCCCACTTTGTCCCCCACTGCCCCCCGAATCACTGGGGCGGTCTCCCCCGGCCTTTGGCTCCCCATGCCTTGTCTCCATCCCCCTGGGCTGCCGTAACAGACGCCAGCATTCTCACTGCACTGAGGGCCGGAAGTCCCAGGTCAGTGCGCCAGCAGGTGCGGTGTCTGCTGAGGGCCCGCCAGCCTCCTGGCTCGCAGACACCCATCTCTTTGCTGTATCCTCATTCGGAAGGGGCGAGGGAGCTCTCTGGGCCCCTTTGCTCAGGGCACCAATCCCACCTGCCAAGACCCTGCCTGCAGATAGAAGGGATGCTGCATGTTGACGTCTTGAGAGATTAGGCACCACGTCTGGGGTCAACATTTGAATCAGAGAGGGACACAAAAGCTTGGTTTGTAGGAACCGTTTTTTCAGACTCCCTCTCTATCAGGGCCGGAGCCTGGGCCCCTTAGCCTGGCATTTGCAGACCCCCCCACCACGGTCTGCCTGCACGCCCCCTCCCTCATTACCATCTCCTTCACTGAACCCACGCTGCACCCGAGCCAGCGTTGCCCCAGCAGTGTCTGCACCCCCACACCCTGCTGTCCCCTCTATGGCTGCAGGGACCCATTTCCTTCCCGGCTCCCTCCTCAGCCCGACACCCAGGGCCTCAGCCTCCTCCCAGCACCATGCTGCTTGATGACGAACCCGTTGTTTGGTGCTATAGCCAAGTGCTGGGAGGACTCAATGGTGTTACCCCAAATCTAGACTGAAGCCCTCAGTAAGCCAGGACTGGTGTCAGCTCATGCTTGCCACCCTCTTCCTACTCCCTAGCCTGGAATGCTGACCTGCTTTGGAGAGCGCAGGCAGCTCATTGGCCCTACCTTTGCTTCCTGCAGGGGGACCACAGACACGTTTGAATTTGACAGCATCTACTTGGGGGACATCGCCTCCCTCTGTGTGGGCCACCTCGCCAGGGAGGACCGGTTCATCCCCAAGCGAGAGCTGGTGTGGCACGTCAAGACCATCACCATCACCGAGATGGAGTATGGCAATGTGTATGTCCTGTGTCTCTCCCCCAGCAGGGGCCGGGAGCTGCGGCTGGACCATGGCGAGGGGGCAGGGTGCAAGGAGGTGATCTTTCCAAAGCCGAGGTCGCCTCATTCAGGAGGCTTGCAAGGCAGCAAGGAGGGAGCCAGCTTTCTGTTCTGCATCTACCTCCAGAGGCAGGGGGCTGGAGCAGATGACCTTGAGTTCATCCAGCCTTTGAACCCAGGAAAGATACGGAAAAGTTGAATGGGGCCAGGCAGCAGAGCCTCTCCTCGCCCTCCCCCAATTCCATCTGTGATGACGAAGGAGTGCAGCTTGTCACCTGCCACTGTGTGATTGTGGTGAGAGCCCCCTGTCCTGTGGGCAGAGTGGGGACCAGAGACGAGAGAGCCATCCGCCCCTGAACACCCCAGATAAGAGACCTTGCACTTCTCCCAGCATAGCCTTCTGCAGACCAGGGCGTTTCTGGAAGATTAAGGATTTTAGTTACCTGGGCGACACAGTCACAGCCATCAGTTTGTCTAATTAAAGTCACTTGGAAACCACCGCCAGAAGCCAGGAAGAGTCCTGAGGCTCTGGAAGACAGGAAGGACGGAGGAGGAAGCAGGGAAGGGCAGGGAGGAAGCCAAGAGCAGCGCTTGTGCAGTGAGTGAGTGAAGGCTGAAGGTTCCGCCTTAGGAAGGCCAGCTTGTCACTGCTGGGAGGGGCATCCCACCCGGGCCTTGCCGGGCTCCTCCATGCCCCAGGGCCTTTGCTCCCTGCACAGAAGCAGGTGCAGGCCTGCTGCACCCCGCAGGGCCTCTGGGCTAGAAGCTGGGGCCCTCGGGAGCAGTACCTGTCCACGCTCTGCCTTGACCTGCACACTTGCTGGATTTGGTGTCCCTGTTCCAGGCTTTCCCTTTGGGAATTGGGCAGAGCAGGGTCTTGGCTCAGGCTGTCTTAGCAAAATGCCAGGGAAGGGTGGGGTGGGGTAACCAGGAGACATCCGTGTCTCACAGTTCTGGAGGCTGGAAGTCTGGGTTCTGATGAGATCTCTTGTCCCGGCTGCAGACGGCCACTTTCTCATCGTGTCCTTACCTGGCAGAGAGAGAGGGAGGGAGAGAGAGAGGGAGAGAGAGAGAGGCACCTCTGGTGCCTTTTCCTACTTCTGTAAGGGCACTAATCCCATCAAGAGGGCCTCACCCTCCTGACTCCTCTAAACCTAATTACCTCCCAAAGCCTCGTCAGCACAGACCCTCACGTTGGCAGTCCGGGCTTCAACTTAGGAGTTTGGAAGGAGACACAATTCAGTCCGTAGCAACTTCTCTCTTGGGCTTCAGTGTTGTTTGTTGCTCTGTTAGAGACACCCAAGTCCAGCCCAGGCACTGTAAGTCCTGCAGGTGTTACTGGGCTTGGCTGCTAGGACTTGAGAGCCAGAAGATCAGCCTGGAGGAGTTAATGACTCACCCCGCCAGTCAGGGCCAGGGCAAAGCCCCTCCCACTGCCGGATCCCGCCTCCCACCCATGGGATGCGGTTGCTGATACTGCTGCTCCCCTAAGTAAACAAAGTAAAATACAGTGGTAACCACTCCTGTTACCTTTAAACCCGTAATGTCACCTGTGAGAGAGAGCAAGCTGCTGAGCCAGCCACCTGGTCCTTCCAGTCTCAGGAGGAAGGAAAAGGGGCGGTCCGGCCCTGAGCCTCCTACCCCACCGTCCTGGGGCCATGGTGTGGGGTTTTGCACTCAGTGGAAACAAGCATTTGCCCCCAAGAACAGCAGAACAGCATCCTTCTCTGCATGTTCAAGAGTGTGGCCTGTTGTCTGCCCTGGAAGTCCAAGGTCAAGGCAGGTGCAGCGTCTGCTGAGGGCCCGCCAGCCTCCTGGCTCGCAGACACCTGTCTCCTTGCTGTGTCCTCATTCGGAAGGGGCGAGGAAGCTCTCTGGGCCCCTTTGCTCAGGGCACCAATCCCACCTGCCAAGACCCTACCTGCAGATAGAAGGGGTGCTGCATATTGATGTCTGGAGAGCGTGGGCATCACATCAGGGGTTAGGGGTCAACATTTGAATCAGAGGGGGGCACAAAAGCCCAGTTTGTGGGAACCCCCCCTTTTTTTTGACAGGCAGAGTTAGACAGTGAGAGAGAGAGGACGGTCTTCCTTCCATTGGTTCACCTCTCAAATTGATGCTACAGCCGGCGCACTGCGCCAATCCGAAGCTTCCTCCTGGTCTCCCATGCGGGTGCAGGGCCCAAGGACCTGGGCCATCCTCCACTGCCCTCTTGGGCCACAGCAGAGAGCTGGACTGGAAGAGGAACACCTGGGAAAGAATCCAGCGCCCCAACAGGGACTAGAACCTGGGGTACCGGCACTGCAGGCGGAGGATTAGCCTAGTAAGCCATGGCGCCGGCCTGCGGGAACACTTTTTTCAAATGCTCTCTCCATCAGGGTGGAGCTGGCCCCCTTAGCCTGGCACTTGCAGACCCCATCCTCATTACCATCTCCCTCACTGGACCCACGCTGCACCTGAGCCAGCACCAAACTGGGGGAGGAGCTACCTGCAGGTCAGGGGCTCTTCTGGAAGTGGGAAGGGCAGGGAACCCAGCCCCTGGGTGCTGGAGCTGCCACTGGTGAGCCATGTGGCCTCAGGCAATTGCCCATCACCACCTGTGCCTCCTGCCCTCCTTTGGGAAGACATAGGATACAGGCAGGGCAAGGATGCGGGCTGCCAGCCGGCGGGGGGGGGGGGCTGTCAGAAGTCCTCCTGCAGCCCACCCGCCTGCCTGGGGAGGTCTCAGCCTGTGGTCTGTGGCTCTCACCCGGCAGGGGAAGTGTGTTGGATCAGCGGGGCTGTTCCTGTGTGCCCACACTGCCTTCCCAGCTAGCACGAGAACCACGTTTGGATTTCCGTGAGTTACAGAAGAACTTGGTCTCAACCTCCTGGAAACACGGTCAAGGTCCAGTTTCCATTGTGCTGCCTTGCCCAGCGCCGACCCCTCTTTCTCAGTGTGCTTTCTGCATCTTTCTGACCAGATCTTGTCCCAGGGCAGCTCAGGATTTTGACAGAAAGACGCACATGAAGACGCGTCTATTGATTTTCACAATGAAGACACTTTTGTGTCTTTACCCAATGGCCAGTTGATGCATAATCATTATAAAAATTCAACTAAGACACAAAGTACATAAAAGAAGTGAAACTCCCCCCAAGCCCCACCTGTCAGAGATGGTGCCCCATCAGGACTTCGGTGACCCTATGCCCTCTGGTTATTTCTAGTATCTCACACTTTTATGGTTTTTTTTAAGGATTTATATTATTTATTTAAGAGAGTTACACTGAGAGACACTCTCCAAATGGCCACAACAGCCAGGGCTGGGCCAGGCCAAAACCAGGAGCCCAGAACTCCATCCTGGTCTCCCATGTGGGTAGCAGGGGCCCAAGCCCTTAGGCCATCGCCTCTGCTTTCCAAGGTGCGTTAGCAGGGAGCTGGATTGGAAGTGGGGCAGTCAGGATTCGAATCGATGCTCATGTGGCATGTTGGCAGTGCAGGTGGCGGCTTAACCTTCAGCACCATGACGCCCACCCTGATGTTTTTCAATATAGATCATTTCAGGCCCAGCGCCGTGGCTCACTTGTTTAATCCTCTGCCTGCGGCGCTGGCATCCCATATGGGCACTGGGTTCTAGTCCCAGTTGCTCCTCTTCCAGTCCAGCTCTCTGCTGTGGCCCAGGAAGGCAGTGGAAGATGGCCCAAGTGCTTGGGCCCCTGCACCCGCATGGGAGACCAGGAGGAAGCACCTGGCTCCTGGCTTCGGATCAGTGCAGCGCGCCGGCCGTGGCAGCCATTTGGGGGGTGAACGGAAGGAAGACCTTTCTCTCTCTCTCTCTCTCTCTCTCTCTCTCTAACTCTACCTGTCAAATAAGTAAAAAAAAATATTTATATATAGATCATTTCTTTTTGAAAATCTTGATTCGGGGTGTGCAACTTTTAATTTTTGTTTGTATGTATTTGAAAGCCAGAGCGACACAGAGGGATTGTTAATCCGCTGGATCACTCCCCAAATGGCAGCAAAGAGCTGGGCTGGGCTACGCCAAAGGCAGCAGCCTGGAACCCAATCTAGGTCTCCCATGTGGGTGGCAGGGACCCAACTACTTGAACCTTCACCTGCTGCCTACCAGGGAGTGCATGAGCAGGAAGCTGGGCCAGAAAGTGGAGCCAGGATTCAAACCTAACAACTCCTATATGGGATGCGGTGTCCCAAGCTGTGCCTTAACCGTGGTGTCAAATGCCCGGCCCCAGTAGAAATCATTTCTTTTCACTCATTCCTCTCTGCCTTTGCCCTCACTCTCACTGGTCATCCTACCTGCTGGTTTCCAGCCAGAGCAGGCTGATGTATGTCTGCAGCTAGAGCCTTGCCTTCGGTCCCAGGTTCTGGTGATCTTCTAATTATGTCCATTAGCAAACATTTCCTTACATCTACACCAGGGAATATTTTTCAGACATTAAAAATAATGAATTAAATACATACCAGATGACTTGGAGCCATTCCCAGGAAGCATCGCTGAGTGAGAAGAGCGACATGCAAGCAAACATGTCTCGTGTGATGCTGTTTGTAAGGGGAGTGGTGGCTTGTCCTGTGTCTGTGTATGCGCCCGCCTGTGCAGGGCTGGAGGAGAATGGAGGGAGGCTGGCACGCTGCAGCCTGTTACACGGGTCGTCCGAGGTGAGGGTGGAATGCTCAAGTGGAAAGGAGAGAGAGCCAAGCCAAAGGAAGTGAGCTGCAGTGCCCTGGGAAAAACATCTATATGATCACAGGATTTGTGTTTTTATATAGAATTACGTATGTTAGTGGGGGATATGCATCAAGAAATGCATTTTAAGAGAATTTTAAAGCAAAGAATTCAAATACATCCCCCTCTAAGAAATTGTGATCTGCAACAACACGGCGACATGGAAGTGAGAGATTGGAGGAAGAGCCGTCTCTCCAAACAGAACAAAGATTCACTAGGAAGCGTCTAAGTGGCGCGCTCTGCAGGGGCCGGGCAGGCCCTGACTCTGGGTCACTTTGAGCAGTGACTTTTCCTCTCCAGCCTTCGTTCTCCCTTCTTGCAATGAGGGGACCACAATGCTCGGGTTTGTGCTGGGAGTTCAAGAGACGCAAGAATGCAGAGCCCTGGTGTTTGGAGAGAGTGCTTCAAACCAAGTTCTTACTGCTGTCGAAACTCTGGAGTTTGAACTTGTGCCATTAGGCACACACCTCAGCGCTGCATTCCTGAAGTCACCAGCTGGTGCCAGGTCTGCTGAGTTCCAAAGCTGTTCTACAGTATTCGCAATCTGAAGTGGGAGGAGCCATTGCGATCGTTCGGCCTGACCATCAGCATCTAGCTCTGCCCATGGGCGAAGCAAGGTCTAGGTGGGAGATGGGACTCACCCGAGGTTGCACAGGTCGGGGCGGCAGGGCTGGCAGCCCCGTGCCCTCTCTCTCCCTCTGCAGCCTTTTCCCACCGTGCCCTCTGACTTCCTCCTTGCAAATTCTTTGACCTCAGGGTCACTATCCACAGGCTAACATTGGGAGTGGGAGAGGGCGGGTGAGGGGACTTCTTGGCTCAAGGCCATTCTCTTGCCCTGCACCTGCTTCTGCACCTGTGGAGGCTTCTTCAGCAGGTCCGGACATACCCGCTACGTCCACATACACACACTCACCGTTTAACCCAATATCCCCGCCTGACTTTGCCTGAGATGGTCGCTCTGCGTTCAGCAGTCTCCTCTGACGGTGACGGCACCAGATGAAAGCAGGAATCAAGTCCTTTGAGGGAGCAAGGGGCTCAGCATGGCAGGAGAGGTTCAAGCTTGTAGAAGAGTGGGCGACAGGTCAGAAAGGGAATCAGGAGCGGGAGGGCCAGATCTGTAGGGTCTTGCTGTAAAGTCTCTGGTTTTTACTTAACCTGGGAAGCCATTGGAGAGTGGCGAGCAGAGGGGTGACACATCTGGTCTGCCCTTGTCTGCTATGGAGAGAATTGGCCACAGGTAGCCAAGAGCAGGGAGAGCTGTTAGGAGGCTCTTGATGTCCAGGTGGAAGCTGATGGCTTGGGGCAACGCAGCAGCAGGCAGATAGAGAGGTACTGGATAGTTTCCAGGTGGGCAGACCCTGTGTATGTTTTAAAGGTGGGGTCAACAGGATGCCCTACAGATTGGGTAGGGAGGGGGAGGGTGGACGAATCCAGGAGCAGTTAGGAGGCTGGAGGCTGACTCCGCTCGGGTTTTAACATCCTCATATGTTAACCCGATACCCTGATGCCTGGGGGAGGCATCCTTTATGGATGACTGGGGAGGGGGTGCCCTCTGGGGAAGTGTGTGAACTTGGCTGATGCCCCCTGACTCATGTCCCCTTCCTTTCTCCCACCTCTCCGCTAGGTACTTCTTTAACTGCGACAGCCTCATCCCCCTCAAGAGGAAGAGGAAGTACTTCCGGGTGTTTGAGGTTACCAAGACTACAGAGAGCTTTGCCAGCAAGGTCCAGAGCCTGGTGCCGGTCAAGTACGAGGTCATCGTGACAACGGGCTACGAGCCAGGGGCGGGCACTGACGCCAACGTCTTTGTGACCATTTTTGGAGCCAATGGGGACACGGGCAAGCGGGAGCTGAAGCAGAAAATGCGCAACCTCTTTGAGCGGGGCAGCACCGACCGCTTCTTCCTGGAGACGCTGGAGCTCGGGGAGCTGCGCAAGGTGCGTCTGGAACACGACAGCAGCGGCTACTACTCGGGCTGGCTGGTGGACAAGGTGGAAGTCACCAACACCAGCACCGGCGTGGCCACCATCTTCAGCTGCGGCAGGTGGCTGGACAAGAACCGGGGGGACGGGCTCACCTGGAGAGACCTCTTCCCCTCTGTCTGAGGGGCTGGCGGCCTCCCCTTGCCCCACTAAACCACCCCCTGGCCGTGACCTTCCACAGCCTTTTGGGAGGCCTCCAGGAGCAGGGGCCACTGGGAACTTCATGGTCCCTCAAAGGCCACTGTTTGTGTCTGGCTTTTTGTGGGGTTCTGCTCCCCACCCTCCTAGTCTTAGAGATCTCCCGGGAATCATAATCAGCTGTACAAAATCGCTTTCCAGGGCCGGCGCTGTGGTGCAGCAGGTTAAAGCCCTGGCCTGCAGAGCCGGCATCCCATATGGGCACCGGGTTCTAGTCCCAGCCGCTCCACTTCTGATCCAGCTCTCTGCTATGGCCTGGGAAAGCAGCAGAAGATGGCCCAAGTGCTTGGGCCCCTGCACCCATGTGGGAGACCTGGAAGAAGCTCCTGGTTCCTGGCTTCAGATCGGTGCAGCTGCAGCTGTTGCAGCCAACTGGGGGGGGGGGGTGTGAACCAACGGAAGGAAGACCTCTCTCTCTCTCTCTCTCTCTGCCTCTCTCTGTAACTCTTTCAAATAAATAAAATAAAAACAATTTTAAAATTGCTTTCCTACCATAGCAGTGGTGGGCAGGCTGGGACTTGCTGCAGAGTGTGGATGAAAAATTGGGGCATCGCCCAGGGGATAAGAGTGGGGAAGGACAGGCCATCGAGATGGTGTGTTCCAAGCACCAACCAATTAGCACCTCCCAGAAAAAAAGCTGGACTACTTATTACCAGCCACACCCCACAAAGAACTCAGCATCTGCTTGCAAGATATGTATGCTTATTTCCCAGTTTCAATGAATCCAGTGGCAAATGAAGAAAAACTTCAGGAGGAAGCATCTTCGCTGTGAAGAATACATGATTCTTTGCAGAGAAGACAACTGGTGTGGCCCTGCAGGTTAGCCCAGCCTGTGGTAACCCGGCCACAGCCCAGTGCCTGTGGCCCCAAGGCTGGGAGGGCAGGGGAAGACACTGGGGTTAGTGAGTATGGCCTGTGCTTCTGTGTGGGCAATGCTGGGACAAAGAACTGACAGGGGATCAGTAACAAAATGAAGACATGGCCTCTGCCCTCAAGGGGTACCTGACCTTGATGGAGAGGTAGCAAGAGAGTGGCATGCTTGTGCACGCACACAGATACACACACACACATGCACGCACATACATACTCAGTGCACACATAGACGCACAAGCACGTGCTCCCTGATCAAGCAGCACAAAGAAGCCAGGCAACCCCCTTACTTGTGATTTTCCCAGAGAGAGCAGGACAGCAGGAAGGTGAGCGAGACCGGAAGTCTTCCTCCAGGAGGGCGCCCCTGGGTCACCTGTCCCCTCTACCTGGACAGGTCTGCATTCTCAGTGAGGCTTCAGGACTCAGAGCCCTCTTGAGAGAGGCCTGTGTCCCAGCTCTGCCTCTTGGTGGGCATGAGACTTTGGGCACGCTGTTTCGTCTCTCTGGGCCTCAGTGTCCACATGGGCAAGACAGGGAGACCAGTGGTTATTGTGAGGTCTCCTCTGTGCCCTGCAGGAAATCCAAAGCCCAGCACACACTGGGAGTCATGAAGCCCACACTCTGCTGTCATTGAGATGTCAATAACTGTTCCTTCCCAGTCCCAACAGCAGACAGGGGGTCCCTTCAGCACAGGGCTCAACGGAGGGGTCACAACAGCCACCTGGAAATCGAGCCTGGTCCCTTCTCCAGCTCCGCGGTGTCACCGACAGGCCCTGCAGACAGGGAGTGTGTATGGGTGTGTACGTGTGTGAGGGTGTGCACATGCAAAAGGATGAGCAGGGGTGGGATGAGTAAGCACTTGCTCTGTGTGTATGTGGCGTGTGTGCGTGTGCACCTGTGAGTGAAAGCCACCCTCGTGCTGTCTGCTCAGAACACTCCAGAGCAAGCTCTCCTTGGTGCCTCAACTATTGCCCAAGAGACGGTCCCCCACCCCCAAGCAGATCCCGGTCAGTTCTCCAGAGGCCCAATGCCTCAGCTTCTAGCTGCCCAGCTCCTTGTAATGGAATTCCCAAGTCAGTGAGCCCAGATCCCAGACTGTCCCTGGGACACAGGCACTCTGCACTGGTGCCCTGGGCCCGCCTCTGGGATGGACAGAAGGGCAGCTTGCTCGGGGGACCCCATTTGTCCCCTTTGCAGCTCTATATATTATGGCGCCAGAAAGGAACCCCCTCAGGAGTCCTCGACCAGCCCAGAGCCACTCACTAGAGGTCACTTCATTCATTCACTCATTCAGTGAATATGTATTAATCATCTGTTGCATACTGTACAATGATGGGAGGATGAGGATACCACGGGAAGCAAAAAATTCCTGGCCTCATTGAACTTACAATCTTATTTATTTGAAAAAGTTACAGGGTAGGGGATGGGCTTCTATCTACTTGTTCACTCCCCAGAGGGCTGCAACAGCCAGGGCTGAGCCAGGCTGAAGCCAGGAGCCAGGAGCTTCATCCAGGTCTCCCATGTGAGTGCAGGGGCCCAAGCGCTTGGGTTATCATTTGCTGCTCTCCTAGGCACACGATCAGGGAGCTGGATCGTAAGTGGAGCAGCTGGGACATGAACCGGCGCCCATATGGGATGCCGGCATCACAGCAATGACACCAGCCCCAGAGTTACATTCTAACTGGGCTAAACGGAGGCAAACAAATTAGCAAGCTTCCTAATACATCAGAGGGAAATGCAATGAAGAAAAACACACTAGGGAAGAGAGACTGGGGGTGGCTGCACCTTGTCATCGGGTGGAGAACTGACATTGCAGTCAGTCTGTCCCTAAAGGCGAGCAGCTAAGGCCATGTGGACACTGCAGGCCAAGGGGACAGCGAGGGGGCAGGTGAAATGCTGGCCAAACAGCACAGAGGTCGACGAGGCAGAAGCAGCACCGGGCAGGAGTCAGCAGGGATAAGGTCAGAGTGGCGAGAAGTCCCACGGGACCTCCTGCATGCTGGGAGGCTTGTGGCTGCACCCGGAGAAGACGGCGCACCGCTGGGGCCTGCGAGTCATCTGACACACGTTGTAACCAGGTCTCTGGGGCTACTACCTGGAGACCAGAATGCAGGGTGCAGCTGGGAAGCCTGCTGTGAGGCCGTTGCCGTAGTCTAAGCGGCTCGCACAGGGTGGCGACAGTGAAAGCGGCTCCAAGTTGTGAGGTTTTGAAGGCAGAACACTGGGTTTGCTGGCAAGTTGGATGTGAGACGTGGGACCGAGGGAGCAGTGGATTTAGGCAAAAGCGTGCACCTGGACGCATGGGGCTGGGAGAAACAGGGCTTCTGGTGTGCTGGCTGCTGTGTTTAGGGGAGGGCAGAGCAGCAGCTAGGGGGCGCTGTCTCTTAGACGGCTAACGTGAAGAGGAGAGGTGTGGAAGGGGATTCTTCCACTTCCACTTCCTCTGAACACCCAGGAGTGATGCCCAGGGCCCTGGACTATGACTCAGAGGCCTGGGCCCAAGGGGAGCAGGAAGAGGCATGGTTCTGGAGTCTGGGTTCAAATTTCAGCCTCACTTGCTAGCTGTGTGGCCTTGGGCAAGTCATGGAGCTCCTGAGGGGGAGGTGATCCCCACACCCCAGGGCTGTACAGAGGATAGAGGGGCCAGCTGGGGTAACCGGCTTAGCACGGCGTCTGGAGCCCCAAAATGCCTCAGAAGTGCTGACTGCCTAGCGGCCGGCGCTGTGGCGCAGCGGGTAAAGCCACTGCCTTCAGTGCTGGCATCGCATATGGGCACCGGGTCAAGTCCTGCTGCTCCTCTTCCAATCCAGCTCTCTGCTGTTTCCTGGGAAAGCAGTAGAAGATGGCCCAAGTGCTTGGGCCCCTGTACCCACTTGGGAGACCTGGAAGAAACTCCTGGCTCCTGGCTTCAGATTGGCACAGCTCCAGCCATTGCGGCCAATAGTGGAGTGAACCAGTGCATGGAAGACCTCTCTCTCTCTCTCTCTCTCTCTCTCTCTCTGCCTCTCCTTCTCTCTCTGTGTAACTCTGACTTTCAAGTACATAAATAAGTCTTTAAAAAAAAAGTGCTGACTGCCTTTAGGCTGGTTCCAGCCCTGACCTCCTGGGGAGTCGACTCAGAGTGTCCCTTCCCTTCTCGCCCTGTCCCGCTGTGACCCCAGCAAGAACGAGAATCTGAAGCGGAGCTTCTCTCCTTCTGGGGTCTTTGGGACCCTCCCCGGCACTGGAGGGTGGCTGTCTCGCTGTTGCCAAGATAGCTTCAGGCCCAGCAAGAATCAGGTGTAACCGGGTTGGCTCTGGGCTGTGTTATAAAGGCGGGCATCAACTCCCATATCCTCCTGGTTTCCTCTCCCCCAACTCCACACCTTGACCTTGTCTTCCAGGCTGCCCTCTGCCCTCCCAAAGCACTGGGCTGTTCTCGGAGGCTCCCGGCTGGTCACTGATGAGGCTGAACCTGTGGCTCCTCCCACCGCCCAAAGCACAAGCTTCAGATTTGCCCCACCTCATGGCAATGTCCTAATTACAGCCCCACGCACCTGCTGTGAGCCCGGCGAAGGGCCACCTCGGCTTACCAGCGGCTGCTGGGTTTTTTTGTTTGTTTTGTTTTGTTTTGTTTTGTTTTTGACAGGCAGAGTGGACAGTGAGAGAGACAGAGAGAAAGGTCTTCCTTTACCGTTGGTTCACCCTCCAATGGCCACTGCGGCTGGCGCACCGAGCTGATCTGAAGCCGGAAGCCAGGTGCTTCTGGTCTCCCATGTGGGTGCAGGGCCCAAGCACTTGGGCCATCCTCCACTGCATTCCTGGGCCACAGCAGAGAGCTGGACTGGAAGAGGGGCAACCAGGACAGAATCCGGTGCCCCGACTAGGACTAGTACCTGGTGTGCCGGCGCCGCAAGGCAGAGGATTAGCCTATTGAGCTGTGGAACCAGCGGCTACTGGGTTTTGATCAGTAACCAGGCTGCGGGCGTCAGTGAAGGCGGGCTTGCGCCCTTCCACTGGTCCTGCTTATTCATTCCCAGAGAGCAGAGTGCTTTGTCCTCCTGCCCAGACCTCCTGCAGAACTGCCCCTCCCTCATTGCACTCTCAGTCCACACCACTGGGCACTGTGGGAAATGACTGGCAGGCCTTGGGCTCTCACCCCCTCCTGTGGGTCGGTGCCTCCCTCCCCGACAAGAAATGTCCTTGCAGGAGTGGGGTCAAGCAGAGCAGGCCTGGGGGGGGTCCAGGGTGCAGAATGCGGATGAGCACGTCGTCTTCCAGGCATGCAGCCCCTCCCTCCCCAGTCCCCCCGCCCTGCCCCGCCCCAAGCTGTGCTGTGGTAGTGTGGGTGGGAGAATGGGCTGAGGGTCTAAGTGCTCCTCAGACCCTCACCCACTGCCCTGTTGTCAGCACCTTCGTTATCCTTTTGAGTTCCTGGTGCCTCTGATGCTTAGCATGCTTCCCCCATGTTGGCTCCCGGACCAAGATGGTGACTTCCGTTTCCTTCATCAGCCTTCGTCCTGCAGCACTGTGCTGGCATCTCTGGCTCCCAGGCCCCGCGGATTTCGTGCTTCTTATCCCCCTGTGGGCCTCTAAGTGACACTTCTGGAACAAATTAGTGTGATCTTCAAGTTTAAATAGAGCGGTCTCCAGCTTATATCATTCCGCTTTATGTATTAATTATCACAAGCTTAAACCTCAGAGCCACAGATTCAGAAACATAAATAAAAAACACACTTCACTTCCAACACATCTTCAATTTTTAAAAATTTCATTTCTTTTTTTATTTATTTGAAAGGAAGGGGAGCAGAAGGAGCGAGACATCTCCTGACTGCTGATTCACTCCCCCAGACGCCTGCAACAGCCCGGCATCAAAGTCAGGGGCATAGACCTCGATCCAGGTCTCCCCTGTGGGTGGCAGGGACCCAGCCACTTGACTCACTACCTGTTGCCTCCCAACGTGCACATTAACAGGAAGCTGGAATTGGGAGCTGGAGTCAGGACTTGAACCCAGGCCCTCTGATATGGGGTGTGGGAATCCCAAGAGGCATTTTAATCATTTCACCTAATGCCCACCCTAACGCATCTTCATATGAAAAAAAGATCTATGTATTTACTGGAAGGGTAGAGTCACACACACATACACACACACACACCACACACACATACACACACACATACATGCACGCACACACACAAAATCTTCCATCCACAGGTTCACTCCCCAAGTGACCACAATGGCCGGGGTGGGCCAGGCTGCTGCCAGGAGCCTGAAACTTCATCCGGGTCTCCCATGGGGGTGGCATTGGCCCAGGCCCTTTGGATATCTGTTGCTTTCTCAAGCACACTAGCAGGGAGCTGGAACCTGCTCTCTGATACGGGATGCTGGCATTACAAGCATCGGCTTAACCCACTGTGCTACGGCACTGGCCCTGAATCTTCGATTTTTAATGCATCAGGTAATACTGGATTATTCAAAGGAATTAGAATCTTTTATTTTTTTAAAAAAGATTTATTTGTTTATTTGAAAGGTAGAAATACAGAGAGAGAAGGAGAGAGAGAGAGAGAGAAAGAGAGAGATCTTCCATCTGCTGGTTCACTCCCCAAGTGGCCACAACAGCTAGAGCTGAGCCAGGCCAAAGCCAGGAGCCAGGAGCTTCTTCGAGGTCTCTTATATGGGTGCTGGGACCCAAGAACTTGGGCCATCTTCCACTGCCTTCCCAGGTGCATTAGCAGGGAGCTGGATCGGAAATGGAGTAGGCAGGACTCAAACCAGTGCCCATATGAGATGCCGGCACTGCAGGCAGAGGCTTAACCTTCTATGCCACAGTGCCGGCCGCTCAAATTAGAATCTTATAATAAGTGTTTTGGGTGCCAGAGCTGAGTCCTCACCCACAGGGAACCTCCTGAAGCCGGAAGGCTCCGCCTGTATTGATGGAGACAAAGAGAAGCCATGGCCCATTTTTGGAGTCTTTTGCTGTCTTCCTCACTAGAAGGAGTTAGCCCAGTCTTGCTGCTTTATGGGAGCAGAAACTGAGGACCAGAGACAGGTGCAAAGTGGGGTTTGCACATACTCTGTGTGCCCAGTGCAGCCCACATTGGGATGAGGACTCTGGACAGCCGTGGAGGTGGGGGTGGGGCATGATGGCAGAGAAGGGGATAGGGAGGGGGCCGGAGTCATGCAGCGTTCTCCATTCACAGGCTGAGGCTGCTCTATGGGCTGGGTACCACCTTCCCCTAGCGGGTGCGGAGGCCCTGGGTCCTCCTTGCATCACCCAGGCCTGCGGAGGCCTCAAGTGACAGAAAGGGAGAGCAGCTTCCAGGGTCCTGGGGCTGGGAGAGGCGGCCCTCTGCTGCATTCTGCTCTCACCTAGTTGCCAAGGAACGTGGATGCCCACAGGAGCCGGGTTGGGGGCAGGCTCCCAGTCTCATTCCCACTGCCCCTGGCCTGGCCTTTGCTTTTCAAAGCTCCCCACCCCACTTCTTCCATGTAGGGCAGAAAGCAAGGCTGGGGCTGAGGTCTGGTGGATGGTTCTCTGGGCACCACCCTGGGTAAGTCCTTCCCAAGGTAGTACCCCCAACACCCCTGGCTCCTGCACTCCTTAGATTGTGTGCCCAGAGCACCGGGCTGGCTTCACCTTAGTCCTGGTTCCATCAGAAAGATAATCTTCTCTGGTAACACCCACGGAGCTCTGACTGCAGCCTGAGACCTACCAGCCGGCCACGGTGACAGGGCGCAAGCCCCCAAACCCGTCTCACCCCAGCGCCTCTGCTGCCAACAGAGCCCTGCGGTCATCGCTGGTGCTGGTGAGGAGCAGGTGCTCCTGATGCCACCTCCGCTTTGGCCAAGCCCCTCGCCGGGGCTTAGGAAACAAAGAGGAAGTGGGTCTCCCCCCCACACACACCTCCTTCCATTTCCTGCACTCCTTGCAAGAGCCACTCCTTCCTCCCCAAAGCCCCCTGGGCTTTGTTCCCGATTCTTCCTTATAAGGTGCCTGGGTGAGTGACAAGCTCCATCTTTCTCACCTGATTTAGAGAAGGGTCTGTGTTAAAGACTATTTGGGGAGAACCATAATTGCATTGCTTTGGAGTAACTGCTAACAAAGTATTTACAAATAAACGTCCCTGGGGGTATACTTTGGCAATTAGCATGGCTATTTGCATGCAAACTGTTGCTCCAATGTCTAAAAAACACTTTTGCTCTTAAGTAGATTAAACAAAAGCTCTCCAATCTTATTTTCTCAGTTCTTTGGCTGAACAATTCTTTTCAGGCAAGATTTTGATAGAAGCCAACTCAGCGCAGCCCAGAGACACGCCTTCTGAATTCTGCTTATGTGGGGTGCAAGTGGATGAGGCCAGACATTCCTCTGGGCACCCCACTTCCTGAAGAGCCTTGGTGTGTCTCTCCTGCAGGGCACCCCCAGTGCTCCTGGCTCCTATGCAGATCATGGCACCAGGCAATGGTCACTCATGGATACCAAGACCCTTAGCAAGGGCAAGTGGGGGAGTTTCAGGAAAAAGACGGAGGAGTTGCAGCCTTTGGACAAAGGGAGGAAAGAGACCTACAAGAGAGGGGAGGGGGCCTAGAAAATGAGTGGCTCCCTAAGGCAGGAGACAGCATTTAGCCCAGCACTTAGAATGGGATGCTTAGGTGGGGGCCCCTGGATGGTGGGGAGGGGCTGATGCTTATGAACTGGAGAGAAGACAATCCTGAACTCCAGCCTCATGGCCTCACTGTGGGTCTTCAGCCCTACACAGAGAAGACAAGGATGATTCCAGAAGTCTTGGCTCTGGGGCCTCTGCCACCAGCTCTCTGGCTGGACAGGTGACTGCTGGTGGCTGACCAGGAGGTGACCAGAGAAATCCAAACCTTGATGAGGTCTGGGAAACCCTGCAGGAAAAGGAGAGGGTGGGAGAATAACAGAATAACAGGATCAGGAGAAAGATGACAGAGGATGTGGATTTTTTTTTTTAACAAAGACGTCACCCCAGTTGCTATATTTTAAGTGCTTATGCAACTGAGCTCGGAAATCCTCATTAAGGTTTATGAGGCAGTTACTGGTATTATTCCCATCTTACACACGAAGAAACTGATGCACAGAGAGGCTAAGTTATTTGTCCAGAGTCACACAGCTAACAAGAGGCACAGGCAGCTCACAGGAGGGGCAGAGCTTCCGGTCAAGTGAAATGTGAGATGGAAGCTCCCTGTGAGTTTAGAGCAGATGGCAGAATGGCCGCTCTGGCTGGCTGGGGCTGACTTCTGTCCTCGTTAATGTGGGGGATGTATTGGTCCGTCTACTGTCACGCTAACAAAACACCCGAGGCAGGCTGCTTTACCAAGAAAAGGTTTGATCTGGGAGGTACAAGGTCTAGCCTGATCTACTGACGGCCTTCCTGCTGCCGAGTCTCCAGCAAGCCAGAGCAACAAGGGACAGGGCGGGGGGACCGGCCCTGTAGCACAGTGGGTTAAGCCACCTCCTGCAACACCCCCACCCCGCATCAGAGTGCCGATCGAATCCTGGCTGCTCCGCTTCTGACCCAGCTCCCTGCTAACGCACCTAGGAAAACAGCAAAAGTAGCCTAAGTACACAGGCCCCTGCCACCTGTGTGGGAGACCCATATTGAGTTCCCGGTAATGTAGGTAGGCAGATAGGATCAAACTGATTAGATTTGTGAGCTGGCCCCCTGCCTCAAAAGGGGACGCAAGGGTCCAGCTGTTATCATCCTCCATCCTGAGTTACTTCGAAATGGCTTTGTTGTTTTTCTTTTTTTGTACATGTTGGCTGCAGTACTGGTGGTAGAATATACTATAACGTGGGTCATCTCTACTTCTGTATTTATTTATTTATTGCTAGACCTCAGCCACCGTCTTCTCCCCCGCCCCCTCTCTGCCTGTAGGACGTACTGTGTGTAGTCATGCACTTTGTATTAATATATTAGACATCTACAGATCTGTTTTGTACTTTTTATACTGTTGGATACTTATAATCAAAACTTTTACTAGGGTATTGAATAAATTTAGTCTTATTAGAAAAAAAAAAAAAAAGATTTGTGAGCTGGAAGATCATGCCTTCACTGTGCTGCCTTGTGTGACCTCATGCCCCTACCTGACCCCACCTGTATGCCCACCTGCCCATCAGGCTACATAGCCACACCCCTTTAGAAGTGGATAAAAGGCCTGAAACTCAGAAGGCCCAGCCCTTTTCCCATTTTTCGCCATTATGGACCTTTGTTGCCCTTGTTGTCCCGGGCCTTTGGGGCACGTGGTCTTCACACCGCCTGCGCCCTCTGCCTTCGCTTCACTGTCTGTGATAAGCTGCTGGCAGTAGCTGCTCATAGCCAAACACTTGCTGCACGTGGCTCTCGGCCTGCTCTCTGCTCGGTATGGATCTAGCTTGCCCTTTCTTAGATATAACCCTCACTCTCCGATGCATATCTCTCACTGAATATAAAGCTTAAAAAGTTACCATGTCGTCTGGTCTACTTGAGCAAATTTTCAGAATTCTTCTCTGAATTTATGGCAAGAACCCTCAAGGCTTATTAATTTCAGGAATATTAATGAGCAAATCAGTATCACAGGCTCCTGGCTTCAGCCTGGCCCAGCTCTGGTCATTGAAGCCATCTGGGGAGTGAACCAGAGGGTGGAAGAGCAGTCTCTCTCTCTGTCTCTCTCCCCCTAACTCTGCCTTTCAAATAAATAAATCTTTCAAACAAAAGAGAGAGACAGCAAGTGCCTGTGTCAGTGTGTTTCTCTCCTTGTGCTTAGAAAGCTCCCAGGATTGAATCCAGTCCTAGCCACTCCCCAAAGGCCCCGCCTCTTAACTCTGCTGTCCCACTAAGTTCCCAAAAGTCGCCCAGGGCTTTCCTCCATTATTAAGTGTAAACTCAGTAAAGGGACAACAGCTGTGCCCAAGTCCATGGCAAGCTGAAGGAAGGACACACTTTGTCTGTGCTCACACGGCAAGCTGGTGTGGACCAAGGACCAGGGAGTCGTTCCTGGGTGAAAAGGAGCTAGAAACATGCTCAAGGCGGCAGACTGAATTTCAGTTCATCTTCTTGGGACAGGGCTAGGGATTTAGATGTTCGATGACCTAAAATAAACGAGTTAATAAGAATGTATCAACCATGGCTCATCAACTGCGACCAACGCCCCACAGGAAGGCAAGGTGCTAACAACAGGGGAAGTTCTCCTTCCGATGTTCTTGGATTTAGAGGTTTAACTTACAACCTTTTGACCTTTCAATGGTGCAAAGGCGATTTGTGTTGTGTAGAAACCCTGCTTTGGAGTAGATCTGGTTTTTTCCCAGGCTGCCAGCACGCTGTAGGCTCCTCTCTCGTGCTCCTAGGGGGCGACAGTGAGCCCAGCCCGCAGTCAGCCCCGCCGTCCCGAGGGGAAGCCGCCAGCTGTGGTGGTGCTGAGCGAGGGTGCCTGGCAGGTGACGGGTGTTAAACGCACCTTTGACTTCAACAATATTTTCTGCTCACCAAGGTTTCAACACAACACAGCCCCATCCTAAGTCAAGGAGCAGCCGTGCTTAACCATCATTTTTCTGCAAACCTAAAACTGCTCTAAACAAGTTAAGTCTATTACTTTTTTGAAGTCCATCTGTGTGGGTTCTGTTGCGTTTATCGAAAGAAAGAAAGCCATTTTTTTCAGTTCACTGAGCCCATCAGCCCCTGGACAATACGGAGTAGGTAAGCGTAGGCTCCTAGAAGGAAACAGAAATCCACAGCCATCACTGAAAATCAAGTTCACTCTCTTCTACAGAGGAACCAAGGAGCCTCCCAGACTGAATACACAGGACTTTCCAGTTGGAAGTTGACCAAAAACTGGAATCGCTCCTGCTATGGTTTGGATGTGTTTTGAGTGTGTTCAAGGCCTCACAGGATGGGAGCTTGGTCACCACGGAGACAGAGTGGCCTCCTGCTGGGAGCCCCTCCCCGACCCCGTCAATTGGGAGCATTGTACCCCAGTCTCTCTTGGGCTTCCTGTCCTGCAGCGTGATTTTTGCTCCCCAAAACTCCTATCATGAGGCTCTCATTAGAGGCCAGATTGATGGGGCTGGCTCATCTTGGGCTTTCAGCCTCCAGCACTGTAAGGTCTTAAGGAAACCTCTCTTCTGTATAAAACGCCCGGCCTCTGGTATTTTGTGATAGTAACAGAAAGCAGACTGAGGTGTTAGGCTTGAAGATCCAGAAGTGAAGTTTAGGAAACAGATCAGTTAGGTGGTTGATCTTTAGCCACAGAATGGACTCTTAGTAAGAAAGGAGAAATAGAAAAGCAACAGGGGCTGGCGCTGTGGCATAGCTGGTAAAGCCACTGCCTGCAGTGCTAGCATCCCATATGGCGCCGGTTTGAGACCTGGCTGTTCCACTTCCAATCCAGCTCTCTGCTATGGACTGGCAAAGCAGTAGAAGATGGCCCAAGTCCTTGGCCCCTGTACCCACGTGGGAGACCTGGAAGAAGCTCCTAGCTTCAGATCGGCGCAGCTTCAGCTGTTGCGGCCAACTGGGGAGTGAACCAGTGGATGGAAGACCTCTCTCTCTCTCTCTCTCTCTCTCTCTGCCTCTCTGTGTGTAACTGACTTCCAAATAAATAAATAAATTTAGAAAAAGTGACAAGAAGGAGAAGGAGGAGAAGGAGCAGAGAAGGCAGAGGAGAAGGAGGAAGGAAAGTGGCAAAAAAGGGATCAGATGGGGCCAGGACTCTGGGTCTGCGTAGAAACAAACACCCTGTGCACGTGAGGTGTAGTTAGCAATGCAGTTCATTTTTATTAGTTATAAATAAAGTACAAAAAATCCACCAAAAGTGAATCTAAGCATTTACACAATTCCTAATGTCTCCGCCTTTTCATTGATGCACTATTGCTTTAATATTCATAATAAATATTCTTCTAGCTTTCTGCTATAAAATAGTCTATGTAGCAAAATGTTGCACAGCACAACAGAACAGAACAGCAGGAGGATTACAAAAAAGGACAATCAACACCGAGGATAATCCTTTCACTTGCCAGGGGCAACCCAATGACCCCTCAGCGGCCTGGTGCAGCTGACTCCATAGCTGAGAAATGAGCCATACCCCAGGCCTGCCGTGGGGCTGGGATATAGGGGCAGGGGGCGGGGAGGCGGGGGAGGAAGGCTTGGGGACAGGAGGGGCACGGGCCAGCGAGGGCACAGGGCCCCTTCCCACTCAGAGCAGCGTAAGGCATGCCCATCCAGGAGCCTTGCCATTGGGCAGTGGGACGGGCTGTCTGCAGGGAAAGCAAGGCTCCAGTGTGGAGGCAGCAGGGGCAGCTGGGTAGGCAGTAGGCAGGAAGCCCACGGCAGGGCCGCGATGGCCAGGCTGGAGCAGACCACTGGCCCCGCCAGCCATGCGAGCCCAATGGAGCAGCATGGGGAGCCTAGGTCTCCTCTTCCTCACATCAGCACCATTCCCAAAGAGCCTCCCATGGGGTGGATTTCCCCAGCAGGCAAAGGCAGGGATGTCGAAAAGCAAAAAAAAAAAAAAAAAAAAAAAAAAAGGGAGAGGATGGAGTTCTGAGCTCGAAAGTTGAAAGGAAGGGAAGAAGGAAGGAGAGGGCGGGGAGGCAGCTGCAGGGTCACCGCCCAGTCCACGGCTCCTCCCTCTCCTCCTGGCTCAAAGGCACTGGGGCTCATTACTGTGCCAGACTTTGATGCCCCCGTTCGCAGGCTTCTGCATCCCTGCATCGCAGGGGCAGTGAGTCCGGAACCCTCTGTCCTCCACAGAGCAGAGGCAGCGGGGAAGGCGATGGTGGGCAGGAGAGACCAAGGCTCCTACCGCCGTGTCCTGGATGTCGTCGGCAGACCCAACAACAAAGGTTCTAGGAGATGCAGGGGGCAGGGGCCAATCCCAGACACCACAGCTGGGGCTTCTACCTACCCCATCCCCACGGACTTCAGCTCAGTTGTCTGGGGACCACCCCAAGCTTGTGAAAGGCCGAATCTCATATCCAGGGCCTCCCTGTCACCTGCAGGAATCTGCATTTAAAGGGACAAAAATCCTTCCTCGTGTCTGCGCTAAGCGCATCCGCTGGATATATTCTCAGCCTGCTTTCTCTGGTCCCTTCTTCCTCTGGCGCTTCCTTCCCACTTCTCTCATTCTTTCTCCCTCTCTTCTCTCTGAGATTGGCTCAGCACAGCCCACCTTCCTCCTCCCCGCCTGGAAAACTGGGGCCCAAGAAGGCCAAGCGCCTGGTTCAAGGTCACAGGGAAGTCAGCAATAGAACCGACTTAGCTTCCCCAGTCCAGAGCTCATGCTAATAACTCAGGCTCTCTGCTTTCCAGGTCCTCCTGCTGGGTTCTCGTTCCAGAACCAGAGAAGGGCGGAAGCTGGGTGCAAGTAATGACCGCTAGTGCATCCCGGGGAGAGAGGCTGGGTGGGCAGAGGTGGTGGAAGGGCGAGGGGAGGGGGGAGCAGGTTCACAAGGGGGAGGAGTGCCAAGGGTAGCAAGTGAAAGGATTACCCCAGTCTGCTGACGAGTGCAAATCATATTCATATATGTGCTAAATACAGTCACTATATTGGAGTTTTTTACTAGGTCACAGCGTACAGAATCAAAGGTTTGCATTTCGTATGGAATGTATCCAAAGAGGCCAGCACCACAGTAGGACAGCTTGCAATCACACACCCTGATAGTTCGGACGAAATAAAGTTCGTGGAATTTTATTTAAATTTTTTTGTATTCATAGTTGTTTGTCATCGTACCATTGCATGCAAAGCATTCCACTCCCAGAAACAACGCCAAAATGAGGTAATAGGAGTAATAAAAAAAATTAGTATCCTTTCTAAATAAATAAATTATAATTAAAAATGCAAAACAACTATAAAAATAATTAAATAAGAACCCACGATATCTACAAGTTAGTCATAAATTATGATTGTTAAATATAAGGCATTTAAACTCACAAAACCCTGTAAACTAGCAACGTGCCATGTTTTTTGTTTTTTGTGTTTTTTTTTTCATTTTTGTTTTTCTATCAGCTGAAATCGCTCTAGCATTTGCTCTACGCGCGCAGGAGATGAAACACGAGGGGACCTGACAGACGTTGCTACAGCCCCACGCGGGGAGTGTTTGTCCCGCCAGCAGGCGGGGGCTTGGGGGATTTTTTTCAGGAAAAAAAAAAAAAGTCTGGTGCTTTTTTTTTCACCATTGAAAAAACTGTGCTTGTTCATTAGGCGTAGAGTTAAGAATACTTGCACGGAGGCCGGGAACATTTGCAGAAGAGGAGCTGGAGTTATGCCACCCTGGGCAGGGGTGACAGGGCGCCACTGGGGGTCCTGGCCAGGAGGGGGAGCCCGCGGCCCCGCCCACGCTCTGTCTGCCTCCAGCCAGGCTCACCGCGTTGGGTTGATTGATTGGCGTCCACGGTGGACCCGCTGCAGCCATGGCTGCTGTTAGGAGGCCCAACTTGAACCCTGGGGCCGCTCTCACCCCAGAAGGCACTCATGCGTCCCAGTCAAGAAGGGGTCTGAGTCCCTTGAGTTGAGCAGAAGGAGGAGTATGGGTGGTGTCCCCTCCTGCAGTGGTGGATGTGAGATGCTGAGGCCGGATCCTGCCTCTTCTCCACGCCCTGGAGCTCCCAGACCAATGGGGGTGGGGGGTGCGCCTTGAGGGAGCAGAGCCCGAGCTTGCTCCTCTCTTCCCACCCAAAGGGCTGCATGGCCGAGGGAAGGGGCAGGGGAGACTCTGAGCCCACATCCCCTCCAGTCCCTGCCTGCAGGGTACAAGGGCCCCAGAGAGTAGGGCATGGGAGAGGGCCTCAGGATCTGCTTATCCCCCGCCCAGTCCCTAATGTTAGCCTGGGTGCCCAGGGAGCCTGCAGAAAATTGGGAGGGAGGAGGGGACCCGGTCCTACTTTCTCACTCACATGGTGCCCTTGGCCTCTGGCACAGGTGTCTGTGCCCAAGAAAGTCCTTTTGCACAGCCTCGTTGGCACACAGCTCTACTGACTTGAAAGAAGATGCGTGGGTGTCAGGAGAACCCAGAGTGTGGGTGTTGGAAGGAAGTTTAGCAAGCAGCCAGTCCAACCTCCTTGTGTCACGGCTGAGGAAACAAGCCCAGAGAGACAAGGGGAGCGGTGGGGTCCTAGCCTTGCCCTCGCTGTCAGTAAAGAGCCAAGGCTAGAACCTAGGACACCAGCTCTGGTTCCATCCCCGTCTCCTTCCTGCCTTCCTCTGCTGGGCAGTGTTTCAGACCAGCCTCGGAAGCAAGCAGGCTGGGCTAAGGTGGTGTGACCTCCCCACACCATCCCAGCTTCCTTGAGGCCAGCGTCATCTTCTGAGGTCCTGGTCTTGACCCAGCCACTGGGGAGGATGGAGGAGAATTCCCAACTTCCTGTGTCTGTTAGCAACTAGCTTCCCCCGAAACCCTGGCTCAGCTGCCCTCTGCTCTCTGCCTGCAGCCCTGGGGACAGCGTTCACACGCTACCGTCACTGAATCGGACAAGGTAATGCTTGCTGGTCCCAGCCCTGACTCTGAGATTGTTCACGTTTTTGCACCCCTGGATGCGGCAGGTCTCCCCAGCTAGACTGCAAATGCCTGGAGGCAGGGACATTGTCTTCCTCGAGCTGTCTTTCCCAGCACCTGCCCCGGCAGGCACTCAATAAAGATTTTATGAAACACCAGGATACTGGTGCTGGAGAGACGTCCCTCTGAATGCTGTTCAGCGTAGCCTCCTGTCGAGAGCCCACCACCTGTGCCTGCAGATGTGTGCTGCGCCAGCCGTGTGACAAGGCTCTGCCTCAACCCTAAATGAGCTCCCTGTCATTTGGTACCCTTGGATCCTGGTAGCAGTGATACAACTGAAACTTCCTTTAGCACAAGAATGTCTTCCTATACGTGCTAAGTATCCCCAGTCTTACCGATAGAAGGGCTTTGAGACTGGGCTAGGGGTTGAGGGCAGCGGAAGACCTTGAAGGCAGTGCAAGCCAGGGGAGAGGAGGAAGCGGGTGATGGGCACAGGAAGATCCCAGAATTCCCTCTGGCCTGGTGTTCTCCACGTGTGGATGAAGAAAGTGGTGTTTGAGTGGGAATCTGGTGGGTTTTCCCTCCCCAGTCTTCCATCATCCCATCTCTCTGCTCTCTTTGGGGTTCAGAAAAATCGTTGGGGAGGTGGCGGTGCTGAGACACACTGTATATTGTCCCTGGGAACTTCGCCCGTTCCTATACTCTGGGGGGTTCCCAGGACTAAGCACAGGTGTGCTGGGCAGAGAGCAGGAATCCTCACAAGGCCTAGGTGAGGTAGCGGGAGCAGAAAAGGGGGGTGCACTGGTGTTTCTCCCCACTCGAAGGAGAAGGAAGCTGAGGCACAGAGGAAGAAAGGAACTGGCCCAAGGTTATTGAAGAATCGGAGAAGGAACAAGAGGCCAGGGACACGGGGCTCCCCGACTCAGCCAGCATGGTCATCTCCGAGGGACGGGATCAGGACATCTCGGGGGTAGCTCCGGTTCCCCCTCAAGGTCCATGGTGCTTGACCTCGGCCCTGAGCGCTAGCCAAGTGCACTTCGGCCAAGACCAATTGTCCATCACCTATGCCATCTCGCTGTGTCTCTGGCTAGTTTTTTGCATAGGGAGGCAGTGGCTACATTGCCTCTTTGTGACAGGGCAAGAGCCCGGCTAAAGGAAGGAGTCGGCGTGAGCATGGGCTCTGGCTGCAGAAGCGGAGGTGCTGCTACAGCTGGGAGCTGTGCCCTCCCAGGTTCCGTGCAGAACAAGGGGACAGCGGGCCCAGGAAGATGAGCCCTGGGACAGGCAGCCCCCGCAGTCACCGTGAGCCCCTCGCCTGCTCCGGCTCTACCTCCTCCCCTCGCTGAACCCCTCTGAGGCTCCCTAAGCCCCCGCCCGCTCCTCTTCCAGGCAGTCCACCCCATTCCCTTCCGTGCACTGTAAACATGAGAAAAAACACAAGCCAAGGAAAAAAAAAACAAAAATAACAACAAAATGAGACCCTCCCCTCTCCCCCTACCTCCCAACCTGGGTGAAAAAAAAAAATCCCTTTTCACGGTAAACAGGATTTGGCTTTTTTTTTTTTCACCTTGGATTGCTTTTTCCTCTCCTCTCATAAAGACAGGAAGATTGGGGCTGTCGTTGGTTGGTTCAGTCAGGCACCAAAACAAGAAACTCCATGAGAAATATTTGGTGCGGATTCGGAATAGCGACATTGTCCACCACAAGATGACGAGAGCACCACACACGACATTTCTTAAGCTAACATGCTCCGGCTGTCACCCACAGAAATAGCTAGAGACCCCTACGTGATTTCTACGTGGTCCAGAGGTATATACACAGTCCCACGGAGGAGGGGATCGAGGGGCCGCTCTGTCAGCTAGGACCTCCGGGCTCACAGCTAGGTTCCCAGCAGCCTGGGTGCCCCCTTCCCACCCCGGCTCTGGGCACGGCCAGCTCCCTCCCTCCCGCGCAGCTAGGAGGATGGAGGCCGGTGCCCTTCTGGATGGCGGGGGGAGGGGAGGGGGGAGGAAGGGGAGTCCTCCCCACCCCCTGCTTTCCCTCAAACACGGATACCACCAACTCCTCGGTCCACAAAATGTGCTTGCAGGTTTTTCCTCTACGTCAAATGGCTCAGAAGGCAAAGTTTGGCTGCAAGGGCTATGGCCGTGGGGGGGCCTGGTGAAGGAAACGGGGTGTCCACTGGCTAATTCCTCCCTCAGCTGTCGGCTCCCAGTTGTGTCTCAATGTCCACTCGGCAGATGGGGCATTTCTTGCTCATGGCGAGCCACTGGTCCACACACAGCTGATGGAAGAGATGCATGCAGGGCAGACGTCTGGAAGAGAGAGCCCGAGTCAGGCGCCAGCGGTGCAGCAGGGCTGCGCCAGGAGTCGGGGACCCCGAGGGGACCGGGAGACACGCAACCCAGGACCACCTGCCAAAGAGAGACCCGGAAGGCCTGCTCTGGAGGGAGGAATGGTGACAAGTCACAGAGCCTCAGGATCCTCCTCCTCCACGAAGCTCTTTCGGATCAGCCTGGAACAAAGCCACGGCTTTGTCTTAGACCCATCCGAGCCAAACACCATCCTGCCCTCCTACACTCGGCCTCAAGCCCACACAGCGAGCACTGGCACCAGGCGGCTTCTCAGAGCAGCAATCACAGACCCATGCAAACCTGCACCCCTAGCCCCGGGCACCCAGCACAGTGGTCGGTCTCCAGTACCCCCGGGAGAAGGGAGAGAGTCGGTCAAAAGGGCTTCTCCTACCGCACATCTTCTCCATCCTCCAGCATAGACAGACAAATTGTGCATTTCTCATCGGTGTCCGACTCCTCCCCCTCGTCCTTCTTGCCCTTGCCGTCCTGGGGTCTTCGCTACGGGAGGCAGGGAGAGGAGGCTCGGTTAGCCGGAGCACACCCACCTGGTGGCCGGGGCTCTTGTCTTTCCCTGGAAGGCGTTCTCTTTCTAAGTTCTCCTTCCCAACCCCTGCCCCTTGCCGCTCCAGTAGGAGACCCCAAGACAGAGTTGGAGCCACGGGAGGAAGAGGCCACGTGGACTTTATCTTTGTGCACCAGGCACTTTCCAGGGGCGCAGAGTTTGGGAAAGAACTGAGCTCCTAACTGATCCTTTGCAAAGCTGGGCCTCGTGCATGGACAGCTCCCTGTCCCCCTTGTGCTGTCCGCTGCACCTGGCACACTTCCCAGGCTGGGAGACTCCTGCCTCACGGCTTCTCCCTCCACTCTCGGGTCCAGCAGGCTTCATTCAATCATTCACTCACTCAACTAACGCCCACTCATTTAGCCACTAAGCACTCAATGAAGGCAAACTTGGTCTCCACGCCTGTCCCTTGCACCATACTGCTAGGAATTATTATATATGACTGGATGCCTCTGCGTTTCCGGAAAGTTCCTTCAAGGTAAGCCCCAGCTCCAACATGAGGTTCGATACCATGCAGGCACTCTGTGTGTACTTGTTGATTTTAATATTCCTATTTCTAATTCTAGGATAATTGTCTGAGAATAGTTCATGCCTCTGTAGAAAGTTTCAAGTTCTCGAATGGTGTGGGTAATGGCTTCCCTTCTTGACACACCGCCCCACACTTGGCCAAGTGGCAGGCACCTCACTGCTGCTTAGTACATATCCTGGAGAAGGAATCTAAGCAGTATGTGAGATCAGCCCATCAGAAGTTCGCATCTCCATACTGTGCAGTCAAATAGTCTGACGATAAGCATGGGAATCGAACTGCCTGTGCTAGCCCCTCTCCGGGCAAGTGGACTTAAAGGCCAGTTTGCAAAGAAAGAAATGCAAAGAGCCACAAAAGGAGTTCCACCCAGAGATGCCCTTGGTGCCAGGCTCAGACGCCAAGTCTGCCTACTCTGGTCCTAGCTTGGAGTCCCTGGGCCTGATGTAATTTGGGGAGTACAACAACCTTGCTGGAAAGGACAAGACCAATGCTTCCTTCTGCTCTCAGCCTCGCCGAGCCCTATGCACTGCACTGCAAACCACGCCACACTTCTGCAGTAAGTTTCCCTTGTCCAGAATTCAGGAAGTCAGAATCACTTCTATAGCCCCACGTCATTTTAGGGATTTCAACTATGATGATGATTTGCCTGCTAAAGAGTTCAGCTATGCTTATTGGAGGACTGGTCTTCTCCTAGTTGGCCATGCTAAAGAAAAAAAAAAAAAAAGAGGAAGTCTAATGCAAGACACCATCAAGACTCAGCCACTTGCCTGCTTCCTCTTGATTTTCCTCATCAGTATTCCTGATTGCCTCTTACTTAGTAGTTTCAGCTTAACACTTCCTGGTTTGCCTATGTGCAATTGTTATTTCTTTAAACTGTTTTCCCTTTCCAAGCCTTATCCTAGCTTCTATTTTGTATTTTTAATCTTTTAGATCTTCTGGCTTTTCCTCTCTTTTCAATATTTATGCAACTTTTTTTAACTTTAAATTCTTTTAGCATGTTATTTAATATATTATTCTTCTTGCCATTACTTTCTCACTTTGTTAATTTTCCTTTTTAACTTTGATGTGGGGCCAGCGCTGTGGCGTAGTGGGTAAAGCTGCCGCCTGCAGTGCCGGTATCCCACATGTGTGCTGGTTTGAGTCCTGGCTGCTCCACTACCAATCCAGCTCTCTGCTGTGGCCTGGGAAAGCAGTGGAGGATGGCCCAAGTCCTTGGGGCCCTGTTCCTGTGTGGGAGACCCAGAAGAAGCTCTTAGCTCCTGACTTCAGATCGCACAGCTCCAACCATTGCAGCCAGTTGGGGAATGAAGCAGTGGATGGAAGACTCTGACTCTCTCTCTCTCTCTCTCTCTCTCTCCCTCTTTCCCTCTCCCTCTCTCTCTCTCTCCCCCTCTCTCTGCCTCTCCTTCCCTCTGTGTGTAACTCTTTCATACAAATAAATAAATTTAAAAAACACTTTGATGTTTTTGGTTTTAATTTTACATGCTATTTTCAAATCTTTTCCCAGTTATTCTTTTCATATATTTCTATTCTGAGTATATATAGTTTTCTGTATTTTTATTCTTATATCATTTTAATTTTCACTTAGTAATGCACACTGAAGATTCCTCCATGTCTTTTCATGGCCTGATAGCTTATTACTTTTTATCATGGAATCATATTCCATTTTACAGATTTACCACGTTTCATCTTTTACCTATTGAAGGATATCTTGGTTGCTTGAAAAGTTTTTCATTTATTCTCATTTAAAAATGTTTTTAAAATCTCAGATTCCTAGGCAGTAACTCTGGAGAGCCTACCTCTGCAAGCTTAGGATAAAGCCTGTGTGGCTCTGTGGCTTTAAAAGCTCCCCAGATAATCCTGATGCACAGTCAGGTACATGCAAACTCCTGCTTGGACTTGGAATTCTTTTCTAAGGCAATTCCAGCCTTCTGTGCAGGACTCCCTCTTGCTGACCTCACTCAGATAGAAACATTTACCTGCCTGCACACCTACACGTGCACACATACACATATGCTCACTAACACACACAGTGTGCACTCACACACGCAGCCCTTCTCCTTTACTGATGAGAGGCACCTCTTCTTCTCTCTTGACCATACCTGACGCAGGCAGGTAAGAAGACCCTGGAAGGGTGTCACAGCTTCTGGACGGTGGACTGTGCCCCTCTGCAGACAGCCAGGCCAGGCCAAACAGACAAACGGACCCACAGCCCTCTCCCTCTGACTGTAGGACTAGGCTTCTGGCAAACCCACCTTCTTGTACTTGTGGGGGAAGGTGAACCTCTCAATGGTGTTCTGTACAGCTCCCCGAGTCACGTTTCCCAACCTGTCCTCGAGCTGAAGTAGCTCCTGCAAACAGCAAAATACGGACGTGTGTACTGAGCAAATGCACAAACACACAATAAAGACGAGGGGCCCTGGAAGATGCCAGCAGGAAGAATTTCTCTGAGGCTGGAAGGCTGCAGTATCTCTACACATGCCCTCTTCTGATTTCCTACATTTACCCCTGGGGCTTCTGCCACCCATGTCCTACCCACCAGCAGGAGGAGGGGAGACAGGATGATGAACCATCACGTCATCTCCATCTACAAGGTGGTGCCCGACAAAGCAACATACCTCGTAGCTCTCCCGCACGGCAGAGGTGTGTCTGCTGGGATTTAGTCCCTGGAGAGCAAGGAAGTGAAGCTGAGGGTAAGGGTAGTTTCGAATTTCATGGACGACCTGTTGGAGGGAGAAAGTGCTTTGGATAGGGCAAGGATTCCAGGCTGCTGGGTGAGCCACGCATGCAACTCCTCCTCCCACAACCAGCAGCCAGCACGCCCTGAGATGCTGCAGGCAGAGGGGCGTCTTTCCTGCTCTCGTGTCCCCTGCTCCTTATCTAGAGCCAAGCCTGGGGGGCAGGCATTTAGCTCAGTGTGTAAGATGCTAGTCAGGACGCCCACGTTCCCCATTGGAGTGTGTCGGTTCCATATCCGACTCCAACTGCCGACCCCAGCATCCTGCTCTGTCTGGCTCCCAGCTTGCACCCATCCTAGTTCTGGCCATTGCAGGCATTTGGAGAGTGAACCAGTAGACAGGAGGCTTCTCTCTCTCTCTCTCTCTCTCTCTCACTCAAATAGATAAAATTGTTTTAATGAGGTAAAATTGGACACTTACTTCATGGCAGCCCCTGTTCTAAGCCCATCACATGACTGACTGAATTATCTTGCTTGATCTAAAATGCAGGTGCAATTTCTATCCCATTTGGCTGATGGAGTAAGTGAGGCACAGACAGATTAGGGAATTGGCTGAGTTATGTGACCTAGAGACAGAAGTAGGCAGCTGGGCGCAGAATCTCTCTCTTTAACCCCTACGCTGCACTGCCCCACTGAGCAGCAAGGCCATTAAGGACTTGGGCCAGGGCCAGGGTGAATTTAAGGGGGCACTGAATAATTGAAATAAGTCATATTATAAAGCAGTATTCTTTAAAAGTCAAAATGAATGCCAAAAACGTCCACACTGAGCACAGTATCAGTATCTGAAACAAACTCTGGCCTGTGCTTGTGTGGGCCTGCCTCCGGCACCTCTCCTGATCCTGGCTTTCAGAGGGGCCAAGGTTTCCATCCTAGCCCCTTAAGCTACCACATGTCCCAGGCCCAGTTACTTAATCTCTCTATGCCTCAGTTTGCTAATCTGTATAATGGGGATAATACCCTTTCCTGTAAAGTTACTGAAAGAATGAAATGACCTCATCTATGTGAAGCATTTAGATCAGTGCCCCGTGTGTGGTACACACTCAACAAATGTCTGCTTCTTTAATTCGTAGCAGGTGGTGCTTCACACACCAACCATGGAACCCTAAGCCCCTTATTATACAAACAAGGAGACGGTGTGGGGGGCCAGCGGTTAAACAACAGGGACAACGTTAGGGAGGGTGGACCGATGCTCTAGAGCAGCAAAGCAGAGTGTCTGGAAATAAGATTTCCAATCGGGCTTTTGCTGCTTTAATGGACCTTCTTCATTCCATGTGGCCGGCAATGCAGGAGCCCAAAGGCCCCCACACCCAACCTGGTCCTGGGGAGGTGCTCACTCCAAGAAATCTGCTGAAGGAAGTCATCGGAGGTACAAGAACCGCCCTCCCCGACGCAGCCCCGAGCCTCTCCCGCACCGAGACCACACTGGCCACACTGCACGTTCCAGCCCAACACCCTTCCCTTGCACTTGCTGAGGGGAGGGGAGCCGGGTGGTCTGCCCAGGAGCCAGGACACAGGGGATCTGGGACACAAGACAGCCGGGGGTCCCAGGGCAGAGGGAAGCCGCAGGCCTCAGCCCACCTGGGGCACCAGTGGGCAGCAGGGGAGTGGGCTTCCTGGCAGAGCCCTGTCACTCACCATCTGCGTGGAGGAGGAGTTTCTGGGGAAGTGGTGCATTCGAGGAGTTGCCAGGTAATGCTGATAGTGCTGAGGGATGGGCCGCACCTGGAACTGAGCAGGACTCAAGCCGGCGTCCACACTGAGATCCCTGCAGGGACAAGCCATGGTGAACCATGGGGATGGGCCGCTACGGCCTGACAGGCTGGAAGACCCAGCCTGGCCCACCCGCACCCCTCCCAACCCCACTTCTAAAAGCACTGGAAAACTTCCACTTCAACATTCATGGGTTATATCGTAGAGGAGCAAATGGCTCATTTCACATCCAGGGAGAAAGTATGCAAGGTGAGATCGAAACATCCTATCAAACTGAGCTATCAAAACTCCGCTGGAGCAGGTGCAGCGCCGTGGCGCACTGTGGTTGCCACCTGCAACGTCGGCATCCTGTATCGGAGCTCTGGCTTGGGTCCTGGCCATGCCACTTTGTGGGGAGCAACTCGGACTAGACTGTTACTGGAATTAAGACTTATTCTATGCATCTGCTCTCCCACAATATGGCGCTGAGAAGGGAGTAACAACTTCTACGCAGCTGCCTCTCGCCAACTTGAGTGATGACCTGCAGGAGCTGATCCTGCTCCTGATTGGAGGAGAGCAGCGTACTCGGCGTGTGGGTAGCAGAGTTGGGATTGGTGGAAGAGGACTATAAAGGAGGAGAGAGACAACATGCACCAGGAACATCTATCTGAAGGAACACCTGAGGAACATCTGAGCAGCCTCCGAGAGAACCGGCCGGCGGTGTGCCGCTCCCCCGCGGAAGTGGGGAAAGTGGCAGGGGGAACCGCCCTTCCACGGAGATGGAAGGGACAGTAGCCAACCCGGGAAGAACCAGCAGCAAACCCGGGGAGGGCCGAGCAGACGAAAGAACAATGCAGGGTCCTGTGTCGTTCCTCCACGAAGAGGGGGAGCGACACCACTTCTGATCCAGCTCCCTGCTAACGCGCCTGAGAAAGCAGCGGAGGATGAACCAAGTGTCTGGGCCCCTGCAACTCATGTGGGAGACCCAGATGGGGTCCCCGGCTCCTGGCTTCAGCCTGGCCCAGCCCCAGCCATTGCAGCCATTCGAGGAATGAACCAGTAATGGAGGAACCACCGTGGAGAGGAACCACCGTGGAGGGGCTCCCAGCGGGCGGTTAGGACAGCGTGCCATCAATAGTCAGCGTTCCATCGCTGGAATGCAAAAACAGGCGCGAATGCACGGGCGTGAAATGACGCTGGGGAAAGTGATCCTTTCAGAAGAATGCGGGGAAACCACACTTCATTTCCAAAACTAGTAAATAAAGGGAAAGAACCAAACATTTATCTTGCCGCTCCTTTATTAACTGCACTTCAGTGTAACTAGATGGTTGATGAGGGGAAGTTTCTCTCTACAAAGGTTTCCCAGCTAATAAATGAAGGCGGAATGACTGAATTATTTGTCAGCAATTTGCAGTCCCTGAGGAAATAAAGGACCTAGGCAAAGATCATCAATCGATGCCAACCTCACAAAAGGAGACAGCCGGGCACCGCGTGCCTTCCGGTAGAAGGACACACCACCACCTCTGGAGGATTTTCACCGAGAATCCACGCTGAACCCGAGGGTGGGCACTGCAGTACAGTGGGCTAACCCCCGCCTGGGACACACGCATCCCACACCAGAGCGCCTGGGCCCAGTCCTGCCAGCTTCTCATCCAGCTTCCCACCAGTACCCACGCCGGGAGGCAGTAGATAAAGGCTCAAGTACTTGGGTCCCTGCTACCCACCCTGGAGACCTGAATGGAGTTTTTGGTTCTTGGCTTTGGTCTAGCCTAGTCCCAGCTGTTGTGGGCATCTGGGGAGCAAATAAGCAAATGGAAGATTCTCTTTCTTTCTCTCTGCCTCTCTCTCTCTCTTTTTCCCTCCCTCGCTCTCTCTTTCTCTCTGCCTTTCAAACAAAAATAAATAGATTTTTAAAAGGAGTTCAGCCTGAATCTGTTCAACCTTTGATCTAAGTGCCAATGTATAGGGAGCAGAGTTAACCCAGGGAGCATCTTAAATGATGCCACCAGAGTAAGACAAAATCCAGATAAAAGAAGTTGCTACAGGAAAAGCAGCCTGCTTTCTTCAACGAATACACTTATTAAAATAGAAATTAAAGGAATTTCTGCCTCCAGCTGTGATGGGGTAACAGGAATTAGATTTACTCTCCCACTGCAAGCCCCCAGAACACAGAACAGCATGTATGAAACACCTGTTTTCAGACATTGTGTCATAAGCAGTACAGAGCTGTGATTCCTGGGAGAAGGGAGACATGAGGTGAGCACACAACCACCCCCCGCCCCTGGGATTTTGGCATAAAGATGCATTCTAGAAGGAGCAGGAAGGGGATCCGCAGAGCACGGTGGTCTCCACCACTTGAGGGCTTGTTTCAAGGAGGCTGAGGGTTCTGTAAGTTGTGCTGCAGCGTTTTGAAGAGGAGGGAGGCGCACAGACTGAGAGCTCCAGAGATCTGCATCCGGGGCTCCCTGGGTCTTTACTGAATGCAAGACAAACGTGCAGGGGATGAAACTCCGCCAGGCGGAGGGAGCCACGAGCAACTGAGGGCTCGAGAAGGGTGCCCAGATGTTAGACAGGTTTGGGGGTTGGGACGCATTGGCATCCCAAGAAAGCAGCATGGAGAGTCCTTGGTGGTCGCTCAGGGCCTTGAGTAGAGACCCCGGAAGAAGCTTTTGAACCTTGATTAGGGAAGGAACAGGGTGACATTGTCCTAGCGATGTTACAGACCCTCTGAAAGGACAGGCCTGGAAAGATCACACGGAGCTGCAAGTGCTGCTTGCCCAAAACAGCCCAGCTTTGTCGAGATCAGGGCTGGGAACCTTTCCTCTCCCAAGGGCTGCTTGGATGTTGACAACATCTTTTGCGGGCCACACAAAATTATCGACTTACAAATCAGCCTGTTGTGGATGTACTGAATTTTGAGTTCCATCTGTGGTTGCCTTGGCAAAGCCAAACCACATGATTTCCTGGCCCGGAGGCTGGACGGTTCCTGCCCATGCTACATGAATCTGACAAACCTAACTACTCAACAAAGTCTGATTCATGATGTCCATCATTTAATGAAGGATTACGGGACAAGCCAAGAAAGAGAATGATATTTCCCTTAATCAGGTGAAAAGTCAAATAGTAGAAACACCTCAAGAAACAGACATGACAGGAATGGTGGAATTAGCAGAAAAGGATGCTAAAATAGCTATTATAATCATGCTCAAGAATGAAAGGGAAATCACAAATGGAAGAGACTTTTAGAATGACGCCAATGGAACCTCTGGAGATGAAAAATGCAATGTCCGAAATAGAAAATTCATGGCATTGGATTAGCAGCACAGTAGATTTTACAGAAAAAAAAAAATCAGTGGGAGGCAGCAAGTGATGGCTCTTTTCCTTGGGGCCTGCCACCCACGTGGGAGACCCAGATTGGGTTCCTGGTCCCTGGCTTTGGCCTGTTTCAGGCATTTGGGGAGAGAACCAGTGGATGGACGAGCTCTCTCTGCCTGTCTCTCTTTCTCTTTCTGTTTTTCAAATAAAATTAAAATAGATAAATAAATAACTTTAAAGCCACCCCAAGGTACACACTAATCAAATTCATGAATAATAAGGATTTAAAAAGGGCTCATTAGACACAGAAGAACATTGCAAAGAACATAGAAACAAAGCAAGCCAGAAAATACCGGAACACCGTCTTTACTGCTGAGGGGAAAACTGTCAATTTATAAGTCCGTGCTGAACACATGTATCTTTCAGAATGAAGGTGAAATAAAGACTTTTTCAGACAACGCAAAGTTGAGAGAAAGTGCTGCCAGCACTTGGAATGTTAAAAGAAGCTCATCAGATGGAGGAAAGAGAACACTAGATAGAAACTTAGATCCACTCAAAGGAAGAAATAGTGCCAGAAGTGATGGCTATGTGGGAACAGAAAAGATTCCTTTTCCCCATTAAAGAAACTCTTTGAAGTTTAATTAATTGTTTGAAGTGGAAATTGGCAAACTTTCTCTGTAAAGATCAGATACTAAATATTTTATGCTTTAAAGCCATACAATTTCTGTCCTAACAACTTGAATATTCCTTGTAGTAAAAAGGCAATCATAAACAATATGGAAACAAAGAGGTGTGGCTGTGTTCCAATAAAACTTTATTTACAAGAACAAGGAGCAGACCAGATTTGGCCCACAGGCCAGAGTTTGCTGGTTTAAAGCAGAAATGAAAGCAATTTTTTGTGATCATTAT
Source organism: Oryctolagus cuniculus (assembly GCF_964237555.1). Classification (NCBI taxonomy): domain Eukaryota; kingdom Metazoa; phylum Chordata; class Mammalia; order Lagomorpha; family Leporidae; genus Oryctolagus; species Oryctolagus cuniculus. Next base: position 31,067,099 of record NC_091441.1, read on the forward strand.
AACATAAGTAGAGGTAAAATCTACAAAATGAATAGCAAAAATGGGAGAGAGATTATGAAAATGCACTGGTCTAGTAGTTTTACATAACAAAGTGGCAGGATTCTATTTTAGGGTTAAGTGTGATAAACTAAATACGTGTATTATAAGCCTCGTGTATTTACAAAATAAAATGTCTGCAATGATTATTACATCAATATATAATCCTGAAAACACTGAACTGATCCAAAAGAAAAAAGTAATTTCTTTAAAAATGAGACCAATGGAAAACAAAGAGCAAGATGGTGTGTTTAATATAAACCATATGGAGAATTACATTAAATGAAAATAACTGAAGCACCCCCAAGTAGCAAAGTTGGACAGCTGGGAAGCAAGAGTCAATGATATGCATTCTGTAAAAGAATCTAATTTCAAATATATAGAGAGAGATGGGCTGTAAATAAAGGAAGAAAAAGACACAATATGCTAAGAACAAAGGAGACAACACAACTTTCCAGACCAATATTAGAAGAGGGGACATCACTACAGATTCTACAGATGCTAAAAACAATAAGGAAATATTGTAAACACCTTTATGTCAATAAATCCAGTGGAATGGGAAAATTCCTTGAAAGACATAAATTACCAAAACTAACTCATATAGCTAGGAAAAGCCTGAAGAGTATTCCATTTTAAAGAAATTAAGTTTGTAATTTGAAACTTGTCATGCCAAGAAATCTCCAGGCCCAGATGGCTTCCCCTAGTGGATTCTCTGAGACATTAAGATGAGAAAAAGATGTCAATCCTGTACAAACTCTTAGAAAACAGAGTAGAAAGTACCTGCCAACTCATTTAATGAAGCAAACATTGCACTGATTAAAAAAAGACAAAGACATTTCAAGGGAAAAAAATAAAGCCCCAAATGATAGATCATTATCACCCAGGAACAATGATGCAAAAGTCCTTAACAAAATTTCAGCCATTTAAATCCAATAACGAGACAAGTGACAAATCAACCAGTCACAATGTAGGAACTTTATTTGGATCTCCATTGGTACAAACCGTACCAATCAGAGAAATTTGAACATTGATTGGATATTTGATTATATTAGAATAGTTTTTAATATTCTTCAGGTTTAATAGTGATACCGTAGTAAGGATTTGCACAAGAAGAGAAAATATCTCTCGAGATACATAGTGTAATATTTACAGATGAAATGACAGGATATCTGGATGTGTTTCCAAATAATAGCAAGGAAAGTCACGTCCGTGAACTCCAAGCTAAATAGGCACACACCTGCAGAAAGGCACAAGAAACAAAGAGCATGCGAATGCCTGACAGACAGCACCGCAGGCAGTGTGCTGAGTAGGTCCACACCGGAACTGGGCCCCAGCCAGCAGGACATCGCTTCCTCTTGGATGAGAAAGCCCGGTCTGGCCCTGGAAGCACCCAGACAAAGGCCAGAGTCTCAGATGGGACAACCTCAGATCCTGCAGGGGCAGAAGGGCAGGAGGCACTGAGACTTTGAGACTGGCCCGCCTCATCTCGCTTCAGGCAGACTTGGACCATTAATTGTCCATGCTGAGCCTGGCCCCTCACATCCCCCTCTCATCGTCTCATCAGAAAAGTCCTCCCTGCACACAGGATCCCCCAAGAATTCTAGATGGGGGGGGGGGGGCTGCGCTGTGGCGTAGCAGGTGAAGCCCTCGCCTGCAGTGCCAGCATCCCATATGGGCGCTGGTTTGAGTTCCTGCTGCTCCACTTCCGATCCAGCTCTCTGCTATGGCCTGGGATAGCAGTGGAAGATAGGCCAAGTCTTTAGGCCCCTGTACTTATGTGGGAGACCTGGAAGAAGTTCCTGGCTCCTGGCTACGGATCGGTTCAGCTCCGGCTGTTGAGGCCATTTCAGAAGTGAACCAGCAGATGGAAAACTCTCTCTCTCTCTTTGCCTCTGCCTCTCAGTAACTCTGCCTTTAAATAAATAAATAAATCTTTAAAAAAGAAAATAATTCTAGGTCAGACTTGTGCCAAGAAGACATTTGTCCCTGGAAGCACTCCCTCGCTTTTCTGCTATTGCCACAGGCCTGTGGGCATCTGACTGGGGTTTTGGGATGGGGTGTGAGAGTTCATAGGAGTAGCCCCGGGCCTAAAGCCACAGGGCTCACCCAGATTTGTGCTCTGGGGATGCCTTGTGGCCCTTGTCTCAGAGTGTACTTTTTGGTATTAGCACCTAAACAGCAAACTGAACTTGATTTTCCAGTGCAATGTTCTTGCATGTGATATGGTCTGGCTACTACACAGACCAAGTTCTCCCTCAAGTTTTTCCCAGAGAGCCGGACCGCAAAGTGCCAGCACCACTTGGGGGCGACTCTAGACTCAGGGAGCCCTGGAGGCTCAAGATCAAGGTCAGGTTATCAGGCATGGGCCAGCAGGAAGGGAGCTTGGGATGTATCCCCAAGGCCCGCTGCTTCCACACACTCTCAGGCCAGGAGGCCCAGCTGAGAGAAGCTCTTGGAAGGGTAAAGAGGAAAGGCCAGGGCACCTCAGCCCCAGGCTGGCCAAGGATCTGCAGCCAGACTCCCAGAATGACCTCGGGCAGAATTAGGGACCTCCAAGGAGTCTCTAAAGTAAGGTGAGGGGATGGGGGATGGGGAGGGTGCTGCAGAGCAGCCCCTCCTCCAATGCACTTCCTGTCACCAGGCTGCCCATCTCCTGGTGGAAGAGGCTATCTGGAGAGGAGGGCTTGGGTGCAGCGATGGTGACCACAATTACAAAATCGAAAGCCCTCGTCCCCGCTTCGCTGGCCCTTGCTGGAACAGAGCTAATGGCAGGAGGGGAGACACTGTCACCTCCTGCTCCGGCAGTGGCTTCCTATGTGGAAAGTGGGGACAGGACAGCAGAAAGGGCAGGGGGCGGGACTCCCATGAGACTCATGGCCTCATTCTTTAGGTTTCTTGGGGCCAGCAGGGCCAGGAACACAGAGGGCTTGAAATGAGGGAGAAGCGGGAGGAAGTCTGGCTACATGAAGAAAGCCGGAGACAGGGCTAGCCCGGGCACTACCGTGTCTCCAGGACGGTTCCGCCTGGGTCGCCTCGTTGGGCCTGTGTGTGTGTGTTCAAAGCCCTCAGCCACATGTGGGGCTCTGGGTGCTCCGTGCCCGATGAACTGAATTAGATGGAATTGACTTGACTGCTGAGGGACAGAATTTAATCCAAACTGCAATTAAATCTTCCTAATTTGAATCTGCTAATTAGAAAAGGCTGGGCTCAAGTTGGCAGTGGTGCAATTTATCTTTTAAGGGGTTGTGTAGATTAACGGGGAGGGTGTCTGAGCACGGGCAGGGGCTGGAAGCAATGGGACACTCTGTCCGTACCTGGAGGCACCCGACCTAGCATTCATGGGGGAGATCTTTTTTCCCATTTTCTAAAAAGCATTTTTGATCTAAAGGTTGCAAGAACAGCATAAAGAATTCCTAGATGCACTGCACTCAGATTCCCTAAACGTCACCATTTTACTATCTCACTGCATTTGTTTCATCCCCACATAATAACAAATACACACATGCATACATGCCTATTCACACCCACGCACACATACAAACAGATCTGCATACATGGATGCGTGTGTGCATACACATGTGGTGCACAGTTATACAATGCACATACGTACACACCCCGTGATGTAGACACACACATGCAAACAGACACAGATAGCTTTTTCCCTTGAGCTCTCTGAAAAGAAGCCGCAGGCATAATGCTCTTTCTCTCCATCCACTTAGTCACCTGCACACCACTTAAAGGACTGTGGGGTTCTGATTAGACCCTAGTGAGATCCACCGAACCAGAGAGCTGGTGGGACCAGCTCTGTGAAACCAGCAACCCTGCATCGCAGGATGACAAGTGCCTCTGTCCCCAGTAAGGGCATCGTAAGAGGACTTCACAGGGCCCTTTGCCCACAAAGGTGCATCAACCATATGTTCAACAGAACCCTCTCACCTGTTTGTCACCAGTGTTTACCTCCAACCCATCTGGGTTCTTCAGGCACAATGGGAACTGTGTGTTTACCCCAACCACCCACCCCTGGCATGCCCTGGTGCTTCCCTGTGGATCCCTCAAGAAACACTCCCTCCAGGAAGCCTTCTCTGATCACTCTGGTTCCTGGGCTTTCTCCTTTCTGCTCTTCCCCTCCCTAACCCAGGAACCACTGGTCCATCGCCCTCATTGAGCTGGAGAAATGTTTTGTGTCACTGTCTCACTCTCCCTTCTGCAAGGCCATGAACACTGAGCCCTGGGCTGCGCACATGATGCTGCCGAATTATGTTTGAGCCGATCGCTGGAACCAGGCCAGGCGAAGCCAACTGGGCCTGAGAGTGGCTAACAGTAGGGACAGGCTGGGGGCTGAGGACCAGGTGGCCGACGTCAAGGTAAAGCAAACCAGGGGCTCCGTGGATCCGGCGCCCTTCCTCCCCCAGGGACCCCGATGACTCACCAGTCAGTGCCTTCAGCCAGATACCTGGGCTGAGGCGTCTGCAGTTGGTGGCTGAAGTCGAAGCTGGGGTGGAGGCGGTGGGGGTGGACAGACACGCGCTCCTGACTCCGCCTACGGAGAGGAAGGAGGGCCCACCATGTCAGGGGCTGCCTGGGTGAGCCCCGCTCCCGGGAGCTCTGAGCACCCCCAGCCAACCCCAGGAAGCTCCACTCCCGCAGACCCCAGCCCCCTCCCCCGACACTGAACCCACAGCCCACCCGGCACACTCCAAAGCAGTGCCGCAGACTGCAGCAGGCGGCAACCCAGACCTGGCCACTGTCTGTGGCTGGCCGTGGCAGCGAGGTCTTTCCCGAGGTATGTCTGCTGCAGGTGTGTCACCTGGCCCCAGCCAGGCTCTGCTCCTGCCCTGCCCTCCTCCTCCTGTCCCTCTCTGTCCTAGGTGGTTCATCTTCAAGACACACAGCTCCTACAGTGTGTCCTGCAGTGTGTCCACCTCTGGGCATGTCCTCTCTCCTGCCACGCTCTTCTCTTCCTCTTTTTCACACTCTCAGCAGCTTTCACGCCCCACATCAAAGCCCGCCTCCTCCAGGAAGAGCTCCCTGAACACCCCAAATAAAGGTATGCTCTCCTCCCTCTGACCTCCTACAGCCCTCAGCTCCTGTCCCAGGCACCAACCTCCACAAAACCATGGACACTCAGGGCCCTAGAGCACCCTTGGGGTCCCTGATACCTTGTCAGGTGGTGGGAGAGGTCCAAACCATCTCCCGTACAGTACTAGGTGGTTATTTGCCTCTCCACTCGCCTCATCTCGCAGGTGGGCAGCGGGGATTTCGCGTGCCCTGTGGTTCTGGAAGACTCAGTGTGGAAGCAGACACAGCAGAGTGACCTTCTGTGAAGCCGTGTAGTAGAGAGAGCTGGAAATATGCTTTTTTAGAAAAAGCCTTGCAGGGCTGGTGCTATGGCATGGCGGACAAAGCCGCTACCCCCAGTGCCGGCATCCCATATGGGCAATGGTTTGAGTCCCAGCTGCTCCACTTCCAATCCAGCTCTCTGCTGTGGCCTGGGACAGCAGTAGAAGATGGCCCAAATGCTGGGCCCCTGCACCCGCATGAGAGACCCGGAAGAAGCTCCTGGCTCCTGGCTTCAAATAGGTGCAGATCCAGCCATTGTGGCCAATTGAGGAGTGAACCAGCGGATGAAAGCCCTCTCTCTCTCTCTCTCTCTCTCTCTCTGCTTCTCCTTCTCTCTGTGTGTAACTCTGACTTTCAAATAAATACATCAATCTTTAAAAAAAGCCTCACCCCTCACTAAATTTATATTAGTTATTTCTCATGAATTAGATTACCGGTGCTAACATATAGTGAGCTTGCTATTTCTTAATGAATTGATGATACTTTGAAATTTCTCGGGAGTAATTTCTCATATGGCTCACATCCATCATCACAGCCCACAGAAACAGAATCTCTCTGTGGTCTTCATTGATTTTGGAAGACTCAAAGGCTCCCAAAACCAAGAAGTCTGAGACTCACTGGTCTTGTCCAACTCTTGCCCTCGACAGTTGAGGCTCAGAGAGGCGTTGAGAGTTGCCCAGGGTCCCCCAGCTGCCCAGGGTCCCCCTCTGGTGACTGCTACTTTTACTCTCCCTGTGCTTCTTTGAGCAGGGCTGGCACCAGTCACCTCCTTTCTTTGGGGGCCCCGGGCAATAGAATCAGGCGGTCACGAAGCTGCAGGGGACAGGAGGGGTCCCCTAGTGAAAACTCCTTCCATGCAAAAGTCCACTGTGAACATTGTGGACCACAGTTCCTCAGCTGAGCCTGCGTGTGGGTGATGTGATGTGGACGCATCTTCGAGGGGGCTGCAATGGGTCAGGACAGCGCTCCCTGTCTGTAACAAACGGGTCCAATGGAGGCGAAAAGCACCTCTTGAGAGGACCCTCTGGGTGAGTACTGGTCCAGCCTGACCAGAGTAGAAGCCAGGCGTCCTGGCCCGCGGCCCTGCCCCTTCCTGGGCTCCGGCCCCGCCCCTGCTCCTCCCCCCACCCCCGCATCAGCCGCAGGCTGCACCCACCTGGGGTGCGAGACGAGCCTGCGGTGCTGGGCTTCCAGGAGCTGCTGCTGCAGGAGGTATTGCTGGTGCAGGGCCTGAGGTAGGAAGGAGGGACCTGTGACGTCCTGGAACTGCAGGGTGGGCAGCGGGGTCAGCGACTGGTGCAGGGCGCCGCTGTGCTGGTGGGCCGGGGCCATGTGGGCGCTGAGGCCCGGCTGCGGCTGCACGGGGTGGGCCAGCGGGAAGTCGGCGGTGAGCGGCTGCGGCTGCGGGGGCCCCAGGTGGAAGTGGCGGCAGGAGGTAGCGTGAGGATGCTGAGACCTTTGAAAGGGGGCACCTGCGGGGCAAGGACAGAGAAGGCTGGGTGAGGACCCGCGCCCCGTGCCAACCGCGCTCTGAACTGCGCTGAGGCCGTGGCCAGCCGGACCCCACCCACAGGAAGTCTTCATGTGCCGAGAGAAGGCAGCGGAAGTCGTTTAGCATGCAGTTTTAAGAAAAAAAAATCACACAAAACATTTTTTAAAAAATCAAATAACTTATTGTACTATCATAATTTATTTAAAAGCAGACATAGCCAGGTATAAGCTGGGCTCAAGCTACATTTAATTCAGGCCGCCGTACTTTCCTAAATGCAATTGAACTCATAACAAGAAAGCCTTCTCTGTAAGCAAAGATCCAGCCCCAGACCTTGGCGGGGGAGTTCTCTGATGAGTGCAGAAAGCAGAGCCCGCGCTGAAGAAGGATGTACGGAGCACATTCAGTGCCAGGTGTGCTGGTCCCCAACAGGAGGCCAAAGAATAAAGGAAGATAAGCAGACGAGATGCAGGGAACGGAAGTGACAACAGCAGGCAAGCGATGACAGGAGACTCCGGGCAGGTGGAAAGCAGAGGGAGGAGTTAGGAGAGCTGAGAACTGGGAAACCAAGCTCCCTGCACAGGGCGGGAAAGGCCAGGCCAGGGGCTGGAACCTGAGAGGAGGGAGACTGGCCGCGGGGGGGGGGGGGGGGGGGGGGATGTGTGGCGGTTATGCCCAGGGCTCCTCCCCTTCCCCAAGCTTGGCAGTGATTGTCCCTCCCAGAGAGGCCCCCATGGGGGATGTGCCAGGAGACAAAAACAGGCGGGTTAATCAAGAGCCTGGGTGTGAGGCCGGCGCCACAGCTCAATAGGCTAATCCTCCGCCTAGCGGTGCCAGCACACCGGGTTCTAGTCCCAGTCGGGGGCACCAGATTCTGTCCCGGTTGCCCCTCTTCCAGGCCAGCCCTCTGCTGTGGCCCGGGAGTGCAGTGGAGGATGGCCCAAGTACTTGGGCCCTGCACCCCATGGGAGACCAGGAGAAGCACCTGGCTCCTGCCATTGGATCAGCGCAGTGCACCAGCCGCAGCGTGGCAGCCATTGGAGGGTGAACCAACGGCAAAAGGAAAACCTTTCTCTCTGTCTCTTTCTCTCACTGTCCACTCTGCCTGTAAAAAAAAAAAAAAAGAGCCTGGGTGTGGAACTTTGGAAGCCACCGTCTTCTGCCACTTGATTCCAAAAACACTGTCTCCAGTGTGTGTCCCTGCCCTGCCTGCTCCACAGCCCCAGCCTAGAGACTGGGGGGAGCTCTTCAAAGGACCAGCTGTGGCTCTAGGAAGAGAGCTGCATGTCCTTCGGGTTGGGCACACACCAAGAAAATGGCCAGCATTGAAGCAATGTCCATTGTCACACGTGCACCCAGAGCTCTGGCCCACACTTCAACACGAACACACAACCCCAGGGGACAAGTCTCTCAGGGAGGGTTACAATGTGAAAAGACATGGAACAGGGACCAGATTTTTAAGAAAACCCAGAGGAGGAGAGACAACACAAGGATGAGAAAAATAAACTTCAAAGCACTTTAATTAATATCCTCAAAGAAATAAGGTGTTGGATATGTGAAACAGCAGAAAGCTCTTTTAAAAGGAGCCATGAGGGGTTGGTGTGGTGCAGTGGGTTAAGCCACTGCTGGCATCCCATATCAGAGCACTGGAATCCCAGCTGCTCTGCTTCTAATCCAGCTTCCTGCTAATGCACCTGGGAAGGCAGCAGAGGATGACCAAGTCCTTGGCCCCTGCCTCCCACATGGGAGATCCTGGTGGAGTTCCAGGCTCCTGGTTTTAGCATGGCCCAAGTCCAGCTATTGCAGGCACTTGGGGGACTGAACCAGCAGATGGAAGATCTTTCCCTCTCTCATGAAATGAATAAATATTTTTTTAAAAAAGGAACAATAGGGGCTGGTGCTGTGGCTTTCCCTTATGGGCGCCAGTTCATGTTCTGGCTGCTCCTCTTCTGATCCAGCTCTCTGCTGTGGCCTGGGAAAGCAGTGGAAGATGGCTCAAGTGCTTGGGCCTCTGCACCCACGTGGGAGACCTGGAAGAAGCTCCTGGCTCCTGGCTTCAGATTGACACAGCTCCGGCTGTTGCAGCCAATTGGGGAGTGAACCAGTGGATGGAAGACCTCTCTCTCTCTGTAATTCTACCTTTCAAAATTAACAAATCTTTAAAATAAAAAAGAACAATGAGAAAATAAGAAAGAGAGCTCTTGGAAATTAAAAGCACACAGGTGCGATCTCAAATTCAACAGCAGGGTTGAAGGCAGAGCTGGAGCCATTTCCCAGGGAGCAGGATGAGAAGACAGGAAATGAGAAAAAGAAGAGAAAAGATGCAGACATGGAAGGATCCGGTCAGACGAGGCCACCGGTGAGAGAGAGAGAGAGAATGGAGGAACAACAGGAGGGAAACTATAGGAAAAGATTGTGCAGGTGTCCATCAGCATTGAAGTTCTGCATAGCTACACAGACAGGACCCTGGAGTGCCCAGCAAAAGATGGGGGCAAAAACCCCACCCCCAGGCACCTCCCTGTGCAAGTCCGAGCAGGCAGCTAGACAATTCCAGCACCTTCCTGAGAGAAAGCCAACAGATCACATCCAAAGGGTCAGAAATCAGAACAGCGTGAGATTGTTCAAAAGCAACACTGGAAGCTCAAAGACTAGGAGTGATGCCCTCCAAGGCACTGAGAACACTGGAAACTCAAAAACTAGGAGTGACGCCCTCCAAGGCACTGAGAGGGGAGAATGATTTTCAATCTGGACTTCCATGCCCAGGCAAACTTTGAATCAAGTGTGATGGTAGAATAAAACCGTTTTCAAACAAGCTTGGGTCTCAAAGGAATCAGCCAAGAATGAGGAGCAGTTGACATAGGCGCTGCACCCAAAGAGGTGGGGGATTCCCAAGCACCCAACTCTGCAGCGACTTTGGCAGAGGAAAGAGCTGTAGGAAGATGAGAGAAGTGGCAGACAGAAATGACTTCCCAGGAAGGGAATGGGGCAAAAGGGGGAATTGGAAAGACTGAACTCCCACTGTCCACTGGCATTATAATGTGAGCCATTTAGGTCCTGCTAAATTTTCTGGTAGACACAGGTGAAATTAATTGAAATACCTGAATTCTGTAACTCAGTATATCAGGAATGGTATATGTCAGCAGCTACTCCACATAAAAGATCATTGACTGATATTCCTTTTTTCATGCTAACTCTTCTATATCTGGTGGATATCTTGTGCTTAAACACATCTCAGCATAGACCAGCCACATTCCCCGTTAGCAGCTTCCATGTTGGACAACACAGCTCTAAAGAAGAAAAGCCAACTGCACGCACAGAGCAAGCTTTGTGCCAAGTCCCCTGGTTGATCTGCCTTCAAAGGGGAAGCTCACCGCTGCTTATTGGTGAAATCCAAAACCCGTCACCTCCTAGCACAGCCCCGCTGTCCTTTCTCCCACTGACACCATCAAGCCACCCACAGGAGTCTGCTTGAAACCAGACACCCACGTGCATTCCCACAGGGGCCTTTGCTGCCTTCTCCCCAGCTGCTTTCCCCGTCTTCGAAGGCCTGTGTCACCTCTCAGCTCCTCCAGAAATGCCCCCGCTGCCCACCAGCCCCAGGGCTGGCCTCCTCCTCTGAGCTCCGCAGAACACCTTTCTCTCTTCCACGCACTCGGCACCTGGCGGTGGCTACCTTGAGCTGTCTCTTCACACTCATCGCCCCACCTGGCTGAGCTCCGTGCCTCTGCTGTTTTTCCAGACACCCCCCCCCCACACACACACACACACACACACTCCTCGCTTGGAGCTGGCATTGCAGTAAATACCTGGGTATGTGACTGTTGGTGGGAGGGAGGAAGAAACAGGGGCTCAGAGGGACCCAAGTACTGAGGCTGGCTGACCGCCCACTTGTTTGCACTTGAGTAGGAAAGAGAGTGGCACGTAGAGCCCAGGTGACCTCTGAGATTTCGTGCTGCATTGTGGCAGGTATGGGGCAGGTGGCACTGATCAGTTCCTTCCTCCTGCCCCAGGGTGCCCGCTGTGCCCAGGGGAGCCTGTAGGTGACACGACACAGGTCCCCTCGCCAGGAGGGGCAGCAAGAGAAAGGTGGACAAAAGTGTCTCTCTGTCCCCTGACGTCCCAGGCAATGTCTACCCACAAAAGTCCTTTGACTTCTGGTCTGGCACTCTGCAGCCCTGCTCATCCCCACTCCCAGAGTGGCCCACAGTTTTATCACACTGCTCAGAAGGGAGCTGAAGCCCAGAGATACCCACCCTGGGCCCCCTGGGCCTCTCCTCAGCCCCACCAGGGGGATTCCAAAAGGCCCTGGGAAGTGGGATTCAAAGAGAAGTTTATTTTGGTGCCCACAGAATTCTTTGGGAATCCGTGTATAGGGAAGGATCTTCAAAGCATTCAGGGACAAAATGCGTGTTAGGAAAAAGCTATTCATGGATTTCAATGTTTTGCACCAAAATCAACTTGGGTGTTAATTCCTCAAAGGGCCTTGGGGCCTCAGGTGGGCTCTGTGTCACATCAAGGAACCGGCTAATAGCTGCTGTGTTTGGGATCCGAGCCCAGCGAAGTGGAGCTCCCGGGGAGAGTGTGTGGCTTGTGATGAGGGAAGGCTGACCAGCGCCGGCGCTCCTGTCAGTAGACAGCCTGCAGTTCTCCCGCCAGAGTCCCTCCTCCGGTTAAAACATCATCTCCAGGCGCCTCTGCCTATGCTCTGCATCTCTCACAGCTCCCCAGGGCCACGACACCATCGTGGAAAGATTCATCATGCACTAACTCGTAGTTCCAGGGAGCGGGGAAGAAGATGCTCCCGGAAACAAACCAAGTACTTCATGCAACAAACTTCTCAGTGTAAAACTCAAATTAGTTTCAGAAGGAAAAAAAAAAAGAACATGCATCTAAGAATGCTAGAAACTGATGCCGAGGATTAGGGATTAGTGCCTCCTGGGAGTTGGCTGGGAGCAGGATCTAAGGCTGGGGCTGGGGCCTGAGCAAGGTGGGCATAGGGCTGGGGGTGGGAGGCCCAGGTCTAGCCCCGCACAGCTGGCACAGGGCGAGTCTGCAGGTACGGGGCTCACCTGGTACCCACCTGGCACACACAGACACACAACAGGTGTTCCACAAATACCTGGGGCTGGTGGCCGCTTCATTGCCTTGTGGGCAAGGAGCGGGATGAGGTTGGCAGCAAGGAAGTGGGTGGGTGGGAAGATGGCAGGAACCACACAGCCCCGTGGCAGGGGGTGGGAAGAGGGAAGAGGGAGAGGCTGAGAATGCAGGACCGAGGGCTGGGGGAGGCTGGGAGCCCTGGGTCTCCAAAGGGTCACGGGCTTGCCTCGAACACTTGTCTGCCAAGGGACAGTGTGCAGATTTGAACCTGGTTGTGCCCCAACAGCCAAATGTTGATGGGAGGGAGGGGATAGGGCACAGGGAGTGGGACACTTGGGAAAGCCAGGGCTGGCCCTGAGGGACTGCTGTGGCTGACTTGTCCATGTCCTCACCCCGCCCCCACCCGATGTCCATGCTGAATCAAAACCCCAGGATGATGGGACCAGGAGGTGGACTTGAGGGTGATTCGACCAGGGGCAGAGCATGCGTGAACAGCCTTGATCCTATAAGAGAGACCCCAGGCAGGACACAGCTGGATGGCACAGAGGCCCCCTGACCCTCAGTCGGCCGAGGCCTTGACCTTGGACTTTGCAGCCTGCAGACCCATGAGTGCTAAGTGTCTGCTGTTTGTAAGCCAGCCCGGCTCTGGTGTCTGCTCACGGCAGCCGCGATGGTTCAACACCGGAGGCTTCCCGAGATGGGGAGGGGTCTGGAAATGGAGACACTGAGGACACACCAGACACAGGCTGGGGTCTCCTCTGCTGTCAGAGCTGGGCAGGAGCAGAGAAAGGTGTGGCCCAGGTGACAGAATGGCAGAGACCATGAGGCCTGCAGAGGCTGCCCCAGAGAAGGCCGGGCTCCTGAGCTGGAGGCCCTGACACACACAGACACACACACACACACACTGCGCTGGGGGGAAGTGGCCTGTCATCATGTCATCATCAAGATGCCAGGCCTGGGTCCTGTGGCACAGCAGGTTAAGCCACCTCCGGCGATGCTGGTATCACTTGTTCAAGCCCCTACTGCTCCACTTCCAATCCAGCTCCCTGCTAACGCACCTGGCAAAGCAGCAGAGGATGGCTCAAGTGTGTGGGGCCCCTGCCACCCATGTGGGAGACCCGGATGGAGTTTTAGGTTCCTGCCTTCAGCCTGACCCAGCCCTGATCATTGCAGTCATTTGGGGGGAGTCAACCAGTGGATAGAAGACCTCTCTCTTCCTCTCTCTGTAACCCTGTCTTTCAAATAAACAAATCTTTAAACAAGTAAATAGATACATAAGCTGCCAGGCCTGCGAGACAGCGGCTTCAAGCTCAGACTGGGAGGGCTTGGAAAGGGACAATAGGCAGCATGGCCGGGCAGCCTGCCCCAGGGGGGCCTCAGGCCCAGGCCTGCCTCCAGTGCTCCCGGCACACTCGCCAGCAGCCGGGGCCAGGCCTGCCCTACACCTCCAGGGAGCTGCGAATGGGAGCCAGACCCTCCTGGCTTCCAGGGAAGGCAGACCAGGTCTCAGGGTGTCCCTTGGGGCAGAGCAGAAGGCAGGGGGAGGGGAGGGGTGGGGTGGGAGGAGTCAGAGGAAGGGGAGGCAGCAGGGCTCAGTGAGGAAGAAGGGCCAGGCCAGACCTCTGTGTTCGCTCCTTTGTGGGGAGCCCGGCCAGCCACAGGAAAGCAGCCTTTTGGAACTGGATGTCTGCTCCCAGGGGCACTGAGGAAGCCCCACCTCCAAGGGGCGCCAGGGCTGCAGCCAGGAGGGCGAGACAGGACCCCCTCCCCCGCCCTGCCCCAGCCACCATGCGCTCCCACACTGACACCTGATCCTACACACATGCTGACATCTCTCTGCTGGCAGAGGCTTCAAGTGGCTCCAGCCCCTCATCTTCTTCACAGGGAAACTGTTTGTGAACTGCATGTTGTGACTGCCCCCAGGGTCCCACAGCCAGACAGGCCAGGTCCCTGTCCCCTGCTCCCAGTGGCCGAGGAGATAAGCATTAAGTGCGGCACCACCACACCCAGCTCCGGAAGTGGGCAGGCACCCAGGAGAGGTGACACAGACCAGTACTGACCTTCGAAGTGCTGCTTCCAAACGTGCCATGTTCAGGTTCCTAAAGTAAGGTTCTGAGCAAGCCGTCCCCTGCCCCTCTCCCTCTCACTGCCCTGGTGGCCTCCCTCTCATCCGTCCCACACCTTGCACGTCTGCACCTGCCCATGGCGGGTCCCTGGCCCCAGCATCGCCACCGCCCCTCGCGGGCTGTCACATCCCCTCCACCCTTGACTGCCCTGGGCACATGTTAACCGCTTTTGGAACCAAGTCCATCTGAAGCGGATGAAATTCCACCTCCCACTTGATGTGTGGCATTAGCCTATTACATTTGGCATTTCATTTGTGTACAAATTTTATCTCCTAGAATAAGCTGTGAAGTGCGTGTTCTCAGGGAAAGTCCATGTGGCAAACGTTCTTTGTTCTTAGGAGGGGCTTAAAAACAATCCAAGGGAGGATCGGGAGTGGGAGAATGGGGGGAAGGAGGAGAGGAGAGGGGAGGGGGAGATGGGGTGAGAGGAGAGGAGGACGGCAGGAAGGAGTGGGGGAAGGGAGGGGGAGGAAGAAAGGCCTTCGTTATCTTAGACAAGCTAAGTATTAAATTATTTGCTAGTAAGGAGATTGAGTTCTTGAGAGCATCATCAAATATTCAAGCTCACCGAGGCTCAGAGACTGTGAAGGAAGCCTTCATTCTATCCCCCCAGGACAGGCGCTCCACGATGGCTTGACCAAGGGCACTGCAGTAGTGATGGCGGAGTCGCAACTGGAGGCCAGGCCTCCTGGGCCCCAGCGTGCTCCCCACTGCCAGGCCTGTCACGAGCCCCTGCTACTCCTTCACCCATACATGGCCACACATGGTCCTCCTGGAGAGAGCCCACTGCCTCAGGGGGTGCTGGGTGGGAATGCCAAGTCACGGCACTGGGGGACCCCTCCCCCGACAAGGAATAAGCCCGTTCCTGCCCCAGGAAGTAGCCACGAAGCAGCGAGGCAGCCGCCACTGGTATCAGGGGAGCGTTACTGACTCTCATCTGTGTCGGTGTGGTGGGCGGCCACAGTGAGTGACAGTGGACAGCCACGGTGAGCGACAGTGGACAGCCACGGTGAGCGACAGTGAACAGCCACGGTGAATGAGCTTGCTTGGCACAGTCTGGTTTGCCTCAGGCCCCTCCCTGCTCTAGGAACAAGTCAAGGAGGTGCCCCAGCTTTAAGACTGGGCTAAGGAGGGGCTGGTGCTGTGGCGTGGCAGGTAAAGCTGCCTCCTGCAGTGCCGACATCCCATGTGGGCACCAGTTCCAGTCCCAGCTGCTCCTCTTCCGATCCAGCTCTCTGCTATGGCCTGGGAAAGCAGTAGAAGATGGCCCAAGTCCTTGGGCCCCTGTGCCCATGCAGGAGACTTGGAGAAAGCTCCTGGCTCTTGGCTTTGGATCAGCCCTGCTCCAGCTCTTGCAGCCATTTGGGGAGTGAACCAGCAGATGGAAGACCTCTCTTCTCTCTCTCTGCCTCTCTCCTTCTCTCTGCCTCTGTTACTCTGCCTTTCAAATAAATAAATAAATCTTTAAAAAAAAAAAAAAAGTGGGCCGAGTTGCCTCCAACCCGCCGGGGGCTACTGTGGTGAGACAAACCCTGCAGAGCCGGGGGAAATGCCTACTTGAGAGGCTGTGCGTCTTGTGTTCCACGGGGTTAACCTACGAGAAGAAAGGACGAAACTTCCGGGTCCTGGAACCAATCAGGGACACCTTGGGACAGATGCTGGCAACCTGGCTGCTGGTGATGGGGAGTGGGCTGTGGGGGAACCTGAGTCTGTGACATGAGGGACAGCCGGGGAGGCTGGGAAGAGCGGAGGGGACCAGGGACAGGCTCCACGTTCTCCTCCACAGGGCCCCGAGGAGCCTCCCCTTCCCTCTGGCCCCATACAGCTCAGAATTCCACCCACCCCCCACCCCCCGCCCCCGTCACACCATGGCCCACGCTGCCCTCTGCAACCTGGGAGCCGCTGAGGCCCCTGGGATAAAGGGTGTGCCCTTTGTGCTTCATTCAGAAGGCTCAGGGAAGGGATACAGGAAGGGTGGGGTAGGGATGCACTGGGGGGGTCTTGAATGGCAGAACTGGGGCCCCGGGATGCACTTCATGAGCTAACTGGCAGGCTACAGACCTGGCAGATCAGAGAGGAAGGAATGGAAACTGGGCCGCCCAGAGCCTAGCTTTCTGGGCTTTTCTTCCTGCTTTCCTTACCTCCTCCTGCTAAGTCCGTTTAACCTCTTTTGCACCAAGAGGCCTAGTCCCTGGCTTGGGTGTGGACTGCCACACCTGCCTGCCTTCCTGTCTCTCTGTATTTTGGTTTCATCCAGCAGAGGACATGCAGGCCTATGCAAGACAGGATAGGCACAATGAGGTCCCTTACAGCCTGGAGCCCCTTTACCAGGCTTCCTCAGGGCCAGTCTCTGATCTTTGGTGAAAAACCCAAAGTCCTCCAAGGAGCTGAATTTCAGCTCTCAGAACTCTGATGGGAGGGGGCTTGCACCCTGAGGAAGTCTCCTTGCCCATGGGCCTGAACCAATCAAGCAGCCAACGAAGGGCTGATGTTTAGCCACCATTGCCCGCGTGGACCAGGAGTGGGAGAAGTCACCTGGAACAGGCACTGGATAGACACAGGGTGCAGTCCTAGCAGAAAAGCCCGTGGCAATGGGACAGACATCCATGCATCACTCATCCCAGAAGATCCTTTTTTTCCAAAGCTAGCAAGGCTGTGATAATATTCCACCATGGACACAGGGCTTTTTGTGAAAGGCACCTGAGAGCAGATGCCCGCCACTCAGGGCAGGAATTTGGTGTAGTTGTTCAGACGCTGCTTGGAATAACTGTCTCCATATCAAAGTGCCTGGGTTCAAAACCCTGATCCACTTCTCATCCAGCTTCCTGCTAATGTGTACCCTGGGAGGCAGCACTGATGGCTTAAGTACTTGAGTCCCTGCCACCCCCAGGGGACCAGATTGAGTTAAAGGCTTCTGGCTTTTGTCTATCACAGGCCTTTGGGGAGCGAACCAGTGGATGAGAGGTCTCTTGCTCTTTGAAGTAAAATAATATGTCAACAAATACAACTTTGAACAAAAGACGACCACACCCTCTACAAAGCAGGAGTCCATCTCATTCGCCCCTGTTGCTGGTGCTCGTACAGAGACCTCACTAAACGGATGGATGCACGACCCAGCTAGTGTGCCAGCAGCAGCCAGCCAGCATCTGAGCACTGTGCGGATTCGCCTGGAGGCAGAGGAACAAAGAAACTCAAGCTGTAAAGTGCGAGATGGAAGAACCCGAAAGCACTGCAGACAGGGAGGTGGAGAATTCTGGCCGGGAGGACAGGGCCCAGTTACAGGTGCAGCACAGACCGGGGAGGCCCAGCACACAGGAGGTCAGCTTGAGCCACCACCTGCAGATGCAGAGGAGGTGGCCGTGTCTGACCCAGCGCGCACCCTCCTCCTGCCGGCCCTGCCCGAGGTGGGAGCCTCTCCTCCGAGCCTGGCTTTGGTTAGCGTCTGTAAACCACGTCTACTTCCTCTTTGGTCATCAGCTCGGATATCCACCGAACGTTGCATCCTTTACGTAGAGACTCAAGTAAATGTATTACAAAGTTCAAAATCAGCCGGCGCCACGGCTCACTGGACTAATCATCCGCCTAGTGGCACAGACACACCGGGTTCTAGTCCCGGTCGGGGCACCGGATTCTGTCCCGGTTGCCCCTCTTCCAGGCCAGCTCTCTGCTGTGGCCCGGGAATGCAGTGGAGGATGGCCCAAGTTCTTGGGCCCTGCACCCCATGGGAGACCAGGAGAAGCACCTGGCTCCTGGCTCCTGCCTTCGGATAGGCGCGGTGCGCTGGCCGCAGCGCGCCGGCCATGGCGGCCATTGGAGGGTGAACCAATGGCAAAAGGAAGACCTTTCTCTCTCTCTCTTTCTCTCTCTCTCTCACTGTCCACTCTGCCTGTAAAAAAAAAAAAAAAAAAAAAAAGTTCAAAATCAAACTCACAAACCTCAAAGACTTTCCAGAAAAGGTCGGGTGGCTCCCTGGGTGCTGCTCACAGCACCGCCTGGTTTTGCAAATGGGCGGCCCAAGTTCAGAAAGCCGCTCCCTGGGCCCCTGCCTCTGGGGCTCTGCAGAGTACACAGAGAGCCTGGGAGCTCTGTGAGCAGGGCAGAAGCTTCCTCCTTCTGCCAGCGTTGCCCTGGGGGCTCTTGCCGACCTCTTCTCCCTGCGCCCAGCCTGCGCCCAGGCCCTTCCCTAGGGGAAGAGTGTAGAATCGACCCCGGCTTTGCTCAGGGGCTGGTGTCAGGAGCCGAAGGTCTAGTGGTGGGATTTCAGACGGCAGCTGAGTCGGGCCCTGGGAGAGTCCTTGACCTGCCCACACCCCTGACATCAGAGCACACCAGTGGGTGGGGGTCTGCTGGCCTTCGGGGGGCTGCAGCCAGTTCAACTCCATCTCCCACCATTGCTGTTCCACCCATACCTGGCACTCCAGAGTGTGGAGTGTGCCTGTGTGTGTGTGTGTGTATGAGAGAGAGAGAGAGAGAGGAAGCTGGTAGAAACATGAGTGAGGAAGGAAGGGAGAAAGAAGCTTGGAAGAGAGAGAACCGGAAGGGAGACAGCAAAGAGGAGACAGAGGAGGGAGGAGAGCAAAGCGAGAGGACAGTGGGCGGGGCAGATGCCTGGGAAAGCTTGAGCTGTAGCCTCCTCAAAACTGACAGGTCCTAGTGCCCCACAACCAGCAAAGGCCCCCTCTCAGGTCACTTCCCGTGGTTCCACCTCCAGCCTCAGCTGCCCTGGCTTGGGCGGTGACAGCTCCTGCCTCCCCAGCCCTGTCCACCTTCCCTGGGGAGGTCTGGTCCAGCAGCATCCCGACCCGTGTGTGCAGCACTGAGAGTCCTGCATGGTTATTTCCGGTCAGCGTCTCTTCGACCAGGTCACCCCAGCTGGACAGAGAAGCCCCACAGGCCACGCCTTATGCATGCCCCCAAGGAGGAGAGCCCTGGGCAAGCCCTCAGGGGAGCAACTGGGCTTCCTATTGGGCTTCAGTTTTCCAATCTGCAAAACAAGCAGGTCGCACCCCACCTGCTCACCCAGCTGCAGAGAAGGGGCTCAGTGACTTGCTGCAGTTGGAGACACTGCCAAAGTATGCAAACACCTGCCCAAGCTCCCACTCTTGGGAGACACCAGCAGGAGAAAGTAGCCAAGGCACCCAGCGCCTGGCCACCCAAGAGCACGGTGCCCACAGCAGCCCCCTGGCCTGAGCCCTGTGACAGCATAGAGCTTCCTGGTCCAATAACTGCATTCCTGCCAGAGCCGGAAAAGCACCAGGAGGCAGTCGGAACTTTGGATAAAGCGTTGCTCTCACCCGCTTCTCCTCTGAAAGTGCAAGTGCACACAAAAGGCCACCGTGAAGTCCAAACACTCAGTGTAGATGAACTCATAAGGCTTTCTGTCTGATCAGAGAGACTGGGAAGCCATGCAGGTGCCGCATGAGTTGGCACGGCCAGGAGAGAAAAACTAACCTATGCCCTTCAAGTTCTGCATGAGCAGCCCAGAGAATGAGCAGGGCCAGACAGCAGCTCTCTTCTGGGTCTGAAACTAATTCTTTTTTTATTTGATAGGTGTAGACACACACACACACACACACACACACACACAGAGAGAGAGAGAGAGAGAGGGAGGGAGGGAGGGAGGGAGAGAGACAGGGTTCTCATCCACTGGTTCACTCTCAAGTGCCCACAAAAGCCAGGCCAAGAACTGGGAACTCAACCCAGGTCTCCCATGTGGGTGGCAGGAACCCAGTCACTTGGGTCATCATTGCTGCCTCCAGGTCTGCATTAGCAAGAAGCTGGAGGTGGCAGCAGGGCCAGGAACCAAAGCGAGGCACACCGTTATGGCAGGTGGGCTTGTTAACGCCTGGGCTGACCGCCCACTTGCAGGGTCTGAAGTCTTCTTGCCATATAATTTCATTTGATTCCTATCTGGATGTACTCGTTTACCTTCCCTTCCCTACCGTGTGCCACCACGGTGCCAGGTGCCAGGGATGTAGAGTCATGGATAAAACATGGGAAGTCCTGATGCCCGTGGAATTAGTCTGGCTGTGCGCTGGCCAGGGTGGACACCATCAGTGTTAGCCGGGCAGCAGGCTTCGGAGGCGTCATACGAAGCAATTCAAAGATAAGGAGTCATTGATTAAGTAATAATTAACTAATTAAATGTTGGAGTGATGCAATTTTGGAGACAGTGTATTAAAGTACATTTTAGATTAGATTTCACCTGTTTCTTTGTACTTTTTTAGTGTGAGAAGTTTAAATTATATATGTGTCATATATGACACTTCTGTCGGACAGCCCTGGTCTAGACAGTGAATCAACAGATATGGAAATGTGTCATTTATTCATGACAATAATAGAGCGATGGATTAACTGAAGCAGGAAGGAAGCTTGGGTGTGGAGAGGGAAAGTTTTTATTTTAAAATAGGATGGCTGGGAGAGCCTTCACTGAGAAGACGGCTTTTGCATAAAGAGCTGAAAACAGCCAAGCAGGCGGATATCCAGGCAAAATGCTTCCTCGGCAGATGGAACTGCAAGTGCAAAGGCCCTGTGGTGACAGCACTCCTGGTATGTTGAGCAACAAGTAGTTGGAGTTTAAGTGAGACAGAGCTTGGGGGTTGGAGACACAGGTCACGCAGGATCTCAATGGTCATTATAGATGTTGACTTGGACTCTGAGTGAAACCAGGAGCCAAAGGAGGATATCTAACCTGAGAAATGACAGAATTTGACTTGCTCTGGCTGTTGTGTGAAGCAAAGGCTGCACAGGACAAAGGGAAGAAACCAAGTTAGACGATGGTTTCTTAGACTAAGGTGACAACAGGGAGCGGGGAGGAACAAATGGTCAAGTCCCAAAGGCACATCATTTCAAGGGTAGAGGTGACCCAGTCTGCTCATGGATTGGCCCTTGAATGTAAGAGATGGAGCACAAAGAGGCTTCCAGATCTTTCGTGCCCAGCCACTAGGATGATGTGGTTGACGGCTCACAGCAAACGGCCACACCCCTCCTCTCCCCGGATGCTCAGCCTCCGTAAGGCCGCAGTGCAGTGTCATCAGGGCATCAGAAGGCAAAGTCTATTTTCTCTCCTCTTGAACCTGGGCCTGGCCCAAGGAAGGTGGTATCATGGCAGCTCTGCACCCAGGCCTCAAGAGACCCTGCAGCTCCCACTCTCTCGCTCTTGGTTCCGTGCCTCTACCGTGGCACAAGCCCAGGCTAACTAACTGGAGGCAGAGAGGCCATGTGAAGCAGAGATGAGCCATCCAAGCCAAGGCCATCTCAGGTCATCTGTCCCAGCTGCCCCAGAGGAAAGCAAAAGGACTTCCCAGCTGAGCCCAACCCAAGTGACTAACCCACAGAACTGAGAGCCGAATAAAGAGTTATTGTTTCAGGGCCAAGTTTTGAAAGGGTTGTTAGAAAAAGCTAACTGATACAGATGGTGTTGCCATTTGTTGAGGTGAGGACTCAATTCTGAGTTATGCTGTAATTGTTCTGAATGTGAGTCTGAATGCTTAGGGAGCAAAATCCTTGTCTTTACTTCCCACAACTCCCACAGCACCCTCAGGACAGGACGGGATGGAACTGGGCCCCCGGTGAACACTGGATAAATGGATGGACAGATACAGGGGTGAGTGTATGGATGGATGGTTGCATGCATGCATGGGTGCATGAGTGGGTGGGTGGGTGGATGGATGGATGGACAGATGGATGATGCATGCATGGATGAATAGGCAGTAGGTAGATGGATGGATGAGTGAGTGGATGCACAGATGGGTGGGTGGGTGGGTGGACGAACGGATAACCTATATATTGGTTCCCAAATTGTGAGCCAGATCCTCGTGTCACTCTTCTCCTGACAAAGCCGGAAGGGTGCAGGTGCACCTTGATTTCCTAGCGCTGTCCCCAGTGATGGTAACAGAGCCTTGAAACCCACACGTGTGAAGCCCTACATTTTAGCCTCAGTTTCGACCTCTCACACCCAGCCTTTTCCCAGATGTGCTGGCAAATAGACAAATCGATTGTGTTGAGTTTTTCTTCCTCTCCACCCCCTGACATGTTAATTAGCAGTGGAAATGCCAGCAGCAAAGTCAGGAAGGCTGAGGACGAACCCCACTGCTGAGCTGCCAGCTGGCGCTGCGCTGGGCATCCTAACTCTTCCGTCCAGAGCGGCTTTCCATTTCCAGAGCCCAGGCATGCTCTCCTGCCTCCCTGATCACCTTTCCTCCCCCGGCAGGTGCTCCAACTCGCCCATGACCTCTACCTGGACCCCGCTGCGGTGCGTTACTGAGACAGTAACGACTGTGGGCCACTTCAACCTCTCACAAAACTTCTCCCAAATTCAGCCCCACAACTGTCCAATGCAGTGAATTATGGAAACTATCCCCATTTTACAGACAAAGAAACAGAGGCTCAGGGAGTTAGAAAAACTTGCTCAGTCCCGCTTGGCCCAGATTGGGAACCTGATTCCAGGTCTGTGTTTCTTTCACTGTCAGCACCATCAAAACACAAGCTCCATAAAGGACCAAGCGTGCCCCTGAGGAGGGAAGCTCCCAAAGCCAATTGCTGACAAGGTCACCCTGGTAGGTGTCACACGGGCATTCGTGTTTAAGAGGTGTCAGCCGAACTCTAGCCACAGTCATCCAGGCGCAGGCAGGGGACAGCGAAGAGGCCTCTCCCAGGCGCTGAGCCTGCCGCTGCCCACAGGCCAATTTGGCTTCTGCCCCGTCCTGGGCCAGTCTCTGGGCTGGAAGTCCAGATGTCCTCCGAGGCTAGCAGGGGTCCAGGAGCTGAGAATAGAGACCCAGCAGGACTTGGGCTTAGACGAGCCTCGGATCCCACCGCCCCTGCCGTGAGTCCATGCTCCCCATTCACAATCCTGCCATGACACAAAATGAAGACGTGTCCTGGGGACACAATGGCCCCTAACAAAACTCAAATGACCTTTCCCATGCCCTTCCCAACTTGCCAGTGGGGCAAGGGGAAGGCCTGGGGATCAGAATCTACATGCTGTGCCTGCGCTTCTGAAGTCTGAGGGCTGTGCACATGTGCAAGTGTGTGATGTGTGTGAATGCGCGTGTGTGGTATGTACATGCATGTATGACTGTGCGAGTCCAACTGTTGGGCTTGTGTGTGGTACAGTGAGTGCGTGTGGATATACATGTGTGTGGTGTATGCACAAGTGTTCTTGGGTGTGCCTGTGTGTGTGTGGTGTGAACGTGTGTGTGTGTACATGTAGAGGGTAGCTACAGCCTGAGTCTCCACTTGCCCCATGGCCTGATGGGATTAGTCAGGCCCACAGTTGGCAATGCCTACATAGTGCCCTGGTTTTTTTCAACAGCAATGATTTTTTCATCAACACTTGCTCAACACAATAGAGGGAAGGCGTAACATTTTTCTTCAAGGATGTCCTGGGATGTACCTGCCTGGGGAGTCCAGTCTTACTCACTCAGCTGCTGTGTGACTTTGGGCAAGTATACTGGCCTCTCTGGGTGTTCAAAAGAAGCCTGAGGATATAGCCATCCCCACCTCCAGGACCGCCGGGGATTCAGATGTGAGGTGCTGAAACAAAGCGCTTTGAACATTGGTCAGTGATTGACACGCGGAAGATCTGGTGTTGCTCTCACAGACATGCGGAGAGGAAGCCAAGACTGCTAGACCAGCTTGAATTAAACAGTGTGGTTTAGACTTGTGTGTGTGCAGCCAAAGTAAATATTCAGATGCCTTCTGGAAGGATCCGTGAGACCTGACCACAGTGGTTCCCCAGGAGGGGAGAACCTGGCGGCCAGAGGCGGGAGGAGGGGTGGCTTCTTCTGTATTTATATCCATCTGTACCACGTGGATTTGCACTGTGTGTTTAAATTATGCGGTTTTTGCAATATATTAAATGGCTTTTAAAAGTGAAATAAGAAAGGAAGGACAGCAACATGGAAATGCTGCTGCTCCCTGCCCTTTCTCGTGCTCACACCCCTCACCCCAGGTTCTCGGGGCTCCTCCCACAGCCTCCCTCTCCCCTCCCCGAAGCCCAGCTCTCCTCTCCCCAACTGAGAGATGAGTAAACTGAGGCTGCACAGGAGGCAAACACCTGCTGTCGGGTTTCCCAGGTCCCAGGGGCACTAAGGCAGTACCAGGTGGAGTTGGGTCTGCTCTATGACTCTACGGGGCTCCAGTGCCAGAAGTGTGCCCTTGCCTGCTCTGACCTCGCGGCAGAGCTAAAGGGCCCCGTGGGACAGGCCAGCGCACGTGTGCTTTGGAGTGGGAGGTCTCCGCTGGGTCCTCGTGCAGAGAGAGCTGGGCTGGGGCAGCACTGGAGCATCCTCCCCGGGGGAGGTTGGCAGTGCCTCGTTCTGACTGCACTGGACAGGGAAGAGGTCCTGGCAGTCCCTGGCCCACAGTGTTTCCAGTTTTGAAAATTGAGTTCAAGATCTGTCACCCAGAGCACCAATCTGAATAGAGTCTAGCTCCCCAGCTCGTGAGCCTGGCCCAGGCAGGAAGGCTCAGGTCCACCTGCAGCTCCTCCGAGAGGGGCAGTGGCTGTCCTTCCAAGACACAGCTGCCCCATTCTTTCATCTAAAGGCCCTGAGAATTCTGCAGGGCCTTGAGGGTCCCAGGCAGGAAGAGAGAGAGGATCTGCCAGTGACGCTGGCCAAGGGCTCTGCGTTGGGCCTCTGTGGGCTCCTCTGCCCTGTGGTGGCATCTGGCCTACAGGTGCGGCGCCATCAGGAGCCCGGAAGGGGCTCACTCCGAGCTGGCTGCTGGTACCTCCACTTCCTGCCTGAGGCGGCCTTGTCCTCCAAAAGTGGGACAGTCAGGACCACCAGGAATTGCCCTCCTATCTGCCCTGACCGTCTGCAGGGGGAGCACTTCTCTGGCTGGGAGCCGGGCGGAGGAAGGAGCAGTGGGAAGAAACAGACCCGCTGGGCAGCCTGGCCGAGCACTCGCCACACCAGAGCCCTGGCCACCCCCCTGGGGTGGCACTTGGTGAGGGGCTCAGCTCCCAGTGGGACATTGCACAGGAGGGTGGCCGCTCTGTGCTCTGCTGGAAGCTGCTACCAGCCACCAAAGACTGCAACAGAGGGGAAGGCAGACATATGTCTGCAGGCCTAGAGGTGAGCCCCTGTGGGCTGCGGGCCTGCTTCTGGCCAGCTGGATGGCCAGCCCCGTCCAGGACACGCCCCCTCACCCCGCGGCCCCTGGAGCGGTCCCTCCCCAAGCCAGGACAAGTGGTTGTGATGGAATCCATGGGCAGTTGCCCTTCTGGGGTCTGATTTTGAATGAATGGGGGAGGGGAAATGCACCCTTTGGGGGAGGGGCCGTGCTTTGATTCCCAGCGCTCCCGTGGGGCTGGAGATCAGCACTCTGGGAAGAGAGGGCATTTAAAAATAGCACCGACTGACTTGAATACCTCTGCTCCCTGCCTGCTGCAAGTCAGATCCAATTACGCTGCTGACAGGAGGCTTTTAGCCCAGGGAGCCTGGCATCACTGATGCCACTCCAGGCAGCTGGGCTCCATGGTGCCTGGCCCCTCCTCCTCCCAGCGGGCGGCCAAGGATCCGGGAGGAAGGCACCCGGGGGACACAGAGATAGTGTATCTACACACGAGGCCCAGCCCCAGGCCCTAATTCTTGCATGTCCAGCCACTTGCCCCTTTGCTCCCTTTCTTTGTGACAAGGGAGCCATCCCCAAATATCTGACCCATGCCTGAGATTCCGCCAGGAGAGTCCCAGTTCTGCAGAATATGAGGACTTGTTTAAGGACACCAGCAAGAGCCAAGTGCCCTTCCCTAGGGTGAGTTCCTGGTCGCAGGTGTGGACACACACGTCGAATGCCGGCTCTAACACACAGTAGGAGCTTAGCAAGCATGTGATGAAATGAATCCAACAGGAGTAAAGGGGACTCGGCAAGAAGACTCAAATGACACCATGCAGTTCCCTCAAGTGCAAGGGTGGAAAGATAACCAATTGACTGAGAAGCACGAATCCTATTAATGAAGTTCACATCATTGCGTCAACAAAGGCCTGGTGCCAAGGCCCCCAGGAGATCTGTCTCTTCCCTTTCTCCAGCCAACGCTGCTGTAGTTAGCCTTCATCAGACTTGGCCAACCCAAAGCCACTTGTCTGTGACCCCAATCACCAGCAAACACCTGGAACTGGGGCTCCCTCCTGCAGCCCTCACCCTCCTTCTCTGTGGAGTGGCCCTCTCCTCTCTCCTCTGCCTCCACCCTTTCATTAAACTCTCAAAATTATGGGATACTCTGGGAATGCAAACTAAGAGAGCTGTCACACGGGGGTGCCCAACTCCATCAGGCAGGTGCAACTGCCTTGTTATGACACTTGTCACTTCCCACTCTGTGTTTTGTCACAGGAGCCTTGTCATCCGGGGGCGGAGGCAGGGTTTGGTCATCTGCCACCCATGCACAGCCAGCACCTGGTGTGCACAGGTGGCCGGGAGAGGTTTGATGAATGAATGAGCCTGGGGGCGTGGGCATGTGTGAAGAATCCAGGGATTACTTGCAGACCACTCTTGTGCGCCTGGACAATTAGGAATGTGATGCATGGGCCAGCCCCATGGGTGGTGAGGACCAAGCGGCTCTCCCCATCACAGAGCCATGCTGACACTCCCATTGTGTAGGAATTCGCTTGTTTGTCATGGAGGCCTTGTCCCTCAGCTAAACCCACAGATGGATGGCTGTTAGTCATAGATTTCAGTGTGTCCAGGCACGGTGCCAGGTCACGACCGAGGTCTGGTCTCCGCACATCAAGAATGAGGAGCCTTGCTTCCGTGGGCAGAACGCTCCGGGCAAGGCTGCTCCATGGGGGGGGGGGGGTCTGTCCCTCCTGGGACACTCGCAGCTGGCTGGCCTGGCTGGCCACTGCCACCTCCGCCACCCTGACTGTGAGAAACCTGTTCTGTGCGTGCTGAAGGTGGGGTAATAACAATTACAGACATAGCACTGGTAAGACCCTGAACACCTGCATTTCTCTCTCTCTCTCTCTCTCTCTCTCTCTCTCTCATTATGGGATGTTAGCAAACAGAAAAGAAAGGGTCAGCGGAAGCAGCAGAACTGATGTGCAGGGAGAAGAACAAGAAGCCAAGCCTGTTAAGTATTTGGAGCCTTCAGAAAGGGAAGCAGAGCCCTGAGCCCATGAACCTCTAAGCTGGAGGTTCTAACCATAGAGGTGGAGCCATCACCAAGCCATCCCACTCCTCCTCACCGAAATGAAGCAGCAGGGCCCACGGCTTGGCAGTAGCATCAAATTTAGTGCAGCCTCCAGGGAGACTGATTTGACCATGGCCATGAAAATCACAAATGCACAACTCCTGTCAACTGGCAGCTCCACTTGGCATCTTAACAATACCTGCATGCAACTCTGTATGGAAATACATGCAAAATGTGCACGGGGCTGCCCAGTGCAAGAGCCTGGCAACAGCCAACCGTTCACCGGGAGGGAAGGTGCATTCGGCAGCCGTGGTCTCCAGGACGCCGTGGAGTGAAGAAAGCACTGGGAGAGCATCTACTGCAAATCATCCCCTTCCCCGAAGGGGAGCTGAAGACCCAGAGGGAGGAAAAGAGGGCAGAGAGTGGCCGTGGCGGCTCAGGCGAGTTCAGTGCCAGGAGCGAGGCTGCCTGACTCCTGGTCGTGACGTCCCTCCTTGCTTTAGCCAGTTTCCTCCTGCTCTTCCCAGGCTGAAGCAGGGGAGAAAGGGGTACCCTCTATGCCTTGCAGATGTCAACATCGAAGCACCCTGCGAGGCTCCCCTTCCCTCTGACGATCCCACCCATCAGGAAGGACTTGTTAATTCTCCTCCATGGGGGCTCTTCCTCCAACAGTGTCCTAAGCTGGTCAGGGCACCTCACCTCTTTAAATGGAAAATAAACTTTCAGGCTGTCTTCTCTTTGAGCCATCATTCTTTTTCTTGCTGTCAAAATCTTGAAGGTATAAGAATGGCTAGCACTTAGATTGCACCCACGGTACACAGACACCGGTAGGTGCTTCGTGTCTGTCAGCTCATTCGATTGTCAGCTCTCCCTGGTATAGCTGCCGTTATTATCCTCACTTTCCCAAGGAGAAGTCCAAGGCCCTGAGAGGTCAAGTAACTTGATCGTGGACAAACTTTAAGAGGAAAGTGGCCTTTTGCACAGCCAGGCAGTGGATAGGGAACAGAGACTAGACGCAAACACCAGAATCTGCAGCAAGGCCCAGGCCACGACTCACAGAGGAAGGCACCAAGCTAACTATGCGGTTCATCCCGCATGATCTGAGCTCGAACTCTGACACCAGCTCATCCTCACCCATCTGTCCCAAGATAAGGCCCCAGACGAACAGATCTGACAACCGTTCTGTGTGTGCTGGTGTGTTCTAAAGATAGGACTCTGTTCCGGCGAGCCCCGCCCCCAGGTCTACAAACTCTGCCATTAACTCTAGTCCCAAGCCCTATAAGTGGCCCCTGCTTTCACACCTGCACTGAGCTGTCCCCGTAGTTTCCATGGTGTGTGCTGTCTCTCACTGTAGCCGGTTAATACACCTAACCTCACCTGGCTATGGGTATGCTCCTGCTGGCCCTGAGCTGATGGGCTTCCATGGATCAGAGGTAGAATCCTGCCTCCAAGTAGCTCCCCAGCCTTTTCCTTACCTGAGACGCCCTCCCACCCCCATCCATCTTGCCCAAACTGACCAGGACTTCAAAGCTCAATCTACAGGCCACCTGTCCCAGGAAACCTTCCCCAACCACCTCCCTAGGTCTTTGCTAGTCTCAATTCCTGAAGACACCAGCAGCCTCTGTGCTTCAATAGTGCAGGTTCCCCAAGCAGCCTTGCGGCATTTGTGATGATGTGATACCTGCGTGGGTGGATCTTGTCACCCCAACTTGAATGCAAGCTCCTTGCAGGCAGGAGCCACCTGACAGGGCTCGAGGCACCCAGCCAGTGCCAGCTCCCACCAAGTGCTTCCCGGCTCTTAATGTTAAGAATCTGATAAGGAACAACCGTTGGGATTAATTGTTCCCATGGGAGCCACTGTTAGGGTCTAGAAATGTCTTCTGCACTAGTAGGGATTCACATCCAACTTCAAAACAGTGAGCGACACATTTGGCCTGCCAGTTAAGACACCACGTGGGGTGACCACATCTCATAGCAGAGCACCCAGGTTTGATTCCTGGCTCCATCTCCTGGTTCCAGCTTCCTGCTAATGCGGACCCCAATAAGCAGCAGTGATGGTTCAGGTGATTGGGCTCCTGCATCCCACATGGGAGTCCTGGGTTGTGTTCCTGGCCTCCAACTTTGGCCCCTGCTGAGGGCTACTGCCAAGCATTTAGGGAGTAAGCGATGGAAGGGAAGTCTCTCTCTGCCTGTCTCTTTGCCTCTGAAATACATAAATAAAAACTACAGGAAAGAAAAAGAAAGAAAGAAAGAAAGAAAGAAAGAAAGAAAGAAAGAAAGAAAGAAAGAAAGAAAGAAAGAAAGAAAGAAGGAAGGAAGGAAGGAAGGAAGGAAGGAAGGAAGGAAAGGAAGGAAAGGAAGGAAAGGAAGGGAGAAAGGGAGAGAGAGAGAGAGGGAGGGAGGGAGGGAGGGTGGAAGGAAGGAAGGAAGGAAGGAAGGAAGGAAGGAAGGAAGGAAGAAAAGGAGAGAGAGAGAGGGAGGGAGGGAGGAAGGAAGGAAGGAAGGAAGGAAGGAAGGAAGGAAGGAAAAAGAAAAGAAAAGAAAAGAAAAGAAAAGAAAAGAAAAGAAAAGAAAAGAAAAGAAAAGAAAAGAAAAGAAAAGAAAAGAAAGGAAAGGAAAAGAAAAGAAAAGAAAAGAAAAGAAAAGAAAAGAAAAGAAAAGACAAGAAAAGACAAGACAAGACAAGACAAGACCTCATCTGCCTAGGGGGAAGATTTAGAAGGCAGAACCCAAGCAGACTAACATGGTCCTGCTGGGTGATCGAATTGGAAGCAGGATTTTCCAAGTCTCTTATTCCATGATTTTATAATGGGAGAAGGAACAAAGCTGTATAATAATAAAGTCCGAAGACAGAGTGCACTTGAGAGCAGCAAGGAGCAGTCACCTCCAGTGTGGCACCCTCAGCCACACCAGCGGGAGGTCAGGGGCCTGGGTGGGGAAGGAGTGGCAGCTCCGAAAGACTTGGAGGGGGGCGACACTGGACTCTGAGGCCATCGTGGGCTCCCACGCTGCAAGGTGGCGACTGTACTGGCCTGGAGAAGGAGGCAGCAGCTCTGGCCACAGATCTCAGGGCTTCACAGAGATCTCAAACACAGGGGAACACAAGGCAAATCAAAGGAAGCCCCACGTGGTGCAGCAGGATGCAATTTATAGTGCTCGTTCCGTTCCCCCAAGAGGTGGTAGAGGCAGGAGCAAGAGTCAAGTTCAAGAAGATGTTGGATAACTCTTAAATAAAAGAACCATAAATAGATACACACAAGGAAAAAAAAAAAAGGAAACCAGGCTGTTGGGAGGCATGACAAAGATGACGTCAAGAAAGATAGCCACCCTTTGCCCCTGTCCTCGAGTGTCCCTGACAGGGTCAGAATTTGGGGCTGGAGAAGAGAAAGCCCGGGGCTGCCTGACACCTGCCCTCACTGTCCACTCCCAGCTGCCTGCCACTTGCCCCAGTATAGGCCAGGAGCCCTCAGGGGCCCCCAGTCCACACCCGGCTATGTGGCTGGTGGGTCCCCTGTGCCTGGCCCTCACCACTGGGGCCCATACCTGATCCCTCTGCGGGCCGACTTGCCAACCACATTGAGGCCCCTGCCCAGGTGTTCCAGCTCCCAGCCTCCCACTTCCTGCCAGAGTCCCCCAGGCCTCAGTGTTCTCATCTGGGCAATGGGCCAGAGGAGAAGCTTTCTTGGAACTCTCCTGATTCTGAAATTTGTGACACTCTAAGGATGTCCTGGCCTGATGTGTTCTAAGGCTGGGATGAAGAATACTAGGGAGGCTTCAGGTTCCTCGGGGTCTGCCTCTGGTCAGCCAGCCCAGGCAGCACCCATGGGGTCTGCAGTGGTGGGGGCTCCTGGTGAGGACCCCTGACTTTATGCAGCAAGGACTGTGGAAGGGGCAGTGTATGCCGTGTACCAGGGTCCGAATGTGTGCGCACATGGTCAGTGTGGGGGCGGGCCCCGGCATACGTAAGGGTGTGAGCGTGTATGTGTGTGAGGGGAGAGTGCACATGGATGTGTGAAGGGGCACACATGGGTACAGGCGCGAGCTCGTATGTGGGCACACGTGGCACACCCAGGTGCAGAGTCTCTACATGGCAATGCGGTGGGCGTGGCCCCTCAGGGAGGGTTCCTACAGGAAGGACAGACAGTAGCCCTGGAGAGTAGCTCCCCTCTCAGCCAGAGCCCTGCAGCTCTCTTGTCTTCCCCAGATCTGCAGGGGCCCTTTGCAAGGACGCCCCCACATATGCAGCGGACTCTGCCAACCCAGAGCAACAATGTGTCCCTTGCACCTGCTCCTCTGGCCTTACCAGTAGGGGCACACCGAAGTCGGGTGAGAGCCTGAGACCTCTCCTGGCATTTTCCCTCTTGCTCTCTCTTCCCTTCACCCTTTCTGCCCAGCCCTCCACCACTTCCACTGTTCCCATCACAACCCCTGGCCTCATCCCACTGGTCCCTCCACACAGGTGGAGGCCACACAGGTGGCCCTCGCTGGTCCACCTCCACACACGCGGCATTGCAGCCGGGCCACCCTCTGAACACTAGCCCTGTTAGTCATGGCAGCCCTGGCTCCCAGCGGCTGCCTGGACAACCTGTCTGGCCACTCCTACCTCCCACGGGCCCTGCTATTTCTGGGGAGTCCTCAGAACTGAAGAACTGCTGAGCCCTGAGCTAAAAATTTTGCCATGGGTCACTCCTGGGAGCCTACATAAGAGAAATCATGCCATGAGCCTTCACCAGCCAAGCTGGGCAGGAAGGGAGTTGCGGAAGTATCCACACCCCAGTAAAAGGAAGGAGAGGAGCCAGGGTTCGGCCTTCTCTGAACTTCCTCAGCCTCAGTTTCACCAACCCTAAAATGGGGCTAATAATCCCTCCCGTACTGAGTTTATGAAAGTGAGATGACGGAATGAATACAGCTTGCACCACATGCTTGACACAAAAGGAGTGCTTCAGGCCTGCTAGTGTTTTTCTGTCACCCTTCTTCCTGTCCTCGACACACCCCCATCAGAACTGCTCAGTGCCGGGGCCGGTGCTGTGGCGTAGCAGGTAAAGCTGCCGGTTCAAATCCCGGCTGCTCCACTTCTGATCCAGGTCTCTGCTAACGCCTGGGAAGGCCCGAGTCCTTGGGCCCCTACACCTGCATGGGAGACCTGGAGGAAGCCCCTGACTCCTAACTTCAGATCGACACAGCTCCAGCTGTTGCGGCCATCTGGGGAGTGAACAAGTGGATGTAAGACTGACCTCTCTCTCTCTCTCCCTGCCTCTGCCTCTCTGTAACTCTGCCTTTCAAATAAATAAATAAATCTTAAAAAAAAAAAAAAAAGAATCGCTCAGTGCGAATTCACTAGATGAGGTGCCCAGCGCAAGCGAGCCATCCGGCACACCAATTGCACCCACGTCTCCTGCTGCCCCGCCCCGGGCAGGAACTCACGCCTGGGACCCCAGAAGCACTGAGCAAGATTGGAGGACTCAAGACTTGAAGCAGAGGGGTTTCAGACCGTACTGTGTAGTTGAATTCTCCTACATGGAAAAATGGTGACAACTAGAGCCTTTCCAGCGGACCAATTTGTGATATATTTTTTAATGCTTTGGGATCACTTGGAAAGGGGAGGGCGAGCAGGAGGGAACCCACAATCAGCTGGGGCCAGGAGCTCTCCCGACTTGTGAGCTACGGGGAGGCGTGGCCTGGGCCAGTGGATGAGGAGCAGCTGAGCGTGGTGGGCCTGGTTTTCAGCAAGCAGGCGGCGCGCGGCATGAGGAAGCGTGCAGGAGCCACTGGAACAGACGGGTCAGAAAACTGAAGACAGCTGCTATGACGTGAGTGTAGACAGAGATGGGAAACGCAGCCTAGGCGCTGTGACGATATGCAAGGGGACTTCGACAAATTCTGGGAAAATGGAATTAAAAGATAATGTGTATTTTCCACAAATTTTTGGAAGCATCCAGGTTTCTATCCACTTAGGAAAGCTGGCCCAGGAAGCGCGGGTCGCGGGAGGAGGAGGCTGGTTCTCCCTGAGAGCACACCAGGGGCTACCGATCATGGCCTTGTGCAGGTCCACATTTCCACCAGCTGCATGATTGGCTTGTTTGCATATATGCTAATATGAGAGGGACAGACATCTTGCTAGGTGGCAGAGTCTGGCTTCCATGGGACTCCAACGACCTAGAAACACAGGCAGACCAAGATGAAATATCACAGAGATGGAGACGCCGAGAGTCAGTCAAGACCTGTGCCTAAGGCCTGCCTGACAGCAGCCTGAGAGGGAGTCATGAAGCTTGAGAGTGACGGCTCGGCCAGAGCCGCCAGGGGCTAGCACAATGCCTATTCATTAAACTCCAGGCACTGGGACCTGAGGAGGCGCTGGCTAGCACCCTGAACGGCAGCCAGGTGCACAGCGCCGGAGGCGCGGAAACCTGCCTCCCACACCTTGCCAGAGAACCCGTGAGTCCCACACAGCTCACAGGAGTGCGCTAGGTGTTGGCAGAGGCACAGGATGAGGACAGGAGTTTGGCCTAGCAGTTAGGACATCCCCTCCCCATTTCGGAGTGCCTGGGTTGGGGTCTCAGCTCCTGACCCCAGCTTCCTGCTAACAGAACCAAGAAGGTGCAAGTGATTGGGTTCTTGCCACCCACTTGGGAGACCTGAATAGATTTCCCAGCTCCAGTTTTGGTCCTGGGCCAGCCAGGCCATTGCAGGCATTTGAGGAGTAAAGCGATAAGTAGACGTACTCTCTCTCTTTCTCTCTCTTTCTCTCTCTTTCTCTCTCTCTCTCACCTGCCTCCCAAAACATATCAAATGTCCAGTTAAATTTGAATTTGGCATACACAATGAATAATGTTTTTAGTGGATGTCCCACATAATATTTGAAGCATATGCATACTAAAACAATCACTTTTTTAAAATGAAACTGTACTGGGGCATCCTGTATTTTATCTGGCAGCCCTGTTGCAGGGAAGTGAGGATCAAATTTAGGAGGCAGCTTTCAACTGAATATAGGATTGTTAACAGTTCCCAGCATACAATAAGTAGTTGATCTAATAAATCAGTTTATAAATGGGCAAGAGAATAAGCCTACAGGGAAGAGATATGTTCACATAGCTCTCAAATCATCCAGATGCATATTTGAAATGTATACACTTTGTGAAACCTCAAACCTACCTCCATAAATCTATTAAAAAAAAAAGAGACCAGAGAGATGGACAATGTGCAAGAGAGCACGCAGAGAAAGCTCATTCCCAGGCCTCTTGCGAAGGCAGCAGAAGAGATTCTCTGTTGTATCAGATTTGGAGTCTTCTTTTTCAAATTGTTATTGATCTATTTGTTTTTATTTGAAAGGCAGGGAGACAGAGACAGAGACGGACAGAGAGCTCCCATCCTTTGCTTCACTCCTCAAATGTCCACAACAGCCAGGGCTGGGCCAGGCAGAAACAGGATCCCAGAACTCCATCTAGGTCTCCCCAGTGTGAGTGGCAGGGGCCCAAGTAGTTGAGCCACCAGCTGCTGCCCCCCAGGGTGCACATTAGCAGGAAGCTGGACTCCAGAGTGAAGCTGGGACACAGAGAACACGACCGATACAGGATGTGGCCATCCCAAGTGGGGTCTTAACCACAGAGCCAAACACCACCCCACCCCAGATGTCTAATTCTCCATTTCCTTTCCTGTAAATGCATCTTCCTGACAGAGCCACTGTCTGAAGTGGATGAGAGCTGATCAACCCCCGCACCCAGTGTGGAGCCCCTAGGCCTACAGCAGAGGGTGCATCTTGTCTGCCAGACTCCCGGCCCCCAGATGCGCCATCGCAGGGATCACAAAGGCCACACCCCTGCGGCGGCCTCTGTTCTAAGGTTCCAGGGCCCCAGCAGCTCCAGGGAGAAGCTTAAGCCTCACACGACTGACTAGATTTATATTCACTGGACAAGCAGCCCTAGGGCAGGCTGGAATTGGTCCATGAGGCCTTAGTGGGATGGCCACAGATGGAGCGAGACCGGCTTCGTCTGTGGGCTCCTTTGCTCTGTGCGGTGACCCCTGCGGGGTCCAGGCATAGCTAGGCCAGCGCATTCTCCAGGGGCAAATCACTCTGTCTCTCCAAGAGAAGGAGGCCTTTGCTAAGGCCCTTTTGTGCCCTCATGTGCTTGAGGCCATTGTAGAACTTAAATACAGGGAACCTTCCGTCTTAATTGAATGAGAAATTCCACAGGGAGGAAAAACATGGCCTTGCCTGACAGCCAGTCGGGGGAGGGGGGGCTAGGCTGAAGGGTGCAACCCTGCCCATGTCAAGCTTGCGCTGCCTGCGAGCTCACTGGCCACAAGCCTGCGCCCCACCTCCCCCTGAGTCCTGAGCTCCTGTCCCACCCATCCGGGCTCTCCTGGCCCTCATGGGAGGGTTTGGCCTCCCCAGTTTTCCTGACACTTGGCCCGGCTCTGGCTACTCCTGGATCCCGTCTCTGTCCCCCTTCCAGCTGTCTGATCAAAACCCAGTGAGCCCGCGAGCCTGGGCTGTCAGTGCTTCTGCGAGGCCTCACCCTGGGTCCCTTCCCAGAGTGCTGCACCCCCACAGAAGACCCTGGGGGATGCCACAGCAGTGCAGCAGCTGGTGTGAATCAGAGCCGAGGGGAGGGTCCCGGGGGCGGAGTGGGGGCTGCAGATCAGAGGACACGGGTCTGCTCCCAGGTAGCACCTTGTAACCCCGAGTCTCACTCTCCTCATCTGCAAAACGGACTCAGGTCACTTGCCCTGTCCCCTTTCGGAGACAGTGTGGGCTGATGTGCTCTGGGAAAGTCAGCTGCAGTGTGGACGTGAGGAGGGGAAGACGGAGAAGGAGTCTGAGACGAGGGGGAAGAGGCCCGCACAGCCGTGCTCCGGAACCCAGCCCTGAGTGTGCACCCTGAGTCTGCCATGCAAGGTGGGCGCGGCCTCTGGCGAGCCTCCACCCCCTCCCTTACGAAAAGGCCTCCAAGGAAAGTACCTGCAGCCCAAGGGCTGGGCTGGCCCTCTGAGCAGACAAAGGGAACGAAGCCAAGATGGACCCCCCGGGCCTGGCCACGGCAGCCCTGGACGTGGGCATTGCCAGCCAACCCTTCCTGTCGTCGCCTCCCCCTTCTCTCCTGTGAGAGCCCACCCAGGCCTGTCCTGGTCCCCCGGGACTGGACAGCCCTGCCATGCATCATCACAGCAGCACGGGCAGGTGCGGGGATTTGGAATATTTGGCCTGTGTGGTCACTGGTGTCAGATCCCTCCATGCTGGCAGCCTTAAGACCACGGGGGCTGGACCATGTATGCCCTCCGCTCAGCAGCAGGCAGCCCACACCAGAACCCCCAGACAAGTCAAGACCCTGCCTGACTCCCCTGCTGTGTCAGCTTCCAGCTGCCACGTCCATCCCAGCCAGGGGGCTCAGCTGTGCTGTAGCATCCACAGCTCAAGGACTCAGAGCCCCAGACAGACACTGGACATTTCACAGCTGCCTCGTGGACTGGCTCCTCCTCACTCCCTGTGACTGCCCCCGACACACACACACACTCACACACACACACTCCACCCTGTCCCAGGGACTGACAAAGCAACCTCTGCTCCATCACTCCCTGAGAAACTGCACACACTGGTCTGGCATTTCCTGATCTGATGGGAATCCCACTTCACCTCCCACTCTTGACTCTAGGAAGGCTGAAGAGGGGGAAGGAAGAGAGACAGAGACAGAGACAGAGACACAGAGAGAGAGAGAGAGAGAGAGAATATGACATCTACGTAAGGCAGGAAGAGGGCGCCTCCAGCCTGCTCCCCCCACCCATTCCTCCACCACCAGCAGATGACTCAGCCCCCTGGGGACTCTTCGGCCACAGCCAGAGACATCTTTGACTGTCACAGCTGGGGCAAGAGTGCTATTCAGCAGAGAAGTCCGGGATGATAATCCAGCCTGGCTGGGGTGGGGCTGAGAGCAAACCTCCCTGAGTCCTGGCAGGAGACAGCTTCCTGTTTCTAAGAATCTGGGGCTTTGAAAGGCTGCCCAGCACCCCACCACCCTGACCCGACAGCACTGTGGTGGATCTCAGGACCGGTCTCAGATTTCCCCTCCAGGGCTCTCAGGCTTGCAGAGGGGAAGGGACGCGCGCTGGGGCCTGCTGCAGGAAGTCGGGGGTTGGGGTGGGGGTGCAGAATCAGCAGAAAATCCACCCAACCCACACCATGCCCACATGTTGGAAATTCACAGAGACTGGCCTCTGCCACGCCCTCCCTTGATGGCTCAGGCTGTCATGGCACAGGTGTGGTTTGCACCTGCTGGCATTTCCCTTCTCTCCCTCACGGATGGGCCCTGGGCTTCCAGGGGGCTTAGCAGAAGGCTGATGAGCATTGTGAGAGAACAAACACAAAAATGGCCTGGATCACCCCCTCGATGTGACATTGCAGCTCCCCCCATCAAAGGGAGAGTCCTTCCCCTCCCTTGAATCTGGACTGGCTCGTGACTTCCTTTGGCCAACGGAGGATAAGGCAGAAGTGACTGTTCTTATTTCAGAGCACCTTGCACATTCTTTTCTGTCTTTCAGATCCCTGCACGCGAGACAGCATGAAGCAGGCCAAGTCAGCCCAGTTTTCCTGGCCAAGAACAGCCAGCTACACACGCATGAGTGGGCCCTGATGAGCCCAGACGAAGCCTGAAGAACTATTGAGCATTTCCTGGCAATGGTCAGCAACAGTAAATGATTGTGGTTCTCAGCCACTAGGTGTCGGGTGCCTCATTCCCTCACATGATTGTGATAAGAGATATTAGTACCAGCCCCCAAACCAGCCAACCCACTGCAGGAGGGGAGCAGGCTTGCATGCACCCAACTGCTTCCTCCTGTCTGGAAAACTCCTGAGGGGAGAGAATTCACAGGGTGTGACCCTTGTGTGGAACACCACGGATTAGCTCATGTCTCTCAAGCCCAAGCTCAAGAATTTTCCCAGGAGAGCACAGGCTGGGATCCTGGACCCTGTGGAGCTTCTAGGACTGAATGAGATCTTATTCTTTGCAGCAGGAATCATGGAGCTTGGGATCACACAAGCTCTGCCATTTGCTAACTGAAGATCAAGTTACTGAACCTCATTCAGCTCTAGCAAGTTCATGGGTAAAGCAGAGACGATCGCCAAGCTGTTTTGGCACTGGGCTGCTCTGAGGACTCTGTGTATGATGGATGAAGACAGACTCGGGTGGGAGTGACTCAGCCCCTGGGGACCATTTGGCCATTGCTGGAGACATCTTTGACTGTCATAGTGGGAGCAGAGATGCTATTTAACAGAGAAGCCAAGGGTGATATTCAGCAGCCTACAGCACACGGGGTGCCACGCCCCCCAGGCCCACCCCTACCCACACCCCCAGCAAAGAAGTATCCAGCCCAAAATGCCCACTGTGCCGAAGTGAAAAAATCCAGCCCCTGGCACACAACAAGCAGCAGCGGAGATGGCCACATGGTCCCCTGATTTCCCCCTGTCACAGTAAGGCTCAAGGACATTGCACCCAGCCTGGGGAGGCCGGGAAAGCATACTCATAGCAAACCTGGTGCCGACCATGGCTGGCTCATCTTCCACCCTTCCGTGCACCTGCCCCATAGCTTGGTGAAGCGGGTGTGCGGCTAATCTGGGCAGATTTCGGCTATAAGCTTGAATTCCAGTCGACTGGGTGACACTGAAGCCCCTGGCAGCCAAGAGGGAGTCGACTCACCAGCTAAGAGCAGCTTCACACGGAATTGCTAGCCTGCTGCGAGCAAAGCCCTACACGTATAAAAATTCACGTTCATCGAATGTTCCAGATCCACAGAGTTAGCCGGCATCCTCTCCCAAGGCATCTGTTTACAAAGGACGAGTCTGTAATGATACACACTGCACCTTCCTTTGTTGACTCAGAAAGCCTTTGGCTTGGCACAAAGTCCCCTGGGGCCATTATTAGTGTCCACAGCTGTCCTTGCCTAGTGGTGGGGACATGGAGGGAAGCTCTGGATTTCCTGCTTTTGGGATTTGGAGTACCACAAGGAGGGGCCTGGTGGAGCTAATTTAGAAGTCACCCCACCAAGATGGCTGCTTTGTTATGGTCATACTTCAGAAAGTCAGCTGACACCGTATCCCAGTCGATCAACGAGGCGGCCCCAGAAACTGCACGAGCAGCCATGAGCTGAGGGCGAAATGAGCGGGAGGGCCAGGCCCGCCCTGGAGGGAGGTGGAGGATGGAGAGGCAGAAGTCCCTAAGGGGCACGCGGGAGGGAGGGGAAGGGTCGGGGCATTTCCACAAGTGACCTCGTCACAATTTAACTCCAGGGACAGCTGGCAGGAGAGGGGCAGGCAGTTATCCCAGGCCTGGGCAGGGGACGTGCCCCGGGAGTTGGTGCAGGGGCCGGGACACAGCTGCAGAATCCCCCACTGGAGCTCTTGCTTTGGCCAGGGGAAGATGACGCCTCCACGGTGAAATCCCTTCAGGCCCATGATTTCACCTGCTTAGAGCCTGCCCTCTGCCGGGGGCCCTGTCTGACTCACTACCTCCAGTCGCTTGCCCCAAGAAGGAGGTTCCAGAAGAAGAAAAGAAGGGAGAGTGCTGCCTGCAGTAGCGTGTGTGCCGCCCAGGAGCGGCAGGATGCTAGCAGAGAGGGTGCAGTTGCCTAAGGAAGCTTTTCCCTCTTTCCACGATGCCAGTCCCGGAGCCCTACCAGATAATGGGCACCTTATCCCTTCTTTTTTTTAAAGACTTATTTTATTTATTTGAAAGGCAGAGTTACAGAGAGAAAGGGAGAGACAGAGAGAACCATTGGTTCACTCCCCCAAATGCCCACAATGACTGGGAACAGGCAAGGTCAAAGCCAGAAGCCTGGAACTCCATCCAGGTCTCACATGTGGATGGCAGGGGCCCCAGCATGTGGGCCATCTTATGTTGCTTTCCCAGGTGCATTAGCAGGTGGCTGGATTGGAAGCGAAGCAGCCAAGACTCAAACCAGCTCCAATATGGACGTAAGCAGCAGCTGAACGCTGCCCCACAATAGCAACCCCACCTCTTATCCCCTCTAAGCCTCACGTCAACCAGGATTGGGAAGGAACAGGTAGCCACTCAGCTGGGAGGTGGCAGAAGCAGGCCACAGAACCCAGCTGAGCTGGAGCTCTCATGACCCACAAGTTCCTCCAAAGCCTGAAGCCTTGTCTTCTCCAGGTAGTGGACCACGCCCTGTGGCCTCTGCAGAGCACTGGCAATGGGTACAAGTCTTGACACCCCTGGTGGGCACACCAGGCTTTGACTGAGGGTTGTCAGGATGAACTTAGTGGCCGTACCTCCTTGCTGGGTGAGGGTTATAAATCCAGGCCCAAAATGTAAGCAAATCTGACCCCTGGGTCCCAGAACTGGAGGAGCTGATGCAGCAGGACACACTACCCGCTGCATCTCCAGGGCTTGTCCTGCCTCTGAGTGGCTGTGGGACTGCAAGTCCCTGCGAGGGGGGCCCTTGGGGGCTCTGGATTGTCCCAGCTCCTGTGTGGTGTTTCTTGGGTTCTTGGAGGCTGGACACGGAGAACACAGGATTAGGAGACCCTCCCTGAAGGCCAGGGGTGCATCTTCTCGCTGTCAGCTCGCATCCACAAAGGCACAGTGTACCTGAATGCAGGGACAGTAGCATTGGAGGCCTGACCCTCACACAGGCCACCTCCAGAGCTGGGTACCTGGCAGGGGCGCAGGAAGT
Organism: Oryctolagus cuniculus; assembly: GCF_964237555.1. Classification (NCBI taxonomy): domain Eukaryota; kingdom Metazoa; phylum Chordata; class Mammalia; order Lagomorpha; family Leporidae; genus Oryctolagus; species Oryctolagus cuniculus. Next base: position 31,108,002 of record NC_091441.1, read on the forward strand.
ACTGAAGCCAGGGCACTGGTGCTCAGAGTGGGGGCGGGGAGGGAGAGCCTGAGAGGCAAGGGGGCAGCGTCACTCCGCACCCTGAGGCTGGGACAGCATCCACCAGGCCTGACTCGCTCTGTGGGTCTTCCCCAAGAGACTGGCCCATCACTGCTTCCATGGACTTCCGGGAGCCGTATCTCAGTAACTGGCCAGCAGCTGGCAGGAGCTGGCAAGCAGTACAATACTGAGTCCTGGTCCACTCGCACCAGATATGGTCAGCAAGTGACCAGAGCAGGGCACTGAGGGCCTGAGCTGGAGGAGCTGAGAGCTGCACACCAAGGGCTGCTCCAGACAGCCAGGAGCCCCAGCCAGATCCCTCCAACACTCCCCAGGTTCCCCCAGCACTCCCCGGGTCCCCCCAGCACTCCCCAGAACGCTCACTAAGGGGACACCTCGGGCCATAGCAATGCCAGCACCTCTAGGAAAGAGGTAGAGCTAAGTGAAGGGAGTGAGGGAGGTGAGAAGGGAACAGCACAGGGAGCAGATGGGAGGCAGAAGTGCACACGTGTCCATGTGTGTCCAAGGGCCTGTGTGTTACATGCAAGTGTTGTGTGTGTTGTATATGTCATGTGTAATTCCATTGTCCATCACTGTGAGGAAATACCCAACATAGGCTACATACAATGGAGGTTTGCTTAGCTCATGCACTGCTCAGTTCTGGTGAGGACTTCCTGGTGGGTGGCATGTGGTGGTGGCAACGGTGAGGGTGTGCGTCGGTGCCAGCGGTCACATCTCCAGCCAGGAGCAGAGAGGGCAGTAGAGGCAGGCTTGTTTCTCTATCAATCCTCTCTCACGAGCTCACAGGGTCTCCCAGGAGCTACCTACTGAGAGCAGTCCCGTGGGTAAGGGCTGCCCATCTGCCACCGCTGCCACCCAGGGCACCAGGCCTTGAGCCACAGTGGACCCTCGGGAGACACTCAGATCATACCGGATCCTCAGTGGCGGGTATGTGTGTGTTGTAGATGCTTGTGTGGAGTGGGAAGGTGTTGTGTGTGTTGTGGGCTGGTGGAGGGGGGACAGGCCTGGGAAGGGGGCAGAAGCAGAGAATGCTGTCTGGAGGTGGACATGGCCCATGCTCTCCCCCCGTCACACTGCAGGGAAGCGGCAGGCGGCTCCCGGTCAGCAGTGTGCACACCCGTCTCGACGTGTCACAGAGTAGGCTGCCCACACTAGCCAGGTAGCACAGAGCACAGCAGGTGGCACAGGGCGGGTCCCGCAGACAGAGACAAACGAGGGTGCTGGGGATGGACCAGCAGCACTCACACCAGCCGTGTCACTTCCCTTCCCCCAGAACGTGCTGGGAGCCAGGCACCTGCTCAGCCCCTGAACCTCACCGCTAATCCCCAGGACAGCCTGGCCGAGCCGTGCTCCCCACTATTCCGCTTGGCAGGCAGGGCAGGTACAGACCTGCTCCGTGTCACACGCAGCCCGTGGAGCTGGATCTAGACCCCCAAGCCCTGCCTCAGAACTCAGCTCATTCTCGTGGAACACGGCCCACGAGGAAGTGCTCTCTGGGCCGTGGACTGCAAACAATGAGTGAAGAGGTGGTGACCCGCCCCCCTTTAGAGCCACACAAGTGGCCACCATGTTATCCTTCCCCGGGGGAGGCAGGGACCCCTCCCACGGCCACACTGCTGGCAGTCTCGGAACCCTGTTCAGTCGGGCTGGCCGGACGTTCAGGTCATATAGAGTGTGGAGGATTTCCACATTGCTCACTGTTTTCGAGAAGTTCCGGGCTTATCTCCATTATTCAGAGAAGGGCTTAGGGTTCCATTTCACAGAAGATGAGAACTCCACAAACCCCAAGTTCAAGTTCACTGACAACAGAGCACACAGGCCAGAGTGTCTATGAAAGCAGCCACAGCACCACAGGGCACAGAAGCAACGTGAATCTCCAACCACTGTCCTTAGTTGTCAGGCGGGAGGTGCCGATGGCTTTGGCCAAGTAGCCTGCGAGCCCCCTCCCCGACTTCACCTCTGCAGTGCCCCATTGCTGCACCAGGGCCACCAAGGAACAAGAAGAGAAAAGTGTCGCAGGGTCTGGCGATGCATTGCGGCCGGGGGAGATAGGGACGATCTAGGCAGCAGTGGGAAGGAGGACCTGGCAGTCTGGGTGAACACCCAGGCAGCAGTGAACCCAGCCTCGCTCAGACTCTGCCAGCCTGGCTCAGCCAGCCAGAAGGGATGAGGGGGTGAGGTGGGCACAGGAGCAGGGAAGCCTGAATAGTTCTGAAGACCCATGGAGATACCTGTGAACCAGGTGGTCATAGGGTAGAAATGGCCCTTTTACTGTCTTGGAAGGGCTGCTCTGGCTTGAAGGAATGGCCCCAGGAAGCCCCCCCACCCACCCACTGGACCCCACACCTGCAGCCTGGCAGTCTGTGTTTGGAGCAGCATCGAGGGCCGGGATGTGGCAGGTGTGATGATCCACACCTCAGTCACCTTGGCCCATAGCCAAGGCCAAAGCGGGAGTGGGACTGTCCCTGTCTGCATTGGTTAGGTCCTTTGGGTGGGGGGAGGCTCCCTCCCACCCCCACAGAATGCTATCTGCCTACAAAACGGAGTGGTTGAAGCAGCTGACTCTGACACGCTTTGTTTCCTGTAACATACGATGTGTCTATCCCACGGGACTTTATCCAGAACACTCTGAACCTACAGCGAGTGGTGTTCCATTGATTGGCATTGTTGGGGGAGATCCACACCAGTGAATTTGCTGAGTAATGGAAACATAACCACGGAATCTCATCCTTAGGTATGGAAACCGTTCCCGGATGCTAGCACTCCTGCAGGGACGCCATGCAGCGCCTCCTCGCTGCTTTCCTCCTGGTCCCCATCACCTCACTGAGTTAAGAAGCAGGATCGCGCTGGACCCGGGGCTCCCACGCATCAGTGCCGCGGCCCCTAAGCCTGTCCTCTTTCCAGCGGTTTATTCCCAATCAGCTGGCGACCTCGAGCTACGACAGAATGAATTCCGGTTCTGGTGGAACTCTTTGTAAACGAAGAATTGGGAAACTATCACAGAAATTCAACACACAGCCAGGAGCTGGGTGCAGGAGCTTCCGGACAGCGGTGCCAGCGTTTCCCGTCTCCGCTTCACCTCTGCACGCTCAGCCGTGGTTTTGAGCACCCTGAAGCAGGCATTAGATCTTCGCTCACAACCCCCTCTCCACACAAACACGCCTCTCACAGTTCTCTGGGTCCACCCCTCACTCTGAGAAATGAGATTTTCTTTTGGCTAAAAACCGTTCTCCCACAGAGCCACTTTTTCTTGTGCACTGGGAATGGTGAGCAGGGCCAGGCCCACCCCACTGCACCTGCCCCTCTGAGACCCTAGACCCGAGTGAGAAGCAGCACGAAGGCCCAAGGCTCCCCAGACCCCAGCTGAGGGCAGCTTTCTAAATGTTTATCCACTTATTTCTAGTTATTTGAAAAGTAGAGTGACACAGAAAGAGAGATTATGTATCCCCTGGTCCACTCCCCAAAGGCCCACAAGAGCCAAGCTGGGCCAGGCTGGAGTTGGGGTCCTGGGATGTCCCAGGTGGACGACAGGGAGCCAGTCAGTGACTTGGGTCATCGTCTGCTGTGCTGCAGCAGGAAGCTGGATTGGAGGTGGTGTTGGGACTCGAGCCCGGGCACTCCAGATGTGAGATGCAGGCGCCACCATATCCAGCCCTGAGGGCAGCCCTAGTGCTGAGCCCGTGCTCTTCCTGTGCCCTTGATCTTAGCCAGGGCAGACCCTGAACGGAGACCGAGGGCCTCAGGCCTCCTGATGCCCAGCTCACCGTTCAGGCCCCAGCGCATGTTTCAGGAGCAAACTGTTCTGCAGGACTGAACAGCGTGTGCTGCTGAGTGTCCCGGGACCAGACGCATAAGGGAGCACCGAGTCTCTAAAGTTAAGCAGGGGTGGGCGTCTGGCAGAGCGGTTAGGACGCTGGTTAGAACTCCTGCGTCCTGTATCAGAGCCTCGTTCAGTTCCTGGGTCTGATGCCTGCTTCTTGCTAACGGGGACTCTGGGAGGCAGCAGTCATGGCTCAAGTCGTTGGATTTCTGCTACTCCCATGAAACCTGGATTGAGTTTTCCAACTCCCAGTTTCAACCCTAGCTGAGACCCAGCCCAGCCCTGGCCACCCAGGGAGTGAACCAGCAGTTGGGGACTCTGTCAGTTGGTCTGCGTGTGTGTGTGTGTGTGTGTGAAGTAATTTAAAATAAATAAATTAAACAGGTTTCTTTCCTCTCCTCTCTCTCTCTTTCAAATAAATTTAAATGAATGAATGAAAATTAAACAGGTTTCTTTGGGCTGATCTTTCCTGAACACTCACAACCCTGTGTGAGTGATGAACCTACAAGACAGGAGTGTCTTCCCTCACAGGGCCTGTGTAAGTTAGCTGGCTGGGGAACCCAGCTCCCTTAGAAAGTGCAGCCTCCATTCACCTCCCAGCTCTGTTCTAAGTAACCGTGTGACCTTGTGCAAGCCACCGTCCCTCTCTCAGCTTCACATTCTTCCTGTGTCAACTAGGGAGTCAGTCAGTCCAGATCAGGGACAGTAAGGAAATTCAAATGGAACTCATATGCCAACTTGAATCTGGAAAGTTGCAGCCCACGGGGATGTGAATAAGAGAATCCTGCTGCTGCCTGCAGGCTTCGGGAAGAAGCTGCCATGGCCGACCAGGCACGTCGGCTCAGGTCCTAGGAGCCGGGCTGGCAGCCCGCGTGCCCCATCATGGCCATCCTGTGTTACATGACCCCTAAGGTCGCCTCTGCTTCCCAGTCTGATTCGAGTGCCCGCAGATCCCCGGCCTGACCCTGGCATTGCAGAATCCACAGGGGTGGTGACTGGAGGCCTCTCCCCTCTTGGCATCTGCTTCCACAATGGAAGTTGATCTGTTCCCATTCAGTGGCACCCTGGGACCCTGGGACCCTCTGTCACCTGTAGCTTGGTCCTGGATCTCCACTTTGGGGATGCTGTCCTTGCCCCCCCCACACACACCTGAACTCAGCGGGTCCTCAGGAGTACACAGCCTGGAGGAGAATCTGGCATCCAGGTTTCAACCAGGTTCTTTCCTAGGAGATCTGGAACACGGCAAGTTCCATCCACTCCCAGGTCTCTAGAGCCAAGTGCTGAACTGTCCTCATGCTGGATGCGTTCCCAAAAGCCAGCCCGTCCTGAGGTCAGACGTCTTTCCTTACCGGATAGTGGTCCCCAAGGCCACACAGGGATCTGGGAGAGGTGCAGATGCCCCCTGCCCACATCCATTTGCTAGGCGGGGCTCTCTGGAGGTGGTTTATTTTCACATATGCCTTGGTTGCTTATTAAAGTTTGAGAAACATGAGGCATGGAGAAATCTGTCTGCCGAGCTGGTCAGATCAGGACCCTGTGTTGACAAGGCACGTCAGGGCCTGAGTCCTGACGGAAGTGTCGGTTCCCCCGACCTGCCCTCTCTCCCGGCTCACCTGTCTGTGCACCTGGCCGGCTGCCCCTCCACCTCCCAAATCTGCTCATCGTGCCACAGGTTCTAGAAATCAGAAGACGGAGGACACCCAAAATGGCCTAAATCCAATCTGCTAGGGGCAGAAGGAAAGAGGAAGCAGTGGGAAGTGAAAGCAAAACGTCCAGGCCTCCTTTTCACCCTGGCTCTTCCTGTCGCTATAGCTTCATGTTCCAGAAAGAACCTCCACTGAACGCACGGCTCCTAGGGCCAGGGAAAAGCTCCTTTGTTGCTCATTACTCTACCATTACCCACGTGGCTGGGGTGAAATGGATACTGCATAATCTGTTGGTTGGTTGAATGGATGGATGGATGGTCACATGGATGGATGGATAGCTGAATGGATAGATGGATGAACAGGTGGACGGGTGGCTGGAGATGGATGGATGGATGGGTGGGTGGATGAATGGATGGATGGGTGGGTGGGTGGATGGATGGATGGATGGGTGGATGGATGGGTGGATGGATGGATGGGTGGATGGGTGGATGGGTGGATGGATGGATATTGTGGGCATGACAAATGGCAACTTAGAAAGAAACCTGGACTCTCGTCCTGGCCTTGGAAGAAAATCATTGTCAACCCCTCTGAGCCTCTGCTTCCTAGGAAGCAGTGACTGCTATACCCGCCCCAACTCCATCAGAGGGAGTTTATGGCGCAGACAGAATGACTACGAATATGACGGTACTGCTTGCATGATTGTACAAATGTCAGAAGTGATGATGGTGGGGAGAGCAACGCTGAGGATGAAGGAGTAGCCAGGATGTTGGAGAGCCCACGCATGCTTGCACGCGGATGAGAAGGCTTTCCATTTAGGCTGCCTTACAACGAGGCAGCCAGGAGGAGGAACACCCTCAGCACAGGGGCTACCCAGCAACATCCCCCCCAAATGATGGGCCAAAGCCTGTGGGTGGGCCCCAGGATCCCCTGGAGAAAGGGGCCCAGATGGCCTGGAAGCAGCCCCTCCTGCAGGCAGGGGGTTCATGGAGCCCAGGCATCAGAGCTGGCAGACACCACCGTGAGGTCCTGCAGCGCCACCCCCTCATTCTACAGAGACAACATTGCAGTCTTCTTGGCACCAATTAATGAAAGCAACTCCTCCAGCCCCAGACACCTCACCAGGCTCGGCTGAAACATTTATCACATACAAAGGAGGGAAAATCATTTTTCCAAGAGGCAAGCGCACAGAGATGCATTAATTAATTACCTCGAGGGGTCCTGCCTAAACCACAGGCATGGAGCGAGCGCCTGGGGAAGTGCAGGGAAGCTCAGAGGAGGCAGGGGTGCCCAGCTCACACTTCCAGAACAGGGGCCGCGGGGCTGGTGTCAAGATTTTCTCTCTGCATTTTAAAGCAAAGCTTGTTCTGCACACAGAAGCAGAACTGAGGAAGCTGGAGGCCCCAGAGGCTGCTCTGTGTCCACTGGAAGCAGCAGAGCCACTGTGGACAAGGTGCCAGTGGCAGCCTGGATGTGCCTGGGCAGTGCCATCCCCTCCCTATACATGTGTGTGCACACGCATGCGCGCACACACACACACACACACACAGAGTCTGCCTAGTGCCCAGAGCTCTCCAGGCAAGCCAATCTGTGACCAGTCATTGACATCCACTTTTGACCATGAACTTCCCACCCCAGGATACTTTCATCTCCCAGGAGAACTTACAGTGGAACTCCCCTTTCTGTGCACTTGGATTTGGGGCCTAGAAAACAGCCCTGCTGTAGATGGGGTAGGAGGAGTTCCCCTTGCCCCTGATGTCACTTCCCCCAGGCAACCACATTCTCCCACCCCAGAGCCCAGCACAGGCGCCTGCATGGGCAGCAGGGTCTAGAACGTGCACCAGCATGGGCCGGCCTCCCTCCTGTCAGGGCCTTTCCCACCTTCAACTGAGAGATTGAACAGAGCCCGGGAGACCACCCTGGACAGGTCTGAGGGCAGGGGCTGGGGACCACCATCCATATGCAGCAAGGGGTGACCGGGGCTGACCCAGTCACATGTGGGCCCTGGCTCTGGGCTGCACCTGTTGGGGCAGGAGGGTCCATTTCCCAGTTCTTGCAAAGGAGCAGAATGCAGCAGCAGAAGAGCAGAGATAGGGATGAGTCCTTTCTCCCGGGAGGCTCTGTGTCTTCCTCAGCGCATCTGAATGTGTGGGTTTGCTTATGCGGGAGGTGTTGTGTGTGCACCTGGGTGGTAGGGATGGGGAAGGTTCTAGGGGAAAAATTCAAGGAAAGACCAAAGGGTTTGGGAGAGGATAGACAATAGAGGCCAGAGGTATTTCAAGAAAGGGGGGGCTCTCAAGCCCCAGCCCTGGCAGCAGAAAGCCCCTATGACAAAAAGGAAGAGGAATCACAAGTCACAAATACACATGCACCTGTGCACATGTGTGCATGCACACACACACACACACACACACACATCCTGCAGGTCCACAGCAAGACTGGCCCCCATAGAAGCCCCAAAGGAGGCCTTAGGCCTCTCAGCTGCTGGGACTCAAGGCCACCCTCCAGTGCCCAGGTGGAATTCTAAGCAAGAGGAGGGGTCAACCAAGCAGAGGGGACAGGGCTGGAAGTGGGGCCCGGACAGTGGCCTTGGACAACAGCTCTGCTCAACCAGCTCTGCCTTAAGCTCTCTCTGGCAGGAATCTCTCGGTTTCACCCCCAGCTGCTTTTGCCAGCTGTTAAGAAAACAGCATCGAGAACTTTGGAACAGGGCAGAAGGGGGTCTGTGTGTCCTTTCAAAGCCAGGCTAGCACACTGCCTCCCACCAAGTGTCAAGGGCAACATCACTGCCGGACTTCCTGCCGAGCAGGGCCCAGACTCTGTCACCATGGAGATGTCACCACTGGGAAGCCGACTCAGCACCCGATTTTTGTCCAGTGGAGAACGTGACACCAAGATTACGGTGTACTGCCCTGCTGGACATTAGCCAGCTCTGTATCTAATGGAACAACCTTACCCCGGCATGTTTTTCCATTACCGGTATTTGTATACAAACAGCCACGTGTCGCTAATGATGCATACCAAGTAATGCATGTTAGGTGATTCTGTTGTCGCGGAACACCACAGAGTGTGCTTCACAGACCTGGGGGACAGTCCTCTACACACTCGGGCTCTCTGTTATATACACATGGCCTAGCCGACTGCTCCAAGGGCCCCAGTGACCAAGGTGGCAGAATAAATCAAGCAAAAGAGAAAACGATGCAGTCAAGAGACATTGTCGCACCAGATGTCTGAGGCCGCTGCTACAATAAAGCACACAGCCTTATAGTCAATGTACTTTATAATTAGCAGTAACAATAATGATAGAAGTATAGTTTAGTAACTTCACACATAAACCAGTAACATAGATGGCCATTGGCATCACCACCACCAAGGCTTAGGGGCTAGGCGTGACTGTACGTGTCTTTGCTATGCTTCTACATGACTGAGATCACAGTGCATTCCGCATCACTGCTAACACGTGAGCAATGCACTATGCGTGACGTCATGACGCTGACACCATGGTGGATGACAGGAATTCCCGGGAGCTGTCATAATCTCATGGGACCCCCATCCTACACGTGATCCGTCACTGACTGTAAGTCATTGCATGGTGCGAGACCATACTTTCCCCCCTCCCCTGTATTCTTTTTTGAACTAGCTGAATGATCCTGCTGGTTCCCTCATTAGCAGTTTAATAAAGCACTACGTGTTTGCAAGGAGTTATGCTTTGGCTGTTTTTGGAGTGCTGACTTTGCTGCTGTCTTGGACAGACCCCCACCGTCCACTTCCACCTCTCTGGATGGAGCCTGATGTTGTCTCTGTCTTGGACACCCAACATCTGGCCCGCATCCAGCTCACCCAGCCAGCATCTGTCTGAGCCTGGCTCGGGCCTTCAGCCTGATCTTGACCTCGCACAGAAAGAAGAAGAAAGGCGTGGAGTGGGTCACGTGATCCAGCCCAGCTGGCCCAGCAGGCTGGGATGTGCTTGAGGTTCCAGATCTGGGGTGGGAGGTTGCTGGGAGGGAGGTGTCTCAGGTTCTGCTGTCTCCTCCCCAACACAGAGCCAGCACACATGCTCCATGGGCCTCCCTTTCTCTCCCTGCGCACAGAGCAAACGACACCTCTGTGGCCTCATGGGGCTGCAGTGGCCAAGGGAGGAGACTGAGCGATGGAGGCTGCTGGGAAAATCAGGAAGCAGAAGATGCACATGCACCCACAGGATTCATGGGAAAGGCATGTCTTCACCTTCTGCAGCACGTAAAACAGCCCGTGGGAAAACAGGACGGACAGGCGGTGAATGTACTGATTTCTAAAACGTCAAGTGCATGCAAGGGGAGGTATTCCTTTGTTAAGAAAAGGAGGAGATAACAAGGCTGTCTGTGAAAGCCACAGGTGTGCAGACCCTGGTCCAGCAAGGGCCCAGGGGGAGCTCTGACCACTGGAGCAGCCCTGAGCAGGCCCTGACAGCACCGAACCCAGGGCAGGCTCCTGCAGGGCCCAAGTCCCTGCCCAGCCTCCAGGAGGCCACAGAGGATCGTGCTGCCAGGGACCAAGCTACCCAGTCCCCAGAACCTGCGTGGTCCTTTAAAGGTCAAGGCCCCACCTGTCCAAGCCAGTCCTGGCTCTCTGGGATGCCCAGCACCACCCACAGCTGTCTGTCTCCCGCCGCTGGCGCAGGGCTCCTGGGGAGGGATGCTCTGCTGGGGCTGAGCGGAACCATGGGCCAGAGAGCACGGAGAAGTGCCTGTCTCCAAAACACCTTCTCCCTGCTGCAAGCCGCCACTTGAGTTTTGTTCCTGAGGTTTGAAAATACACTCTCCCTGCAGCCCAGAGGGGCTCTCTGGAAAAAGGAGGGTCCTGAGTGGGGGCCACACACAGGTGCAGCTGACACCTCTGGGAGCACCAGGGCGGGGGGCGGTAACCGTCTCTGCCTGGCTAGACAGGCGTGGACGAGATCCCTCCGTGGGACATGCGGTTAGTGCCAGCCAGGCATGGAAGGTTCTGGAAGGAGGAAGAAAGCAGAGAGCATGGAGTGATCCTGGCCTAGGTCTGTTTCCAGGGGCTGGGCCTGCCTGTGGCTTCAAAGGGGAGACCACAGGATTAGCAGAGTCGGGATGGGAACTGGGCCACGGCCACAATCGACAGAGGACGTGCGTGGCTTCCCCCTATGTCTAGTGGACAGGAAGGGTGACCCCTGCTCACCTCTGAACGTTGCTTCCCTGTACTCAGTCCACGGGTGGAGTGACAGCATCGTCCCCGTTTTACAGGTGGGGAAACTCAGACCTGGCCGACGGCCACAGCTGAAGCTGACATCACAGATTGCAGTTTCTGCTTGGTGAACCCAGACACAAGTCAGATCCCAAGTCAGCCAAGGAGAAAGGCAGGCAGCCCCCTCTAGGCCCTCAGCCACACAAGCCCCAGGAGAGGGCCCCGGTAGAACCAGCAGACTTCAGAGCCCCTCAGCCCCAGATTTCCCACGTCACGGTGGGGGTAAAGGGAGGCAGAGGTGAGGCGGGCGGGGGAGGGCAGAGGCGCAAGGCCCTCTGCTCCTGATGCACGGTGAGCCAGTTGCTTAACCCAACAGCACAGCTCACTGAGGGAGGCAGCGAGACAAGAGGTCAGCAGGGATTCTGGGGCAGGGACGGCCTTGGCCTTGGGAACCTCATGTCTTCTCTCATACTCCCGTGCTACTGAGAGGAGGACACCAGGCAGGGGTGAGAGTAGTGGGACAGGGACCCCCGAGCAGGGCAGGCACACGGATGGCTTCTCCAGGTAGAGGTTTTATCACTGATACTCAGGGAGCCTCAAAGCTTCTCAGGAAGGGGCCCTGAAACACAGCCTTGGCTCAAGCTCCTGCTCCCCCGTGTAAGGAAGCCCCAAGTGGCTTTGGACTTGGGAAGGCCATGAACTTCCCAGGTGGCTGGCTAACCTGTGGCCACCTCTGGAAAAGCTATCCATTCACAGCTGGCAGTAAGCACCCAGAGAGAAGAATCCTAAAGTAGCTGAAAGGAGGGGCAGGACAGGGAGCCGAGGGCAGTGCTGTTGGCCAGGCCCAGAGCCCAGATCACTGTGTAAGCCCAGGCAGGTCACTTAGCCCCTCTGGGCTTATTCCTTCATCTGCAAATGGTTGGGGCAGGGGGCGGGAGGTGTGGAGACCAGCAGAAGCCTCTACAGTCTGGGAGGGGGCGGCAGGCACAGGCCTGAGGAGAAGTGGCCCTTGGTCTTAGGAGATTGAGTTGTTCTTGGGAGTGTCAAGCTGAGTTTAAGGAAAGGGTCTTGTGTTTGTCAAAGCAGGGATTGGAGGGCCACCTAGCTTAGAAGCTTCTGGATGAGATGCCCCCAGAAGAGCATGCAGAGGGGTTCCCTGGACTCGGCGGCTCGCCAGGACAACGGCATCTCTGGCACAGAGGAAACCAGAGGTTGGGTGGCCGGGTGCTTCCAGCAGGGACACCTGCGCCTCCAGGCCTCCCTACACCATGTGTCCTGGGGACCACATGCCATCTCCAGTCCCCTAATGGAGCAGGGGAGCCCTGTGCGGGACCCTGGGGTCCCTCCCTGTCCCTGTGACGCTTGTCAGTCCCAGCTGCTTTTCAGCTGAGCAGTACTAGGGGACAGGTGGGTGGCAGGGTAGGCGCCCAGCTGCAAAGTCACCCCAGCATGCCACCCCAGGCCCCCTAAATAAACCTTTCCAATCTGGGTGGGGATTTGTACAAGGATGTGTACAAAGCCCACCACTCACCCTGCCCCTCCCATGGTGTTCAGGGGGGACGAATGTTCTGGAAGCTGTGCCCCAAGCTGGACAGTCCAGAGCCAGCTTACAGCCCTGGTGCTGGTCCTAACTGTTGTGAGGCTGCAGCAGCCGCCCAGCCTGCTTCTTCACCTGTAGAATGGGCAAAGGGAGAAACCAGGGTGTGGTGCCGTGCAGATACAGGTAGGCCACCTAGGGGACTGTGTGAGGGCCTCAGCTCACTGCTAAGCACAATGACCTTGAGCTTGCTCCTCCAATACAGTTGATTAACGGCCTGGGGAGTCACTGGGAGCATTAATGGAACCTGCACTGGGATCCGGCCGAGAGGTTTGCTCTACTGCCAGCCCCAGCACCATCCTCATCTCTCATCAGTTGCCAAAACCCACCGCCATCTTCCTAAATGCCCCTTGACCCCAGCCCTCTCCCCATTGCTGCCACCTCCCTTGGGCAGCCGCCTGCCCAGAGCCTCCTCTCCATGTATGATCAGGCCAAGTCCACCCCCTCGTACCCATAGCCCTAGACCCGGGAGCCTGGATGCCACACCCTGCAGAGACTGGGCATTCCCTCTGCCCAGAATGTGCTCAGCCTGGCTCAAATTCCTCCCCAGCCCACAATGCCCCCAGTGGCAACCCCTTCCCGAGCCTTTGTCTATCCCCCGTGCCTCTGCCCTCAGGGTTTCCAGCCTCCGTGGCATCCCCGACAGCTGGCTTCATCCAGGCCTCTCCCTCTGCCTGAGACCCCACGTCCACCCCCACCTTCACCTGACAACTGCTGTCCCTCCAGTCCCCTCGCACAGTGCTTTCTCCTCTGTCACTGCCTGCCCAGGTCCCGGGGAAAACAGCCTCCTGCGGCTCTCAGACAGGGACTGCATGCCCAGCCATTCTGGGGCTGTGATGACATTGCCTTCTGCTTGCCTGCCCCCATACCATGCTGAAAAACACACTCCTTGTGGGTCTAGCACAATGCCTGGTGCACGGGTCCAGTGAACACAGCCGGAGGGAGGGACGGACAGATGGAGTTAATGACAAACCTCAAATGTCCTAAACTTTATAAAATACTCATTTCATTAGAAGCTAGGCTGGAGATGTAACCTTAAAAATGTGATTCATTTTATACCTTCTTAAGGTTCTTTATAGAAACACGGTTACCATTTAGCATAACCCAAAGTCAGGCTGTGGGCTGCTGAGGGGTCCGGACACCACACAGCGTCTCGGTACCCGTGGACTGTGCTGCTGCTGCCTCCCACCGCCAGCCTGCTCCCTGGCCAGGGGCTGGGGTTTGCATCTTTGACCCTTGCATGGCCCCTGCAAATCGACAACTTAACCGGGCTTGCCGGGTCAGCTTCCAATGAACTGACTGAAGCACCAGGACACATGTACTTCCAAGCCCCAGACAAACCGTTGCAACACCCCTTACCACATGGTCTACCAGTCCAGGGCACAGGTGGGGACTGGGACCCCATCAGGGGGACTTCAAGAGACCCACAACCAAAAATGCCATCAGTCTGCACCTCCCCCACCAGGAACTTAAGTCAGCACTCAGCAGGCCAGGGCCAGGCTGTGGCCCCAGTCACGTCCTGACTGTGTTATCCTGGGCATCCTCCTTAACCACCCTGCACCTCAGTTTTTTCATCTGTAAAGTGGCCGTGTGAACATTTAATCTCACAGAGATTCTTGACCCAGAGAAGGGATCCAACCCACGGCAGTCCCCACCATGCTGTGCGTTTAGTTTTTAGCAAGGACAGGAAAGACAGATGACCACCTTGCTGCAAAGCCAGGGCCTGCCACGGGCACAGAGGGGCGCCTGTGGGCCCCCGAGCCACAGGTGAGGGTGGCACTGAGTATCCTGTGCTTCCTGGGCCTGCTCTCAGCGAGCAGCCAGGCAGATGAGGAAAAGGGAGCCAAAGAAAATGCAGTAACTTGCCCCAGATCAGTCTCGCTGCGGGCTGGGACTAAGCCAGTGTTGCTGCCAGTGCTTTCTTAGTGCAGGGCCCAGAACTGCGACCACTACAGACGCTTGATGCAAGCAGACTCCATCGTTGCTACGGCAGATCAAGGGACACCCAAAATTCCTCTGCCTGCCGTGTGACTCTGTCCTGTAACACGGTCCCCTCCTTTCCTGTCATGTGCTCTGTGCCTTCATGGAAAGTGCCTGGGCCCCAGGAATTGTCCTCCAAACGCAAACTCCCAGGCTGCAGAAATCCATGCAGCCACTCACACAGCAGCGCCCTTAACCCCAGGCAGTGAGGAAACGGAACCCAGCACGGGCCACTCGGATGAAAGGGAAAGGAAGTGTCCAAAGTCAGTATGCAGACGAGGCCGACGGGAGCAGGACAGCGTGGGGCCGGGGCAGCCTGGAAGCAGCTGGGGGCTCCGAGCGCAGGCAAAGTGGGCAGGAGGCAGGAGGAGAGCCAGGGGGACTTCCACAAGTGCCAGAAGAGACGGGGATGGATGCAGAGCAACCAGCCTGGCAGAGCAACCCCAAATCCCCCAGGCCAACCTGCTCGCCCTACCTTTCCCTGGACCTCCAGGTGGATTAGAAGTCCCTGGGGGTCTCTCTGGGGTCCGGAGACAAGGGACATTCAGGAGGGAAGCTGAGGGGGCAGTGGGGCAGTGTAGCCCTAGACAGACACTGGGCTCTCAGTGCCAGCACAGGGACTCAAGGGACTTTCGGCCCAAGGCCCAGCACCAAGCACCTGCCCCCATTTCTGGGCCATGCAAGTTCACTGGGGGTCTGCAGCCCAGGAGGACCTGGGAGGGGTCTCCAGTGATGCCAGAGTTAGGGTGTGGGATCCCCAGCCCCACCCAGCTCTGCCCTGCACTGTGCCCCCTGCACTGGGGAGAGAAAAGGCTGGGGAGGAGAATTCACATGTCCTATTTGTTCTTGCTTTGTTTTCAGTTTGAAAAATCAAAGAATTAGAGCAAAAGAGATGCACACAGTCCTGGCTGGGGAAGGGGACTGACATGTGCAGCTTTGTGGATAAACTTGCAGGCTCCGTGCTGAATGGAATCCAGCACACACAAAAGACACCTGCCACACGGCTCCACTTCCACAGGGGCCAAGGGCCAGAAAGGGGAAGAATGGCCAGGGGCTGGGGCAGAGGGGAGTGCGGAGTCCCTGTTGACCAGGGACAGGTTCGATTGTGGAAGATGAGGAAATGCTGGGGAGATGGCCGGCCACGACTGTGGTGCCGCGAGGGCGGCAGCCTTGAACGCCACTGCATTGTGTCACAGATGGCAAGGGCAGATTCTACCTTCTACGTAAATGGCCACAGTAAAAATTAATTAAAGCTCCTTTTAAGAGGAACAAAGTCTCCTGCCTGGTGCCCGAGGTTGTGCGTGCCCAGTGCAAGCTGCCTGGGGCCTGGGGGTCTTGTCCATGAGGATGACCGCAGAAGCAGACCCTTGGTGGGGGAGAGAGGCAGGGAGAGGAGGAAGAGGAGCCCTGCCAGGCTGTGCCCGCTGGCACCGTGGGAAGAAAAGAACACCAGGAGTAATTAGACACACGAGGCCCTGCGCCTGCCATGGGAACCGCAGCGCGGGCGCCACACAGCCCCTTTGTGGGAGCAACTGTCCTGCTCCAGAGAGCCTTCTGTGGCTGCCAGAGGGCTCCCACGGGGGCACCACGTGGGAGGGGTCTGCAAGCCGAGCCAGCCCTGGCTCCACCTCGCTTGGGCGCTGAGCCATGCTGCTCTGCTTCCCCCACGTGTGTGGTGCCGATGACAACACCCCTGCTCCCTCAGGGCTCCCCGGAGGGCCACATCCTGGCCAGAGCCACAAAGGGCCGGTTCCCCACGTGTCGCCCCCCAGCTGTGCTGTCCCTGGGGCTCCTGGGGGAGCCACTGCTGCAGTGCGCAGCCCTCTGTTCGCATCAACAGGGGTTTACGAAGCTCTGGAAGTCCACGTCCAGGCCCTCTGCTATCTCCTGCTACCACATTTGCTGTCAACTGGGCCATCCAGGGCAGAGACACCACTGTAGGCACCTGCTCTCTGGGATGTCCCTGGCTAGGCCAGTCCTTCTGTCCAGGACCAACACAGCGGCTCAGGAGGCCAGGAGAGAACCCACTTCCTGCAGGCCGCTCGAGCCCAGTCCCTCAAGTCCACGCTGGCCCTTGCCTCCCTTATCCGCCTGGCAGGCCAGCTGTCTCCCCGTGACTGCTAGGATGAATGACAGAGACGGAGCCTTGGAGAGCAGGGGCCAGGCTCGGAGGGCGTGAGCCTTGTCATCGTCCCCCGCCCTTGCTGAGCACTGGCCGTGGCAGGCCAAGTCCCTGGAGGCCCTCGGCGGAGATGGCGCCTTGCAGGCTGTGGGCCCAGGGCAGGAGGCTCCTCTGCTCACCTGGGTGTGCGGAATGCGGGTGAGGGGGCCCTCTCTGTACCCCTGGCGCACACATACACACACGCGCACACACACACACACACACACACACACAGCTTCCGGTTTCAGAGCAGATGGTGCATTCAGAGACTGAGGGAAAGAGGGGAGAAGAGGGGGTAGGGGGCACAGGAGTAGAAAAGCCCCTGGAGGCTTCCTGGACCCCACACGGCCCTTACATAACAGCGCTGACAACATAACAACCCCGACCAGTTGCGGAAGCGGGCCAAGTCGGGCCCTCGCAAGATGCGCTGGGCTTAAGGGTTCGGATAAGACAGCTTGGCCAGAGGCAGCAGAAGCTCTTGACTCAGTCCCTCCCCACGCCCCAACAGGAGATCCCCCCCCAATACCAGCCCCACCCAACAGCCTAGCAGGGTGTGGAGTCCAAAGACCCCCTGTTAAGCCCAGTAATGTGGACTTGGGTTCCCCACAGGGTGTCCCCTCCCCCAGGCCTGCAACAAACTAGACTGAGGGGCGAGCTGGGAGTGAGCCTGGTAAGGAGGCCCCACACAGGGCGTGACAGAGACCCAGGCGGCCCCTGTGTCACTGAGCTCTGGGGATGCTCTCCCAGTGGGACAGTGGGAGGGGCCGAGGGGTGTCCATGCCCACAGCTGAGTGGTGGTGGAACCGAGACGGGAAGAGGGGAGCAGCTTGCCTGAGGACGCACAGCAAGTAGACCCTCAGCACCCACATCTCCAGCTGAGTTCTCGCCAGAACATGCCACTGCCACCGCAGTGAGCGCCCTGGGAAGGACTCTAGTGGGCCCTGGGGTTTGGCACTGCTGAGACACGGCATAGTCCAGCCTCCAGCACTGCCATCCGGTGCCCTTCTGTGCAGACACCAGGCCGGCCAGCTCTTCAGGATGGCTCCCGACACAGGGCTCCGTGCTCGGATCTCAGAAGTGACACATGACACGTTAGGTGCAACTCCTAACCAGCTGTCGGTCTAACGGGTGTGAGAGAATGAGGAGCAGCTGGGCGAGCTGGCCGTCTCTGAGCATGTGTCTGGGAGCGAGGATGCCATGGTGTGGGAGGAAGAGTCCAGACACAGGCAGACTCCACCCGACACCTCACCGTGTGTGGAGTCAGTCTCTGCTTTCCCCATCTGAGCCACTGGGAAAGTAAAGCCCACAGTGCAGGAACAACTGTCAGGTAGGGACCAAGACTTCACAGCGGGGTCCCACCCGTTGTCTGGGCTCCTGTTTCCCAGGGAAGTCCCTCATCAACACTAACAGCTGCTGTCTGCTGGGAGCCAGCTTTCCGCCCCCCACATTCTCCAACCTCCATAAAGACCCTGTTTGGGTGGGAATCTTTCTGAAATGTTCCATCTTCCTTAACCGCAGGACATCGCTGAGTCATCCTTGGGGGGCTGATTCGGCCAAGACCTAAGTCACCCCTCAAATGCGGTTTCTTTTTTTTTTTTTTTTAGATTTATCTGTTCATCTGAAAGGCAGAGCCCAGAGATGCCGAAAGGCAGAGGCAGAGATGGCTGCAATGGCCAGAGCCAAAACCAGGAGCCAGAAGCCTACCCCGGGCTTCCTACATGAGCACACGGGCCCAAGGAGTTGGGACATCTTCCACTGCCCTTCTAGGCCATCAGCAGGGAGCTGGATGGGAAGTGGAGCAGCCAGGACCCGAATCGGCGCCCACATGGGACGCCAGTTTTAACCTGCTGTGCCACAGTGCAGGCCCCCAAATGCAGTTTCATCACCAGATCGCTCTCTCTGGCCCAGCTGGGGTGACTGCCCCTTCAGTGGACCCCACATCCCTGCCTGCAGTGGACATCTTACTGGCCGGGGGCACGTTGAGTTCATGCCAATCTTCCCTGACCACCCCTCCCCCAGAAAGTGCCCCTCCTCTCTTTACCCAATTTCTCACTCCCTGAGCTCCAACAGACCCCATGGCTCTCTGGGATGGCCTCCTGCCTGGGGTGAACCTCTGTCTCAGCACAGCTGACCACTGAGTCTTACCCCCTGAAGGTGACTCACAGGCACATGGACGGAGACAGCTTCTTCTCCTATCCTTGGACCCTCTGCGCACTTGGTGTGGCTCAGGGTCTGGGAAAGTCCTTGCCAACACTCGGATTGGCCAAGGGCGGTGGTGGGGAAGGGGTGGCTGAGGGGGATGACGCAGCCTGGGCCTGAGCACACCACAATTTTCCCCTATGGCCAAGGGCACACTCATTCCTGTCTCTAAGGGCCCTGATTGTGGTAGAGTCTCCGCACATGGCCCTCCTTCCTCCAGCTCAGCTGCTGGGACCGGGGCTGTGCGAAGAGCTGCTTGAGGCACGCGCTCTGTGCTCTGATGTCCTTGACCCGATTCTGGCTCAGCACCTTAGCAGTTGCCCTATCTCGGACCAGACCACCCTTCAGAGCCTCAGTTTTCTCATCTGTCAAATGGGGAAAATAGTGTCTCCCCGCCTCTCCCCGTAGAGATGGTGCAGGATAGCCCATGAAGCTCTTAGCACAAGACAAGGCTGGTCCAGTATAGTCCTCACAAATGCTAATTATGATGTGTTATTTCTTTATTTCTTCCTTCTATCAGAGCAGGTGAGGAAGGGTGGACCCCGAGGTCCAGGTAGATGACCCTGGACAGAGAGGTTCCATGAGAAGAGGAGCAGAGAGGCCTTCTCAGCTCCATCACCTTGATGGGGTCTCAGGCAGCCAGAAGCCCCTCTGGTCCCCAAGGGCCCTGCCAGAATCATTGCAAGTCCAGGGTGTGTGTGTGTGTGTGTGTGTTGAGAGAGAGAGAGAGAGAGAGAGAGAGAGAGAGAGCGCACACGCATAGGGCCAACAGCTCTCCCAGGAGTGGTTGCTTGGTGTTCGTTTGTAGCAGATGGGCCTAAGAGGTCCTGGGCCACCCCACGATACCCAGACCGCAGGAGGAGACACAGCAGAGCCTGTCCCAGCCTCTCGAGGAGATGAGATGAGTGTGCAAAGTTCCGCTTCATCCTTTGGCTGGCTGGAAAACGCCCTCACTGCCCGCAGGCCGAGACTTTCTGGCTAAATTGTGGGTTGGGGATGGGGGAGGGACTCCTGCCCTGCACACTTAGAGCAGAACCTCCCCAGCCAGCTGCGAGCTGGGGGGCGTCCACCCGTTCCCCAGCTCCCTTCTCTTCGTGAGGGGCCTGGTCTATATCACCCCCTTTCCCACACAGCTTCCTCCCCATCCTCTCCACCTCCACACACAGCCTCTTCTCAGCCCCACCCTCCTGCTCCTCCTACAAGTCCCTAACTCAGTCCAGTCCAGGGATGCCACCATCCTGTATCACCCTCCAAATGGTTCTCTGTAAACACCCACACACTGCTTCTAGATACAACCATTCCTTGTTTTTGTAGAGTATCCATGAGGGGGTGGGGGGCAAACCTGGACTTTAAGGTTGAGGAGGCCCCCACTTTCGATTATTTGACTTGGGAAAATTGCTGTGGGCCTGGACTGTGGGTCTTTGGTCTCAGTATAACACTTAAGCTGCACAAGAAAATGATAGCAAACAACCTAAGTATCACTGCACCTGGCCCCTGGAAATGATGATCGTGACCATTTACTAAGCAATCGCTACATGCCATGAACAGCTGGAAACTTCACTTGTATTAACTCTTGTAAATTCTCCCAACAACCCTAGAAAGTAGTACATATTATCATCATCCCTCTTTAAATATGAGGACATTGAAGTTCAAAGAGGTTAAATGACTTGCCTAATGCCACCCAGTTAGCGAGAGCAGAGCTGGGGTTTGAACACAGGTGCACTCGCTGCGGACTCTAGGTATGTGCCAGGCTGCCATATCCACAGTCGGACTCCGGCACACGGTGAGTGCTTCACCACCTCCCGTGCAACTGAACAAGACTCAGCTCCATGGAGTCGTCCAAGAGAGAATGGCATTGAGTGGCCTCGGGATGAGGTCTGACGGGCTTCACCTAGGTGGTTGACAGGGACAAAGCCCAGGCTAATTGTGACCAAGGTGACCTGAGTACCCTGGCCCACAGAAAAGCAGGGGGCACTCGTGGACTTTGTCCTATCTTTCTGTGCCATGACAGAAGTCCTGGTTCCCACCCAACAGCCCTGGGGATCAGGGTAGTGATGAACCCAGGGTGGAAGAGGGAAGCAATGCAGATGAAGAAAAGGTGAATTTTTAGCTAACATATGGAATTCTTTTTTTAGCCCTCCACACCATAAACCAATTGCACTCAACACTAGGTAAACTCAGCCTCTCTCTGGGGATGAACCTTGACCTGGGAAGGATTTCTTTGCTCAAGCACAAGGGCCCATGGGAGTCCAAGGGAGCAGACAAGGTCTAGAGCAGTGGTTCCCACCATCACTGTGCAGCAGAATCACCCACGCACAGGCCAGCCCCAGAGATTCTAATTCAGTAGCTCTGGGATTTGACAAGCTCCCCAGAGAAGCTGGGGAAGTTTGACAAGGAACACACACAGAGATTCACCGGCCTTGAGCAGCTGTTCTCAACCCTCAACAAGCATCAGAATCATAGAGAGGTGATTCGAAGTACCGGTGCCGGCTCTCACCCCAGACCAGCTGCAGCGACGATCAAGGAGCAGAACCCAGCAGTCGGAGTTGTTTAAAGGATGGAATAGATGTCCATGCTGCAGAGGCTTTGAGGGCCATGCCTCTAACCTGATACTCAGGGACGCTGAGGCACGAAGTCCCAGGCTGCTGGCAGAACCAAGAGCAGTGCGGTGGAGCATGTTGCCCAAGGTCATGCAGACAACTTGCTCCGTGTAAGGAGCTTTGTACAATATGGCTTTTAAGGCCCAGCTCAGGGTCCACCTTTTTCACTGAAGCTGCAAGGGGTCCAACAGCCCTGTCATTGAGTAACCAACCCCACCCTGCTTCAAAGAGTGTGCACGCAAGGCTGGAGGGAACCAGGGCCACGTGCTGAAGGTGACTGAATCCAAGCCCCGTCTCCTCCAAGCAGGAGCCCACTTGTTCCAGGTCGCCATCAAGCACAACTTGTTCCCCACCAACCACACTAAGCATCACCCATGCAACGCTCCAGTTTGAGCTCAGTTCCCAGGGCACCCTGAAAATCCCTGCGTGGCTGAACTGTAGATCAGATGGAAAGCTCAGGAGCCATCTGGTCTACACAACATCTGGAGAGGCAGGTATGGGAGCCAGGGTGGGAGGGGAGGCAGGGCAGAGCCAGTTGAATGAGAAGCTAAGGATCCCATCAGGCTCTTGGAAAGCCCTCAGAACTCTGTAAGAGGACGTCCCTCGCCCTCGCCTCTCACCCCTCGCCCCTCGGCAGATGGGCAGCCTGGCGGGAGCGCCTCATCCTCCTGGCCCCAGCGTCTTCCTGTTGTGTTTTCATTACAGGTCCACAGTGTTATTTTGCTTGGTGATTTATCTCCTTTTTCTTGGAAATTAAGTATATGATGAATTTCCTCTTGGTGTGAATCCCAGAAGCCCAACCAGAGGATTGGGCCCTAAGCCAAGTTAGAAAATCCATTCTCTCCAGCAGGACACAGAAGGCCTTTTGCTAGACTTAGCTTTTCACTCTCTAAGAAGACTTTTTTTTTTTTTTTTTTTTTGCTGTTGTTTCCCTAGCACCTAGCACAGTGTCCGACTTTTGCCACCTCCCATGCCATGCACACACTGACCCCCACCCAGGTCTGGCTCCAAAGAGCAACTCCACTCCCCATCACCTAACAGGAAACAGGAGGCCACATGGGGAGGACAAGGCAGGAGAGAGAGGGAAAGGTGACAAAGCAGGAGTGATGGGAGATGCAGGCACACAGGGCATTAGAAGCAGGCAAGTCTCAGAGACCCTCAATCCACTCTTCTCCTGTGCCGGAGGGAAATACAGAGCCCCGATAGCCTGGAAGGGGCCCAGCCCAGTCCACAGGGCCCAGTTCTCCTAACACCTGGGTCAGGATTCCTTCCCCCGCCCCCAGAAGATCTCAGAAACTTGGCTGCAAGCCTCAAGCCCATGGAGGAGCTTGGAGGAGCCCTCTGGGCCTCATTGCTTGACTGTTATGTGCTCTCTGTGACCACGTGGTCTTAGAAAGAGCCACCAGCAACCCTCACGGATGATCAGGTGGAGCTCAGGGGTAGAAATGGCCCAAGCAGGGCAGCGCTGTGGCATAGTAGGTTAAACATCTACAGTGCCAGTATCCCATATGGGTGCCAATTCATGTCCCGGCCATTCCTCTTCTGATCCAGCTCTCTGCTGTGGCCGGGGAGTGCAGTGGAGGATGGCCCAAGTGCTTGGGCCCTGCACCCGCATGGGAGACCTGAAACAAGCTTCTGGTTCCTGGCTTCAGATTGGCTCAGCTCGGCCCTTGTGGCCATTTAGGGAGTGAACCAGTGGATGGAAGACCTTTCTCTCCTCTCTCTCCCTCTCTCTCTAACTCTGTGTCTCAAATAAACAAATGCAATCTTTAAAAAAGAAAGAAAAGAAATGGCCCTAGCAACCTGTGAAATCACCAAAGGAGATGCCCCAGCCTCTCTGGCCACCTCTGAAGGGAACAAAAGCCAGTTGTAAAACAATCCAACAATGGCGGCATTAAGCAGTGGATAGAGGGGGCTTCTTACCATTAAGAGGGGGGATGGCCTGACACTGCATGTCCAGGTGGTCATCGTAGCTGTGTGCAAGGCAGGATGATGGGGGGAGGGCTCTGGGGACCCCACAAAAGAAGCCTCCTCTCCAGTTACATGACAGTCAAGTTCTATGTCTCTCAGACCACACCGAAAGACGTCTTGTTTAACGTTCTTAACTTTTGTGAGTTTCTGATCCAGGCAAATGTCCAGTTGGGGAAGAAGTGCACGAGGCAGGGTGGGCGGAGGGAAGCAGAGGAAACTCTGGGAGAACTTTGTTCCCTGGAAAAGCAGCTCAGGGAGCAGAGCCTGGGCCCCAGGCCCTCTGAGAGCTGCGTCGTGGGGTCACACTCTCCATGAGAGGCCCCATTTATTTTGCGCCACCTGTTCAATTCTGCTCGGAGAGTTCAGGAAGACACAAGCCAGGGAGGGATGGTGCCTGCCTTCCTGGGCCGACAGTGAGGCTCATCTCGCAGCCAGCCCACACTCACCCACAGGCAGGGCCGTGACTTCACCACCTGCTCTCACCCAAGTCCCCTTCCCCGGGCCCAGGACAGGGCCGCACACAGAGTAGACTCCACCAGCACACAGGAGGGAGCTTTGTGGCATGGAATCAGGGGCCCAGAGGCCCCAGGGTGAATCCCAACTTATGGATGCCTGGAGCGGAGTTCCAGCTCGGGTGCTAAGAGAGGCTGGCCCAGGCACCAGCTGCGGATGGGGCACGCTGGCAAAAGCTGCAACTTCGCGAGCCACGCAAAGGCGGCGAGCTCCTTTTGCTACGCTCTGAACATCTGGCGCGGGGCCGCAGGAGACTGAAGTGTCTGGCATAGGGCGATGAAGCCTTGGGATCTGTATCCTCTGCAGCCAAACGCAGGCGGAAGGATTAAGAGCGCTCATCTTCAGGGCCGTACCCAAAGCCCAGAGAGAGAGGGCGTGCTGGGCTGACAAGGCAGCAAAGCGGCACTCATTCAGCCTCCGCGGACTGAGACTGGGCCGCACCGCCCCCCCCCCCCCCCACGCCTTAAAGCCCACGAGTGTTTATCTAGCACTTCCTACGGGTCAGCACCGCGCCAGGCGCCAGGGAGATGGTAGTGAAGCAACCAGACCAGCTGTGGGCGCTCATGAGCCTCGTGAGGCCAGCCCGGGTGTGACTCCACCCCCCTTGCTTCCTGCAGGCGGGAAAAGTTCTCTCTGTGGACTCAAGGGTCCTGGGGTCTGGCTTCGGCTTTGCCACGGTCTCATCCCCTTTGTGACTCAGTTTCCACATCTGCAAAATGGAAAGCCTCAGCCAACACGGCTCTGAGTCTGACTCTAGGTTTCTGTCGCGAGGGCTGGCAGAAAGCAATCATCGGGCAAACGTGGTGTGGCTATCTCGGTCACTATCACTTGTTCCCGGGATTTCGCTGGCCCAGGCTGAGATAGCCTATGCCTGCAAATAACAAAGCTTGGAGGCTTGCTCAGTGCACACAAGAGAGGCGTGGCCATGCCGCCCTCTATTTGGGTAGTTTGTATGCTGTTTTTCAGGGTTTCGGGAGCAGAGAACCCCAAGGTACAAGGGAGCTGTCCAGGGTGCAATTCCAGGCTTTGCCACACCGCACCGCAGGCACTTCTCCCCCCAAACACACACTTGGCTTTGGGCAAGCATCCTGTGAAAATCCTGTCATTCTTTTTTAGGAGTGCCTTGAAGGCCTTGCCTTCCTGGCTCTGACAGTAAAGTTGGGCCTCAGAAATCTCAGATAGGATCCAGCTTCCTCGAAAAGCCCTTAAGGGAAAACCTGGCCTCTCTGAAAAGCCATCCCAAGGCCTGTGGGAGAAAGCCGCCACCTGCTGAGCCTCTTGTCACCTTGCACCTGCCCCCACGTCTAGAGGCTGGGGCCTCCCTGTGGCTTCCCTGCATGCGGGTGGGAGGGGGCCCCTTTCCAGAGCTACAGCTGAATTGAAGCTCTCTTTTGCCTGCAATCTGGAAATGCCTTTGAAATCCTTCAGGGACATAAATGAGCTATTATCTCCAATGCTGCCCTATTTCTTAATTTCTTTAAGTGGGGAAACGGGGCATGAAGTAGATAATAGGATCATGGAAATTTGAGCTAAAAGGGATCCTCGAGAGCATACGGCCCAACCCCCTCATTTGCTAAGGCAGGAGATGAAGGTCCGGGGAGGGTCAGAGAGGCGGTCGCTCAGGAGCACACAGCTGGCAGGGGCGGGAGTCAGCGCTGGCTCCCAGCACACCCTGGCTTGCACCCGATGCCCTGAGCAGGGCAGGCTCCTCCCCAGAGGGTCAGCTTCCTTCACTCTCCTTCCATCATCATGAATATTTAACGACAATCCTGAGAATAACATCCACAGGGATCAAGAGGAACGGATGGGATGAGCATGACAGTCTTTGGAAGGATCCAGAAGAAACTGGAGGGCACCTGGGTGATTGGGCACAGGGGAGAAGGGAGCCGGGCACCCTGCTCTGCCTCTCCCCTCGGGCACCGTATCACGTGCCTGCAACACTCAAACATTGCTATGCCTATGGGTCATGTCTAAGCACACATATACACATGCATACAACAAGGCGTGCTTCATAATCTAAGGACTTGCAAGTTCCCCAGGGATCAAGGTGAAATTTCGCTTTGTAAAGCAAGGCCAAATTCACCCTCTTTTGTTTTCACCTGTGGAGATGGCTTAGGGCAGCCAAGTGTTGGTGGGAGCCACAGAAACCACTGCCTAATCTAACCAGCTGGGGGGCAGCAGGGTGTGGGGGGCACCAGGACAATACATCCACAGCCCAGCTCTGCTGCCCAGCCAACAGCACAGCCTTGGGCACGTCTCCTTCCTCTTCCAACTCTACGGCCCAGCCCCTGCTCACTACAGGCTGGCTGGCGGCTTACGCCTTTTCCACGTGCGGGCAGTGTTCTGCGGGAGCCCACTGGGAAAGTGAATGGAAAGTTGCCTGTGGCAAGGCTGAAGTCCCAGCCCTGGGACCCATGCGGCACAGCTGTGCAGTGCCCAGGGCCGGCCCTGAGAGTGGCTGAAACCCCTCAAGGCTGGAGAGAGCTTGGTTCCTCCCCCACTGTAGATTCTGCGACAACACCTGGGGCTGCACCTGTGGGTATAGAATTCTGCACCTCCACCTTGTGGGCTAGCGTAGGAAGGGACAGGTACACCTGCGGGGGCAAGTGGTGAAAGCAGTCCTGGGGGCCGCTGGAGTTCTCCCATAGCACCCCCATCTCCTGACCCTAATGCAGGGGGGTCTTTGTCCCAGTGCTGTCTGCTGCTTTGACTCACAATAAGAGGAGGGACAGACTGGAAAGTTGCCATTGAGAAAAGAACAGAAGTGTTTGTTTGTAAATGGGATGTTTGGAATTCCAATCACATTTTCCTTAGGAACCCTGAGTTCCCAGGCTAGCCCACGGAGACACACGACTTCTCTTCCCACTCAGTAGTCTTTTTTTCTTTTTCTTTTCCCACCTGTAGTCTGCTGTCTATAGGACAGCACCCGCTGTGTCCGCCATGGCCAACCACACACGCATTATCACTGCTTCCCATGTCCCAGCAGCAGTAGAGACCCTCAGGGCCCTTGGTATGGAGGCTAGCCCTTGAATAAACCACACCAGCTCTGGAGGACTGAGCTGGGAGGCCCTCCATGGAGCCAGTGCATGGACTCACTGTGCATCTCGCGGTACTCAGGACCACAGTACCCCTCATCAGCTGAGAAACTAAACAAGATGACAAAGGTAGAGGCTGGGAGCTGTCTACCAGTATGCTTCTCCACCTCTCTCCATTATAATAGAACCCCTCATTCTTAGCTAGTACATGGATATCCAGAATCAATTTATGTTCCCAGCGTCCCTTGCAGCTACGTGTGACCACCTGCCTAAAATCTGTCCATGTACATGGAAATGGAGCATGCGGTTCTGGGAAGCATCCTAATTTCAGCAGGCATTCCCACTCCTTCGTTCCTTAGATGTGCTGGAGCTTGAGCAGCTGTCGGGGGCCGTGAGTGAGTTTAAGAGCAGAAGTCATGAACAGCAGAGCAGTAAGTAGGCACAGCCTGGGCCCCTGGCTCAGAGGCTCCACGCCGGCCCTGGATCGCTACGTCTTTCCTAACAGATGAGAGAAATACACTACACGCTTGCACCCAGCGGAACGCCGCCTGACATGATGAGGTTTCAAACGGGGCCCTGCTAGTCCCTGTGGCCTCCGTTCTCACGCGGTCACCCCTGGCTGCTCTGCTCCTAGGTCAGACCCTGAGCTCCGGCCTCCAAGATGCCCATCCTTTGGCTCCTCCCTTTTGCCTGACACGTGTCTCTTCATCAACCAGCCAGCTCTCCTCTCTCTTGACCCTTCCTCAAGCCAGCTGAAATCCTTTCTATGCCTTTCCAAGAGTGGCCTGCATGCTCCCTGTGTAGCATTCGTGGCTTGGTAAACTCCCTGCCATTCTTCCCAGGAAACCCTGCAGCAGGTGGCAGCCCACGTGCCTGTGCTGGGTCCTTGAGCCCCGGCGTGGTGTGCACCTCACTGAGCAGGAGCTCAGGCTGTCGAGCGGAATTGAACTGTGCCATTCCAGCTTTCTCGGTGGCTGTTCCTGCTTTCCTCTCGTGTACGCCCTGGGAAATAAGAACACACTGCTACCTCCACTTTACAGAGGAGACACTACTTCCTCAGGAAGGGGAAGTGACAAAGGGATGGAAGATGCTCTTTCCTTAAGTGAAAACCAAGTTTTTGGGGAATGTATTTGGCACAACAATTAAGATGCCACTTGGGGGGCCAGCATTGTATTGCAGCAGGTGAAGTCACTACCTGCAGAGCCGGCATCCCACATGAGCACCTGTATGAGTCTTGGCTGCTCCACGTCTGATCCAGCTCCCTGCTAACGGCCTGGGAAAGCAGCAGCAGATTGCCTGAGTGCTAGGGCTCCTGCCATCCGTGTGGGAGACGTGGGTGAAGCTCCTGGCTCCTGGCTTCTGCCTGGCCCAGCCCCATTTGGGGAGCGAACCAGAGGATTCTCTCTCTCTCTCTCTCTCTCTCTCTCTCTCTCTCCCTGTGTGTGTATGTGTCTCTCTGCAGCTCTGCCTTTTAAATAAATCTTAAAAAAAAAAAAAAGATGATGCTTAAGACACCTGCATCCCACCTGCCTGGGTTTGAGTCTCAGTTCTGCTTCTGATTCCAGCTTCCTGCTAATGTGCACCCTGGAAGACAGCAGGTGCAGTTGGGACCCTACTGCCCACATGGGAGACCCAGATTGAGCTGGAACGGCACAGTTCAATTCCATTCAACAGCCTACACACCACGCTGGGCTTGAGGATCCGGCATGGGCAGGCAGGCTGCCACCTGCTGCAGGGGTGAGGGTCCGTTTCCTGGGAAGAATGGCTCAAGTTTACCAAGTGACAAACGCTACAAAGGGGGAATGCAGGCCACTCTGGGAAAGACATAGCGGGGATTTGAGCTGGCTTGAGGAGGGGGCACGTAAGAGGGGAGCCGGCCGGTTGATGAAGAGGCACGTGTCAGGCAAGAGGGAGAAGCCAAAGGGTGGGCGCCTTCCCAGATGCCAGCTCCAGCTTGGCCCAGCCCTGGCCGTTGGCGGGCATTTGGGGAGTGAGTCTGCTCTAGGCTCCAAAGACCTAGTGATAAATGAGGCACATGCCATTCCACCTACTGATTTCCCCCTGAGCACAAGGAAAGAGAAGAGACAAGAAGAGAACTGGTCAGTGCGGGGACAGCAGGAGGGGAGGGGACCGTGCTGGGTCTGCAGCCTGCCGTAAAGGGCCGGGTGCTCTGGGATGGGGGACACGTGTCAGCTCATCCCACAAGCCCAGGCAACAGTCACCCCTCTTCCTCTGCAGGCACCGCACCCAGCCTGCAGGAGCTGGGACGGTCACAGAGGAAGCTTGGTCTTCCCTTCTCCACCACCAGAGCCCCATGGCTTCCTTCCGGGAAGGAACAAATTGGTTACCTGTAGGAGGCACTGCAGGCCTCCTAATTGCCATGGCCGTGGCTCCCTGGACTCACAGAGCCAGAAGGCGACCCTGAGCTCTGTGGAACCAGCTCCTGCGGCTGCGTGGGCTCCGTGTGGCTCTGCCTCTGCCTTCTTTGACTCATTCGCTTGCTCACACACTGCCCTCGTCCCCTGCATCTCCCTTCCTGGAGGCTGCTGCCCTGCCCACCCAGCCTGCTGAGTCCTGTGGCCCTCACAGGCTGTCCCAGTCCCTGGGCCTGCAAAAGTTATCCTTGCTGCAGGCTGAATTGAGTGACCTAAGAGATAGGTCACAAGTCCTAGCCCTCAGTATTTGTGCATGTAGTCTTCTTCAGAATTAAGGTATCTGCAGATGGAATCAGCTAATGATGAGGTCACGTTGGAGTGGGAGGAGGGTGCTGTGACAATGACCGGTGTCATGGTAGGGTCAGGTGGAGCAGACACCACGTGATGACAGAAGCACAGACCAGAGTCACACATCGCTAAGCCGCGGAGCCCTGAGGACTGCAGCCATCACCGGGAGATAGAAGAGGCAGGGAAGAGTCTCCCCTGGCACCTAGAGAGAAGGCATGGCTCCGCCCACACCCTGATTCCAGTCTCCAGCTTCCAGAACTGGGAGAGGGGCAGAGAACAGTTCTGCTGTTGGAAGCTACCTGTTAGTGGTATTTTATAACAACAGCCACAGAAAACCCTTACAATCCTCGTTACATGTCCCATGGCGACCCCTAAGCATCAGGCGGGGTCTTGCTCCCCTCTGCACCCCATGCATCGAGCCTGGTGCCCCTTGGTGCAAAGTGAAGAGGAGGGACTGGTAGCTCAGCCAAGGGCTCTGAGGCCCACGGGGGCTCCTGCCTAACCAGCTGGGGTTCTGGAAAGGAGATTCGGAAATCTCCACCCTGTCCCCCTCCCGCTCCTCCAGCACCGCCCCGTAAAACCAGGCCAGCCCTGCTGGCCCCCTCCTGACACCTGCTCTTCTCATTGCTGACCCCGTCTCCTTCCACACTTACATATTTGCCTGCAGATCACCTGTTTACTCTCAGCTGCCTCCACTGGGTCTGGGCACTGCTCAGAACAGGACATTCCAGACCCACACAGTGCTTGATGCTTCAGCGACGGCTACCTCTGGGGGAGGAGCCTGAGGGATGAAGGTGCACGGGACAGCAGGAAGATAGACTAGTCCTCAACCATGAGGCTTCCGGCCGGTTTCTGCTTTCCTCTGAGCATTTTCCTTCTTTGATGATGAAACAGTGAGTTCATGCTTAAAATTCACAAATACAGGGGCCAAGCACATGGCCTAGTCATTAAGATGCCACTGGGAATGCCCACATCCCACATCAGAGTCTCTGGGTTCCAGTCCTCGCCCCGCTCCAGATTCCAGCTTCCTGCAAATGCACACCCTGAGAGGCAGAGGTGCTGGTTCAAGTAGTTGGATCCTGGCCACCCATATGGAAGACCTAGATTGAGTTCCTGGCTCCTGGATTCATCTGGACACACACCCCACCACCACCACCAACAATTATTGCAGGCATTTAGGAAATGAACCAGTGGATAAGAACTCTGTGTGTGTGTCTACAATAAATAAAATGAATAAATCAAAACTTTACACATTTCAAATACAGACTCCTTCCTCAGTTTGGAGTCTGCGAATGTGGAGTTTGCAAGTTCCTCAGGCAGCTCTGATGACAGAGGTGAGAACTGGAGCCCCAGCTGGGCCCAGATGATGTGGCCTTCCCAGCGGGGCTCCATCTGGCTCAGGAGGAAGGCTCTCCAAACGCTGGGGTCTCACTGCCACCAGAATGTAGACAACTTGTCACCTGCACCCTGGCGGGTGGTGACCAAGGTCTAGAAGGTAAGGTAGGGACTGAGTGAGAGGAGGTGACACGGGAGAGGAGCAGACAGGCTCGGGGTGGGGGCCCTGGAACTCAAGCCTCAACTGTCTGTTCTTGAACTTGACGCATGGGAACCCTGACAGAGCTGAAGGCATCTAAACACAGTTGTCCCCTGGGATCCACAGGGGAACTGGCTCCGGGAGACCCCCAGAGGTAAAATCGAAGGAGGCTCAAGTCCCCTCCAGCATTTGCAGAGAACTGCGCACTTCCCCTCATCCCCTTTAAATCATCTCTAGGTTACTTTCAATAACTAATACGATGCAAATGCCGTGGAAATCATTGCTACATTGCATTGTTTAGGGGGTGACAAGAGAAAAAAGGCTGCCCATGCCCAGTGGAGACCAAGTTTGCCTGGTAAGTATTTTCCAGCCGCTGTTAGTTGAATCCATGGCCAGGGAAGCCGTAGAGATGGAGGCCACCTAGACCACGCTCTCAGGTGCCTTGGTCAGGGGAGGGGAAACGCCCACGCCACGCCACACCCGTGATGAGGAAGATGCTGCTCCACCACCCGCATCTGCTGGGCTCCCTCTCCCACTGCCCTCCAAAACTGCTGGGCTCTGGGAAACCTCACGTCAACGCCAAGGATCTCCTGAGCGTCCCTCGCAAAACAAGCACCCCTCCCCGCCGCCCCCAGCAGCAACCCCTCCTCCTGCACTGCTCTGCACCTGGCATGCGTCGACCTGCTGCCTTGTGCAAGACCTGCCTTCCCCACGGCATCGTTAGCTCCATAAAGGCAGAGCGCCGCTGCTTCCCCAGCACCCAGATCACGCCTTGAGCCAGTCGGCTGACCCCTCAGTTGCAGGAGGAAGGAAGGAATGAGCAGACGCGTGGATGAATGAGCAGTAAGGCAATTTCTTCCTCGGCTTCGGCACAGTTCCTGGCACGCGGTGGAGGTTTCATTAGTGAATACGGGAGAGTAAGGGAGGAGTGGTGGAAATTTGGACCAGGGGCCTGTGCTGGGCCAAGCTTGTCCTGGCCCAGGGCCATGGCCCAGGGGGACTCTGCCAAGGACCAGAACGGCGTCTCAGCAGCCCCGACACCTGGCCACATGTCCACCCCCCACACACACACACAGAGCCCTTCTGTGTCATTGTCATCATCCGTGGAGGCCACATACCCAATGTGGCAGAGCTGTACTGGACACTTCGCTACAAGGACACAACAGGGCCATCAGCTGAGTGAGGGATGACCTTGGGGCAGAGGCAGGGCAGCTAGGCACAGGAAGGGAGGAGAGACAGAGGTGGCAGCCGGGGACCCGGAGCCCTGATAGCGGTGGGGGCAGGGGACATTGAAAGCAGGGGGCAGCAGAGGTGTGAAGGGACTTCCGGGGAGGGGCCTTGGAGACCTTGGCTACTGGAGGAGCCAGAGTAGGAGGGGTCCGCCTTCCTGAAGGGGCGCTGAGAGGAGGAGCGGTGTCCTCAGAGACTGGGAAGGGCCTGCACACAGCCAGTTTGGAAAGAGAGAGAAGGTGGAGGAAGTGCGTGCTTTTTCTAGAACATTAGCTCGGGGGCACTTCTGTATTTCGTAGCAAGTATCCCCTGTGATGGTCTCCAGGGCCCAGAGAGAGGAACAGAAAGAGATTCCTCAACCCTCGGGCCACTGAGGAGCCCCAGGTCCTGCACAAGGAGACCCCAGGGCTCCAGAGCTGCCCGCGCTCAGTCCTGCTTTTCAGAAGCACTCACGCCTGCGCCCTTGGATGCAAGCAGTCTCGCCACGGATCTTAAAAACAAGATGGTACAAAGTCTACAGGGAGAAAGAGACCCAGATCTTGGACGTCACAGAGCTGGCACTGGTGTTTGTCTTTACGGATTCTCCCCACTTGTTGATGGCCCCCAAAGCTTTGTTGTGCCGAATCCATTACAAAGGGATGCCAGACGTCATTCCCCTAAGAGGCCATCAATTGCACCATCACTTTAAGAACCACAAAAAGATCTCCTAGAGGCCATTAAACTACAACACGCTGTCGTTTGTAAGGTGCATCCCAGTTTGAAACACGAGCATGCGCTTTTCAGAATGGTGCTGAGGCTGCGGCTCGCAGGGGAGGCGTGTCCTTGGACCCTGGGGATACTCTAACCACCTATCCAGTCTCTTGCAGTTTGCCCTAGCTGGACCTCTAAGAGAGAAGATGGTGACTCATCTTATCAACAGCACTGTCGTGTTGGGCACCTCCAGACCCCGGTCAGGTGCCTTCCATCCTGCACTTCCAGTGTGAGGACCTCGTCTTCGTGGTCCCCGGCAGTCCCAAACCTGCATCAGTTCGTCTCCACCTCACCCTGGCAGGTGCAGCCGACGTTGCCCATCCTCACCCTTTGGCACACAACAGTGAGCTGGCATCTGAGGCTCGCCTGCTGTGCCATCACCCTGCAAAACTCCTACCCTATCACTGCTGCCTCTCTCAAGAAATGGTCTCCCTTCACCAGGTGCTCCTGCTACCCTACGAGCCCTGCTCTGGGCCTTCCCTGGACTCTGTAACTGCGGCGTGGGAGCCGACAGAGTCATTCATCATTACAAGCAGAAGGAAGAGGAAAGAAGCTGGGAGCACGTGCCCTTTAGCTCCTGCCCTCCTGCCTTCGGAGTGAGTGGACACTGAGATGTGAGGGCCAGGGTTTTCGTCCCAGTTGAGTGTCCTTGACCACATCCCTTCCCTCCCTGTAAAATGACGAGGAGGGTGACAGGCCACGTTTCTCCAGGGTCCCCTTCCAGGTTTCCACGAGCTGGGTCTTGGTGGACAAGGAGACAGAAATACCTGGTCTCAGCTGGGCCACCCTCCCGCAAGAGTTCACTGGTCCCCAGACCCATGTCTCTGCACGTCTCTTCTGAAGAGTGCATCTCATTTCCCCCGAAAAGAGGGGGGACCAAGGCTGGAGCATGGGCCCTGGGCCTGACACTGGGCTAGGGGGCTGCAGCTCTGATCCTACACCTGCCAGCAGCTGTGTCCCTGCCCAAAGACCCTCAGAGACCTCCCATCTGTAGAGGGATAGAGTGGAATTAGGGGATTTTTAGGTAACTTCCCTTACCAGTGGCAGTGGGGTGTGAGACTGGGGCAAAGTAGAGCTCACGGAATGCCGAAGACTCGCTGGGCATCTGTGTTAAAAGCTACCGGATCCCATTCGCTCTCCCAGCAATTGCCCAGGGGGTTCCAGACACTGAGCAGACGCTTTCTATGGACTCGCACTGAATCTCCTCCAGCAACCGAAGGACAAGATCACGATCACATCCCCATTTCTCAGCTGAGGACACAGAGGCACCGAGAGATTCAATACCCTGCCCAAAAGTGTGCAGCTTTTGTTGAGGGTCTGCTGACATCACTCCTGGGCCGGGCGCATCACAGCCATCGTATTTTTAGGTCTAACATTTCTGCTAGAGTGTTGTGGATGAGATGGGAAACACATGCTTGTCACAAGGACAGGAGGACAGGAGGATATGCAAACAAATGAGTGGTCCCCAGAGGTCAGAGGAAGATGGCTTCTCACTTCCTGTTCGGGATTCTGTCTCTGCCTGGTTGGGTGAAGTCACGGAGGGTGTGTGAGCCCCATCCATGGTACCACTAAAGTGAGTGGGGAGAACACAGGGCAAGGATTAGCCAGGTCCGTACGAGGCCGGATGTGTGGGTCCTAAGAACCAGCTGAGGCAGAGATGACTGGTTCTCCCCGCCTATGTAGCAGACCCCCCAAATTTGGCTGGGCATGTGGCCTTCCAGAATACAGAACACACCTCCCCATGTTCTTGGCAACCAAGCATGGTCAGGTGATGCTGTTTAGACAAACAGCATGCGAGTGAGGTGACCCGTGCAGTGTTGGATCTCTGCCCCTTCCTGGACCAGGCAGGCAAGGGTCACTCTCCAGCAGGTGCAGGAGGACACGAGAGGAGGCCCCTGAGTCCCTGACGCCAAGCACCTGTTGCTGTGCCAGTCCAGAACCAGCGCTCTGGGCTGTTTTGAGAACCGATAAGCCCTAAGCCACTTTTGCATTGGGTCTGTCCCCACAGCCAAACCTACATCCTACCCAATAAACTGACCCATGAGCCTAGGACATAAGCGTCTATGTGGCAGGTGTTATCAGATTTGGTCACATGAATTAGCTTAACAGCCGAGGGAGGTGTACCCAAAACACCCTAGGCAAACTTAGGCCACATTCATGGACGTGCAGACCCCTGGTAGGGAAAGGGGGTCTGCGGGTTCTGTTCTTCTTCCTTATGGGTCTTGACCAGCTCGAGTTCATCAAGGACTCCTGAGAAGGAGCCGGGGACAGGTAGCCTGGAGGGTTCCCAGATGTCCCCAGCAGGTCCTGCAAAGGCTGCTGAGAGCCAAGGGAGAGAGAGAAGACCAAGGCCCCAAAGGCTGAGGACAGACAGTCCCCATCCCTGGGCACAGGCCCATGTAATGCAAGAGGGTAGGCAAGGGGCAGGGTGGACATCTGGGCCGGAGGCTGCGTGGGAGTCACACAGGCCCTCCTGCCCCCACAAGCACCTCTCCATTGAATCTCAGCGAGGGGGCCTGCCAGGTCCCCAGTACAAAAAGATTCCGATGCCTGCAAAAGGCCACTCCCTCCAGAGCCCCTGGAGAGAAACTGCTTAGGGTCACGGGGCAGGAGGGTCTCCTCTACATGTCGCCCTCACGGGGACCCCATCCCAGCTCACCCAGAGTTTTACTGCCGACAGAAGGGTGCAGTGTCTGTGTGCATGGACTCCTGGCCCAGCGTGGCCCCCAAAAGTGGGAGCGCCGCCCCAGCTGTGGAAGGACCATGAGCTGATCTAAACCCCAGCTTTGGGGCAGACGTTCAGGGCAGCCATGTAGACGAAACTGGAGACACCAGCATCCCATTTCAGAGTCCCTAAGTCCAAGTCCCAGCTCTGCTTCCAACCCAGCTTCCTGCTAACAAACACCCCGGATGCAGCAAGTGATGACCCCAGGACCGGGGGCCTGTCACACAAGGGAGCCCCACATTGAGTTCTAGGCTCCTGGTTTCAGCCTGGCCCAGTCCTGGTTGTTGCAGGCATTTGGGAAGTGAACCAACAGATGAAGACCTGTGTGTGTATGTGTGTCTACTTTTCAAATAAATAAGTAAGGATTTAAATAATGACAATAAATAAATCAACTCCAGCCTCAGTTTCCAGACCAAGTAACAGAACCACTTCTTGCACTATCTCATTTCTTTTTCCAAGATTTATTTGCTTGGGGGCCAGTGCTGTCGTGCAGTGGGTTAACTCCCTGGCTTAAGGTGCCAGCATCCCACATGGGCGTGCTACAGAACAGTCACTAGGGGCCAGCGCTGTGGCATCGCGGGTAAAGACACTGCCTGCAGTGCTGGCACCCCATATGGGCGCCGGTTCTAATCCCAGCTGCTCCTCTTCTGATACAGCTCTCTGCTACGGCCTGGGAAAGCAGTAGAAGATGCCCCAAGTTCTTGGGCCCCTGCATCCACATGGGTGACCCGGAAGAAGCTCCTGGCTCCTGGCTTCAGATTGGCACAGCTCTAGCCATTGCAGCCAATTGGGGAGTGAACCATCAGATGGAAGACCTCTCTCTCTCTCTTTCTACCTCTCCTCTCTCTGTGTAACTCTGACTTTCAAATAAATAAGTAAATCTTTTAAAAAGAAAGAGTGATAGAGGGAGAGACAGAGCAAGCGATCTTCCATCCGCTGGTTCACTTCCCAAATGGCTGCGATGGCCAGCGCTGGGTCAGGCAGAAACCAGGAGCCAGAAACTTCATACAGGTCTCCCATATGGGTGCAGCAGCCCAAGAACTTGGGTTATCCTCCACAGCTTTCCCAGGTGCATTAGCAGTGAGCTGGATTGGAAGTGGAGCAGCCGGAACTTGAACCGGCACCCACATGGGATGCCAGAATCACAGGTGGTGGCTTAAGCCGTTATGCCACAACGCTGGCCCCCAATGCCTCACTTACATTTCAGCTGAGTTTACTAAAAATGAACCCAAAAGCCAACATCACCGGACAATAGATGATGCCTCTAATGCCCCCAGCATGACCCTCACTCTCACGGCAGCTGCTTCTCTAGTGCACGGCAGGAAGGGACCTGCAGCCAGCTGAGGGTGGACGATGGCAGGCCGCGCCCCGGGTGGAACCTGACGGACTTCGCAAACCTTACCACTTCCGCTCAAGGACACAATTCCCTTCCACCTTTTCTCCAGGACTGTGCCATGCCAGCCTTTGATCTCCCTTGCTCCTCAGAGAGCCCGCAGAAGGGAAGCACTGGCTTGAAGCAGGGAGAACCTGGAGGAACCGTCCGGCCTGTCCCACATGCCAGCCCTAAACCCCACCCCCGCCCAGGCCAAGCCTCCGGGAGGCAGGTGGCCTCCAGACAGGGAAGCCTGAGCAAGAGCCAGGTGCCTAGAGTGGGGGACTCTATGGGGTCTGGGGGGAGTCTGTATCCAAATGAGCTTCTGCATGACTCTCGGGGTAGACTCCAGAGCGGGGCAAGCCCTGGACAGGCGGGTCTCTCCCCGCATCCTCGCCTCCCTCCCTGGCTCTGCAGAACAGCCCAGTTGTCAAGACACCTGCCTCGCGCACATGCGCTCTGGGGCCTGCTCCTCGGGGATCCCCGGGCCCTCTGGTCCCAGCACTGCCGGTATGGGCTGTGATTTATGGCTGTGACTCCACACACACGTACTCCAGGAGCATGGGGGCCCGCACGCTGCTCGCAGATTAAACCTGGCCCTCCTCTCCTCCCAGGTGATGGGCCCGGCTGATGATGGAAGAGCTTATAAACAGCTATCATCCAATTAATCTCGATGTCGGAGAAATGATAGCAGCCATAAATAAGACCGAGCGTGCCAGGCTCGTCAGCTTGTTAGGACATTGTATAGAACGGCGCAGCGACGTGAATGTCATATGGTCTCACTCGCCCGGTGCCTGGATGACAAGCTGAACAGTAGCCAAGGACTCTCCCAGCCACTGATGCCCTGGGCCAGCGGACAGGGCCACTGCCCCACGTGACTGGAGGGGACATGGGCAGTGCAGGGCTGCTGGCCCCTTCCTAGTCCTGCCTCTTCTTCTGCCTCTACCTAGACTGTCTCCCTAAGCGACACTTGAGGCTGGGGCTACAGCCCCCACACCTCCACTGTATCCCTTTGCTCACCTCCCATGGACAGGGAGCCCTTCCTTCAATCCCAGCTCAAGACCACCTCCTCCAAGAAGCCCTCCCAGGCCACCCAGAATCCAAAAGGGAGCTTGTGGAGTGTTTTATCCATCAGAGTGAAGACTGTGCCAGATCATTCCCCCCTCATTACCCACTCCCTGGCCTCTGAGGCTCAAGAGGGGCCTGTGGAGACAGCAGAACCAGGGGCAGCC
The DNA here is from genome assembly GCF_964237555.1 of Oryctolagus cuniculus. Taxonomy (NCBI): domain Eukaryota; kingdom Metazoa; phylum Chordata; class Mammalia; order Lagomorpha; family Leporidae; genus Oryctolagus; species Oryctolagus cuniculus. The sequence goes on from NC_091441.1 coordinate 31,146,337, forward strand.
AGCCTGGGTGCACCGGCAGGCTCAGACCTCAGGGCAGGACTCTGGCTGAAGGCCTGAGGCAAGGCCGAATGTCCTCGCGCAGAGTTCACGTGTAAGAAACCAAATCCAAGCCTGCAGTGCTATGAGTCTTGAGATGCATCGTTATCCTGGGAGTGGGTTCCTGATGAAAGGAGAGTTGGGGCCCCTCCCCCTCCCTCGCACCCTCCTTGCCCCTTCGCCTTCCACCACTGGGATGATGCAGCCTCACCAGGTGTCGCGCCCCAACCTCCCGAGCATGCGCCGAGCCAGTGTTCCCCAACATCTAGCAGGTGCATGGGACTCCCTTAGAATAGCGCAAAATGGATGGACAGGGCCGCCTCCACCTCCCTGCTGGACTAATTATTTTATGAATGTGGTGACACTGCAGTGGGAGCCCCACCGGAGCACAGGTGACACGGCAGGGAGAAGACGGGGGAGTCCCACCTGGAGACATTTAAGCTTGGGTTTCTGTGGACGGTGCTTCCCGGGATCAGGGGTGCACGCATGCATGCAAGTGGCCCATGGTGTGCATGTGCGTTTATTTGTATCTGCAAGTGTGTGTGTGCACGTGTTTCTAGGACAGGCGCCTGTGTGTATGGGGGTGTGTGCTGGCACCAGGAATGCGAGCGGGCTGCACGTGGCGTGCAGACATTCACAAGGGTCATGGGCAGACAGGCGTGTGCACTGGGGTGTGAGCATCAAGTGCAGTGTGCATCCAGCAGGGGAAGAGAGAGAAGCCAGCCCAGGATCACCCACAGAAGGTAGAATGGGAGCAGGAAGCCCTGAGCCGAGCAGGCCTCTAGCACAAGGCCAGGCTCCCAGAGGCACTGGGACTGAGCGGCCAGCTCACCCCTGACCTCCAACCCTGGAGTCGTCTCTTGAGCAGCCACTGTGGTCTGGCTGGCTGTGTCCCCCAAATCCTAACCCCACAAGTGACGGGCTTAGGCAGTGATGTCTTTGGTCATGAGGGCAGGGCCTTTAAGAATGCGCTCAGGGCCCTTTAAAAGGAGACCCTCTCCCCTTGCTTGCACCAGGCAAAGCGGCCTGCAAGACCACGTGGGAACCAGATCCTCCCCTGACACTGTGTCTGCGGGGCCTTGGTTCCGACTTCCCAGCCTCAGAACAGTGAGAAACAAATTCCTGTTTACGTGAGCTGCCCCAGGCCCTTAGAGGTCCTTTTCCTGTCTCCCCTCCCCCCCTCAGTGCAAAGGGAGCTGCTCTGGGCCAGTCTGGAGCTGGGTGACCCAGTTCCCAGGCTGTGCTCCCTGCACCAAGTGTAAGAGGTGTTTCCAGAAGCCTCTCTCTAGCTCTCTCTCTCTCTCTCTCTCTCTCTCACACACACACACACACACACACACTTCATGGTTCACATAGTTTCAGGAAACACAGCTAAAGCATAAGCAAAGGGCTTTTTTTTTAAAAAAAGCAGGCCTTATCAGAACCTTTGTGGAGCTAATATGCGTGGGGACTCTTCAAGCCGGGGTTGACTGCACAGCACTGCCAGTCGTTGGACTGTGCAGCCCTTGGGAAGAAGTAACATTCAGCAGCTCAAAGGGACCTGGTGTATGGCTGGCCAGTGTGGGAAATGCTGCCCCAGGTCCCTCCTTCAAGGGTCGGCCCCAGGAGGTCTCCCACAGGACTCTCCCCTTCCCCTCGTCTCCCCTCCTCCCACCCACCCACCAGCACCCATGACAACCCTCTGCCTATTGGGGTTACGGCCCCGTCACTGCTTCCTGCAGTCTTTTGGGACTCCCACCTCGTTAGCACCCAAACTGTGCCCTCATCCCTTAGCCCAGGACAAGCCAAGGCTCTGAGAGCTTGTGCGAATTTTCCTCTCAACAGAACCATCCAACCAGCAAGGCTGAGCAGTAGGCAACACTGCTACATTGACCACTAGGGTTGACCAAACCGCACTCGGCCACAGGACATTAGCCCTGAAGTTCCTCCTCTCAGCAGCCCTGCTGCATTTGGCTGGACAGCCGCTGGGCCTGAGACACCCCTCCCCCACCTCCTGTCCTGGTCACTCAGGCAGCAGATCCCAGGCCTCACCATCTCCAGGATGTGTCCCCAGGGAAAAGCACACCCTCAGCACATACCTTAGTGCCGCACGTTCAGATTCCACGCATCGGCTTCCCACGAAGCTCAGTTTCTTTATGGCAAGTAGACTGTTTAGGTGAGTGCCACGTGTGCACCTGCTACTCCTCCTGCCATTGCTACCATTATCCTGATGTCCCCAGAGCCCGGCACAGGCCTGGTCCAGGGCAGGTGCACATCTGAGACTTGAGCTGATCCGTGATCACGTCCCAGCCTCATCATAACAGCATCGGGGGGTTACTATGATCACTCCCACTCTGCAGATAAGAGTCTCTGAGGCTCCGAGTTTTCCCCCTACCCTCCATTTCCCTTCCCAAGTTCTGGGTGCCTCTGAGGAGAAGGCAGAGATTCTGCAGGTGGCGATTCCCACTAGCAGGTAGGCGCACACAGGAAGAGCAGCCCGGACCTGCCCCAGGGTCACGGTAGGGTATTGTCTTCCCCTCTCCCATGTAATCTTCACTCAACTTGACAGGCAAGCACCAGCACCCTGAGCTTCAGAGAGGGGAACCCAGGCCTCAGGAGAGCTGTGCACTTTGGAGGGGGGCCGTGAAGCCCCAGCTCCCTCGGGCAGCCTCACCCTCCACGTGGCTCTTCCAGCGACTGGTGCATCTGCCCATCCAAGCATCGGAGCAGAGGGGTTGGGAGGAGAGGCAGAGGATCACAGCGGACACGGCCAGGGCCGGGGAGGGGTGGGGAGGAGGGGATCTGGAATGGGTGGGATGGTGATGAAATGGGAGGGCCCAATGCTCCAGAAAAGAAAAGGGAAATTCAGACGAGGATGACAGCCACAGGACTCTGACATTCACCTCTTGGATCAGATCTGGGCCGAGGCGGGAGCGGGCAGGGGACAGCGCAGACCCGGCAGCTTCCACGGGCAGTGGAGTTGCAGACCTCCCTCCTCGGGAGCTAGCTCCATTCCCACCTCCTCTAGGAGGCCCTCCTGATTTCTCAGGCCTCAGTGACCTCTCCCCATCCCGTGTGCCAAGATGCCTCTGGGCGCGGCCGCATCCATGGGCTTGGCCCTCGGGGAGCCATGTCTGTGCATCTTCCACCCACTGTAGGAGTGTCCAGGGGGCTTCCCCAGCAGGCTGCGCCCCAGACGCTCCCAGCCCCCAGTGGAACACGCGGGGCCCTCCGCTACCTCCCAGGCTCCGGTCTACCCTCTGGTGAGAGCCCTGAGCAGGCAGGGGTCTGTGTGTATGCAGAGGAGGAGGGGTGGCAGGTGGGCGGGAGTGGGGAAATGACCTGCTTTTGCTAGGCACTGCCCAGGATTTTGTGTGTGCCCTGTACTGCGTATGTGTCTTAACTCTGTCACTTCACACCCTTGCGACACTGAGATTAGTGTCAATCATCTCCATCTCTGAGACTGAGCCTGAGAGGTCCAAAGTCATGTGGCTGGGAGGTGAGCAAGCCAACGATGGCAAGTCTGACGGCAAAACTCTGCATTGTCTGTTCAACTCCATCCTACTCGGCCCCTCCATGGCCGAATCTTGCTCCAGGGGACTCAGCAAACCCAGCCCTTGCTCTGCTTGGGAGCAGGCCTCAAAGGCAAGAGAGCACTTAGTTTTCATTCGAGGGTGTGAAGAATTCAGGGAGGTTGGAAAGTGGTGATGTGGCTGCACAAATGTAGGCAGGCAGGCAGGCAGTGCCACTGGCCTGTGGTTTGACAATAAATATGTCCCTTAGCAAACCAGGGGCAGCCCCGGCTGGGTATACCCTTCCAGGAGGCTCCCCGCAGCCCTGTTCCAGGGGTCCATCTGCACCCGCCCCCAACGCCCCCAGTCCTGGCCTCAGCTCTACCCTCCAGGGTTCTGAAATGCCACCCTCCTCTGCCTCCTCTGCCGTGCCTGCCCACAGAGCGGCCCCCGGCTGCGTCAGTGGCTGCTTCCTGCTCAGTCCACATCCCACGGCCCTGAGTCAGGACCCAGGAAGGCCACCGGCCCTCAGAGCCAAGAGACCCAGTGCCAACCCTGCCCAGGCTCTCGGGGCCAGCTCTGCAACTCCAGGCACACTGGGCAGCTCAGATCTCCAGGGCAGGGAAGAAGGGGTCTTGGGGCGGAAATGAGGCACCCAGTGTGTCAAATGACCCGGGCAGTGAGGCCGTGGCCTGCCCTGACCTCCAAGTTTTTGGAGTCTCACTCAAAAGTTCACATAGCAATTGCAGCTGGAGCCCAAGAGCTCCCCGTTGGAGGGAATCCGGGAGCCCCACTGTGTCCCCTGCGGGAAGTCCAGACCCTTTGCTGCTGCACTGGCCTTGGAGCACATCTCTGGTACCCCAGAGCCTGAATGTGGCAGAGAGCAGGCACCCCCTCTGGGGACCCCCCACATGCCTCCTCCTCCCTCTTCCGGCCCTCTCCTTCCTGCCTCTAGCTCACCCGGAGGGGAGCTTGGGCTCATCCGGGACCTTTCAGGATGGGAGAGGGTGGGAACAGAGCAGGGCAACACTGCCCCCAGTTGGTGCCTGGGCTCCTTCCACCTTCTCAATCCCACCCCCACCGTGCCTGCCCAGCAGACCCCAGCACCCCTCACCCCAGGGGACCCCATCCCTCATGCTTCCTGCCACTGCCCATTCTCCCCCGGGGGGAAGGCCGGGTGCCCTCCCTCCTGCCGCCCCTGGCTCTGTGGCAGCCTCAGCGCCCGTCGGGGTCCAGCTCCCCTCCCGAGCCAGCCCTGACTAGGCCTCCACTCACAGGCCTGAGGGACACAGCAGGCCCCAGCTGAGGCCGAGGCCCTGGCATCCCAGCCCAGGGGATGCGAACATTGATGGCACTGGAGCCCAGATAGCGCCACCTCTGTGTGGTCTCCCTCGGCAGGGGCCGGACACAGGCATGGCCGGGCCAGGGGCAGACGGGCAGTGCAGGGGGCCTCGAGAAGGGGGCCAGCTGGCAGGTGGGGGGGGGGGGTAGGGAGACAAGCGCAGCGGCCTTTCCTGCACACTCCCTGCCCACCCTCCAGGACCTGCCACAGAGGCTGGGGTGGGAGGGGGAGCGCTAACCCATCAGCCTGCACAGCACGTGGCAGCAGAAGCCCTTCTAGGAGGCCGGTGGGTGGTCTCTCAGGAAGGAGGTGGCATGGGGGCCCTGGCAGCGGAGGGAGGGGAGCTGGAGCCCAGCCAGGGGCTGGGGGAGGCGGGGAGAAAACAGGGAGCAGGCCCCGCCCCTCCCTCCCACCAGCCCAGAGGGAGCAGCAGCTGTTGCAGCTTCCTGCCCCTTCTGGAGACAGGTGTTGGCTGAATTCTCACTTCCTCCCCGGCTCCTCCGCCCCCCTCTACCGCAGGCGGCAGTGCTGACTCAGCAGCCCTACTTCCGCTCCCAGGGGCGTGGAGAGGCCACCGTGCGATCTAGGGGATCCAGCAGGCCGTGTGTGGGGGTGACTGTCACTAGCCCTCCTCATGGGCTGGGAGGAGTCACACAGCTCAGGGAACTTCCTGTTTGCAGTGTAAGCTTGGGGTCAGGAGCCTGAGGGCTGTGCCCACTGGTGTCACCCATGCCCCAGAGAGATCCCCACCCCACCTCTGGCCACACACACACACACACACCCCTCGGTCACAGGCTCAGTGGATGCGGCCAGGAGAAGGTCAAGCCCTGAGTGCTAAGGGGCCTCTGGCTGCTGTCCCATGAAAAGACAGGCAGGCAATGGAAATGAACTTCTCATCAGGAGGAAATCACAGCTCTTCAGAGCAGGAAGGGGCAATTAGTCCAATTATCTCCCTTGGCAGACAGGAAGTAAAGCCTCGAGCCTTGCACAGGGGTGACAGAGCAGGACTGGAAGCAGGGCTGTTTGCCCTGCACTGCCTGGCCTGTGGGTGACACTGCTCTGGCCTTGGGCTGACTTCTCGGGCCTTCCATGGACATCACTTCCTGTGCCAGGTTCTGCGAAGCACTAACCACGGCCGAGCCATTTGACTGGCAGGGAAACTGACCTGCTCAAGGCCCCAGGGGAACCATGTGGCACAACAGGGACCAGAACCAGGGCACTGTTCATCTTCCTCCTCCCCCAGCCCTCTCCAACCTGCCTCCCCCACGCCTTAGGGTCTGCTGTTGGAAGGAGCTGTCAGAGTCACTCCAGTGGCTCCCCCTGCATGGAGTGTCCTGTGACCCGTGACAATCCGAGTGCATCAGGCACCACCCAACCTGAGCAGGGAGCCCCCCATTCGGGCGGACCATTATGCAGCCGTTGAAAATGGTGCTTGCGGAAACACTAGCACAAGGTGAACACGCTGTGACATATGTGAAATAAAAAGTGGAGGAGCGAGGGTGGAAGCGCGTGTTGTTTGAGGCTCTTGAGACAAACAGCACATGTATGAACAAAACATGGACACCACACGCTTTCCTTTGGTTTAAGTTTCCGAACTCCCCCAAATGTGATTCTATCACCCCCATGAGAGAGAGAATTTGTGAAGGCATCAAGATGACCTAAGAACAGGTGCACAAGGTGTTCATGACCTGGGAGGCCAAACCCATGGTCTCTGTGGCAATCAGTCCTCCCCAAGCAAGTGAGTGGCCTGGGCTCCTCTGAGCTAAAAAGCCCAGCACTGGGCGGGGGGGGGGGGGGGGGGGGGGGCTTGCTCGTTTCCTCCTCAGGGGGTCCTTGGTCCTCCAGGCACCCTCCCTGTCCCTCTGAGTACCCCCTGTGGGCTGCGCAGAGCTCCCCATTGGAAACTTAGACCCCATGGTCACCAAGCAGGCCGCGAGCTGGACAGAGGCCTCTCCCAGTGTGGACAAGGAGCCCAGCACTGCAATTCCTCAGAACTGGAGGCAGGGATGCCATTCTATGGCTTGTCTTGATCTTGTGTTCCTGACAGCCCGCAAACCATGAAGCATGGAGTAGAGGGTGTGGCTGAGTCCCTGGTCACCTGGGCTCTGTGTCTGGCTCAGCCACTTACTAGCTGGGAGGGCGGCCAAGGCTGTCACCACACTAGACCTCATTTCCCCACTCTGATCCTGGGACCAGCGCCCTCACCCCCATGGCCACACTCTGACCCTGTGTTCCCCCCACTCTTCTCTCTGGGAAGGCTCCTCCAGCCCCGCCTTCCTTCTCCCACGGATCGGCATGATCCTTCTGCAAACTTTGGACTTGTCTGTGTAGGGGTCTGTCTTCTCGGGACAGGTACCATGCGACGACACCAGCTCACACGGAGGTATCAAAGGGGTGAGAACTTGCAGAGATTTTTTATTGCTGGGAGGGTGACCTGAGCCCATCTTGGGGATCCCAGGCCTGAAGACAGTGTCTGGGGCAGGGGAGGTCATGTCCATGTGAGGAATTTTTAAGACTGAAATGCTTTTCCTAGCCCAACCAGGAATCTGTGTTTTAAAGAATTACAGTCCCACGGCCACCGTGGCATCTCAATTCTCTATGCTTATCTGTACACAGACTGCATTTCTCCCCAAAACAGCCTGTCCTCCCACCTGCCCTATGTGTCTTCATGGTCTTACACTCTGCCAGGCACCCCAAAGCCCTCCAGCCTCTCGGCCCTCACCGTGTGGGCACGTGTGCTACTTGGTAAGGGGCATGGTTAGGCCCCTCCAGCACGCCTTCTCCTCTCCCCAGGGGACTGGTTTACAGCCCACTCTCCCCAGGGTGCCTTTAAAACCTCTGCCAGCCTCCTCTGCATCTCTACACCTGGTGCTCTCAACTCCTGGAGTTGTGCTTGTGAGAGAGTGATTCACAGGCAGGACGACAGCCCCACTGCACTCTGTAGCTGTGTAAAGCAACAGGTGCACATGGGCCCTCGCACCCAGGCACACACCCATGCACACAATCATTCCTCCCTGTTCATATGCTTTTCTGCTCTTGCCCGATTAGCAGAGCCACTGGTCTTGGCCACCATCACACTGGTTCCCCACCCCCAGCGAGCTCTCCTCTTCCTCCTTCAGAGATCTGTCACAACCTCACCTCCGTACCAAGGCCATCGCTGACTTTACTTGATCCTGGGGCAGTAAACGCCTACAGCTGTGAAGCAGAGGGGCACCGGCTGTGTGCCAGGTGCCTTCAGACTATTATATCATAGTCATCAGTCATCACCCGGATGATGTGCAGAGCACTGGCCTAAGTTCATCCTTCCAGGTCAACACAGGGCTCAGACTGCCCCAAGACAACCTCAGCAGCCAGGCTGCTCCACCCTTCACTTGGGCACAGAGCATCTTAGCCAGCATCCAGCTTCCTAAGCGCTCCCCTCAGCCTCAGCTGCCCGTCAGTGCTTGCCCCAGTCAGGTGTTCCCTAAATGCACAGTGAGTGAACAGATGACTGAATACATGAAGGCCAGGCACTGTGCGTGATTCCGCAGTGGGGTTATGAAGGTTTGCTTTGTGTTCTTATCCCAAAATCAGAGTCTGCAAGGTAAATCCTCCCCAGCAGCTAATAAATACTAATTTGCACCCATATACTGTGTTAACCAGGATTCTCTGAAAAGCTGTGTAGACCCACAGGGAAAGTCAGACAAGTGTTCTGTACACTTGGACAATGTGAGGCCAGGCAGGACGGAGGGAACCAAAGTCTCTCCCTGGATGGGAGTCATGGGCCTGCTGTCTCCCAGCCTTCGGCCTAAGGAAGGCCCCCACAGCGCCCCAGGATCCAGCCCTGAGCCCAGGAACCCCTGAAGTTTGCCACTGCGACACTGCAGAATCCTTGTTTAAAGGTAAGAAGGCTATGGCAAGGGGTAAGGTAGGAGGTGAGCAAAGCAGGAGGGAGAAAGACCTGGCCCAGTCTCTGTCTTCTGCCTGTCGGGGGCCTCCGCATTCTCAGTGCCTCCCTCTAGCCCTGAGTGGCTAACGGTATTTGAAGGTTTATGGGAAAGTATTATTTAAGAAAACTCATGAATTAAATGGGGCTTGTCCAGAAAGCAGAGCTGTAAATAAGACCCGTGTTCCACCTTATTATCATGTCTGTGGGTCGGTTTCCCGCAGATACTGGTATCAAAGTTATTAAAACAGATAGGTTGGATGGTTGGGAGAATAAACAAAGTCCAAGGGCTTTGTAGTCCTTGAAATGTCCAGTCAGGGGGAAAGTCTCCTTAATATGTAAATGTTGAGTTCAATCTGAGCCAAACAACAAGCACTCGATAAACGCCTACAATAGGATTCCCCATTAACCCAACAGCTTTATATATTACTACTAGGTTACTAACCTATCCTTGAAACACACTGTCAAACGATTCTGGCATACTTAACGCTAATTCAGAATAATAAAACCTTGGAGTTGGCAAACACTGATCTAATGAGCCACTGCTCTTTAGGACAAAAGCGAGAGCAATCATTTGACCTGGGGGTGTTTTATTATTGTTGAGGTTGGGTTGGTGGCGTTATTTGGCTTTCGGAGTTTGGATCAAAATTAAAAGCTTCATGTAAACTGAAAATGTGTTTAAAAAGAAATCAAAATCCTCGAAGGATCAGCTGTGTAGACCTGCACACCTCCTCCTGCACAAGGTACTGCAGGAGCCTCTGCTGGAGCCTCCACGTGTGTCCCTGTGTCACAGCAAATCAGCTCAGCTTTCCTACCCTGCCTGGGAAGAGCAGAACAAAGGCCCAGAGCAGAGGAGGCAGGCCTGGGGGGAGAGGAGGGTCTCCGAAGCCACTCAGCAGGCCACCGAGCTCGGTGGTCAGGGAAGGCACCCAGGTAACCCCGGGAGACAGCTCCAAGCCGGCGGCTCCAGTACGATGACCCTTCGAAGGAACCATGAATTTCTCTAATCAACTGATTTCCTCTGGTGACTAAAACGCCTCATTTAGCAAGGCTTGTTCTGGGCTGAAATTGAATAGGTATAATTGACAAACGCTTGAATTTGGGTTCCACTCTGGGCAGGGGGAGGAATACCTCTCCACTGGCTTCTCCAGTGCAATTATGGAAAAAAGACACATTTTAAGGGTTCTTCTTCCAATTGTTTGGAGGCAGGTCTTGACTTCTCTCCAGATCTCACACACACACACACACACACACACTTCAACCGTGGCCCAGAGCTGGCTTCCTTTCTCTTAAGAGAGGCTGCAGGGCCACAGATGAAGCAGCTGTCAGGCAGGAAGACTATCTTCCGCTGTTAACAGGTCGTGTCCTGCAGAGGACGGGGACCCTCTTATTCCCAGAGGAACGCCTCCAGCTACTAGTGCTGGGACAGGGGTGGGAGTGGCCTCAGGTGGTGGTTTCTGTTTGGAAAATCTTCCTTACCCAGAAACTCCATGCCAAACTTACATTGCCCATCCCAAGAACCTAAATATTCCCATGCAAGAGGATCCTTTAACATTCCAGATCATGGCTCCAATTACATGTCACATGTCACCCCCCCCATGATTTATAAGGACAATCAATGAGACAGTAAACAGAAAAGTTGAAACACAACTCAAAATGGGTTTTTCAGGCGAGTCTGAAATGCTACATGATTGCTAGTTAAGAACAGTATCCCTTTTCTCAACCTAAGTGTTACACCCCCTGCCCTTCGCCAGCATCGTAAAGCGCGAGCCCATGTAATTTGGAAACTAAGATGAAATGTGGAGGTTGCTAAACAGACAGGTGGCCAGAACCAGGGGCTCTCTCTGCAGCTGGGCTGTTTCAGTGGAAGGAAGACTGACCCCGCCCATCGCCCCAGACTGCTATTGTGAATAGATAGGGACTGGATGAGATTAAAGCCACCATATCTGTACCAACAACAACAAAAAGGGGGGGAAAAAAAGGAAAGTAAAAAGAAAAGGCATTCACTCGGCTCTTACAATGGGAGGTGGGTGAGGGTGGGGATAGAAAAGCAAGGGAGATCTAAACAGCAGGATACGACAATAAATGGGAAAAACAGCAAGAGAAAAAGCACACTAGGTTAATATAGGAAAACTAGTTCTTTATTGAGAGATTGTATATTAGTATTAGTGGATTCTGTGTGTAACAATGTCGTCATGCACACGGTACAAAAAAAAAGGCTGGGCCCACCATGCTTCGGAAGAGCAACAACAGAACAAAAGCAGCGTACAATGAGCAGATGGCCCGGGGTACACGAGCACAGTACGGTTCAGCAGGGTACATCTCTAACCGAGCGCTGTACATTGTCAACTGGGGGATGTAAAAAAATACAGATCATGCTTCAGTTTTAGTACAAGAAAAGGTGAAAAAGATACACAACCAAAAGGATATTTGATACAGAAAAAATTACCCACAAAATAAGAACAGGAAGTAATTCAGCACAGCAGAACACGCTACCCCTGTTTAATGGAAAACCATTTTGCTGGGATTCTTTTTTTTTTTTTTTTTTTTTTTTTTTTGACCTCGGTCTTTTCAGATTGCCAAAGGGCAGTCTGCGGAGGCTCCTTGGGATGTTATTTTGGAAGGGCCCTGGAAGCAGGGGCCTTATTCTTTCACGATTGCTGCTGCTGCTTTGGTTCCGTTTTCAAGCAGGGCTGGCTGGCGAGGCAGCAGAAGGGAGCCGGCTGTTAAAGGGGCAGTTCTGAGGGCCAGGCCAGATGTCCACAGATACTCTTGACATTGTACAATTAAACAATTAAGACACTCTGGCCATGGCTTCCCCCTAAGCCGGGACCTTGGTGCACCGAATTTTCAGGGACTATGTTATGGCAGTAAGTACCATTTCATCCAAGGTTGTCTTTTCATATATATATAGATAGATATTTAATATTTTTGCCTCCGATGCCTATAATCCTCAGTTATGGTTGGGTGCTGCCAGTGGCCACCCAGATAACTGGAGAATGGGGTGCCGCAGCCTCCAAGCCAAGGCAAAAGGAATCCACTTAACAGGGATTTACAGTGCAATGTACTCAGCTAAACAAGATGAAGATACAAAAATGGTTATTTCTCTACATCTATTCTGAAATGGCCTACAGCCTACACTACTACAATGGAAACTAAAAAGAACAGATTTAAGCTGGCAGACTAGCTCAGTTTTACAGGAAGATTGTGGCTTGGGACCTTGTCGAAGTTAAGCATTAGTATCCTCTATCGGAAGGTCATGAATTCTTAGCACACTGTGCGAAACCTTACCCTCAACCCAACTCTCACCCCTTCCTCCTTAAATTTCCTGTGGGCGTGTTTGCCATGAAAGTAAACTTGGATGGACGGGCAGAATTTGTTTTGCTGGATTTGGGGGTGGGGAGGGGCATATTAAAAATAAAATTTAAAGGCAGCTGAACAATTTGAATTTCAAAACATGGATTCGGCATCCTGCGATGGTATTTACAGATCGGTGGTATTAATGAGGATGATAATGATTTAATCAGGATAATTATACTTTCAGGCTCAACATCCTTTTTAATCATTTTTGAATTTCTGCCTAGTGTAACGTTCCATACCCGTTTTCAGAAGAAATGCCAAGTAACTTGCTTATGGGGGGTCGGCATTTCCAGGAGAGAACACTTGCCCCCCCATCCCTCTTCTTCCTCACCCCTCCCCCAGCTAGGCTGGCCTGAGATAGGGGATACTGCCGCTTAAATAGCAATGCCTTCCTCAGATGGAGACAGGAAATGGTTAAGAGGGGTGTCACAATACAGCTAAATGCAGAGGCGGGAGGGCCACAGCGCACACAGCAGCGAGTTGACCATTCACTGAGCTACACAATGAAGAAAAAAAAAAGATTTGATAAATGCAGAATGTCATCATTCTATCATCACACAAAAAAAACTGCGGTTCCAACAGGCCTAAGGGGGCAACCTTGCCTTTTCGATTCTGGGGAGAGGCGCAGGACTGGGGACAGCTGGGCTGGAAGAGGGCTGGGCTTCCCTGGCCTGGCCCAATCGGGCCCCTGGGGCGCACTGAGGAGCTGGCCCTGCGACCCCACCCCCCGGGGACTCGGTGGAGCAGCCCTGGTCCCTCTGGGGAAGACATCACTCCGTGTGGGAGGGAGTGGGCAGGGGGAGGGCTCGGCCAGCAAGGATCTCAGCAGACGTGGAGTGGGAGAGGATAGAAGAAACATTTCCAAGAAGAGAAATGTGAGTCCAGAGGCAGAATACAAAAAAAAAAAAAAAAAAAAAAATGAATCTAAATGCATCTAGGATTTGCTTGGGGAGGGTGGGAATTTCTGATTAGAAGAAAATGGAAGAAATGTGGGGTGGGGAGGGAAAAGGGGGACACTAAGCTATTGTGGTGTGGCAGGATGTGAGGGGATGGGGACCGTGCAAACACACCCCATAGGTCACAGTTAACGTAGACCGCGCCGGCTGGCTGCCTGGTCAACCGCGGCCGGGGCAAGGGCCGGGCGCGGGGGCGGCTCCCACCTCCTTCTCCTCCTCCTCCTTCTCCACCTCCTCCTCCTCCTCCTCCTCCATCTCCTCCTCCTCGAACAGGCAGCCCGGCAGGCAGCGCATGCCGGAGTCTCGCGGTGCGCGCACGCGCGCGCACACACTTGCACCCAGGCACACACATTGGCACACACACCCAGGCATCTCGAACCCCTAAACGCAACTGTCACACCGAGACAACTGCGGGGGCGGGGGAGCAGGGCTGCAGCACGAGGGCGATGGCACAAAAGGGGTGCAGGGGAGCAAAGGGGGGCGGGAGATGGTGGATGGTCCGAGTGCCCACGGAGGATGGGGGCTGGGGTGTGGGACAGGGCAGATACCCGGGTCCCAGCTAACCAGCCATTGGGGTTCACGGCCAAAAAATGAAGAAATGCAAAACACATGTACCACAAAACATATACAGCTCCAAAAAAGCCAATCACGGAGAGCCAAGTATATATTCATATTCTCTCTCTCTCTCTCTCTCTCTCTCTCTCACACACACACACACACACACACACGGTCGTACATCTCCCTCCTTTCATGCACTCAGGGCTAGGTATTAGGGGAACCAGGGAACCGACTGTAATTTGGGAGAACCACGTCCGCCGCAAAGAATAAAAAGGGGGACCGGGGCGGGAGGGACTCAAATGCACCAAACCCTAACTTCACTACAAAAGCTCCCACGAGGGTGGCCACCCCGACACTCGGGGGTCCCCCAGAAGGGGGTGGGAAGAAGCCACCACTCGCCCCGCGTCCCCGCGGGTGTGCCCTGAGCCCCCGGCTGCCCGCCGCGCCCGCCCCCGCCCGGTGCCTGCGGCGATCCACGCTCCGAAGCAGACCCCGAAAGGAAAAAGCGATACCTCTGTTTCGCACAGAGCCAAACACTGGAAGCACGAGATAGCCGACGTGGACCAGGACCATCCTGGCTCCTCGCGCGGCGGCGGCGGCGGCGGTTGCGCGCGGGCCCTTTGTGGCGCGGCTCCGGGGCGCGGGCGCGGGCGGCGGCGGGGCTGCGGGAGCCGCCGGGGCGGGAGGCGGAGCGCGGGGCGCGGGCGGCGGCGGGGCGGCGGCTGGCGGGGAGACAGATGGCCCATGGAAAGGCTCCCTTCCCGGCCCCTCTCGACATTCAAAGGCGCTGGGGCCGCAGCTGCCGCCACACAAAGGCGCGCGCAGCCAATGGGAGCGGAGCGCAGCGCGGCGCGGCCTCGCCGGAACCGCGGGGGACAGCGGGGACCGCGGGCGCGCGGGTGGCGGGGGAGGGGGGAAGGGAGGGGTGCAAGCAGGGAGGGAGCGGGCGGCCAATCGCCGCGGCCCGCTGTGGGACGCAGAGGGAGGGGTTAGCCTTCCGGGGCGCGTGGAGCCCCGTGCGGGTCCCGAGCGGCCCGCGGACTGGAGCGCGCGCGCGCGGGCGAAGCGCCCCTGCACACAGAACCGGGCGGCGTGCACACGGAACGTGCACACATGGAGAGGGACGTGCTCCCAGACATGCGGAGGTGCGTCCGTTAGTGCGGAGAGCCGGGCACGAGCGCACCAAGTGCACACGACCCAGAGGTCCCTGCACCCCGCGCACGGGTCACTTGGGGACGTGCGCAGGGAGGCTTGCGCACGTGCAGAGCCTGACTGCGGGCCCAAGTGAAGCCGCCAGCGAGCCAGCAGCCGCACACAGGACCCAGGCGCTGTCCTACAGATAGGCACACGTCAAACGCTGCGTTAACAGCAGCACGCTTGGCAAGATCGCAGTCCCAAAGACACACAGAGGGACGCACAGAGCACACCCAGACAGAACAGGCACACGCTGGGCTCCCTGCCTGACCCACCCGGCTGTTGTTCCTGCAGAGCACAACGCTCGCAGGAATTACTTGCTGACTTGAAAACCACTCCTTCCCTGGGAGGTTCTCACGATCTCTACAGAGAGACACACTCCAGAAAACCCAGGGCTGCTTATCCACCATTCGCTGCCCTGACAGGGGCACACCCAGCCATGTGCACAGACACGCCCACTTCGCAGTGGCAGGCAGATATGTGACATCCCTGGCTCCTGAGATTCACATGTAGAGGCTCAGCCACCACGTCACTCCACTCCGCTTGCAAGACAGAAGCCAAAAAAAAAAAAAAAAAAAAAAAAAAAAAAAAAAAAGAGCCTTTACCCCAAAGTCCTATTGTCAGGTAGATGCAGAGACAGCATTCACGCAGCTGATCTGCTGTGAGAACTCCCAGTGCAACCTTCAGTCCCGGTTCACAGGGAGGCCAGAGGCTGGGCTCAGCCACAGGCAGAAAGGCAGCACACTTCCCACCCTGGGACTTCTCTTCAAACCCAGGGGCTCGGCTGTTGAGTGAGTGGCATGAACCAGCTGGTGAAACCACAGTGTGCAGGCTGCAAGGAATGGGACCCAACCTGCACTCACAGACAAGGAAAAGGGGGAGTCTTTGAATACACCCTGTGCTTGAGTCAGGGAAGAGACCCCTACCCTTGCAGCCCAGAGGGGCCTCACAGAGCCTGCTCGGTGCAGAGGAGAGCAGCAGCATAGGACGCTGGGGAAGGGAGGCACCTCCAGGGGCACCCAGCTTGGTGGTGGGAGGAGGGGGACAGTGGAGGTGCACACTTTTCTTTCCTTTTTTTTTTTTTAAAGTAGAGAGATCTCTATCTTCCATCCACTGGTTCACTACTCCCCCAAAGCCTACACAGCCAGGCATGGGCCAGACCGAAGCCAGGAGCTAGTGACTCCATCCAGGTCTCCCACGTGGCTGACAGGAGTATGCGTGAACCACCATCCGCTGCCTCCCGCGGTGTCCATGAGCAGGAGGCTGTATAAGGAGGAAGGAGCTGGGGCTCACGCCAGGCACTCGGAGCTGGGGACTTGACTGCAGAGCCAGACACTGGCCCCCAAGAGAAAGTGACTTCTAAGACTTTTGAGGGTTGAACGGCTAACAGGAGTAGTATGGAAGGAAGAAGCAACAGAGGGGAAGCTGTGGCCTGGCTGCCTTGCTCCCGGTGGCCACGGCGGGCAAGATTCCCCTGGGCACATTTTTCTGTCCATCTCAAGCCCCTAGTTCCCTCAGAGCAAAGCCCTCTTCCCCAGCCTAAGGCCCCTGGCTGCTCCTAGAGAAGAGAGGGCTGAGAGAAAAGTCTACCAACAGTGCCAAGCCTCACGCACAACGGGAATTCCAACCCACTCCTGCTACGAGCTTGCTCCTTCTCCATAAAACCATAATGCCATCGCTCATAAGTATTGGAAAAAATGGAAAAACTTTGACAAACACTTAGTACTTAATACCAAGTACTAAGTAGAATTCTTCCTGTTCTATGTCAGGCTTGGCCACTACACATCTATATGGGAGTTATCATCATAACCTACATATTTTTTAATCCTTCTTTTTTTAAAAAAATTTTATTAATTTATTTGGAAGGCAGAGTTACAGAGAGGCAGAGGCAGAGAGAAAGAGGGAGATCTTCCATCCACTGGCTAACTCCCCAAATGGCCTCAGTGGAGCTTCACCTAGGTATCCCACATGGGTGGACGGTCCCATGCATTGGGCCACCTTCCACTGCTTTCCCAGGCCACAGCAGAGAGCTGGATAGGAAGTGGGGCAGCTGGGACTCGAACCAGTGCCTATATGAGATGCTGGCACTGCAGGCGGCATCTTTACCCACTACGCCACAGCACCAGCCCCTAAATCTTGCTTTTTAAACTTAACATTTTGTCAGAAACATGTTCCCATCCTTTTACACAGTCTTTGTAATTATCATGGTAAATGTTTTCACAGCATTCCAACAAATTAATGTATTGTGAAATTACTTAATCATATGTTATTCCAGGACACTTAATTTGCTCCCGGTTTTCATTATTACAGATCATACAATAAACTTCGGGATGCTTTAATTGAAGTATAATACATTTTCTAGGATTGGCATTCCTTGATCAGCAAATATAGAAAACTTTATGGTTCTTGTCACATAATGCTTTATAAAAAGAGGGTGCTGCCAGCAGTATGTGGTGTGCCAGTTCCCCTGCAACATGCTAGGTTTGGTGAGCCTCCTTTTTCTCCTCTTGCTTTGTACCAGAGCAAATCACCAAGGCTTCTGGCTGCCTGATCTGACCTGGACGGGAGAACAGTTAGGGGACAAACCCTGAAATCAGATTGCCTGGCTTCACATTCCAACTCTGACACTGACAAGTCCAGGTAAGTTATTTAACTTTCCCAGGCCTTGGTTTCAGTACTTGGTTTCAGGATGGGCGTGATGACAGCACCCTTCCTCATAGGATCAATAAGAGGCACAGATGAGTTCACACTTCTGCAGTACATAGGCTGGCGGTATCTGGCTAGTTAGCTTGCAGCTCCTTCTCTGTTACCTGCCCATCTCTCCTTGCCCCGCCACATCTCTGCCTCCTGCTACTGCTTGTGATGCCCTACTTACTGCATGCACTACAAACTGCATCCTAACGCAGAACATCCATCAAACAGTAATCATCAAAGAACACACCAGCAGTGTCGGCCCAAGGTCGTAAATCCAAATAGTCACACCTTTCCTATTCAAACATCAGAGAAACCCAAGTCCACATTATCCCATATGCCAACATCCATGCACAGACATGAGCCTCCTGCTCATTAGAATCATTGTAGATTAGAAGAAACAGTTCATTGGGCAAGCAGCTAACATTTCTCAGCCTCAACACATCCATCTGCCTAATGGGAATAAGAGTAACCCCTGCCAGACCTTTCTGATGCGTTTGTCATAGAGAACAAGTGAGAAGACCACTGAGGGTCTGAATTCTGGAGCCACACACGCAGCAGTGTCTCTGAGAATGCAGTGTGATTTTTGTCTTGCTGGCTCTTGCTTTACAGATGAGGAAACTGAGGCTGGGAAGGAGAGGCAGGGAAGGGGTCACAACCATTCATCCCTGAGTTACAACAGAACAGCCTATAGTTTACTCTGGACTGGAATGGAAACGGTATGTTTCAAGTAAGGTGAAGAGGGTGCGTGGAAGGCACAGAAGGTTATGAAAGAAAGAAATTTTGGATACAAAAGCTATTCATCTATTTCTCTTTGACATAGAATTAGCATCTGATTCTCTGTTAAAGCAATGAGTGAATGTAACCTATTATGTTCTCTTGATACCTCTGTTAAATTCTAATTGTTTTAAAAACAACTGAGTTTTTATTGGCGTTGTGGCGCAGTGGATTAACGCCCTGGCCTGAAGCGCCGGCATCCCATATGGGCACCGGTTCGAGACCCCGCTGCTCTACTTCTGATCCAGCTCTCTGCTATGGCCTGGGAAAACAGTAGAAGATGGCCCAAGTGCTTGGGCCCTTGCACCCGCACAGGGAACCCAGAGGAAGCTCCTGGCTTCAGATCTGCACAGTTCCAGCTGTTGTGGCCATCTTGGGAGTGAAGACCTCTCTCTCACTCTCTTTCTCACTGCCTCTGCCTCTCTGTAACTCTGCCTTTCAAATAAATAAATAAATCTTTTTTTAAAAAAAGCCCAAAGGAGTACAATAGATTTGCAAAAATACTCCGTTTATTGGGGCTTTTTGTTTGGGTGATCTCCTCCATCCACTGCCAAAATCAGTATCTAGTGTGTGTGTACAGGTTCAACATGTAAGACTCAGGAGGAGCTCTACAAATATGAAAGATGAAGGCTAGAGAAGGCTGTATTTCCTGAGCCAAAAATCGACAAAATGAACAAGGACGACCCTGTGAGGTAGAGACAGCACTGTCACACTGATCCCCGATCCATGCTTTGCTTCCTCGCTCTCTCTCGGCTCACCAGAGGCCACCTGCATTAGGTTTCTACAGGGCACCATGGTCTGGGGCCCAGGAGCACCTGTTCGATGACAACGCCTATGGAGCCCAACATCAGATCCAGGTTATGACCCCCACTGCCCTGCAGTCAACAAGTCCACACCAGTCACGTACTCACCGACTTCTGGGGCTGATGGCAGAATTCCTGCTCGTCTGCACGCAGCGTTGGCATCAAGGAGACACAGTCTTTAAACTGTGCAAAACAGCTGTGCTTCAACCAGTGGACCCACTGGCAGTGAGGTAGGGCTGTATGATCTAGCTCTGGAGAAAGGATGGGAGTAGGATGTTGTGGAATGGCTGTCTCAGAAAGTAAAGCTCATTTGGAAAATGCTAGAAATCGGTAAATAAGAAGAATCAAGCATGTGCCCTGCTTTTCCTATGCAGATTCCGTTATTTTAAAGCAATGAAATAGTTGATGGGGGTAAATTTCTCTTTCTCTAGGTATTGGCTAGTGAATGAAGAAGAAATCAGGAAGTGAGAATACCATCCCAATGATGTAATAGTTGTAAGCAACAACCATCTGTAGCTGCTATTATCACCAAAAGTGACAATGGAACCTGACGTGTCTCCTGATACAGGAGCACATGGTCACCTATGGGACCACACCACATGACTGTCCAAGATGAAACCTGAACCCAATCACACCTGTCTGTCTACTCGCCATTGATGAGAAGCACAGGAAACAGAGAGCCAAGATACTGTTGGGAGGCAACCAGCAAACTCCACATTGTAGAAATACTACAGGATAAACCACTGTTTCCTTCAAGAAATAAAGTATTAGGTGAAAAAATGAGATGCATGGGGCCCCTGTAGAGTGAAAGGGGTCTATCAACCAACCACAATGTTCAGACTTTTGTGGCTGTGATTAGAACGCACAAGCTTGGGCGGCATTGTGGCGCAGTGGGTTAAGCAGCCCCGGGCAACACCTGCATCCCTTACAGAGTACTCATTCAACCAGCTGCTCTGCTTCTGATCCAGCCTCCTGCTGATGCACCTGGGAAGACAATGGATAATGACCCAAGTGTTTGGGTCTCCACCACCCCTGCAGGAGAGCCAGATTGAGTTCCAGCCTCCTGTCATCAGCCTGACCCAGCCCTAGCTGTTGTGGGCATTTGAGGAGTGAACCAGCAGATGAAAGATCTGTGTGTGTCACCTCTCTGTCACCCAGCCTTTCAAATAAATAAATAATAAATCTTTAAAAATGAATGAGCAGGGTCAGCACCGTGGCACAGTGGGCTAAGCCCCCACCTGCAGTGCCAACATCCTCATATGGACACTGTTTCGAGTCCTGCTATTCCTCTTCCAATCCAGCTCTTTGCTATGGCCTGGGAAAGCAGAAGATGGCCCAAGTCCTTGGGCCCCTGTACCCGCATGGGAGACCTGGAAGAAGCTCCTAGCTCCTGGTTTCAGATGGGTCCAGCTCTGGCTATCGCAGCCATTTGGGGAGTGAACCAGTGGATAGAAGACCTTTCTGTCTTTCCCTCTCTCTGTCTGTAACTCCACCTCTCAAGCAAATAAATAAATCTTTTTTAAAAAGTGAATGAGCTGGGGCCTGCGCTGTGGTGCAGCAGGTTAAAGCCCCAGCCTGCAGCAATGGCATCCCATATGGGCACCGGTTCAAGTCCTGGCTGCTCCACTTCCGATCCAGCTCTCTGCTATGGCCTGGGAAAGCAGAAGATGGCCCAAGTCCTTGGGTCCCTGCACCCACATGGGAGTCCCGGAAGAAGCTCCAGGCTCCTGGCTTCAGATCAGCTCAGCTCTGGCCGTTGTGGTCATTTGGGGAATGTACCAGCGGAATGGAAGATCTCTGTCTCTCTGGCTCTACTTCTCTCTGTAATTCTGTCTTTCAAAATAAAATAAAACAATTCTTTTAAAAAAAAGTGAATGAGCTGTAAAAATAGTCAAATATATGCAAGCAATGGCTAGATATTAATGATGCTGAGGAATTAGGGTTTTTTAAAAAATGGAATAATGATATTGTGATGCTTATACAGACAGCCCTTATATTGATAGATGATATTAAACAGTTCTGGAAGGTTCTTATTCCTCTGGAGGAGCAGGAGGAGTAGGAGCATAGATAAAACTTATTGGCATCAAATTGCTAGTCAGGGAAACAGGGTAAAGAAGACACAGGTTTCATTCTATTTTTCTCTCAACTTTTGCTTGCATTTGGAAGTTTTCTCTTTTTTAAGATTTATTTATCTATTTCAAAGTCAGAGTTACAGAGAGGGAGAGGCAGAAGCAGAGAGAGAAAGAGAGGTCTTCCATACATTGGTTCAGCCCCCAAATGGCCACAACAGCCAGGCCAAAGCCAGGAGCTTCATCTGGGTCTCCCACATGCGTGTAGGGGCCCAAGCAGCCCCGGGCAACACCTGCATCCCTTACAGAGCGCTCATTCAACCAGCTGCTCTGCTTCTGATCCAGCCTCCTGCTGATGCACCTGGGAAGACAATGGATAATAACCCAAGTGTTTGGGTCTTCACCACCCCTGCAAGAGAGCCAGATTGAGTTCCAGCCTCCTGTCATCAGCCTGACCCAGCCCTAGCTGTTGTGGGCATTTGAGGAGTGAACCAGCAGATGAAAGATCTCTGTGTGTGTGTCACCTCTCTGTCACCCAGCCTTTCAAATAAATAAATAATAATTTAATATTATATAATAATAATATAATATTATAATATAATATATAATAAAATAATATAATATATAATAAAATAATATAATATAATAATATGTTATAACATAATATAATAATAATATAATAAACAATGAGCCATCTTCTGCTGCTTTCCCAGGCACGTTAGCAAGGAAGTGGATCAGGAGTGGAGCTGCTGGGACCCAAACTGACGTCCATGTGGGACGCTGGCACTGCAAGCAGCAGCTACCTGCTATGCTGCAGTGCCAGCCCCTGGAAGTTTGCAAAACACAAAGAATACAGCTGGCACATGTCCTGTGTTCTGTAGGCACACAGGAAGATCTTTCTCTGGGTGAGCAAGGTTAGAAAAACGTACACTCTGCACATCTGTCACAGTCCCACCAGGAGCTCGCCACCTGGGCTACCCTTGCCCTGCTATGGGAAGTCCTGGGAACACAGGCAGCTCTGGCGCACCACACACGGTGACAGCAGTCTGCGCACTTCACAACGCTGGGGTGAGAGACAAAGGAATTCCTGTCTTGTTGGGACGACTGTGTGACCCTGGTCTTTGTTCATAGGTGGGTCTACTCCCAACTGCAGGTAGAAATGATTCCTATCCTAAGATAGGCAATGGAAATACGGTGGGGGTTCCAGTCATGGAGGCTACGCCTGTCTGCTGAGGTACGCCAGGGAGCCCTTGCTTCGAAACCATCCCAGCACGTGCGATGACAAAATGGCAGTGGCACACAGCAACACGCATCTCCTGTCTCACTTGTGCGGACCAGCCAGCTCAGCTCCTGCTCCGGGGGAAACAGTAGCAGCTGCTTCCCGTGGCAGGTCCGTGCATTGCGTGTATCGCTGGGGTGACTTCACACCACGTGTCCCCCATCTCCCTCCAGCTGGCCGGGACACAGCCTTCACTGGCAGCGGCAAGTGGACACCTGCCAAGCCTGTGACAGCTTATGTAGAGCCTCAAGGTGACAGGAAACAGAAAGAGGTCAGATATGGTGGAGAACAGAGTGAGAGTGTGTGTGTATGTGTATGTGTGTGTGTGCGCGCGTGCACCTGTATCTGGGAAGCAGGCATTTACTTGGTAAGAAGTGGACAGCACTATAAGTTTCTGAGCGCTGAAAGGAAGCGTAAGGAGGAGTCGTTACTGTGTATGCACGCGATGAAGAGGGGTAGGGTCGACACTAGGGCTGGGACGCATCAGTCCTCAGAATGGCACACGGACCCTGGGAGCACACATGGCAAGGAGGAGCACAGGACACACCTGACATTTTTGAACATAGAAAAGGTTCTCCAGGCACCGCTCTCCTGATGATGACGTGGCATTCCAATAGTGGTTCTTAATCTAGTTGTTTCTTTTAAAGATTTATTTATGTATTTGAAAGGCAGAGTTACAGAGAGAAAGAAAGAGAGACAGAGATCTCCCAACCCCTGATTCACTCCCCAAATGGCCACAATGGCTGGAATTGTGCCGATCCAAAGCCAGGAACCAGGAACTTCTTCCGGGTTCTCCCAAGTGAGTGTAGGCAGCCAAGAACCTAGGTCACCTTCTGCCGTTTTCCCAGGCCATGGCAGAGAGCAGGATGGGAAGTGGAGCAGCCATATGGGATGCTGGCACTGCAGGCTGTGGCTTAACCTACTGCGCAACAGTGCCGGCCCCAGGTTGCTTCTTAATCAAAGGAGACACCAATCAAAGGAGTCCCACGTGCTCATTCATTTCCAAGAAGCTTTCCTGCTATTCCCTTCATAATGATCTGATTCTTTGCTGTTAGTGAACCTGAGCCCAGAAGATCTGTTCATAAATCAGCTCAAATACGGGCTCACGCCCCAAGTGAAGGCGGACTGCATTCATACCACAGAGATTTCTGGCTTCCTTTGACTTTTTAATTGAACACACGGCCACCTGGAATAAAGACTCCATTTTGAGGGCCAGTGTTGTGGCATAGCAGGTAAAGCTGCCACCTGCAGAGCTGGCATTCTGTATGGGCACTAGTTTGAGTCCTGTCTGTTCCACTTCCAATTCAGCTCCCTGCTAATGCACTTGGGAAAGCAGCAGAGGATGGCCCAAGTGCTTGGGCCTCTGCACCTGTGTGGAAAAACCCAGAAGCAGCTCCTGGTTCCTGGTTTCAGATCAGCCCAGTTCTGGCCATTGTGGCCATTTGGGGAGCGAAACAGCAGATGGAAAATCTGTGCTCTCGCATGCGCTCGCTCTCTCTCTCCTCTCTCTGTAACTCTGCCCTTCAAATAAATTTTTAAAAACATCTAAAAAAAAGATTCCATTTTTCATGTTACTTTGTAGCCAGGTGTAGCTGTGTGACTAAATTCTGATCCACGAGATGTAAACAGATTTCCTGTGTGACTCTCAGTGTTCTTCAGCGTGAGGAGGTGTGTCTTTTTTCTCTTTGCCTTTTGTGCTAACTGGAAGATGGACGTAAGGGTTGGCGCTAGAGCCGCCATATAGGATCATGAAGTGGACAGTGCATGCTGAAGATGCTGCAGAAGCAAGTCTGGAAGAGCCTGGGTACTGAATGATTTCAGGAGGCCACACCAGCCCCAGATAGCGTCCCTATTACTTCCTTAAGATAGGAAAGAATTGGGGCAGGCATTGTGGCACACTGGTTTAAACAGCCGCTCAGGACGTCCGGATCCCATACTGCAGTATTGGTTCGAGGCCCAGCTGCTCTACATCTGGTCCAGCTCCCTGCACCTGCGAAGCAGCAAATGCTGGCTCAAGCACTTGAGTCCCTGACACCCAAGTGGGAGACCCGGATGGAGTTCCTGCCTCCTGGCTTCAGCCTGGCCCAACCGCAGCTATTGTGGCCAACTGAGGAGTGACCCATTAGATGGAATAGCTCCTTCTCTGTCACTCTACATTTCACAAATAATTTTTTAAAAAATAGCAAGCATCTTGAATACAGTGTCCATTATATAATCAAGAAAATTAAATAGGAAAAGAATTTAATTCCCGTCTCTTTGAGGCCATTGTGATGCCACCAAGTTCTCTTCCTTCCCCTCAGCCACAGCCAGGTGTGAAATCCCTCCAGGAGCCCGACTCCTCCCCGTGCGGGCACTCCGCAGAGGCGGACATGACCCCAGTGTGATCTAAGACTTTGTTCAGGGTTACGGGCTGGGTAAGCTGCAAGTTCGTTTCTAAGAAGAGACTCTACCTGAATGCACATGGAGAGGCGGCCAGGAAGGGAGAGGCAGGGAGAGAGCGGCCCTGAGTAGCCAGGGAGGGAAGGCTAAGGGCAGATTGGGCCAATGAGGTAGGACAGGGTGTGACGCGGTAGCTCAGGCCTGCAGGAAATGGAGACACGGCGACCCAGCCTTAGCTCTTGAGCTCTGCGTACGCCTTGAGCGGCTCCCTCCCGGCTGCTAGGGGAGGAGGAGGGGTGGGCATCATGTGCACAGAGGGGGCAGAGCAAGCCCCGGGTATGCCATCCCTAGGGGGCGGTTCTCTCTCCTATGTGCACACTAATCCCAAGGAGAACCTGCATAAGAGGTAGATCCTGGAGCAGGCGGCATGGGCATTTGGACAGCAGTTAAGGAGCCATTGGGGTGCCCACATCCCGCATAGAGTGCCTGGCTCTGCTTCTAACTCCAGCTGTCCACTAATGCACACCCTGGGAGGCAGCACTGGTGGCTCAAGCACTTGGGTCCCTGACACCCACGTGGCAGATGCAGATGGAGTACAAGGCTCTTGGCTTTGGCCTGGGCCAGCCCTGGTTGCTACGGATAGTAGAGGAGTGAGCCAGGGGGTGGCAGCTCTCTCTCTATGTCTCTGTCTCTCTGCATTTCAAATAAGATGGAAATAACTAATTTTTTCAAAAAGGTAGAGAGGCCCAGGTCCCAGTCTTTGAGATTCTGACTCTGGACCCCAGGGTAGGGACCAGGAACCTACATTTTAGTTGTAGCCCCTTCTGCACATGGCCAGAGCCCCTGTTTTAGAAACACGACGATGAGAGCTGGAGTCGCTGAAGGCAGGGCCGCTCCATGCCTGCTCTGGTCGCCACTAACCCAGCACCCTGCACACTGCCAGCACCAGGGGCCGCGAATGCCTGTCCACTGGCAGTGAAGAGCCACGTGTGTTCTCGAGCTGCAGACTGACCTACAGATTCCACTTCTGCTCTGCTGCCCTGCAGCCTGCTGGGGAGAACAAAAGAAGTGTCTAACCCAGGTGGAGCGGGGCATTTTCTTTAAAAAATCAGGTTCTCTGGCCAGCGTCTTCATCCTGTTGCGACTCAACCTACTTTGCGGCTTTGCAGCCTGAGTGTGACTGACTGGCCCACAGCGCACCCTGGGTGCTAGCATGGCGTGACTCATTCTTTTGCAGCTGGGGCCTGAGGCGCAGGTTGGGGGCTGCAGCCTGTGGCTGGAGCCTCTGCGGGACTCACAGCCGCGGGCTCGTTCCAGTGTCCTGGGGCCTTCTCATCAAACCTCCCGTGCCAGGCCCAGCGGACTGAGAAACGGCAGCTCCAAAAGTGAGGATACCTTATCCAAGTCAAAGATGCGAAATTCACACTGGGTGACGCACCCAGGCACGCCTCCTAGCTCCAGCCACTCCGCTGTGAGACACCTGCTCATTCTGGCATCATGGGTGCTCTGTCCCAGCCCCCAGAAGCAAGGCTGGCCGCACACCTAGATGTTGGCCTCATGTCACAGTGGACTCCCACTCCTCCCCTCTACATTGTCCCCAAGTCAGACCCGGTGCCTTACAGGGCCACCATCCCTTTGGCTGCTGCCATTCCTTTAACACGTGGCCTTGGGAAAAGGTGGGGAGCATCAAGTTTACACAGGAGCCCCCTTCGGAACCCGAGTCTTCCCATGGCCCAGGAGCACACGCTCAGCTCTCCTTGGGATGGTGTCCCCTCCGTGGAATCCCAGGGCTGCGCCTCCCGGGGTAGCCACTGGGCCTTGGGTCAAAAGCCTCAGACGGTAAAGGCAGAGTTTCAGCTTTGGACCAGGCTGAAGGGGTGGAGGTGAGAGGCGTTTGGCGAGGCAGTCACTGTGGATTTGTCTGACTGGCCCAGGAGGGGGAGGGAAGGGCTCAGGATGGACAGCGGGAAAGAGGTCAGAGGCCTGCCAGACCCCGCCCCCTCCCCGGGCGTCATATGCCAGGCAGATGTGGTCCAGGCTTCAACCCCTATGCGATGCGTTCAGGTTGCATCATTAGGGATGAATTGATGGTTGATTACCAATAATAGCTACGCCTAAGCAAAGCCAGATGGAGAGTATTTGAACTTAATGAGGAAGGAAATGAGCTACCCTCCACATCGTGGGGAGCCCTGCATCAGGGACCCTCAGAACCACAAAGGACTGTTTCCAAAGGCCACCAATGACGTGGGAAGGAAATCCCCCTGGGAACATCCCCCGCGAGCAGCCTTGCGTGGCCGGGGGGCTCCCCCTTCACTTGGCCATCTTTCTGGGTGCCCTCCAACCACCTGTCAATGCAGGGGTCCATCCAGATGTGCCGCACAGCCGCTGCCTGCCCCAGCACCGTGACTGCGGCGACAGCAGCGATGGCTGCCAGGGAAACTGGAGGGGTCGGCACGGGCTGGGGAGGAGGGGGTGTCACAGTCATCCTCGGGGCTTCCAAACCGGCTGCCACGGCGAGGCCAGGGGTCAAGGGCTAGAGACACATCTGGAAATGACCTGCGGTGAGACGGCAGGGTACACATTCTTGTTTCCTGGCAAGCTGCCGGGGCACGGGGCGGCAGAGGTGGGGTCTGGCAAGGACTACGGGGCCAGCAGAACACTTGTTCTGTTTGGGTTTTGTCTGAAAGCTGCCTTCTCTCAGCACAGTAACCCCATGCCCTGAGATCTGACTCCCACAAGGGGTCTGAGTTGCTGTCCCTTTGGATTCACTCCTCTGCCAGGATGCCCTCCTAGATGGACACCCTGCAGGGCTGCGCAGCTCACCCTGGGCTCACGGCGAGAGGGAGGCTAAGCCAGCCACGGGCTATTGCTTTGCTTGTGACACTTGATGCTGGTAGCCCTGACTGTGTCTACCATTTTTGTTTCTCTGCAACACCTGAGGGAGGGGGTGACATATTGTCAACCTGGGCGAAATCTGATCTGTGCTGTTTTGTTTTAAATTTTTTTATGGCCAGTGCCGCGGCTCACTAGGCTAATCCTCTGCCTTGCGGAGCCGGCACACCAGGTTCTAGTCCCAGACGGGGCACCGGATTCTGTCCTGGTTGCCCCTCTTCCAGGCCAGTTCTCTGCTGTGGCCAGGGAGTGCAGTGGAAGATGGCCCAAGTCCTTGGGCCCTGTACCCCATGGGAGTTCAGGAGAAGCACCTGGCTCCTGCCTTTGGATCAGCGCGGTGCGCCAGCCGTGGTGCGCCGGCCGCGGCGGCCATTGGAGGGTGAACCAACGGCAAAGGAAGACCTTTCTCTCTGTCTCTCTCTCTCACTGTCCACTCTGCCTGTCAAAAAAAAATTTTTTTATGCACTGTTATCCTTTTATTTGAAAAGCAGCCATTTTTCCATCCTCTGGTTCACTCCCTCAAATGCCTGCCACAGCCAGGACTGGGTTAGGCCAAAGCCAGGAGCCCAGAACTCATTCTGGGTCTCCCAAGTGGGCGGCAGGAGCCCAAGTACTTGAGTGATCACTTACGGCCTCCCAGGGTGCTGGGATCTAGGCCGAGGTGAGTCTTGAACCCAGGCACTCCAGTGTGGGAAGTGAGTGTCCCATAACTGCTATGCCAAACGCGTACCCCTTGTTTTGTTTCATTGTCGAGGGTAAAACATATATCACATATGATTCACCATTGTGAGCCTAGTAAGTGTACATCCCCATCAAGTCCACTGCCAGGGCTGCGTGCCCATCAGCCCATCACCCCAGAGCCTCTGCACCTGTTGGTCACCCCACTGTCCCCTCCTCACACCTCCCCAACTTCCAATCTGCTTTCTGTCTCTGTGAATTTACCTCTTCCTCACATAAGTGGAATCATAAAACATGGGTTCTTTTGGGTCTGGCTTGCTGCACTTGGCATAACATCTTCAAGGTTTATGTTGTAGCATGGGACAGAATCCCCTTCCTTGTCAGGGATAAATAACAGTCCTTCATCCAGTCATCTGTCAACACAGACATGGGTTCTTTCTACCTTTTGCTGACTGTGAGTGATGCTCAACGAACAGGTGCACAAATACCTGAGTCCATGTGTCCAGTTCTTTGGGGTGCACCTCTGGGAGATCATTGCTGGCTCATATGATAATGCGATGTCTAACTTCTGAAAACCCTGAGCTCTGCTCTTAAGTCTGGTGAAATATCACCTCCACCACAAAGCTCACCGTCCTCAGCTCTCTCCCCAATACAACCAACATGGTCCCATCAGCTCTTCCTGGTGTCTAGGCTACAAGGTCCCTTGATGGCAGGGACAAGGTCCTCACCAGTCTCGTGTCCCCAGAACCCACCGTGGAGCTTGCTCGTGGTGGGCTCCATGCACTTGTGTGACCGACGGGGTGATCCGTTGCTTGCTCACTCTCCACTTAGCCACCGGGTGGGCTGACTGGCTGAACAGACACAGGAGCTCTCCAGATCCTTTTCTTCTTGCCTGGAAAGGGTTACTTAAGACCTGGCTGTCTGGGCAGTCACAAAGTGTGGAGTCAGGGACTGGATGCTTCCTGGCCATGGAAAACTTCTTGAAGCTCACTGAGTGAGCCTCAGCTTCTCCATCAGCACAGCAGAGCCAGGGCTACCACCTCCCACACCTGGGGCTGGTGTGTGGCTGCAATGCTAGCTGCTTAGCACGGTGCTCAGCCACAGCTATGTTCCACACCAGGTCACTAGCGGTGCCAGCACTGGAAGACGTCCCACTTGGTCATGCTTCCCATATCTTCCTGGTTTGCTTTTGGATTTCAACTTCGGCACCTAAGTCAGCACCAGTCATATAATAAACACTCAATAGAAAGTGAATAAACAAGTTGCTGGTTCAGTGGTCAACATTGTGGCACAGCAGGTTAAGTCACATCTTGCCACATGGGAATCCCCTAGCAGAGTGCTGGTTCAAGTCCAAGGTTGGGTGGCCGTGTCTCCATTTCCTGGCTGCTCTACTTCTGATCCAGCTCTCTGCTAATGTACCTCGAAAGGCAGCAGATGATGGCTCAGGTTCTTGGACTCCAGAACCCATGTTAGAGACCCAGATGGAATTCCTGGATCCTGACTTTGGCCTGACTCAGCTCTGGCTGTCATGGCCATTTAGGGAGGCAGTGTATAATGAACAGAAAACCTTATTAATGGAGACTTAAGCCACAAGTTCCTTTATTGTTGACTTGCCATGTCCCATGGTGGGAACAGAAATGATACCAGGGTGATCTCAGAGACTCAGCAATTAATAAAGGCCCCGCCCATATTCTTTCCATCTGAGGACTTCACTGTCCACCGTGTATGGACTCTTATCTTCTAGTTTATTGCCTCATGGTTGCAAGATGGCTGCCCAGCTCCAGCATGATATTCACATATGATAGCTCCAAAACAGAGAGGAAAGTCTTCCTCTCTGTGTGTCTCTCTGATATCAGAAAGGAAAACCTTCCCAGAAGTTGCACCACACGCCACACCATCCCCCATATCCATGCATACTTCATCTAGCCAGAACTAGGTGTGTGGCAGGCTCATCCCCTAGGTGTTGTACCCCTCTTGGGACCAGGCATGACACAGCTTATGACCCACCCCAGGGCTGGCTCGATGCCAGCTGCACAAATCAATATTGTGTTAGGCAGGAAGAAAGGTCATAGCCACTGGGCTGACATCCACAGGGTCCCCTGACTGGCACTGTCCCCCAGGCAGAGGCACAGTTTGCAGTTCCCCAGAGTGACAGTAGCCCACAAGGGGGAGGATGCCGTCATGAAAGATGAGCCCACTTGAGAAACGAGAGTGAGGCTGGTGCCACGGCTCACTAGGCTAATCCTCCGCCTGTGGCGCCGGCACCCAGGGTTCTAGTCCTGGTCAGGGCGCCAGATTCTGTCCCGGTTGCTCCTCTTCCAGGCCAGCTCTCTGCTGTGACCAGGGAGTGCAGTGGAGGATAGCCCAAGTGCTTGGGCCCTGCACCCACATGGGAGACCAGGAGAAGCACCTGGCTCCTGCCTTCGGATCAGCACGCTGTGCCAGCTGCAGCGGCCATTGGAGGGTGAACCAACGGTAAAGGAAGACCTTTCTCTCTGTCTCTCTCTCTCACTGTCCACTCTGCCTGTCAAAAATTAAAAAATAAAAATAAGACTCAGCCCTGGAGCTCCTGATGCAGAGCCTCCCCCTGCTCCCCACCCACCCAAGTCCCCTGGCTCTCGTTCTGTGAGAGGAGGAGCCTGGGTCAGTGACCAGTGACCAGGCTGCAGGCCAAAAGTTTGAGTGAAACCCAGCAGGAACAACACTGACGCCTTTCTCAGGTGCCGTCCTCCAGTGCCTGCTCCCTGGATGCAAACCAGGTGTTGGGCTGACATGCCCTTGGCCAGGGCTGGCTGGACTCCGTCGCCTTGAGCCCTGCCTCCCTCCCTCTGTGAAGGAGCCGCAGGTCTCTGGGACTCCGTGAGCCCTGGACAGGTTGGGGTTCTGTCCCCAGAGAAGGTGTCTCCATCTGCCAGCTGCAGCAATTTGAGAAGCAGCCCCGGGAAGCATGGCCTCACTGCCGAGGTCACAGAAGGGAGAAGTCAGCAAGTCGTCAGAAATCTGACTACTTGGAAGAAGAGTTGGAGCACGGCGGGAAAGGGCAAAAATGGCAGGTTCAACAGGCGCACCTGACTTTCTCCCTTCCAAACGTCTCTGAAAGGATTCCTTAAGAGACGGGAACCCACAGGGACAGGGAGAGGAAATTGCAGCAACAAATGTGAGGGCTGGAAAGCAAATGTGGACACCAGAAGTGGGGCACAGCCGAAGAAGCTGAATCCTCTGCCAGTGGAGTGGGAGAGATGCTGAGAAGCGTCTGCATCCACCCCACGTTGCAGGGGGCATGAGCTGACCACCATGGTGCCTTGGGGATTGGGAGCAAGGGGGCTGATGAGGTGTAGGGGATTCTAGGACACCAGATCCTCCAGGTCCCCTGCCTCTCTCCACAGTGCCGGGCACCCACCTGCTTCTCCAACAGGGCAGGGGTCTACAGGTTTCCTCTCTGCAAAAAAAAAAAAAAAAAAACAGCAGAGTCGCTGGGCAGGGACCAGGTTCTCCCCAGCTCAGCCTCTGAACACTGGCTCCAGACCTTTATCCTCCACCCAGAGACCAGAAGGGAGCCCGGGGGCATCTCTCCAACCAAAGGCAAAACTCAAGGGCAGTGGCCAGGGGTTCCCCGCCCAAGGGCCCACCACCATCACCCTACAGTGAAGCTCACAGTCAGTGTGCCCCACCTGTCTACTCAGTTTCCAATCAACATGCTTTTCTCTCTCCATCCACCACTACCCTTAATTATAAGCAGACGACAGGGCTACCAGGCTCCCTGGGAAGCTCCTCCTAAGGAATATGGAGACCGAACAACACAGAGGCAAGAGAGACCATGCAGGAACGAGAATGAGAAGGGAAGGGGAGGAGGAGGAGGGAGAAGGAGAAGTAAAGTTGAAAGATCATTAATGCACTCAGAGACATGAGAGAAGAGGTGCACCAAGAACATACCAAGAACAGAATGCTACTTCAAAGAGAGCATTTAGAGAACAAGAAAGAGTTCTCAGAAATCGAACAGGCTGTGTGTGTGGCACAGCAGGGAAGCTGCTGCTAAGGATTCCCGCACTCCACATCACAGTGCTTGGTTCAAGTCCTGGCTGCTCCTCTTCCGACTCCAGCTGCCTGCCAATGCACACGCTGGGAGGCAGCAGGTGATGGCTCACATTATGTTCTTGGGTCCCTGTCACCCACGTGGGAGCCCCGGATGGAGTTCCTGGCTCCTGGCTTCCACCTGGCCCAACCCAGCAGACAACTGGGGAGTGAACCCGCAGATGGAACATCTTTGTCCATCTGTCTCTCTGCCTTTAAACACATTGAAAATAAACAATATTTAGAAAATAAACAAACACATGAGAGCAGATACGTGAAGTCCAATACCAGTAGAAGCATTGGAAGAGCAACTTAAAGAATTCTGCAGAGAGTAGAACAGAGAAGCAACAACATGGAAGACCCAGAAACTCCAATTTCAGATAACGGAGGGGAGGTGGAGAGAGAAGTCCACAGAGAAAATGGGGACCCTGAAATCACTCTCGGAATAACCAGGAAGCATTTCCTGGTCTGCAGGAACTCATGTGACAGGTTGTGAACCAGTGGGCCCTCTGGGTCTTCCCTTCTGGTGCGGGCCAGGGCTGGAGGAGAACTCCACGGCCTCTCACAGTCAGTGACGAGGAATGGATTGACTGCAGAAAGAGGGGGCAGGAAGACAGGGATGGAAACCCCTGAATCTCACCATCTCACAGAGGCTGCTGCTCTCGGCAGAGGGACCCCCATCTTCACGGGGTCTCCCTTTTCAAGACAACTGTAGGCTGACTGCCTTGACATGGGAGCCACAATGAGCTACGCGGCATCAGGCAGTCGGGATTCAGGCACGGGACGTTTGCCGTTGTTGGGTAATCCCAGCTACCCGGCTTCCGGAGGCCTTGGAGTTCTTCGGGATTTGTGGGGATCTGCATGTGCGACCCCAGCCTGGGGCGGCAGATGAGGGGCAGGGAGGAAGTCGTCGGTTCCCTAGGAAGCTGAGCCTACGTGTAGCTCCTCCTACCAGGAGATGGGGACCCAGAGACCCAGCTGGCTCATGTCTGGAGACGCAGAACAGGTTCCCGGATGCTTCTGATAATTCTGCTCCCCGCTCCATAAAGACTGCACGGCCCACTGAGCTTCTAGCACAGTGACGGAAAACAGTCCCAGGCCATGCCCGTCGCTGGGAATGCTCAGAGCACTGAGACCAGGAGAGCAGAAGATCCAGGGAGGAAAGCACAGGTCACACCCAAGGGGTCAGTGACAATGGATCTGAACCTCTGAGCATCCATACTGGCAGAGGAGACGACGAAGCAAGGCCCTCAACATCCCAAAGGAACGCGATGCCCAGTCCAGAATCCTCTCTCCAGACAAACTGCCAGATGGGAGAGTGCCGGTCTTCACCTGTGCAAAGTCTCCAAAAATGATCACCCTACACTCCTTCTCAGGGAGCTATTAGAAGTGGCTCACCAAGCCAGCGCCGCGGCTCAATAGGCTAATCCTTCTCCTTGCAGTGCCGGCTTCCGGGGTTCTAGTCCTGGTCAGGGCACCGGTTCTGTCCCGGTTGCCCCTCTTCCAGGCCAGCTCTCTGCTGTGGCCCAGGAGTGCAGTGGAGGATGGCCCAAGTGCTTGGGCCCTGTACCCAATGGGAGACCAGGAGAAGCACCTGGGTCCTGCCATCGGATCAGCGTGGTGCGCCGGCTGCAGCGCGCCGGCTGCAGCGGCCATTGGAGGGTGAACCAACGGCAAAGGAAGACCTTTCTCTCAGTCTCTCTCTCTTTCACTGTTCACTCTGCCTGTCTAAAAAAAAAAAAAAGTGGCTCATCAAAAAAAACTAAGGAAGAAAATGCAGAAACACAAGAGAAAGCAAGGAAAAAGACAGGGAAAAGGGGGAAAGCAGGAAGCCCAAGAGAAGAGCCAAGGGCACTTGCAGGGGGACAGGGGAGGGAGGTTCCTGAGGCGCAGGGAGCAGCCAGCAGGGGCTGAAGCAGTCATCACCCTGCCTTCCGCTGCCGTGCCTGCGTCAGCGCCACAGTGTGCGGTGCCACAGCAAGGGAGAGAACCACGGAAGGGAAAGCCGTGGGGTCCTGGACACCTAAGCTCCAACTCAGGAGGAAAGGCAAACGGAACTTTAAGGGTGACAGCAAAACGTCCCCCAGGGTCAGCATTATGACATAGGGCACAGTAGGTAAAGCTGCTGCTGGCGACCCCAGCATCCCATATGGGCACCAGCTCGTGTCCCAAGCTGCTCCACTTCCTATTCACCTCTCTGAGAAAAGCTGCAGCAGGTGACCCAAGTGTCCTGACCCCTGCCGTCCCCATGGGAGACCCAGAAGAAGCTTCTGGCTCCTGGTCTTATACTGGCCCAGTCCTGACCTCTGTGGCCATCTGGGTAGTGAATCAGCAGATGGAAGATCTCTCTCTCTCTCTCTCTGTAACTCTCAAATACATAAATAAAGCAAAAAAAAAAAAAAAAAAGAAGAAGAAGAAGAAGAAGAAGTCCCAGGAGAAGGACCACTCCAGGAAAACAATCTGAAAGCATGCATTGGCCAGTGCTGCGGCTCAATGGGCTAATCCTCCGCCTGCGGTGCCGGCACACCAGGTTCTAGTCCTGGTCAGGGCACCGGATTCTGTCCCGGTTGCCCCTCTTCCAGGCCAGCTCTCTGCTGTGGCCAGGGAGTGCAGTGGAGGATGGCCCAAGTGCTTGGGCCCTGCACCCACATGGGAGACCAGGAGAAGCACCTGGCTCCTGCCTTCGGATCAGCACGGTGCACCAGCCACAGCGCACCGGCCGTGCCGGCCATTGGAAGATGAACCAACGGCAAAGGAAGACCTTTCTCTCTGTCTCTCTCTCTCACTGTCCACTATGCCTATAAAAAAAAAAAAAAATAGAAAAGAAGGCATGCATTACCTCCCAAGATTGACTTTACGGAAAAATACATTGTGGGAAAACTATGCAAAGGCTACAAAGAAAGCTAAGCAAATGAAAACAACAAAGCAATGATTAACTTTGAGAAAAACAAAAGAAAAGAAAGCGAACAATAACACAAATTACAGTACTCAGCTGTGAATAATTTTTGCAAAGGCATAA
The DNA here is from genome assembly GCF_964237555.1 of Oryctolagus cuniculus. Taxonomy (NCBI): domain Eukaryota; kingdom Metazoa; phylum Chordata; class Mammalia; order Lagomorpha; family Leporidae; genus Oryctolagus; species Oryctolagus cuniculus. The sequence goes on from NC_091441.1 coordinate 31,181,857, forward strand.
TAAGCTAGACTAAATGTTGGTTTAAGCAAAGATTATAAAGCAGCCATATTGGAAGATTAGAGAAGGTGGGGTGGGGACAGAGAGAGAGAGAAGGAGGACAAACAGACAGCAGTAAGAGTGCTAAACCTCACCTATCATAATAAGAAACAGGGGCTGGCGCTGTGGCGTAGCAGGTAAAGCCGCCACCTGCGGTGCCGGCATCCCATATGGGCGCCGGTTTGAGACCCGGCTGCTCCACTTCCAATCTCTGCTATGGCCTGGGAAAGCAGTGGAAGATGGTCCAAGTCCTTGGGCCCAGAAGAAGCTCCTGGCTCCTGGCTTCAGATCTGTGTGGCTCTGGCTGCTGAGGCCAACTGGGGAGTGAACCAGTGGATGGAAGACCTCTCTCTCTCTCTGCTTCTCTTTCTCTGTGTAACTCTGACTTTCAACTAAAAATAAATAAATGTTAAAAAATAAGAAGACGAAGAAACCAATAGAATAGTGATGCCTGTAACATAGTAATCAAAAGATAGCAGCATAGGTGTATTCTTCAGACATATAGAAAACCAGCACTGTGGCATAGAGGGTTAAACTGCCACCTGCAACACTGGCATCCCATATGGGCACCAGTTCACGTCCCAGCTGCTCCACTTCCAATCCAGCTCTCTACTATGACATGGGAATGCAGTAGAAGATGCCCAAGCCCTTGGACCCTTTCACTCATATGGGAGACCCAGAAGAAGCTCTTGGCTCCTGGCTTCAGATCAGCTCAGCTCCAGCCACTGCAGCCATCTAAGGCACCTGGGAAAGGAGCAGGAGATTACCCAAGTGCTTGGGAAGAAGCTCTTGGCTCCTGGCTTTGGAGCTCCTTGCCCAGCCCAGGCCATTGTGGCCATTTGGAGAGTGAACCAACAGGTGGAAGCACCCTCTCTCTCTATCTCTGTAACTCTGCCTTTCAAATAAATAAATAAAAATCATTTAAAATAAAAGAAGAGGGGCTGGCGCTGTGGTGCAGCGGGGTAAAGCCCTGGCCTGCAGTGCCGGCATCCCATATGGATGCTGGTTCGAGTCCCAGCAGCTCCACTTCTGATCTAGCTCTCTAATATGGCCTGGGAAAGCAGTAGATGATGACCAAATCCTTGGGCCCCTGCACCTGCATGGGAGACCAAGAGGAAGCTCCTGGCTCCTGGCTTCGGATCGGTGCAGCTCCGGCTGTTGCAGCCTTCTGGAGAGTGAACCAGCGGATGGCAGATCTCTCTCTCTCTCTCTACCTCTGCCTCTCTGTAACTCTGCCTTTCAAATAAATAAACAGGAATCTGCCACATGACATCATAAGTCCTTTAGTAGTACTTGGCTTTGTTGTCATTTGCTTTTAAATCTTTTAAATTTTCATTCATCTACTTGAGAGTCAGAGAAGGGCAGAGAGAGAAAAAGTGAGTGAGAGAGAGAACTCCCACCCACTGGTTTATTCCTCAAATGCCTGCCCCGGTCAGGTGAGAGCCAGGCTGAAGCTGGGAGCCAGGAACTCAATCTAAGTCTCCCATATGAGTGGCCAAAGCTCAGCTTCTTGGGCCATCAGTGCTGCTCCCTGGAGTCCTCATTAGAGCCAGGTCAAACCCAGGTACTGTGATTGGGATGCAGGGGTCCTATCTACCAGGCTAAACATCTGCTCCTTGATTTTAAAACAAAGTAATTAAACAAATGAAAGTATAGCAATATTGGAAGGCTGTGACTTGGAAATTAGTCCAATGTTTGATTTGATTGACTTGTGAACACCGTACAAAGACTTGGGAATTTGCTGTTTCTTAATAGTTTTGAGTCTGTGATTCTCCCCAGAAGGGTGACTATTTCTAAGTATGCATGAGCATTTTGTGGAATGTACAAATGAGCCAACACTCAGACAACCACCAGAAGCACAAGCATAATGTACTTAGAAGAACCGAGAACGCACGGGTGTGTGGACAGCAGCCATCTGTTAGGGACCGTGGTAGTCGGGGTTCTCCAGAGAGAGAGAACCAATGGGGTATTCAGAGACACAAGAGAGGGGCTTTGATATGGAACAGCTCTCGCAACCATGGAGGCCAAGCAGTCCCGTGCTCTGCCACCTGCACACTGCAGACCCAGGAAAGCTAGTGCTGTATCAGAATGAGTCCATGAGCCCAAGCCCCAGGAGAGCCTATGATTTCACTCTCAGCTGGCGGCCCAGGAGCCAGGGCTTGATGTCTGAGGACAGGAGATGACTGTCCCACCTCCAGACGGGAGAGCAGATCTGCTGTCCTCACCTTTGTGTTCTGTCCAGGCCCTCAACATGTTGGCGGCCGACGTGGATGACGACCATCTTTATTTAGTCTATAGACTCAAATGCAAGTCTCTTCCAGAAACAACCTCACAGACACACCAGAAATTGAGTTTTACCAGAAATCTGGGCATCCCTTAGCCCAGTCAACTTGACACTTACAACCAACCATCACAGGGACCCAGGCAGGGGCTATCACACAAGATCGCGTGTTCTCTCTTTCTCTAGGAGGTCTCAGGGTCCCAACTCCAGATCCACCCAGGAGAATTAACTCCACACATGGATGTCTACACAAGCTTGGGCTTTGTTACTGGATTCCTTTGGAAAAAGAAACTAAGACTCACGGGGACCACCTTAAGAAAGGCAGACCATCACGGCCAGGAAATGTGGGGACTGAAACAGGACAGTGCAGGCAGCTCGGAGGACCTGTTCCTCCCACGCGCTCTTGTTTCTTGGCGTGTGTGCTTCTCTCTGGGAAATGACGCAGTTGGATGACCCCGCTCTGTTCTTAGGTATTTCCTATTGTCGGCTCCACGTGACCCTCCCAGAAAGCACTGCTGAACTCACAAACCTCACCTCTACAGCCTCCTGAGCAACAGCGTCTCGGCCAGGTGACCCGGATTCCTCTGTTGAGTTCCATCCCCAATAGGCTTTGTCCATACGTGAGCACCTGGAGGGGAGAGCGCCACCGGCAGAGGCATCAGCTTGGAAGCAACGGCACTGGCTTCTCTGTGGCATGGCATAGGCCACACGCCTGGCTGCTGAGCGGAGCTGAGTCTGCTTCCCAGCCCTTCCAATGATCCTGTGTGGGGTTTGGTTTAGGATGCCCCAGAAGCAGATCTTGATTCAAATGTTCCCAGGAAGACAAAGCTGGGCGAGAGAGGAAGAAACACGGACAGGAGCAGGAAGCTAATAAAGTCCTCAAGTGTGGGAGGTTGTTTAGCGGTCACTATTCCTCCCATGGCAGCATCTGGTGTCTGCTGTCCTCAGTAATGTGACCCCACCACCCCTCCCACCCAGTGGCAGATGTTTTCCTTCTTGGATCATGAGCAGCCTTCGAATTTGTTTTGACCGATGGAATATGGCAGAAGTGGCATTGGGCAGGCTCTGGAACCCAGGGCCAAAGAAGCTCTGCAGCTTCTGTTTGTGCCCTGTTGGAACCCTGCCCTGAGACTCCATCCCAGGAAGTCAGTCTAGCATCCTGGAGGATGACAGGTTACGGGGAGGGGAACTGAGGCACTCAGCCCACCTCCGCATTTGGGAGTGAGTCCATCTTGGACCATCTATCCTGGCCAACCTCCAGCCAAATGCAGCTCGATGGGTACACCTGGGCAAAACCAGCAGGAGAACCAACAGCCACCCCACAGAATCATGAGAAAGAATGAATCTTATGGTTTTATGCCACAAAATTGTAACACAGCTTGTTCCATAGCAATAGAGGAGCCATTTACTCCAGGGCCACTGGAGCTCCATGTTGCTGGGGACTCTGGGAGACAGAGCGAGCATGCCTCAGAGTTATCTCAGCTATGGCAAGGGGGAGCTGGGTATTCACTCTCCAACCCCCTGTCCACTGTTGGATAGGTTGCTGCTTCCGTGGGCATTCACTCTTTCCCTGCCTGCTGGCCAGCTGTGCCCCCTGCATGGTCACAGTATACAGATTTCAGTAGGTTTTCAGCATGTGACCACACAAGGGTCTGGCCACAGCACGGTCAGAGCTCCCCACACTCTAACCCAGTGTTCCACTCAGAAACTAGAGTTCTGCTGAATCAGCTGGAGTCAAAGGCCTGTTGCTTGCCTCCTGGGACCCCTGCATGGTGAATGTATTTCTCTATTGGAGTCCTTCCTGGCTACAAGTTGACCTGCCCTCCCCTTCCTCACCCCCCATCACTCAGTCCAAATTCTGGAAATAGTAAAGTGGATTGGTTCTGCACTCCTCCATTGCCTCTGATGGCCAGAACTCCTCCAACCATAAGGTCACCAAGTGGCATGCATATAGGCTGCTTGCAACCAGGAGCCTACTTGAGCCAAACAAGGTTTGGTTCCCTCCCTCCCTGGGCAAGGCCATTGAGTGTGTGCAGGCACCATGACTGTTGGCCCCACCAAGGTGGGGGAGAGGCCTGTGTGTCTGGATTCTTGCCTCTGCCCCACCTTGCTTTGAGGCTAATGCCCATTGTTCCCCAACTCAGAACTTCTGTCCAGTCAGGGAGCAAGTAAGGAGTCTCTGGTGCCCAAAAGTATTTTTGTCCATCCTTCTGCCTCCCAAAGGAGCCCCTAACCTCTTGATGCCACTTAGAAGTGAGAGGCCTGCCTGCCTTTCAAATAGGAACCCAAAGTACATTTTTCCATTTAAACCACATTATACGGCCGGCGCCGTGGCTCACTAGGCTAATCCTCCACCTAGCGGCGCCAGCACACCGGGTTCTAGTCCCAGTCGGGGCGCCAGATTCTGTCCCGGTTGCCCCTCTTCCAGGCCAGCTCTCTGCTGTGGCCAGGGAATGCAGTGGAGGATGGCCCAAGTGCTTGGGCCCTGCACCCCATGGGAGACCAGGAGAAGCACCTGGCTCCTGCCATCGGATCAGCGCGGTGCGCCGGCCGCAGCGTGCCAGCCATGGCGGCCACTGGAGGGTGAACCAACGGCAAAAGGAAGACCTTTCTCTCTGTCTCTCTCTCTCTCACTATCCACTCTGCCTGTCAAAAAAAAAAAAAAAAAAAAAAAAGCACACACACACACACATTATAAAAGGTGACCAAAGGCAGTTAGCATTGAACAGTTAATTATAAGCTTCAGGAACATTATGAGTTAAACAGAAATTTGTGGACTGGCCTGGAAAACCGACCACCATTTATAACTTGGTTTCTATGGGGAAATGCATTCTGAGTTCCAAACAACTGGCTCACAGAGAGAGTTCTGGAACTCAGCCCAGTTGCCACGTTGGGAATTGTAGGTGGCTACTCTATATACCCAATCGCCATGGTCCTTGTAGGTAGGTAGTGGTGGGCAACCTTGTGGAGCGCCCAGGCCTTTCCTGCTGGAAGCTGGTGTGACCTCACATAGAGGGGGGACATCAAAGGACATCCAGCTCCATGCAACAGAGGACTCTCCTGCCAGCATCTGCGTGCATGCTTCCAAGGCCAAGGAGCCCACTGCTTCACAGCGATGTTACAGGGGCAATGGCTGCTGTTCAACACGTTGCTCCCTTGAGCTGAATCTTCCCTCCCCTTTCTCCCACCCCCACTCCAATTCCCATCCCAGTTCCCACTCCCCCTTCGCACCTTGTCCAGGTATTAGCCTTTCTGTGAAGCCTTCTCTAACCCCCCAAGCTCCTCCACATTAAAGGAGCACTAACAAACAAGCAGCAAATGCTACAAAATACATCTCTCCTTAGCAAGGAGTGGGTGTTCCTGGCTGGCAGGCAGGCTGCATTTGGCACCTGGTGGTTGGGTAGGGTCCTTGGCAGGTGGCAAGGAGACCAGGGAGAAGGCCTGCCTGCTTCTGCTCAGTTAACCCTTCTTGTCGTGGAAGGGACCCACTGCTTTCCCTCAGTGTCACTGGCAAGAACCAGTCACGGCAGGCAGCAGTCGTCACGCATGTGTCCTGTGCCTGGGACCACACACGGGACACTCTCCGCGCTGTCAATCCGCGTTCCGCCTATGGCTGAGTTCTACCACTGTGCTCTGCATTACTGATAGGGACAGTGAGGCGCTGAGGGGGAGTGTCTTGCCCAAGGTCACAGAACCAGGATACAGAGGAGCTGGGCTACAATCCCAAACATGCAGGCTGCAGAGTCTGGACTTTAAGCCCTGCACCACCCTGCCCTGCTCGGGCCATCCAAGGGGTCCCCAGTCTAGTGCACTGTATCCTAAACATGTCCCCAACTGGAGCCCCTTCCATTCAAAGGAAGGGGGAGAGGGGAGGGAGGAGGAAGACGCAGAGGAAGGGAAAGATCCCCCAGGAGTGGAGGGAGCCTGAACCCTAGCTTGGATGAAATCCTGACCCAGCCTGGTGCCCCCTCCACCGCATGGACGCCTGCCTTCCACGGCAAGAGCAACCTTCATGGCCTGCTAGGATCCAGGGGTTTCAGACTTTCCCTGACCCTGCCTGGCTGTCCACCTGTCAACGACCTGTCACAGCAGCTGTCTCAAGAGGAGGCCCCAGGCAGGGGTGGGGAAGCCGACCAGGGCAAGGACCTGCGGGAAATCCCAAGCTGGCCACTGGGAGGAAGAGGCGGGTTCTGCAGCTCCTCCTCCTCCTCTTCCCCAGCCCCATTCACAACTCAGACCTGATCAGTCCCAGACCCACCCTCAAGGCTCCACTTCCCCACCCACAGCTTCTGGGTGACAGAGAACTCAGGGTTAGGGTAGCGGATGGAAGGAGGGCCAGCTCCAATGTCCCAGGACAGAGCCTGGGATCAGAGACAGAGAGACCCCCCACCCTACCCCGGGGAAGAGCCCGAGGAAAGACTCCTCCCGCTTCCGCGGACTTGATAGAGTTTAGACCGCACCGCCCACATGTGGGGCCGCGGGGTCCTCATCTCTGAAACAGGCTCACTGCCCGCAGTCATATCTGTGCCCCTCCTTGTGCAGTTAGGGATGGATTAGATGCTATAGAAGACAAAGCTATGGGACTGGCCACCATGGCGTAGCGGGTTAAAACTGCCGCCTGCAGTGCTGGCATCCCATATGGGCGCCGGTTTAAATTCCAGCTGCTCCACTCTGATCCAGCTCTCTACTATGGCCTGGGAAAGCAGTAGAAGCTGGCCCAAGTACTTGGGCCCTGTGTGGGAGACCCAGAAGAAGCTCCTGGCTCCTGGCTTTGGATTGGCCCAGCTCCGGTCGTTGAGGACATCTGGGGAGTGAACCAGCGGATGGAAGATCTCTCTCTCTGCCTCTGTCTCTCCCTCTCTGTAACTCTGACTTTCAAATAAATAAATCTTTAAAAAAATAAAGCTATAAAATATAGGAATTAGAAAAGTTGTATCTCAGCTGGGATGCCCAGAGTCTGTTATAGAGGCTTGAGTGTTGAGTGAATAATTGTTTTCCATGCTCCTGGTCAATGGTAAGGGGCTCCAAAATTGCGGGATGCTGGCCAAGCAGGCCCCATTTCTTCCAGAAAGTGCCAGGCAAATATATTTTTTTTTTATTTGACAGTGAGAGAGAGAGAGACAGAGAGAAAGGTCTTCCTTTTCCACTGGTTCACCCTCCAAATGGCCGCTACAGCCAGAGCTACACCAATCCGAAGCCAGGAGCCAGGTGCTTCCTCCTGGTCTCCCATGTGGTTGCAGGGGCCCAAGCACCTGGGCCATCCTCCCCTACCTTCTTGGGCCACAGCAGAGAGCTGGACCAGAAGAGGAGCAACCGGGATTAGAACCAGTGCCCAAATGGGATGCCGGTGCCACAGGCGGAGGATTAACCAAGTGAACCAGTCAGGCAAAATTGAAATCTGAAACTTCAAGGCCACTGCCCATTATCCTTCCATGGCCAAAAAGACTTGTTGAGAGGAGTAAAATACCCACCACCCACCAGCAGGGTCTGGGCAGGCTCCTCCCCCAGGGGAGGACACTAGAGATTAACAAGTGCCTTTGTCCCCCAGGGGCTCACAGCCTGGGCAAACAGGCAAAGGGCAAACCGAAGCTGATCAGAAGTTAAGGGCCAGGACAAGCACAGGCCAAGCCAGTGAGCAGGAAGGGCTGTGGGGTTGGCGCAGGGGTGGTGAGGCCTCAGAGAGCTTGAGCAGGAAGCCCCATGGTCAGGTTCACCTGTCAGAGGGCCTGTCTGGGCCGGCGCCTCAGCTCACTAGGCTAATCCTCCACCTGCGGTGCCGGCACACCGGGTTCTAGCCCTGATCAGGGCGCCGGTTCTGTCCTGGTTGCTCCTCTTCCAGGCCAGCTCTCTGCTGTGGCCCGGGAGTGCAGTGGAGGATGGCCCAAGTGCTTGGGCCCCGCACCCGCATGGGAGACCAGGAGAAGCACCTGGCTCCTGGCTTCGGATCAGTGCAGCCAGCTGGCCACAGCGGCCACTGGGGGGTGAACCAATGGAAAAGGAAGACCTTTCTCTCTGTCTCTCTCTCTCACTATCCACTCTGCCTGTCACAAAAAAAAAAAAAAAAAAAAAAAAGGAGAGAGAGAGGTCCATCTGGCTGCAGGTGAGGAAACGGAGGCCGTGAGACATGCTAAAATCCAAGCACCTTTGGGACACAAACTTCGAATCCAGCTAGGGTTTGTCAAGCGGCCATGGTGCTGGGGCTCTCTCACATGGCCCTGGGAGAGCCGTCTGGTCTCAGGCTCTGTGAGGGCAGCGGCTCCCAGCTGCTGCCACCATCCTATCCTGACTCTGGCTTCCCTTAGCTTCCTGTTCCTCCCTAATCACTGGACGTGCAGCCGGCCTCCACCTCCACGCCCAGGAGGGACTCTGAGCGACAAGTATCTAGTAAGACACTAAGCCTGGAAGGGTGGATGTTTGGTGCGGTGGGAAAGATGTCAGCTGGAGCACCCACACCCGCCTCCCATCCAGCCTCCTGCCGATGCACACCCTGGGAGGCAATCAAGCGATGACCCGAGTACTTGGGTCCCTGACACCCAGCGTGGGAGAACGAGATGGAGTCCTGGGCTCCTGCCTGCAGCCTAGCCCAGCCCTGGCTCTTGTGGGCATCTGGGGAAAGAACCAGCAGATAGAAGATATTCTCTCTCTCCCTCCTCTCCCTCCCAATAAGTAAATAATTTTTAAAAAGAAAAACATTTAGGCCTGGAGTGTGGGGGGACAGGGAGGGGGTTAGCGGCCTGGGGTTGTCCTGGAGACTCCTGCCCACCCAGCCCTCCCTGCCAGGAATTCCCTGTCCAGCAGGCTGAAGGGGGAGGAGCCTGCCCCTCTGTGGGAACAACCTCTGCTGAGTGACACCAAGGAGGGCAGAGTTCAAACAGGGGGCAGTGGGGGGCGGGGCCTCCGGGAGGAGGGGAGCTTGAGCTTGGCTCTGACAGCAGACAGAATGGGATCCCTCTCCCCCTCCCCCACCTCCACGCTGAGCCCCCACCCCCTCCTGGCCCTGCCCTCCTCCCTCCTCCCTGACCCCAAGCATGGGCCCCAACCCACTCCTGGCCCTGCTTTCCTCCCTCCTCCCTGACCCCAGCATGGCCCCCAACCCTCTCCTGGCCCTGCCCTCCTCCCTCCTCCCTGACCCCAACATGGCCCCCCACCCCCTCCTGGCCCTGCCCTCCTCCCTCCTCCCTGACCCCAATATGGCCCCCCACCCCCTCCTGGCCTTGCCCTCCTCCCTCCTCCCTGACCCAAGCATGGGCCCCAACCCTCTCCTGGCCCTGCCCAGCCGCCCTCCTCCCCAGGTGGGGGCCTGCTGTGTACGCCTGGCGCACCCAGAATGCCTCTGCACGCAGGGTCCCATGCTCCAGGACCTGCTGTGTGCCTGCCAGCCCTGCTCCGGCTCTGCCTGCTCCCTGCCCACTTCAGATCCCTCCCCCCTGGGCTTTGGCCAGCAAGTTACCTGACCCCCACAAGTTACCTGACCTCTTAGGGCCCACGTTTTCTCATGCAAATGAGGAGCAGCAATGAATAACACCTGCTCTGGGATTGCTGCAAGAGAAAGGCCCAGTGCCAGCAGGTGCCAGGGCAGATCTCAGGGCCTGCTGGCCCCTGCCGCCTGCTCCCTTTATCCTGGGGAATGGGCCAGACTGGAGCACCCGCCTCCTGCCTGCAGAAGTATCTCCAGCATCCTCTCTCAAGGCAAAACCAAGGTAGGGATGGTCCTCATGGCAGTGATCTCTGTAGCAGAAGGCACTGGTGGGAGCAGGGAGGGTACAGAGACGCCCTCCCTACAGCTCTGGAACAAGCGGGGATTGGGGGAAGGCCACTTGTGGGGGAAAGTCTGTTCCCATAACATTTTCTGCAGGGGGCAGGAAGGGTTGTCTACCTTTGAGTTCTGTGCTCTTTGGGGATCCTGCAGTTCACGCATTGTACTCCGCACATCCTGAGTGCTCCGTGCACCCCGAGTGTCCCACTCCAGGACATTAGCTCATCAGCAGGGATGGGGAGTCCATCACTCTCATACCCCCTGTTGGTGACCTGAGTCTCCTGGCACCCAGCACAGTGCTGGATTCACCCTAACCTGCTGCCGGCACCACACTTACTCTCAGAGGGAGAAGGCGCCTGGGACACTCCTGAGAGCTGTGTTCTGCAGTGAAATCGGACGCCACAGGGAAGCACTTCCTGGCACGGGGAAACACGCCCTGTCTCCTGTTGGGTGACAGTGGTGGGCTCTGAAGCAGTGGTTTATAGCAGCCAAGCTTTACTGAAGCCATCGACATAGACTTAGAGAAACAGCTGTCATCCTGCTCACGGGGTGCAGTAATTGTGGGAAAGGGTTAATGTTCTTTTTTGGCTCATTTCAGTTTTTTAGAACATGTTTTGGACAGGCGTTTGTTATCAGATTAAATTGTTGCTTCCAGGACCTAAAACCCTACTTTTACCTTGCTCACTTTCCTGCTCAGAAAAACACCAAAAACACTGCCTTCTGAGAGCGCATGGGGCAGTGGTTTTTTAACTCTTTGGGAGCCACAGAACTCTTAGAAAGTCTGACGAAAGGTGAGGGCCTCTCTCCAGAAAAACGCACATAGAGGCAAAATGTGGGTGATGCACCAAGCGCGTCTTAGAGCTCCGTGAAATCTGTCCATGAACTTCAGGTTGGACACTTCTGACCTGGAGTGGTGGCGGTGTGGTGGCAGGTTAAGTCACTGCTTGGTACTCTGCCTCCCATCTCAGAGGGAGCGGTTCCTGTCCCAGCTACTCTGCCTCCGATCCCGCTTCCTGCTTACGCACCTGGGAGGCTGCAGGGTGACGGCTCTGGAAGTTGGTCCTTGCCACCCGTTTGGGAGACATGGATGGAATTCTGAGCTCCTGGCTTCAGACTGGCCCAGCCCAGGCTGGTGCAGGCACTTGGACCCTGAATTGGTGAACAGAAGCTCCCCCCACCCCACGCCCCACCTTATCCTCTTATCTCTTTCTTGATCTGCCTTTCAAACAAATAAATGAACTTTTAGAAAGCTTCTGGGCCCGGTAAATCCTCAGGTGCTATGGACGAGGAAGGGGCAGGGAGAGAGAAGCCAGGGCGCTGAGCGCTGCAGCAGGCCAGGAGTAGTCAGTTTCCTTGAAGGTCTTCTACAGCTCCGCCGTTCCCACCCCTCCCCCCAACTTCCCCCCACACACGACGGGCCTCCACTCACCACGATCCCTCTGCTCAGTGTCCTGTCCCCTCTCCACCTTCCAAATCCTCTCCATCAATATCGAAATGGCCCTCAGTTAACAAATAACTGAACTCTTCCTCCCCCAACAAAAGCAGTGCGAACACCCAAGGGGATACTCCATCACGGTAGAGTCACTTTAGAGGTGAGCGACCCAGGGCTCGGGTGGGAGCTACAGAAAGTCCCCAGGAACCCAGGCTCCTTCCGGCTTTCTGCTCTGCCATCCCAGGATTTGAAGGTCGTACCCAAGGTTGCCTTGAAGACCAAGATGTCTACAATGGAGTAGAAGGAACAGGGGAAGAGCAACACAGAGCTCGCCTGTGAGTTACTTCCTTTTAAGGAGCCTTCCCAGAAGTCCCACACCTCCTCAGCTGGATCTTATTGGTAGAACCTGGGCTCATGGCCACAGCTAGCTGCAAGGGAAGCTGGGAAATGTAGTCTTCTCAACTAGGCACCTGAGAAGAGAGTGGAATGGCTATTGCCAAGCAAACTTCAGCCTCTGTTATATTATCTCTAAAACCCTGTTCAAATCCCACCTCCTTCTGGAAGCCATGCCTGCCCACGCCCCACCCCTGTGCTCTCAGCTTCTAGTCTGTGTTTCAGTCTTTAATTCTCTGTCGTCCATTTCTAGCTATTATCTATTTAACTGGTTTTCTCCCATGACACATCAAAGTTCGTGGAATTCAACTAAATTACTGATTTGTTTATTTATTTGAAAGGCAGAGTTACAGAGAGGCGGGGGCAGAGAGAGACAGATCTTTCATCTGCTGGTTCATTCCCCAGATGGCCACAATGGCCAGAGCTGAGCTGATCTAAAGCCAGGAGCCAGGAGCTTCTTCCAGGTCTCCCACGTGGGTGCAGGGGTCCAAGCACTTGGACCATCTTCTGCTGCTTTCCCAGACTCATTAGCAGGGAGCTGGGTTGGAAGTGGAACAGCCGGGATTTGAGCCGATGTCTATTATGGGATGCCGAAACTGCAGGCAGCAGCTTTACCCGGTACGCCGCAGTGCCAGCCCTGTTGAGGGAAGTTCTAACACTAAATGCTTTTACTGGGGAAAAAAAAGTAAGATCTCAAATTAGTAATCTAAGCTTCTATCCCCATAAACTAGAAAAATAAAAGCAAACTAACGTGGAAAGCAGGAGAGACAGAATAAAGAATACCAATCAATAAACTTTAGAAAAGCATAAAAATCAATGGAACCAAAAGCTGCTTCTTTGAACAAAAATTGATAAAATTGACAAAACTCTAGATAAATACACTAAGAAGAAAAAGGACACAACTTACCAAGATCAGGAATGAAAGAGGGGACGACACTACAGACTTCACAGATGTTAAAAGGATAAAAAAAGAATTTAACTAGATTAATCCTCAGTCTGCAGCACTGGCATCCCATATGGGCGCCGGTTCTAGTCCCAGCTGCTCCTTTTCCAATCTAGCTCTCTGCTATGGCCTGGGAAAGCAGTAGAAGATGGCTTAAGTGCTTGGGCCCCTGCACCCACATGGGAGACCCGGAAGAAGCTCCTGGCTTCGGATCGACTCAGCTCTGGCCATTACAGCCATTTGGGGAGTGAACCAATGGAAGGAAGATCTTTCTGTCTCTCTCTCTCTTTCACTATACCTGTCAAACAAATAAATAAAATCTTTTTTTTTTTAAAAAAAAAGAGCAATCTCATTTGTTATTAAAGGGATTTATTTAAAAAAAGAATTTAAGTGAAATGTACCAATTTGTTACACAAACCACCAAATGTACTCAAAAAGAAACAGATAACCCGAACAGTCCTGTACCCATTAACAAACCTGGACCCGAGGTTTAATACCTTCCAACAAAGATAACTGCAGGACTTCCCATTCGACCAAACACTTAAGGAAGAAGTAATGTCAGTTCTACACAGTACTTTCCAAAAACAGGAAGGAAAGACACTTCCCAGCTCATTTTATAAGGCCAGCATTACCTTGATGACAAAGCCAGAGAAAGATAGTTCAAGAAAAGTAGAAGCCAATCCCAATCCCAATCCCACATGAACATGGATGCAAAAATCTGTAATAAAATATCAGCCAGTTACATAACAGCGATATACAAAACACACATTACAACAGGGCCAAGGAAAGCTGATCCCAGAAATGCAAGATTGGTTTGATGTTTGAAAATCAAGGTCATTCACCATATTAGCAAAGTAATAAAAATTTTAGAATGCGATCATTTTATTAGATTAAAAAAAGTATTTGATGAGATTCAGCATCCCTTCCAAATGAAGGTTCTCAGTAAACTAAGTACAGAAGGAACTTCCTTAACTTGATCAACAGTATCTATGAGACCTCCACAGGTAACATATCCTCAGTGGTGACACACTGCACACTTTCTCCCTGAGATCCAAAGAAGATAAAAATGCTCTCTTACCATTTCTGTTCAGCATTGCACTGCCATTTCTGCCCAGTGCAATAAGGCTAGACAATAAAGAAAAATTATCTCTGTTAACAGATAACATGATTACCTCTAGATAAAAAAGCCCAAAGAATCTACAAAAGACTCCCAAAACTAAAAAGTAAGTGTAGCAAAGTTGTAGGACACAAGATAAACATACAAAACTTGATTGCATTTCTGTATTCCAGCTACAAACAAGTAGAAATCAATTTTTAAAGTACTCTCTACGATAGCACCAAAAGATGAAATACTTAAGTATGATTCTCACAACCCATGTGTAGAATCTAGCCGCTAGAAAGTGTAAAACATCACTGAAAGAAATCAGAGATAAATACATGGACACAGTGTTCATGGAAAGGAAGAATCAATAGTGTTAAGATACCAGTTATCATCAAAGTGACCTGTAGATTCAATACAATTCCAGTTAAACCCCCACCAGGATTGGGGTTTGTTATGTTTTTTGTACATTTAAGCAAGCTCATTCTAAAATATATAGAAAGACAAAGAAATTAAAATAGTCAAAGGGGCAGGCACTGTGACCCAGCAGGTTAAGCCCCCACCTGCAGTGCTGGCATCCCATATGGGCACCGGTTTGAGTCCCAGCTGCTGCACTTTGATCCGTCTCCCTGCTAATGTGCCTGGGGAAGCAATGAAATATGGCCCAAGTGCTTGGGCCCTTGCACCAATGTGGGAGACCTGGATGAAGCTCTTCACTCCTGGCTTCAGCCTTGCCCAGCCTTGGCCATTGTGGTCATTTGGGGAGTGAACCCTGTCTCTCTCTCTCTCTCTCTCTCTCTCTCTCTCTCTGTAACTCTGCCTTTCAAATAAATAAAATAAATCTTTAAAAAATAAAAAAGAATAGTCAAAATAATTTTGAAGAACAGACGTAGAGGATGCACACTACCTGAGTTCAGGACCTAATGTTAAGCTGCAGCAATTAGGAAAGCGTGGGAAGCAAGCACTGTAGACTGAAGGTTAAGTCACTGCTTGGGACCCCCACAGTCCACTTTGGAGTGCCAATTTGAGTCCCAGCTACCCCGCTTCTGACCCAGTTCCCTGTGAATGCATCCTGAGGAGCAGTAGATGATAACTCAAGGGCTTGGGTCCCTGCTTCTGACTCCTGGAATCAACCTGGCCCAGCCCTGGATGTTGTAGGCATTAGGGGACTGAGCCAGCAGATGAAAGATCTCTCTCTCTCTCTCTCTCTCTCTCTCTCGCTTTCTCTCTCTCATGCATGTGCATATGCATGCACGCTCTGACACTCAGCCTTTCATGTAGATGAAAATAAACATTGGAAAAAAGTGTGGTATTGGCAAAAGGACAGATACATGCAGTAACAAGTCAGTATAAGGGGTCCAGAATAGACCCACACTGATATACTTAATTGATTTTTAACAACAGTGTGAAAGTAATTCCATGGGAAAAAAAAACAGACTTTTCAACAAATGTCTAGAACAATTAGATAATCTCGTGAGAATGAAGAATGATCTAGCCACTTTGGAAAACATTGGCAGCTTCTTGTAAAGTTAAAGCTATATTTACCATGCGACTACACCAGCAATCCCATTGCTAGGTGTTAACCCTGCAAAACAATGGAAACTTAGGTTCACACAAAACCTGTACTCAAAAGTTCATAGCAATTCTATTAACAATAACCCCAAGTGGGAAATAACCCAGATGTCCATCAACTGGTAAATGCTCAAACGAGCTGTGCTACATCATGCAGCGGAATCCCACTCAGAGACACAAAGGAAACAGCGCTTCACTCACAATCCCCTCAAGACACGGAGGAATCCCAAATGCATTTTGCCAAGTGGAAGTAGCCAGACTCAGAAGGCTGTGTGTTGTGTGATTCCATTTGTGTGACACCCTGGAAAGTGCAATCCTGCAGAGACAAGGCCAGATCCAGGGTTGCCAGGGGCTAAGGGGAGGCACTGGCTCCCAAGAAGCAGCCCAGAATTAGGTGGGTGATGGAATCATATCAGGTCTGTGAGGGGGACAGTTGTGTGCATTTGCCCAAATCCTTAAAACTAAGCAGCAAGTTTACTGTTTGTAAAGCTTTTTAAAAATTATTTTCTGCTACCCTCTGTGGTCGTGAGCTTCCTGAGACTGGAGACTGTGGGAGGAGCCTAGCTCCAGGGCTATAGCTCTTGGGGATGCAGGAGGTGAGTTAGAGGAACAAGGCTGCAGATGGGTGGAGAAAGGAGGAAGCCACCAGATGTGGGGACAGAAACCCAGACACTTGCCAGACCTGCCTATTGTGCCTGTATTCTGGGCAGCAAGCCCGGCCCAGGTGAAATGTGGTGAGAATGACCGTGAACTTGGGATTCCTTTCTCTCGGCTCCGGCTCCTTTCTTCCTTCCAGGGATCTGCTTCCCACCGTCAGGGAGTCCACACAGATGTTCTCAGTGGCTTCTGGCTCAGAGATTTGCACATTCAAAGATAATGCCAGAGATTACAGAGGGATGTCGGAAGTTAGGTAAAAAGCGTGCTGAGAGGGGTGGGCGTGTGACAGTTAGGATGGTGCTTGGAACAAATCAGAGTGCCTGAGTTAGTGTCCCAGCTTCCTGCAAATGCACACCATGGAAGGCAGCAGATGACAGCTCAAGTAGTTGTGTCTCTGCCGCCCACGCGGGAGTTCTCGGCTCCCGGCTTCTTCCACTGGGTTTCTGAGGAGTGAATCCGTAGTGAGAGTAACAGGGAAGGCGAGGGGGAGACACCACCACAGAGTCAGTCTCCAGAGACTGGCCATAAGGCCTGGCCACGCTTCCCACAGCCTCCCCAGACCTAGGCCTGGGCCCAGCCACTTGCCTCCCCAGACAGAGCAGCTGAGGTCGCTGTCCACAGCTGGAGTTGTTCTCAGACGCTCAGCTACTCAGACAGCTGCTTCCTCCTCACAGCTGCCAAGGGCAGGGGTATGGGGTCTCTACCTTCAAGGAACCCTACCTCCTGCCTGCACTAGGCTGAAACCCACAACTGGAGACAGGAGGTGGGAGCTGGCAGTGACCTCTGTGGCAACTGAACAGTGTGATTCCAGAGAGAGGCCCTGGGAGGCACAGAGCATATGGAAAGGGGGGGGGGTATCCTTGTCCCCTTGTCCCCGGGGTTTTCAGACAAATCTCACAAACATGGTGTTTAAAGCTGCATCAATTTACCCTTACCTGGAGCCGGGGGCCAGAAGTCCAAAGTCCAGATGCCAGCAGGGCCGTATGCCCTCAGAGCTCCCGGGGGAGAACCAGTCCCCTTTGCTTCTCCCAGCTGCAGGTGTTGCCAGGTGTTCTTGGCTTGTGGCCGTGTTGCTCCAAGCCCCGTCTTTGTCTCCATGTGTCACCCAGCACCCCTGCATCTTTTCTCTTCTTCTCTCTCTACGAGGACACTTGTCATTGGATTTAGGGCCCACCCAGGTAGCCCAGAATGATCTCATGTCAAGATCTTTGACTTAATGACATCTGCAAAGACCCTCTTGCCAAATAAGAACATTCACAGCTTCCAAGAGTTAGGATGAGCACATATCTTTTGCAGGGCCCCTTATGCACCCCCATTACATCCATCAACTCCCATGGTACCTCACAGTCAGTGCCCTCATTTTCAGGAGCTCCCCTAAGCACAAATGACTTTTCCCTCCCATTTTGCTTGGAGGAGGCCTGATTTACCAGTGTAGCTGTGCTCAACGTCCCCCTTCTCTTTCAAAAGTGTTGAAAATATAGGGCAGGTGTTTGGTACAGTAGTTAAGATGCCACTGGGAATGACTGCATCCCAAATGGGAGTGCCTGGGTTCAAATCCCAACCCCACTTCCAGGGAACCTGTAGGCATGGCTCAAGTAGCCAGCCCCTGCCACCTATGGGGGACACCCAGACTGCGGTCTGGGCTCCTGGTTTTGGATGAAGGGCATTTGGGGAGTGGGCCAATGAGTGGAAGATGTCTCTCTCTGTATCTCTGCCTTTCAAATGAATAACGATAAGTAAATAGAAGACCTTCATAGCCAAAATGGGTATGTATTTGAAAGAGCCGAAATGAACTCTGTGCTGACACTGCCCAAGAGTCCGACTCCCCAGGGGCACTGTGGATGACAGTGTCTCACTCCTCTTGTGCTCCGAGTGGCCACAAGACCTGTGCTGCTCCAGCTCACCACAGAGGGCACCGGGCCTCTCGGGTCATTCCAGGTCATGTGGCTGGTGGCAGAAGCGTGACTTGGGTCTAGAAGCCAGGGCTCCCGACTCCAAGCCCAGCCTCGGTGCACAGTAAGCACAGACGTAAAATGATGTGCAGGACACCTAGAAGAGACTCTGCCCTCATGCTGGGTGGCCTCTAATGGGTGCCTGGCCCTCGGGCAAAGCTCCCTGGGTCGGTCAGGGCAGAGTCAGCCAATGCAGCTTTCCCAGGGGAGGCCACACCATGGGGAACAAGGAGGAAGGCCCTGGGCTTGTGTGAGGTGACTTGTGTGGGGGGAGCAGGGCTTCTCTCCCCCAGGGAAGCCAAGGAGCTTGGTAGTTCTGTGGCATCTTCACCTCTTTGGTCCAGAAGGAGCAGGGATGTAGCAACCCCAGAGCTGTCCACTCGGCCCTCAGTATGCACAGGTTCCAACAACCACAGAGAGAGAAAAAAACTTTTTCAGTGGTCCTGGTGGGTAAAGTGGCCACCAGCGAGGCCAGCATCCCATATGGGCACCTGTTCGTGTCTCAGCTGTGCCACTTTTGATCCAGCTCCCTGCAAATGGCCTGAGAAAAAGCAGCAGAACATGGCCCAAGTGCTTGTGCCCCTGTCACCCATGTGGGAAACCTGGAAGAAGCTCCTGGCTCCTACCTGGCCCAGCCCTGGCTGTTGCAGCCATCGGGGACACGAACCAGCAGATGGACGATCTCTCTCTCTCTTTCTCTCTCTCTAACTCTGATTTTCGAATAAACAGATAAATCTTAAAAAAAAAATTTAGTGCCTCTGTACTGAATATATACAGATTTTTTTTCTTGTCATTTTCCCCAAGCCATACAATATAGCAACTATTTTCATAGCATTCTATTTGGTTTCTAACCCAGACATGATTTAAAGTACAGGGGAGGGTGTACATAGGTCAGATTGCAAAGGCTACGCCATTCTATAGAAAGGACTGAGCAGCCACGGATTCGGGTGTCTGCAGGGCGTCCTGGAGCCAATGCTCTCTATCAAGTGCATGCGTTGGGACCATTGTACGTGGCACCTAGGCGGCAGCCACGCAGAGGCTTGTGTGTTTTGTTGTTGGACCAGTATTCTTGCTTTTGTCTGTGCTCCTGCAGAGGGGCCCTATTCCTGTCTCGACCTGTCACAGCCACAGGCGTGGCCCTGTCTGACACGGATGCCTTGTCATTGTTTCTGCTGGAACAGGACGGCAGAGCTCGTGCTTTTGCAAACCTGTTTGTTTCTTTTCATTTCCAAACAGATCTGGTTTCCTGAGGGGGTGGGGATTGACGAGCTCATGGAAGAGCCCCTGGAGAACTAATGATGGCTGGGCTGGGCTGGGCTGGGCTGGGCTGGGATGTGATGGGCTGGGCTAGGGTGGAGTTTGATGGGGCCGGGGTGAGGTGGGCTGGGGTGTGATAGGCTGGGCTGGGCTGGGGTGGACTAGGGTGGGGTGGAGTTTGATGGGGCTGGGCTGGGGTGGAGTGTTATGGGCTGGGCTGGGCTGGGCACGGTGTGGTGGGCTGCTGTGCACGGTGGGCAGTCACTCAGGGACCACGCTCAGGATCTCTCCCTTCATCTGCCCCATGTGCCACCTCCTTCACAGAGCATGGAGAGCAAGGGCCGTGGTCTGAGAGAGGCTTGCAGGAGATCTGGTGCATGGACCCACTTCTGGGCAGCAGGTCAGCTAGGCAGCCCACATCCGCCCACACCCGCCCCAGGCGACCAGAGACCTTCTTCCCTGGACCCATTTATTTGTTGATGGTGCTCTCCCTCCCTCCCTCCCTCCCTCTCCTGGCTGGCACCTGCGAGCAGCAAGCCTCCAGGTCTGCCTGCCGCAGAGGTGTGGAGTTGGGGTATCAAATGCAAGGGCACACAGCCAAACACCCTGCTCCTGTCTGGGTGGGGAAGCCGAGACGCTTGGTGCCCAGTGCTGTCTTGGGGGGAGGGAGGAGAGCTGGGGGAGGGGGCGGAAGGGACAGCAGGGGAGACGGAAGAGGTTTCATTGGCTGCCCAGGCCAGGGGCTTTTGGGCTCATGCTGGGAGCTGAGCAGAAATCTCTGTTGCTATGCTTTTCAAACAATTAAAAAAAAAAAAATAACAGGGCACAGCCGAGGCCCTCAAACTAGGACCCCACCTCTCCGCCTCCAGCATGCCCAGCTCAGGGGCTATATTTGCAAATGAGATGCTGGGCTGGGCATCTGGGTCCTTCCAGGGCTGACCCAGAAGCCTGGCTGCACCAAGGTCAGAAGCCCTGGCTGTCACGGGGCCATCGTGCTAGGGACACATGGGGACTGGGGGACGTCCAGTGGTATTTCAGGGCGCAGGAGGGTCCGTGTGGGATGGCAGCGCATCATCAGCCCAGCACAATGCTGGGGAGACTGCTGCCTTGGTGTCCCAGGGCTAGGAAGCCAGCTGCATGCTGGGCTTTCAGCTTCCCCTAGGTGCTCAGGATCAGCAACCAGAAATGAGTTTGGGGTTTGGGAGCGTCAGGCTGAGCCCAGCGCCAAGCCTCCAGGGAGCCCCTTCAAGCCAGGAGGCAGCTGGGCAGGGTGAGGGAATCAGTCCCCACTGCCTGCTGCCAGGGACCCGGCAGGAATTGGGCCACAGAGCTCTGAGTTCAAGTGCAGGCTCTGCCCTCACTGGCTCCAGGACTGGGACAGGGAACGGGGATGGGACGGGCCTCAGGGGGACAACTCACCAGCCAGTGTCTCGTTTGCTCTCTGGCTGCATGTCCCCCAGCCCCGGGGACCCGTGGCTGCACTGTGTGCCGGGAGGCTGCAGGGCCTGTCTCTCTCCAGGCTGAGTACCTGAGTGACAGTCCTTGGAGACGGGACTCTGCCGCCATTGAGACAGTGCTCCCAGGCATCACCCTGCAGCGAACCCAGACCTGTGCCATTGACTCAGCTGCTGTCACCAGCAGGAGGCCTGAGCAGCTGGGAGATCAGGGCTGCCACAGAAGAGCAAAGAGGAGGTAAGGGCCTTGAGAAAAACTGTCTCTTTCTCAGCCCAGCCAGAGACTCCCCGCCCAGCGCCAGCCCCCAGCCTGCCCCCCTGCCTTCTCTGATTCCAGGCTTCCCACCTGTTCGTGCTGAAAAGGAAGAGCTGTATGGGGGCTCTGTGCTCGCCCACGGCCCCCACGAGAGACACCAGAGCCAAACCGGTCTCCCCAGCTCCAGACAAAGGAGGGTGGTCCCTGGCTGCGGGCTGAAAGCAGATCTGCTAGGGCTGGGTTTCAGGACGCGCCTGCCTTGGCTGCAGGAAGGAGGGAGCGAGCCGGAGGCTGCCGGTCAGGTTCTGTGTGTCGTCCCTTCTGCAGGAAGGGCTTCCGTGGTTTCTGTCCTGTAGCTAAGCAGGCAGAGGATTGAAGCTGGAAGGACTTGCACAGGGGCCAAACAGCTGGGGGTGGACCTGGGCTCCCCAGGGTCTGGCTCCCCTGCACAGGTATTCCCTTGGGCTGTGAGCGGATCTGGGTCCCCACGGGCTCCCTGCTACTCCCATGAGCCCCCTAGGCTGTGGTACTCATCCTGATCATGAATGGGTATCAGATTCGCCTGGGAAATTTTCCAAAATAAACCTTCTTCCCACCCCCACTTGTATTAGGCTAGGCTGGGAGTGAGGCACATGGCTCAATGGGCAGCGGAGGTGGGACCAGAGCCCAGGCACTCCATGTTGGATGTGGGTGTTCTAAGCAACTTAAACCACTGCCCAACTAGGCTCACTCAGGCAGGGGGGCTTGATGGAAGGTGTGGGCTCCATGCCTGCCTGGCAGGAAAGACAAGGAGGCCCAAGGAGTGTGGCCAAGTCACAGCGCTGTAGGGTTGGACACAGGGACCTGCAGCTTACACAGTGTGTGCGTGGGGAGGCTCTGTCAGGAAAATAATAACAGATAACACACACAACAGTAGTGCAAACACGAACGTTTATTTAGTGCGAGACTGGGAAGCACTGCAAATTACAAATGTTAAAAAGCTGAAAAATATCACAAATATCAAAAATATCCAGGACAAATGAATATATTAATAACAGTCAAGTTCACCTCTGTTATACTTTTCCTGTATTTTTTGACTACATTTGTTTTGATGACCTCTTCTTGTGACAATTGTGTAATTTTTTCCATAGAGGAAGGTGAAAGATATGATAGACTTTCTTCTAAGATGGTTGGTCCAGGTTTATTTATTTATTTATATTGAAAGATGGAATGACTGAAAGGCGAAGCCACACACAGAGTGAAGGAGAGTGAGAGAGGGAGAGGGAGAGGGAGAGGGAGAGGGAGAGGGAAAGAAAGAGAGAAAGAGAGAGAGAATCTTTCATTGTTCACTCTCCAAATGCCTGCAATAGCCAGCAGGGCTGGGCCAGGTGGAAGCCAAGAGCCAGGAACTCCAGCCAGGTCTCCACAGGGGTGCAGGGGCCCAAGCACTTGGGCCACCCTCCACTGCTTTCCCAGGGTGCCTGTGAGCAAGGAGCTGGATTGGAAGCAGAGACGGGCGATCCCAGGCACTCTGATACGGGATGCAGGCATCCTAAGCCATGGCTTAACCCACTTCACTGAAACGCCTGCCCCGGAGTTTGGTTTTTATTATGAGCAAACGTTCACATTCACAATGTTTAGGATTGCTTAGCAGTTTCTTCTGTATAGGAGCTATAAGATTTCATGTTTTCTTGTTCAAAGCATCCAGAAATTAAGCACACACAAAAGAAAACCCGGTAAGTTCTATTTAATATGCTCCTCATTTTAAAAAATAAAACAGTATGGTATGCATTACAGGATTGAGCTTCCATCCTAACTAAAGGTTGTTAGGAGGCAAGGTTTCCAGCTGATGCACTTGATGTTCAAAAGGATCTTCTCCAGACCAGCTTCTGGCTCCAGTATCTCAAACTGCTTTTCTTCATACCTACCCATGTATTCCACAGTCCCACCTGCAGGACACGCTCGTGTTGCAACACAGCCTCTGGGCCTGAACCTTCGTGTCATGGTGCCAGAGAGCTATCCCCAGAGGCCACTTCCACACAAGGGGCACAAGCAGCACCCAGAGAGAACTATACCACATATATAAGTCCCATTTACCCAACCAAATGTACCTGCAGCCCCACTTCCCTACGATAGATCTGCAAATACCCAGAGTCACTCCAATGCCATATGTCGTGATGGAGGGGACATCAGAGGAAAGAGACAAGGGACTTAGCATCCAGCTACATTTAAAATTATTCTAGGGGCCGGCACTGTGGTGTAGTAGCTTAAGCCTCTGTTTGCAGTGCCAGCATCCCATAATGGATGCTGGTTCAAGTCCTGGCTGCTCCACTTCTGATCCAGCTCTCTGCTATGGCCTGGGAAAGCTGCAGAGGATGGCCCAAGTCCTTGAGCCTCTTCACCTGCTTGGGAGACTTGGAGGAAGCTGGTGCCTCCTGGCTTTGGATCAGCCCAGCTCTGGCTGTTGCAGCTATTTGGGGAGTGAACCAACAGATGGAAGACCTCTCTCTTTCTGGCTCTCTCTCTGTCTGTAACTCTGCCTCTCAAATAAATAAATAAATCTTTAAAAATTATTTTATTTTTGAAAGTTTTCAAAAGCAAATGGCCACGTGCAGAGATGGGGCCGGCCTTTCCCAACACAGAACCCACCCTGAGGGCCCCCTCCTGCCTTCTGTCCAGCAGACTTTCTGCCCACTTCTCATCTGGCACAGAACTCCGTCCTGGGGCTGGTGTGCAGGAAGCACTGCCCAGTTAACATCCAGGCTGCGCCTGTGGCTGTTTCCTGCATAGTGCAGGGGACAAGTGTGTGCAGTGAGGTTTACAGGTCAGCGGAAAGTTCAAAGATGTGGCTTCAGAGGCCCTGGGTTCTGTTCTAGCTCTGCCATGGCACCTCCCTGAACCTCAGCTGGCTGTGCTGCAGAATGGGCACATATGGGTGACACCTGTTTTGAGTTGGTAGATGTGAAAGCACACACTGGGCTGCAGATTCCCAGACACAGCCCGTGAGCGGAATGTGCAGGTTGGGGTGCACTTGTCCAGGAGAGAAAGCTCCTGGGGAGCAGGACAGTGGCACCTGAGCCAGGCCCTGGCAGGCTTGGAGCAGCTGAGAGAGGGCATCTGGACAGAAGCCACTGGGTGAGCACAGGTGTGTGTGGGGCCCCGACCGCTGCCCCCGGGGCAGGTGGGGGCTGAGAGGTTCTGAAGGCCCACAGCTGAGGTTTCCCCAAGGACGGCCCTGCTGCTGATCAGCAAGGGGGGCGGCGCAGAGCCAGCGTGGCCTGTCCCTGTGAAGTGACTGCAGCCTCCCGTCCTAAGGATGAAACGTGCCTGCGCAGGCTGTCCTGTGTGCCAGGCAGCTGGGGCAGGGGCTGGGCTGGGCTGCCAGCCTCCTGCTACTCCTCAGTGGTCAGTGGCCCTGAGTGGGGGCCGCTGAGTCCGCGGGAAAGTGCTCTCCCTCCAGCGCTCTGCCCCTGCCCTCTGGACACTCCAGCCGTCTCTGATCCCACCCGCCATCCGCCTTCTCACCGACCTGCAATTCACTCATTCCACGAAGGGATCTGACAAATGGTTAAAGTCCCGTTAAGGCCTGGGCACAACACGCTGCACAGGGTAGGCGGCTCTGCACAGAACCAATGAGCTCAGAGCGTGGGCGGGGGGCAGACACCACGGTGAAACAAACCCCACGACGCAGGAAGCACGGGGCTGGAGGAAGATGCAGACAGCTCTGGCTCCGGCTGTTGGGGGTGGGTCATGTATCCGCCCCACGCCAAGGCTGCACTCCAGGTCACTGGGCTGTCCCTTGTCTTCCTGATGACAGAAGGCAAGGTGGCCACACAGCACATCTGTTCCCTGATGCCTCTAGCTCCTCCCTGACACCCCCCGTTCCAACTCCCGGGCTTCCTGATCCACACACGGAAGCCACATCTAGAAACGGGCTGAGACACCACTGCCCTGTGTCCCTGGCCGCAGCCGGGCCCTGCAGCTTTCAGCAGAAAGGAAGCATCCCATCCTGGAATATTTATTATGCTCCCTGTGTTTTCTGCATGGGCCAAAGCTTTCGCTCCCTTTCAAGCACTGCGGGACTTGGACATACACCTGCCATGGTGCACGTCTGATACACAGATGCCCGTCTGATACACAGATGCCCTGCGGCCTCCGTACTACACGAGATGCGCACAGTGGCAGGTGACTGCAATGGCCTGGGTCTCGGCGGGGACGTGCTCTGAGTCTGAAGAGCAAGGGGCTCTCACAGAGCAAGGACCAGCGCCGTTTGAGCTCTTGCTTCCGTTCTCCTCACTCGCGCTGGGTCAGTCAGCCGGACCCCACAACAGGACTCAGAAAAGAAACCAGCAGGAGCCAGGTGTCACCAACTGCCTCTCCTGGCGCGTCTCTCTCGTTTCTTCGTCGGTGCAAACTGACCATGACGCCCAGTTCACAGGACGGAGCATGAGCCCTGCCACTCTCCCATTTATACCACCTGCAAGAGACCAGCGGGGATGCCACTGGGATCTCGGGTTTTGGTCCCAGATGCGCAGGAAGGGCTGTGGATGGCGCGGTTTGGCCAGCATGTCAAGCCTGGTCTGGGGAGAGGCAGGACGAGCGGTTTACAGAGGCAGGAGAGAGCGGAAGTGAGAGTACACAGAGGCCCGGCTGTTCCCCAACTGTGCGCCTTCGTATTTCCCCACCTGCCAGGAACCACTCCAGCCGCCCCCCAGCCCCGGGTGCCCTAGTGAACCTCTCACCTGCTCCACTCAGCTCTCTCCTCCTGGCCCCCTCCTCGACCCCTACACCCTGCACTGATTCCTTTATCACTTTCGTCACTCACACGCGTCATCATGTCTCTCCCCTCCACCAGATGGCAGGGTTCAGCTGGACAGGACTGAGCCACTGTGGCCATCTCGTCCTTTGGGTAACCCTGACAGTCATCCCGACCCGGGTGGGATACACAAGGGGTCAGAGGTAACCTACCTGGGCGTGTCTTGCTGGATTAGGGCCCCGGAGTGCCCCTTACCTAGCGCCTGGAGGGTTGCTATTCCCTGAGAAAGGCCGAGTACACGGCCACCCCAGATCAGGCTCCTGTCCAGAAGCCGCCCGCTCCCACTTACATTACGTTTTGTGTGACCCTGGATTTGGCAGCCTCTTTGATCTCACACCCTCCACTTTCAGCAGCCGGTTCTCCTGTTCTGCGTTTCCCGAAACACACATTCGCTTGGGGCCACGGCGGTATCTCATCTCTGTAGCTTCAGCACGGAGCAGTATGGCGGGAAGCACCCGGGAAATGTTTGTTGCAACCACTTGATGATTCAGTAAATAACTATTCAGCATGCGAGGATCAGTCCAAGTCCCATGATGCACCCAGCGTTTGCTGAGTGCCCACTGCGTGCCGAGAACAGCCCTGAGTACAACTGGGAAGCAAGCAAAGGCTTTCTTGAAATATCACTGCACTTTCCATTCTCACCATTCCTAGTCCTGAGACACGGAAGCTCTCGTGTGGATTTTCACGTGGCCTTGAGTAATCTTACCTTCACCTTCCGCGTGTCCAGTGCTCACTTCCCATAAGAGCTGACTGCCTCGGCTGCATGGCCGAGAGGCTGGCATACAGCCAGAGCTTAACAAACCTTACTCAGGGCTGTGCTGTGGTGCAGGTTAATCCTCCGCCTGCGGCACCAGCATCCCATATGGGCGCTGGTTCTAATCCCCGCTGCTCCTCTTCCTATCTAGCTCTCTGCTGTGTCCTGGGAAAGCAGTAGAAGATGGCCCAAATCCCTGGGCCTCTGCACCTGCGTGGGAGACCCAGAGGAACTCCTGGCTCCTGGCTTTAGATCGGCCCAGCTCTGGCCATTGTGGCCATATGGGGAGTGAACCAGTGGATGGAAACTTTTCTCTGTCTCTCCTTCTCACTGTCTGTAACTCTACCTCTCAATTAAATAAATAAAAATCTTTAAAAGGAAGAAGAAAGAAGAAAGAAAGGGCTGGTGCCACGGCTCACTAGGCTAATCCTCTGCCTGCGGCGCCGGCACACCGGGTTCTAGTCCCGGTCAGGGCGCTGGTTCTGTCCCAGTTGCCCCTCTTCCAGTCCAGCTCTCTGCTGTGGCCCGGGGGGTCAGTGGAAGATGCCCCCAGTCCTTGGGCCCTGCACCCGCATGGGAGACCAGGAGAAAGCACCTGGTTGCTGGCTTCAGATCGGCGCAGTGCACCGGCCGTAGCAGCCATTTGGGGGGTGAACCAACGGAAACGAAGACCTTTCTCTCTGTCTCTCTCTCTCTCAGCAGGAGCTTTGGGGTTTAGCTGAGATCAGTGTCCCTCTAAGAAGAGAGCCAGAGTCCCCTCCCTCTGCGTGTCAGCTCAGAGGCAAGGCAGCCACCCGCGGGCCAGGAAGAGAGCCCTGGCCAGAGCTGAAGTCCACCCCCTCCATCTGGTCCTCCCCAGAGATGGAGAAAAGCCACTTCTATGGCTGAGCGACTGTCTAGGGTATTTTGTCACGGCAGCCAGAGCTGACACAGGCACAGATTGTGCAGGGAATTTGACAACTTCAGCAGGTGTCTTTGTCCCCTCACCCCTGTATGTGTGATGCTATCTGTTCAATTATCAGTCTTGACTTTGGTCAGGGGCGCTGTCATGCCTGTCAAACAGGGACAGCTTGGCCTGGCTTCCCGGGCCCTCTCCCAGCCACCCCACCTTGGGTGTCTACCCCAGGAAGTGTCCCCTCTGACCCTCGCCCTGGCTGCTCTTTCAGCCTACACACAGGAGACACATTCACTTTACTTTAATAGGATAATTTTCAGATTGCAGGATGAGTCAATTGCAGAAAAATGGAACAAACTCCAAGCAGTCCCAGGGTGAAAAGCCGGTCCCACGGTTCAGGCACCAGGATTCATTTTCTCACCCTCTCTGTTCAGTGAACGTCCACTCAAGTGGGTTCCTCTAGCAGAACGGGAGCGCACGGCTTTGCAACAGGCTTGTTTCCCTCAGCGGTAGCCGATCACATTCTTTCCACTCCCCAGGGTTACAGCCGAGAGGAGCCAGGGTCAGAGAAGAAAGTGACCAAGCTCTGTCTTCTGCTTCAACACTCCCAGCCAATGGGCCCTGGCTCCCTTCCAATACACCTCACGCGGGGGGCGGGTGGCTAGAATCACTTCCCGGAGGACGCTGCCATTTTCCGAGAGCTGAAATGTGGCCCCTCTCAGAGCAACCTGGGGTCGCCTACAGGTTCCTCCCAGCAGCTACCAGCTCCCCAGGGACTGATAGCACGGCTCTAGGTTCAACAGCTGGGAAGCCCTCACCACCTTAAACACCCCCTGGACTCCATTCTCACCGTCATGGTTCTTGGTCATGCTATTAAACTGTGCCATTCAGGTAGAATTCAGGCGTCTTTTTTTTTTTTTAAGATTTATTTATTTACTCAAAAGTCAGTTGCACAGAGAGAGGAGAGGCAGAGAGAGAGAGAGAGAGAGGTCTTCCATCTGCTGGTTCACTCCCCAGATGGCCACAACGGCCGGAGCTGTGCTGATCCGAAGCCAGGAGCCAGGAGCTTCTTCTGGGTCTCCCACGTGGGTCCAGGGGCCTAAGCACTTGAGCCATCTTCTGCTATTTTCCCAGGCCATAGCAGAGAGCTGGACCAGAAGAGGAGCAGCCAGGACTAGAACCAGCACCCATATGGGATGCCAACGCTTCAGGCCAGGGCTTTAACCCTCTGCACCACAGTGCCGGCCCCGAATTCAGGCGTCTTTTAGTTACTTGAAAAATATTTATTATTTATTTATTTAAAAGGCCGGGAGAGAATCATCCATTGATTTACTCCCCCAAATGGCTGCAACAGCCAGGGCTGGGCCAAGCCAAAGCCAGGAGCTGAGACGTCAGTGTGGGTGGCAGGGACCCAACCACTTGAGTCATCACTGTGGCTTCTCAGGGTCTACAGTAGCAGGAAGCTGGGGAGTGGAGTCGGGTCTCGAACCCAGGCACTCCAGTAGGGGATGTGGGTGTTCCTGGTGGCATCTTAACCACTGTGCCAAAGGTCCACTCCTTGGAGTTACTTCTTTATGATCTTCTATATTTTCCTTTTTTTTAAAGCATGAATTTCCATTATTATTAAAAAGTCATTTAATGTATAAGTTTCCTTCTCGGCCATCCTGCTATAAACTACTTTTTTCTGTTCAATAGCTGAATCCTTACGGGCCAACAATGTCCAGTAGTTATCTCTTATTGATAGTTTCACTTTCCATGGTTTCAGTCACCTGTGGTCTGAAAATATTAAGTGAAAAATTCCAGAATTAAACAATTCATGCATTTTTAAGTAACTTTTATTCATTGATTGTATCATTCTTCTATTGTATTATTATGGTGAATTTTTTACAATGCCCAGTTTCTAAGTTAAACTTTATCACATGTATACATATGTAAGGAAATACAGAACACACGTAGGATCGATGCTATCCATGGCTTCTGGTCGCCACTGGGGGTCTTGGGACACGTTCCCTGTGGATAAGGGGAGACTCCTGGGCTGTGCTGTCCCCCGCCGCCCCACTATGTGTTCCAGGCCATGGCCCAGTGCTGCCCCTCCACCCCCACCCCTGCCTCACTGGGCGTGTCCCTGCACACCTCTCTCCCGTGCAAGGCTTCGTTCCGTGCCTTACCAAGACGTCCTGTGCTTTTCCTCCACGCTGACAGTAAATATGCTGCGTGGATGAGAAAAAAATCCCCCAGTGATGAAAGCCACGGGCGTTTAGTGCGACATGATTTAATGAATTCATTCTGGAGTGAGCGTGCTTCTCCTAAAACGCTCCCAGACCATCTGCTCGCTAAGCCCAGAACGCTGCTGAGGGACATTGAACTTCCAGCCTGGGAACCACATTCCTCTCTTTCTGAAACTCAGGACATCTCGCTCCCTTTGGCTGCCTAGTCCTTCCTCCGTTCCCGAAACCATTCCACAGGTCCTGTCTCCCCTTGGGCCATTCAGAAGCAGTTAACGGCCCCTCCATCACCCTCCACACACACACACACACACACACACACACACACTCCGGAATGACCACAAGGAAACAGCGGCCACGTTCGCAGCTACAGTGACACAGCGCTTGCTCTACCCCAGACGCTGCCAAGCGCCTCTGCACGCTTCCCTACCCCTGCGTGCTGCTATTGAGTGTTGGGTTTTCAGCTGCTGCTCCGGTCCCCACTTAGCAGGTGAGGAAAGTAAGCGTAGAGAGATTCAGGCCCCCGCATGGCTCCGCAATCCTTCGCCAGTGAACCGCGGCAGACCCATGACCCCAGTCCTGGGTTTACCTGGGCCCAGAGTGTGGGTTCTTACTCCTTTGACCCCCAGGTGTTGTTTCTGGGGCTTTCAATGATTTCTTGATATTTCTGGCACCTGCTGCGTAGTACTGAACACGGCCATGGGTGTCATGAGTGGGTCCTTCGTGGCTAAGCGGCCTTTTGAGCACTGGCCTGGCCCTGCCTGTCACTGGGCGCTGGTGGCACCCTCTGCCTCCATCTGTCACTGCAAGGTGGGAGGGGACCATGTCGCAGAGGGATGCACACAGCCTAGAGACCCGAAGAGGACGCCGCTGCTGGAAGCTCCCACCCACCGCGTGGCTGGGGGCTTGAGGCCGCAGCCCACAGCTTTGATCATCCCACCCTCAGCAAGGCCTTCCTGGCTGGTAGTTGAATTCTGTGTTTTTCTCCCAGACCAATCAGGAACCTCACACCACATTCGCTCATCAAACCACTGGGCCAGGCGTCGGCAGGGGCAGGGTCCTCGGGGGTACTTTTCAGCTCCCTGGAACTTGAATTTCAGTTGCCAGAGGTCACAGGGTCTGGCATACAACCGAGGGGCAGCTGGGTGACTGCTGTCCACATCCAGGACAATCATGGGGGCTGGGGGCACGTGTTTATGGAGGAGGAGGATGGACAGCGTCCTGCTACGCATCGAGGAAGGCAGAGAGACCGGCCTGGGTGTGGGGACATAATGGACCCATTCAAGGGACAAGAAACAACCCCATCTGGACAGGCCCTGGCTGTCTTCAACCAAGGAGTGATGATGACTCCGAAGAACTCCAGGGGTTCCCAGCAAGTGTGTGTGGCCCAGCCTTGGTGCACAGAACAAGGAGAAAGTGTGCTGGGACTGCACGGACAGAGGTGTTCACCACTGTTGCTCCGGTGGAAAAGGGAGAGTCTGACTCCGCCTCTCCCACGCCCACTTGACCCCATCCAAGCCCCGCCCATTTTACCATCAGCATCAGGCACTTCTCACCTGTCTCAGGGGACAAGCGCACATTCTCCCCACACACGCCCACAGCCTGCCCCTCCCCTCCACGCCTCTCCAGTGACTGCCAACACCTTTACATCCAGGGGCCTCCGGCCTTGTGCCTCCATGGCTCCATGGTCATTCCTTGCCTTGCAAAGCTCCCCAAATACACGAGCACAGATCGAGGCCTTTAACTCAATGTATGATGCTAACCTCCACCCTAGTAGTATTTCATACATGGATGTGCTTAATCCTCATGAGGACTCTGTGTGGATGAGAAACAGAGAGGCCAAGTGACTCGCCCACGGTCACACAGCTATTAAGGGTGCTTGCTTCTTAAACACCAGCATCTCCTTGGAACTTTCTAGGGTACCAGCAGCCCCTCTCGAACACCATCTCACATCCCCTGCACCCTGTGTTCACTCACAAGCCTCAACTGCTTGTATGGCACCCCTCTAGCAAGCTTGCTCTGACAGCCCACCCCCTAGGTTCAAGTTAGGGTGGCAGGTCCCCTACTTTGCTGCATGCTGGATTTGCCTGGGAATCTTCTAGAAAATACTGATGCTAAGCCCCACCCCTAACCTTGTGATTAAATTGGGCCAGGTGCACCCTGGACCGAAGTCCCCGATACCTCTCAAACATTGCAGGGGTGGGCAGTTGGGTCAAGGCTTCGGTCACTCTTGCGACGCCTGCATCCCATACCAGAGGGCTTGGCTTGAGTCCTGGCCCCTCCGCTTCCAACCCAGCTTCCTGCTAATGCTCACCCTGGGAGACAAGCACTTGGGTTCCTGCCACCCACATGGGAGACCCAGATTAAAGTCCAGTTTCCTGGCTTCAGCCTGACCCAGTCCTGTCTGTTGTGGGCATCTGGGGAGTGAACCAGTGAATAGAAGATCTCTTTCTCTCTCTCTACCTTTCAAATAAAATAAAAATTCAAAAGAAAGTAGCCACTGGCGGTGCTCAAAATGGAGTAGGGTCAGGAGGTCTTACTCAGTCAGGGACTGCTGGGCCCACCTCAGGCTTTCTAGTAGTGTGGATCTGGGTTAAGGCCTGAGAATGTGCATTTCCTTTTCTTTTTCTTTTTCTTTCTTTCTTTCTTTTTTTTTTTTTTAAGATTTATTTGAAAGGCAGAGGCAGACAAAGAGGGAGGGGTCTTCCATCCACTGGTTCGCTCCCCAGATGGTCACAATGACCGGATCTGTGCCAATCCAAAGCCAGGAGCCAGGAGCTTCTTCTGGGTCTCCCACACAGGTGCAGGGGCCCAAGGTCTTGGGCCGTCTTCTACTGCTTTCCCAGGGCATGGTAGAGAGTTGGATTAGAAGTGGAGCATCCGGGACTCAAACTGGGACGCAAATCGGCGTGCATACAGGTGGTTTCACCTGCTACACCACAGCACCGGCCCCTTGGCGTGAGAATGGGCATTTCTTTCTTTTTTTTTTTTTTTAAAGATTTTATTTATTTGAGAGGTAGAGTTACAGACAGTGAGAGGGAGAAACAGAGAGAAAGGTCTTCCATCCGCTGGTTCACTCCCCAGATGGCCACAACAGCTGGAGCTGGATCCGAAGCCAGGAGTTTCTTCCCGGTCTCCCATGTGGGTGCAGAGGCCCAAGCACTTGGGCCATCTTCTGCTTTCCCAGGCCACAGCAGAGAATTGAATCGGAAGTGGAGCAGCCGGGACTAGAACCGGCGCCCATTTTGGATGCCGGCGCCGCAGGCAGAGGACCAACCTACTGTGCCACAGTGCCTGGCCCCTAGAATGTGCATTTCTAACACATTCCAGGTGAAGCTCCTGCTGATGCTGACCCAGGGACCACCTTCTGAGAGCCCCTGAGTTAAGGTGTCCCCCCGGGTGCCCCCGTGCTCCCAGAGCTAGGCCAGCGCTGACCCTACCTACGCCCTCACCGCATCTGCTCTGACTGAGCCGGTCCCCTCCACCCTGGCTAGGTCCCGCAGCTTTCTGCTCGGCTCTCTTGGGTAACAGGCGTCAACACAGGCTGGGCCGATGACCCCACGGGACAGCCAGGCCGGCTTCCTGTCTGTGAGCTGATATCACGGTCAGCGCGGTCTCCCACTGGGGCCCTCCTTAGGGGCCAGGCACTGTCCTCAGCGCCTCACACAAGGGCTCCTCTAGTCCTCACAACCACCCCAGGAGGAGGTGCTACTATCATCCCATTTCATAGACAAGGAAACTGAGGCACAAACAGGTGGAATAACTTGTCCAGGCCACAGATGGAGAAAGGGGCAGGGCCAGGATTCCACGATTAACCACTAGACTCCTAGAGGGCGCCCAAGTCCAGGGCTCCGCCCTCCAGCCTGGTGTGTGTCCGTGGGCAGCCTTTGTGAGTGACCGAATCCCAGATCTGAATGAAACTAGATCAGCACGCACCCATGTAGTAAGGGTAAGTGTTGTTGAGCAAGGCACACGTGCCTGGCATCCCAGATTGTGTCCCGATGTCAGAGGCACGTCTTACTGTGGGTCACGGTCAAAAAAGTCTGCAGAACCCCAGTGCAGAGACAAGAGCCTTAGCCAGATCTCCACAGGAGGCCACGGTGCCCCTGCAGGCGCAGGAGCTAGAGAAGAGCGAGGTGGGCCTCTGCTGGGCGCCGCCAGCATTGCACCTGGCAAACCGAGGCCCGGACGCCCGGGAGCTTGGGGAGGAGCCAGGATTGATTTTCTCTAGGGAATAAAAGAACATGGGGGTGGGGGGATGCAAACAAAGAGTTAACTCGTTGTCTTTCAAAGTAAGTACTTCTCTGTCTCCAGTACCACAGTCAAGTCTTCCCTGCAGCCTGACTGCATTGGCTGAAGCCCCCATGCATTCTTCTACCCCTACCCCAGCACGTGGCGGATGGAGCACACCAAAGAAGGAAGTTGTTATTTAGTTAATCATTTACTTTTAAAATTATTTTACTCTTACTGCTTTACTGTCATTTTATTTGAAAGGCAGAGAGACAGGCAGAGGTCTTCCATCTGAAGGTTCAATCTCCCCAGCCGCCGCATGCCTGCAAGAGCCAGGGTTGGGCCAGGAACACCAGCCATTGCCTGCTGCCTCCCTGGCTGCGATCGGTAGGAAGCTGGATTGAACCAGAGGAGCGGGGACTTGAACCCAAGCACTCTAACATGGGATGTGGGAGTCCTTAACCACTGTGCCAAATGCCTCCCCTATAGCTAATCACACAGAATCATTCAACTCTGAGCACCCGGGAGAGAAATGTCAAGGCCCCCATCTTTTTCTTGGTGCAATAGCAAGAGATGTGGGATCCAGAATGCACCAATAGCTACTACAAGGCAGGTAATGAACTACCCGACTTCATTAAGGCTGTGTTCCCACTAGGAGAACAGAGCAAAGCCCTCAGCTCACAGGCTGGTTGTCGCTCCCCCTCTTCGTGGAGGAACGACACTAAACCTTGCCTAGGCTTCATATCCGAGTCACGGCACCATTATGTCGCTCCCCGTGTTCGTGGAGGAACGACACTAAACCCTGCCTAGGCTTCATATCCGAGTCACGGCACCATTATGTTGCTCCCCCTCTTCGTGGAGGAACGACACAGGACCCTGCGCTGTTCTTTCGTCTGCTCGGCCCTCCCCGGGTTTGCTGCTGGTTCTTCCCGGGTTGGCTACTAACCCTTCCACCTCCGTGGAAGGGCAGTTCCCCCTGGCCACATTCCCCACTTCCGCAGGGGAGCGGCACACCGCCGGCCGGCTCTCTCGGGGGCTGCACAGGTGTTCCCCTTAGATGTTCCCCTTAGATGTTCCTGGTGCATGCCGTCTCTCTCCTCCTTTATAGTCCTCCTCCGCCAATCCTAACTCGGCTGCCCACACGCCGAGTACGCTGCTCTCCAATCAGGAGCAAGTCCTACAGTTTATTGGTTGAACTGGAGGCAGCTGTGCGGAAGCTGTTTACTTCTCTCCCAACGCCATATTGTGGGAGAGCAGATGCATAGAATAAGTCTTAATTCCAGTAACAGTCTAGTCCGAGTTGCTCCCCACAGCTGGTGAGCAGTCAGGCCTCTGCAGACAGGACAGCTGGGTTGACTGGGATTAGCCTCCATCTGGGCCTCTTCCTTACCTCCAGCTTTGCCCTGTCTTTCGACCTCTCCCTGTGAGCCAGCATCTCATAAGATGAAACAATGGTCTTTGAAAAGCAGGGCCTTCCCAGGGTAGAGTGGGTTTGGGCATAACTCTTTGGTTGTTTTAGATTTATTGACAGAGTGACAGAGAGGGAGAGACCGAGAGAGAGATCTTTCATCTGCTGGTTCACTCCCTAAATGGCTGCAATGGCTGGATCTGGGCCAGGCTGATATCAGGAGCCAGGAACTCCATCTGGGTCTCCCACACGGGTGGCAGGGGCCCAAGCACTTGAGCCATCCTCCAGTGCCTTCCCAGGTGCATTAGCAGAGAGCTGGACCAGTAGCAGAGCAGCCCGGACTGGAACCGGCACTTGGATATGGGATGCTGGCATCACAGGTGGTGGCCTAACCCGCTGTGCCACAGTGCCAGCCCCCTGGGCATAACTTTCAGATCCCCAGGCCCTCAGTGGTGCACGTGTGGTCTTACAGAGAGCACATGTCCACTGTTGTTCACCATAAGCACCTCCCACTGGAGGCCAATCTAATAGGATGTTTTCTTGTCTACTGTGACCCACGATGGTTTGGACCAAGTCTGTTGGGAGGGCAGAGCTCAGGAGGAGAGAGACGGGGAGAAGGACTTGGAGGTGAGGCTGATTTGCAGTGAAATAGATGAAGGCCAGTGAAAGGGGGCAGGGAGAAGGGGCTCACAAAATGTCCCAGGGCTGGGGCTGCAAACCCCTAGACCCTGCCCCCATGCAAATGCCTAGGGTGAGGTGGTCCTGTAGAACAAGTGTTTTGTATTCAAGACCTCAGCCCCGGTGAAGCCAGCCAGTGCGTGCAGACACAGTAGTCCTAAGAACCTAAACCCCAAGTACACAAACCCCGTGGAGAGAACTTGGCACATCCACAGGGCAATCCCCTTGGAAGGGTGTTCCTATCGACGCCTCGGGGCACCACAACAGCCTCGTGCTGGCCTCTGGACACACCACCAGCATGGCCCTCCCACCCCGTCACTTCTCCCCCTGCAGCCTGAAGACTGCCTGCTGCCAGGACAAGCAAAAAACAAGCAGGGAGGCCCCCTCCACAGCCTACACTCCCCCCGGCCCCCTGCGCCCCCCCCCCACAGGTGCACATTAACTCCCCCCACCCTTGCTACCTTCCAGCTCTGGGGGAAGTTTTCCTTCTTTTTTTCCTTTTTTTTTTTTTAATTTATTTGACAGGTAGAGTTATAGACACAGAGAGAGACAGAAAGGTCTTCCTTCCGTTGGTTCACCCCTCAAATGGCCGCTACGGCCGGCGCTGCACCGATCCGAAGCCAGGAGCCAGGAGCTTCCTCCTGGTTTCCCATGCAGGTACAGGGCCCAAGCATGTAGGCCATCCTCCACTGCACTCCCAGGCCACAGCAGAGAGCTGGACTGGAAGAGGGGCAACCGGGACTAGAACCTGGCACCCATATGGGATGCTGGAGCCGCAGGTGGAGGATTAACCAAGTGAGCCATGGCGCCGGCCCGAAGTTTTCCTTCTGATCCAAGTTAAGTTGCCTGTCTCCCCAGTGCCTCGGAAAACTTTCCTGATCCTAAAGCCCCTTCTAGCGACTCCCAGCATCCTCTCGTTTCCTTTACCTCCAGGCTCCAGGATTCATTACCTGCCTTCCAGTCATGTCTTCCCTCCCCCACTCCACACTGGTTTCTTCCCTGCTTTGTCAGCGTTGGCAAAGGTTCCTGTTGCTAAACTCTGTGGGGCAAGGAACAGCTCTTCCTTCCCTGGATCCCCCAGCAGCACCATCCTGCCGGCCCTCCTGGCTCTCCCATCAGCACACTCGCTGCTCCTCTATAACCCTCTGGGAGGAGGGCTTCTCTGTCGGCATGGGTCGCCCTGGAGCGTGGACAGTTTTTCTGACGGGCTCTGACCTGGACATTATGGGATGTTTGCAGCGTCCCCAGGCTCTACTCCCCGGATGCCAGGAGCAGCACCTGTTCCCGTGTGCCAACCAAAAATGTCTTGAGGCATTGTCAAATGTCCCCTGGGTGACAAAATGACCCTTGCTGGGAACCGCTGCCTTCAAAGGATGCTTCCCTTCCACAGGCCCCCTGCAGTTGAGTCTGCAGGTCTATTGTTCTCTCTGCCACTCTACGCTTGTAGACCTGCGTCTCGAAAGGCATGTGGTCACTGCCTGTGGCCCAGCCCCACCGAGTATGTCTCCGACAGGTCAAGCTCAGGGTACACGCCACCTCTTCCTCTCTGAGCTTGCATTGTCCTGGAAGCAGAGTCTGAGATAAGGACGTGGAAGCAGGTGGTTTACTGTGTAGGTGATCTCAGAACTAGGGACTGAAGAGAGACAGTGAAGGGAGAAGCCAATGTTAAGTTCCATCATCCAAGTCACTGCCAGGAGCAATGGCGGCTCAATTCCACTTGGATCTCCTGAGAAGCAGGAAACCTCCCAGACCTGACCAACCAGGGAGACTGGGCCATTTAGTCCTACCCTTCGTTGTGAAGGATTGTTCCAGAACCGTTGCTCCCTTAACTTCTGGGCCATGCTTGAGTCATACAAGCTTAATGGAATCCTGTGGCTCAGAGGAGGCCGTAAAACAGAGATCAGAATGACAGAGGGCCAGCACTGTGGCACTGCGGGTTAGGTCACTGCTTTCAACACCCAAATCCCACACCAAAGAGTCAGTTCAAGTCCTAACTGCTCCACTTCTGATCCAGCTCCCTCTTAATATGCCTGGGAAGCCAGTGGAAGACGGCCCAAGTACTTGGGTCCCTGCCACCCATGTGGGAGACCAAGATGGAGTTTCTGCTCCTGCTTCAGCCTGGCCCAACCCTGGCTGTCAGGGCCATTTGGGAAGTGAACCAGCAGATGGAAGCTCTCCCTGCCTTTCAATAAACAAATAAATCTTTAAAAATTTCAGAACAAGGTAATCCATGTACTTGAACTTGGGTGGGTGCTGTCAGCATTGAGCCTGAGCTCACACATCACTGTCCAGCAGAGGTGAGGTTCAGTGCAGAAGCTACCGGAAGGCACGTGGTCCAGGGCACCCACGTGCTCAGTTCCTTGCACAGTCCCGACCCACTCAAGCCCCATGTTAAGCCCTGTCTGTCTTCCGGGTGGTAGCCAGTCATAATCTAGTCGAAAAAGCTTTGCTGATAATTGACGATGGGCTATAGCAAACCCCCACTCACTGCTGCAGGTCCAGAGGCTGAAACTGCCATTCATTTCTCCTCCTTGCCAGCTAACACTTCAGCTGGTCCAGGCTGTCTGCCTGATGGGGTGGCCCATGCTTATGTTCCTGGGGGGTCTGAGTCCTTGGTTGGTTTGACCCTGACCTTGACCTTGTCAGGCCGTGGTTGCTCTGAGGGCCCATTCTTTGATGTCACTGGGCCTGGATGCCCCAAGCGACGTTTTCCCCCAAGTTCCAGACATACTCTTGAGCACATTTCCTGAGTTCTAGATATTCCTTTACCTGGTACAAGTGGATCACTGAGCGTGACGGTGAGAGGGACCAATCCTACACCCCACCTCGACTCCTGAGGCTGGAAATTCTAACAACTGGGGACGCAGTTTCTCGTATCAACTATATTCTTGATGACAGCACCCAACTCCAGTGTATCA
The DNA here is from genome assembly GCF_964237555.1 of Oryctolagus cuniculus. Lineage (NCBI taxonomy): Eukaryota > Metazoa > Chordata > Mammalia > Lagomorpha > Leporidae > Oryctolagus > Oryctolagus cuniculus. Next base: position 31,220,848 of record NC_091441.1, read on the forward strand.
TCCCTGGTTGGGGACCTCAGCTGAGCTGTTAATCCACCCTCCCATCATTCTAATAGGTCCACTGTGTATACCCAATTAGTGGATCCCATGGTCACATACCCACCTCCTTTGCTGTAAAATAGGCCTCTTAGGCTGAGACGAGGTTACAAGATACATTGTGGATAAATCAGGCAGTCCCCAAGCCCTCAGGTTAACACCAGGCATCAAGCCCAGGAAAGGTCCCCTGCTTTTCCTAAGGTGCAAAGGCCCGACGCCAGTCAACAGGCCTGGCCGGCTGAGCAAGACCTTAGGGCTCGCCTCTGTGCCGGCAGATCAGTCAGCAGTGGCGGGAGCTAAATGTGCGGGTGCTTGTCTCACTTCCACTCATCAGCATGGCTCCTCCATTCCTGAGGTCGTGGTGCGGGCTGCATGGTGGCTCAGCGCCCGTCCTGCAGTGGATGCTCTGGGCTGGCACATCCGCCCCTCCCCAGACCTCGTCTCCTTTCTTCACGTTTTCCTTTTAGGCCCACGATCCACCAAGCAAGCCATTGTGACCCCAGCGCCAAGTTCTGCAGACAACCTCTTACCAGTCTTTCTTGATGCGGCCTCCCCTTGCCATCCCGTTCCCACCACCTTGATTCCGCCTGCATCACTGCCCTGCTGGACTCCTGCAGCAGCTTCCTAATTCCCCACTTCCAAATATCACCTCTCACTCACTGTTGCCACTGAACTCCTCCCTACACACTGCCTTGGTCTTTCCCATTTCAGAGGTATACCTTCATTGCCTGTATGTGTTTAGATGTCATCTTTCTTCCCAAGTGTAGCCTTTTTGCGAGTAACAAACGTGTTCCTTTGTCTCCATAGTAGCGTGGCTGTAGGCTGTTGCTGAGACCTCCAAGGCCCATCACCAACGGCTCTCCTATCTGCAGCATATCCCCCCACCGCCCCAGCCCTCCCTCTGATACCAGTTTCTCTTCTGCACCATGCCCTCTCCCTGCTCTGTGCTTTGGGCTTTGCACCTGAGTGATACCCACCCACACCCTCTGCGCCCTACGACCCAGGACCTCTCAGTCCCTATCCATCCGTCAAACTTAGCAAAAGTCTTGGCATTCTGCAAAAGCCGCTCCATCATTCATTCCTTCCATTGCACCAGCTGGTGGGGGAAAGGGGGACTTCATTTTGTTCCCATAATACCTTGCATTGAGCTGTAATCTTAGCATTTTGTCAGGCTTTGTGACAACGGTTTGTTACATCAGAGCCAGTCACTTAATGGTGAGGACTTGGCCCCAGGGTCTGGCCCAGTGCCTAGCACACAGCAAATGCTAAGTGTTAGCTGAATCAGTGAAATCTGCGTAGTACAGAGGTAGCAAACCAGCAGTCTGCAGGCCACGTTAGGCCTGCTGCAGACAAGTCTTGTTTGGCCCACACAGGTCCTGGCTGAGCAAGGCCAAATAGGATAGATCCAGGTTCTATGACTGGCAAGAGACGACACGGACTCGGCCTCCATTTGGTTAACTGTCTAGCAGCCAGAGATGTACCCAGGGGATACACCAGACCAAGCCTGAAACTGACTCCAGCTCCCCGGGAGCTGCGTCCCTTACAGGAGTGGCTCACCTGCAGCTCAAAGTCTCAGCAGCCTACAAGAGAATGAGGGTCAGGGCGCCAGGACACCCCAGGTTCACTTTTTTTGTCCCATCCCAAGCCCGGGGAATAAGGAATGGGGGCGGTGGCATGTCAGTGACAGGTCCCCCACGTTTTTATTTCTGCCTGCACGAATAGGTCTATTCCAGCTGTACATTTCAGCAGGCCAGACCACAGCCACTCATGAACATTTGTAAGCCAAAAATCCCATGTTTACATCCTTAAAATTCAGATTTCTATTTTCTTATCAAAATATCCACACATCTGCAACACTGAACCTCTTTTCTCTCCTGCTGGACTTCCCTCTGCAGCCAAGCCAACTTCCCATGTCATTTCTTTGTCCAGGGAGTTACTTCCGTTACCAGCCCTGCTTCTGTAGTCATTGAGTCTGCAAGATTTGTAAATGTTTGAAAGGCAGAGTGAGAGAGAAAGGAGAGGGAGAGATAGAGAATGAGATCTTCCATTGGCTAGTTCACTTCCCAAATGGCTGCAATGGCCAGGCCTGGGCCAGGCTGAAGCCAGGAACTCCATCCAGGTCTCCTATGTGGGTGGCAGGGGTCCAAGCTCTTGGACCATCTTCCACTGCCTTCCTAGGTGCATTTGCAGGAAGCTAGATTGGAAGTGGAGCAGCCAGTGCTTGAACTGGCACACTGACATAGGACCCAGGGTCACAAGTGGTGGCTTACCCCTACCCCAACGTTGGCCCTGAGCGTGCAGCTTCCCAACAGCTCTGAATCATCCTATTGACCTTATTTGATCCTATCGTCGCCCAGGGATGCAGGCGGGCCCACAAACCCCTCCCTTCACTGGCAAAGGCAATGTCCAAGTCCTGGCAGGTCCCAAGCTTCTTAGCAATGGAGTCACGACTCAGCCAGTGAGGGGACTCCGGATTTCTCATCACCTCATGCCAGTTCTCCCCCCTCCCCCCACTCTTTCCTGCTGCTTTAAGTACTTCATTTAGGTTTCAAAACATGTGCTACTTTCCCTATGTTGCTGTGAAATGTTAGCAGGCCTACACACAGGTGCTACCAGCAACCAAGCTTCTCGGCACAGCTAGCCAAACAAGGGCTGGCACGGATCTGGCAGGCCTGATGGCACAGGGCTGGTTCCCAACCATTCAAGGACAATCCCATGAGGTAGGTAGGTCCTATCAGCCCCACTTTACAAATGAGGCACCCAAAGCACACAGATGAGTGTGCTCGTTCATCAGTGGTTAAATGGTGACAACCTCCAACTCGAGACACACACTGCCCCTGTCCTGAGCCGCCTGAGCCTCTTCCCCTCCCCAGCCTCTGGATCTGCCGCCTAGCGGTGACTGGCCTCATGACACTTGCCCACAGGACCCTGTGCCAGCTGTAGCCGCCATGTGAATTCTGACTGGTTGGTGATGAAAGGATTTGGGGTATTTTGCTGCAGGGTGAAAAGTTTGCATTTTTAACGGTATTTTTCAATGTACTAGCAAATGAACACACTTTGGCAAGAGTCCAAAGAGCTCATGAGCAGAACTGAGAGAACAATTTGAGGTGTGGGAGACTAAATGATGAAAGCACCCGATTCCACCTACAGCCAAGGTTCCAGCGTGTGTTCTGCTTCAGCACCGAGGGACACCGTGGACTTAGCAGCAGTGACAGTGACTCTCAGGGAGAGAAATCACTGCACCAGACTCAGGGGTTAGGGGCATGGATGAGAAAACTGCCCCACCCCCAACCCACTGCCCACAGGATGCTGGCTGTCAGGGCCCCCTCAACAGCTGCAAATCTTTCCCACGCCAGGAGCAGGGTCTGCATGAGCTCAAGGGCTGTGGTCACGCTCCAGCCCTGAAAGGAACCCACTAGCACCCTCTGCGCCACCTCACACACAAGGCCTCCCTGGCGTTTGCTGTGAGTTGGTGAGCGTTCGTGTTTGAGCAGGGAATAAAGGCTCCTTGCCAAATAAACTGCACCTTTGAATGGTAGGTTATTTTTTTTAAGATTTATTTTATTTATTTGAAAGACAGAGTTAGAGAGGTCCTCCATCCACTGGTTCACTCCCCAGATGGCCGCAACAGCCAGAGCTGCACCGATCCGAAGCCAGGAGCCAGGAGCCTCGAGCCTCCTCCGGGTCTCCCATGTGGGTGCAGGGGCCCAAAGACTTGGGGCATCCTCCACTGCTGTCCCAGGCCATAGCAGAGAGCCGGATCGGAAGAGGAGCAGCCGGGACTAGAACCAGCGCCCATATGGGATGCAGACGCTTCAGGCCAGGGCTTTAATCCACCGTGCCACAGCACCAACCCTTAGTGGTAGGTTTCAATGCTTCAGAATTCTCCACAAGATAAATTTTCTTTACAGAGGGAAGTTTTCCTGAAGTCCCACGTCAACATCAATATGGTCTGCAGCTACAGAAGGCTGGTCACATTTGTCTTCAATTACAGCTGTCTTGGTCTCCTGGATCCTTGGTAGCTGGATGGCACCTTCCAACTACCCTTTCTGCCCCCACCTGTTACATTTTTTTCACCTATTTAAACTTTAAGTGTGTGGTTTTTTGTTTTTGTTTTTGTTTTTTTTTTAAGATTTCATTTATTTATTTGAAAGGCAGAGCAATAGAGAGAGAGGGAGAGGCAAAGAGATCTTTCATGTGCTGGTTTACTCCCCAAATGGTTGCAACAGCAGTGGCTTGGCCAGGCTGAAGCCAGGAGCCAGGAGTTTCCTCCAGGTCTCCCACGTGGGTGCAGGGGCCCGACCACTTGGGCCACCCTCCGCTGCTTTCCCAAGTGCATTAGCAGGGAGTTGAACTGGAAGTGGAGCAACCGGGACACGAACCAGCATCAGTGCTGCAGGTGGCAGCCACAGCCACGCCACAACACCGGCCCCAGTGTGGCAGCCTTTTCATGGCAAGGCAGTAACAGCTTAAAGCACTATGTAATTTTAGGATGCTTTCATCACCCCCAAGAGAAACACCTTACCCCCTAGCAATCTCTACCACCACCTCTCCCAGCCTCTGGAAACCACTCATCTACTTGTTTCTAAAGATGTGTCTACTCTGGACATTTCCTATAAATGGAAGAGAATCTGTGGTCTGTTGTGAGCACTTATCAGTACTCCTGCTGATGGCCAAGGATACTGTTACACAGCTCAAACCACATTTACCCATTCATCAGTGATGGCCATGTTGGCTGCTTCCTCTTTTTGGCTATTGTGAATAAATGTTATTTCTGTGGAAGTTTTCATTTCTTTTGAGCGCATTTCTAGAACAGCTGAGTCATACTCTAACTCTTAGGGTTACCATTTGAAGAACAGTCCAGCTGTTTTCGGAAGTGGCCACACTATTCCATGCTCGTACCAGCAGCATGTGAGGCTTGAGTTCCCCACTCCACTTGCTCACCACCACTGGTTACCTGATGTTCTGATCCCAGCCACCCTACTGGATATTAAGTGACAGCTCATTGTGGTTCCGACTGGCCTCTCTCTGACCTGGAAGTACACAAACTTTCCATGTGTTTATTGACCAAGCAGACACTGCTTGGAGGACATGTCTATTCAGAGCCTTAGCCATTTTAAATTGGGTTGTCTATTTTATTGAGTTCTTTGGATATCCAAGACAATTTTTTTATCAGAGTTAAGATTCACAAACATTTTCTCCCATTCCGTGGCTTCTCCTTTCACTTTCTTGATCATTTCCTTTGAAGCACAAAATTTTTTTAATTAAATAAAATTTTATTTGAAAGGCAGAGTGACAGCAAAGGAAGACAAAGAGAAATCTTCCATCCACTGGTTCACTCCCCAAAACCCTTCAACTGCTGGGGCTGGGCCAGACCAAAACTAGGAGTCAGGAACTCCATCTGGGTCTCTCACGTGGGTGACCCATGATCTGCTATCTCCAGGCACACTGGCAGGAAGTTGGATTGGAAACAGATAAGCCAGGACTCAATGCCAATCACTCTGATATGGGATGTGGGCATCTCATGTGGCAGCTTAACCTGCTGTGCTACAACCACCACACCTAACTTTTAGTTTTGATGAAGTCCAACTTACCAAATTTATTTGTGACTCGTGCTTTTGGTGATGTAGCTAAAGAGTTGACATCCTCTGAAAGCAACAGTTTGAGACTTGATTGCTGCTAACATACCAGCAAAGTCATGACAAGCTTTTATTATTTGTACTTGAAACAGAAAATAAGCCCTTTATTACATTAAATATATACCACAAAGGACAAAGAATAACACATCTGTAGGAAATTTTACCAGTGAAGTTGAAGGCTCCTCAAGACCTCCCCTTCCAGAGGTAAACATTACCCTGAATTTACTGTTTATTATCCTCATGTATTTATTATACTTACTACGTGTGTATGTGTCCCCTATCAATATGTAGTACCGTTTTGCCTTAGAACATTTCATACAAATGGCATCATGTAAGATGCATTCTGCAACCTTGCTCTTTCTTCATGCCATGCTGTTGCAATTTTTTTCATGGTGATGTAACCAAGTGTATAAATATAGGTCTAGTTCTTTAATTTCCATGGTGGCTTAATGTTGCATAAATATATTTTGCATCTATCATCTTGATGGACCCATGCTGAAATAGCCCACAACTGGAAAAATGACAGCAATCATTTGAGCACATACACTAGTTTCCCTAAAACATGACCTTCATCTTTTTTAAAAAACTACAATTCAAAGTAAAAAACCAAAAAACGACACATTTTACATCTTAACCCTATCACACACATATTTTTGTATAGATGTATGTCAGTATCTAAGAAACATAAGTTTAACAACATTGTTCCCAATTATTTTCTGTTATTCTACTTCCTTTGAAAAACAGTAGTTGGTTATAGATGGGCACCAAACTGACTCCATGACTTCCCTGTATGAGCTGCAAGCACAGTGTTAACTGCTTGGAGTATCAGCATAAGCGGAGAATTGCTGGGTCGTGGGCTGTACACATATTCAATTTTACTAGTCACTTCCAGTGTTTTACAAAATAGTTTTAGCAACGTATACTCCCGTAAGCAGACAGACAATCCACCATTGTTCTCTCTGTTGGGTTTAAACATATTCCTACCTGCTTTGGCCTCCAAGAAATGGCATTTCCTTAGGTACTAGTAAGCCCAAGCACCTTTTTCTGTGTTTACTGGCCATTCCTATTTTTCTGTTCCATACACCATGACATAGGAAATCCATGGAAAAAGTCTGCAGTCATCCCAGAGCCTGGGCTGGGGTGCACACTCAGAAGTGTGGTTCTGATCTAGAGTAGGTTTTAACCTGTGGCCACTTGCCCCAGAGAAAAGGGAATCAAACCAACATTACCTTCTCAGGAAGACTATGAATTCTTCTCAAGCCAGAACAAAGTGGAATAGCAGCAAAAAGGAAAATAGGGCAGGGAAATGAGGTTCTGGTTTTAAGTAAAAAAGTCCTAATTTGAATCAGAAAAAAGAAAAATCTGCTCTTGCAAAGTCTAGCTATGTAAATCTGGGTACATAGATATGCTGTTCTCAGTTTTTCAATCTGTAAAATTAGGATAACAATCTGTACCACCACTTAACTCCATTTGCAAATAAACAGTTGTTTAAAACTTTGAAAACAAAGAGTTTGTAGAAGTTCAAGGTTGTGTGGGTGTTAGTCATCCAAGGCCCTCTAAAAGCTTAAGTGGGAAGGTAGAGCTATTGTCCTTTGAATAGCTTTTGGGGGTGAGCAGCTCTCTGGAGTTCCTGCCTGAAAAGTCTGATGATGGCTCTACAGAACAAAGTGCCCCTAAAATAACACAGCCCAGCCTGTCAGTCTAAGGAAAGAAACCTAAGACACTCTTCATTTTCCAGGTACAGAAACCAAATCCTTCAGCAGCCACATGGCCTTCCCAGGGTCTCCTATTCCTTGGGTCAGGCTTTATTTATTTATTAAATGTATATTTCATTTGAAAGGCAGAGTAACAGAAAGTGGGGGGCAGGGGAGACAGAGAGAGAAACCTATCCTGTTGGCTCATTCCCCAGATGGTACTCCATCCTGGTCTCCCACATGGTGGCAGTGGCCCAAGTACTTGGGCCATCTTCTGCTGCCTTCTTAGGCCCATCAGGGACCTGCACCCAAAGCAGAGTGTCAAACCAGCAGCTCTTGTGCAATGCTTGCATCACAGGCAGGGGGAGGGGCGTCCCTAACCTGCTGTGCTTCGATGGGCTCAGGCCTTTTATACCTCACCCCTTTGAACCTCTGGTCCGACCCCCTCATGCTGCAGAATCCAAGATCCCTTAGCCTGCCTTGCTTTAGCATCAGCTGCAGGAGTGAGGCTCAGCAGTCCACATCACTCCACCTTCCCACACTCGGAATGCAGCAATCAAGGAAAGAAAACGCATCCGACTCCTCTCAGGTGTCAACGACCACAGCACAAAGGAAGTTGGTAGCAAATAGCTTCCTTCCCTAAAGAGTGGGAAGGTATGCAAATCTAATACCCGCCCAGGGGAGGTTCCCAACCAGCTGGCCAGGATCTGCTGCTGCTGCCACACCTCCCTTCTGAGACTGGACCACTCTGCCAGCACTCACTCCTACGTTTACACCTCCACCCTTCCAAATGGGATGTCAAGGCTGCGATTCTCACCATACAAAAGGATTCCTGCCTAAGCCATCAGCACCTGGAAGGCATGCCACCCACAGAGCAGTACAATGGCAGCCCTGAACTGAACTAACAGACAGCACCACCTCTGGGCAAGTGGGTGCTCTTTCTGTACCTCTGTGATTCTCCCCATCACCACCTGCACCTTTTTCTAAGCTCACTGCTCCTTTCCCAACTTTCTACTGCCTTCTTTCGCCCCAAGCAGAGTCTGCTAGCCAGAGTTCCACTGCAGCCTAAGAGCGTCGCTAATCTGGACATGGGTGCCTTTGAACACGGAGTCAGGAAAATACAGACAACGATACCGACCAATGACCTAGAAGAATCATTCCTCACAGAGCGGTAACATGGTTAAAACAAAGCCTAGAAGCAATCCACTTCACTTTGGTTGTAACAGTGGAGTTGGGGAGGTATGTATATATTTGGTAAGGATTTATTTGCAATTTTTCTGTTTGGCCTAAAGTTATAAATAGCAGGCATGTGCTGTGAAAAACAAACCAATAAGGAAGGGAAGGCCAAAAGCTAGCAACAAATAGAAGACAGAAGCAGCCCAAAAAAGTACCAGCCACGCGTTATGTTACTTACTTGTGCCTATTTTTTCAGAAGTAGCATCCAAGGGCTAGAGTTCAAAAACAAAGTCCTATGTAAACAATTTTCTTCTGGAGGCAAAGAATCTCTCATAGGCACTAATAGATCTCAGTCTCAGATACAAGGGAGTGCAAAACAAGACTTTACAAAATTGAAAACATTTCCTACTTTTTTAAAAAATATATTTATTTTATTTGAAAGACAGAGTTACAGAGAGAAGTAGACAGAGAGGTCCTCCATCCGCTGGTTCACTCCCCAGATGGCCGCAATGGCCAGAGCTGTGCCGATCTGAAGCCAGGAGCCAGGAGCTTCCTCTGGGTCTCCCATGTGGGTGCCAGGGCCCCAAGGACTTGGGCCATCTTCCACTGCTTTCCCAGGCCACAGCAGAGAGCTGGAGCAGAAGAGGAGCATCTGGGACCTGAACCGGCGCCTATATGGGATGCCGGCACTTCAGGTCAGGGCTTTAACCCACTGCACCACAGCGCCGGCCCGAACATTTCCTACTTTAATTAAAGTATATCTCCTAATTGCTGAAAGATCTCTTTCCAGTGCAAGCAAAACTAAATGGAAAATTGAGAGATCCAGGAGCTAGATATTTTAATAAAGGTAAGACTCACTCTCCCTGGTGCCTCATTCCCCTTTATGTGAGGCTACAGAAATCATGAGATGATGATATGGTAGTTCCCATCACTTTGATAACCAAATAAAGGAAACTGAGCATAGAACCAAACCCAAACCATGGGAGAAGCTTTGGAGGCTCTTCATTTACTTGCCTAGACTTCATTCAGAATACAACCACGTGCAAAGTGTGTGCGTCTTACCCTGATGTGCAAGGCTTCAGGAAGTGCCAAGTTTTGTTCCTAAGAGCAAAGGGGCCCAGTACTACAAAGCCTTTGGCCTCTTTGAACTTCTCTGGTCCTAGCTAAGGGGTGGAGGTGGGGATGCCACAAGAATACTAATGCAAAACTACCTTATTCAGGATTTATCTATTCATTTATTCAAAAAGGAGAAAGAGGGAGAGAGAGAAATGTGCAAGCAAGCTCAATCTTCCATTTGCTGGTTTTCTTCCCAAATGCCCGAAGCAGCCAAGACTGGGCTAAGCTGAAGCCAGGAGCCGGAATTCCATCTGGGTCTCCCAAGTGGGTGGCAGGGATGCTGCAAACAATTGGGCCATCATCCCCTCCTTTCCCAGGCACAGAAGCAGGAAGTTGGACTGGTAGTGGAGCAGCCAGGAATCGAACTGGCACTCCATTATGGTATGTCAGTGTTGCAGTGGTAGCTGCTGGGCCACAATGTCCATCCTGAAAAACCATCTTTATCTAGATCCAACACACCTTGCAAGTAGGACACAGCTACTGCTTGGAAAAATCAGGCACCCTGTAACAAAACATAATCTACTTTCACATCCAAAAGGTAACTAGGGAGCTGCTCCAGGCACCACCTAATTCACTGAAGCAGAAAGGAAAAAAAAAGTCCTCAGAAAATAGCATTGTTTAAATACACTCTATTTTATTTTGTCTTAAAATAGTTTAACCTTTATGCTACAGACTTATTTCAAAAAACAGAAAATCTTATCTTGCACCAAAAAATATATATATAACACTCTGTTTTATTATTTTTTTCTCCAAAGACCATTAAATACTAAATGGAAACAAAAACTAAATAATGAATGTAAAGAACCAAATTTCATTTTAAAAACTAGAGTTGCACATTTGAAAACATTAATTCTAAGCAATGATTTGTCGTCACTGCATCAAGTCCACACTCACACTCCAGCAACAGCAGATCTGTTACGCGCCAAGTGCATTGGTTCCTAGCCATACAATGGCTAACAGTTCGTTTTCACGGTAAGAAGAGCAAAGGGCTTCAAAGACCTCTGTACTCTTTTAAAAACAAAACAACAACAAAAATATTTCCTAGTTATCCAGTGATTTTTTTTTTAAGATCACTACCCTTTAAAATTTGTTAAAAGAATAAGAAGTAAGTAGTGTTTTAAATAAAATGAAAAATAAAAGTACAACAGCATTGGACTAAAATACGTGATTATTTTAAACAAACAGTGCACAATCTGAGGAAGTTTGGTTAGGGTGCAATCATTTTTATATATACATGGAAGTCACATCATACACATTGGAGAACAGGGATCAGGGGCTCTTTTCCTTTAAAAAAAAAAAAAAAGTTTGAAACAAAGAAGACGAAATTGTGTCCCTAGCTTTTTCAAAGCTCTGTGACACGTGTATAAAAAGCAGGCAACACATTCATCTTTAAGTTACCAATGGTTCTAGTCTGCTAAAAGTAAAGATGAACAAAGGACTAAATTAGCAAATCAGACAGTTCATGTTCACAATCAGTAACAGCAAAAGCAGAGTTCATATTTTAAAGAAGTACGGAGCCCATTCGGTCTGGCTCCTAAAACGACCGTCACTGGACAGCAGAGATTGTAAGTTACATGGCAGTCATGATGGTGCAGTAGCAAGCTTCTGCTCTGCTTCTTCAAATTGGAAGGGAGGGGAATTTAACCAGCGGCATACACCAATCCCATGTGTCCCATTTTAGAAGAGCTACTACTTTGAACATACAGTGTCCTGTGAAGCTTAAAGAACTACTTACGCTATCAAATGCAAGCTCTGGTTAAAAGACATCCCTTTAAAAGAAATTTCAAATGTCACAGAAGTTGTATATCACAGAGTTTTATCAAAACCTTGCCTGAAACCACATCCCCACTCCTCTTGATGGAAAAATGAAAAAAGAGGTGAAACAGGGTCTCTCTACCATCAGCTATTATGTGGGAAAGTGCCAACCACCTACCATCCCTCCCCCTGCCCTGTTTGCATCTCAATGTCTACATCTCTGTTCCAGTGCATCACACAGAGAAGTCAGGGAACGCCTTAAGGAACAAGTTAGGAAAAGTGCAAGCTGATGGTAAAGCAAAAGGCCAAAAAACAGAGCTTGACTGCCAGTCCACCCTCTGTTCCCAACTCAGTGTGCACACAACACGCCCCAAAGGCCTCTCTGTAGAAGGCGCCACTCGGGGATTATGGAGACTATGCCACAGGATCACCTGCTATGTGGAATCAGACGAACACACTGTTGACACAGGAATAAGTAATGCAAACACAGTCTTCAAAAATGGGGCTCTGCTCTAACACAGGCAGGGGAAAAAAAAAAAAAACAAAACAAGATGCAAATACTTCAAGTCATATAATCCACTCTATTCTCTTCCCAATCATTTTCCTGGAAAACACAGACCAGAAATTATACATTTCTGCTTGTCCAATATTTTAATTCAAGTCAAAAATAATGTGTAACAGTAACACTCAATAAATTAGTCCTAAAGTAAAATGTGAAGGTTCGAGGATTCACCAGTAGTGAGTCTTCAGAAGGTCCTACTTCGCACTGGCTTCTGGGTCTTTGGTTTTTGTCTAGAATTGTGGCCATGTGAGGTGCTAAAAGCAGGGGTTCATGATCTTAAAAGCCTGCTCTATCAAAGGTAGACTAGAAGGAAAATGAAAAGCTGAAGAACAGAGGCCAGATCAAATGAGATGCCATCGAGAAGATCAAGGAAAACACGCTCAAATACGTTCCCAAGGAGGAGGAGGAGGAGGTACACAGAAGAACTGAAGGAGCAAGATGAAGGGTAAAGGAACAAACTTGCCTTCACATAAAACACAAGAAAAGGCCAGGCAGGTGGAGCCAGGCAACATCGGATGCCCGTGCACGTGGGCTGTGTCTCCCTCATCCCAGCGCCTCCACAGCACCCACCACCCCTGCACAGTGCCCAGTGCGGAGTAGCCACTTGGTAAATGTGTGTTGGCCGAATGGAAACTGAAATGGTTCTCATGTTCTTCTGATATGGAAGAGCCACCGAGGCATTTAGGAAGAGAGGTAAAGGACTATAGCAACACTGGAGACGGAAACAAAAAACAATGAAAGCAAACAAAAACCATGAAAAATAAAAGGTGAGGTCTTCTGTGCCAGTATACTCCCCTCTGCCTGGGCACAATACATAGTGTTCTAACTCTAGGTATTGCTTTCCAAAGAATTCACTAATAACTACAAGATACTAGAGGGAAAAGTTAGAAACTAATGCCACAAAACTCCAATGCTAGCATTTCCTGAATTCCCTGAAGCTGCTTCTACCCTCTGCTATTCCTTTCAGATACTGTAGACTTACAGTGCTATTCGTGTTCTCACAGCATATATCTGTTTTTTTTTTTTTTTTTTTTTTAAATCATGGTATGCTTTCTTAGAAGGCAGAGCGGGGAAAACATCCCAATATAGCATCAGGTCTAGTTCAGCTCAGGTGTTAAAGTCATTACACCTTTTATGGAGAGCAGCTATGAAAGGTGGCACTCTCCTCTCGGATGTGCAACAGCTGTCGCCTTAGAAGCCACACAACTTTTACGTTCTCCCTAAGGGCTTCTAATAGGTTTCAGTGTTCTTCCATTATTTCACCAAACCATGAAAAACAGTTGAGGGAGACAGATGCTCCCACTGATTCCTCAGTATTCTCCTCCTTCGATGCCCAGACATCCTCTGGGTGGGGATCTACCTGAAATGTCCCTGATCCAAAGGAGACATTTTCCACAGAGTCATAAATTATTGCAACAAGGAGACCAGCTAGGGTTCCTTGGTAATACTTAGAAACACAAAGGGGCAAGTCAATTCTTTGTGTTGTGCGAAGTCCATCGGGAACAAAGTCAGGAAAGAAGGTCGAAGGCTTGAGCCAAAAAAAAAAAAAAAAAAAAAAAAACCAACAAAAACAAAAAAACACTTGTAATACTTCTGTCTTCTATTTTGAAGGACAGGTTTTTAAGTGCACATGCCCTACTAGATGCCAATAAGGACCTGACTGATATGTGTGTGAATGCCCTAAGGTGAGGGTGCCAGTGGGGGCAGGGCAGATAGTGGTCAAGTCTAGATATTAATTTTATTATACAGAAAAATAAATACAAGATTCAAAAACTGAAATCCACGTTATCTGGCAATTAAATATTATTCTAGAAGGAAGGCAGAGTTTCCTAAGATTAAAAGTCACCAAGTAAAATGAAGTCATCTAATAAAATTCATTATTCTCATAGGCCTATTGAGGGAAAGAAGAAAAGAAATCCTTTTCTCTGTGATAAGTTATTTTCCTAAGTGACTTCTTTTAATTAGAAAATGGGGGAGAGGAGATTTTCCATGAGTTTCAATTCTACAAATGCCACAAACAGCTTCTGAAGCTGAAGCTATGACAATGAACTTCCGTGTCACAGAGAGGAGGAGGAGGAAGTGGCAGGGAACAGTGCAGAGGAAACACAGTGACAACGTATTACAGTAGGTATTTACGTCTACTATCCTCATCCAAGGTAAGGTCGACCACTTCTGCTGGGGAAGCCCAAGTCTGCTGAGGAGTCACGGCAGTCCATGGCTGTGTTTGCCGGCTGCTCACGTACTGCGTGCCCGAGCCGTGCTTCCACGAAGAAACACTCTGAATCACACCTCCTCGAGGATGGACACACCTACATGGGAGAGGAAGAGCAAAAGCATGCGTAATCCCACCACAGGAGACACAGAGGACAATATGACTGCAGTTCTGCTGATCGATGCTTTTACTAAAATAAGCCTTTTACGCAAGTTCAGGAAACCTACAATCAATAACCTTTCTTCCCCCCCTTGCACCACACCCGTCTCTCCCCCACTCCCCATCCCTCCCATGTCTCCATCCTTCAGTTTAAGGCCAAATGTCTTGTCTCAGAAACTCCCAGGTTGTGTCCAGCTCAATCACTGGCCACCGGCAAGACGGTATTTTGCTGCATGTGTTTAAACCTCTGGCACCTTTGTGACAGGGCAACATTTAAGTGCAGGACAAAATTAAGATGCCAAACAAGACAAACAGGAGAATGGGTGAAATAACTTTTGCTTGCTAATAATAACTTCAAAGAGAATGAGAGTAATTACACTGTACAGAGCAGATGTCTGCAAATACTAGGTCATACGGAACCAACCAGTTTCAATCATCTTGAAGTCACAACCGAAGTGCCTGGGTCCTTTACCAGAACTGCTTATTCTCTGGTTCAGTAGAAGTAACAAGGCTGAAGCACCCCGTTTAGATCCTCTAAAAAGACCCCATCAGAAGGGCAAACCACTCCTAGAGATCACCAGGAGAAGAGTGTGCCTGAAACACCTTGAATTCCACATGCCAAGCAAATGACACAACTGAGTCCCCAGGATGAAGCACTAAGATAAGGATTAACTCAAAAAAAAAAAAAAAAAAAAAAAAAAAAAAGAAAAGAAAGAAAGAAGCAGGCAGCTCAAGCTGCCATTGCTATAAGTGTCCTCACATCTAAATGACTGCCCAGTCCCCAGGCAGGCATGTGAGAAGTAACCAGGGGTCTGAGGCAGGTCATGTGAACTTTCACAGTGGCTCCCAAGCAGCTGTTCTGACAAGCTGTACCCAATAAGCGACACACCATGGTCACTTGAAAACCCAGTTTGACTTAATACTACTTGCACCATGAGGTTCAAAAGAATATTAGGGTGACAATTCAGTTGCAAAACTGGCGCAGGGCCCAGGCTCCTAGAAAGATGCTTTGCTCTGACAAAGGGTAGCCTGGAACTACTGCCTTCCTAAGAAGGGTGTCAAGGGACCAATGTCTGACTCAGAGGTTAAGATGAACGAGTTCCATGTCTAAGGATCTGGGTTTGATACTTGACTCCCTGCTTTGTCCTAATGCAGATCTTAGGTGGTGGTGACAGCTCAAGTGACTGGGTTCCTGTCACCCCCTGAGATCTAGACTGATTTCCAGGCTCTGGGCCTCAGCCCAGGCCCAGGAAGGGGGGGACGGGGGGAGAGGAAGGTGCAAAAGCACAGACCCCTTGGGGCCAGAAGGCCAACTAGATACAGCGCCAGAATGGGCTAAGCAATTACTAACTTGAAGGCTACTATATTTGCAAAGATCAGCTAATAAAAAGCATTAAGATAACAGAAAGCCCAATGTCTCATCAAAATCTGTCCAATTCATTAAGTGAACTCAAGATTAAGTGACCAGATAGTCACAGGAAAATGGCAGCCAAGAGTCCATTCAATATTTATTGAAATGGTTTTGATGAGTGCCAGCCAACAGACTACCAAGCTTATGCAGCACTTTCAAATATATTACCTTAACAATTCCGACAGATCTATGAAGCAGACACGAAGTTATTGCCCATTCCCAATACATGGGTAAACTGGGGCTTCGACAGGTTCTGATTTGCCTGAAGTCACTGCTTAAAAGTGGTAAAAGTCAAAGAGGAGCTTCAAGGCAGGCCTGACCTCAGGACCAACGCTTTCCACATCACTCTGCCACCTCACAGATGTGTGTAGTAAATCAGGCAAAAACAGCAGAGGATAAGGACAGGATCAGACTAACAATGTAAAAGTTGGGGCTGGCATTGAGGCATAACCCGTTAGGCTACCACCTACCTCGCCAGCATCCTATATGGGCAATGATTTGAGTCCTGGTTGCTTCACTTCTGATCCAGCTTCCTGCTAATGTGCCTGGGAAAGCAGTGGAAAGTGGCCTGAGTCTTGGGCCCCTGTACCCATGTCAAAGATCTGGATGGGGCTTCTGGCTTGGGCCTGATCCAGCTTCAGCCATTGCAGCCATCTGGGGAGTGAACCAGTGAATGGAAGTTTTCTCTTTCTCTCTTTAACTCTGCCTTTCAAATAAATAAAATAAATCTTAAAAAAAAAATAATAAATAAAGTTCTTTAATAGGTCCAAAGCTCTTCTGTACAAGGACTACCTCAAGTCAAACTGGCTAGAAACTTGGTAAGGATTCAGCCAATGCAGTCTTTGGCAGAATTCCTAGAAATAGCTCTGACATAAAAGAAGCATACAGCCCCAGCTGTTACCCTGTATGGCTCCCTAAGTAATCACACTTTGTAACATCAGGCAATGGCTTTAAAGGGATCTAATCTAATCTGTTCATTTTATGGAAGAGAAAACAAGGCCAAAAGACAACTAGCAGCGCCTTAAGCAAGTTATGCATAGAACGGAGCAAAAGCAGGGTCTGCTTTCCACTAAATAACTAGGCCTTCCTCTGGCTACACCTGGAGTACCAGACCAAGCCTGACTGGGAGAAGCACTGCCTGGGCCCCAGGAGCATTTGATAAAAGCAAACCAGACTGCAGACAGTATCTGATGTATAAAGAAAACAAGGAGAGTGAGAAGCTTTAAGACCCAACTTACTGCTAAAGAACAGCAGAAGGAGGAAGAAAAATAAGGAGATGAGGTACTTTTTAAACTATCTAAGAATAGAAACTTCTGTAGTTAATGGTTCCAGAAACCGACTCAGGCTTCTTTAAAAAAAAAAAAAAAAAAAGGCATTTATTAGGACACTGGAACACCTCAAAGAACCTGAGGTTGGTGGGACAAGTTCCAACCCTCTCAGTCTCTTCCTTCACACTTTCCTTCCTCTGGAGAATGATCCCATCTTTGGTCAAAAGCTTTCCTGGCTATGATTAGTTGTAGCTGGAAGAGTGGCTCCCAAAGAAGAGAATCACTATATGCTGAGCAGCCACCACAGAAGGCACTACTCCACCTTGCACAGGAGCACAAATAGGTGTCTGCAAAGCAAGTTCAGGGTAATCATTGCTACACAACAATCACAGTCACTACAAAATGGAATAAACTGCCTTTTAAACACTGAAGCAGGGGCCAGCGCTGTGGCGCAGCGGGTTAACGCCCTGGCCTGAAGTGCCAGCATCCCATATGGCGCTGGTTCTAGTCCTGGCTGCTTCTCTACTGATCCCACTCTCTGCTATGGCCTGAGAAAGCAGTGGAAGATGGCCCAAGTCCTTGGGCCCCTGCACCCACGTGGGAGAGCCAGAAGAAGCTCCTGGCTCCTGGTTTCGGATCGGCGCAGCTCTGGCCACTGTGGCCAACTAAGGAGTGAACCATCGGATGGAGGACCTCTCTCCCACTCTCTCTGCCACTCCTCTGTGTAACTCTGACTTTCAAATAAATAAATTAATTAAAAAAGAAAGAAATGCATTTTCAAAAAAAGAAAAAGAAAGAAACAAAAACAGGGGCCAGTGCTGTGGTATAGCAGGTAAAGCCGCCACCTGCAGCACCAGCATCCCATATGGGCGCCAGTTCAAGTCCCGGCTGCTCCACTTCTGATTCAGCTCTCTGCTATAGCCAGGAAAAGGGGTAGAAGATGGCTCAAGTGCTTGGACCCCTGCCCCCACATGAGAGACATGGAAGAAGCTCCTGGCTCCTGGCTTCAGATCGGTGCAGCTCCGGCCACTGCAACCAACTAGGTACTGAACCAGCAGATGGAGACCCCCTCCCTCCCTCCCTCCCTCCCTCTCTCTCTCTCTCTTTCTCTCTCTCTCTACCTTTCTGCCTCTCCTTCTCTGTGTAACTCTTTCAAATAAGTAAAATAAATCTTTAAAAAAACAAAAATCAGAGCAGGTGCTGATGGCCAGTGTTTGATATAGTTAGCTTACCATTCTAAGAAACAAATCAAATATTGATCATTTTTGTTCTCATTTACAGAGTCAGAAGGTCACCTCTTAGATACTATTCCTACTTATTTTCCTAAACTGAAAATGAACCAAATCTTTGGGATTTTAGGGAAATGACTGTTTGCCTCCCTATTTTTTCAGGGATAATGCTAGCAACTGGTTCCATGAAGCAATCAGTTTTAAATGCAAAAGCTTCCTGCACCAATTTTTTTGCTGCCAGATGAATCAACATTAACACCCATGGCCCAGGACTAATAAGCTAAAATGAGGTAAGGGTCTTATTATTCCTAAAAGCCTCAGTTCTGTGACGGAACTATCTGGGCTTTACACACTCACCTTCCTGGGGAAGTCGCCGGTAAGGCGGGTAGAAGAGAAGGGAAAGGGATCTGGGACAGAGAAAAGCATGGCATGAGGGTCACAGCTGTAGCCAAAACTTCTGGCAAAATTAAGTGGGTACAGAAGAACTACAGAGGCTGGCAAAGTCTGCATTTCACTAGCAATGAAGACCAGGTAAAACTAGACGGTCCAAAAATTGACATCTGGAAATGGTAGCATTAGGCAGTGTGAGGAGTTCATCACAGCAATATAAGGCAGCCATAGACATGTGTTCAGCCGTTAGTGTAGAGAGCGTGCTTCCCAGTCTAAGACCAGAGGAAACCCAGAAGCTAAGAAAGCACATTAAAAGAAGAAAAGATAGTAACAAGCAAGCAAAGAAAAACAACTGTTTTCAAACAGGAGGAGAAAGTCTCTTCCCCTACCTGCTTCCCAGCTTTTAAACACCAATGTTTGCAAGACTATCTGGCTACTTCTACAGACACCTCTGGGGGGAAAACTCAGAAAGAGCACAGTCAGTGAAACTCTACACAGTCCTAGACCCAAAGTTCAATTGAAGAGATACAGCTAAAAACACTCCAACAGATCTGCAAGCTCCACATCCCATTTTACAATGAAAAGATCTAACCAAGATTTCTACTTTTCTATAAGCTTGTTGAGGTAACCTTGTGTTAACCATGAAGTTTCAAAACTGATTAGTCACCTATAAGAAGTGATTTCTCCAGGATTCAAACCAATGGAACAAAGTAAAATACAGCTTTTACACTTCAAAGCCTTTAAGGAAAAGTTCTCAAAAGGAATGTTATAGTCTGTTATTTAAAATACAGCCTAAGTCAAACCTTTTTTTGTTTTGTTTTGTTTTAATTTGAGAGGCAGAGTTATAGAGAGAGGGAGAGACAGATAGGTCCTCCACCCACTGGCCTACTCCCCAAATGGGAGTAAGGGCCAGAGCTGAGCTGTATAAAGCCAGAAGCCAGGAGCCTCCTCCTCCAGGCCTCCCATGTGGGCACAGGGGCCCAAGCACCCAGGCCATCCTCCACTGCTCTCCCAGGCCACAGCAGAGACCTGGATTGGAAGAGCAGCAGTCAGGAATGAACCAGTGCCCATATGGGATGCCAAGGCTGCAGGCAGAGGCCCAGCCCAGCATGCCACAACACTAGCCACGGAGCAAAACAAAAGTTCATAAGGTAAATGGCAATCTGGATAAATGGCCTAACCAGTTCAAAGGGTGTACTAAAGATTCTGTGTGTTGGCAGACAGGAGCTGAATTTAAATTTCCCAAGTTTTCATAGAAATATAATGATAATTTTAACTGCATGTATCAAAACACTGATAAACAAGGAAGCTACAAATTTCAAGATGGAAAAAAAGCTGGTCAAAGAGGTTAAAAAGAAGAGTGGCTCATGTTGTAACACTTCTACATAAGGAAGCAATAAGCAAACGAGACACAATATAAGTTAACTGGACAACTGATCTGTCTTAGCATAGTGAAGATTAGATAAACAACACTGGTTACTACCTTCTCTTTCCTATTTGAGCAGGAACAGGTGAGTACAAAGAATCAAAATTTGAAATGTAACCCAAAAAGCAGCTGATGAATGGATAACCTGCTCCTGGCACCAGTGAAAATACTTAACCTGCATCAATCTGTCTATATGAGAGGTATTTTAATAGCAGGGAGCCTGAAAAAAATACAATATTCTAGAAAGATCCTGAAACAGAGTTTAAAATAATATCTTCAATTTTGTAAGGAATGATTCTGAAATAAACTAATGCAAACACATGCTTAAGTGAAGGAAGAAATCCGTAGCTCTATCTTCCTCATCTGATGGAGAGGTCAGCTTGACGAGAATAAATGAAAAAATGGAAAAGAATTAAACAAAGGAGATAAAAGAAAGATCAAAGAATGAAAATTCTTTCCCATCAAAATAGTGGGAAAGAGGAAGCACCTATGCAGGCATACTCAGGACTTACACATAGAGCAGGATGAAGTGCTAGGGCAAGGCTAGCAGCAATAAACACCAGACTGACCACTCTGGCAGAGATGGTATGCTAAACTGTAAGTTAATTCTACATCCTTAAAGTTCCCACTATTTTTTTTTAAATGCTCTCAAAGGATAGTCAGATCATATTTACGTGCACCTGAATTCACCCTCACACTACACTCCTACGTCTGCCTTTTATAGAAGCAACACAAGAAATGCTAGTGACTATTTTACCCAGCTAACTGATGAGTAAAAGCAAGGTACTATGTCACATACTTAGTTATCGGAAAACACAAGAAATGCTAGTAACTTTTATTACCCAGCTAACCAATGAGTAAGAAAGAACAAGGTACTGTGTCACATACTTAGCTATCAGAAAAGTCACAATTTAACCCTTACACCACAAGAGAAAAGTTGTTTGTTAAACAGAACACACACATTCGGGGGTGGGGGGAGCATTTGGTCTAGTGATTAAGATGCCCACATCTCAAGACCCGAAAGAAGCTCCTGGCTTCGGATCAGTGCAGCTCCGGCTGTTGCAGCCAATTGAGAAGTGAACAGCAGATGGAAGACCTCTCTCTCTCCTTCTGTAACTCTTTCAAATAAATAAATAAATCTTTAAAAAAATAAATAAATAAATAAAAGATGCCCACATCTCCTATCAGAGTACCTGAGTTCAATACCAGACTCCAGCTTCTAACTCCAGTTTCCTGCTAATGCAGACTCTGGAGCATCAAGTGATGGTTCAAGTTGTTGTGTCCCTGCCACCCTAGTTGGAGACCTGGACTGAGTTTCCAGCTCCTGGTCAGCCCCAATCTCAGCCCTTGTAGGCACATGGGGAGTGAACCAGCAGATGGAAGCACATGCATGTGGGGTCACAGTCTCTTACCTTGCACTCTACATAAAAACAGCCCAGCAGACTGTTAGCCATAGTTTGCTGAACTTTACCTTAAAAATGCTAAACTTCTTTTTTTTTTTTATTTTTTTTTTATTTTTTGATAGGCAGAGTGGACAGTGAGAGAGAGAGACAGAGAGAGAAAGGTCTTCCTTTGCCGTTGGTTCACCCTCCAATGGCCGCCGCTGCAGCCGGCGCACCGCGCTGATCTGATGGCAGGAGCCAGGATCCAGGTGCTTTTCCTGGTCTCCCATGGGGTGCAGGGCCCAAGCACCTGGGCCATCCTCCACTGCACTCCCTGGCCATAGCAGAGAGCTGGCCTGGAAGAGGGGCAACCGGGACAGAATCCGGCGCCCTGACCGGGACTAGAACCCGGTGTGCCGGCGCCGCAAGGTGGAGGATTAGCCTATTGAGCCACGGCGCCGGCCAAAAATGCTAAACTTCATAATTATTTTCATAATACTATACACTAATTTGATGTGACTTTATCTTAAGAAACAGGATTTCCTTAGTATAAGAACACTAGAAATATATGACGTAAGAACAGATCAAAATAACTTATGAGTTTGCTTTTAATGAAAGACAAGAAGAGGTATTCTTGGAAACCAGGCAAAGAGGTATGATGACAGGTGCACATTCCCTGGTTGTGTGCTCCCAATATACTTCAAGGTAAGTGAAAGGCAGCAAAGTAGGAATGTGAGGTAAGAAAGAACAATGGCACTTTTTTTTTTTTTTTTTTTTTTTGGGACAGGCAGAGTTAGACAGTGAGAGAGAAAGAGACAGAGAGAGAGAGAGAGGCAGAGAGACAGGTCTTCCTTTTTCTGTTGGTTCAACCCCCAAGTGGCCGTTACGGCTGGCGTGCTGCACCGAACCGAAGCCAGGAGCCAGGTGCTTCTCCTGGTCTCCTATGCGGGTGCAGGGCCCAAGGACCTGGGCCATCCTCCACTGCACTCCCAGGCCACAGCAGAGAGCTGGACTGGAAGAAGAGCAACCGGGACAGAATCCGGCACCCCGACAGGGACTAGAACCCGAGGTGCCAGCGCCGCAGGCGGAGGACTAGCCTAGTGAGCCGCGGCGCCAGCCAACACTTTCATCCTAAGAGAAAAATACATCCACTCTAGTTCAAGCACAGGTAGAGTTGAGATGACCTTGCTATGAGACTATCCCACACGTTCTGAGGTTTCTATCATGTCTGAACAAAAAATGTTTCTGAAGCCAAAGAAAGTCAAGAGGTAGCTCCCACCATTCATGTCAGCCACTTGAGGAGGCTACCAATTTTCTTAGCCTTGTTTTCTGGATAAAAGGAAATTCACTATTTAAAATACCAGAATACTCCAGTTAGTATCCTACCTTGCATGCTCCTGGACTCCCACAATTTCTACTTCACTATCTGAAGAGGCAATATTAATTTCTTCATTAAGTGGTGCATTGCCCGCAGATGGTTTATCACTTGTCAAGAATCCTGGATCCAAGTGACCTGAGAGAGAAGGGAAGAAAAGAAAAAAAAAAAAAAAAGTACTATAGTTTGACTTCTCACAAATAACAGAAACAATTCATTGACAGATTTTACTTCCAGGCTGAATCATAGAATTAGAATAGCCCATATGAGATACTCATCAAGTAAGATGAGGCAGAACTTTTGCTTTTCTTTCATCTGAAATAGTTTTAAAAATTAACAGGATACACACTCATGGCATGTATTCAGATATTATGGCAGCACACATGTGAACTCAAAATCTCGTGTTCTCTACTCCTATTTCTTAAGGGGAAAAAAAAGTTGATGCTTCAGTAAATATCTAATAGTATAAACTATAATAAATACTTTTACTCTGAAATTTTTTTTTTTTAAATTTAGCTCCAGTCGGCTTTTAAATGATCTGTATAACCACCAAGATAGAAAGCAATGAGGTGAAGCCAGCACTATGGCACAGCAGGTAAAGCTGCTGACTGCAGTGCCGGCATCTCATATGGACACTGGTTCAAGTCCCAGCTGCTCCACTTCCAATCAAGCTCTCTGTTATGGCCTGGGAAAGCAGAAGATGGCCCAAGTCCTTGGGCCCCTTCACCCATGTGGGAGACCTGGAAGAAGCTCCTGGCTTCGGATCAGCTCAGCTCTGGCCGTTTTGGCCCTTTGGGGAGTGAACCAGCGGATGGATATCCCCTCTGTCTCTTATCTCTCTGTAATTCTGCCTTTCAAATAAATAAATACATACATAAATAAAAATCTCTTTTTTAAGAAAAGTTAAATTTATTTTAAAAAATCAGCTTGCTGTAGATTCGCTGAATTTCAAATCTCGCCTGTGGTTGCCGTGGCAGGGCCAGACCCAGTGATTTTGTGGGCCTTCTATAGCCCGCAGGCCATATGTTCCCCACCTCTGTTTAAAGGAAGGCAGAACTGACAAGTCTGATCCGAAACTACACCTAGAAGGGAAGGCTAGAAGATCACAACCTTGGCTCCGAGCAACCGGAACGTGGCCTGCGCACTGCCCAGAGCTCTTACTAGACAGAAGCAGACCACTGCTCTGGAAAAGCACAACAGTTTGTGGCAACGGGGTTTTCAGAAAGCACACATGTTAGCACACATGTTATATGCTGCAGTCAAACACATCCTCCAACATCACAGAAAACAAGCTTCTCAGAACTCTCTCAACAAAGGCTAACAGCACAGACCCAAAGTACACAGGTGAAAACTCTTCTAACAGTTAAAAATTCAGTTTACGTGTTCTTATTTGAAAGGATGAATTTTGGAACACTTAGGAGTTAACACGGAATAAACAGCTGCAATGGGTATAAATTTTCATTTATTCTTTAAAGTGTATTGAATATACCGCCATCTGATACAAAAGTATTTCTTCAATTTTAAAAAAAATCTCTCTTGCAAGACACCTCAGATAAGCTAAACCAATATAATGAAAATTAAATTTCACACACACAACTCTCCCTGATCCATGCTTCTTTCACTCCAATGCTTCAAGGTCAGAGAAATCCTACCTCACACTTCAGTCAAGTTTTACAGGAAACATTAAATATAGTCTCAAAGCAAGCTATCATTGTTATACCCTTTAACACTATAAACTCATTGCTGAGAATTTTATCTAAGGGAAAAGACCTAAAAGAGGCAAAATACTATGACATTCAAAGGTATTTACTGTAGTCCTATGGAGAAACATGGGAAATTGCAAACATGAGCATAACAAAGTATCACACGTAACAGTGAAAATACCAGCACATACATGTTGGGTAAGCTGTGAAAAGTACGCAAATCTGAATATGAGTCATGTGTCTTTTTCATAACTCTCTATCATTTTTACCTTTCTCCTTCAATTGAAAATGATGCACATGAGAAAACAAAATTAAAAGGCTTAAAATGGTTTCTAGATACAACTAGCAATTGAGATTATATTGCAGTCTGCCTGGGTCTGTAATCCAGTGGGCACCAGACAAAGCCCCGCCTTGTTAAATCTTGGGCAGTTTCTTCAACAAAACTTGGTTAAGTCTGCATCTGGTAAACCTAGATTCTTGCTCTGCCCCTCAATACCTTGTTATGGTTAAATCCAATTAGGTCTATTATCATATATATTATCCCAATTGTACCGCTAAGGAGGAATACAAATTCTTCAAATCTTCAATTTGTCCATATTCAGTAACTCAAGCAGTCCTGTTTACTTCATCTGTTACTTCCTGCAATAAATACTTCTTTATAATATGCTATGTATTATGCTACGTGCTAGGAACACAATGGGGAACAAGGCAACCAGTCTCTATCTTCACACGCCATATATTCAGGCTAATATAAAAAGCAGCACATTGCACAATGACCAGAAAAGCACTGATAGGGAAGTTTAAGGGTACTTCAGGCCAGTGCCACGGCTCACTAGGCTAATCCTCCACCTGTGGCGCCATTACCCCAGGTTCTAGTCCCGGTTGGGGTGCCGGTTTCTGTCCCAGTTGCTCCTCTTCCAGGCCAGCTCTCTGCTGTGGCCCGGGAAGGCAGTGGAGGATGGCCCAAGTGCTTGGGCCCTGCACCCGCATGGGAGACCAGGAGGAAGTGCCTGGCTCCTGGCTTCGGATCCGTGCAGCACGCCAGCCGTAGTGGCCATCTGGGGGGTGAAGACCTTTCTCACTGTCTAACTGAAAAAGGGGGAGGGGGGGCACTTCAAACAGTTCATGGAAAACAGAATTGAAAGGTAAATTTATTTTGGAGAAAATGTTTTTGAAATTCATAGTTTTTCCAGAACACACATTTTTCCATGGACTTTTTGAAGAACCCTTCCAAAGACCAGCCTGGAAAAAGGAAAGGTACAATCCCCAGACTTGAGGGTGATTAAGGAAGCTGAGTTCCCAGGAAAGAGTGGGCACAGGTGAGCAGAAATAGCATAAGGAACATCTTGTTGCCTCTTGGTCAGAGTTGGGATAGTAAAAAAAGAGTACTGAGAACCAAGGCTGGCAGAATCAGCAGAGGTCAGATCATGGGAAAGAGTCTAGGCTTGACCTTGAAAAGCGGGAAGCCACCAAAGATTTCTGCACAGCAGTGAGTGACATGACCTAGTTTTGCACTGTTAAGAATTTCCTGGAGCCGATGCTGTGGCACAGTGGGCTAAGCTTCCGCCTGCAGTGACAGCATCCCATATGAGCGCTGGTTCAAGTCCCGGCTGCTCCTCTTCTGACCCAGCTCTGCTAGGGCCTGGGAGAGCACTGGAAGTACATGGGTCCCTCTGCCCATGCGGGAGAACCCGGAAGAAGCTCCTGGCTCAGCTCAGGCCTTTGTAGCCATATGGGGAGTGAGCCAGCAGATGGAGGATCTCTCTCTGTAACGCTTTCAAAATAAGTAACTAAAGCTTAAAACAAAAATTTCTTTTGGAGCACAGAAAAGAAACCAATAGCAGCACAGGAAACTGGAAGCAAGGACTGGTTAGACTGCTGCAGTTTCTTGGTGAGAAATGACTAGCTAAATCAAGAAAGGAACAAAATGGAAAATACTCTGTGTGGGTACGGAAGGTTGGTTAACAGGGTGGGGGGAACCAGGCAAAAGAAGGAACATAGGAAGTCAAGAACGAGGCTTAGGTTTCTGAGGGGCAACTGGACAGAGTCACAGAGCTGCTCAAGGTGCTAATGAAAGCTGAGTGTGGCTGATCTGGATATGGCAACAATGTGCCCTTGAGCTGTCCCATGGTCTATAGTCCGTGGCACTGTTCTAAATCTTACATCGGGGCTCAAAAGAGGAAATAAGGACTTGGTAACTCCTCTGCAACAGGCGGGAAAATAAAGGTCATGGAGAGGGAAGGGGGCCCAGAGGAGAACCCCGAGGAACACCAGTAATGAAGATATGGGCAGGGAAAGGGAAGCCCTCAAAGGAAAGCCAGAGGTAGAAAGAAAACCCAAGGACATGAAATCATGGACACCAAAGAGGATTTCTAGGGAAGAGGTATCTAACAGTGCCCAACTGAGGGCTCAGATAAGACAGTGAAGTGGTGTCCACTAGAATCTAGCATAAGATGACCATGGATAAGCTTGGCAAAGGGAGCATCAGAGTAGCGATAGGCTGAAGCCAGTGTAGCCAGGCAAGCAGAAGGATAATGGGAGGGAAGGAGCAACAGGCAAATTTTAAGCTTAGCTATGGAGGAAAAGGATATATACTGCTATTAAGCAAAGAATATGGATTTGAGAGAAAGGGGTATGTGTGCATGTTCAGGGGGCAGCGCTGTGGTGTAGCACATTAAGCCACCACCTGTAGCACCAGCATCCCATACGTGTACCAATTCAAGTACTGGCTGCTCCACTTCAGATCCAGCTCCCTGCTTATGCACCTGCGAAAGCATCCTTTGGCCCCTGCCAAAGCATCCTTTGGGTCCCTGCACCCACATGGGAGACCAGGATGAAGTTCCTGGCTCCTGGCTTTGGCCTTGCCCAGCCCTGGTCACTGTGGCCAGTAAGTAAGTAAATAAATAAAGAAAGAAATCTATCTTTTTAGAAAATTTAATCAGTACCAGGGTCAACAGGGACATAAGGAAGTGATTGGGTGCTAAATACAAACTTCCTGGCTACTGTTAAGAACCTCTAGAGTAATGGTGTGCAGCTTTTGCCACATTTCTTGTCAGAGCCATCAGATAAAACTGGCCACACAGTAACAAGGCAGCTGGGACCCACAGCAGTCCATGGGCTGCCATGCTGCATAGGACCCACCAGTGGCATTCAGGAAATGCCTCTGTCCCTCCTGCTTCCATGCCAGGACAATTAGCCCTTTACTCTCATGTTGCCATCTTCAGCCTACCAGCATTCCTTTGGGAGCTCCTGTGCACAGCCTGACATTCTCTGGCCTTGGAGCCTGCTCTGCTCCACTCCAACCCCTCCATGACCTCAGGAATTCAACCGCAGAACACCCTAGAGCCTACACAAGAGTCAAAGATGCCACCAGGTTCTTCAAATACTGTCAGTGGTAATAACCTTTTCCAGTTCTAAGAACAAGCACTGCAGAGAAAAATTAAATATCTCAATTACCATATATTAAGCTGAAAATAAAGCAGGGCACTATATTTAGCTATTGCGACAGCTGGCTGTCTCTGTGTGTGTAGGTCTTCGCCTGTGCAGATCTTTGGAAAGATACCTTCTTTCATTTGGAGAAAATTCTAAATTTTGCCCTCCCACTACAGACCTTTTCAACACATTAATAAATCTGAATCAGTTATCAACGTAGCCACATACAGAAAGTAGTAACTGAATTATCATGGCAAACAAATTTTTTTTGGACTTTAAATGAAATAATGTAGCTACTTTTTAAACTGTAAATCAGGGGAAGGATGCCTGAGCCTTTTTGCAGCACACTGAAGGAGAGTATTACATACTGGATGACCGTGGCATGCTAGGTGTAAAAAAAGGACTAAGATCTGAACTCTCTACACACTTGGTTTTAAAAACAAACACATTATTACTTTGTTTAGCTCTTTAAAATTGTCTATAACATTCTTACTAGGAGATCAGAAATCTCAACTCTTACAGCAGGTAAATAAGATGTGGATGACCAAACATCATCTCCTTTCACAAGATTGACAGTCTTAAAAGTGCCAATAATAGAAGCATGGCCCCTTGGGTCGGACTATAAAAAGCCTTACACAAGGAACAGGAAACCCAAGATTTGTCTGTCTGCAGTGCTACCATGCTTGTATTACAACAACAAATCAAGATTTCCCTCCCTATTTTAAAATCTAGGGAAAATGCTCAGAGCCTACCTTCTTGAAAAGAAGGCTGATGGGGAAAAAATCAGATACGTATAGAATTTATCATTTCTCAGGAAAACAAATCTAAACTCTGTTAATCACAATCACAAGCTTCCCACACAAGAATTCTACTTCTTGTAGTCCCGATTACATTTGTAATTTTACAGTGAGAAATTACTACCAGTTAACAACAATTAAACCACCTTCAAATATTTCCTAAACAAGGTACATACAAGAAGTGTGCGGGAGGGGGTTATTATTAAAAAGAGATTTGAAGATCCCATTTCAGATCTACTTACAGAATCTTCAGGAAGAATCCTTGGACCCTGAATTTTTATAAGCGCCTGGATAGTTTTCTATATTCAAAGTTTAAGAAATGCTGTAGCAGGTGCTACTAGTATGATTTTAGTTTTGTAGATACAGAAAACTGAGGCTTTCCATAATTTACCTGAGGTCATAGTTTACTATGGCTACTCATTCAAAACCACCCTACAAATGTTCAATTCTAGCATGAAGAAAAAGGAAATACAGGTCAAGAGTTGAAACAGAAAACAGAAGTCTTGTTGACCGGTAGTTTCCTAGATTTCAACATAGTCTGTTAACCTGCTTGTGACTCAACTCTTTCGCCTAGGGTAAAACTAAAACAAATTAGGGACTACTATTTTGGATACAAGGACATTGTCTAATTCCTTGGAAAAGAGGCAAGCTCCTCCACCTCCACTGGTTATGTAGATGATAGGGAGGCTGTGGATCCAGATGCTGACAGTGATTAAAGTGAACTCCCTAACAGTCTGTTTAGGGACTGGGCTCTTGCTCTGCTGCAAAGAGAGCGATCCAGATTAACTGTCAGAACATGTATCTTATTTTAAACCACATGAATGATCATCTGACTGATACCATTAAGTCAAGGTCTTTATAATAAAAACTGGCAATCAAAATCAAGCATTTTGTTGTGATACTGCAAGTACATTCAGATTCACAAGATGCGTTCCCACTATGATAATTGTATCAAGACTGGAGTACATTAAGTTTTACTATCCTGTGTTGTCAGAGTTAGACAAAAATTATTCTGAAACAGCCAATCAATGGAAGAATGCAGAAAGGTCCTGGGAGCTGACTACACCCTCCTATATACGGACTTTACACAGAATTTATGGCCCAATATGCACACCATCTCTGTATATTATACAGAGGAATTGTACACACATATACCAAGAAACATGTACAAAAATGTTAATAATAACTTATTTAAAGCATCACCTTAAACATCCAGAAAATGAGCAAATGAATGCTAAGTAACAGTGCAAAATGAATGATCTAGGACCATACTTAACGTTCACAAAATGTTGAACTAAAAAAAGATCCAAAAATGATTACCTTCAATGTCATACCAATCAGTTTTAAAGCATACCTTTTTACAGATACATAACAAATGTAATAAAACTATATAAAGAAATACATAGGAATACCAAACATTAAATACCAAATTTAGGGTGGAGGGCGGAAAGGAAGGGTAACAAAGCTGAAAACACTGGTGTTTCTCATCTCCTACACTTTTGAAGGTTTTATTTCCTAAGAATGATGGCAGGTGTCTATGTTTGATATTTTAACTAATTGAGTGACAATTATAGTTGGTCCTCCATATTCATGGATCTACATCAGAGGACCCAAATGATCATGAATCGGAAATAATCTGGAAAAAAATTAGATCTCCACTTTAAACATGGATAAAAACATGGACAGCAATAACTTATTTGCATATTATTTACACTGTATTGGGTTTTATAAATAATCTACAGATAACTTAAAGTACGTAAGAGGACTGCATTTCAAGGAACCTGGGCATGCACAAAGTTTGGTATCCATGGTGTGGTAATGGAGTGATCCTGGGAAGTGAGGGATAACTATACTTAAATCTGAAAATGCAATGTTATCCACTGTGCTGGTTAACTTTAAGACCTCAAACGTTGCACCATTAGACTGACTCATATGAAACTGTCTGCTGTATGTCAAAAAGACAAATACTAACAATTCAATATGGTTCAGGCTATTAACAAGAATTCTCCATATGAAGAATAAGGCACTGGTAATCATTCCTTTTTCCCAAAATAATGTACCATCAAGAGCTCTATATTTAATGATAAGATTAAGGGAAGAGAGCCGGCGCCGTGGCTCAATAGGCTAATCCTCCACCTTGCGGCGCCGGCACACCGGGTTCTAGTCCCGGTCGGGGCGCCGGATTCTGTCCCGGTTGCCCCTCTTCCAGGCCAGCTCTCTGCTATGGCCAGGGAGTGCAGTGGAGGATGGCCCAGGTGCTTGGGCCCTGCACCCCATGGGAGACCAGGAAAAAGCACCTGGATCCTGGCTCCTGCCATCGGATCAGCGCGCTGCGCCGGCTGCAGCGGCGGCCATTGGAGGGTGAACCAACGGCAAGGGAAGACCTGTCTCTCTCTCTCTCACTGTCCACTCTGCCTATCAAAAAATAAAAAAAATAAAAAAAATAAAAGATTAAGGGAAGAGAAATTATAATTGACAACGGACAAAGGAACAGATAAACCATCACATATACAGAACAAACTGCATAACTTAGAAACACATATTGTACAAAATGTGGTCAAACACTACTCTGCTATCATTATTTATTTCTTTCAAAACACTTATGATAGTATTAATAAATCCTTAAAAGTTCCTTGTTGGGCAAAGCAAGGATTTACATATAAAAACTGAAGTACAGAGGGGAAACAACTGATCCAAGGTCAAACAGGCAGTTAGCAATCAAAACACAGCCAAAACCAAAGTCAGGTCTTGTTCTAAAACTAGCCACCATAAATGTAGTAGAAGGTCAACAAATAAGTTACTTTTGTTTAGTTCTAATCAAAGTTTCTAAAAGGAAGAATTCAGGACAGTAACTAGTGGAGCTCTGCCTCAATATAAAAAGTTCTAAATTAGAATATTTTGTAATATAAAACTCATTATCCATAAAAATATTTTGGATAGTGACTCAATTGCTAGATTTTCATAAAATCAAAGCATGTCTAATTTAACTAGAAAATTATAACTTCTTACTTTCATCAAAGTAAGAAAATATATACTACATAACAGCCTCTCTCTCAATCCACTCCCTTTCTTCTCATAAATGTAAACATCAGTACTTTTCTTAATATTTAAACTAGAAAGAATGGGGCAGGCATTTGGCCTAGCAGTTAAGATGTCTGCACCCCAGCTTCCAGCTAATGCAGAGCCTGGGAGGCAGCAGGGAGGCTCAACTGACTAGCTTCCTGCCACCCACATGGGAGACCTGAACAATCCATAACTTCTGACTCCAGCCCAGACCTAGTCCCAGCCATTGTAGGCATTTGAGGAGTGAACAGCAGATGGGGGTACTTTATTTATTTTTCTGCTTCTCAAATAAAAATTTAAAAGTAAACAAAGTAGAAAGAATGCTGAGTTTTGTGGAAGATACTGAAGGAGACCTTGGGGCACTGTGAAAGGTTTTCAAAAATAATAGTGCCGGCATCCCATATGGGTGCCGGTTCAAGTCTTGGCTGCTCCACTTCATACCCAGTTCTCTGCTATGGCCTGGGAAAGCAGTGGAAGGTGGTTTGAGTCCTTGGGCCCCTGCACCCATGTGGGGGACCTGGAATAAGCTCCTGATTGGTGCAGCTACAGCCGTTGCAGCCAGTTGGAGAGTGGACCAGCAGATGGAACACCTCTCTCTCTCTCTCTACCCCTCTCCCTCCCTTCCTCTCCTCCTCCCACCTCTCCTTCTCTAACTCTTTCAAATAAATAAATAAATCTTTAAAATAATAATAATAGTAGTGGGTATTTTAAGGCAGAATTCTCACTGCTAACAATCATAGAGCCAAGATACATAAAGCAAGATAGAGAACGGGATTTTTTTTTTCTGAGATAGCAGTAAGAAACTGAAACAAAAGGGTTAGAAAAGATAAATGATACTACTCAAGTGAACTGACAGGAACACTCCACACCAAGAAGCAGAAGAAACAGTTGCAGCGCTGCACAGAAACAGCCCCACCGGGGTTGTCTCAACAGTTCCCTACCCAAGCTGCAAAGCTGCTTATCCAGAATTAAGTGAGGGAAAGAGCTGCCCCAAAAACATGCGAGTATCTGAGTATTTTTTGCATGTTGGGCATTTTTAACCCAAGAAATCTTACTACTGAAATCTACAGATGCCTACAATTATCGTCGCATTTTTGCTTCCTTCTGATTAGATGAAAGACATGCTACCCAAATCTTTTCAGTTATAAATGGCAGCTTGGATAGTCACAATCATTCCCTGCCAGATGTCTCCGGCATGCCCTGCTCTCATCAGCAGGGTGCTCTACAAGGAAAACAGCTGCCAGGATACATGCACATCACATCATCAGAGAAGGGGGTGGGGGAGACCAACCTGCCTCTGCATTCAGCTCTTCTAGAAGCCCGCTGGTCCTCCAGGTAGCTCCTGTGTCCTGGCCGCCTACAGAATTAGTGTGCTCTTGAACTACTGCAGCCGCCAATAAATTGTCCACATTTACCACTTCTGGGTCAGAGCTGGTGTCAGATATATCATAATGAGCTACAACTGGAGGTCCATCTAGGGAGGAAAGAAAATGTACACTGGTATCTAACTTGTGGGGTGAAAAAAGAGTTCTGAAACGAAAAGAGCCCTCTAAATGCCAATTGCCCTTTACCTTAGCATCCTTTCTGATCAGAAAAGCTATACATCTAATATTTTTACATGATGTGTGAAAGTGGAAAAGATAACCCAAGCTTACAGAGATGAGGGACACATTTTGGGAGGAAAGCAGTGTTATGAAGAACAGAAGACAAGACTATACTGAACAGTGTTACAATGAATTCCCATTACACTCCTAAGGAACAACAGAGTTTAGAAAAAGGGGATGATGACTCCTCAAAGTGAAACTGGCTTTTTTTTAAAGGAAAAAAACTGATGCAAACATCAAGACTCAATTTATATGTGTTAAGGGAATGAATCTAGTTCTTTTTCTTGGTAGCTAACATTGAAAGTCCTTAACAGATTCAGAGACGAAAATGACACATCTGTGCATTTTCCTACTTACTCAAAAAAGAAAAAAGCTAACACTGGAGCTCTACTAGACTAACATCTATTGGCAGTAAAGCCCTTTTATAATAAGAGATGTTATACATTTTGCATATTCTGCTAAAAAAAAAAAGACTCACAAAATCCATTTTCAGGATTTTGCTTTAGGTGTCTTGTGAGGGATATTTATATTTTCTTTTCCCTGAGAAAGACAACCAGCTCATACTCCAAGGAAATGATATGCAAACTTACAAGTGATTTTAGAGGAAGCTACTAAAGTTCCTGTTGGAAAAATAAGAGATCCCAAATCATACTAACTAGCTGAAAATGACAGCTGAGTCCCAAAGTAATTACACTGCAGCAATTCATGCTAAAGTAACTCAATATTCATGCTTGTAGAATAGATACATGCTTTAAAATGCTAAATGCTAACTTTTTCTAACGTTAACAGCAAAAAGCAAAAATAAAGTTTGCATAAGTAAGAACTCCCTCTACTATCCCCATTTTAGAACAAAGCAGAAATAAAGAAATGTTTCTCTCTCAAGAACTATTTATGAAGTGCAAGCAAACCATTTACTTCCATAAAATCTATGATATCATTCAATAAATGAATAAACACACCTATTTTATGAAACTCTTGACTACGGTGGAATACATATGCCAATGAATCATAAAACTATATCACAATGAGGGAGTACTGTAATAATACAAACATCCATTGTGTAAATTGTCACTGAACAAAAACATGGAACACACTTGGGATATTAATCCCTTAAAATTAAGTCCCAAACCATAGGTTTACATAGCAACATTTAAAAAAAATGACCAAACATAAAAGCAAATAAGTGCCACTGTATAAAAAAACAGACATGTCACAATATGAAATTCTGACGATCATGACAATTTTAGCTTACTCAAAAAATAATTTCCAATTCCCTTAAAAGGGTGAGTCAAATATTCAATGGTGTGGCCTTAGTATCAGCTGGTAACGAATTTTAGTTCAAACAGCAAAATATTGGTTATATTTGGGGTTTTTCTTTTCTGAAGAGAAAAGAAAGCTGCATCAGTCTATGGAGTTCTCGTCAGAGTTCAAAATGATTATTATGGAACCAAGATACTGTGTGATGTCCAAATACTAGGGTGCAGAAGATATGAGGGCCAAGTACAATATTGACTATTTGACCACATGTTCTATTTTTTAAAAAAAGCTTTGTTTTTCAGATGTTTGCAGTAAATTATTTTGGCAACTGATTTTAAAATTTGTATCATTAAAGCTGTTCAAAGCTTCCTGCCCTCACATCACCCCCACCCCAAATTGAGGCAACAGGTCAACAGTCAAGTCAAAATTGTACCACTCCTACATGTATAATCATGCAAAAAGTATAAGTGTATATATATGTATATATACATGCAGAGCGACATCACCTACCCACAGAAATAACTTGTCTGAAAGTCTTCATCAGTAGGAAATACAAGCACAAACTTGTTATCTGGCTTCATTCTTGTATCTTCCATATTTCCAAACAGCACACCTTATAACTTAGCTTAAATTTAGTATTCATCATAAACAAAGAGTACAATTTTCATATTTTAATTATACTTAACAATTAAAATAAATTATGATCACTGTTACTTTTAATTTCCAATATACTCAAATGATGACAAGTCAATATTATACAGATTTCAATAAGGTAATGGAAAGGTTGCCTTTCTAATATCCCTAACCACAGTCAAGGAACTTGCACTCCAAGACCATCTTACACCTAAATTTAGCAAACCAAGGTTAAAGAAGATATGTTTAAAGCAGTCTAATATTCACTACATGAATATTAGCTAAGTGATGGTGAAAATTTGTGATATTTTAAAAATATGATTCCTGACGCCCAAAATTAGGAATAGGTAAGGGACTACAGTAACTATTTCTTTTAAAAAGCAGCAAAAAAGAGAAAAAAATGGAGACTGCTGAAAAGGGGCTAGAAAATTCAACCAGGAACAGTTATCTATCTGATAATGCCCATCATTACAGAATAGGAGAAACACAGGGAATCTTCCCTTGTTCTCACTTACTATTCCTCTATGCTGCTAAAACAGAGTTTTGATTTCAATAAATCAAAATAGTCACTTCAAATAGTTATCCATGGAAACATTTCCAATCTGAGATTTAGTCATTAGCATAAGCACATTCCATGCTTACAATACTTAAGGTATCTTATCACATTCTCCCACCTGCCTACTCTGGTATCTGTTAAAATCTTAAAGCTCTAAGTATATAATAATGATTTGACTAGTTTTTCTACAATCAGTAAAAGTACATCTCTATAAAGGTAAACGAAACAGCGAATACTCAATTTTTGGCTAATACAGGTGCTATCTCTCCAATTGATTAAAATCTTGATATTAATGCTGTTTGTTACAATTACAAGGCAAGAAAAAGAGTGAAGCAATCCACCAGTTAGTTTTCCTTTAAGAACATGAACTCATCCATTGTATGCTGTAAGTAGGTGTGTGCCCTCTCAATCTCCTATACAAATAGATTCTAACTTTTCAAACACCAAAATACAGATGTATAAGGTACTTCAAAAGGTTTGTGGACAATTAAGAGATGTTTATTTTGGTGAAAAAAAATCTGAAATCCATGCATACTTTTCATAACATGCATTTCCCATAACTTTTTGAAGACCCCACATTATCTGTGTCATCACACATTCCAGACATAGTGAAGACAGCTTTTTATAATCTTAAGCCTTTGGCAATATTGCCATCAAGTGTTTAATTCTATGAATGTTTCCTTTCCAAATATGTTCTAAGTCTCAGAAAAAAATCTGAACCACAAAAACAAAGAAAAACAAAACCTAACTTTTCCTTTACTGTGTTTATCCATGATTAACTCCTCTTTTCAAATCTGACAACCAGAAGCACCGAATTTTTAAATTCTGCATACTTTATCATTCATATTTCACAGTTGAGAAATTTCAGTTCTAATTACATGGAATAAGAATAATCTACAGTTGATCCCATTGTTGAGGGAAAGAGGAATATACAGAGGGGATTGGGAGAAGCACAGGAAGTAAAGATTTTTGGCAGCAGACACACAGGTTAAAGCCCTGCCCGCTCCTTCTTAACTACCAAGCTCAAACAAATTTATTTTACTCCTGGGTTTCTTCACAGGGCTATGGTGAAGGTTAAAGAAGATGTAACACAGAACACAGCAGTTTAAGTGCTGGTCCTCTGCGTCACCTTCTGATTATAATTAGCACTTGCCTGCTTCCTTACTTGTTTTCTTGCCCTTGCATGTACACTTTGTTGGACACAGCCTGCATGCAAGAAGCTTTGAGGAAACATCACTGCCAGGGCCGGTCTTATATTGTCATAGATGAACCAAACCTGTTAAGTAAATGCTTTGTGAAATTAACAGTTAAATAAAATCATTCAGGTGTAACTTTTATATTTTTCTTTGCAGTGAAATGTTAGCTTGTATGTATTCAGATAAAAATGCTTCAAAGCCTAACAGAAATCATTTCTGGATCAGTCCATACTTAGCATCATACTTGCCAATAGAGCACTTCCACTGACACAAATGTTGTAAAGTCTCTTTATGAAGTCAGAACCTACGAAACAGGAATTCATTTTGTATTCCAGAGAAACCTGGAAACACCACTCCTCCTTCTCTCTATATTGAAAAGTGTTAGGCCCAAAGAAAGGTAGGTAATGGACTATTTAAGGATTGACCCTTTGACCCCCTGTATAAGGCCACGGTAATGTCTGACAAAGCCCAGAGGAAATGCCTTCTTTCCTACCTGCCATACTTCATTTCTCCAACCTTCTCACTAGGAAGAAAAATTTTATGTTGTTGCTGCCAAAGGGCCCCTAGATCCAATAGCATTTCTACCCAACATCAAGACAAAGCTTCATTTCAGAGAAACTCGAAAAATGTTCATCTGAAAGAAGGGTTCTTAGAAATTACCACGCTAGTATCCTTCGATAGCTCAGCTGGTAGAAATTACCACACCAAGGGACCTAACCGGCACGCATGCGTGGTGGCCAGGAAAAGGAATGAGGTAGGTATGAGGGATCAGGGAAGAAGCAAACTTCCAAAGCGGCTGACAGGACTCTGCATCTCAGCAGAGCCTCTCATCACATACCAGAATATTGACCAAGATGAAAATTTACATGCACAAGTGACAAAAAAACCTTAAAGAGAACGCCTGTGTTATATTTCTTTAACTATAAAAAATGAATATACAGAACAATTTGAAAAGTCATTTTCAAAGCATCTCCTGGAAAATTACATCAACAAAAGACTCTATATAGAAAAACAGCCTTGAAAACTGAAAGCTATATGTGTATAGTTTCTTCAGAATATCATAAAGCTGGTTTAGTAAAGACAAAAATGTATGTATTTAATTGAAATTAAATATAGCAAAATGTACTGAAATTTTGGAGTCAACCCATTTTTAAAAAATAAAATTGAATCAATATCCATTTGATACTTTTTCTACTGTACTCATTTCAATTACTACAGATTTAAACTTTACAAAGTTTCCAACATGGAAATACAATTTTAATGATTATTTGTCCTTATATCCATATACTATGTCCATATATTATAGGAAATGTCCATCCAGAAAAGCTCTCTGATATTGACATTTGCCATTTTGAAATGATCAAAAAGTTAAAAAGTTCAAGATTATCAGAGGAATTGAAAAGTTGGTCAAAAGAGAAACACAACTTAATGCTTCACCACTAACTAAAGGCTTAGAATCAAGCAAAGTTATTCAAAAGATAAATCAGGTAATTTATTTGGGAACCTACAAATACACAAAAAGGATACTTAAATCACCTTACAATTTATCTTTCTATTTCAGAGATAAATCCATGACCTACTGCCTGTACTATCTACACCTGGGAAGAGCACAAACATTTAGGTAAACATTAACCACATCCTCAAATCTACTTACTTTGCTAAAGATCTATACATTCTAGCTTTCTGATGACTTCCTGAAATAGTAATATGCTAAATATTGTTATTTTACAAAAATTCCTCAATTTTTAACAGGATGATGTAGTAGGACATACCATTTTAAAAGGGAAAGAACCTTGCCCTTTTGTGCTTAGTGGTTTATTTTTTTTCAACATACCAATTTTAAAAACCTGGAAACTATCCCAAAAGTAGGTAAAATCAATTTTTAATTATACTATGTGTAAACTAATACCAGCTATTTTATTTAAAGCAAAGCAGGTTTCTTGACTGAGGACCCAACGTGAACTAACTGGCCGGGAATCAATCACTAACACACCAACACTGCCCTCAACAGAGTCACAGGAAACATTTCTTTTTCAAAATGTTTATTTATCTAGGTTACATTTCAAATGTACAGTTAGGGAAAAGATATAAAGAAAATGCAATGAAAGGAAAACAGTAAGTTGATAACATTCTTCCCAAGTCTTAAAAGTTATAATAAAAATAAGCAAGCCTTCATTATCAAAAAATACACTTCATAAATTATTCCTTCATTTTCTATGCCACTTATGTTTTGTTGTGTTATTTTAATACAATACGAAAATATCTACTCAGGACTAGTAAACTTCAGGTTGGTTCCAACTCCAACTAACTTTCCTAAACTTCGGACAACATAAAAACAGAAATCCATGAAAAAAATTTAAATTATAGAAACTCAGAAGTTATTCATATTATTCACAATTCATACAACTCCTAGACAAATTAAAATGACACGTTTTATCATACAATGATTGAGGGCATATACACCATTTTTGGAGAGGCTATTAATAGCTTTCTTTGAAATATTGTTTTACAGAATAAATTTAATAATTAAATTTCAGTATAAATTTGATGAATTTGCTGGAATTGTTTTATACTGCATTTTCTGACATGGGGCATTCTGAAAAATCTTCACTGTGCCTTCAATGTACTATTTAAATAATAAAAAAGAAAAGGAGGGAAATAACTAAGAGCTAAATAAAATAATGTGTCAACTACTTTGCAAGGTTATCTTTTTGTAAGGACACTTATCTATATAATTTGCTATTCTAAACAAATTTCATGATGATAGCATTAAACCTATCCACCATCTTGCTGTAAATTTTATGTAACTATATCTTTAAGCAAAGCTAGCTGAATATCAAAACTGAAAATTATCAGTAATATCAACTTAGGGTGTTTTATTTGCTCAATGAAAGGACTAGTCATATAATTTCTTCCTTAAAGATGAATTTTTAGGTAATACATTTTATATAAACCAAGAGATACCTGTACCAAAAGGCATGCCTTTGTTATATCTATGTAATAGTAAGGAATAAGAGCAGTAAAGTAAAATAAATTGATTCTCGTATATTTTGTATCCAGTTTGCTTGTGAATGGTCATTTTTCCATTCAATTATTGTTTATAGCTGTTGTCTATATTCCCACTAAACCAGGATCTTTTTGCTTTTTAAGTATGTCACTGCAAAAATTAAAAGAAAAATAAGGAAAGGAGGAGGGAGAGCGGGAATGAGGGAGGCTAGTAGGGTGGGAAATATCACTATATAAACTATATATATAAAATATGTGAAATTTGTTCCCCTTAAAAAAAAAAAAAAACAAAATGAAAGTTCAATTTTTTTTTTAAAAGCCAGGCTACCAAAACTAGGTTTATATGTAGGCAATTTTTTTTCTTACATACCTTTATAAACAATGAATGTTTATTATATGGGTGTTAATGACCTGAATCCATTAGAATCACTGTAGATTACAGCAGTTATCTGCCTCTAGCCACTTGTCAAATATAATATTAATGAAATTCAGAATTATTTCAGAATTCTTAAGATGGGTGTGCATGTGCATTCCCATACACACATATATACATTGTTAAGACTGAATTCATTTCTGAATTGGTAACAAAAACAGGTAAGTTTTACTCTTGGTACACCAATAACAGAATCCTTTATTTTACTTCTAAATTTTAAAAAATGTTACACCAAATATTAAACCTAATATTTTAATTTTACCAGTCTCTAAATGAAATTTTATTTGTGTTTTTAGTTATAGTCAATTTTAATAATGCACATATTTAATAATAATTAAAAGCTACTGTTTAGTAAGTGGCTCAAATGACCACATCATTCTAATCTGCTGCTTAAATTCCCTTAAGATGATTAAGGGTGTAACGTCTTAGAACATTGAACTAGTACAAGCTAGACAGAAAGAAGACTGTAAACAGATTATCAAAAGGCACATTTACCTTTGGTGGGGGATAATTTTCTCTAAATGGCATGAATTAGAGAGAAATACTACTAGGACATATCAAATACTA
This sequence comes from Oryctolagus cuniculus, assembly GCF_964237555.1. Lineage (NCBI taxonomy): Eukaryota > Metazoa > Chordata > Mammalia > Lagomorpha > Leporidae > Oryctolagus > Oryctolagus cuniculus. The sequence goes on from NC_091441.1 coordinate 31,261,925, forward strand.
CTGGGACATATCAACATAACAGCCAGTAACAGAGTTACAATAATTTGTTTCCTGACATCCCCCTCCCTGTTTTTTTACAATGCTTGGTAATTTTTTAAATGGAATGACTATTTTTCTAAGTCTACAGCTTAGTCTTAATTCTCTAGCCCATGAAAACAAGCTGTAATATTAAACACTTGCTAGATTGGACAAAGGGAAACTCCATATACACATATTAAAAATCAAGTAATCCAGATATGGGATTTTATTCTTAGATAAAAAGCATTTCAACCATGTTTGGATTAGTGCTGTAAATTAGAAGATGTTTCTTTTTAGCATTAACCTTTTATAGACTACATATAAATCCAAACACCAAACAAGACACAGTCCTTATCCTTGTATAAATTCAAAGAAAATTAAGGGAATTCAAGGAAAATGAAGGGAGGACCACTAGGCACTTACACAATAACTACATAGCAATGCCACCAGGCACAAGCATTTAGGTTAGCAGGTAAGAGGCCTGCATTCTAGTGGGTTAAGCTGCAGTTTGTGGTGCCAGTTCAAGTTCTAACTGTTCCGCTTCTGATCCAGCTCCCTGCTAATGTGCCTTAGAAAAGCTGTAGAACATGGCCCAAGTACGTGGGCCCCTGCCACTCACATGGAAGACCCAGATGGAGTTCCTGGCTCCTGGATTTGGTCTAGTCTAGCACCATCACAGCCATTTGGGCAGTGAATCCAGGGGTGGAAGATCTCTCCCTGTCACTCTTTCAAATGAATAAATTTACATAAATAAATCCACCTGCAGTGTCAGCACAGGAGACCTGCAGGAGGGCCCCTGACTCCCACTTTGGACCAGCACAGCACTGGCCGTAGTGGCCATTTTGGGAGTGAACTAGCGGATGGAAGATCTCTACTTTGCCTCTCAAATGAATAAATAAATCTTTAAAAGAAAGATTTAAACTGCTAACACATAATTCAAAAGTAATTCCTACTTACTAATATTTTTACTTGTAATCTTAGGAATACCAACACTGGCTCAGTGGAAAAGAACAATAACCCACAACAGTAGCTGAGTAAAAATAAAATACGGACACTACTTCAAATACTCAACACTACTTTAAATGTCTAATACAAAAAAAAAAATCATTTTAAAGGAGGAATTTTTAGATTGTGCAACCTGGAAAAAGTGTTGTCATTCTGAAGCAAAAATAACTATTTTAAAAAACAGGGGCCGACGCCATAGCTCACTTGGTTAATCCTCCGCCTGCGGCGCCAGCATCCCATATGGGCACCAGGTTCTAGTCCCGGTTGCTCCTCTTCCAGTCCAGCTCTCTGCTGTGGCCCGGGAGCAAAGTGGAGGATGGCCCAAGTGCTTGGGTCCCTGCACCTGCATGGGGAAACCAGGAAGAAGCACCTGGCTCCTGGCTTCAGATCCGCACAGCGCCGGCCGTATCAGCCATTTGGGGATTGAACCAACGGAAGGAAGAGAACTTTCTCTCTCTCTCTCTTTCTGTCTATAACTCTACCTGTCAAATCAAAAAAAAAAAAAAAAAAAAAAAAAAAAAAAAAACCACAAACAAACAAAAAAAAAAAACACCAGTACTCCATGGAGGCTGGCCCTGAGGCACAGCAGGTAAAGCCACAGTCTGTGGTGTCTGCATCCCATGTGGGTTCTGGTTCAAGTCCCAGTTGCTCCACTTCCGACCCAGCTCTCTGCTATGGCCTGGGAAAGCAGTACAAAATGGCCAAGTCCCTGGGCACCTGCACCCACGTGGGAGACCTGGAAGGGGCTCCAGACTCCTGGCTTTGGATCAGCCTAGCTCCAGCTGTTGTGGCCATTTGGGGAGTGAACCAGCAAATGGAAGAACTCTCTTGTCTCTCTGCCTCTGCCTCTAACTCTGCCTATCAAATAAATAAATAAATCTTTAAAAATATAAATAAAAAAGGTGCTCCTTAAGAAAACAACCCATTATCTTCAAGACACTATGAGAAACTGAAAATCAGGATGGAAATTTATGTATTTCTATTACAAAATACTATTCTTATACTCTCCAAAACACAGACTGTAAAACCGTATTTCAGGAGACGTTTCCAATATTTTAGCATACGTTCTGTGAATTAAATCAGGGTATTATGATGCTCCTTCTCTTTCCATCAAAATTTCTCCTACCACATATTTAATTGAAATTGTGTAGAAAGGCTTTTCAAAATTATTAGCATTTGTTTTAAACATTCAAAATGTTACTCTTACCTTGAATTTTAATTATTAAAATCTGTAATTCCATTCAACTGAAATTTTTTTCTTTAGGGCAAAACAGAAAGTTCTCAGAGCTCTTGTTATCCAGTAACAACAAGAATTAGAATATATCCAGTCAATATAATATTAGCAATAACTTGCTAGTTATTGTCATTCTTAAAAGATGAACTGATCTTTCCCATCATAAAAATAAAAAGCACTTCAGGACATGCTTAATATATATTATGAAACAAAAAAGAAGCCTGTTGAGTGCTTGAGGAATTTTATACATGCATAAAAATGTAGATTAAGATGCTGAAATTAATACTTCTGTCTAAAAGTCCATGGCCAATAAAAATCTGTAATCCCAGGAATAAGGCAAAGACAGAATAAATTTTCCTGAAAATATCTCAACTTCAAGTAAAGATTATAAGTCAAATTTAATTAGTCATCTAAAACCAACATGCTCTTACCACTGATATAAAACTTACATTAAAAAAGTTAGCTGAAGTGGTTTATGAGTGTCAAACTATCATTTAAGAGAAAAATTCATCAGTTATATTAAACTGTTATATATTTTATGGTGAAAAGGCAAACTAACACATTATTGACTGCAAGCTGCCTCGTGTTCAAACCTTCTACTGGTCAAACACTAACTTCAGGAAATCAGACAGTCATTACACAACAGAGAAAGGTGACCTACTAATTTTTGATCAATATATATTTGTGCATTTATATTCTTAACACAAGAACTGAATATATTCACAAGTCTTCCCCAAAGTTCACTCCCAATTCTCATACATCAAGTTCTGAAAGGTGAAAGAAAAAAAATCAATTATCTTTCCATTCAAAACTAGAAAAGGAAAAACATGGCTTAGTCTATTACTATTAGTAACAAATATTTTAACATAGTACCAAATCTTTTTAAAAGAGAAAAAAGGGGGGCGGGGGGGAACGGGCCGGCATTGCAGGGTGGCAGGTAAAGCAGCACCATATAGGTGCTGATTCATGTCCCGGCTGTTCCACTTCTTATTCAGCTCCCTGTTAATGGCCTGGAAAAGGCAGCACAAGAAGGCCCAAGTAGTTGGGCCCCTGCCACCCACATGGGAGACCCAGATGAAGCTCCCGGCACCTGGCTTTGGCCTGACCCAGTCCTGGAAGTTGGGCCATCCGGGGAGTGAACCAGTGGATGGAAGATATCTCTCTCTCTCTCTCTCCCTCCCTCCCTCCAACTCTGACTTTCAAATAAATAAATAAATCCCTTAAAAAAAAAAAAAAAAGCAGTGACAATTTTTGTGAGTAAAATTACTGACAAATATGAAGATAAATCAACAGTCTCCAAATATACTATCTATCCTTCCCCTTATTAAACACAGAATTTACTATTTTCCAAAGCTGCAGCTTCATTAAATAGTAAGATTAACCCTCCTCATATTGATAACTAAGTAATAAATGTGAAGGAAAAGACTCAGTTCCTCAAAAATAAAACCAGCAGAAAGCAAAATATTTTTAAAACCGTTAACTTATATATCTCTATTGAAGATTTTCATTCTACCACAAATCCTGAAAAGATAAAACACCAGTATTTCCCAACTCTAGACCACATATTAAAAAACACCCATTATTTTGCAAGACTTTTCAATCCCGTTATTTTATCCCTTTGACACACTTCTTGGACCCTTTAACACAACTAAGTTTTTAGCTCAGGAACTGAAAACAAAATTAAACTGGTAATACAAAACCTGTATTGAAAACCTAGTAACAGCTAGTAAACTTGGTCTCTTGCAATTTAAAAACTCATTCAGTACATAATCTTAATAGACTGTTTCATCTCTTCCCTCTAGAGATACCCATTGTATGAGGGTTATCATAAAACTCTACTTTGTAATGTTTGCCAGGTTTTTGCCTCAGGAACTGAGCTTTCAGTTAAAGCTCAAAATAAAAAACCATCTGCGTAGCAATGAAAAAATACAATGGTTCCCCCTCATCCATGGTATTACCTTCCTCAGTTTCAGTTATCCATAGTCAACCACAGACCAAAATACTGAGTGGAAGATTCCAGAAATAATTTGTAAGCTTTACATTTTGTACCATTCTGAGTAGTGTGTCCCACCCTCTGGCTCCATCCCCTTGGGATACCAGTCATCCCTTTGTCCAGTAATATCCATCCTCTCTATGCTACCTCCCCATTAGTCACTTAGTGGCTGTCTCAGTTACCAGATTGACTGTCACAGTATCACAGCACTTGTGCTCAATAACCCTTATGTTGCTACATCATTCACCATAAGTAATTTCATAGTAGCATCTCACATAATCACAGGAAGAGTGAACTCAATATGGTAAGGTACTTTTAGTCACAATGTTCATAAAAGCTTTTATTATAGTATACTACTCCAGTTGTTCTATTTTATTATTAATAATCTCTTACTATATATCATTTATAAATTAAAGTTCATCATTGGTATGTCCATTTTAGGGGCAGTTTATATGGAGTTTAGTGTTACCCTTGGATTCATTCATTGAGGGTCCTGGCATGTATCACATCCCTCACACATAAGGGAGGACTACTGTGCTATTTTTCTCAAGCTTGAAACCATACTCCATTCTAGTTTGCTTTCCTTATAAGTATCTTGTAAATTAACTGCAGAGTGAATACTCAAAAAAAAAATGTATTCTCCCTGTATTTAAGTGCTATTTAATATTATCGTTCATAAAGACAAGCAGCAAATTAATTCTTTAAATGACATACAGAGGGGCGGGTGCTGTGGTGTAGTGGGTAAAGCTAGCACTGCACATATAGGCACATTTCACACATGAGCACCGGTTTGAGTCCCAGCTGCTCTACTTCCGATCCAGCTCTCTGCTATGGCCTGGGGAAACAGCAGAAGATGGCCCAAGTCCTTGGATCCCTGCACTCACATTGGAGACCTGGAGGAAGCTCCTGGCTCCTGGCTTCAGATTGACACAGCTCCGGTCAATGTGGCCAACTGGGGAGTGAACCAGTGGATGAAAGATCTACCTCTCTCTCTGCCTCTCCTTCTCTCTCTGTATAACTTTGACTTTCAAATAAATAAATCTTTTTAAAAAATGACATATGGAAGAATGATATAAAAACATTCATCTAGAACATTCATTCAGGAACTTCATGGTGGCATAAACTAGTTGATTTCCCAAAAAGAATCAGAAGGGAATCTGGTTGAACTCTGTAATTAACACACAATTATTCTTAGGTGTTTAAATTTAACTGAAAAGTGATCCCTGTTAGGAATTTGGAAAACATTATGCTGAGTGAAATAAGCCAATCCCAAAGGGACAAATACCACATGTTCTCCCTGATAGGTGACAACTAACTGAGCACCAAAAAGGAAACCTGTTAAAGTGAAATGAACACTATGAGAAACGGTGACTTGATCAGCCCTCGTCCTGATTGTTGATGAACAACTTAATATGTTATCCCTCTTAGTATTTTTGTTTGTTTGTTCTACTTAATACTTTTGGTTGAATACTGTCATCAATACACAATTATTCTTAAGTGCTGAAACTTAACTGAAAAGTGATCGCTGTTAAATATAAGAGTGGGAATAAGAGAGGGAAGAGATGTGCAATTCGGGACATGCTCAAGCTGACTTACCTCAAACGGTAGAGTTAGAAACATACCAGGGGACTCCAATTCAATCCCATCAAGGTGGCATGTACCAATGCCATCTCACTAGTCCCAGTGATCAATTTCTGTTCACAATTGATCATAATGATAGGACTAAGAACCAAAGGGATCACATAAACAAGAATAGTGTCTGCAAATACTAGCTGATAGAATAAAAAAGGGAGAGAATGATCCAACATGGGAAGTGAGATACACAGCAGACCCATAGAATGGCAGATGTCCTAAACAGCACTCTGGCCTCAGAATCAGCCCTTAAGGCATGCGGATCCGGCTGAAAAGCCCATGAGAGTATTTCAGGCATGGAAAGCCAAGACACTCTGGGGAAAAAAAACAAAAACCTAAATGAAAGATCTCTGTGAGTGAGATCCCAGTGGAAAGAACGGGTCATCAAAGAAGGAGGTACCTTTCTCTGAAGGGAGGAGAGAACTTCCACTTTGACCATGGCCTTGTCTAAATATGATCAGAGTCAGTGAACTCAGGGGGCTTCCATAGCCTTGGCAGCTCATGACAAGAGCCTAGGGTGATTACTGATGCCATAAACAAGAGTGTCAATTGGTTAAGTCAACAATAGGAGTCACTGTGCACTTACTCCTCATGTAGGATCTTTGTCCTTAGTGTGCTGTACATTGAGATTTAATGCTATAACTAGTACTCAAACAGTATTTTTCACTTTATGTTTCTGTGTGGGAGCAAACTGTTGCAATCTTTACTTAATGTATGCTAAACTGATCTTCTGTATATAAAGAGAATAGAAAATGAATCTTGATGTGAATGGAAGGGGAGAGGGAGTGGGAAAGGGGAGGGTTGCGGGTGGGAGGGACGTTATGGGGGGAAGCCATTGTAATCCATATTCTGGCTCTTTGCCGCATCTACTGCGAGAATGAAGACCATTCTCAGCAATCAGACGGTCGACATCCCAGAAAATGTCGACATCAGTCTGAAGGGGCGCACAGTCATTGTGAAGGGGCCCAGAGGAACCCTGCGGAGGGACTTCAATCACATCAATGTGGAACTCAGTCTCCTGGGAAAGAAAAAGAAGAGGCTCCGGGTTGACAAATGGTGGGGAAATAGAAAGGAACTGGCAACTGTTCGCACGATCTGTAGTCACGTACAGAATATGATCAAGGGGGTTACACTGGGCTTCCGATACAAGATGAGGTCAGTGTATGCTCACTTCCCCATCAACGTGGTTATTCAAGAGAATGGGTCTCTTGTTGAAATTAGAAATTTCTTGGGTGAAAAGTACATCCGAAGGGTTCGGATGAGGCCAGGTGTTGCCTGTTCAGTGTCTCAAGCCCAGAAAGATGAATTAGTGCTTGAAGGAAATGACATTGAACTTGTTTCAAATTCAGCTGCTTTGATTCAGCAGGCAACAACAGTTAAAAATAAAGATATCAGAAAATTTTTGGATGGTATCTATGTCTCTGAAAAAGGAACAGTTCAACAGGCTGATGAATAAGACCTAAAAGTTATCCGGCTGCAGAAACAAGAACCCAGATTGTGTCTTGTGGTATTTTAATAATGCAATAAAAGATTATTGATTTGAAAAAAAAAAATCCATATTCTGTACTTTGGAAATTTATATTCATTAAATAAAAGTTTAAAAAAAAGGTTTGTAGAGGACAAATGCTTAGAGTTTTTCAAAGAAATAACTATTTACTTATTTGGTTCCACTAAAATTCTCCCAATTTCAAGTTATTTCTGGCATGAAAAAAAAGCATAAAGGAAAGATAACCCCTATTATTATATAAATATGGTTGTATGTCCCAACCACACATAACAAAACTCAAGCTAAATATGTTCTAACACAGCTTTCTATTTTGAGTACCTATTTTTGGGGGTTTTTTTTTGGGGGGGGGGTTGACAGGCAGAGTTAGACAGTGAGAGAGAGAGACAGAGAGAAAGGTCTTCCTTTCCGTTGGTTCACCCCTCAAATGGCTGCTATGGCCGGTGCGCTGCGCCAATCCAAAGCCAGGAGCCAGGTGCTTCCTCCTGGTCTCCCATGTGGGTGCAGGGCCCAAGCACCTGGGCCATCCTCCACTGCCTTCCCAGGCCACAGCAGAGAGCTGGACTGGAAGAGGAGCAACTGGGACAGAACTGGCACCCCAACCAGGACTAGAACCCAGTGTGCCGGCGCCGCAGGTGGTGGATTAGCCAACTGAGCCATGGCACTGGTGAGTACCTATTTTTTAACAAGAAACTGCTTACTATTGTTGTTTTCAAAACACAAAAAAATACAGTGTACAAAAAGAAAACCTTTCGTAAGCAATCCAAAAAGTAGTTAACACAATTTTGTAATAGAGTCAAAGGTTCTGTAATATTTCCATTTTCAGCAACGTTACCTGGAACACTGTTGTTAAGTCTTTGGGACTACTAATGTACTATCAACATTTTTCAAGTCACAGAGGGCCAAGGGCTGCTGTGGTGGCAATACCTGAGAAACAGGCATCTGCATGTAAGCAACTGACTGGATGATAGGGGAAGTTCTTTGGCCAACTAGTTGCATTTTACGTCCCCTGGATCCAAAAGCCCGGTTGTTCTCTTTGCCAGTATCAAGGTTAATGTCTCCATCCATATGCAGAACTTCTCTCTGCCTCCGCATCTCAGAAAAAGCTCATGGCCTCTTCTAGGACACTGCCTATGCAGTTCCCATCACACACAGCACCCCTGTCAAGTAATCCTGGAATTCCCCTGGGTATTCCTTCAGATCCCCCAGCAGGACAGAAGTCAGCTTTAAAGACATTGAGCCCATTTGATAAAACATTATTAGTTCAGAAAAGTGTAGTTTTATTAAAACATACTTACTCAGGAAAATGGCTTAAGCCTTGCTAAGACCAGCCTGACAGATACAGCATTGATAAGCAGCATCTAAATTTATTAACCAAACGAAAGCAATGAATTCCAAGAAAAATAATAAAATGACGAATACAATATTACCATTTCCACAGTTTCAATATATTTGCTTGGAAGCATATATTCTGTTATTACACAACTGACTTATTTATAAAAGAGGTTTCCAATCTTTGCTGAACATGAGAACCTGGACTGGTACCGGGGGTGGCTCCAAGGCATTTGAGATTTGTTTCATTTTAAGCTCCATGGTAATATATAATTTTGATTGAGAACCACTGTGCCATTCAGTATTTTAACTTTCACTTTAAAATTTTTAACACTTGTTTTACTAGCTGCCTTATAATAAATCATTACACAGTAATTCTCAGCTGGTTTTTATCAAAAGTTATTTTAAGTGGGAAAAAAGCCTTAAAGAAAAATCACATAAAAGGTATACAAGAATCTGTGTTATACTTCTGAGTCAGCTTTTACAAACACTGGTCTGTGCAGGGTGTTAAAAGGCACGCCACCGAAACAGAGTTGTGAACAAATCCTATCCTTCCCTGTAGAAAGCACATTAAGCTATTTACACATAACCCTGCATTTTCCAAATATGTGGACACGTGTATGGCTATTAATAGCCAGGAGAAGAGTAGTTTCATAGGATTCCCATTTAGGAACCAAGCTAGACCATATTGGTTTGAGTTTCTCCTAACGCAATTTTACTGAAACCTTCATTCTCTGGGATCTGCTCAGACCACTCTTGGCTGACACTATCTAAAACAGTTTTTCTACCCCACTTGATTTATATTCATCACTTATATCCTGCTTTATTATTATGCACAACATATCCCCACCTGATAGCTTATAATGAATTGTCTGTCTCCTCAAAGAAGATTAGATCATCATGAAAGATTTCTGCATACTAGGTGAAGAAATACTTGCTAAATAATTGAATGTCAGTAAAATCAATCTTGGGCTTATACCATCTCCCAACATCAAGAAGTCTTATAAAGAAGCGTCCTATGAAATGCTCTATAGGGGCTGACACTGTGGGAAAGCAGGTAAAGCCACTGCCTGCAGTGCCAACATCCCATATGGGTGCCAATTCGAGTCCTGGCTGCTCCTCTTCAATCCAGCTCTCTGCTATGGCCTGGGAAAGCAGTAGAAGATGGCCCAAGTCTTTGGGCCCCTGCACCCACGTCGGAGACCAGAAGAAGCTCCCTAGCTCTGGCCATTGTGGTCATTTGGGGAGTGAACCAGCGGATGGAAGACCCCCCCCCCCTCTCTCTCTCTCTCCCTCCCTCCCTCTCCTCTCTCTGTGTAACTCTTTCAAATAAATAAATAAATCTTAAAAAAAAAAAAAAAAAGAAAAGAAAGAAAAATAAATGCTCTAAAGTATGTACCCCATGGAATCTCTGGAATTATGGTTCATTTTTATCATATACTGGCTTTTTATGAAGATGTGAAACAAAGATTTCCCATGTCTTTTTTTTTTTTTTTTTTTTTTGACAGGCAGAGTGGACAGTGAGAGAGAGACAGAGAGAAAGGTCTTCCTTTGCCGTTGGTTCACCCTCCAATGGCCACCACGGCTGGCGCGCTGTGGCCAGTGCACCGCGCTGATCCGATGGCAGGAGCCAAGTGCTTATCCTGGTCTCACATGGGGTGCAGGGCCCAAGCACTTGGGCCATCCTCCACTGCACTCCCGGGCCACAGCAGAGAGCTGGCCTGGAAGAGGGGCAACCGGGACAGAATCTGGCGCCCCGAACAGGACTAGAACCCGGTGTGCCGGCGCCACAACGTGGAGGATTAGCCTAGTGAGCCACGGCGCCGGCTCGATTTCCCATGTCTTAATAACAAGACAGGCTGTCTTTCTCCTGGACAGTAAGAACTTTTTAAGAAGTTGTATCACCCATCTTTAGTGTCCAAATGGCAATTGGACAAATTTGTAGCACAATTCCATCTAGCAAAGAAAATCCTCACATCTTTTCCTGATTACTCTTCCCTTACACTGTCTTCACTTATTAAAAAGCCTTGTTTAAGGGCCGGCACTGTAGCACAGAGTTAGGTTAAGTTCTACTTGCATCCCATATCCAAGTGCCTACTTTGAGTCCTGGCTCCTCCACACTTCCAATCCAGCTTCCTGCTAACACACCTGGGAGGCAGCAGATGATGGCTCAAGAACTTGACTCCAGAAATTTCTGGCTCCTGACACCTGGCTCCAGTTCAGCTCAGGCCTGGCTTGCTACAGATATTTGGGGAGTGAACCAACAATGTCTCTCCCCCTCTCCCTGACACTCTGCTTTTCAAATGAAGAAGAAAAAAAAAAAAAAACTTAAAAAAAAGATTTAAGTCTTGTTTACATGTAGACTTCCTCAAGGACATGCTTCTTCCCCAAAAGATGCTATTTAGCTCATGGAAAAACAAACTACATGGACTCTAAAGAATATTAAACTTTCTTTAAGCCCCATTATAAGTATTGTATAATTCAAACTTTTACGTATAGGACAGGAAATCAGATGGCAACTTTGATCTGACTTGATTTTTGACATTACATATTTCTCAGTGAAAAAAGGAGTATTTAAAAGCTGAGTTCAGAAAATGATGTGAAAACATTTATGCTGGGTAAGATTAAATTGTGGCCTCATAAAGGCTGCTACCAGCAACACACACAGACAGAGAAACACTGAGGCCTTAAAAACAAGAACCAATTACACATGTCAAAACTCATAGAACTTAGAAGACTGAACCCTAACAGCAAACCAAGGACTTGTCAACATAGATTCATCATGCTAACAAAAGCACACTCTGGTGCAGGATATTGATAGTAGGGGAAGCTATGGATATATAGAAGCAGAGGGCATATGAGAACTCTATCTTTTGCTCAATTTTGCTGTGAACTTAAAAACTGCCCTAAATAATGAAGTCTATTTTTAAAAACAAGACCAAGGATCATATTCTCACCTTAAATACACCTGTCCTTTTATTAACACTTAGAAAAATCCTATTTTGAGAAATAGACATATCAAAAGCTAAGTTTATGCTTTTGCATATACAAAGTTAATTTAAGCACTTACTATAATAAATTAGGGAATAATAAGTTAGGGAAAGCTGGTCAAAAATACCTGTTTGAGAGATTCCACAGGTTACCACCAATAAGACTTCACAGCTTGTAAATTTCAGATCCAGGTGTTATAACATTCAGAAAACCAGATTTAAACAATGCATGCTTGTCAAATAATCACTTAAATGAAGTAGAAGGTGCTCATGCTTGTTAATATTGAATGCCATAGTTTATAACTAATATGACTTAAAGAAACTAAACTCTACTTTTTAGAACCTGATACTGATTCACAGTAACAGAACTTGTCAGTGATAACTTATAAACTCCAGTTTCACACAGGTTTTTAACCATGAGAGACTTAACATATCACTGCTTACCTGGGTAGTTCACAGCACTGGCTGCTCATTGTCAAAACCAAGGCAGCTCTAGAAAGATTCCACAGCTCACACCCCAAAGATGTGCACTTAATTTAAGGGCTGCAGTATGGCAGAACAGACATTTTAAATGCTTCCTAGATTATTCTCACATAAAGCCAAATTATAAACTGGACTTTACCTGTCTAGTTTGCATTCATTAGGCTAAAAATACAGTTTTTACCTGATTACTCCATCTCAACATTTTATCATTAATGTGGTTACTAAGTTTTTTAAATAGCTACAAAAACACAACCAGATTACAAAAGGTTTCTAATAAGCACATGGGGCTGTTAGCCATTGAGTCATTACATATTCAGTCTAGGAAAAAGGTCAACTACTGTGCTTCATGGGATTCCTCATGTGGTCTAGAGGTCTTCTACCATTAGCCCCCAGTGCCTAACTTAACATTAAAAAGTTTCCAAATAGTTAAAACACCAACAGGTTACTTATCACAAATTAAGAAGGAAAAATGTGCAAAGAACATGAACAGACTGTTTACCAAAAAAAAAAAAAAAAAAAAAAATCACAAATTTGCCAAACAGGACTTCTCAGCTTCATTAGTGAGCAAGAAATGCAAATTAATCTAGACACAATTCTCCCATCCAATCAGTAAGACTGTCATAAAACAAAATGAAAACCCCAGAATATAATGCATGCACATTAAAATTCCTGGACAGAATAAATATTTTTTTAAAGCAGCACGGCTGGATGTGATGAAGAGCCTTAAATGTTCACACCCTCATAATAGCAAACACTAAAAACAGCCAAAAAGAACATTAGGGAACTTATTTTTTATAGTTAGCTAAAAATAATCCAAAATTCATACACTCTAGGGAGACTACTGCATTTTGGTTACATGCTGAAAATGCCATATTAAGGAGTACGCACTGTGTGTAGTGGGTTATGCTGGTGCTTAGGACACCTGCATTCCTTAAGAGAATGCCTGGAATTGAATCCTGACTCCGTCTCCAATTCTACTTCTTCTTAATGTGCTTGGGAGGCAGCAGATGACAGCCCAAATACTTGGGTCCTGGCCACCCATGCAGGCAGGAGACAGGCTCTTGGTTTCAGCCTGGCTCAGCCCTGAATGTTGCAGGTATTTGGGAAGTGAGCCAGCATATAGAAGATCTCTCCCTCCGTCCCTCCCTGTTGTTCTGCCTTTCAAATAAACAAACAAATCATTTTTTAAAATGAAACATTAAGAGGAAAAGGAAGATTGGTGTATATCTGGTGTGACAAACTTTGTTATATGTTATGGAAGGCAACATGCTGAAATGTTAATTTTAAAAGTTAACAAAAGCTTAATTACAGGTGATTCTAATCTACTTTATGTTCTTCTACTTTAACAAAGCTCTACTACTTTAAAACATCTTTTACATTTCCAAGCAAGAGTCGGTTTGTCAAGTATAATAACCTCTACCACAAAAACTGTGAGGTAAAATGAGAGCTTGTCAGATGTACTTCAGTGCTTTAATATGAATGGTAAGTAATGGGTGCAGAGATTCTGAGGGGCTGAACTGGTCTGGCCTGATCACATGGATTATGAATTCTGATCATCTTTAAACAACTATGTTCAATAGCCTCTCTGACATTCCCTAAAAAATGTAAACCAGCCAAGATAGCCAACTCTTACCTACCATGATGGTAAGGTTGGAGCTTCAACCAGAACAAGCATTTACATAGTGGATCATCACACCACACAAAAGCAGGCCATTATGGCCAAGACAAGGTGAAACTACTACCCTCAGGTTCATTCTATGCTCAATACTATGGAAAAAAGTTACAAGAAAAACTTCTCCACTGTCCTTATACACTGATATATGTATTTGATGTGTTTAGGTAATTAATTTCTTGAAATAAAGTCTAATGGCCAATACTCATAATAAATAACATCAAAATCCTTCCAACAGACCAAAGAATTAGTCTCAAAAGTGATTTTATAGAGAAACTAGCCCCTTCATGAAAAATAACTAATCATAAAATTGCAAAGAGCAAAACATACACATAAAAATCAAAACATAACTCAGATATTTAATGTCTTGAATATTCAAGATAATAATCACATAGTACTTTTACATTAATTCACTATAAAATACTATAAATTTACCATAAAATACTATATATCTGCTCATCTTTAAGTCCCCAAATGAAATTACTGCAACAATTATCTTGATAAATCTCCAAAACCTTCATGGAGAGAACAGTATATTGGTGATACTAAGCTGCCTTTCAGATCATTGCTAACTTAAAAAGAAAATCCATAAACATCTGTTGTGTAGCTATTAAACTCAATTGCTAAGCATAACCATGCATTATGATTCTGTATCAGTATTTGTACTCTTTGAAATAAATGCATTAACTATTAAATTATTTGGAGAACAGGTAGGATGATTTCTCAAACTTTTAAACTGTTGTCAAACAAAAGTCTACAAATAAAGCATTTCTGAATTACTCAATTGGTTGTACCTTGATGAAATAGTATAGTAAGAATCTCAGTTTTTATTTTTACAATTTGTTTCCATTCTGTGTAAACAGCTGGATTCAAATTTTAACACCCAAGAGTTTCCATTAGGTACATCCAGTTTAAGTCCACCTGAATTGTCCCATGTTCATCATTTAACCTATTTTTAGATTTATACAACTTTTCACCGCTCTTGCTATCAGGTTACATGCCCAAGGTCATAATGTAACTCAGGAAACTGAAGTATACATAACTGTTATATTAAAATGCACAATGTCACAATTTTTCAGAGCTAACAATATGAACAGCTGAACTGAAATTCCTAATATTTAAACTGTAGACTGTTTCATCTCTGCTACTACACAAAATTCTAAGATCATTCATGTAAAGGCACCTCCCCAACCTGTGCAGTGCACAGCAGTCACACACAATGGCCCTGCACCTTGACTCACCACTGGATTTTTCACGGTTAACCTTAAAAACTACATATTTTCAAAAACCACATAATCACTAAATGACATGAACAATAAAACTAATTATAGGTTCATATTAATTTACTTTGGTGTTTGGTATACAATTAAGAAAGACAAGAGAGAGACAACTGGTTTTAAACAGTGGTCAAGGTGGTCAATTAGCAAAAATTGTTAGGAAAATCTGAACAAAGCAGCAAAACATACCTAACCTACGTAATATAAGCCAAATAGGGAAAGTGTCTACGAAGACATTTCTCATGCCACCTCTACTAGGGGGTTTTATCTTCAAAGAGAATTTTGTTCATCTACCTTCTCCCTTTCCATAAAGGCAAAGCACTGGGATGGCTACATAAAAACCTGTTTAGTAAGTACTGTTTCAAGAGATCCATCATGATCTTGATTAATAAAATAGAAAAGTATGTAAGAATGCATGAACATTCATATTACATGCCCTAACAGGACTTTTTAAAAAATACTAAGAAACTGTCTTAGAACAACCCTGAAATTTGCTTCTTTCATGAGCCTCACTTACATCCAGTTCAAACTTTTTTAATAGAGAGAAAAACAGTGAAAAGCACTTCTAAACGCTATTTAAAATTTTTAACTAATATACCATATGGATGAGACTTACTATTTGAATGCCTATAAAGTGCTTCGAATCTGATCATTCTTGTTAATTGGGTTTACGTAAGTTTAGTTAGCTATAGGCTTAATTAACCAATATGATTTTTCTTCAAATATTTTTCACTTATCAGCAATATGCTGTCTTCAAGTGTAGACAGAAAACTTTCAGAAAACCAGGGAGAAAATATAGTCACTTAAAAAACCTTTAGAAACCAAAACTTCCCCCTCTTTAAGGTAGCAATACACAAAGCTGCCAAGATGTATGAATTGCCATGTAGTTTACAAAATGTACCTAATCCTAAGAGTTTTTTCAATAAAGAGAATATACCAATTAAGAATCATTCATTATCATCTTTCTTCCTCTATGAAATTTCAAGCCTGCCTTTGTAGTACACAGTACCAAATGTGACAATATAAGGAAAGCAGATGTCAAATATGTGATAAATCACAGATCCCTTTTACCAATGAGAGCTAGAACAAAAAAATTTCTAACAAACTTTTTAAAGCTTGGGGAATTTTTGCCAAAAAAAAACAAACAAACAAAAAAAACACTCTTTTCAATATGAGTGACAACTAGGACAGAAAATGTGAAACAAGGATTACCTGGTTCATCATGCACTAAATCAGGGCAAAAATACATAAAATTCCTTTTTTAGGAGGAACAGTTACTACAAAACTTTAACAAAAGAATGTTTATTTCAGACACCATAAACTTGAGTGCAATGGCTATATAATAAAGGTGCCTATTCCTGAGAACATACTTAGTAATAATGCAGAACAGTAAGTATTAAATCTAAGCAGTGCTTAAAAGGCAATGATGGGAGTTCAGGTAATGTGTTACAGAGAGAGACCTGTGAGAAATAACATTACTTAAAATTAATCTTGTCCCTATTATTAACCTTTTTTTTTTTTTTTGCTAATGTGCTAAAGTGCACTCGAAACCTCAGAACAGGTTTTTAAAATTGGCCATGTCTTTATTTAATAGACTGCAGTCTTCAAATTTACACAGAGCTGCAGGTCGCCTGTACTTTTTCAAGTGTCACTCATCTAACTGAGGCTGACAGCTGAGAAATGTCATCAGGTGCTTTACAGTCAGTTTAAAAAACATCCTCTACCTGGTATCTCTGCAGTGATTGTCTTGCTGCTCCCTGAAACCTCTTCATCATCATCAGATGAGCTTGTGCTTGAGTCACAAGTCAGGTCACTGTCACTGGTACTACTGTCCTGCAGCAGGTTGTACTTCTTCCTCGCAGCAGCCTCCCGTTTCTGCCTCAGTAGTCTGATCCTCTCCTTGTGCTTTTGGCTCCGATGACCTTTAACCTTGGCAACTCGGCCATTCTGTTTATCACTGGATTGCCGGTTTTTCTTGGCAGCCATGGTAGATGTTTCACTTTCAGAACGAGACCGCCTAGACTTGCGCCCAACTGCGGCACCAGACACTCCTGATGGGTCTCCTTCTACTGCCGTTTCTGCCTGGGAGGGTTCATTCTCCTCTGCAGAAGACAATGTATCTGAATCAGCCAGGTGACCACTAGAGGAAGGGGAAAGCATGCAATGATTAGAGGAGTCACTCTCATAAACACGGCCGGCTGTAGGCTTGTCACTCTCTGTGGATGCTAACTGAGACTCAGAAGAGTCCCTTCTCAGTTCCATCAACAAGCAGGGCATTGAAGAAAGAACTGTAGAATCCGTTACGCCATCTTTTGGAACTTGAGATTCCAGTTCTACAGATCCATCTTCCTCCTTGGCCGTCTCTTGTTCAGAGATTTTTGGTGGGACTTCAGACTCAATGAGTTCTTCAACTTTTCCTACTGCCTCCTCCATCTTCATTTCAGAATTTCAAGTTAAATCATGGAGCAAAGTCTAGGAATGATATCAAAGATGCAACAGGAATGCAACCTGCATGAAAACAGACAAAATCAATCAACAGAAATGACAGATTTAATAGATACAACATTCTTACTTTTCTAAATGGCCATAGAGTTACCATTACACAGGCTTTTAAAATATATGTATCTATTATCTCCTGTTTGATTAACAGTAAAATTCAAAGGACTTATTATCAAAAAAACCCTATCAGCATGGTGAGTCAGTGGTATCCAGATGGGGATCCTAAATCCCGGTTAAAGTGCTCAAATTTGAGTCCTACTTCCACTCGCGATTCCAACTTCCCACTAGTGTGCACCCCAGGAGGCAGCAAGTGATGGTTTGTGGCATCAGGTCCTGCCTCCCACATGGGAGACCCAAACTGAGTTCCCAGATCCTGGTGCAGGCCTAGCAGTTGCAGGAAAATGGGGAGTGACCCAGGAAATGGGAGTTCACATGCAGACACTCTCCTCTACCCTCACCTCTGCCTTTAAAATAAATAAGATTTGAAGGTTGGCGGTGGCATGGTGGGTTAGACTGTCACCGCAATGCCAGCATTCCATATGGTACCAGTTAGATTCTCAGCTGCTCCACTTCTGATCCAGCTCCCTGTTAATGTGCCTGGAAAAGCTGCAGAGGACAGCCGAAGTCCTTGGGTCCCTGCACCTAAGTGGGAGACCAAGATGAAGCACCTGGCTACTGCCTTTGGCCTGGACCAGCCCTAGCCATAGCAGACATTTGGGGAGTGAACCAGCAGATGGAAGACTTCTGTGTGTGTGTGTGTGTGTGTGTGTGTGTGTGTGTATGTCTCCTCCCCACTCTGTAACTCTGCCTTCTGAAATAAATAAAATTAATCTAAAAAAAAAAAAAAAGATCTTCAACTACATGCATTTGGCAAAGAAGCAATCAAAGTATCAAACCTGTCTCCATTCCCCTCAGCACTAGTGGCTGTAAGCGGGCATTAGGAAGGAAAGCCACCATCGGCTGTTGCCTTGGTCCTTCCTACTTCCCATGACCCCCCCTCTCAATATACTGAATGTGAATACAGAGTTTACACAGTGTTTTGTTTCATAAACAATGGCCACTAAATACAGTCCAACTACTTTGTGACCCCAGAAAATCTGGTATACTCTATCAATGATTTAAGGAATTTAAAGCACCATACATACATTTTAAACCCTCTCTGCTAAACTTAGAGCCTAACACTGCCACTACCACTATAAGTGATATAATGATAAATAATCATGAAGGAATAGGACATAATCTTTAACTACAAATCTGTGCCTTATATAGTGCAAACTTCATTAACTGGTAAAGGTTTTTCAAAGAACGTTAAGAATGTACAAGGCAAGTAAATACCTCATACCGCACATGTGACATCACATAAGGTAACTATCACGAAGTCCTTTGGTAATAAACATTAATCTAGGGGCCGGTGCCGAGTTCTAGTCCCGGCTGCTCCTCTTCCAGTCCGGCTCTCTGCTGTGGCCCGGGAGGGCAGTGGAGGATGGCCCAAGTGCTTGGGAACCTGCACCCACATGGGAGACCAGGAAGAAGCACCTGGCTCCTGGCTTTGGATCAGCGCAGAGCCGGCCGTGGTGGCCATTTGGGGAGTGAACCAACAGAAGGAAGACCTTTTTCCTCCATCTCTCTCTCACTGTCTATAACTCTACCTGCCAAATAAACTAAAAAAAAAAAAAGAAAAAGAAAAAAAAAAACACACATTAATCTAGAAGATGGCATGCTACTCAGGTGCAATATGGCTTCTCCATCACTTCATTCCACCAAGTTACCTGATGGTTCAATCTATGGTAGACAGAAACTAGAAAACATCTGAAAAATTCTTCCATTTATCTAACACACCAAACCCACTTTTTGCTTAATACAAACACAAATATTCCATATGCCTGTTTGTTTTTCAGACAGCCTTGTTCTCAGCTGCTGACAAAACAAGCATTCTGAGTTTCCTTAATGTATTCATGAAAGCCAGAACATTCAGGGCTCAAGGAGGAATTATTAATTCAAAACAATCCCTTGAAGAACCTATTTCATAAACATATTTATACCATTACTAATATCTGAGTTAAGTGAACATAAGCATAAATATTTTTCCTAACACAAGTAAAAAAGCAGTGTAACACCTCTGAAAGCCAACAGAGGGAGTAAAAGTTCAATCAACAAACTGAAAGCATTAACAATTTAGCATGCTGGCAACACAAACATGAAACAAAATATTCGTATATATAAATATATATATATATATAAAAATTCTCCCAGGTATGAAGAATAAACTCAAAATTTTCTAACAATAAAAATGAGAGTCTATTCTTCTGTAGGGAATCAAGTTACACATTCTGGAATAAAGATTTTTTCCTTAAAATTGAAACATCTGAGAAATACTCAAAATTAATATCAGCCATAAAATACAAAGCATTAAATGTCTCTAATTTTTGAAAGAGGCAACACTGGGCCTTTTCAAATATATAACATCAAAATAAAAAGTAAATTTTTTTTTAATTTATTTGAAGGCAAAGGCAGAGAGAGTAAGAGAGTGAGAGAGGAAGGCTTTCATCTGCTGGTTCACTCCCCAATTGGCCACAACGGCCGTAGCTGTGCAAATCCGAAGCCAGGAGCCAGGAGATTCTTCCAGGTCTCCCACATGGGTGCAGAGGCCCAAGGCCTTGGGCCATCTTCCCCTGCTTTCCCAGGCCATAGCAGAGAGTGGGACTGGAAGTGGAGTAGCCAAGACTTGAAACGGCACCTATATGGGATGCCGGTACTGCAGGCAGTGGCTTTACCTGCTATGCCACAGTGCCGGCCCCTGAAAAGTAAATTTATTAAAATGACCAAAAAACTCCTTCAAAAATTAAGTTATGTGGATAGCGCAAATGAATACATATGCTCTTCCTTGTAAGAAAGTATGACAAGGGCCAGCACTGTGACACATCAGGTTAAGCCACAAGCTGCAGTGCCTACATCCAATATAGATTCCAGTTCCAGTCCTGGCTGCTCCACTTCTGATCCAGCTCCCTGCTAATGCACCTGAGAAAGCAGCAGCAGATGGTCCAAGTCCTTGGGCCCCTGCACTTATATGGGAGATCCAGAAGAAGCTCTTGGCTCCTGGCTTCGGCCTCACCCAGCCCTGGCCATTGTAGCCATGTGGTGAGTGAACCAGTGGACAGAAAATCTTTTTTCCCTGTGTCTCCTCTCTAACTCCGTCTTCCAAATAAATAAATAAATCTTTAAAAAAAGAAAACATGACAATATCAATAACTTCCAGTATGACACATCAATCAAATGATTATCTTTAATTTCAGGTTCATTAAAAGAATTGAATGAGATTTTATTTCTGTTCCCTAAATAAGTAACTAGCGTCATGGTTAAAATCTCTTAAAATATGATCAAATCAATCACAAAATACTAGCAACAATCACAAACAGGACTCCTGTTAGCTGACAATGATATGACCACACAATGTGGCAACTGAGAATGGGAAATCTTTTTATAGTGATATGCAGCAATTCTCATGAGCAAAATTTATGAACAAAAATGGTACAATATAACATTTGTGTAAATAAATAAAATATATTTATATATATGTTTGCCTATAGATGTATGGAAAAGTAAGAAAACAATACTACCAGCTGAAGGAAAAAAAGCAAAAGAAAGAACACTAGTACACAGCTCTATACCCCTTGAATTTTATATCACATACAAAATACATGTAAGGATTATCCATTCAAAAGTCTTTGGAAGAAAAGGGAGCTGTGCTTTTCCTGGCCACGATACCAAACAACTCACTACTTGGGTCAAATTTAGTCAGTGCTTTCTACTAGGTTTTCCACTGTACTGCAATCCTGTTATAAGCAAGTAAATGCAAGAGGGAAAAAATAAGACAAAGTACAGCTCTCTGCTATGGCCTGGGAAAGCAGAAGATGGCCCAAGTCCTTGGGCCCCTGTACCCAGGTGGGAGACCTGGAGGGAAGCTCCTGGCTCCTGTCTTCAGATTGGCACAGCCAACAGGGCTGCAAGGCTCCCCTTGCAGCCAACAGGGGAGTGAACCAGTGGATGGAAGACCTCTCTCTCTCTACCTCTCCCTCTCTACCTCTCCCCTCTCTGTGTAACTCTTTCAAATAAATATTTTTAAAAAAGAAAAAGAAAGTAGAAATATAAGCTTTGACAAAACTTCCTGCAGTGAAATGAAAACTTTAGCAACTTAGCCTTAAACACAGGGAGAAAATATGTCACAAATAAAAATTAACCTTTTGTAGTGATCCCATCCCCCTGAGCTCCTGGTTTATTGTGGAAACAACTTACCTATCCTACCCTTCTGGTGGTTCTTTTTGTTTTATCATGAAAAAGCCAGAAAGGATAAGACTGCAAATCAGGTCTTTTGATGGGTTTTGTCCTCACCTTGTAACTGAATATCATTTTTTTTTCTTCCCCAAAACTGTGCTTAGAAACCCCAATACCAGTGGCCCCTTCCCTTTTCCTCTCTTGGAGCCTGCCTCCATGGCGCTCTGGTGGAGGTCCTTGACTCTAATAAATCTTGCTTTTAATCACAAAAAAAAAAAATTTTAACCTTCCCAAACTTCCAGATTATTTACTCCATATATTGCTTTTGGCCAGTTACCTCCAACTGTTTTGAAAGAAATGGTGGATTTCTCTATAGAAGTAGTCCAATAGCTGGCAGTATAAATTTAAAAAATTGTCAAATGGGAATTACATCATGTAAATGGGATAAAAGGCTTTCAACCTTCTGGGTTAATGGTCACAGTGAATTTATAGTGAAGTACTAAATATACAACATTTTCCCTATTAAAACAGTACCTGGAGCCAGCGCTGTGGCACAGCAGGTTAAGGCCCTTGGCCTGAAGTGCTGGCATCCCATATGGGCGCCAATTCTAGTCTTGGCTGCTCCTCTTCCGATACAGCTCTCTGCTTTGGCCTGGGAAAGCAGTAGAAGATGGCCCAAGTTCTTGGGCCCCTGCACCCATGTGGGAGACCTGGAAGAAGCTCCTGGCTCCTGGCTTTGGATCGGCTCAGCTCCGGCCATTGCGGCCATCTGGGGAGTGAACCAGCGGATGGAAGATCCCCCTCACTGTCTCTCTCTACCTCTTTCTGTAACTCTTTCTAATAAATAAAACAAATCTTAAAAAAAAAAAAAAAAAGTACCTGCCAGTTCAAGTCTTGGCTATACTTTATTTGAAAGACAGAGTTAGAGAGAGAGAGAGAGAGGGAGAGAGAAAGGTCTTCCATCCACTGGTTCACTCCCCAAATCACCGCAATGGCCAGAACTGAGCTGATCCGAAGGCAGGAGCCAGGAGCTTCTTCCGGGTCTCCTACGCAGGTGCAGGGGCCCATGGACTTGGGCCATCTTCCACTGCTTTCCCAGGCCAAAGCAGAGTGCTGGATCGGAAGTGGAGCAGCTGGGACTTGAACTGGCGCCCATATGGGATGCCAGCGCTGCAGGCTGCAGCTTTAACCTGCTGTGCCACAGCGCCGGCCCCCTGGCTCTACTGATCTATCTCCCTGTTAATGCACCTGAGAAAACAGAGGGAGATAATTTGAATCCCTGCCACTCACATGGGAGACCTGGATGGGATCCCAAGCTCCTGGCTTTGCCACAGCTCAGCTCCAGCCATTGCAGTCATTTGGGGAGTGAACCAGCAGATGAAAAATAGCTTTCTCTATCTGCAACTCTGCCTTTCAAATAAAATCAAACTTTAAAAAAATAAATAAATAAAACATCATTTTCCCCCATATTGTTCTTCCTTTCAACCTAAAGATAACCCCTTTCTATACAGGTATTAGAGCTCATCCTTCATTGTTGATTATTCCTTGGATCTTAACAACCTCTTTATACTAAGTTGGACCACTTATTCATTTGTAAAATCTTACTTCCACCTACCACCTCAACCTCACATCTCCCTCTCCAGGTATCAGTCTCTTCTTAAACAAGGTATTTGACCACTTTGTACATGAGATCCAAAACTGATGGGGGTCTCCTCTCATCAGATCAAGGAATCAAATCTGAGTTACTCATGTAGGAGCACCGAATCCAGATTTGTTTCTTCACTACCGTTTAATGGCATAGTTACTAAAGAAATGATAAGGAATCTATCCATTACTCTAGGAATCCTTTCAGACTCCACTGCCAAGGCTATTGTGACACAGTAGCACTCATTGAATTCCCTTGCTTGACTGGTTTTAGACAAGAGGATAGCTTGTAATTGTTTACTGGCTGAACAAGGTAGAGTCTTCATTATTGCTAATATTATTACTATATCCAGATAAATTCTTCTTGGGAATTTAAAAATTATACAAAATAAGAGAACAGCCATATGGCTGTAAAGGGCTCATCCAGTCTCCCGTGGGTTATTTCAATTTAATTAGTTGCCTTTGATTTCTAACTCAAAACCATCCTGCAAATAAGAATTATCATACTATTAACTTTGCTCTGTATCATCCATCCTAAGCTTTTTTTTTTTTTTCCACCTGATAAGTCACAGTAACTCCTAAAAGAGTAATGCTGGCCCAGTGCACTGAAATGACAGCCATCACCTACCAAACACACAAACTAAAACCTGACAACAAAATCCAGACAGATTACCCTGAGAGTCTCTCCTTTTGGCCTCTTTATTGCTCAAATGTGGCTGAAAAAGTTTTTTAACATTGATTCCTAGTTGCTAGTCATTTCCCTCTAAAGTGGGTCCAGTCTAATGAGGATCCCAATAAATAAAAACTTTATTTCAGAATGGCTGATCAGAAATGCTCTTAGAAAAAGGCCTTGGCCGGCGCCGCGGCTCACTAGGCTAATCCTCTGCCTTGCGGCGCCGGCACACCGGGTTCTAGTCCTGGTCGGGGCGCCGGATTCTGTCCCGGTTGCCCCTCTTCCAAGACAGCTCTCTGCTGTGGCCAGGGAGTGCAGTGGAGGATGGCCCAAGTGCTTGGGCCCTGCACCCCATGGGAGACCAGGAGAAGTACCTGGCTCCTGCCATCAGATCAGCGCGGTGCGCTGGCCGCAGCGGCCACTGGAGGGTGAACCAACGGCAAAAGGAAGACCTTTCTTCTCTCTCTCTCTCACTGTCCACTCTGCCTGTTAAAAAAAAAGAAAAAAAAAAAGGCCTTGATCAAAAGTGAGAAATGTGCGAGTTCTATCAATAGTAACATGGATTCAAACTCTAACAAAATAGAACCTGAGAAATAGGAAGGAGAGAGGTCTGGTCCTCATGTTTCCATACCTATGATATGAACTCCTTTAGGCAAGGAATCCCTCAGAACTGCTGCATTCCAGGATGAGCTACTTACCTAAGGGTAGCTGCCTAACAATGGTGATCCCCATCTATGAGTTAACATTAGCTCCTTAAACAAAGCCCTCATAACCATTGCTCTTTGTTTCAAAACAGCTTATGTGAACTTTATCTTGTCTTTAAAAGCTTTCAGGTACCAGTGTTGTTGCCAGGCAGATTAGCCACCGCCTGCAACACCAGCATTCCTATGGGTGCCAGTTCTTGTCCTGGCTGCACCACTTCTCATCCAGCTCCCTGCTACAACCTTTGGGAAAACAGTGGAAGATGGCCCAAGGACTTGGGCTTGTGCACCCATGTGGGAGACCCGGACGGAGTTCCAGGCTCCTGGCTTTGGTTTGGCCACTGCAGCCATTTGGGGAATTATCCAGCAGGAAGGAAGATTACTGTCTCCCAACTTTGCCTTTCAAATAAATAAATCTTTAAAAAAAAAAAAATCCCTTGGGACAGCGCTGTGGTGCAGCAGCTTAATGCCCTGGCCTGAAGTGCATCCCATATGAGGCGCTGATTCGAGACCCGGCTGCTCCACTTCCTATCCAGCTCTCTGCTATGGCCTGGGAAAGCAGAAGATGTCCCAAGCCCTTGGGCCCCTGTACCCGCACAGGAGAATCAGAGAAGTTCCTGGCTCCTGGCTCCGGATCGGCGCAGCTCCAGCCAATTGTGGAGTTGCAGCCAACTGGGGAGTGAACCAGTGGATGGAAGACCTCTCTCTCTCTGCCTCTCCTCTATGTAACTCTTTCAAATAAATAAATAAATCTTTAAAAAAAAAAAAAAAAAAAAAAACAAACCTCTGTCCCTACCCCCACCCCACTGGATGTGCCTATGATCTGCTGTGGCACAAATACCCCAGACTGCAATCCTTTGTTATTCCTGAATTCACTTTTTGCTTTGGAGAATTGGTCTACTGTATGAGACTGACAAGTCCTGCCTCCTTTACAAGTTTCCAGCTTACCCATTTATTCTCCATCTCCACTGTCACCACTCTTTTTTATTTATTTATTTATTTTTTTATTTTATTTTATTTTTTGACAGGCAGAGTGGACAGTGATAGAGAGAGAGACAGAGAGAAAGGTCTTCCTTTGCCATTGGTTCACCCTCTGATGGCCGCCGCGGCCGGCACACCGCGCTGATCCGATGGCAGGAGCCAGGAGCCAGGTGCTTTTCCTGGTCTCCCATGGGGTGCAGGGCCCAAGCACCTGGGCCATCCTCCACTGCACTCCCTGGCCACAGCAGAGAGCTGGTCTGGAAGAGGGGCAACCGGAACAGAATCCGGCGCCCCAACCGGGACTAGAACCTGGTGTGCCGGCGCCGCTAGGCGGAGGATTAGCCTAGTGAGCCGCGGCGCCGGCCCACCACTCTTTTTTTAAAGATAGGATGGGCGCAGATCTGGCTGTTGCAGCCATTTCGGGAGTGAACCATCGGACAGATGACCTCTCTCTCTCCTCACTCTGTGTAACTCTGACTTTCAAATAAATAAATAAATATTTAAAAAAAAAAAAAAAGAATGGTCACAGTGGAGATGGAGAATAAATGGATAAGCTAGAAACCTGTTAAGGAGGTAGGACCTGTCAGTCTCATACAATAGACCAATTCTCCAAAGCAAAGTGAATTCAGGAATAACAGATGTCCTTAGGCCCCTGCACCTGCTTGAAGAACCCAAAGAAGCTCCTGGCTCCTGGCTTCAAATCAGCCCAGCTCCGGCCATTGTAGCCACTTGGGGAGTGAACCAGTGGACAGAAGACCCATCTCTCTCTCTCTCTCTCTCTCTCTCTCTCTCTCTCTCTCTCTCTCTCTCTCTCTCCTTTCAAATAAATAAATAAATCTTAAAAAAAAAAAAAAAAAAAAAAAAAGGAAGTGAAGAAGCCAGAAACACAATAATATGATCCAGGTAATAGTGAGGGTCCACACTCTAAGGGTTACAGCCATGAACATACAGTTGGATGTGCTTCCATTTCCAAGTTCAGCTGTGTAAGTCTAGGTCCAGAGGAGGCAGAAGCTGGAATTACCCAGAATCACAGTGTTGCCAAGCAAACACAACAAAGCAAAAAGAAGCAAGTGTGTGTAAAAGAAGACTATTTTAATAATCAAATCAACAAAGTACAGGGCAGATGTGGTGCATCAGGATAAGTCATTGGAATGCCTGGGTTCAAGCCCTGAATCCAGTTCTAGCTTCCTGCTAATGCTGCACCCTAGGAGGAAACATGTAATGATGGCTCAAGTAGCTGGATCCCGCAACCCACATGAGACCTGGATTGAGTTCTGGCTCCTAGGCACCTGGGGAGTGAACCAGCAGATGGGAGGTGTGTCTGTTTTTTCTGTATCTCTCTCTCTCTCTGCCTCTCAAATAAAATTTAAATGCACAAGTTCAGTATGCTTAAGGAATCCCATGTAAATCAGCTATATTTCTAAATAGCATCAACAATCTGAACATGACATTAAATCAATTCCATTTATTAAAGCAGCAAATAAACACTTAGGAGTAAATTTGGAAGACCATGAAAACTGCCAAGAATTTCTGAGGAAAACAAAAAAAGATCTAAATAGCTAGAAAGATACTTTATATTTGTTCATGCATTAGAAAATTCAAGATCATTAAGATGGTAATTCTCCCCAAACTGATTTACAGATTCAATGTAATCCTCATCTAAATTCCAGCAAGTTTTCTGGGGAAGAAATTGATAAACTAATTTCTATATATAGAAATGCAAATGACTCAAAAAGCTAAAAACAATTTTGAAAATGAAAAACAAAATTTAGAAACTTTACACTTTAAAAAGAAGCTTCACCCACCCCCAGCCCATCCCCAAACAGTATTAGGTTGGGATGCCATAACAAAATACCATATTCTTGGTGGCTTAACAGAATTTTTAAAAAAAATCAATAAGAAAATGAAAACACATGCCACAGACTGGGGGAAAAGTATACAAACAAAATACTTTATTAAGGGGTTGGTACTTTGGTGCAGCAGGTTAAGCCACTGCTTACAACACCAGCATCCCACACCAGAGCACCAGTTCAAGTTCCTGCGGCTCCCATTCCAATCCAGCTCCCTGCTAATAATGTGACTGGGAAGGAAGCAGAAGATGGTCCAAGTGCTTGAGCCCTGCAACCCACATAAGAGCCCCGGAAGGAGTTCCAGGTTCCTGTCTTAAGTCAGGCCCAGCCCTGACCATGGCACTCATTTGGTGAGTGAACTAGCAGATGGAAGATCTATCTCCCTCTCTTTCTCTTTCCCCAACTCTGCCTTTCAAATAAATAATTTTTTAATAAAGATTTACTTATTTGAAAGGCAGAGTTACAGAGAGGCAAAAAGAGAGAGATAGGTCTTCCATCCACTGGTTCACTCCCCAGATGGCCACAATGGCCAAGGCTATGATGATCTGAAGCCAGGAGTATCCTCTGGGTCTCCCATGTGGGTGCAGGAGCCCAAGGACTTGGGTTATCTTCTGCTTTCCCAGCCCATAGCAGAGAGCTGTACCCAAAGTACAGCAGCTAGGGTTTGAACCAGCACCCATATGGGATGCAGGCCCTTCAAGTGGCAGCTTTAACAATTATGCCACAGTGCCGGCCCCATTAATAAATCTTTAAAAAAAAAATACTCTGCAGTTAATTCTCTTCTTCCATAAAACAATCCCCATCTCAAGTTGTAGCCATCTGTGCACAAAAGCTGCTAACCTAGAAACTATTTTCCTCAGCCTCTTTTGCAGCTAGAAGGCACTACTACTAAGACGGATAATGGGATCGGTCCATATTTCAGGCAATGTGCTCTATTTCCTCATTCCCTCTTCCAGATGACAGGACTTTGGCAACAGCTAGTGCAACACATCCTTGGATTCAAACATGGGTCCAAACAAGGAACCAAGTGTTAAGGATGGTATTGCAAAACTCACGAAAGAAAAAATATATTATCTTCTGTTTTAAAGCACCGTAGTCTCTTTCATGAAAAGGAAAGGATTTACCACAGATATTTAATTGGGACTATTAACTGTCATGACCTACTATTTTCTTTCTTCCTAACACGAAACCATAACTACTGTATTTCATTATCTGTACTATATCTATGTCTCCCATTAGTGTCTAAGCTAATGGCAGCAAGGACATTACCTGCTTGACATACTGCTCTCACCACTGAGTCCAGTGCCTAGCCAGAAATAAGCAACTATCTTTTTTGAGTAAATGAATGCACACTCCAATGTTTAGCCTCCTCCAGACTTCACTGACATTCACTTCACTGAAAGTTAAACATCTCACTAGTGTGCCCAAGATAAACTTGTATTTTTGATCAGCTATCTCTGCTACTAAACTGTGAACACATAAATACAGAATGTGTTTCAAGTATCCTCAACACTCAATAGAATGAAATGAAATTGATTACTCAAAACTATCCATCAATGAGATCACACAGCTATCAGTCCACACAAATTTGAAATATATTTTTTAAAAACAAAGGAGACAAGGTTTCATGACAGATCAGGGAGTTTTTTTCTTTTTTTAAAGATTTATTTATTTATTTGAAATTCAGAGTTACTCAGAGAGAGAAGGAGAGGGAGAAGGAGAGAAAGGGAGAAGAGGGAGGGGGAAGATAGAGGGAGGAGAGGGAAGGGGGAGAGGGAGAGAAGGGGGAGAGGGGGGAGGGGGGAATAAGGTGAGAGAGGGGAGAGGTGAAAGGGGAAAGGGGGACAGGGGGGAGAGGGGAGAGGGAGAGAGTCTGCTGGTTCACTCCCCAATTGGCCGCAACAGCCAGAGCTGTGCAGATCCAAAACCAGGAGCCAGGAGCTTCTTCCAGGTTTCCCACAAGGGTACAGGGGCCCAAGGACTTGGGCCGTATTCTACTGCTCTCCCAGGCTGTATCAGAGAGCTGAATAGGAAGTGGAGCAGCTGGGATGCGAACCGGCACCCATATGGGATGCCGGCACTATGGGTGGCTTTATCCACTACACCACAGCACCGGCCCTGGGAATTTTTTTCAAAGAGAAGTGGCTAAAGACCACTCCCTGGGAAAACACAGGTACGTTACAGTAAAAACAAAAAGTTTGGTAGAGAGTAATGGTCAAATTGGATTTGAACTGAATGATGCACATGAGAATATAATTCTCAAAGAAAAGAAGTTTAGAAATACAGATTTAGGGGCTGGCACTGTGAAGCAGCAGATAAATCCACAGTCTGCAGCACCAGCATCCCATAGGAGTGCCAATATGAGTCCTGGCTGCTCCACTTTTTATCCAGGTCCCTAATGTGCCTGGGAAAGCAGCGGAAGATGGCCCAAGTACTTGGGCCCCTGAACCCTCATGAAGACCCAGAGGAAGCTCCTGGATCTTTGCTTCAGTCTGGCCCAGCCCTGGCCATTATGGCCATTTGGGGAGTGAACTAGCAGATGAAGATATCTCTCTCTGTGTAACTTTGCCTCTCAAATAAATAAACAAATAAACCTTTTTTAAAAATTACAGATCTGGGGTGCAGTGGGTTAAAGCCCCAACCTGTGGCAACAGCATCCCATATGGGCACCAGTTCTAGTGCCAGCTGCTCCACTTCTAATTAAGCTCCCTGCTAATGCACCTGGGAAAGCAGTGGAAGATGGCCCAAGTCCTTGTGCCCCTGCACCTGTGTGGGAGACCTGGAAGAAGCTCCTGGCTACTGGCTTTGGATCAGCTCAGCTCTGGCAGTTGTGGCCATTTTGGATGTGAACCAGTGTATGGAAAACTTCTCTGTCTCTACCTCTCTATAACTCTTTAAAATACATAAAATTAGGGCCGGCGCCGCGGCTCACCAGGCTAATCCTCCGCCTTGCGGCGCCAGCACACCGGGTTCTAGTCCCGGTCGGGGCGCCGGATTCTGTCCCGGTTGCCCCTCTTCCAGGCCAGCTCTCTGTTGTGGACCGGGAAGGCAGTGGAGGATGGCCCAAGTGCTTGGGCCCTGCACCCCATGGGAGACCAGGATAAGCACCTGGCTCCTGCCATCAGATCAGCGCGGTGCGCCGGCTGCGGCGGCCATTGGAGGGTGAACCAACGGCAAAAGGAAGACCTTTCTCTCTGTCTCTCTCTCACTGTCCACTCTGCCTGTAAAAAAAAAAAAAAAAAAAAAAAGAAAGAAAGAAAAAAAGAAAGAAAGAAAAAGAAAAAAAAAATTAAAAATTTTTTAATTACATATTTGGACATCATCAATACTCATATAAGGACTAGTGGCAACTGAATATATCAGCTCATCTGAAGAGAAAGCATCACTGAACAAAGAATGCTTCAACAGACACATTAAAGTAAAAAAGATGTGAGCCTCCTGCCTTCTTGTACAAAGTGGAATTATCTTAGAAGAAGAAAAATGATATAAAGTTATCCGTAAGTCCTTTTCTTGTATGGCTAACAACTTCTTGTAAACTTTGAACTGTGAGAAGGTCTGTGAGAAAAAATGTCTTAACTGAGACCAACCACTACAGAAAACCATCCTGAGAGTTTTGACATAGCAATGTATAAAATCATGAAACACTTTAAAGTAATAAAGGTTTGCCTTGGCCAGCGCCACAACTCGATAGGCTAATCCTCCGCCTATGGTGCCGGCAAACGGGGTTCTAGTCCCAGTTGGGGCGCCAGATTCTGTCCTGGTTGCTCCTCTTCCAGTCCTGCTCTCTGCAGTGGAGGATGGCCCAAGTGCTTGGGCCCTGCACCCTCATGGGAGACCAGGAGGAAGCACCTGGCTCCTGGCTTCGGATCAGTGCGGTGCGCCAGCCGCAGCACGCCGGCTGCAGCGGTCATTGGGGGGTGAACCAACGGAAAAAGGAAGACCTTTCTCTTTCTCTCTGTCTCTCTCTCTCTCACTGTCCACTCTGCCTGTCAAAAAAGAAAAAAAAAAAAAAAAGTTTGCCCCCCCCTTCCATTTTGCCCCTGGTGAAAAACAGCCCTCATTAACCATCCTTCAGGAACACTTAAAGACAATGACATTTCCATTAACATGGATTGAATAAACTTAAACTGTATTGCCCTTCTTGGTGAGACAAATGCAAACTGAAGTCATTTGCCATTACAAGTTTACTGCTGCCACAAGCACTTTGCAGTTGAAACCAGAAGGTGACACCATAAGATGACACAAGCACATTCCATTAAATGATACTGGTCTAGGCCATACTGTATTCTGCAGTCATGTAAAACAGGGCATTTTAATTGCTAGCAATCCTGCAACTATTTTATATCACCACCCTATAACTGTGCAAGCAATTCATGTCTCAAACACAATCTCTATCAACCAGTCAACGTACATTGCTGCTCCACATGTACAAACTATAGTACTAGATAATTCATGAATTCCAACCTAGCTTTCTTACACAAAACTATGAACAGGGCTTTCTATCCACACAAAAGAGCAACTTTATGTGGAAGGTGTTTGGCACATCAGTAAAGACAACACTAAAAAGAAACAAACAAGCCGGTGCCGCGGCTCACTAGGCTAATCCTCCGCCTTACGGCGCCGGCACACCAGGTTCTAGTCCCAGTCGGGGCGCCGGATTCTGTCCCAGTTGCTCCTCTTCCAGGCCAGCTCTCTGCTGTGGCCAGGGAGTGCAGTGGAGGATGGCCCAAGTACTTGGGCCCTGCACCCCATGTGAGACCAGGATA
The DNA here is from genome assembly GCF_964237555.1 of Oryctolagus cuniculus. NCBI lineage: Eukaryota > Metazoa > Chordata > Mammalia > Lagomorpha > Leporidae > Oryctolagus > Oryctolagus cuniculus. The sequence continues at coordinate 31,294,451 of NC_091441.1, forward strand.
AGTACCTGGCTCCTGCCATCGGGTCAGTGCGGTGCGCAGGCCGCAGCACGCCGGCCGTGGCGGCCATTGGAGGGTGAACCAACGGCAAAAGGAAGACCTTTCCCTCTGTCTCTCTCACTATCCACTCTGCCTGTCAAAAAATAAATTAATTAATAAAAAAAAAGAAAGAAAGAAGCAAACAAAAGACACTGCTGGACACCCACATTCCATATTGGAGTGGCGGGGTTCCTGGCTCCACTCCCAATTCCAATTTCCTGCTAATGTGCAGCAGAGATGGCAGGTGATGGCTTAAATAGTTGCATTCCTGTCACCCATATAGGAGATCTAGACTGAGTTCCAGATTTCTTTGCTATTACAGGCATTTGGGGAGTAAACCAGCGGATGGAAGATCTGTCTCTATGTCTAATAAAACTAAATTTTTAAAGACTTTTATTTAAGACATTTATTTACTTGAAAGTCAGAGAGAGAGGGGCCAGCGCTGTGGCATAGCAGGTAAAGCTGCCTTCCACAGTGCCAGCATCCTGTATGGGCTCCAGTTCGAATCCTGGCTGCTCACTTCCAATCCAACCCTATGCCATGGCCTAGGAAAGCAGCAGAAGATGGCCTAAGTCCTTGGACCCCTGCACCCATGGGAGATGCGGAAGAAGCTCCTGGCTTCAGATCAGCCCAGCTCTGGCCATTGTGGCCATTTGGGGAGTGAACAAGCAGATGGAAGATCTCTCCTTCTCTGCCTCTCAAGTAAATCTTTCAAAAAATTTTTTTTAAAAAATCAGAGAGAGAGGAAGAGACAGATCTTCCATCTGCTGGTTCACTCCACCAATGGCTGCAATGGCCAGGGCTAGGACAGGCCAAAGCCAAGAGCAAAGAGCCACCTCCAAGGCTCCCAAGTGGGTGGCAAGGGCCCAAGTACTCGGGCAATCTTCCACTGCTTTTCCCAGGCCATGAGCAGGGAGCTGAATCGAAGTGGTGAAGCTGAGACACCAACATAAGGAATGCCAGTGTCACAGGCAGCATCTTCACCTAACACCTTGCCACAACGCCACTGGCCCAGAACTAGACTTAAAAAAAAAAAAAAAGAAAAGAAAGCCAATGTTTACTAACAAAATAAAGAAGTCTCTACCTACTAAATGTTACAGTATTTTCCCTTGCAGAAATCTAACTTTTTTTTTTTTTTTTTTTTTTTTTTGACAGGTAGAGTTAGACAGTGAGAGAGAGAGACACACACAGAGTGAAGTCTTCCTTTTTCCGTTGGTTCACCCCCACAATGGCCGCTGCGGCCAGCGTGCTGCGGCTGGCGCACCGTGCTGATCCGAAGCCAGGAGCCAGGTGCTTCCTCCTGGTCTCCCGTGCAGGTGCAGGGCCCAAGCACTTGGGCCATCCTCCACTGCACTCCCAGGCCACAACAGAGAGCTGGACTGGAAGAGGAGCAACCAGGACAGAATCCAGCACCCCAACCGGGACTAGAACCTGGTGTGCCGGCGCCACAAGTGGAAGATTAGCCTATTGAGCCAAGGTGCTGGCCAGAAATTTAACCATTTTTAAAGAAAGAAAAAACCTTAGAGATGAGTCTACCTTCCTTGAGAGCACTACATTTTTAATAGAATTTGATGGTAAGTCTTTCATTTTATTTAAAATTGACAGCAAAAATTCTGTCAAGCACAGAATTTAAGGTGCTACCTAGGACATCCATATCCCATGATAAAGTCGCTAGGTTCAAGTTTCACCTCCCTTCTCAATTCCAGCTTCCTGCTAATGCACATGCCCTGGGAGGCAGCAAGGGATAGCTCAAGTTGTGTCCCTCCCACTCATGTGGGAGGCCCAGATTGAGCTACCAGTCCTCTTGGCTTCAGCCTGGCCCAGCCCCAGCTGTTTGCACTCATCTGGAAACTGAACCAGCAGATGGAAGATCACTTTTTTCTTTAATTAATATTTAAAATTTTTAATTTTAAATTTATTAAAATATATTTATTTAGCAAGCATCTTAATAATTATCAATAATAAATATTGATTAAATTTAAAATTCTAGTATTAAAGGTCACTTTTTCTTTAATAGCTATTTACATTTTTTAAAATTTCCAAAACAGAAAAAAGGGAAGTCTATAGATTGTGTCCAATGACTATCCTCCTAGTATACTTAGATATATGTGAGAGCAGATAAATTGTCTCTAAGTTCACAGGTCTTCAGAAGAAAAGGAACTGTATTCAAGAAATCACATCTAGGCCGGCGCCGCAGCTCATTTGGCTAATCCTCCGCCTATGGCGCTGGCACCCCGGGTTCTAGCCCCAGTTGGGGCACCGGATTCTGTCCCAGTTGCTCCTCTTCCAGTCCAGCTCTGTGCTGTGGCCCGGGAGTGCAGCGGAGGATGGCCCAGGTCCTTGGGCCCTGCACCCGCGCGGGAGACCAGGAGGAAGCACCTGGCTCCTGGCTTCAGATCAGCGCAGCGCGCCGGCCGAGGCAGCCATTTGGGGGGTGAACCAACAGAAAAGGAAGACCTTTCTCTCTGTCTCTCTCTGTCTAACTCTGCCTGTAAAAAAAAAAAAAAAAAAAAAAAAGAAATCACATTAAAGAGCTTCAACCACACGTGGACAGGATTAAATGCAAAAATCTTGGACGAGTAGACAAAATAAAGGAATGGGATTCTGCAGATCCCCAAATGGAAGTACATCTGACATGTAGGATAATGTAAGTAATCCGTGGCCAGAAGAAAGAAATTCACAGTTTTACTTCTTTGACCGGGGCGGGAGCGGGGGCGGGGGGGGGGGGTGCTGGTGCTGTGGCACAATGGGTTAAAGCCCCAGCCTGCAGAGCCAGCATCCCATACGGGCACCAGCTCAAGTCTCTACACTTCCAATCCAGTTCCCTGCTAATGTGCCTGGGAGAGCAGAAGAGGAAGACTCAAGTCCTTGAGCCCCTGCACCCATATGGGAGACTCAGAGGATGCTCCCAACTCCTGGCTTCGGATCGTCCCAGCTCCAGCTGTTATAGCTATTTGGGGAGTGAACCAGCGGATGGAAGACCTCTTTCTATGTATCTACCTCTCTCTGTAACTCTTTCAAGTAAACAAAATAAATCTTAAAAAATTGAGGTCTACATGGATAGGAACTGAGGGTTCCACTAAACAAGGGGCCTAATTCTTCCCTTTAATACAGGTTAGACTTAGTTTTCTAGTAGAAAATGGTAAAAATAATGTTCACAGGGGTAGAGAATTACCTACTCACAGGCCATACAAGGCCCCTGAAATCATTTAATCTGGCTATGCCAAGGCAACCACAGGCGGGACTTGAAATTCAAAAAAAATCTACGACAGGCTAATTTTAAAGTTGATAATTGTGTATTAACCGCAAATGATATCTAAATGGTCCACAGAAGAAGAAAGGTTCCCTTCTCCTTTCCTATGATTTCCAAGTTGAGATCTAAAAGAAGATAGTTACTACCTGACTTGTTTTACGTTCTCTCTCAGGATTGCTCCCTCTGGGAGAAGTCAGCCACTTTTACATAAGGCCACTCATTGAGCCCTGAGAGAAGTCAACATGGATAGAACTGAGGGTCCCACTAAAAGCTGGCACATGGCGCTGTGGTGTAGCGGGTAAAACCGCTGCCTGCAGTGCTGGCATCCCATATGGGCGCCGGTTCTAGTCCCAGCTGCTCCACTTCCAATCAAGCTCTCTACTATGGCCTGGGAAAGCAGTGGAGGATGGCCCAGGTCCTTGGGCCCCTACAACCATGTGGGAGACCCAGAAGAAGCTCCTGGCTCCTGGCTTCAGATAGGCACAGCTCCAGCTGTTGCAGCCAATTGGGGAGTGAACCAGTGGATGGAAGACCTCTCTCTCTGAAACTAACTCTGACTTTCAAATAAATAAATCTCTTTTAAAAAAATAAATAAAAGCTGGCACCACATTGCCAATCATGTGAGTGGGTCACTTTGCAAATGGATCCTCCTGCCCCTAATCTTCAGACGTCTGAAGTTTCGGCTGACAATTTGATGGCAACCTCATGATAAAGTCAAAGCTTACCAGCTAGTTGCTCCTAAATACCTGACCCTCAGCCACTGGGAGAAATAAGTGTTTATTATTAAAATTACTTCACTAAATTTGGGGATGATTTTTATTCAACAATAGATTTTACAATCAAGCATGTTAGAAACACAAAAAGAATCACTAATTCATCATATAAATAAAACAAATTATTTCCATAGATAACAAAAAATTTTTTATAAAATTCTACAATGGTTCATGATAAACTAGAAACAGAAGAAAACTAATTGAACAAAACATGACAGGGTTCTTATCTAGCAATTATGCCAAATAAAACACTTAAAAACAACTATTTAAGCTAGGCAAAAAGAACATTAATGGGTTTCACAAAGGAGGAATTAGGTTTTGTGACCAAAACCCTGGCTCCCCAAGTAGCCAAGAGTTAACAAATTTACAGTGAGCTTTTAGGTAAATCATGTATGTTCATTAAGTTTTGGGAAGCTTCAGGAAGAGTTAGGTATATTCAAAGTGTGGAGGGCACAGGGCCTACTTGGTTATCATGTATGCATGTATGTTACATGCATTTAAAGTTCAGTAAAGGGTGGAAATATAGCATTAAAAATGAAAATCAAAAAAAAAAAAAAAAAGTGAAGCTGTGCTTCTTAGGCACAGAATCCTTAACCAGCTTCAGCCAGGTAGGGCTCTGATTTCTTATTAATGGGGGTTCACCATGGAAATGTGTCTTCATCCATCAGTTGTGATTTGTGTCCACCTACCAGGACATTTGGTTGATTTTTTAAAGATTTATTTATTATTTGAAAGGCAGAGTTACAGAGAAGCAGAGCCAGAGAGAGACAGAGAGGTCTTCCATCTGCTAGTTCACTCCCTGAATGGCCACAATGGCCAGAACTGGACCGATCCAAAGCCAGAAGCCAGGAGCTTTCTCTGGATCTCCCATGAGGGTACAGGGGCCGAAAGATTTGGGCGATCTTGTACTACTTTCCCAGGCCATAGCAGAGAGCTGGATCGGAACTGGAGCAGCTGGGACCTGAACCAGCACCCATATGGGATGCCGGCACTGCAGGCAGCGGGCGGCTTTACCAGCTACACCACAGCGCCGGCCCCCAGGTTGATTTTAACTATAACTAAAACAGGTTTGTGTCATGTTCTGCAGAGAGGCTGTTACTTACTCTAATAAACAGCATCTACCAAAACCAAAAAATCTACAGCTAATATAACCATGGTGAGATACTGATTGAGACTTTTCCTTGAGTTCAGAAACAAAAACTTACACTATAACCTCTTCTACTAGAAGGTAGGTCCCAAAAAGTACGAAGTAAAAAGAAAAAAATTATGTTTGTAATTTATAAAGAAAAAGTATTTACAAATTGCATGTCAATGTAAATAAAAACCCAAAAGAACATATATTTTGGTGTAAACAACTTAGTAAGGCTGGACATAACTGATATATATATATATATATATTTTTTGGACAGGTAGAGTGGATAGTGAGAGAGAGAGACAGAGAGAAAGGTCTTTCTTTTGCCGTTGGTTCACCCTCCAATGGCCACCACGGCCGGCGCGCTACGGCTGGCGCACTGCAGCCGGCACACCGTGCTGATCCGAAGCCAGGAGCCAGGTGCTTTTCCTGGTCTCCCATGGGGTGCACAGCCCAAGCACCTGGGCCATCCTCCACTGCCTTCCCGGACCACAGCAGAGAGCTGGCCTGGAAGAGGGGCAACCGGGAAAGAATCCGGTGCCCCGATTGGGACTAGAACCCGGTGTGCCGGCGCCGCTTAGGTGGAGGATTAGCCTATTGAGCCGTGGCGCCGGCATAAACTGATATATATTTTTTAAAAAAATAAACTGTAATTCTATATAATACCAATTAAGAGAATGAAATTTTAAAAATAACAGTGTGAGAAAGTTCTAGAGATTAAAGGAGTTTAGAATAAAAAAGGGGGAAGCTAGGAGTAGCACATTAGTTCTGACAAATACACTAATATGATATGTTAATATGGAGTATGGCAAAGGGATATATAGGAACTCACTGTATTGCTATCTCCCAATTTTAGTTTTGTATATTTAAAATAAAAAACTTTTGGGGCCAGCACTGTGGCGTAGTAGGTAAAGCTTCTGCCTGCAGTGCCAGTATCCCATATGAGCACCAGCTGAATTCCCAGCTGCTCCACTTCCGATCCAGCTTTCTGTTATGGCCTGGGAAAGCAGTAGAAGATGGCCCAAGTCCTTGGACCCCTGCATCCATGTGGGAGACCTGGAAGAAGCTCCCGACTCCTGGCTTCCTATAGGCCCAGCTCCAGTCATTGCAGCCATTTGGGGAGTGAACCAGTGGGTAGAAGATACCTCTCTCTCTCTCTGCCTCTGCCTCTCTGTAACTCTGCCTTATGAATAAATAAATAAATAAATAAATCTTTAAAAATTAAATAAATAAAATTATAAACTTTTTAAAAGAACGTTTAGAAATCTGCTGCACCACAATATGCATATAGCTAGCACCACAGTACTGTATACTTAAAAAAATGTTTTAAGACAGTAAGATTTACGTTATTGTGTGTGGTTTTATTACCACATTAAAAAAAAAAAAGAGCAATACTGTGAATTCCACTTCAAAATGAAACCACGAACCCCAGCAAAACTAGTGAGACTAGTGAGATGAAAAAAAAAATACAGGGGCAGGCATTTGGCACAGGGATTAAAATGTTGCTTAGGATGCCTGCATCCCATTTCAATGCCTGATTCGAACCCAAGTTCATCTGCTTCTGATTGCTCAAGTAGCTGGGTCTCTGACATCCAAGTGGAAGATCTAGGTAGAGTTCCAGGCTCTGGCTTCAGCTTGGCCCAACCACAGCTGTTGCAGGCATTTGGGGAGTAAAACAGCAAATACAAGATCTCTACCTTCCAAATAAAATGAAAATAAATAAAAATGTCCCCTACTCCATCTCCAAAAAAAAATCTCATGGAAGCCTCTAGAAATCCCCACAGGTGTATAGCAACTAAAAAAGCAGTATTTAAGAGAATTTGCTAAAATTTAGTTACAACAGTGACAATTTGTGTTATTTGAACAGACTCATCCCTCTCCACACAGCTAAGTTGGAAACTACTCAAGAATGGTACTATCAAAATACAGCCTCCCTTTTCCCCAGGTCCAGTCACAGGACTACCTTTCCAAAACAGGCAGGTTCTCATCTTGTTTCCAGCCACCTGTTGCTGAGACTAAGTTCTATCAAGTGTTGCTAAGAGATTCAGCACTGTTCTTTTAAAAAAAAAAAAAAATTATTTATTTATTTACTTGAAAGTCAGAGTTACACAGAGAGGTCCTCCATCCTCTGATTCACTCTCCAAATGGCCACAACGGCCAGAGCAGCACCGATCCAAAGCCAGGAGCTTTCTCCAGGTTTCCCACATGGGTGCAGGGGCCCAAGGACTTAGCTTTCCCAGGCCATAGCAGAGAGCTGAATCAGAAGTGGAGCAGCTGGGTCTTGAAGTGGCACCCATGTGGGATGCCAGCACTGCACACGGTGGCTTTACCAGCTATGCCACAGCACTGGCACAGTCAGCATCATTTTTATACGAAGCCCTGACTTGAGAGAGACAGAGGATCTACATTGGGTGCAATGATCACTCCTGCACTAACACAATTTCCCCAATTTAATGAAAAGCATGAATATGCACATTAAAGCAGCTCAGTGAACTTCAAGTAAGACAAATTAAAAGAGAGCCTCAAACAGACACATCATAACACGGATGTTGAATGCCAAAAACAAGGAGAAAGATCTTCAGAACAGAAAAATGTTGTCATTATCTATTTGGGAACCCCAGTAAGATGACAGACAGCAACAGTGAAGGCTAGAGAACAGTGGACAAGCATATTTAAAAAAAGTGCTATTAAAATAAAAACAAAAACAAAAACAAAAACCTCCAAGCCTATATCCAAAAAAGCTATCTTCTAGGCTGGCGCCACAGCTCACTAGGCTAATCCTCCGCCTGCGGCGCCGGCACACCGGATTCTGTCCCAGATTGCTCCTCTTCCAGTCTAGCTCTCTGCTGTGGCCCGGGAAGGCAGTGGAGGATGGCCGAAGAGGTTGGGCCCTGCACCAGCAAGGGGGACCAGGAGGAAGCACCTGGCTCCTGGATTCAGATCAGCGCCGGCCATAGTGACCATGTGGGGAGTGAACCAACGGAAAGAAGACCTTCCTCTCTGTCTCTCTCTCACTAACTCTATCACCCAAAAAAAAAAAAAAAAAAAAGCTATCTTCTAAAAATGAAGGTGAAATAAACTTTCCCAGACTTCCGGAGGAGGGGGAGAAGGCAGGGCTGGGGGGAGGAGTATGCTTTGGTTTTCAAATACAATCAAATAAACAAACACTAGGAACTCACAAAAATTAGAGCTAAAGAAAATATCAATGAAGAGAATTTTATTAGGCTTATTAGGCTTAGAATGTTTTTAATAAATAAAAACAAGAGTGACAGGTGTCACTGCAGAATCTTATACCTCTGTTCTATGGGGTAAGCACTGTGACACAGTGGGTTAAGCCATTGCTTGGGTTGCCCACATCCCATATCAAAGTGCCTGGGATCAAGTTCTGCCTCTGCTTCCAATCTAGCTTCCTACTAATGCATCTGTCCAAGTACTTGGATCCCTCCCATCCATGTAGGAGTTCCTGGCTCCTGGCTTCCGCCTGGCCCAGCCACAACTGTTACGGGCATTTGAAGACTGAACAGCAGATAGAAGATATGCGTGTGTGTGTGTGTGTGTGTGTACATACACTACTCTGCCTTTCAAATATATAAAAAAAGAGAAAAAAAAAGTTGCTTCTGTTATAATTCTACTCTTTTAATACTGGGAAGGCAGCAAATGATGGTCCAAGTACTTGAGGGTCTGCCACTCACTGGGGCAGACCAGGATGGAGTCCCTGGCTCCTGGCTTTGGGCTGGTCTAACCCATGCCAACATGGCTATCTGGGGAGTCAACCAACAGATCAAAGATCTTTCTGTCTCTGTCACTCTGCCTTTCAAAGAGATAAAACAAATCTTGAAAAAAAAAAAAAAACTTGTGGGGCCAGTGCTGTGGTGTAGTGGATTAACGCCCTGGCCTGAGCGCTGGCATCCCACATGGGCGCCGGTTTGAGACCCAGCTGCTCCACTTCCTGTCCAGCTCTCTGCTATGGCCCAGGAAAGCAGTAGGAGATGGCCCAAGTCCTTGGTTACCTGCACCCATGTGGGAGACCCAGAAGAAGCTCCTGGCTCCTGGCTCTGGATCGGCGCAGCCCCAGCCTTTGCGGCCATTTGGGGAGTGAACCATCGGATGGAAGACCTCTCTCTCTCTCTCTCTCTGCCTCTCCTCTCTCTGTGTAACTCTGACTTTCAAATAAATGAATAAATCTTAAAAAAAAAAAAAGAAAAATTTGTAAAGAAATAAGCGATCAAGCTATGAAAAAATATAGAGGAAACTTAAATATGTATTAGTGGGGCCAGTGTTGTGACAGAGCAGGTAAAGGTACCAACTGTAACAACAGCATCCCTTATGGGCATCGGTTTGTGTCCCAGCAGCTCCACTTCTGATACAGCTCTCTGCTAATGGCCAGAAAAGAACAGAAGATGGCCCAGGTGCTTTAGCCCCTCCCACCCACTTAGGAGACCCAGGTGAAGCTCCTGGCTTTGGCCTGGCCCAGCCCTGGCCATTGCAGCAATTTGGGAAGTGAACAGTGGAAGAGGAAGATATATATATATATATAGATCACTCTCTATAGATATATATAGAGAGAGATCTATCTATCTCCTCCAACCAATCTAGAAAATCTACATTCTATATAATTCAAAGTATATGACATTTAGGAAAAGGCCAGACTCTATATATATATATATACATACACACACACACACACACACAGAGTCAAAAGATCAGTGGTTGCCAGCAGATAGGGGTGGAATAAAGGAAGACACAGAGCATAGAGGAATTTTAGGCCAATGAAACAACTTTGTATGACACTGCAATGGTGGATACATGTCATTATAAATCTGTTCAGCAGGCACTGTGGTGTAGTGAGTGAAGCCACCACCTGCAGTGCCAGCTCTCCCATATGGGTGCCATTTTGAGTACTGGCTGCTCCACTTCCAATCCAGCTCTCCACTATGGCATGGGAAAGCAGCAGAAGATGGCCCAAGTGCTTGGGCCCCTGCACCCATGTGAGAGACCTGAAAGAAGCTCCTGGCTTCAGATCGGCTCAGCTCTGGCCATTGCAGCCATTTGGGGAGTGAACCACCAGATGGAAGACCTTTCTGTCTCTTCCTCTGTAACTCTACCTCTCAAATAAATAAATACAATCTTAAAAAATAAATAAATCTGTCCAAACCTCTAGAATGTACACCACAAAAAGAAACCCTAACACAAACCTTGTGGTACAATTTTAATAAATGAACTACTCTGGTAGCGGATGCTGATAACTGCATTACGCACTCCTCCAAACACACAGAACTGTTTTTCAGTGTTATTCAACAAAGGATCTGTTAGTCAATACAAAAAATAGTGAATCCTAATGTGAAGTATGGACTTCAGTAATGCATCCACATTGGCTCATCAATTCTAACACATCTAATTAAAGCAGGATGTCAACAGGACAAACTGGAAGGGGATAACAGAAAAACTGTACTTTAAGGTTTTTTGGATAAACCTAAAACTACCCTAAAAAAATAAAGTCTAATTTTTTTTTAAATGCTGAAGAAGCTTGTTAGCCTGGAGCTGCTAGCAACCGACAGCCCTCCTAAGAAAAAATCCTGGCTGAAAATGGAAGCTCAAAGGCAATACTCAGAGCCAACATAAAAAGAGAAAAGTAGCACCCACATAACAACAGATTAAGCCCCTGGATCCAACCTGGCAAGAGCAGTTGCACATTTGATTTGTCATAGATAAATGAACATATTAAATTTCATTTTGCTTGTAAATAAATGTAGATGGTGCATATATGGACACCTATTATAACCATCTTCTGCAAAAATCTCTGTAGATGCTAGGAATCAATCAGAGCATACAAAACAAACAAACAAACAAAAAACACTGTAGTTAATAGCTCCACTTCCAGACTTCATAGACAAAGCCAATGGGAGCAATCTGCATTATGCTGGCCTTTTCTTCTCTCAGCACTGAAAACTAGTGCCTCCAGTGTGCACTACAGGGTATCTATCAATGCTGCTGCTGGCAAATCCCAGACATGGCATAAATAATCTCAATGAATCAGCCAAGACCTCAATGTGTTTAAAAAGTTTAAAGAAATACGAAAAAAGCAAAAAAAAGATTGAGGCAAGCTTATTAAATATACATATGCACGCATGCACACACACAAGAATGCTTCAGGAATTAATGATTTGTCAAAATAAATTGATGTTTTACTGCATATTTTTAAGCTTTCCAAAAAATTGTAATTTTAAAACACTATAGGATAAACAGTCTACCCATTCTAACAACTATCTCTAAACAATTCTATTTAGGTTTTCAGAACATTCTAATTATTTTTATTAATTATTGCTCACAGCTAACCTGAAATGTACAATCCTCACTGCTAAGAAAAGAATATGTAGGTCAATGACCAAGATATCTTTAGATACATTTAGGTAGATATATTTAGAACAGTTTATGAATTTCCAACCTCATCTTAGCTTAAGACTAGATCATACTACATAAGCAGCCTTCTTGAACCAAACATGAATACTCGGAATATCTAGATTTTACAAAAGAGAAGTTACAGTGTACGTTCAAAAGATAAGGTTTTCTAACAGGCTTCATGGTACACTGGGTTAAGGACCAGTTGGGAGGGACTCCAGCATCCCATATTCAGAGTGCCAGCTGAGTCTCGGCCACTCTGCTTCTACTCTGGCTTCCTGCCTAGGAAGGCAGCAGATTGTCGCTCCCCCATTCGCGGAGGAAGGACACTAGACCCTGCGCTGTTCTTTTGTCTGCTCGGCTCTTCCCGGGTTAGCTGCCGTTCGTTCCCTCACTCATGGAAGAACGACGCCGTCCCGGGTTAGCTGCCGGCCCCTCCACCTCCATAGAGGGGCGGCACCCCCCCGCCGCTTTCCCCGCTTCCGCACACCGCCGCCCGGCTCTCTCGGGGGCTGCTCAGATGTTGCTCAGGTGTTCCCTCAGATGTTCCTGGTGCATGTTGTTTCTCTCCTCCTTTATAGTCCTCTTCCACCAATCCCAACTCTGCTACCCACACGCCGAGCACGCTGCTCTCCTCCAATCAAGAGCAGGATCAGCTCCTGCAGCTTATCAGTCAAACTGATGAGACAGCTGCGTAGAGGTTGTTTGGTCTCTCTCTCAGCCCCATATTGTGGGAGAGCAGATGCATAGAATAAGCCTTAATTCCAGTAACTTAGTCTAGTCTCAGTTGCTCCCCACAGCAGATGATGGCCCAAGTACTTGGGACCCTGACATCCCTATGTGGGAGAGACCCGGATGGAGCTCAGGGCTACTGGTTTCAGCCTGGTTCAACCAGGGCTGTTATAGGCATTTGGGGAGTGAATCAGTAGAGGAAGATCTCTCTGCCTAGCAAAGAAACGATCTTTTTAAAAATATGAAAACAAATGATACCGTTTTATTTAATACAGGCTCCTTTAAAATAAATTTTTCTAATATATTTAGAATTTGGTTGTCCACAAATATACAATATTTGTACTTTTTGCACTAAATCAAAGCACAGCTACATTTCACAGTTAAAAATGTAAACAAGACTGACTGCTCCTTGCCTACACCTATAGTCTTGCTATACGTTTCTAGTCAAAATTTTAATTTCTTTAAGGCCTACACTGTCTATCACTCAAATCTCATTTTTAGCATCATTTTCCTTCACTGGGCTCCAGATCTCGCCACACACAAAGACCTTTTCTGATTCATGAATTTCTGTACTTTGCAATCCCCCTGCCAAGAAAGCATACCCCTAGCTCTCTCTGAGGTTAGGATGGCTTCTTCCTGTATTTCCAGCCTCATCTTCAAAGGGCAGGAAACAAATCTAGTAACTTGTTTCCTAGTTCACAGACCACCTTCTTGCTATGATCTCACACAGTGGAAAGGACAAGGCCAAGGAGTCTCTCTGGTCCTTTTTATAATGGCACTCATCCCAATCACATAAGCAAAGCCCTCAGGACCTAGCCACTATTTCTGGTACCACCTTGGGGGTTAGGATTCATGAATGTGAGAAGATACACACCTTCAGACCGTAGTAAAAGGCCACCTCTAAACACATTAAACACCTCTTCTCACTCACATTCCACTGTTCTCTACTTTTTTTTTAAGTGGCTAAAATTACTTTTTTGGGGCTGGTGTTGTGGCAAAGTGAGCTAAGTAAGTTGTGTATGCAACACCAGCACCCCATATCAGAGTTTGAGTCCCAGCTGTTCTACTTCTGATCCAGCTCCCTGCTAATGCCCAGGAAAAGAAGTGGAAGTTATCCCCAAGTACTTGAGCCCCTACCACCCTCATAGGATACCTAAAGGAAGCTCCTGGTTTCGCCCTGGTCCAGTCCTGGCTGTTGGAACATTTGGAGACTAAACCAGAAGATAGAAGATCTCTTTTTCTGTACCTCTGCCTTTCAAATAAATAAGTAAATATTTTTAAAAATAAAATGTTAAAAATGCTTATATCTGAGACTAGAGTCACAAGCCCACAAGAATGCAGGCAAACTTCAAAGTAATAAGTCTCTGTCTCTAATACAATTATGTCCTAAAACATTATAATTCATATCTACTGCTTATTTTTTTAATTATTTTTAATTATTTTTTTTTTTTGACAGGCAGAGTGGACAGTGAGAGAGAGGTCTTCCTTTTGCTGTTGGTTCATCCTCCAATGGCCGCCGTGGCCGGAGCACCGCGCTGAAACGATGGCAGGAGCCAGGTACTTATCCTGGTCTCCCATGGGGACAGGGCCCAAGCACTTGGGCCATCCTCCACTGCACTCCCTGGCCACAGCAGAGAGCTGGCCTGAAAGAGGGGCAACTGGGGAAGAATCTGGTGCCCCGACCAGAACTAGAACCCAGTGTGCCGGCGCCGTAAGGCAGAGGATTAGCCTAGGGAACCGCGGCGCCAGCCCTCTACTGCTTATTTTTTAAAGGAATACCAAGATTTTCAAAAACAAAATCTATAGCAATCAATTTTCTATCTTAAAATCACCATTAGGAGGCCAGCTGTGGCATAACGGGTAAAGCTACCACCTACAGCGCCGGCATCCCAGATGGGTGCCAGTTCAAGCCCTGGCTGCTCCACTTCCAATCCAGCTTTCTGTTATGGCCTGGGAAAGCAGTAGAAGATGGCCCAAATGCTTGGACCCCTGCCACCTTTTTGGAAGACCTGGAATAAGTTCCTAGCTCCTGGCTTCAGATGGGCATAGCTCCAGCCGTTGCAGCCATTTGGGGAGTGAACTCACATCGAATGGAAGACTTCTTTCTCCATCTCTCTAGGCCTCTGCCTCTCTGTAACTCTGCCTTTCAAACAAATATATATTTTTTTAAAAATCACCCTTGTGCTGGCATTTGACAAAGTGGTTAAAATGCCTCTTGGGATAGCTGATTCCCATATCCAAGTGCCTCATTTGAGCCATGGCTCTTCTTCTTCCGATCCAGCTTCCTGCTGAAACACATTCCAGGTGGCAGTAGTAATGTCTAAAAATACTTGGGTCCCTGCCACCCATGTGAGAGACTGTATTGAGTAGTTGGCTCCTGTGGCTTGGGCCTGGCCCAATTCTGGCCATGGAGGCATTTGGGAAGTGAACCAGTGTATGGAAGATCTGTGTCTCTCTCCCTTTCAAATAAAGTGAAAATAATTACTATTTAAAGTAAAAAATTAGGGTGGGTGTTTGATGCTGCTAACGAGCCACATTCCATATCACAGTGACTGGTTTTAAGTCCCAGCTCTGCTTCCAACTCTAACTTCTGCTAACGAGCACTTTGGGAGGCAGCTGATGATGACTCAAATATGTGTGTCCTTGCTACCCATGTGGGAGATTCAGACTGCATTCTAGGCAACTGGCTTTGGCTGTTGTGGGAATTCAAGGAGTAAACCAGCAGTTCAAAAATCTCTCCCTCTCTTTCTTCCTAACAAAATAATTAAAATTATTTAAATATAACAAAAATTTAAAAAAATAAAATAAAACCACTCTCAGGGCCGGCGCTGTGGCACAGTGGGTTAAGCTGCTGCCTTTAGTGCCGGCATTCCATATGGGTGCCGGTTCGAGTCTCGGCTGTTCACTTCCAATACAACTCTCTACTCTGGCCTAGGAAAACAGTAGAAGATGGCCCAAGTGCTTGGGCTCCTGCACTGGCGTGAGAAGACCTGGAAGAAGCTCCTGGCTCCTAGCTTCGGATTGGCACAGCTCCGGCTGCTGCGGCCAATTGGGGAGTGAACCAGCGAATGAAAGACTTCTCTCCCTCTCTCCTTCTCTCTCCATGTAACTGGGACTTTCAAATAAATAACATAAATCTTTAAAAAAATAATTAAAGAGGGCTGGCGCTGTGGCGCAGCAGGTTAAAGCCCTGGCCTGAAGCGCCAGCCTCCCATAAGGGCACCAGTTCTAGTCCCAGCTGCTCCAATTCTGATTCAGCTCTCTGTTATGGCCTGGGAAAGCAGTAGAAGATGGCCCAAGTCCTTGGGCTCCTGCACCCACGTGGGAGACCCAGAAGCAGCTCCTGGCTTCAGAACAGCACAACTCCAGCCGTTGCAGCCATCTGGGGAATGTACCAGTGGATGGAAGACCTCTCTGTCTCTACCTCTCTCACTCTCTTTCAAATAAATAAATTAATTAATTAAATAAAATAGGAAGGAAGGAAGGAAGGAAGGAAGGAAGGAAGGAAGGAAGGAAGGAAGGAAGGAAGGAAGGGGAGGGGAGGGGAGGGGAGGGGAGGGGAGGGGAGGGGAGGGGAGGGGAGGGGAGGGGAGGGGAGGAGGAAACAAAGCACTCTCAGCTCTTTCCTTTGCGGACTTTACACCTTGATGCTTACAAATTAATAACAGCTTTTCAAGTTTTAGTAGGCACTGTTTTTTAAATATAAAGAACAGAGATAGGGGGCCAGTGCTGTGACATATTAGGCTAAGCCTCTGCCTGTTGCGCCAGCATCCTTTGCGGGTGCCAGTTGGTGTCCCAGCTGCCCTACTTCTCTGCTTATGGCCTGGGAAAGCAGTAGATGATGACCCAAGTGCTTGGGCCCCTGTATTAACACAGGAGACCCAAAAGAAGCTCCTGGCTCCAAAATGGCCCAGCTACAGCCATTGTAGTCATTTAGGGAGTGAGCCAGTGGATGGAACAGTTCTATCTCTCGCTCTCTTTCTGTAACTCTACCTCTCATGTAATTAAACAAAATCTTTAAAAAAAAGAAAAAAAAAAGAACAAAGACAGGGGACATTCAGACTAGAAACCAAGACACAAACTGCAACATATGAAGATAAAACTGGAATAAAACAGGACTTCTGAACAACATTGTATGTCTACTTGCTGGTTTGGGCAAATGTCATCAAAAGACTTAAGTCAGCTCAGTGTTAAAGCAGTTGGTTATCTGTGGAGTACTGGGAAAATTCAATGGTAAGAGAGAATCACGCTAGTAATCATGCAAGAAAATTAACACCCAACAATTAACTGATTGTTCTGATGGTGTTACAAACACACTGCTGCACAAGGGTGATTTTTAAAGCAAACACATATAAAACAACAATTGAGAAAATTTAAGTCCAAGAAAGACAGAAGATAAATAGCACATTATAAGAAAAGCAACAGAAAAGAAACAAGTTATTTGTGTAAATGTTTTCAGTCCCTCCCTCATGGAAACATATACTATGCTCTCTCATGGAAACAAGGGTCATGTTAATTATTTCAACTCACTCACAGCTCCTAACATGAAATAAATATTCAATATTTATTGAAATGATGAACTGAATCTATTTTTAAAACCACCAAGACCACTAATGAAAAAACTAATATGCTTAAAAATATTAACCCCTTTGATATAAAAATATATTCCAATACATAGAATCAATATGATTTCTCAGAGAATAACATATCTTTCTACATAAAACTTAGATAGGGGCTGGAGCTGTGGACAGCTGTGGCATAGCAGGTAAAGCCACTGCCCGCAGTGCTGCCATACCAAATAGGTGCCTGCTTGAGGCTGCTCCACTTGCAATCTAGCTCTCTGCTAACGCGCCTGGGAAAGCAGTAGAAGATGGCCCAAGTCCTCGGGCCCCTGCACTCACATGAGAAGAAGCTCTAGGCTCCTGGCTTAGGATTGGCCCAGCTCCAGCAGTTGCAGCCATTTGAGGAGTGAACCAACGGATGTCAGACACCCACCCCTCCCTCCCTCCCTCCCTCCCTCTTTCTCTCTGCCTCTACCTCTGTAACTTCACCTTTCAAATAAATAATCTTTTAAAAGAATCTTTAAAAAAATTAAGATAAAAACTGACGTAAGTAGTTAAGAACTTAGTAAAGCTGCTTCCTTATTATTTGGTCTAGTACATACAGTGATTGTGTTCAAGCAAAAATGCAAATCAGACACTATGAAACTATCTTAAGCCATAATAAAACTTAAGATGAAAGCAGTATCCTACTCAAAATCAAAATGGAGGTCCCTCCCCTCCGATGCTCAGTTCTAGGAAGAGATTTCATTGTATCCATAACGGTATGTTCCCAATCCTGAAACAGAAAAAATAATCTTTTCTAATTTCTACATACAAACACTAATTTACATAGAAAACAACAGTAACCTTATTTATCTTAAAGCTTATCTTAAAATAAGCACCAATACTTAAATTCTGTCTTTAATTATTGGCAAGCTTGGGGTTAGTTTCTCTACTGAGAAGTTGTGGCATGGATATCTTGGCCAGTGCAGAACCAAAGATTAGGACTGAAATAAAAACACCACGTAGTAGAAACAGCAACACATCCTTTCATTAACTCTCAAAAGGAAGAGTATGAAGAGGTGATAGTAAGACCAAACAGATGAGTAAAAGACTCAAACTCAGAATGATGTAAAGCATTCAGAGTGAGAAACTATGAGTAACTAATTAATGAAGCCTGGCAATGATCACCAACAACTAACATCACTTAGAGGAACCAAACATTGTGTCTCCTGATCCAAGCACACAAAATCATCTGGAAAGTATTTTCCCCAAACATAAAAGAAAAAAAATTGAGGGAACATACAATACAGAAACTGAATCTGATCAAGCTTCTAAATCTAAGACCATTAACAAGAAACCAAGGAGTCAGAGGAAGAAGCTTACTACCACTACAAGAATGTAACTGGCAAATCCCAGCGGGGGGCAACTCAGCCATTTCTTCAACTTAGTTTGCAAGGAAAAAAACTGAAGGGGTAACTTAGAGATTATGAAGTAATGCCCAGATTTTATATGGCTCTTGATGTGAATAAACGTAAAACACATTTAGTATATTATGGAGAAATCCAAGCACTTTCATGTTACATTACTATTTTTCAATGTGATAATGATTGTTTGATTTCCCTTCAAGAGCTGGGCCTGGTGCTGGGCTTAACAAGTAAAGCTGCTGCCTGCAGTGCAGGCATCCCATATGGGCAAGGTTTGAGCCCCAGCTACTCTACTTCTGATCCAGCTCTCCACTATGGTCTGAGAAAGCAACAGAAAATGGCCCAAGTCCTTGAGCCCCTGCACCTGCATGGGAGACCTGGAAGAAGCTCCAGGCTTTGGATCAATGCAGCTGGCATTGCAGCCAGTTGGGGAGTGAACCAGTGGATGGAAGACTCTGACTCTCTCTATTCGAAACTCTTTCAAGTAAATAAACAAAATAAAATAATAAAAAAAAAAGTGAAGCTGACTGAAACACCTCGAGTATTAAAGGGTTAGAGTACACAAAAAGAACACTATAATTAATACGGTATACTAGATCTGTCCAAAATGTGCTAGATTTGGCCTACCCGGACTGAAATACAAACTGTGAAATTGCAACCATGAGGAGAGAGCGGCTTCGCTTCCTTGCCAGCCAACCTTTACTCCACTGATAGAAGCTCTATAAATAGACTAAGAGTGACAATGGCTGCTCAAATCACCCCACAGTGCAGACACTACCACTTCTGGCATCTATCTGGCCCAACATCAGGGTTGTGAATAAATTAGCATCAAGTAGAAAGCCAAGGAAGCTACCAAATGCAAAAAGTGTGCTGCTGCTAATAAAATAAGAGATCCTCTAGAATATTGAAAAGCACCATCAGGGTAACTCAAGAATAATTTGAAACATAGGTTCTGAGTTTCCTCCAAGATTTCTGGCCATTTGCTATCTCCCTAGAAAAACAATCTACATAAAGATGGATCCTGAGGACCCCAAGACAAATGTTGTCAAAAATTTATCCACTACACAAATATCCTCAGGCTAACTGCAAATTGTTTAGTGGACTGGGCAGGGAAGGAAGCTGAGATGGGAAACCCTTGATAAATTGTTAATTTTATATATGCTTCTATGTTAAGTTAAAACTAAGGTAGACAGGAGACTACTTAAAATTTAACCAAATGAAGTTTTTGTTCTTAACACAGAAGGAAAACCGTGCTGTTTTTCCTAAAGTTTTAGCCCACATCCTACTTCCCTATCCCCAACAATACCTTTCTCAAATTATAAGGCTGACTCTAGACATAAGTCGTTTTTTAAACCAGACAGCTCTTTAAAAAAACAATCTTCTGATCCCTTTGGTGTCTTGTTTCTCTAATGTTTATCATGCTAAGGAAAACAATTTTTATACTAATACTTGATCACAATCCAAGTTTACATACATTCTTAATAACAGCTGCTGTAAATTTTAACATTTAATTTCATTGCTCTTTGAATAATCAGAACTAATTTAATAAAACGCAGGCTTGAATTCCAGACAGAGGTAAAAAGTATTTGCAAAAAAAAAGAACACTCCTCAATCATTTAAGTTTAAAAACCTACTTACCAAAATACTATTTTCTAATATCTAATCTAAAATTATTTTTTAAAGGAAAAGACTAGCTCCACACTGCAGTTGTTTTGTTACTCAGCACTTTGCTTCTCTATCACCTACTTTCTCTTCTCCACAGTTTAGAATAGGAAAGAAACTCAGAATCATCTTGTTTACTACACTGAGTTCCTCAAGCAGAAACTTTTTTTTAAGATTTATTTATTTATTTGAAAGTCAGAGTTACACAGAGAGAGGAGAGACAGAGAGAGAGAGATGGATCTTCGATTCACTGGTTCACTCCCCAACTGGCCACAACGATCCGAACCCAGGAGCCAGGAGCTTCTTCCGGGTCTCCCACGTGGGTGCAGGGCCCCAAGGACCTGGGCCATCTTCTACTGCTTTCCCAGGCCATAGCAGAGAGCTGGATCTGAAGCAGAGTGCCCATATGCGATGCCAGCACTGCAGGCAGCAGTTTTACCCGCTACGCTACAGCGCTGGCCCCAGAAACTTTCTTTTATCTACGCATCCATCCCCACCTGGCACAGAAGTGCTCAGTAACTGGATTTTTAATTTACCCAGGTTTAACGCCCTCTATACACACAAGAAGTAAGGTCTACTGATACACTTCTACTTTTGATTACTCTTCACTGAATTAGAAAATACTCATACAGCTGTTTTAAAATTAAATAAAGCCAAGTTAATAATTTAGGGACTTACATCATCTCCACAATTTAAAGTCTGAGCAAAGAGGAATGAGACTCCTTATTTTGAATAAAGACACTAAAGAGAACAGAAACAAAACAAGCACTATACATTAAAGCCACAAATCCTTAATAAGACAACCAAATCTGAGTCACATCTACCATACTAAGGTTTTTAAAATCACATTGACTATCAGTTGCTATTAGTATGTTCCACTGAATCTCCATAGTATTTAACAACTCGTTTCCTTGGCCAGCAATTCAGGAATACAGAGAAAACAAGCAAAACACTTCTCCTTTTCACCTTTCTCCTCCCTTTTACCATAAGGTCACAAGGCCCTGTGAGCTGAGTGTGAAAACAAAATGACTGAACATCAATCCCACCTCTGCTGAGACAAGCTGCCCACACAGAGCAGAAAACACTGCTTCTCGCCCTTGATTTCAATCATAAGAATTCTGAAAAAGTAAGGAAAGGTACAATTAAAAATAAAGGCTAGGGGCTCGTGCTGTGGCGTAGCAGGTAAAGCCGCAGTCTGCAGTGTATCATCCCATAGAGGCAAGGTTTGAGTCCCGGCTGCTCCACTTCAGATCCAGCTCTCTGCTGTGGCCTGGGAAAGCAGTAGAAGATGGCCCAAGTCCTTGGGCCCCTGCACCCACGTGGGAGACCCAGAAGATGCTCCTGGCTCCAGGCTTCAGACCGGCACAGCTCCAGCTGTCGCAGCCAACTGGGGAGTGAACCAGCGGGTGGAAGACCTCTCTTTTCAATCAATCAATATCTCTCTCTCTCTCTCTGTACAACACTGACTTTCAAATAAAATAAATACATCTTCTAAAAAATTAATTAAATTAATTAAAAGAATAAAGGCTAGGGGCCAGCGCTGTGGCATGCCAGGTAAAGCCGCCGCCTGCACTGCTGGCATCCCATATGGGTATCGGTTCAAGTCCAGGCTGCTACACTACTGAATGAGCTCTCTGCTAAGACCTGGGAGGACAGCAGAGGATGGCCCAAGTCCTTGGGCCCATGTGGCCGCATCGGGGGCCCAGGAGAGACTCCTGGCTCCCAGCTTCGGATTGGCCCAGCTTTGGCTGTTTCAGGAGTGGACCAGCAGATGGAGGACTTTCTCTGCCTCTCTGTAGTTCTGCCTTTCAAATAAATAAATCTTTAAAAAAAAAAAAAAGTTTTGTAACAGTAATGCCAAACTGGAATTTGACAGCTAAAGCAAAATAACTATCAAAACCTTTAAGCTGACAACCAAGAAACTACCCAAAATGAAATTTTTACTCTATGAACATAAGGCTCAATGCAGAAAATCCTCCAAAAAGAATGCCTACCTCATCCTTCATATTCCACAGGTTGTTGTTTTATTTTTTTGCCCTAGATGAAAATTCATAACCTTTTAGCAGACTAAGGTACCTTTAGAACCTAGCCCTACCTCCACCTACCCTGTTAATCTCTCTGAAAACTCAAGCCAAAGGCCCCACTTAACCATTCAAGAGTATAGGTATAGGTATAGGTATAGGTATAGGTATAGGTATAGGTATAGGTATAGGTATAGGTATAGATATAGATACCATGACTTTTTGGGCTATTTTCCAGCCTGGAGTTCTCAAATGGAAATCCCTCTCAAACCTCAATTTTAAAAGTTTAGGTTCCAGGGCTGGCGCTATGGTCTAGCAAATAAAGCTGTACCCCATGAGTGCCGGTTTGAGTCCTGGCTGCTCCATTTCCAATCCAGCTCCCTGCTATTGCTCCTGGGAAAGCAGAAGATGGCCCAAGTATTTGGTACCCTGCCAACCCAGATGGAGAACCTGGAAGAAACTCCTGGCTTTAGATCAGCATAGCTCCAGCTGTTGTGGATATGTGGGAAGTGAACCAGTGGATGGAAGATTCTCTGTCTCTCCCTATCTCCAACTTTGCCTTTCAAAGAAATAAATAAATTTGAAAGAAAAAGAAAAAGTTGGGGAAAGCGCTATGGCGCAATGGGCTAAGCCACTACCTGACACACCAGCATTCCATATGGGCCCAGTTCGAGTCCCAGCTGTTCCTCTTCCAATCCAGCTCTCTGCTATGGCCTGGGAAAGCAGTAGAGGATGGACCAAATGCTTGGGTCCTGCACCCATGTAGGAGACCCAGAAGAAGGTCCAGGCTCCTGGCTTCAGATCAACCCAGCTCTGACCGTTTCAGCCATTTAGGGAGTGTACAAACAGCTGGAAGACCTTTCTCTGTGTGTGTGTGTGTGTTTCTCTCTCTCTCTCTTTCTCTCTCTCTCTCTGTAATTCTATCTCTCAAATAAATGAATCTTGAAAAAAAAAAAAAAAAGTTTAAGTTTCTTGGAGCCGGCATTGCAGCACAGCATGTAAAACCACTGCTTGCAATGCCAGCATCCCAAACAGGCGCTAGTTTGAGTCCCAGCTGCTCTACTTCCAATCCATCACCCTGCTAAGGTGCCTGGGAAAGCAGAGGAAGCAAGTGCTCAGCCCCACATCTACAAGCGAGACCCAGCAGATCCGGACTTCTGGTTTAAGCCTGGCCCAGCCCTGATAGTTGCAGCCATTTGCGGAGTGAACCAGCGGAAAGAAGATCTCTGTCTCTTCCTCTTTGTGTAACTGATTTGCAAATAAATAAATAAATCTTAAAAAAAAAAAAATTAAGTTCCTGAGGCCAGGCATTGTGGGAAAGCAGGTAAAGCCATCTGTGGTTGCTCCACTTCTAATCCAGCCCCCTGCTAATGCGTCTGGGAAAGCAGCAGAGGATGGCCCAAGTCCTGGGAATCCTGCACCCATGTGGGGGAACTGTTAGAATTTCTGGCTTCTGGTTTCAGACTGGTCCAGCCCTGGACATTGCAGCCATAGGGAAGTGAACAGTGGATGCAAGACCTCTCCCTCTCTCTCTCTCTGTAACTCTGCCTTTCAAATAAATAAAATAAATCTTAAAAAAAAAAAAAAGTTTAAATTCCTTGAGCACTGTGATCTTAATGGTCTCATTCACGACAGCACCTGCAACTAGAGCATTGCTGGCACAGAGAAAGCAATCAATGAATTAGTGTGGCGAGAATAAAGGTTTCACATGGATGCGCTGTCTTCCATGCTTTCTCCACAGCGCCTCTCTTTTTCAGCTTTTTAGTATGTCTATTTCATTTTCCCTTCCTATTTACAACTACCCAAGAAATTTCATTTAGTCCCAAACTCTTTCCTAAAATAATCTAATACTGGAATCAGTATACTTCAAAACACATGAACTATAGATTTCTAATCATTTATAGGTTTTCTCAAATACTGTCACTTCAGTAAATATGAAAATATTTTCATGTATGTGTCAGAAAATGGGGAAAGTCTAAGATGGTTTACAAAGTAACTGAACAGTAAGGTTTGGGTCTCTAGTATAAACATATACCACCTCCAAACTTTAAAAAGAAAGGAAAAAATTAGCAGATTGCCTGTACTCTACATCAAGTTTATTCATGCAAGTATCAGAACAAAATCTTAAGACTGAGGATCCTGACAAAACAATGAATAAGCAACCACACAAGCTCACAGAAATTACCAGTCCTAAAGAGATTTAAAATATCAATGTCAACATAAACACTAAGACACCTTTAAGGGGCCTGTGGTGCCAGCATGCCAT
Organism: Oryctolagus cuniculus; assembly: GCF_964237555.1. NCBI lineage: Eukaryota > Metazoa > Chordata > Mammalia > Lagomorpha > Leporidae > Oryctolagus > Oryctolagus cuniculus. Next base: position 31,318,693 of record NC_091441.1, read on the forward strand.
ATGGGTGCCAGTTCCAGTCCCAACTGTTCCACTTGCGATCCAGCTCCCTGCTAATGCACTCGGGAAAGCAGCAGAAGTCAGCCAGAGTGCTTGGGCCCCTGCCATCCAATCGACAGACTAGGAAGAAGCTCCTGGCTCCTGGCTCCACCTGGCCCAGCCCAGGGCGTTGGGGCCTTCTGGAGAGTGAACCAGCAGATGAAAGATAATCTTTCTCTCTCCTACTTCTCCTTCTGTAACTCTGCCTTTGAAATAAATAAAAATTAAGACAAAAAAAAAAAAAAACGACACCTTTAAAGGACATATATTGAGCACTGTTTTAACAGAATTCCACTAATTTAGGGCCTGAAGCTGAGTTTATCTTTAATACAGGACCTTGTATTAATCATGAAAGCTACAAAACAGATTACGATAGTTACTCTCACGTGTATGCATGAAAGAGTACTATAACCTAAAGTAGTGGCATAACTACTGCACTGTTAGCTTAATATGAAGGTAACAATGAGCAGTTTCCAGCTCCCAAATCCAGTCCATCCTACCTTCCACAAACAAGTGTTGGGGAGAAAAAAAATCCCATTAAGAAATCCGATTTAGTTGGTCCCTTAGGTTGAAGGAAGTTTCTTGAAGTCTTTCCCTGCCTTTCAGATTCAAATCACCTACTGCAAAGTTTGCATCAGCAACATGTTAACATTAAGGAAAAGATGAGGTCTGAAGATTTAAGATTACAGTGGTACTGAAAAGCAGTCTATAGAAACCTGATTTAGAAATATCTAAGAAATATTTTTATCTCTCATTTAACAGAACTTAGAAAATCTCATTAAGGTTCTTTTTAAAGTAGCATACAGGTCACTGCAGTCAATTCCACCTTGGTTTCTTGAATGCAAATTTAATTCATAATTTTGTTTACCAAGCGTTCAACTAGCATTGTATTGGGCATATCACTCGGCCAAAACGTTGTACTGCCTACTGAAATACCAGCGTTGTGACTCCTCAAGACATCAGGTAACAACTATTCATCGCGGGCCTCTAAAAATGCTTGTTAAATCAAAAGGCAAGGCTCTGATTCCTGGAGAAATCCAGACTGCCAGGATCAGCAAAACTACATTAGAAAGTTAACAGCTTCCATCCTTAAAATACCCCAAGAGAAGAAAGAGAGTGAGCCAAACTGTTAACACGTATGTGCCCAGGGATACCGCCGAATAACACCCGAAGCAGAACGGCCATATGTATCTGTAATTAAGAGGTCCGACCATGATAAAGCATCATCATGTGGGTTTTTCAGCCCCTGGTGGAAAGATTCAGAAAGCCAAAACTCAGGCAAAAGAAAATAAGGGGAAAAAAAAAAAAAAAAAAAAAAAAAAAAACGAAAAGCACATCTAAGCATGAACTGCTCAAGCGGCCAGAGATCTGGGACGACCAATACAGACGCTCCTGCCTTCAACCTGTGCGCATCTATTTTGGGACAGAGGATCGGACAATTTAAAAGTGAGAAATGGCGTGCGGCTCCAGCAGAGGCTGCTGCATAAATAGCACAATACAGGGCGGACGGCGCCGTGAGGAAGGAAAAGTACGAAGCGCACCCGGGGAGGAGAGGAGAGGAGAGCAGAGCCGGCTCTGGGGAGTCAGGCACGGCGGCAGCCTGTAACCGGGGGGGTCGCCGGTTTACTGCCTCGCCGGCTCCGAGGCCAAGTTAACAAACTCCCCAGAAGAAGTCAACCTTGGAGACTGACACACGTCTCCCACGGATCCGGGGAGTCGGAGTGGAAGAGCCCACCAAAGCCTTTTTCTGCCCCCGCGCCACGGCCACCGCAGCCGTGGCGCCGAGGAGGCCGCTGGCCTCTCGGCGGCCGCGCAGGTAGCAGCGCCGGACCCCAGCTCGCGGACTCGGCGAGCCGGCGCCACCGCCTCCCCCGCCGCGGGCCCGCGAGCCTCAAAGTTGCGTGAAGACAACTCCAGGGCCGCGCGGCCCGGGGGGCTGCGGCACCTCCCGCCTCCCCCGCCACGACATGGCCCCGGCGGCCCGGACAGGGAGAAAAAAGGGGGCGGCCAACTCGGCCCGGCCGGGAGGACGCGAGGGTCACCGGCCGCAGGCAAGCCAGGGGGTGGGAGCTACTCGAGCCCCTCGCGGCAGCCCCCCTGCACCCGGGCCGCGCCTCCCGCCGAGTCTGGGTGCCATCCTCGGCACCCACCAGCCGAGCCCGTCACGACCCCTGCGCCCGGACGCCGCAGAGCCCTCGCCCGCGGCCCGCGCTCCTCCCTGGGATGCAGCCCGGATCCCACGGCTCGACCCACGGCCAGGCCGCAGCCCTGAGCTGCTTCCCGCCTCACCTGTGCTCCGCGGCGGCTTCGTGCCTTCTCGCCCGCTCCGCGCGCCCCGTCGGGGCACGCACCGACCCTCCAGCCGGGAATCCCGGCCGCGGTGACTCGGGAAGCGACGGCCACCGCCGCCTTCTCCTGCTTGGCACAGGCCCTGGCAGCGAACAGAGGGTCGCGGTCAGAGCCACCGCCGCGGCCAAAGTGAATCTCGCCGCCTCCGCAGCCTCCACCACCAATTCCCTTCAGTCGTCCGCGCCGCCCCAAGAAAATGTCACCAGAGGCCGTTCCGCTCGGCTCCTCACTTCCGCCCGGAACCACAGAGCCCGCGTCGGCCGGCTAGAGCGGCCGCTGCAGCGAGAGCCGCTGGGGATGGAGGCGGAGGCCGGGAGGAAGCCGGACAGCGCCATCTGGCGGGAGGGGACGCGAGCTCCTCCCGCTGCGGAGCGCCGGGCGCGCCGGCGCCGGCTTCACGGGCTTCTTTCCCGCGCTCCCTCCTCCTGCTGAAGCGGCTGCCTTCTAGAAATGTCCTTGCCTGCCGGTGGGCAAGCCAGTCGGTGCGAGCCAAGAACAGTGCCGCAAGAAAGAGACGGCGCTCCCTTTTCCATGCGCTGCTCGGTACTCACCCCCTCCCGAAGATTTCCCGCGGCGGCTGAATTGGAGCTCCTCCTGCCGGGAGCCCGCTCCCCTCTCCCTACTTTTCGGCGAACGCCAGCGGCTGGGCGCGGGGCTGCTCCGCTGTGCTCTTCCCGTGCAGTGGCACCAACATCCTGTGCAAGTTTCTGGCCGGGACCCTGGCGCGCCTCGCGGCTGGAGCCCCACCTGCTGGAGAGACAGCGTCGGCGGGGGAGACGCGCCCCACCCCGGCCCCGGGCGCCCCAGTTTCCACCTCCGCGGAGTCACTGCCGGCTCGGCAGCCCGCGCTGCAACCGGGACGCGCCCCGCCCTCCAGGGGCTCTCGGAGCGCATCCCTGAGGGGGCCAGGGGCGTGAGGGGTCTGCCAGACGTGGGGCCGGGAGAAGGCTGGGGTGGGCGCGCGGGCCCCCTAGAGTTGGAGGGTGGAAGGCTGCCCGGGAAAGAACACGCCGGGCTGAGGACAAACCTCGCACCCCAAGATCTGGCCAAGGCCCGCGCTCCCTGATCAATCAGTGAGAAGGGGGAAAACAAAGACTAAAAAGGGGGAACACGTGAAAGGTCTTTAATCTTTAAGGAGCTGTGCTCAAAACTTGGAAGAGGCCCCCGTGGCTCACCCCGCACAAGACCCCAACGGCCAGGGCTGGACCAGGCAGCCGCCCGGAGCCTGGAACTCCACCTGGGTCTCTCACGTGGGTGTAGGGGTCCAAGTAGACGAACCGTCCCCTCACGGCCTGCTGCCTGCCAGGGTGCGCATTAGCAGGAAGCTGGAGCGGAAATGGAGGAGCAGGGACTCAAACCAGGCACTGGGGCATAGGAGGGGGCTGTCCCAGGAGGCAACTGCATTGCTGGGAAGCCTCCAAACCAGGCTGTTGCTACTGCACAGTGGTGGAAACTGAGGCACACAGTGACCTGGGCAAGAAGACCCATGCAGAAGTAGAAGACTAGGTTCTTACACAGCCAGCTCAACTCGGGCACCCTCTCAACCACAACCACCAACCGCCTCCCTGGGGTGGGTGGAGAGCGCACCGGGACTTTTTGCCAGATAAAACATTTTTTAGAAGCTATTTATTTTACTTACTTGCAGAGTTACAGAGAGAGAGAGAGGGAAAAGCACGAAGAGAGATGTGATGTGGACCGGGTGCTGTCTCCACTTTGCTCACTCCAGCAGAGTGACCTCCGGGCGGTTCTGCCACCTCTCCGAGCCCCTGGGTCCCTGCCTGTCAAACACGGATGACCCCTACTAGTCGCCTGCAGGTTCATGGTGGATGTGAGGGAAGAGTCCTGCCTGCAGAGCACGTTTGCGCACCTGCTGGGGCTGTGGTGGCAGTACTCTGGGTCACGCACCTCCTGGTGGCTGAATGCCCTGACATTTCCATCCCAACAGGCTCATCTTTCCAGAGTGACAAGTTCACCTGGAACCAGAATGGAACAGTACAGAAGGATGTCACAGAAGTGGAGCAGCAGGTACCCAGAGTGGCCTGGAGGGGCATCCCCCACAGATCCTCCTGTCCTGGGGGCTGATGGGCTGAGGCTGCTCTGTCCCCAGTCAGGTGCTCTGGCACCGGCTCCCAGAGCTTTATTCTAATCAAGTGAGTTCCCCAGATCTGTAACTGTATGGAAAGTCTGTAACTACTGAAAAACAAATGTGGAAGTAAATACAAAGGAAGGATCTAATTATTTATTTTGATTTACTTGAAAGAGAGAGACACACAGATCTTCCATCTACTGGTTCTCTCCCCCAAATGCCTGCTATACCCGCCACTGGGCCAAGCCAATGTCAGGAGCCAGAAACTCAGTCTGGGTCTCCCACATGGGTGGCAGGGACCCAACTACTTGAGCCATCACTGCTGCTACCACCCCGGGTGCACAATAGCAGAAATTGGAGTTGGAAGTTGAGCCCATAATTGAACCCAGGCACTTAAAAAAAAAAAAAGATTCATTCATTTATTTATCTGAAAGGCAGAGAAGGCAGAGAGAGGGAGAAATCTATTTTCCATCCTCTGGTCCACTCCACAAATGCTTGCAATAGCCAGGGCTAAGCCAGGCTGAAGCTATCAGCCAAGAACTTCATCCAGGTCTCCCACTTGGGTGGAAGGGACCCAAGCACCTGAGCTATCATTTGCTCCCTCCCAGGCGCATTAGCAGGAAGCTGGATCAGAGGCAGAGTAGCCAGTCTGATAGGGCATACCACTATACCTGCCCTGAATACAGCATGTTTGTTAGCAAGTGTGTGTTTCTCATTTATTTATTTATTTATTTATTTTTTGACAGGCAGAGTGGACAGTGAGAGAGAGAGACAGAGAGAAAGGTCTTCCTTTGCCGTTGGTTCACCCTCCAATGGCCACCACGGCCGGCGCACCGCGCTGATCCGATGGCAGGAGCCAGGAGCCAGGTGCTTTTCCTGGTCTCCCATGGGGTGCAGGGCCCAAGCACCCGGGCCATCCTCCACTGCACTCCCTGGCCACAGCAGAGGGCTGGCCTGGAAGAGGGGCAACCGGGACAGAATCCGGCGCCCCGACCGGGACTAGAACCTGGTGTGCCGGCGCCGCTAGGCGGAGGATTAGCCTAGTGAGCCGCGGCGCCGGCCCCTGTTTCTCATTTTTTAATGAAAGGAATTGCTCTTTATGACATGGTACCCTGTCTGTAGGGCTTACTGAGTAGGGAAGAGGGTCCTCCATCCCACTCCCCCATATAAACTAGCACTCATCACAGTACTTGTTTATTTCCTTCATAACATGAAATTTTTAAAAAATTATTTTATTCAAAAAAAGCAGTGGCTAGCGTTGTGGCGTAAAGGATAAAGCTGTCACCTGCAGCATCCGGTCTATAGGGGCCCCGGTTTGTTTCCCAGCTGCTCCACTTTCTATCCAGCTCCCTGCTAATGGCCTGGGAGGACAGCAGAGGATGACCCAAATGCTTGGGCCCCTGCAACCACGTGCAAGACCAGGAAGAAGCTCCTGGCTCCTGGCTTCGGCCTGGCCCAGTCCTGGCTGTTGCAGCCATCTGGGGAGTGATGCAGTGGATGGAAGATCTCTCTTTCTGTCTCTCGCTGTAACTCTGATTTTCAAATATATATATTTTTTAAATAATAAATTATTCAAAAAAGCCGACAGATATCCTCTGTCCACTGATTCACTCCCCAAATGCCCACATCAGGCAGGGCTTTGAGTACCCAAAGCCAAAACCCCAGAACTCACATTCCAGGTTTCCCACACAAATGTCAGAGAGCCGAGTTCTTGAGCAGTCTCCCAGGCTGTGCATGGGCAGGAAGCTGGATCAGAAGTGGAGCCCAGGATGCTGGTTTCTTTCCTGGCTGGTCCACTTCTGATCCAACTCCCTGCTAATGGCCTGGGAAAGCAGCAGAAGATGGCCCGAGTCCTTGGGTCCCTGCCACCCATGTGGGAGTCCTAGATGAAGCTCCTGGCTCCTGGCTTCAGCCTGGCCCAGCCCCGACCGTTACAGCCATCTGGAGAGTAAACCAGCAGATGGGAAATCTCTGTGTCTCTCCATCTGTCTCTGTAACTTTGCCTTGCAAATAAACAAATTAAAAAAAAAAAAAAAGCAGAAGAAAGAAAGAAAAGGAGAAGGAGGAAGTGAAGGAAGAAGACAGAGGAGCCCAGACTGTGGTAAGGGGATGGGAATGCAGGTGGGCTCCTGGCTCCTGTTACCCTCTGTGCCACACATCCCTACAGAGGTAACATTTGCCCTCAGGGTTCCAGCTCTGAAAATCCTTTCTTCTCTGACCCAGTGGGGTGGCCCTGTGTGGAGACGTGTTGTCTCTTGTCCTGTTCTGTTCCGCATGCCCCACGGCTGGCTTCAGATATACTCAACACACGTGCTGTGAATGGGGGAAGTGGGTGTAAGATTCAGAAACCGGATTCCAGGATGTCAAAACAAGGAAGTGGTGCCAGGTGCCAAGTGGGCGAGAAGCTGGGAGGAGGAAACCCATAGACAAAGGAGTGGGGCGGCCTGCCCCTGGGGTTTAAAAGGAGGAGGAGGAAGAGGAGGAGAGGCCATGCCTTGAGGGCAGAGTGCAGGTCAGCCTTCTTGTGGCCTCCCTGGAGTCATCACTGGGTGTGGCTGTGGGGTACAGGGGGGAAAGCCCCTAGGGTATTTGGAGAATAATAGCCCAGATAGCAAAGCAGGGGGAGGGGGAAATTAGAGAGAGAGAGATAGAGAGCGCGGGTGTGCGCGGGCGCTAGCTTCCATCCGCTGGGTCACTTCCTAAGGCTAGCCGGGAACTCAGTCCAGTCTCCCACTTGGCTGGCGGGGCAGGCACTTGAGCCATCACCTGTTGCCTCCCAGGATGCATTAGCAGGAAGCTGGATCACAAGCAGAGGTGCCAGGACTCAACCAGAGCTCTGATAGGAGATGTGGGCATGCCAGGCCCCAGCTTAACCCGCTGCACCACAGCACTGGCCCCAAGTGCTAATGGGAAAGCAGGGACAGATGTTCTCACAGAGACTTCCACTGAGTGACAGCCAAGCCAGCAGAAGGGGCCAATGTTGTGGCACCACAAGTTAAGCCACCACTTATGACACTGGCATCCCATATCAGAGCACAAGTTCGAGTCCTGTGTGCTCCACTTTGAATACAGCTCCCTGCTAATGCACCTGGGAAAGCAGCAGAAAATGGCTCATGTACTTGGGCCTCTGCCACTCATGTGGGAAACCCAGGTGGAGTTCCCGGCTCCTGCTGTTGCAGCCATTTGGGGAGTGAACCAATAGATAGAATCTCTCCCTCTCCCTCTCTCTCTTTCTCTCTTTGTCACTCTATCTTTCAAATAAATAAAAAAAATCTGTTTTTAAAAGACCAAAAAGGGGGCCTGCATTGTGACATAGCAGGTTAAGCTTTAGCTTGTGGCACTGGCATTTGAGTACCAGCTGCTCCACTTCTGATCCAGCTTCCTGCTAATGCGCCTGGGAAAGCAGAACTTGGCCTAACTACTTGAGCCCTTGCACCCATGTGGGAGACCTGGATGAAGCTCCTGGCCCCTGACTTTGGCTTGGCCCCAGCCTTGGCTGTTGCAGCCATCTTGGGAATGAACCAGCGGATGGAAAGTCGCTCTCTCTGTCTCTCCCTCTCTTTCTGTAACTCTGACTTTCAAATACACAAATACAAATCTTCATAAACAAATAAATGAAAATGAAAGACCAGCAGAAACCCAGATGTCCCCTGCCCCTGACAGCTTGGAGAGGTAACAGCCAAAGATTTCATGCTGACCTCCCTGGGAGGCAAGTGGGACCTAGCACTGAACACTATAGAAGAAGAGTAAGGGAAACAGTGGGGTAGGAGGGAGTTGCCTCCAGCCCTAGGGACCTTCCCTATGGGTAGTCACAGAAGACCCTCTGCATTCTGGGAGAAGATTCCGTAAGAGCTTCGAAGTTCTGGGGATGCCAGCCGAATGGAGAACGCCTCCACGTGCCGCTCTCCAGCACTGAATGCAAGAACTGCGGGAGAGACCCTGTGCTGGTATCTGCCCTGGTCCCACACAGTTCCTAAAACCCTAGGAATCTGGCCGGCGCTGCAGCTCACTAGGCTAATCCTCCGCCTTGTGGCACCGGCACACCGGGTTCTAGTCCCAGTCGGGGCACTGGATTCTATCCCGGTTGCCCCTCTTCCAGGCCAGCTCTCTGCTGTGGCCAGGGAGTGCAGTGGAGGATGGCCCAAGTCCTTGGGCCCTGCACCCCATGGGAGACCAGGAGAAGTACCTGGCTCCTGCCTTCGGATGGCCGCAGCGGCCATTGGAGGGTGAACCAACGGCAAAGGAAGACCTTTCTCTCTGTCTCTCTCTCTCACTGTCCACTCTGCCTGTTCAAAAAAAAAAAAAAAAAAAAAAAAAAAAAAAAAAAAAGAAAAAGAAAAAAAACCTAGGAATCTGCTGAGCCATAGGCGTGTCTTGTCATTCCTAAGGAGCCCCTGGCCAACACACCTGAGCTGCACACCTGCTACTGAGGTGTTTTGGGAGGACCCCTGGACAGCTTCACGGTGGGGCTGGTAACCAGAGGAATCAGCTTCTAAGGGGTGCAACTTCCAGCCCCTTGCCAGCCTCCAGGGAGGGGAGAGGGGCTGGAGATAGAGCATGATCACCAATGGCAGTGATGTAATCAATCATGGCTATGTGATCAAACTTCGACAAAACCTCCAAACAACAGGGTCCGGGGGGCTTCCCATTGGTGAACACATTGAGGGTGTTCACCCTCAATGGGAGGGTGGTGCACCCCGGGAAGGCACAGAAGCTCCAGGCTGACCTCTCCCCCTGCCTTCTTATTCCATTTGGTTCCTGTAAATGTATTTAAACTGATGCTGGGACTGGTTGCTGCTTGCATCACTAACATCCCATATCAGAGTACTGGTTCAAGTCCTGACTGTTCTATTTCCAATCCAGCTCCTTGCCTTGGCCTAGTCCAGATCCAGCTGTTGGGACCATTTGGGGAGTGAACCAATGGATGGAAAATTTTCTCTCTCTCTCTCTCTCTCTCTTTCTCCCCCTCCCCATCACTCTGCCCTTCAAATAAATAAATCTTTTTTAAAAATTAAATATAGAGTGCTATGGCATAATAGACTAAGCCTCTACCTACAGCTTCATGTTCCAGCTTCTCCTCTTCCGATCCAGCTCTCTGCTATGGCCTGGCAAAGCACTGGAAGATGGCCCAAGTCCTTGGGCCCCTACAGCCTCATGGGAGACTTGGAAGAAGCTCCTGACTCCTGGCTTCGGATGGGTCCCAGCTCCAGTCACTGCGGCCATTTGGAGAGTGAACCAGCAGATGGAAGACTTCTCCCTCTGTCTCTGCCCCTCTGTAACCCTGCCTTTCAAATAAATAAATAAATCTTTAAGAGAAGAATATGGACCATTTGGTCTGATACATCAAGCAAGACTAGTCCTAGGCAAACCCTCTCACCAGGATTCATCACCTCCCAGCCATGTGAGTGTCTCCACCCAATACCCCAGAAGGTGACTTGCTTTAATGCTTTGCCTCTCCCAGTGGTATTGAAACACAAAGGAGTGCCTCTGAAGAGGAATCCACAGGAATTAATCTTTGGTGACATTTCGGGTACTAAATCCTGGGTGGGGAAGATATTACTGGGTGGGGATCATCCCAGCATTCCACAGCCCCACGCATTATCAAGTGCCCATCCTCTCCAGCATGTCTTAAGAGAGCTCAACACATTATACACACAGTTCAATTTTTTTCGAATGACTTTTTTCCACTTATGCAAAGGCACACTGTGTTAGGCTCTTGGTGGCAAATCACCACAATCAGCAAGAAGCAGCAGGTTATACAGAGGAGGCAACTGAGGCTCACAAAAGGCGGTTCACCTGACCAAGGTCCTGTGGACTTATGGGAAGAGTTAGGATTCCTGGAAGAGAATACGGTTCCCTCCCTCGAGAGCAGTGCTGCAGACTCATAACAAGGCTCAGCCTACGAACACTTTGCAACAGCAGTGCAAGATGGGGACACGTGGGAGGGAGAAATGAAGTCCCAAGAGCAAAAAGGACTTGGAGGAAGAGGAAGCTTTCAGCTGGCGTCTTGGAGAAAAAGCAGGGCTTCCAAGGACAGAGATGAAGGAAACGGATCACAGGCAGAGTCTGGCTCCGGGAAAGGAATCAGGAGGGTCAGGGCCCAGAACAAGTGTGATTCTCAGGCAAACGGTCTCTCCCCAGTTCGGGCCTGGGCCTTGAGCCCTCGCTCCTCCAATTGTCATCTTATCTCTTTGCTGAATTAAAACCAGCAATATACATTTGTACAGAGTTGAACCCCGGGCTCGGTGTGATTGCCTGAGTTTCTTTACACAGCCCTGAGAGGTAGCTGGGGTGGGTAGAGCTACCATTTTGCAGGGATTATATGACTGACACAGGAGAATGAATGAATGAATGAATGAATGAATGACTTGCCGCAGGTCACTAGCACTAAATGGGGGAATTTTGACCAAACCGTTCTCTGGTGCCTCTAAATGCTACTCTTTCAGTACAGTATGCATCTGGGGAACGTAGCTATGCCTGTGTGTGTGTGTGTGTGTGTGCTGAGGAGTGGGGAATTAGACTCATTACTGTGCTGTATAATGTGCTGATCATTTGAAAAAAGCCCCGGGCATGAGAACAATACAAGCATTCATTAAAGTACTTCAATAGACACTGGCAACAATAACCTAAAATTAATTGCAAAGCAGAGTGTCTCCTTGTGAGGTCCCTCTTGAGGAGTAAGTGCAAAGGCACTGAGCCTTGGGGGGAAACAGAGAGGGGCTCCCGGGGAGAAAGACCAAGTGGGGGATTTAGAGATGGGAGGTGGCACTGGGAGGGGCCCCACCAGCCAGGCCAACAAGCTCCTGGGACCACGGGACCTGGCAGGTTTCAAAGGCCTCCCCACTTCTTGAGTAACTGTCATTTACTGGTTACCATAAGTAACCACCAGGCCTGGAGGGGACCTTAGAACTCACTGTCTGATTGTGCAGAAGAGGGCTCTGGCCGAGGAGGAACCACAGGAGTTTCCTACCTTCGCTCCTGGGAGTCGGGCATCCCTGCAGGGCTCAGCGCAGCAGCCCTAGCCTTTAGATGCTGCTTCTGGTTCCCTCCCTCAGGTCACCAAAAGAGCAGAAGCCCAGCTCTGCAGGGAGGCCCCTCCAAACCCTTTACCGGGATCACAGGGAAGCCTCATTAAAAGGAGCCAGCCTCCCAGCCCCCGCCCCGAAAATTCCAGGATGCTTGCAAAGAGAAGGGGTGCATTCCAAAGCTGGCCCATCTGTAGCTCAAGAAAACATCGCCTCGTGCACTTTGGTCCAGCCGTCTGGGTGTGTGAAATGTGCGAGAGCAAGCCCTTGCTCCCAGAAAGCCAAGTGCTTGTCCCTGAAACTGACAAAACGCTGAGTTACCTCCAGGACAGGAAGCTTCACCGAAGGCAGCAATCATGCAAACACTGTCTTCCATATGTCTCTCCCCTCCATGCTCAGGCCCTTCCACTCAAATCCCTCGCATGTCAGCCCTTCCTTGTCCATCGCCCACTTCCCACAACCAAACACTCCTGGCCTGAGACTCAATCCCCAGGTCTCCCAGTCCCCCCGTTTATAATCAATGATAGAAACGAATCTGTCCTAATGTGACAGCTGACTAATATCGTGCCCCACCCAGGGGATGGAATTCTTCAGTCCAACTAAAATAAACACTTCTCTGGAAGCCCTCTAGGAATGGAATACAAGGTGGGGATTTCAGATAGCAATCAGCTCGGCTAGGAAGAGGTAAATATTTTTGTTGAGCTAGGTTTTGCAGATTCCTCAAATCATAACACTCTGGCGACCTGGGAGGATCAGTGTAATACACATTCCTCTGTGCATTCTTCCCATCCCCACTCCCAACTCTGTTTGCTGTTCTGGGAAATACTGAGAGGCTCTAGAATTTACCATCTAAGAAGCCAAAGAACTCACAGGCGAAGAGCAATGAGAAGAGCTAAATCTGTGAGATAGATTACCCGCATGGTGGTAAGTCAGAGAAGGAAAGGGTCACTGCCCTGTGGAAAGAGTCGTCTCCCCGAAACAGACTGTGCTCCCAGGCACACATACAAGAATTTGGGGGGGCCGGCTCTGTGGCATAGTGGGTAAAGCCACCACCTGCAGTGCCAGCATCCCATGTGGGCGCTGGTTCAAGTCCCGGCTGCTCCAGTTCCAATCCAGCTCTCTGCTATGGCCTGGGAAAGCAGTAGAAGATGGCCCAAGTCCTTGGGCCCCTGCACCCACATGGGAGACCCAGAAGAAGCTCCTGGCTCCTGGCTTCAGATCAGCTCAGCTCCAGCTATTGCAGCCATCTAGGGAATGAACCAGTGGATAGAAGACCTCTCTCTCTCTGCCTCTCTCTGTCTATAACTCTACCTCTCAAATACATAAATAAAATCTTTTTTTTTTTTTTTTTTTGACAGGCAGAGTGGGCAGTGAGAGAGAGAGAGACAGAGAGAAAGGTCTTCCTTTTCCGGTGGTTCACCCCACAATGGCCGCTGCGGCCGGTGCGCTGCAGCTGGCGCACCACGCTGATCCGAAGCCAGGAGCCAGGTGCTTCTCCTGGTCTCCCATGAGGGTGCAGGGCCCAAGCACTTGGGCCATCCTCCACTGCACTCCCGGGCCACAGCAGAGAGCTGGACTGGAAGAGGGGCAACCGGGACAGAATCTGGCGCTCTGACTGGGACTAGAACCCAGTGTGCCGGTGCTGCAAGCGGAGGATTAGCCTATTCAGCCATGGCACCGGCCTAAAATCTTTTTTTTTTTTTTAAATATAGTAGATGCTTGCAGTTTCTTGTTTTAAAAATATATTTGAATTATTAATTCAACTTTATATTTGAATTATTCCTTCAACTTTCTTTCTTTCTTTTTTTTTTTTTTTTTTTTTTGAAAGGTACATGAGGCTGTCCAGTGGGGCTGGGAGTCCGTGGGCCCCTCAGACAGAGGTAGAATGTCCTTCACAAGCAAGCTGTCAGCTGTGGCTGGAAAGCCTGTCTCCAGACCAACCGCCATCTCCCCCACTAATAGCTTCTTGTGCTGCATATGTGACCTTGCAGCCTTAAATCACACTCTCAGCGTGGCTGCAATATTTCACCCAGAGCTGGCAGGGGAAGGGGCTGGGCCTCTGGGGAGAGTCGTACTTGTTCCAAGAGATCCAGGCTATATTGAGTGACCTTATGGCTTTAAATCACACCTCCAGGGTGGTGGCTGCAATCTATCACCCAGAGCTAGCAGAGGAGGGGGCTGAGCCCCTAAGGAGACAGACAGTATGCAGGAGACCCCCTGCTATCTCCATGAGCCCCAAGCCACTCAACATGTGTATGTGAAACCCCCTGTTCAATGGGCACTCCCAATGGAATGACCCAATAAATAGATGGTAATGCCTTAAAAACCGGGACATTCTCCAAAGCCAGTGTCCTGCTTGGGTACTCCACCTGCTCTCCTCCCGGACCAGATGCTTTACTGTCACTTGCCAATCAAATGACAGTTTCTTTTCTGCCTAATAAAAGGAGGAAAAAGGCCAGTGCCATGGCTCAATAGGCTAATCCTCCACCTAGCGGCACCGGCACACTGGGTTCTAGTCCCGGTCGGGCACCGGATTCTGTCCCGGTTGCCCCTCTTCCAGGCCAGCTCTCTGCTGTGGACCGGGAAGGCAGTGGAGGATGGCCCAAGTGCTTGGGCCCTGCACTCTCCCATGGGAGACCAGGAGAAGCACCTGGCTCCTGCCTTCGGATCAGCGCGGTGTGCCGGCCACAGCGCGCCAGCCGTGGCGGCCATCAGAGGGTGAACCAACGGCAAAAGGAAGACCTTTCTCTCTGTCTCTCTCTCTCACTATCCACTCTGTCTGTCAAAAAAAATAAATAAATAAAAATAAAAAAATAAAAGGAGGAAAAGAACTCACAAGACTCGCTCTGGCAGCTGCCCTCCCCTCTGTGACTGGTAATAGTGGAATGATGCAGGGAGAGATGAGAGAGAGAGAGAGAGAGAGAGAGAGAGAGAGAGAGAGAGAGAGAAAAGGATCAGTCTTCCATCCTCTGGTTCACTCATCAAATGCTGGCAAGAGATGCAGCTGGGCCAGCCCAAAGCAGGAGCCAAGAACTTCATCAGGGTCTCCCATGTGAGCAGCCAGGACCCAAGTACTCAAGCCATTATCTGCTGCATCCCAGGGTGCACCTCAGCCAGAAGCTGGATCAGAAACAGTGGGGACTGGCACCAGGCTCTTGTCCACATGGGACATAGGCGTCCCAAGTAGCATCTTAACCGCTGTGATAGATGCCCGCCCCGCGCAGGTTCTACAAAGTCTTCCTTGGGTTAGAGGTGACTTGTGGAGCCTCACAGAGGGATCGACCGAAGGCTCTTCCTGGCCACCCTGTCTTCCCTGGCACTGGCTGCTGGCATCATCTTCAAGTCTGGAGGGGTCCTGTTTGTCCCCAACAGGCCTGCCTTGTCTCCGTGGGCTTGTTTGCACGGAGGGTTTCTTTTCCAGACTCCAGAGGTACGACTTGACCTTGAGCAGCCCCTTGCTGTCTGTCTTCACAGAAGGAGCCATAGGAGAACTCTGCTCACCTTAGTCTCTGGCAGGGCTGTGCCAGGCTTGCCCCGGGCTGCTGTGAGCTCACTGACGTCAGTGTGTCGTCTTGGGAATGAGACACCCTCCCCAATGGCTACATTCCAGGGAACAGGAGAGGGAAGGACAGAGCAATTTCTGGGCCAGTTCAAGCCTTGGAAAATTTTCTGGAGTACAAAAGATGAGCAGGAGAGCAAGCTTTCAGGGACCACGCAAGGGATTCAGAATTGATTTGTAGTGGGTAATAATCTGGCTCTCCAAGGTAAGTATGCAAGAAACCACTTTCTGGTCTTCCCATAAGTCACTGTAATGCCTGCTCTGAGGCCCCTGCGTGGCAGGAGCGTCTACCCCAATGATTGCTGAAGCCTTGTTTTCCATCTGCACCCAGGCACCTGCAGAAGCCAGGTGCTCAGAAAGTGGAAAAAGCCCTGGTTGTCCACCCATGCGGGCTTTGTTTGTCAAAGCCTAGGGGAGCGCAGTAGCTGGACTCTGTGTCTTTTTTTTTTTTTATCACTTTTGTGTTTATTTACTTATTCTGTAATTTTTAAAAATATTTTTTATTTATTTGATAGAGTGATGAGAGAGAGAGAGAGAGAGAGAGAGACAGAGAGACAGAGGGAGAGAGAGAGAGATCTCCAAAATGACTGTAATAGCCAAAGCTTATCCAGGCCAAAGCCAGAAGCCAAGAACTCTGTTCGGGTAGGGGATGCAGGTATTGCAAGCAGCAGCTTAACCTACTGTGCCACAACTTAATTTAAAAAATACTTGATAGAGACAGATCTTTCATTCACAGATGTGTCCCCCAAATGCCCCCAACAGCAAAGGCTGGGCAAGAACTCTATCTGGGTCTTCTACATCAATGGCAAGAACTCAAGGATTTGAGCCATCACCTATTGCTTCCCAGGGTGCACATCAGCAGAAAGCTGGAATCAGAAGTGGAGTGGGAGCCGGCGCCGTGGCTCATTAGGCTAATCCTCTGCCTGCGGCGCTGGCACACCGGGTTCTAGTCCTGGTTGGGGCACCGGTACTAGTCTTGGTTGCCCCTCTTCCAGTCCAGCTCTCTGCTGTGGCCTGGGAGTGCAGTGGAGGATGGCCAAGTGCTTGGGCCCTGCACCTGCATGGGAGACCCGGAGGAAGTACCTGGCTCCTGGCTTCAGATCGGCGCAGCGCCGGCCGTGGCAGCCATTGAGGGAGTGAACCAGCGGAAGGAAGACCTTTCTCTCTGTCTCTCTCTCACTGTCTAACTCTGCCTGGCCAAAAAAAAAAAAAGTGGAGTGGAAACTCGAACTCAAACCTCTGATATGGGATGTACGCCTTCCTAGCAGCATCTTTTTCTTTTTTAAGATTATTTATTTGAAGGGCAGAGTTACAGAGAGGCAGAGGCAGAGAGAGAGAAAGAGAAAGAGGTCTTCCATCCACTGATTCACTCCCCCAAGTGGCCACAACAGCCAGATCTGGGCTGGTCCAAAGCTAGGAGCCAGGAGCTTCTTCTGGATCTCCCACGTGGGTCCCGGGCCCAAGGACTTGGGCCATCTTCTACTGCTTTCCCAGGCCATAATAGGGAGCTGGATCAGAAGTGGAGCAGCCGGGACTCAAACTGGCACCCATATGGGCTGTCAGCACTGCAGGTGACGGCTTTACCCACTACACCACAGTGCCGGCCCCCAGCAGTATCTTCACCACTGCACCTAATGTCCACCCCCACTTCCTTTTCATATCAGGCTTGGGAGGCAGAGGTCTGGGATTCCCAAAGGCTTCCATGAGGATGGACAGTCACCTGCATCATAGATGGACTCACAGATGTGGAGGGGTGAGTGCCCCCCGCCAGTCTTCTCTCTAAGACCATCTCCAACCACCCCCAGCTTCCACTCCCTGTACCCAACAAATAGACATTACACTCAGTTTAGATTATCTTCAAAGGACAGGAAGAGTCATCGCCTCAGGTTCCTTCTGTTATGCATCAAGCTCAAGTCCCTGACACAAGGAATCACCAGCCTGGCAGTCTACTTGCAATAGATCAGGTAGGGCAGAATACTATGGAAAACACATAGATAAATATGTCAAAACATCATCTCGCCTTCATTCCTTCCATGAGCTTTTTATATGCCTGTGGAGCCACCCACCAGGCTGGGCACCCAGGCCACCGATGTGACCAGAGGAGGTCCTTCCACGTGCAGGGCTCAACCCGATCTGCCCCAGTGGGCAGGACAGACATGAGGTCACCTAGCATTAGGACTACATGACCATGTAATAGAAATATGCACCACATCTACTAGAACCGAGACAAGGAAGCTGCTGACCCAGCCTGGGCTTCTGTGGGGAGGCCTCACCTGGGAGGAGATCTCTGAGCCATGACTCCAAGAATGAAGAGAATTTTGCAGCATAGAGAAGAGGAAAAGCATTGGAGAAAGGTATCACAATGGAGCCAGGCATGCTGAGAATGAGCGTGCTTAGAAGTAGACACTTGTTTGGGAGTGTTGAAGGCAGTGGTGAGAGGAGTTTAGAAAGAATGGAATTCCCAAGGAAGGAAAACTTCAGAACCTGGACTTTCTGGATGTGTCTTCTTTCTCCTTGCTGGAGTGGAAGTATGTGTAATAAATCTCTTCCTCATCTGTGGTTTTGTACCAATTAAGAAATAAGACACAGGTAGTAGGTGATTTAATTTTTTAAAAAGGTTTGATCGATTTATTTGAAACACAGAGAGACAAAGAAAAAGATCTGCTGGTTCACTCCTCCAAACACCCACAACAGCCAGGACTGGGCTGAGCCATAGCCAGGAGCATGGAACACCATCTGGATCCCCCATGTGGTAGCAGGGACCCAAGTACTTGAGCCACCCCTGCTGCCCCCAGGGTGTGCATTCTCAGGAAGCTGAGTTGAAAGCAGATCTGAGACTCAAACCCAGGGACTCTGATGCAGGATGGGGGGCAGCCCAGACAGTGACTTCACCACTGTGCCAACCACCTGCCCAGTCCATATTTAAATATCAACTTTATGGCGGGTAGAATCTCTGTTGGAGGACATGGTGCACACCTGCAGGCCCCACACACTTCCTAGTATGCTTGTGGCTAACGTAGACAGCCCTTCCCTAGCTGCAAGGGGTGCTGTACTGTCCCCCCGGTTCCCTGGAAGGCAGATGTGGGACCTGATGAGCAGCCCAGAATATCCCCTCTCTGTAGGCAGGCAAGTCCTTGCTGGCTTTGCTGAGCGTATCCAGTTCCTTCCCCGAAAACTACCAAGCAGGCAGGTCATTCTTCTTCCATAAAGAGGCCAGAAACAGCAGAATTGTGGCTCACTTGGCAAGGCAAGGCATGGAGGCCCCACCCCACAACTCACGCCCACCCTGTGGTTGCCACATTGCTATTGTTTTCAGAAAGAAAGAACTCCCTCCTATTTGTGCAGGAAACTAACTTTTTAAGGCCCTTTCACATCCATACAACAAAGAAGAAATCGTCTAAGTCCACTTCCTGGTTTTAGGGATGATAAAAGCCAGGCTTGGGGGATTCCAAGATTCGTCAAGGGCCTCGCAATTAGGAGTCACATATCTGCCAGCATTAACAAAAGTCACAAGTTCATTTGGCTTTAAGGTCCCCAACCCCAAACCTTCCTCCCGTGCCTTCCCACAGCAGCTGTCCTGCAAACCAGCACAACGGTTTAAACATTTGCATGGCCAGGCTTGGGGGGAGGGTGTGAGCCCCAGTCCATCTGAATTTCTAGGGGTTGAATACACTGGGCATGCATGAAAGAGATGAATGGCAGAAGAATTAGAAGACTGGAGACAGAAAATGCTTTTTCAGAAATGGGTGAGGAGAGGGTCTTTCAACAACAGAGTGGTGAACTTGGCATTGCTGTGAGGCCTCTGCCGGGCTGGTACCCGGGCACCTCTCCTCCTCCTCCAGGGATCTTTAAAGGTCATCTTGGGCTCTGTCCTCTGCTTCATCCCTATCAAATTTGTTTCCAAGTTCTCTCATGTCTCCTGCTTTTCCATCTCTGCTGCCACATCCTGGCCTGGGTCCTTATCACTTCGTGCTGGGCAGGACTCATGTGTCTGGGTGGGGTGGCCTGGGAGGCAGCAGGGAGGCTATCTGGGGAGATCAGGCTGCAGTCCACAGTGGCTTCTATCTCTCCGCCCCCACCCCCCATGGCCTGTGTGTTCCTCCTTATCAGCTCTCTCCTGAGTACCCCTGGCCTCACCTCACTCAGCCAGACACTGCCCACACTGGAGGCTTCCTCCACCCCCCAGCCTCTTCCTCAGGTTTCAGTTAGCCAGCTGCCCACAGAGGGCCACACACTTATTCTCCCTGAAATAGAAGTGACCCGTAGCAGGGCTTAATGAGATCATCCCCCGAGGAATTTAATAAGGGACAATCCCTTGAGCCAGTGGGAAGAGGGTGTCATACGGCTGGTGAGGGAGGGTGAGGGGACAGAAGGCAGAGGTCCACCACTCCACCTCTGGGGGGCATGGGTGGTCTGGGACCCCCGGAACTGGAAGCAGGGAGATTTGGCAGATGCACTGGGTGAGAGAGCACAGAATACAGCCTCACCTGCTCCTGAAGTTTGCTGCGAGCTGGCAGGAAACCGATGGCCTCCTTGACTCAGCTTCCCGTGAGTTCTCCCAGCTGTTTCTAGAAGTCACCAGCCCAGGAGCTTTGGGTGTCTCCAGACAGACTCTGCGAAGAGCGGACTCTTTGCCCCCTCCTAAATCCCCGGAAACGGGGGCAGGTGTCCAGCATAGTGGCGCTGGCCTTGCGGGGCAGGGGAAAGAGGATGTTTTGTTCTCCTTGCTCTTGAAAGCCGATCGCCTCTGCAGTCGGAGCTGTGCCAGCTGTGGGCAGTGGCCAGCCCGGCAGATGGGGCATTGAGAACACGAGGCGGGGCCTCAGCTCTCTGCTTGTCTTTCTGCCTGGGCACCAGCAACCCCAATGGCACACCTTCTTGGCACCCACACCCCCATCCCACGTGCAACCCCTTGGAGGACAGATCTTGTCTCTCAGCACCAAAGCTTCATACATAGAGCGAGAGCCTGAGGGACTCTGAGGCATGACTAGTGCAACCATCTCCCCAGTTTCCAGAAAGCAACTGGACACAGGGAAGTTATGGGACGTGCCTAGTGCATGAATTTTATTGATGCATAACAAATCACTACCAGCTAGCAGATTAAAGCAACACACACTTATTAGCTCGGTTTCTGTCCATCAGGAGTCTGAACTCGCTTGGCTGACTCCTCTGTACCAGGGCTGCACCAGGCTGCAACCCAGATGTCAGCTGTGACTGCAGCCTCACCAGAGGCTCACACGGGGAAAGACCTGCTCCCAGGCTCCCTCAGTGGCTTCCAGAACTCGTATTCTTGCTCTTGTAGCACTGAGGTCCTATTTTCTTGCTGGTAGCCAGGTGGATACTCTTGCAATTCAAGGCTGCCCACAGTTCCTTGCCAAGGGGCCTCTCCACGGGGCTTCATGACTTCTTCAAAGCCAACAATTGGGACAGTCTGTGACCACAGGGAGGGTCTAGTCTCTCTTTTAAAGCCTTTTGCTTGATGAAGTCAGGCTCACCCAGGATAATCAATGTTTTCATTCAAGAAAATCAACTGATTTGAGACCTAATTATATCTGCGAAATGTTTTCACCTTTACCAAATTCTGTTTGCTACTAACAAGTCACAGGTCTGCATGAGGGATCTCCAGAGAGGTAGAAACAATGGAAGAGAAAGAGAGGGGAGGGTAAGGAGAGGAAGGGAGAAAGGGGGCAAGAGGAGGGGATTTTTCAGGGGAATGGGTTCATGTGATTGTGAGGCGGAGAAGTCCCATCTGCCGGCTAGAGCTCCTGGAATGCTGCTAGCATGGCTCAGTCCAAGTCCAAAGGCTTTGTGGTTTCTTCCATTAGTCCTTTGAGTCATCAGAAGGGCAAGAGCCCAGCTCTGCAGGGAGGTCTCTCAAAATCCCTCCTCGTTACAACAGAGAAGCCTCAGTACATGGAGCCAGGCCCACCACAAGTCCAGGACGCCTGCAAAGTGAGAGACTGATCTCCAAAACTGGGTCCATTCCTGTAACCCAAGAGAACACGCAGGGCGGGCGGAGTTGGAGGGTCAGGAGAGACAAGGGAGGAGTTGCATTTGGTGCAGTGGTTTACTCACTACTTGGGATGCTCCCATCCCATGTTGGAGAGCCAGAGTTCAAGTTCTGGCTCCATTTCCAATCCAGCTTCCTGCTAATGTGCACCCTGGGAGGCAGCATGATGGTTCTGAAGCTTGGGGCCCTGCCACCCACATGGAAGACCCAGATTGAGTTCCCAACTCCTAGCTGCTGCCTGGCCCAGCCCTGGCTATTGCAAGCATTTGGGGAGTGAACCAGCAGATGGAAGATCTCTTCCTCTCTGTCTCTCCCTATCTCTTGGTGACTCTGACTTTCAAATACATAAATCTTTGAAAAAAAAAAAAGAAAAATGAAAAAAGAGAGAGAGATGTAGCGTCCAGGTTTCAAGAGGAAACAGGTCTCCAGGGCCAGCTGTGTTTCAGAATTCAGAATATTCTGACTTTCGGGAGGTAATCAGGTGCCGGCCCCGTGAGCCGCCAGCCCCCGCAGAGGCGGAGCCAGCACCATCATGTGCTTCAAGACTCTGCAGTCAGCCAGTGTTGGCTCAGGTGAAGTTTCGCTGCCAAGCAAATTCAGGTCAAATCAAGTTTTGCCAAATGAATGATGGAAAGCTTTTGGGTTATCTCAGCTTTGTGGGGGCTTTGAAAATTCTAGTAAGGGGTCGTGAACCTGCAATGACTGACACTCGTTGGGTGACAAGTCTTGCTGTCCGCTAGACTTGAGCTGAGGATGCGCATTCCCACAGACTTTGGAGATACTAACCCTTGTCCCCTCTCTGTCTCCTCACCTGCACTTCTTCTCCTTCAGGGGGCTCTGAGGTCACTGACATGAGAGCAGGAGGAGGCCAGGTGGAGCCTGAATGTCTCTATGGTTTATATTTTCTAAGTGGCTCAAGTCCAAAGAAAGTAAGGTTTTCATGAAGAAGAAGAAAGAAGGAAGAATGAAGAAGGAAGAAGGAAGAAGAAAGATGAGGAGGAGAAGGAGGAAGAGGAGGAGGAGGAGAAGGAGGAAGAAGAGAAGGAGAAGGAGAAGGAGAAGGAGAAAAACCATTTTGAACAAATAAATAAAACCAAGACTGGAGTAGAACCCCCACATCAGACTAGAGAGAGGAAGAGCCGGGGCTCCTAGGAGCACTCTGAGGCTGGCAGGACCCTAAGCATAAGGGCTGCATGCTGTGTGGAGGTAAGCTGGTGTGGGGCTGGCATTGTGGTGCAGCCAGTTAAGCTGCTGCCTGTGACGCTGGCATCCATATTGGAGTGCCCCAGCTGCTCTATTTCCAATTCGGCTCCCCGCTAAAGCACCTGAGAAACTAGAAGACGATAACTCAGCTGCTCAGGTCCCTGCCGCTCATGTGGGAAACCAGGATGGAATTCCTGGGTCTTGGCTTTGTCCTGGGCCAGCGCTGGTTGTTCCAGTTCTTTCAGAAGTGAACCAGCTAATGGAAGATCTTTGTCTATCTCTGCCTCCCTCCCCTCTCCGCCTTTTTTAAAAAATTTTATTATTTTTTAAAGATCTACTTATTTATTTGAAAGGCAGAGTTACAGAAAGAGAGAGAGGGAGACAGAAAAACACACAAACACACACACACACAAACCCAGATCTATCCACTGTTTTACTCCACAAATGGCTGCAATAGCCAAACTGAGCCAGTCTGAAGTCAGGAGCCAGGAGCTTCTGGGTCACCCACATGGGTGCAGGGGCCCAAGGACTTGGGCCATCTTCTGCCGCTTTCCCAGGTGCATTAGCAGAGAGCTGGATCAGAAGTAGAGCAGCCCAGGGCTCAAACACCCATATGGGATGCCAGCACTGCAGACGGTGGCTTTACCCACTACACCACAGCACCAGCCCCATCATGCTGCCTTTCAAATAAAAAAGAAATCTTTAGCTAAGCTGTGATCATGGTGCCTCTTAGCACACTTCTCCCAGAATGGAGGGTAGGGGCATCCAGAATGGACACTGCCAGGCTGTCCCTGTTGCTTTCTCATAAAACTGTGCAAGTTAAGTCTCCTCTTGGAAACTGGAGCAAGTCCAAGGACAGAGCTGGTTGTTGAATAGAGTAGATATTGCCTGATAAATTTTCATGACCGATTCTGTACAGTGAGTACAGACTGTCTAACTTATGGTGGCTTGACTTAAGATTTTCCAGCTTTAGGGTGGTATGGAGTGAATCATTTTAGTCTCCACTTTCAGTACAGTATTCAATACCTTACATGAGACAGGCAACACTTTGTTAGGAAAGCACTCTGTGTTGGATGATTTCACCCAACTGCAGGCTGAGTATGTGTTCTGAGCAGGTTTAAAGGAAGGTGAGGCTAAGCTACAATGTTTTGTAGGCTAAATTTATGAAATGCAGTTTCAGCTTCCAACATTTGCAGTTTACAATGGGCTTAACAAGACATAATCCCATCATAAGTCCGAGAGCTTCTATACTTGAAAGGTAGGTGGTCTGTGGTTGCCCTAGTCCCTCACTCACGGGGTCCTATGCAATTAACTTCCTCTGGAATGTTTGGCTAGAGAGACTCTATGATCTATTTTGTCATCTCTCATACTGAGTTTAATCACATCACCTTCCAGGCGAGGGGTGACAAATCGGTACAATCTCAGGACCGAGGTAGGAAACTGGTTTGAGCGCCGGGCACGTGGTCCCAGTGGAATGAGCCTCACTTTGTGATCCGACTTTGGCCCCTGAACTCCAGGGATGATAGCTTTTCAGAGGCTCAGTTTGTTCCCCCTGCTGGCCCATATCACTGCTTTGAAAATGTTCTAAGGTTATGACTGCTCCCTGGTGGCTAACAGTATGTATGTCAATGCCCCACGCCCTTCAGACAGGACCCAGAGTAGGGACTCACAACTCCAGGACAGAGAATCCTGGCTTAGGTTACCAAGTTATTTGGGATGGGGTGGGGGAGTGGGCGCTAACATATGTCTCTGTGTGTTCTGGCCAAAACCCTGACTTGAAGTAGTTCACTGGACCTGGACCATTTTGAGCACAAACTGCACGAGGGTGGGGAGTACTGCCCTTTGGCTTAGCGTTTTCTCCTGATGCCTGGAACGCAGCAAGTGCTCAATATATTTACCCACTGAATGAATGAACTGCTCAAAGGGACAGCCACAGCCCCACTCATTTTTCCCTTATTTTGCTGCCTCTTCATAGATGTAGTATTTGAAAAAGTAGTCATAAAAATTCACCATCTACTATTTATTTTTTTGAAACCCAATATAATTGGAATAGATGAACTTTCTTGACATGATAAATGAACAAATCTGAGCCCAGGCTTAAAGGCAAAACCCTGTGAGTGCAATTTCCACTCAACCCAGGAACACAATGCACTTTGGCAGGCTGTGTTTCCTACACGTGGCCACATACTCTTCTCACAATGCAATCCTGACAATCCAACCCTGGTTCAGGGGAGTAAACCATCTCTCTTGACTCCAGCCAGATCAGAGAGAGGAAGGGACACTTTGTGACTTCCAAGCTTAAGTCATAAAAGTACCATACACTCTGCCTTGCTCTGTTGTTAGAGTCACTGTAAAAATCAGCTATCACATTGGGGAAAAGCTCAAACCAGCTATAGTGGAGACAGTACTTAAAGGGGTCATGGATAGTTTCAGACAGAGGCCAACAGCCCTTCTGAGACCCCAGCCACCAGCCTGCAAATGCTGCCGCCATGCGAGTGAAGACAGGGCCAGGGATCTTCTGCCATTGAATCATCCCAGTCATTAAGCCTTCCTAGTTTGAGGCCCTAGACAGTAAGAAGCAGAGAAAAGCCATGCCCACTGTGCCCAATTCGAATTCCTCACCCCATCCCCCCCCGAGTCTGGGATTATTTTACACCATAGCAACAATGATCAGAACATTTCCTGTTGCCATTGTTACTACACTGGTATGACCATCAAAGACAAACACAGCTGGACATCCATCAAAGCAGTGACAGTAAGGTGACAGTAAGGGAAAAAACCACGCCTCACTCTGGTTTGTGCAGAGGTGACTGGGCCTTTGAAAGGGAGAATGAGGGAGGGGGTCAAGGCAGAGCTCAGGAGAGCCAGAGACGTGGACAAGTACAGTGGGCTGGGCAGTGTAAATGCAGTGAGCCCAGCTGTGTCTGTCAGCAGGCAATTGTCAAGGTCAGGATTCTACCCCCAGCAGAGACGAGAAGACACCCGGATCTCAGAAAGGCACTACAGAGTTGCAGAAAGTACATGAACACTTCAGAGGATTCCTAATTGTGAATCCTTCTCAGTAAGTGTTCTCCAGTTAGGTGTTGTCTAGAACAAATAGTACCTTCTCACGGTAGTGTAGGGCTTTCTTAGGCAGCCGCTTGTAGTGGGGCTGGGGCCACCTGAGGGACACAACCTTGTGCTGCTGGGAGTCTTGCCAACGTAGTCCTCTCTTAGGATTGAGGTTGGCTGGAGCTGTGTGTGCTGAGAGGTGTGAACTCCCAACCACAGCACGAGGGCGTCTCTTGAGGAGAAGAACACAAGAACCCAAGTTCATAAGGAGGAAGCAAATTTAAAAAGTGCTTGCATGTGAAATAATTATGTGTCTAGGGGGCCGGCTCTTTGGCACAGTAGGTTAATCCTACGCCTGCGGTGCCAGCATCCCATATGGGTGCTGGTTCTAGTCCTGGCTGCTCCTCTTGCAATCCAGTGCTCTGCTATGGCCTAGGAAAGCAGTAGAAGATGGCCCAACCCCTTGAACCCCTGCACCCACCCATGAGGGAGACCCAAAGAAGCTCCTGGCTCCTGACTTTGGATTGGCTCCAGCCGTTGCAGCCAACTGGGGAGTGAACCAGCAGATGGAAGACCTCTCTTTCTCTCTCTCTCTCTCTTTCTGCCTCTCCTTCTCTCTCTGTGTAACTCTTTCAAGTAAATAAATAAATCTTTAAAAAAAAAAAAAGCAAATGTGATACGTGCTTTCTGGGAAAGATAAGACGAGAAACAGAGAATGTTAGCAGAGAAATGGAAGCTGTCTTCCGATCAGCTCATTTCTAGCTATTGTCAGGGGCCAGGGTTGTGGCATAGCAGGTTAAGCTGCCACCTGCAACACCAGCATCCCATATGGTTCCGGTTTGTGTCCTGGCTGCTCCACTTCTGATCCAGCTCCTGGATAAAGGCTTGGAAGGGCAGTGGAGGATGGCCAAGTGCTTGGGCCTCTGCACCCATGTGGGAGGATTGGAAGAAGCTCCTTGCTCTTGACTTTGGATCAGCCCAGCCTTGGCTGTTGCAGACATTTTGGAAGTAAACCAACAGATGGAAGATCTCTCTTTCTCTTTCTGTCTGCCTCTACCCCCCGCCCCCGTAACTCTTCCTTTCTTTTTCTTTCTTTTTTTTTTTTTAAGATTTATTTATTTATTTGAAAGGCAGAGTTACAGAGATGCAGAGGGAGAGAGAGAGAGTGCGCGAGGTCTTCCACCCACTGGTTCACTCCTCAAATGGCCATTACAACCAGAGCTGGGCCGATCCAAAGCCAGGAGCCTGGAGCTTCTTCCGGGTCTCCCATGCAGGTGCAGGGGCCCAAAGACTCAAACCGGCGCCCATATCATTTGCCGGCACTGCATGTGGCTGCTTTACCTGCTATACCACAGCGCCAGCCCCGTGGGTTCCAGTTCTAACCTATGGGACATCCGTATTCATTTTACTTTTTGGAGTCTCAGTTTCCTTGTCTATAAGACTAATATTTGGATTGGACAGTTTCTTCAAGTCAGATATTATTGTGAATTTATAAACTGCCTCTCTGAGATTGAGAGGAAATTCTTACTATCTTTTTCAACCCACTGCTAACATGTAGTGTTTGCTAATGCTTGCTGAGCAGTGAGTAGTGAGCTGTGAGGAAAGCAGGACAGCTGTGCCATCCTTCGGTCCCTGAGAGTTGACACGATGTCCTTAAGGTCACATTGCTCAGGAGCAGACGGACCAGTCTCACACTCAGCGTCTGCGTGTGCTGCAGCCAGTCGGATCCCGGGGTGCCAGAGAGAGCAGGAGGCAGACTGTCAGCCCCGAGCAGCTGCTGCAGAACTCACAGACAAGCATGAATGCAAGCACCAGGCACTGCAAGATAAACCTAAAAATAGAACCTGGCCAATGTGAGAGGAAGCCGTGCCGGGAGCCGAAGGGCGTCCACGCTCTGTGGCATGAACTAAAGCTGCCAGATTGGCCTCTTTGGGTGGTGTCTCATCCAACCCACAACATCAGCTGTCCAGGCACAGGGCCACGGCCAGCCTGGGGTGAGCCATCTGTCACGTGTTCCTGTGACAACCCACAAGCAAAAGTTCCCCTGGCAACGAAGCAGGCTGCAAGGACATCCACACACAAGCCTCAGTTCTCTCTTAAAATAGCTTCAGACACATTTTCAGGAGGCACGTCTTTTCATTCATGCTGGACTTCTTACTCCTTGCTTCCCAGGGAGCAGAGGCGGTCACAGCTCATTCTGTTCTGCTGGTAACTCAAGCCCCCGCCTAGCAGTGAGTCCTTAATTTAGTATAGGCAGAGGTAAATTTACAGCAATGCTGCCCTTCTCCCCAGGGCAGATGCAGGGCAAAAGAGAATGAACCTGCAGGGCCTGGACCTCAATGTGCAAGAGTCCTTGAGTTGTGCCACCTCCCCCAACCCACCTTACACCTGAGCAGCTCTGGCAGCTGAATTTGGGAAAGAAAGTTTTGTCTACCTGGCAATACAGGTAATGGAACAGTAAAAGCAAAATGGTCTAAAGTAGGTATCTGTAAGCAGGTGTTTCATGCATCGGTTAACACCATCTTCCGGGGCCATTGCTGTGGCATAGCAGGTAAAGCCGCTTCCTGTGGTGCTGGCATCCCATATGGGTGCCAGTTCAAGTCCTGGCTGTTTCTCTTCCGATCCAGCTCTCTGCTGTGGCCTGGGAAAGCAGTAGAAGATGGCCCAAGTGCCTGGGTCCCTGCACCTGAATGGGAGACCCAGAAGAAGCTGCTGCTGGCTCCTGGCTTTGAATTGGCGCAGCTCCAGCTTGTTGCAGCCATCTGGGGAGTGAACCAGTGGATGGAAGACCTCACTTGCTTGCTCACTCTCTCTCTCTCTCTCCCTCTGCCTCTCTGTAGCTCTGCCTTTCAAATAAATAAATCTTAAAAAAAAAAAAAAAAAAGACCTTCTACCTGGGGATAGTGTTGTGGCAGTGGGTAAAGTGGGTAGAATCCTTTAGCCAAATATATGTTTTGCAAACATCTCTTTTATTCTTTTTAAAAAAGATTTATTTGAAAGCCAGAATGAGAGAGAGGGGAGAGAGAGAGAGAGAGAGAGATCCTCCATCTGCTGGATCATTCCCCATATGGCCACAACAGTCAGGGCTGGGCCAGACCAAAGCCAGGCAGGGACCCCAGCACTGAGGTCATCTTTTGCTGCTCTCCCAGGTGCATTAGCAGGGAGCTGGATCGGAAGTGGAACAGCTGGGACTGGAACCAGCGCCCATGTGGGACATTGGCACTGTAAACACAAACTTAACCCACGTGCCTCAGTACCAATTGCACATTTCCTTTATTCTGTGAGTTGTCTAGTCACTTTCTTGATGGTGCCCTTTGTAGCACAAAGATTTTAATTTATATGAGGTTCAACTTATCTATTTTTTTCCTTTGGTTGCTTGTTCTTCTGATGTCATATCATTTGAAGGTCATGAAGACTTGCCCCTTTTGTTCCAAAGGTTTTGTAGTTCTAGCTTTTTAATATAGGCCTTTGATCCATTTCCAGTTAGTTTTTTTATATGGTGTTAAGTAAGAAAAATGACACCCCATTCCTGCTCTATGAATTTCAAATTGTATGCTTATTCCATACATGCAAAAACAACATATTTGTTATCAAAATATACTTACTCATGCTAGACCATTTCCACTTACTCTTCTTCTATTTGTGCTTTTTTATTTTTTAAGATTTATTTATTTAAAGGTAATTACAAGAGACAGAAGGAGACAGAGAATCTTCCACTTGCTGGTCCATTCTCCAAATGGCTGCAATGACCAGAGGTGGGCTAGGCCAAAGTCAGGCGCTTCACCATGTGGGTGGCACAGACCCAAATACTTGAGCCATCATCTGCTGCTTCCTAGGAAGTTGAATTGGAAGCTGAGGCAGAACTCAAACCCAGGAATGTGGCATGTGTGCATCCTAAGCAGTGGTTAAACCTGCTGTGCCAACACCCACCCCTCATTTGCATTCTTGAATGATACTTTTCCTTGATACAGATTTCTAGGGTGATAGATTTTTTTCTTTTTGAACATTAAAGATATTATTCTGCTGGCTTTGCTCTTATTGTAACTATTAAGAATTCACT
Organism: Oryctolagus cuniculus; assembly: GCF_964237555.1. Taxonomy (NCBI): domain Eukaryota; kingdom Metazoa; phylum Chordata; class Mammalia; order Lagomorpha; family Leporidae; genus Oryctolagus; species Oryctolagus cuniculus. The sequence goes on from NC_091441.1 coordinate 31,348,072, forward strand.
GTCAGCTATACTATGCACTTTTTTCCCTCTGCTTTTGAGATTTTGTTTTTGTTTGTATGTGATTTGTACATGCTCTGCTTGGAATTAAGCAGTTAAGACTGTTTGGGATGGCTTTGTGATATGTCAACTTGGATAAAGTCAATTACAGTCTACAGGTTTGCCTTTCTAGTATGCTTCCAGTTAGGGTGGGCCTCAAGGGAGACTCGAGATCTGGAAAGCGGGAAGGGGGCAGTAGATATTTTTCCTTTTTTTTTTTTTTTAAAGAGTCATCTATGCTTTTATAAAAAATGCAGGGTATAATATAAAATGCCATGTCAGATGGAGCTATATATCTTTGTTTTTCTTAGGAGAGAGGAATTATATGGAATTTTTTTTCATTTTTTCATTCCTCTATGTCCAAAGTTGGAGGCAGGTTATATGATAAGGTTCATCATATCTTCTGAACTGAAAAACCATTTATGCCATTTTTCTTCTAGCCATAGCAACACGGTCTCATGATGAAATTTATAACACAGCAGTCTCCCATCTAGGGTGGTGAATAGGGTTCCATCACTGACACAAAACTCTTGCTTTCAGCATCCTTTCAACCAAATCCCAGAATTCGTTCACAGGGTTAGCCACTGCGCAGTCTGGTCCTTCCTTAGAAAAATGAAAACACATTTTAAAAAATCAACTGTCAAGACTTCTGAGAAAGAAGTCAACAACTTTCTTCTCTAGGAGAAAAACCCTTCTTTTTATCCAAAAATTGGATTTACACATGTAAAAATGTATATTTGAAAAGAAATTGTGATGGCTTATTCACATATAAAATGAACCTTGAAATCCCATCTTTACACTTCCCCAACAGCAAACCTGGACCTTTGATCTTGTCCAGGAAATATGTCACAGGATGTCAAATATATAAATACATGACACTTCTAGCATCTCTTTTCATTTCAAATTAGAATGTAAATTTGGAATATACTGCTGCAGTCTTAACTGTGCTTATCAGAGTAGTGGCTGAATCTGGAAGACAATTTTAAAAGCCCTGTAGTCACCCACACTTGCATTTGGTCTTCTTGTTTGGAACAAAAGGTAGACTGGCAAGTACCATCACTTAAGCACCTGTTTCAAATTAAACATCAGCCTTCAGGGTGTAAAATAATTTCTTTATTAGGCAAACTGCAGCAGAAGATTCATATCAGTTGCTTCTTTCTTTCTGGGGAAGTCAGCAGGACAGCTGCATGCCACGGGATTCTCTGTTGAATCTAAGAGGTGGAACAGAAGAAAAGCAGTCTTTTCCATACCAAATCATGAAAGTAATGTGCAGAGAAGAAATATCCCCATTCCAAGAACAGGGAAAGTGACTGGATAAAGGAAGTTGGACTACCCACTCTAGGAGTCAACACAGATTTATCTGCCAAATTCTGAGTTCAGAATCTTGTTTTTGAGATGAATAAAAAGCACCTAAATGTCAAGAGAAATGTTCTTCCTGTGATAAAGAACCTGCATGGCCCAACTGCTATACTTGGCCTCCCAGGGGGCTGTGCGTCCCCGGCTCAGAGGCCAGCAGGCCATGGCATGCCTCACTCCGCCATCTTCACTTCTCCTCAGATCCACCAGTAGATATTTCACGGCACAAATACACATTCTCCCAGTTACTCAGTCATGCACTATGCAGGTGCTGCTGCATAAGGGATTTTACAAATGTAATTACTATTCCAAATCAGTTGAGTTTCTGGTGGACCCGGGGAGTTGATCTCTGAAGTCTCCTGGTGGCTCAGGAGGGGCCAAATAGTCTAAGCCCTCCTTCACATGGTGATTGCAAGCCACTCTGGACTTGAGGGCTGGAAGCAGGGCTAAGATGGAATTACCTGTCTCTGCTCTGTGTAGTTTCTCATCCTGAAATGGACTTGTCCAGGCTTCTTTACAAGGTGGTCTCTGAATTCCAAATAGCAAAGAGAGGGTAAGCTCCAATGCCCAACGATCGGTTTTTATTACATTGCTTTTGTCAGGTTTGCTGTTATCCCACTGCCCAAAACAAGTCTTAGGGCTAACCAGACAATCTGTGGACATGAGAAGTCTTCAAAACTTTATGGAAAAACATGTATTGTGAAAAAGTTGCATGGATTTCAATTTTTTTGTACCAAAATAAACTTGGCTTTAAATTCTATCTTTCACAAACTTTTTGAAGTCTTGCTGTTTAGATGCTGCCTCTTGATGGGAGAAGTGGTAAAGTTGTATTACAGGGGCTGGCACTGGGGGGTAGCGGGTAAAGCCACTGCCTGCAGTGTCTGCATCCCATATGGGCTGCTCCACTTTCGATCCAGCTCTCTGCTATGGCTTAGAAAAGCAGTGGAAGATGGCCCAAGTCCTTGGGCCCCTGTACCTGCATGGGAGGCCTGAAAGAAGCTCCTGACTCCTGGCTTTGGACCAGTGCAGCTCTGCTTGTTGAGGCCAGTTGGGGAGTGAACCAGCGGATGGAAGATCTCTCTCTCTCTCTCTCTCTCTCTCTCTCTCTCTGCCTCTCCTTCTCTTTCTATGTAACTCTGACTCTCAAATAAATAAATAAATCTTGGCCGGCGCCGCGGCTCACTAGGCTAATCCTCCGCCTAGCGGCGCCAGCACACCGGGTTCTAGTCCCGGTTGGGGCGCCGGATTCTGTCCCGGTTGCTCCTCTTCCAGGCCAGCTCTCTGCTGTGGTCCGGGAAGGCAGTGGAGGATGGCCCAAGTGCTTGGGCCCTGCACCCCATGGGAGACCAGGATAAGTACCTGGCTCCTGCCATCCGATCAGCGTGGTGTGCTGGCCGCAGCACGCCGGCCGTGGCGGCCATTGGAGGATGAACCAACGGCAAAGGAAGACCTTTCTCTCTGTCTCTGTCTCCCACTGTCCTCTCTGCCTGTCAAAAAATAAAAAAATAAAAAATAAATAAATCTTTTAAAAAAAGTTGTATTACAAAGGGGTAAGCACAAAGGTTGAGAATTATTGTGGTCATTTCCACAATGAATCAACCAAACTGCTTTACCAAAAGCACTGAATTACATCAAATGAAAAACTTGGGAAAACATTTAAAACTCAAAAATCACAGAAGATTGGGTTAGTCAATATATAAGGACCTCCTAAAAATTGTTAAGAAAAAGACCAGGGGCCGGCGCTGTGGCGCAGCGGGTTAACGCCCTGGCCTGAAGCTCTGGCATCCCATAAGGGCACCAGTTCGAGACCCGGCTGCTCCTGTTCCAATCCAGCTCTCTGCTATGGCCTGGGGAAGCCACAGAAGATGGCCCAAGTCCTTGGGCCCCTGCACCCACGTGGGAGACCTGGAAGAAACTCCTGGCTCCTGGCTTCAGATTCGCACAGCTCTGGCCATTGCAGCCACTTGGCGAGTGAACCATCGGATAGAAGGCCTCTCTCTCTCTCTCTCTGCCTCTCCTCTCTCTGTGTAACTCTGACTTTCAAATAAATATATAAATTTAAAAAAGAAAAAAAAAAAGACCAGAAGTTAATACAAAAATGGCTAAAGGACATACGACAGTTTCTAAAACACAAATGTTCTTTTTGGCTGATAGCAAAGAAAAGGAGAGAATAAGGGACATTTCAAAGTTATTTAGATAATCTTTAAAAAAGTTTTTTAATTGTATGCTATAAAACTTTAACCATGAAAAAGCTACATAGTATAAAAATCTCTTCCTTACCTCCCATACATGTGTTACGTCCTTTTACCTATGATTTTGTTATGAAGAATTTTTAATGTTTCCAAATCTTCAAAAACTTCAATCACTTAATTTATGGTTCCTATATATTGGTCATGCTTCTGACTCTATAATTATTTAAAAATGGGAATATTAAAACTCCCCTATGATTTCGTTGAGGTCCTTTTTTATACTAAAAAAATTCAATCTTTGATCTTTTGGATTATCCTGACCTCAGGTGTGCAGCACGGCTCCAGCACCGCGCTGCTGAGCTCTTGTCTTCTTACTATTGATTTGAAAGGTCATGCTTTTCAAAAACTAATTCCTGCATATATTAACATTTGGAAATAGGCAGATGAGCTGACTGGAAAGAACAGGAAACCCCTGGAGAAGAAGAGCAGGAAAAACAGAACTAGAGATGCAGAATCTTCTCCCTTCTCTTTAGCTGAACTGATGAGTGCATGCCTGCAAGTATCATAATGTCAACATCATAGAGCTACTAAAGGATTCTTAATCACTGGCCATATAGGAAGCAAGTGAGAGAAATGCTTTTTAATATGAAAACTGTATTGGAGCACAAAAATACAATACACAGCCAGAAACCATCATTCTATCAATATTGACATTATCATCTCATCTAAGAACATAGAAATTATCTTTTTAAGGAATGCCAAGAGCAAAAAAAAAAAAAGGTCCTTTGAAGTTCTACTCAATGTACTTTGTTAGGGAAAAGGATGTTTATTTGGCTCTGGTCACAGTTCCATCATGTCTACTTTCTTTGTAAGTTCAGCTTCAATGGCATCCTAAAAGAAGAAATACATAAGTACCATAAACAAGTCATAAAACAGATGCTGTAACTTCCACTGTTATTTAAAATAAGGGAAGCAAAAAGAAAAACATTAAAACAGAAGCATCTTGCGCAACCACTATAGATATCAAATATGGTTTTAGACATTAGACGTTCCCTTGCTTTATACTTCCCCTTTGTCCCCTTTGCCTTCCAATCTCTCTCCTCACCCAAGTCTTCAGTTCCTTCACTGATTCTAATAAACATCTGATGGGGACAGCCTAGAGATGATGAATTAGTGTAATGATACATGAATAGATGATTCTGATTTTTAATCCTAAAGCAATGTACTTCTCACTGCTGTTGTCTTCACTACTTCACATCTGCAAAGCAGGCCAAATTGTTTCTACAGTTTTTTTTTTTTTTTCTTGCTCCTCTTACCCATCCTATATACTGGTCACAGAAAAATCATCCTAAAGCACAGGCCTGATCAAAAAGCATAACTTAGCAGGTTAACACACTGCTGGGAGGCCTACATCCCATATCAGAGGGATTGAGTCCCTCTGCTTCCTATCCAGCTCTTTCCTAACACACCTGAAAAGCAGCAGATGATGGTCCAAATGTCTGAGTTCCTGACATGCATGTGGGAGACCTGCAGTAGAGTTCTTTGTTTTGGCTTTAGTCCGGCCCAGCCCTAGCTGTTGTGGGAATTTGGGGAGTGAATCACCAGATGGAAGGCTCTCCGTCACTCTACCTTTCAAATAAACAAATTTTTTAAAAGTGTGTAGCTTTGATCACATTTCCCTTGAGCCTAAAAATCTACAGACTTGGGACTGGTTTTGTGGCGTAATGGGTTAAGTCACTACCTATGATGCCAGCATCCTATACAGGTGCCGGTTCAAGTCCCTGTTGCTCCATTTCCAGTCCAGCTCCCAGCCATTGTGCCTGGGAAAGCGGCAGGAGATGGCCCAAGTGCTTGTGGGAGACCCCGATGAAGCCCCTGGCTCCCAACCTGGCCACTGCAGCCATCTGAGAAGTGAACCAGCTGATGGGAGTTCTCTATCTCTCCTTCTCTGTCTAAATATGCCTTTCAGACAAATAAATCTTTAAAAAATAAAAAGATCAACAGACTTTTCAAGCAACTTTCAGGTAGTGCCCTATAGCCTCCAAGTCCAACCCTTGTTATGTTTAGTGCCCTTTACATCTGAAGTCGGTTCTCCACCCTGTCTTACAGCACGAACCCTCAAGCAGTTGGACCTCATCACTTGTCACAGTTTGGAAAAGTCCTCCATTTTTCCAGCTCTTATGCCCTTGCTAATTATCTTTGCATAGAATATTTTGCATTTGTCAACCTTTCTTTTCCACTAGGGAAATCTAAGTAAAATATTAAAAGATATATAAAGTACCACTGTGTATTTTTTAATGGAAAAAAAAAACAAATACACACATGCCCAGAAAGTACTAAAAGATCCATAGAAATGGCACACAGCAACGCTGGGACTGTGGTATGCCTCTGAGGAGGAAGCACAGAAGCTGGAGGGGCTTAGCTATCTCAGCATTTATTTCATTTCTTTTACAAAAATCTGAAAAACAGAAAATTGGAACTACTTACTAATTCTCGCTTTGCTTCTTCAATTTTCACTTGAGCAAGAGATGGATTCTTTTAAAGGAAAACAAAAGAAGGGAAGGTTATACTGCCTCAATTCAGACTCCAAGGGACTACAATCAGAAAGCAAGAAATGTTACAGAGGAAATAGCAGACATCCAACACTGAGATTCCCCAACTGACTTTAAATCCACAAACAATTTTCACGATCATTTAGTACGTTTACAGAATGCTGTGGGAAATAAATAAAAAAAAAAAGAAAGAATAATTACCGGCATTAAATCTAAATAGGACTCTAATTTTTTCTTCAAAGGTATAGTCTGTCGTTTTAGTTCTGCTAGTTTCTGGGGATGGAAAAAAAACAGAGTCACAGAGTAATAGATATTCACAATGCAACCAAATATTGCCCGTTTGTGAAATAAAACATAAGAAAATACTGACATTAGGGTGTTCCGGACACTGAATCAAATGATGAGCTTCAAAAATAAATGGATAGACAAACTCACCTCCACTGGAAGCAGTGCTTATAGGATGGCTAAAATAGTAATGTCATACACCCACTGATTAAGAATAAGATGGAAGTATGTGAAGAACATAAACAATGTGATCATGAAGGATTAGAATGTATAAGAACAATTAAAACCTCAAATATATATTTATAAATTGTCAACTTTAGATTCCAAGAATCAGACAGAAAAAAGTAAGGATAATAAAATAAAATCCCCTATTTCTCTCTCTTCCTACCAAAATAGATAAGACACTTACACAATCTGAAAACCCAGAATTGCACTGGGAAACTACAGGAGTTTAGTGACCTGTATTCTTAAAAGCATACTAGAAGAGAAGAAAGGTGCACTTAGATGGTTAGCACACACTCAATAAATCTGTTTAATAAATAAATCAATAGTTTATAACTGACTCCAGTAGAGTTCGCAGATTATAGTAACACAAAAAGGAAACCAAATGTGTGTGTGTGTGGGTGTGTGTGTGTATGTATACGTATAGCCAAGCAGGTAATACAGATGTAAATACTGTGGACATAAAAAGTAAGGGAAAAGTAATCAGCTCAACAGTGTACGAAAGCCCTAAAAATAAGAAATAATAAAGCATATTGAGGACTAATACTTATTTGGGAGGCAGGAAGTGAGATAGAGTTAAGATGAGAGAGAGCCGGCACCGCTGTAGCTCAATAGGCTAATCCTCCGCCTGCGGCGCCGGCACACCGGGTTCTAGTCCCAGTCGGGGTGCTGGATTCTGTCCCGGTTACCCCTCTTCCAGTGCAGCTCTCTGCTATGGCCTGAGAGTGCAGTGGAGGATGGCCCAAGTTCTTGGGCCCTGCACCTGCATGGGAGACCAGGAGAAGCACCTGGCTCCTGGCTTCAGATCAGCGCGGTGCGCTGGCCGCAGCGGCCATTGGGGGGTGAACCAACGGCAAAGGAAGACCTTTCTCTCTGTCTCTCTCTCTCTCACTGTCCACTGTCAAAAAAAAAAAAAAAAAAAAAAAAAAAAAAAGATGAGAGAGAGACAGAGAGAGAGAGAACAATTGCATTCACCAGTTCACTCCTCAAACGCCTGCAGTGGCCCTGAAGGGCTGAAGCCAGCACCCAGGAGCTGGGAATTCAGTCCAGGTCTCCCATGAGGGTGGCAGGTATCCAGTTACTGCAGACATCACCACTGCCTCTGAGCATCTGCATTAGCAGGCAGCTGGAGTCAGGAGTAGCACTGGGAATCAAAATGCAGGTACTCGGGCGGCCAGCACTGTGGTGGAGAGATGCTGATTCATATCCAGGCTGCTCCACTTTGATCCAGCTCCCTGCTGATGGCCTGGCAAAAGCAGCAGAAGATGGTCCAAGTGTTTGGGTCCCTGTGACCCATGAAGGAGACCAGGACGAAGCTCCTGATTCCTGGCTTTAGCCTAGCCCAGTGCTGGCCATTGTAGCCATTTGGAGAGTGAATCAGCAAATGGAAGATTCTCTGTGTAACTCTTTCTAAATAAATAAATAAATACAATAACAAAAACCCAGGCACTCAGATGTGGGACCCAGGCATTTAAAGTTATTTATTTATTTACATTTTATTGGAAAGGCAGACAGAGACACACAGTGATCTCTCATCTGCTGCTTCACGTCCCAAATCCCTGAAAGAGCCAGAGATGTGCCAAATGCAGCCAAGAGTTTGGAACTCAATCTGGATTTCCCACATGGGTGACAGGGTCCAAGAACTTCAGCCATCATTTACTGCCTCACAGGTGTGCATTGGCAGGAAGCTGGACAAGAAGCAAAGGAGCTGGGGCTTGATCCAGGTATTCTGAGGTGAGGGAATCCCAAATGGCATCTTAACTTCTGTGTGAACCCATTCTGAGATGCAGGCATATTAACTAGCATCCTAACTGCCAACCCAAATGCTCACCCCGGAATAATATTTTAAGGAAAGTTAAATTAGGTTAAAATAAATACAATGGTTAAAATGTTCCCTATAAAAGTTGTGTTGAGGCCGGCGCCGCGGCTCACTAGGCTAATCCTCCGCCTTGCGGCGCCGGCACACCGGGTTCTAGTCCCGGTCGGGGCGCCGGATTCTGTCCCGGTTGCCCCTCTTCCAGGCCAGCCCTCTGCTGTGGCCAGGGAGTGCAGTGGAGGATGGCCCAGGTGCTTGGGCCCTGCACCCCATGGGAGACCAGGAAAAGCACCTGGCTCCTGGCTCCTGCCATCGGATCAGCGCGGTGCGCCGGCCGCAGCGCGCCGGCCGCGGCGGCCATTGGAGGGTGAACCAACGGCAAAGGAAGACCTTTCTCTCTGTCTCTCTCTCTCACTGTCCACTCTGCCTGTCAAAAAAAAAAAAAAAAAAAAAAAAAAAAAAAAAAAAAAAGTTGTGTTGAAATTTAATTGTTGGGGCTGGTGCAGTGGCATAGCAGGTAAAGCTGCCGCTTACAGTGTCAGCATCCCATATGGGCGCCGGTTCAAATCCTGGCTGTTCCACTTCTGATTCAGCTCTCTGCTATGGCCTGGGAAAGCAGTAGAAGATGACCCAAGTCCTTGGGCCCCTGCACCCACGTGGGAGACCTGGAAGAAGCTCCTGGCTCCTGGCTTCAGATTGGCGCAGCTCTGGCTGTTGCTGGCAACAGCAGATGGAAGACTCTGCCTCTCCTCTCTCTTTCAAATAAATAAATAAATCTTTAAAAAAAAGAAATTTAATTGCTATTGTGACTATATATATATATATTTTTTTTTTTTTTTTTTTAACTTATTTGACCGATAGAGTTAGTGAGAGAGAGACACAGAGAGAAAAGTCTTCCTTCTGTTGGTTCACCCCCCAAATGGCCACTATGGCCAGCGCTGTGCCAATCCGAAGCCAGGAGCCAGGTGCTTCTTCCTGGTCTCCCATGTGGGTGCAGGGGCACAAGCACTTGGGCCATCCTTCACTGCCTTCCCAGGCCACAGCAGAGAGCTGGACTGGAAGAGGAGCAGCAGGGACTAGAACCTGGTGTCCATATGGGATGCTGGCGCCGCAGGCAGAGGATTAGCCAAGTGAGCCACAGCACTAGCCCCTATTCTGACTGTATTAAGCAGTGGGACTCTTAAGCGATTAGGAGGGGCTGCATTGTGGTGCCACCACCTTCAACGCTAGCATCCAATATCATAGCATCCTAGTCCCAGCTGCTCCACTTCTGATCCAGTTTGATGTGTCTGACAAAGCAGCAGAGAATGGCCCAAGTACCTGGGTCCCTGCCACTGGGAAACATGGCTGGAGTTCCAGGCTTCTGGCTCCTGCCTGGCCCAGCCATCTAGGGAGTGAACAGGTAGATGGAAGATACCTCTCTCTCCTTCCCTATAACTTTGACTTTTAAATAAATACATCTTTAAAAAATTAAGAATAAAAAAGAGGTGATTAAGAATGGATTAAAGCTGTTATAGTGGGAGTGGGCTCCTGAGAGAAAACATGAGCTCCACCCAGTTTCCTCTGTGTCTCATACTTGTGTGTTCACTTGTCTGTCTAATGTGTCATGACTCGGCATGAAAGCCCTCCCAAGATGTGGCCTCCAGACCCCGGAGCCAGAGAAGGTGCAATTATTTACAGATTACTCAGTTTGTGATGTTCTGTTTCAGCAGAACTTGGACTAAGACAAGCAGCTCACCTCCGACAGTGCGACTAGTGACTGATGAGACAGAGAAGCGTCCATGCCTCTGGCTGAGAGCTGCTCCTGCAATGATGAGAAAGGGGCTCAGTTAAAATACTGTCTTGAAGGTGAGCATCATGAAATAGTTCCAACATCTAACAGAGTAAAGAGAAACTATAAATCACAGAGGAACACTTACACACACATCTAAGCACTTTGATGCCACACGCAACCCCTTTCTAGACCCCCGCATTTGCACATTTGTGACAAGATGGGTACAGTGCTTAAAGCCTTAGCTTCAGCGCCTGAATGCAGGAGTATGAATCTGGATCAGCAGCTAAGATGGTAAGTAACCCTGGCAAGTCACCTGTCTTCTCTGCGGTCCTCTCAGTTGTGACAATGAACTAGTAACACTGCCTAGTTCTGAGGATGGAGGTTAGAAGGAAGTCTGAGGCGAGCTGACTCTGCTCTGGCCTTCATACAAACCTCTGCAGCTTTGATGCCAAATCTGAACTCCTCTGACTTTGCCTTCAGGAAATCCATGTTCTGAAGACGACTGTCAACTTTGGCCCTTTCTATAGACAGATGCAGTTCTGCCTTCTTGAGATCCCTTTAAAAAGCAAAATTAAATTATTACTTTATAATAATTTCACATTGATCAGGGCCGACGCTGTGGTGCAGCAGGTAAAGCCACCGCCTGCAGTGCCGGCATCTCATATGGGTGCTGGTTCGAGTTCCAGCTGCTCCACTTCCAATCCAGCTCTCTGCTATGGCCTGGGAAAGCAGCAGAAGATAGTCCAAGTCCTTGGGCCCCTGCACTCGCATGGGAGACCCGGAAGAAGTTTCTGGCTCCTGGCTTTGGATGGGCCCAGCTCTAGCCGTTGTGGGCATTTGGGGAGTGAACTAGCGTATTGAAGACCTCTCTCTCTCTTTCCCCACGTCTGTTTAACTCTGCATTTCAAATAAATAAATAAATCTTCAAAAAAATTATTTCACTGCTTTCCAGTGAAATTATTATAAAAAAAGAAACTCTACTGCTTTTTGGATTCAAATCTAGCTTAGTAAAGGTAGATGATCTACTTATCGGATTTTTCTTTTCTATTTTTTTAAAAAGATTATTTATTTTAAAGTCAGAGTTTTATTTATTTAATTTTATTTTTTATTATTTTGACAGGCAGAATTAGACAGTGAGAGAGAGAGTGAGAGAGAGAGAAAGAGAGAGAGAGAGAGAGAAAGGTCTTCCTTTTTCCGTTGGTTCACCCCCCAAGTGGCCGCCATGGCTGGCGCGTTGCAGTCGGTGCGCTGCGCCGATCCGAAGCCAGGAGCCAGGTGCTTCCTCCTGGTCTCCCATGTGTGTGCAGGGGCCCAAGCACCTGGGCCATCCTCCACTGCACTCCCAGGCCACAGCAGATAAGAGTTTTTATATGTATATATTTTTAAATTTATTTATCTGAAAGTGAGAGTTATAGAGAGAGAGGGAGAGACAGATCTTCCATCTGCTGGTTCACTCCCCAGATGGCCATAATAGCCAGGGCTGGGCCAGGCAGAATCTAGGAGCCAGGAGCTTCTTCTGGGTCTCCCAAGTGGGTGCAGGGGCCCAAGCACCTGGGCCATCCTCCACTGCACTCCCAGGCCACAGCACAGAGCTGACTCGGAAGCAGAGGAGCCAGAACTTGAACATTCACCCATATGGGATGCCAGCACAGCAGGCAGTGACTTTTCACACTACACCACAGCGCTGGCCCCTCTACCATGAATTTTTATATCCTAGACTACCCTGTATTATCCTAGGTCACCTTCCCCTCTGTGCTGCCATCTGGGATTTTTCTCAAGGAATACACAGTAATTTTAAGATTAACTTATGGCAGTTATTCTTGGAAAAAGTAAACCTGTCATTCAAGGGTCTTAAGGCCTATTTGAAAGACAGTGCTTTGCACATACATACTATTTTCTGAACATATTTGCACACCACCAAATTACCTGTGCATTTATAGACTCCTGTCCCACAGGATCTCATTTCTGGGGTAACAAGGACCTAAAGAAGGCCCATGCCACCAAAACAGGACAATCAGAGATACAGTAAGAAAATGCAGCAAAGCAAATATAATGGCACTTGAAGTTACATACTATTTTATAAGTTAAAAAAAATCATGAGGGCAGGTGCTGTCGCATAGCAGGTAAAGCCACTGCCTGCAGTGCCAGCATCCCACATGGGTACCGGTTCGAATCTCAGCTGTTCCACTTCCTTTTTTTTTTGACAGGCAGAGTGGACAGTGAGAGTGAGACACACAGAGAGAAAGGTCTTCCTTTGCTGTTGGTTCACTCTCTAATGGTCGCCATGGCTGGCACGCTGCGGCCAGCGCACCGCGCTGATCCGATAGCAGGAGCCAGGTGCTTCTCCTGGTCTCCCATGGGGTGCAGGGCCCAAGCACTTGGGCCATCCTCCACTGCACTCCCTGGCCACAGCAGAGAGCTGGCCTGGAAGAGGGGTAACCGGGACAGAATCCGGCACCCCAACCAGGGCTAGAACCTGGTCTGCCAGCGTGGCAGGAGGATTAGCCTAGTGAGCCGCGGCACCAGCCTTCAGCTATTCCACTTCCAATCCAGCTCTATGCTATGGCCTGGGAAAGCAGTAGAAGATGGCCCAAGTCCTTGGGTCCCTGCACCCATGTAGGAGACCTGGAAGAAGCTCCTGGCTGCTGGTTTCGGATCAGCCTAGCTCTGGCTGTTGTGGCCATTTTGAGAGTGAACCAGCGGATGGAAGACTTCTTTCTCTGCCTTTGCCTCTCTGTATTTCTGCCTTTCAAATAAATAAATACCTCCTAAAAACAATTAAATACATTTTGAAAATCATAAAGTGTGCACTATTTGTAAAAATAAATGACAGTCCTGCAAGATATAGGCACAGGCAAAGACTTCTTGGAAAAGACTCCAGAGGCACAGGCAGCCAAAGCCAAAATTAACAACTGGGATTACATCAAATTGAGAAGTTTCTATACTGCAAAAGAAACAGTCAGGAAAGTGAAGAGGCAACCAACAGAATGGAAGAAAATATTTGTAAATTATGCAACTGTAAAGGATTAATAATCAGAACCTACAAAGAGATCAAGAAACTCCAACATAACAAAACAAACAACCTACTTAAGAAATGGGCCACGGACCTAAATAGACATTTTTCAAAAGAGAAAATCCAAACGGCCAACAGACATATGAAAAAATGTTCAAGATCACTAGCCATCAGGGAAATGCAAATCAAAACCACAGTGAGGTTTCATTTCACCCCAGTTAGAATGGCTTTCATACAGAAATCAACTAACAACAGATGATGGCAAGGATGTGGGGAAAAAGCACACTAATTCACTGTTGTTGGGATTGCAAGCTGGTAAAGCCACTATGGAAGACAGTTCGGAGATACCTCAGAAATCTGAATATAGCCCTACCATACGACCCAGCAATCCCACTCCACGGAATTTACCCAAGGGAAATTAAATTGGTAAATAAAAGAGCTGTCGGCACCTCAATGTTTATTGCAGCTCAATTCACAATAGCTAAGACATGGAATCAACCTAAAAGCCCATCCACGGAAGGCTGGATAAAGAAATTATGGGATATGCACTCTACAGCAGAAAAAAATGAAATCAGGTCATTTGCAACAAAATGGAGGAATCTGGAAAACATCATGCTGAGTGAAATAAGCCAGTCCCAAAGGGACAAATATATGTTCTCCCTGATCAGTAACAACTAACTGAGCACCTAAAAGGAAACCTGTAGAAGTGAAACTGACACTATGAAAAGCAATGACTTGATCAGTCATTGTCCTGACTGTGAGGAACAGCTTACTATTTTATTCCTTTTAGTATTTTCTTTTTCTACTTAATACCATTGGTTGAACTCTTTACTTAACATAGAATTATTCTTAGGTGTTTAAATCCAATTGAAAATTGATGCCTGTTAAAAATAAGGGTGGGAATAAGAGAAGGAAGAGATGGACATTTCGGCACACACTCCCTCAGACTTACCCCTAAGTGTAGAGCTAAAAACTTGCCATGGGACTCCAAATTCCATTAAGTTGGCAGGTACCAATACCATCTTACCAGTTAAGGTGATCAGTTTAAGTTCATAACTGATCATAAAGATAGGATTGAGTGTCAAAGGGATCACATAAATAAGACCAAGTGTCTGCTAATAATAATTGATAGAATTAAAAAGGAGAGAATGATCCAATATGGGAATCAGGATACACAGCAGACTCATAAAATGACAAATGCCCTAAACAGCACTCTGGCTTCAGAATCAGCCCTTAAGGCATTGAGATCTGGCTAAAAAGCCCATGCATTTCAGGCATGGAAAACCAAGACACTGTGGCAAAAAATGGCCTACATGAAAGATCTCTGTGAGTGAGATCCCAGAGGAAAGAAGGGGCCATCGAAGAAGGAGGTACCTTTCTCTGAAGGGAGGAGAGAACTTCCACTTTGATTACGGCCTTGTCTAAATAATGTCGGAGTAAAAAGTGAACGTCCACATCCATTCATTCCCCACTTTCACTTAAGTAATTTTCTACTTAAAAGAATATTATGAGCCCTGTTTCCCAACATATTAAAAAAAATCCTATTTATAGATAGCTAAAACTAAGTCTGACAATGTCCTGCTATCATCTGTATAATAAAAATTTGTCACCATTTTCAACTCAATTACTTACTCTCGTAGACATTTTTCTAATACTAATGTTGCAGTTAGATTTTTTTCAAGTTTTCCCAATTCAAGCTTGATTTCTTCATTTTTGGATTTGATACGAAAAAGATCAGATGTCAAATCATTCACTGCAGGGATAAAACTACAAGAAGAATTTAGTCACATAAGTGAGCATTACAGATAATTAGAATCATTCCTCATTTCTAAAAATGATTTTATCTCTGTGTGGATTCTTACTTGTGCTGTTTAATCCTGGTGCGTTTTTACACGCTGTTCCCAATCCCTGAATGTCCTTCAGCTGGCAAAGTTCCACTTCTCCCTCCAAACTCAATCTAAGATTTCCTTGCCTCCTGGAATTCACTACCTCTTTTTCTGTGGCTGTGAGCAACAGGTAGTGCACTCTTGTATGGCTGCAGTTGTCATACCACAGTATACATGTCCGTCTCCCTTATTTGACCATGGGCAGAAGCTGTCCTTGAAGGCAGTCTGCTTCTTCAGTGCTCACATACCTAGCCTACAACAGGTCTCTGTGGAGTCACAACAATGACGTCATTCTAGACTTCTGCTGCCGTACAACCTACGTGTTCTTAGACCTAACACACTACTCTTTGGGCCTATATAAAAATTCCAAGCCCTATGGCCGGCGCCGTGGCTCACTAGGCTAATCCTCCGCCTTGCGGCGCCGGCACACCGGGTTCTAGTCCCGGTTGGGGCGCCGGATTCTGTCCCGGTTGCCCCTCTTCCAGGCCGGCTCTCTGCTAGGGCCCGGGAGTGCAGTGGAGGATGGCCCAAGTCTTTGGGCCCTGCACCCACATGGGAGACCAGGAAAAGCACCTGGCTCCTGACTTCAGATCAGCGCGATGCACCGGCCACAGTGCGCCGGCCGCGGTGGCCATTGGAGGGTGAACCAACGTCAAAAGGAAGACCTTTCTCTCTGTGTGTCTCTCTCTCACTGTCCACTCTGCCTGTCAAAAAAAAAAATTCCAAGCCCTGAAACTGGCAATTAAGCAGAACAACCATGCAGTTCTCTGATTGTATGTTAGAACTGTGGTCCTCAGTAAGATATGGCCAAAAACTATACACAGTGTGGAGTCAGACTGTGTTAGACGCCCAACTCTGCCATTTACTAGTTTGTGAAAGTTATTTTACCCAGGCCTCCGTTTTCCTCTTGGGGTTGTTGAAAGAATCAAGTCGTTATAAAGGTGTCTATCACAGGGGCTGGTGCTGTGATGTAGCAGGTAAAGCCATCACCTGAAGTGTCAGCATCCCATAGGGGTGCCGGTTCTAGTCCCGGCTGCTCCTCTTCTGATCCAGCTCTCTACTATGGCTTGGGAAAGCAGTAGAAGTTGGTCCAAGTGCTTGGGCCCCTGCACCCATGTGGGAGACCTGGAAGAAGCTCCTGGCGCCTGGCTGTGGATCAGTATAGCTGCCATTGTGGCATTTGGGGAGTGAACCAACAGATGGAAGACTCCTCTCTCTGCCTCTCTGTAACTCTTTCAAATAAATAAATAAATCTTAAAAAAAAAAAAAAAAAGAATCTATCACAAATAAAGACCCCTAACCTCTTCTACTCAATATGGTGAAAACATGACCAATATTTACCATGCTCAAGTGGATCATTCAGCCTACTGTTTTTCTTATTATTTACAGAGCACATTGTTAAGTGGTACCTAATCCTTTTCCAAATATACATGAGAACCAACCTTTACAAACCTAATCCTGGAACAAGAAAATATTAAAAGTTAACCAATACCAAATTTATCTGAATTAATTTTATTCACTAGCAAAGATATGGAGTTAAATGAAATTCAGTGCTTTCGCATTTATTGTTGATTCTTTATAAAGAATTATCCTAATAAACAGAAAGTCCTCAGATCAATACCTCATGGCATATATGACAACAGCAATTAAAATGGTCACAATAATTACCTAGCAAGTGAGGTATCCTTTGTTTCAAGAGCCACTGCACTGTCAACCAAAGCATTCAGATACCTGGAACCGGTGCTGGAGAGATTGGCAGGAGAGAAATTTACACTCTCCATGAGAAGGTCTTGAAGATGCTTGGCTGAAAAACATAAGGAGTCCCATGGTGACTAAGATGCTTTCCTTGTGTGTGTATGTATGTTTGTTTTTTTGCGTTTTGAACTTTTAATAGCTTTATTTAGTTATAACTCACTACCTAGCATTCCACTCACCTAATGGCCATTAGTACATTTAGAGTTGCATATTCAGCAACACAATCCATTTTAGAATATTTCATCACCCCCAAAAGAAACCTCACATTCCTCAAACATTATTTTCCTTTATTTTTTTTAAGATCTATTTTATTTATTTGAAAGATAGATTGACAGACAGCAAGGGAGAGACAGAGAGAAAGAAATTTTTCCATCCTCTGGTTTACTCCCCAAATGACTGCATCAGCTGGGGCTGGGCCAGGCTGAAGGCAGGAGCCAGGAACTCCATCCAGGTCTCCCACATGAGAGGCAGGGTTCCAAGTACTGGGGACATCTTCCTCTGCTTTCCAAGGCACTCTGATATGAGATTTGGGCTTCCCAAGTTGGGATTTAACAGCTTCCTATCCAACTTCCTGTTAATGCACCCTGGGAGGGAGCAGATGATAGCTCAAGTGGTTGGACCCCACCACTCATACAGGAAACCCAGATGGAGTTCTGAGCTCCTGGCCAAACCCTGGCTGTTGCTGACATTTGGGGAGTGAACCAGCAGATAGAAGATGTCTGTCTCTCTTCTCCATCACTCTGCCTTTCAAATAAGTGAAAATAAAATAAACATATAAAGAAATGAAAGCAAAATAAAGGCTACAAGATAGACAAAGACAGAGAATTTGCTGTTAGCAGACCAACTTACAAGAAATACTACAAGAAGTTCTATAGGCTGAAAGCAAGTGATTCCAAATAGTATTTTGAATGCACATGAAAAGTTAGATCATCCGGGCCTGTACTGTGGCATAGTAGGTTAAGCTTCTACTTGCTGCACCAGAATCCCATATGGGTGCTGGTTTGAGTTCCAGCTGTTCTACTTCCAATCCAGCTCTCTGTTAATGGCCTGTGAAAGGCAGTGGAAGATGCCCTAAGTGCTTGGGCCCATGTACCCACATGGGAGACCTGGAAGAAGCTCCTGGCTTTGGATCAACCCAGCTCCAGTCACTGGGGCCATTTGGAGAGTGGACCAGCAGACGGAAGATCTCTCTCTCCCTCTCTCTGTAACTCTGCCTCTCAAATACATAAATAAATAAAAAAACAAACAAACAAACAAAAAACCAAAAACTAGAGCATCAGCAACTACGGATATTTTTCTTAACTGATTTTTAAAAATTGTATAGAATAATCCTATAAAATTTATGAAAAACAATTGTGTATAATATACTGTTGGGCCATAGAAATATGTTAACAGCAGCACAAAGGATATGGGTATGATCCTGTAAAGGTGTCTAGGGCTAAGAAGTGACTACTCATGGTCCAGTCTGTAACATTGGATATGTGTAACAGTAACACCACAAAAAGGGAAAGGAGAATAGAGATATAATTGTATACAGGTGGATGGAAGATCTCTCTCTGTCTCTCCATCTCTCTGTCTGTAACTCTGCCTCTCAACTAAATAAATAAATCTTTACAAAAAAAAAAAAATGCATCGGGGCAGGTGCTCTGGCATAGGAGGCTAGGTCTCTGCCTGTGGTGCCGGCATCCCATATGGGCACCAGTTCTAGTCCCAGCTGTTCTTCCAATCCAGCTCTCTGCTATGGCCTGGGGAAGCCGTAGAAGATGGCCCAAGTCCTTGGGCCCCTGCACTCATGTGGGAGACTGGGAAGAAGCTCCTGGCTTTGGATCAGCCTAGCTCTGGCCATTGCAGCCATTTGGGGAATGGGCCAGTGGATGGAAGACCTTTCTCTCTGTCTCTCCTTCCCTCTGTAACTCTACCTCTTGAATAAATAAAAATCTAAAAAAAAAAAAAAAAAGAAAAAGAAAAAGAAAGAAAGTATTTGGGGCTGGCACTATGGCGTAGCGGGGTAAAACCGCCGCCTGCAGTGCTGGCATCCCATATGGGCGCCGGTTCTAGTCCTGGCTGCTCCATTTCCAATCCAGCTCTCTGCTATGGCCTGGAAAAGCAGGGACCCTGCACCTATGTGGGAAACCAGGAAGAAGCTCCTGGCTCCAGATGGGTCCAGCTCCAGCCACTGCAGGCAACTGGGCAGTAAACCAGCGGATGGAAGACCTCTCTCTCTGCCTCTCCTTCTCTCTCTGTGTAACTCTGACTTTAAAATAAAAGTAAATTAAAAAAAATGTTTTAATTTTATTTGAGAGGTAGAGTTATAGACAGTGAGAGGGAGAGACAGAAAGAAAGGTCTTCCATCCGTTGGTTCACTCCTCAAATGGCTACAACGGTTGGAGCTGTGCCAATCCGAAGCCAGGAGCCAGGCACTTCTTCCTGGTCTCCCACACGGGTACAGGGGCCCACGCACTTGGGCCATTTTCTACCACTTTCCCAAGCCATAGCAGAGAGCTGGATTGGAAGTGAAGCCGCCAGGAGTAGAACCACCACCCATATGGGATGCTGGCACTGCAGGCAGAGGATTAACTTACTGCGCCATTGCACCGGTTCCAATAAAAATCTTTAAAAAACAACGCATCATTCGAGTAGCAAAGCAACCACAAGAATGCTGGCAGATAGCTACACTGATATCATCAGATAAAACAGACTTTATAAAAAAAATATGGTACTAGAGCTAAAGAGGGAATTTTATAATGATAAGAGTCAATCTATCAAAATATATAACTGCAAAAATATATACACCTAATAGACACCAAGATCTATGAAACAAAAACCGACAAAAATAGAGAGAAATAGACAATTCAACAATAGTTGAAGATTTTGATATCCTACTTTTTTTTTTTTTTTTTTTGACAGGCAGAGTGGACAGTGAGAGAGAGAGACAGAGAGAAAGGGCTTCCTTTTACCGTTGGTTCACCCTCCAATGGCCGCTATGGCAGGCGCACCACACTGACCCAAAGCCAGGAGCCAGGTGGTTCTCCTGGTCTCCCATGCAGGTGCAGGGCCCAAGGACTTGAGCTATCCTCCACTGCACTCCTGGGCCACAGCAGAGAGCTGGACTGGAAGAGGGGCAACCGGGACAGAATCTGGCACCCCGACCGGGACTAGAACCCGGGGTGCCGGTGCCGCAGGCGGAGGATTAGCCTAGTGAGCCACAGCACCGGCCTCGATATCCTACTTTCAATAATGAAAGCAAGGTAGAAGATCAATATGGAAACAGAAAACTGGAACAATGGTATATAATCAACTAATCTAAAAGTCAGTTAAAGAACACTCCAGGGGAAGGCATTTGGCACAGTGGTTTAAGATGCTGGCTGAGTAGCCCACATCCCATACTGTAGTGTGTGGGTTTCAGTACCAGCTCAACCTTCAATTCCAGCTAACTGCTCATGCACACCCTGGGAGGCAGCAGATGATGGCTCAAGTACTTGGGTTGCTGCTACCCTCATGGGAGATCCTGGGTGGTTTCCCAGTTCCTGGCTTGATCCTGGCCCACCCCTGGCTGTTGCTTACACTTGCAGAGTGAGCCAGCAGATGGAAGATATGTTTGTCTCTTGACTTTCAAATAAGAAAAGGAAGAAAAAAAAGAAAAAGAAAAAACAACTTATAGAATGAGATTATTCTGGACTCAAAGTTCATTTCTCTAGACTATATTTTAATAACTACAAAAATAAAATCATTTATAAGTAAAACAATTTAAAAACATTACAAAGGAGTAGCACTGGGGAGGCTTTTGGGATGATGGATGGAGCTGCTCTGCACCTGTGGTGCCGGCATCCCATATGGGTGCCGGTTTGTGTCCTGGCTGCTCCTCTTCCGATCCAGCTCCTGGCTGATGCACCTGGGAAAGCATTAGAAGATGGCCCAAGTCCTTGGACTCCTGCACCCATGAGGGAGACCTGGAGGGAGTTCCTGGCTCCTGACTTCGGATCGGCTCAGCTCTGGCCATTGCAGCCATCTGAGAAGTGAACCAGTGGATGGAAGACAATCTCTCTCTGTGTCTTTACCTCTCTCTGTAACTCTTTCAAATAAATAAAATAAATCTAAAAAAAAAATAGATGTGTGGAACACACTTTTTCAAACCGAATAATCCCAGGAGAAAACCAAAGCAGTCCCTGACACACAGTCCTACTGTAGTTTGTTCAGGGCTGCCACCACAGGTGGTCTAACAGCTTGGCAGGACTAAGGCATGGGGACAGGAGACAGATCAAACACACACGGAGGTCAAAACCCACAAGGCATCTTTCCCACTGGACTCCTAAGTTTAGACTCTTTAGGTTTGTGGTTTTGCTATCAGAGTAGTAACAAAATAATTCTATGAAACCTGAGTAGAAGACACATCTAGCAAACAAAGAAGCAAAATAAGCTGTCTATACCGAATCTTGCACATTTCATTGTTACAAACATTGGTTACTTCTACGATCTCATTCAGAAAAACTCAGGACTTACTCTCACCTTCGGATTCATACTCGCTTGCTTTCTGTTTCAAGTCCTCTATGACTAGGTGGACGTCCCTGTCCCGGGCCCTGTTGCGTTCCGAAAGATGATACAAAATCTCTGTGGTCCGTGGGTTCACCTCATACTGTGGAATGGGATGATCTCCAAATATTTTTTTCAACCACGCAGCAACCTCATCATGAAAAGGAAGAAAATTATATAGACATATTTTAATTGCAATGACACGATGCAGGCATGACGGTGAACAAACGCGAAGTAAATACTCTGGCTCCCTTGGCGTCACCTCCTAACTGTCTCGAGGGATACAAGCTTTGGCAGTGGGCGGGCGCAAAGAGTCGAATTCACCGGGGAACGAATCATTCCTAAAGAGCTACAAAGCGGTACAGACGAACAATTTGCCTCACTAGGAAAGCCTTAAGACTCAATATGCAGGGTACAAACGCAGTCTTACACCCCCCGGGGCTGAATTAAAAAAAAAAAAAAAAAAAAAAGGAGTTGCCCGCAACATCCTAGACGGCGCGTGCCGGGAGACCCCCTGACCCGGGATGCGGGACTTGGAAGCGGTGCCGGTGTGAAAATTCAGGCAGGAGGCAGCAGCGACGGGCGAGCCGAGGCTGGAGGGTGGGTGCACAAGTCCCGCTCCAGCCAGCTCCGAGGGGGTTCGTTACGGCGGCTGCCTGACGCCTGTCCAAGCCCGGGACAGCGAGGAGAGTCCGGGGAAGAAGGGTCCCGGGAGACCCGGCTCACAGGTCACTAAAGACGGGCGTGTGGGGAACAGGAGAAGGCAAGCAGCTGTGGCAGCGCTCAGGAGATGCGCCGGCGGCACCGGCACGCCCCAGACGCGGTCTCGGGAAGCCGCCAACGCCCGCTCCCAGCCGGTCACCTGCGCTTCTTTCGCTTCCCGCGCCTCCATAGCCGCAGCTCCCGCCACTTCACGCGGAACTCCTCGCGGGAGAAGCGCCCCTGGGGCCCCGCCCATACACCGTTGGCCCCGCCCCTCGCCTGGCCGGGGATTTCTGGGAGTTGTAGTTTTATAACCCCTGCAGGGCTGGCGTCTTGCCTCCTCCTGGCTCTCTGCGCTCCGCGATGAAGTACAGCTGCTAACGCCAGGCTGCTTTTTCTTTCATGTAATTTTATTGCTAGCTTGAGTCACATCTTAAAAAAATCCTTGAAATGTTGCTTCTTGCTTAGTAGATTTCTTTCATATTGTTTGCATAAACTTAAACGTTTTTGATTCTATTCTGGCAGTTTGAATTGCAGCAATCTTTTTATTTATTTATTTGAGAGACTGTAAGCAGAAAGCTGGATCAGAAGAGGAGCGGCCAGACACGAATTGGCACCCTTATGGGATGCTGGCACTGCAAAGGCCCAACCTACCAAGCCACAGCGCCGGCCCCAACTGCAGCAACTTTAACCTCACCAATTAGTTCCCACTGCCAAGGAGCTAAGAGTGTAGGTGTGTAGAAGGCATTTTTTTTTAAAGGAGAATCTTTATTATGTACAGGAAGCTCAAAAATGCATACCTATCCCAACCCTGTGGTGAGTTCTTTAGCCTGTTACAGCTTAGCAATGCAAGCCACAGATTTGGATCCTATGCATCGCCTCCCCAGTGATGGTGGATCTCACCATCATCTGTCATTGTAGTTGGTCCTGATGGCTTCCACCAGCTTAGCCAGAGCTCCTTTGTCTTCTGAGTTCACCTTTGAGAGAAGACCACGGTGGTGCAGGTCTTCCTGTGGACAGACACTGAGCCTGGCCTTTTCCTTGACGATGCAGTAATGCACCCCCATTCACAATGTAGGGAGGCAAGAAGCCAGCCAGCTAAGTGGACCCCACACCGTGTGCAACCACCACTGGCTGAGTCTTCTTATTCTCCCCAAAGGTGATGACAGTGGTGACCTCCACTAGGAGGACAGGCAGGGTCTCTTAGTGGGGATGTCACCTTGGCCAGCAGCTTTCTTCTTGGCCCTGGGCACCAGCCTGTGTTCCTTCTCTTGTTTTGTCTCTGGTTTATACTTGTGGGCCAGCTTCCACAGCTGAGTGGCTGACTGGAGGTCCAGGGTCTGGGTGTAGTGGCTAAAGGCAAGATGCACTTTCAACCACTTATACAGGGTGGCCCTGTGCTGTTGCAGCCAGATGTAGCAAGGCCATCTAATAAAATGGATGAGGCTCTTCTTAGAGGGTTGGATGTCCTGTCCGATGCCATAATTCTCAGGTCTCTTCTCAAACAGGAGAATTACCACCTCCTTGGCCTCCTGCTTCTTCACATAGCAGGAGCTGGGGTCACCTTCTTCCTCTTGACTTTACATTTTGGCATCTTGGGCAGCTGCAGGAGAATGTGGCCATTCCCTCATTCATTTCTTGTCTTACCTAAGGTTCTTGCTTGCTTCCAAAACTTTCTATTTAACACTATGAGAGGTTCTTTATACAGCAATATATAATTTTCTGTTTTACATTTTTGTTTCACTCTTAGAGGAACCTGGTGAAATTGGTGGGCATAACTTATTTTGCCCATTTTCACATTAAAACATGCAAACATGGATTAAATGACTTGACTAAAGTTGGATAGCAGAGCTAGAACTTGACCAACATGGTCTGGCTCCATTGTGTGTTTCACTTTCCAAACTGCTATTGGCAACCGTTTATAGTACATTGTGTTACTAGGAAAAGCAGAGAGCTCAAAGGCTCATGTACTCAACTTTCTGTGAGGTTTAATATGAAATTGTGGATCAGGCTTAGCGCTGAATGTGTTTCTCCTAAGGTAGATGCATATTTAAAGTTATTAAGTCTTTCTCTTCAAAGAACTCTTTTAAAAAGATTTATGTAGGGGCCGGAGCTGTGGCCCAGCAGGTTAACGCCCTGGCCTGAAGCACCGGCATCCCATATGGGCACCGGTTCTAGTCCTGGCTGCTCCACTTCCGATCCAGCTCTCTGCTATGGCCTGGGAAAGCAGGGCCACAAGCAGGGCCCAAGCCCTTGGGCCCCTGCACCCACGTGGCAGACCCAGAAGAAGCTCCTGGCTCCTGGCTTCGGATCAGCGCAGTTCCAGCCATTGCGTCCAGTTGGGGAGTGAACCATCGGATGGAAGACCTCTCTCTCTCTGCCTCTCTATGTGTAACTCTGACTCACAAGTAAAAAATAAATAAATCTTAAAAAAAGATTTATGTATTTGAAAGGTGGGGAGAGGGGGGAAAAGAGGGGGAGGGAGATATTTTACATGTACTGGTTCATTTTCTAGTGGCTGCAAACTGCTGGGGATGGACCACGCTGAAATTAGGAGCCTAGAACTCCATCCAGGTCTCCCATGTGGGTGACAGGAGCCCAACAGACCCTGGAACAGACACTGCCATGGGATGCCTCACATGTAGCGACGTTACTGACTGCATCACAACACCAGCCCTTCTTCAGAGGATTCTGACTAGCTCTCTGTATTATGTTTTATGGCTTATCATTTTGTTTCAATAAAATGCATCTCACCTCAGTAACCAAATTGCAGATAAATTGGTGCAGCCCTTGGGTATGGGAAAAAAGTGATCGCTGTCCACTTTCATCACTACATGGTTTACAAAATCTCTATGTAATTTTGTTGTTTTTATAAACCAGAGATAATTTTTCTGTTAGCCTATGCCTCCCTGGAGGATTGACATATTGACTCATGGCTCCCCTTGAAAAGGAAGTTGGATATTAGAGAAAAGGATTGCTGACCACGCACTTGCAAGGCAAGCTGCAGGAGACAATCCTTTTAGCCCAGAAGGTTTTGGTTGAAAGCCAAGATTTGATGGCTGGAGCTGAAAGATGCTTTTCAGAACAGCTACAAGTGTAGGCAGTGTTAAATAGCTTCCCTGATGACATAGTACCCAGAGTCTCTCCCTCTCCCTCCCTCTCTTTCTCTCTTCCTCTGTTCATATCACAAAAATTTCAAATGTTATAAAAAATCTGCGGAAGAAAAATTCCTCCCCATTTATTAAGTAGACATAGAAAGAACTCCACCAGAAAAATAGAACCCCCAGTGTTGTAAAACTAGTTGCCGGCAGAACATTCAAGCCCTAGCCCGGTCTGGAGTGAAACGTAATTCTGGACCATTCTTCTCAATAGGATTGGCAACCACTCCTCTGAGACTCCTGTCTTTGTTAGACTTTTTAAGCAACTTGGTCAAATTCAGAGACAGGATCCTTCTAGATCAAAGCTAAAAGGTCCAACTTGGGCGCGTTCCGGATCACCTGGAACAGGGTGGGTGTTTGTTAGAAATTCAGGGTGCCCCCAAAGGTCGATTCTGAGTGGGGTCAGCGACCTGCGGCGTACAGGTGGCCGCCCCGAGGGATGGCCGCTCTCGGTGGCTACCGCACCATCTTTCAACGCCGCGGACACGGTTCATCTCTCACGGTCAAGTGAGCCGCAGCGGTGACGCCCAGGTCACCTCGCGCAGGGGACTGCTCTTCACAAGTTCCGCTGATCACGTGGTCGCCCGGGGCCACCACAAGGTCGACTGGAAAGACTGAAATTTATACGGAACGAATTCCGGAGCCGAGGCTGGTGAAGGGCTAATCATTCATGTTGAGGTTTAACTAAAAAAAATAATACTTCAAAATAATGTAATCGGACCAAACCCAGGCAGATTCGCGTCCGGGGAGGTGGGGAAAGAGAGAGGTTGTCCTTCCGGGTCAGGTGGGCCGGCCGCCTTGACCTTCCTCGACGCTCGGCCATTTTGTCCCAGTCAGTGCAAGGCTGCGGCTGCGGAGGAGTCACCCCGAAGAGAAGCTGCGAAGATGCTGTCCGTGCGCGTAGCCGCGGCCGTGGCCCGCGCCCTTCCCCGGCGGGCCGGACTGGTGAGCGCCGGGGACCTGCAAGGGAGGCGGCTCGGCGGGGCTGCGGCGCGCGGGGCTGCGCTGTCTTCGGGGCTCTTTTTGCAGGGAGGGTGAGGGGCTGTGGCGGGCGCCGCCATCTTGCTCCCGTGGCTGCTGGGGCTGGGCCGAGCAGGCTGCGGAGGGGCCCTGGGGATGGCCCTGCGAGCGGCGTGGTGCCGAGGCGGGCAGGGGAGTCGATGACCCGGGTGTTGTGCAGAGACGGGGCCTTAGTGGGATTTCCTTGGTCTGGGGGCGCGAGCGGCCGGAGAAGGTGGCATGAGTGAAGGTCAGGGCTTGGGCGCTAGTTCTGGGGGGCCTGTGCCGGCGCTGCGGGGCGCGTCCCCAGTGAAGGTCAGAGGACCGCTGTCTGCCCCGGTTGAAGCCATTCTGGGCTGCTGACATTGTAGGAAGGTCAGCAGGCCCCGGCGGCCCACCTGCGCTCCTCGGAGGTCAGTTCAAGCAAAGGAAGGGATGAAGGTGGTGGTTAGACTGCTTAAGCAGGCGATCTCTCAGTGCTCCATACCGGAACGATTCTGAAAATCCCGGCCGGGTGCAAAGGAGCGTTTCAGGTGGCCCGTACGGTGACAGCACGGAAGCTGGCCGGCTTTTGCTTGGCGGTGCTCTGACACGTCCAAAGCTGTCGCCCTTGGGTTGTCCAACTGGGATTTTTGAAGAATTGTTATTGAGAATATAAGTAAAATGGGACAGAAAGTTGGAAAAATCCCTGTAAGGGTCGATTGCCTTGAAAATAAGAACATACCCTTAAATCCGCGTAAACACATTTGCATTTACCTAATTTCTTTGTCTTGAAGGTAATTGCAACTTGTTAGGTGAAATACACGTAATGGCTGCTTTGCTGTCCTAACACGAGGGCTGGTAGCATCACCAGCATCCTTAGCCATTTTTATCTGGCTTCGAAGCTGCAGAATTAACCATTCACAGCGTGACAGCTTGAAGAAGAGAGAGAGGAGATTGTTGCAGGATTTGGTTCAAGGCAGTAAATAAAGACCCACATGCGCTACATCACGATTTCTACCCTAACCTAAATGCCTGCATTCATTTACTTGGTTTTTGTTTTAAGTAAAATTGGAAGTATATGGAGATTTGCCCTTTGGAAGAAGCAGTTTACCTTATTGAGGATTTTTACTACAGTATTTACATCAACCTCAAAATAGCAGGATCTGGGTGCTTTGGAAAGAAGAAACTTTAATGATAATTGTTTCTTAAAATAGACTTCATTTTCCTATAATGCTTTATTAAGTGCCTTGCTGTGTACCAAAGACTGCTAAAAGGATTTTCACATATATCAAGAGATATTTAAGCAGAGTGTTTTAAATATAATCTGTATTTTCATCAATAATGTAGTAAGATCAGATATTTAAGAATATTCTTGCACTAGGTCTCCAAAAATGCTTTGGGATCATCTTTTATTGCCGCAAGGAACCTTCATGCCTCTAACACGCGTCTTCAGAAGACTGGTGAGTTACTGTTTCTAAGTCTGCACCACACTTACTACCTTATCATTAAAATGAAGACAGATTACATAACTTACGGATTTTTTAAAAACCCTTTGTGAATTTTTAGTTTCTGTAGAATCTTAGATTCTTTTTTTTTTTTTTTTTTAATTTGAGAGCTAGAGTTACAGACAGTGAGAAGGAGAGACAGAAAGGTCTTCCTTCTGTTGGTGCACTCCCTAAATGGCCGCAACAGCCGGAGCTGCACCAATCTGAAGCCAGGAGCCAGGAGCTTCTTCCTGGTCTCCCATGTGGGTGCAGGGGCTCAAGCACTTGGGCCATCTTCTACTGCTTTCCCAGGCCACAGTAGAGAGCTGGATTGGAAGAGGAGCAGCTGGGACTAGAACCTGTGCCCACATGGGATGCCAATGCTGTAGGCAGGGATTAACATACTGTGCCACAGTGTCGGCCCTGAATCTTAGAAAGATTTTTCTTCCTTCTCCTCAGAACTGTTCAAAAACAAGCGATTCTTATTTATAGGTTTTTTTGAAGGCAATAGATGCTACTGTAAATCTGATAGCTTATGAGCTTGTACATTGCACCTGCCATCACGGAGCAGGGAGGTGAACATAGGAAGATAGCTAAAGGTGGGGAAATTTCTGAGATGTGTATTAGGATTCTTTTATTTATTTTTAAATATTTTATTTATTTGAGAGGTAGAGTTACAGAGAGAGAGAGAGAGACAGAACGGTCTTCCTTCCGTTGGTTCACCTCCCCCCAAATGGCCATAACGGCCAGAGCTACGCCGATCTGAAGCCAGGAGCCTCCCCCTGGTCTCCCATGCAGGTGCAGGGGCCCAGGGACCCGGGCCATCCTCCACTGCTATCCCAGGCCATAGCAGAGAGCTGGATTGGAAGACGAGCAGCTGGGACTAGAACAGGCGCCCATCTGGGATGCCAGCGCCGGCCCCAGAATTTTTTATTGTTTTAAAGATTTATTTATGTGAAATAGTTAGCAGGGAGGGAGAGACAGCTTTCATCTGCTGGTTCACTTATACAGATGGCTGCAGCATGAGGGCCGGGCCATGCCGAAGCCTGGAGCTTCTTCTGGGTCTCCTACGAGGGTCATAGGGGCCAAGCACTTGTGTCATCTTCTGCTGCTTTTCCCAGCCCGTTAGCAAGGAGCTAGATTAGTGAAGCAGCTATATGAACTTGAACCAGCACCTATATGGGATGCTGGCATTGCAGGCAGCAGCTTTACCCACTTTACCACAGTGCTGGCCCAAGACTCTTTAAATAATTATTTATACACACACTAAGAGATGTAAAAGAATAGTATTGGTAACTTCAAGGGACAGCTTAACAGTTGCTTTTTAAATGGACTGCATTTTTATTTTTTAAAAATGTATTTATTCATTTGAAAGGCAAAATTACAGAGAGAGGGAGAGAAAGAGAGGTCTTCGATCGGCTGGTCACTCCCCAGATCATCACCCTGATGTCGAGAGCTGGCCAGACCGGAGCTGGGAGCCAGGAGCTTCATCTGTGTCTCCCACATGGGTGGCACGGGCCTGAACATTATTCATCTGCTGTTTTTCTGGGCCATTAGGGAGCTGGATTGGAAGTGGAGTGGCCGGGACAGTTAACAGGCAGGCACCTGTGTGGTTGCAGGTGTCTCAGGAGGTGGCATTACTATGCCACAACACTGGCCCCTAGACTGCCATTTTGAAATAGGCTTTTTTATGGAGTTTAGCAAAAAAAATCAGGTTTCAGCAGAGATACAGATTCTTTAGAATTAAGTTACAAGAAAAGGAACAACATTATGGTAATGTTGAATAATTTTGTTAGCTTGTTTGGCTTACATTTGTCTTGTGAAGATTTTTTTTTTTCTTTCAGATTACTCAGATAATTTCCATTGTGCTAGGCAGCCAGCTTTTCTTTCTTTTACAAAGGGTTTATTTATTTGAAAGGCAGAGTTACAGAGAGGTAGGGGCAGAGAGAGAGAAGTCTTGCATCCACTGGTTCACTCCCCAAATGGCCGCTATAGCCGGAGCTGAGCTGAACCGGAGCCAGGAGCTTCTTCCGGGTCTCCCATGCAGGTGCAAGAGCCCAAGGACCTTGGCCATCCTCTGCTGCTTTCCTAGGCCATTGCAGAGAGCTGGATCAGAAGTGGAGCAGCCAGGACTCAAACTGGCACCCATATGGGATGCTGGCACCACAGGTGGCAGCTTTACCTGCTGTGCCACAGTGCCAGCGCCTGGGTAGCCAGCTTTTCACAATAGAATCTTGTGTTATACTTTAGAATGTAATTTTTTGGCTGGCACCGCGGCTCAGTAGGCTAATCCTGCACCTGCGGTGCTGGCACACCAGGTTCTAGTCCCGGTTGGGGCACCGGATTCTGTTCCGGTTGTTCCTCTTCCTGTCCAGCTCTCTGCTGTGGCCCGGGGAGGCAGTGGAGGATGGCTCAAGTCCTTGGGCCCTGCACCCGCGTGGGAGACCAGGAGAAGCACCTGGCTCCTGGCATTGGATCAGTGTGGTGCGCCGGCTGCAGCGTGCCAGCCGCAGCGGCCAGTGGAGGGTGAACCAACGGAAAAAGGAAGACCTTTCTCTCTGTCTCTCTCTCTCACTGTCCACTCTGCCTGTCAAAAAAAAATGTAAATTTTTATTAAGATTTAAAAAGTTTTATGTTATTGAGAAATGGATTTTTTAAAGAAACATTTATTGTATTTATTTGAGGCACAGAAACCTTTTTGGGGCCAGTGTTTGGTGTAGCAGGTAGAGCTGCTGCCTACAACCCCCACATCCCAAATGGACTGGTTCATATCCCGGCTGCTCCACATCTCATCCAGCTCTGTGCTAATGGCCTGGGAAAAACAGTGGAG
The DNA here is from genome assembly GCF_964237555.1 of Oryctolagus cuniculus. Lineage (NCBI taxonomy): Eukaryota > Metazoa > Chordata > Mammalia > Lagomorpha > Leporidae > Oryctolagus > Oryctolagus cuniculus. The sequence continues at coordinate 31,378,641 of NC_091441.1, forward strand.
GATGGCTCAAGGTGTAGGGCCCTTGCATCCACAGAGGAAACCTGGAAGAAGCTCCTGGCTTTGGCCTGGCCCAGCCCTGGCCTTTGTGGCTGTCTGTGGAGTTAACCATTCGATGGAAGATTGAACTCTCTCTGTCTCTCCCTCTCTCTGTAATCCTTGATTTTCAAATAAATAAATAAACCTTTTAAAAAAGGGGGGAAAAATCCAATAGGACTAGACCGGGTCAAGGCTGGGAACCAGCCCTGATCTCCCACCTGGGTGACAGGGACCCACGTACTTAAGCTGTCACTTGCTAGAGCCTGGAATGGAGCTGGGATGTGAACCCAGGAACTCTGATTGGGGTGTGGGGTGTCAGGGACCAACATAGTCACTAGGCCGGGCACCTGCCCTCGGTGGTAGGTGGAAAGATCTTGGTTACTACTTTAAATGGACTTGTCCTTTCTCAATAGGCACTGCTGAGATGTCCTCTATTCTTGAAGAGCGAATTCTTGGAGCTGATACCTCTGTTGACCTTGAAGAGACTGGGCGTGTCTTAAGTATTGGTGATGGTATTGCCCGAGTACACGGGCTTCGGAATGTTCAAGCAGAAGAAATGGTAGAGTTTTCCTCAGGCTTAAAGGTAAATTCTGAAGTGAGATTTCGGTCTTCTCAGTTATATTCATTTACAGATTGTGTCAGGTTTTTTAAAAGTTTTTAAGTCTCCATTTCTCATTTTTCCCTCCTTGAATATATCATAGATACAAAGAGAATAAACAGGTTTTGATCGACCAGGTTGTCTGGCTTCTTTTACTCCAGGAACTGATTAAATCATAAGTTGTAGCCACCAACTCCAAAATACAAAATTAAGCAGAACTTCACCCAAATTAGCTTTTTTGAAGATTTATTTATTTATTTGAAAGTCTGAGTTCCACAGAGAGGCAGAGAGAGAGAGGTCTTCCAACCAACGGTTCACTCTCCAGATGGCCGCAACGGCTGGAGCTGTGCTGTTCCGAAGCCAGGAGCTTCTTCCGGGTCTCCCACGTGGGTGCAGGGGCCCAAGGACTTGGGCCATCTTCTGCTATCCCAGGCTATAGCAGAGAGCTGGATCAGAAGTGGAGCGGCCGGGTCTTGAACCGGCGCCCCTATGAGATGCTGGTGCTTCAGGCCAGGGCATTAACCTGCTGCGCCACAGCACCGGCCCCAGATAATCTTTTTTTTTTTTTTTTTTTTTTTGACAGGCACAGTGGACAGTGAGAGAGAGAGACAGAGAGAAAGGTCTTCCTTTGCCATTGGTTCACCCTCCAATGGCCGCCGCTGCTGGCGTGCTGTGGCCAGCGCACCGCGCTGATCTGATGGCAGGAGCCAGGTACTTCTCCTGGTCTCCCATGCAGTGCAGGGCCCAAGTACTTGGGCCATCCTCCACTGCACTCCCTGGCCACAGCAGAGAGCTGGCCTGGAAGAGGGGCAACTGGGACAGAATCCGGTACCCCGACCGGGACTAGAACCCAGTGTGCCGGCGCTGCAAGGTGGAGGATTAGCCTAGTGAGCCGTGGCGCCGGCCCACCAGATAATCTTTTAAACTGTGTATGGAGCTTTTGAAGATTAAAAAGGTGTAAGTCAAGAGTGCCTTAAAACTTCCATTCACTATTTCATACTGGTTATCCAGCTCAAAGCTGTAGATAAAATGCAGTGGGAAAAATTTACTACTTCGATTTCTTTGGGGATGTTATGAGCATGTTAGGACTGTTGTAGCCTTGATATTCAGGGAGTATGATATTTTAAATATCTTCACTGTGATGGCATTTATGTGGCATGCCAATTCAAGTCTTGGCTGCTGCATATCTGATCCAGCTTCCTGCTAATGCATCCCAGGAGGCAGGATTGCTGGGTCAGGTCCTTGGACCTCTCTGACACATGTGGGAGGACCCAGCGGGAGTAAGGGAATCCTGGCGCTGGCCTGTGCAGCCTGTGGGCATTTGGGGAGCGAACCAGTAGATGAAAGATTGTCTCGCTCCTTCCCTCTGTCTCTGTTTCACTTTGCCTTTAAAATAGATGAAAATAAGTTTTTTTTTTTTTTTTTAATAACAGTCTTAGCTGAAGAAGGTTGGCTGTTGGAAATTACTCCAGAGTAAGCCAGATGGAAAGGACAGTACTCCTTCCGTCCTGGCTGTTTTCATAGCATGTTTTGATGTATAAGGAGTAGTACCTTTCTAGCTTTGTTGATACCCAGTTTTGGCTTTCGTGCAGGGTATGTCTCTGAACTTGGAGCCCGACAATGTTGGTGTTGTCGTGTTTGGGAATGATAAACTCATCAAGGAAGGAGATATTGTGAAGAGGACAGGTGCCATTGTGGATGTTCCAGTTGGTGAGGAGCTGTTGGGTCGTGTAGTAGATGCCCTTGGTAATGCCATTGATGGAAAGGTAGGTTTAATGGTTAGTAAGTATGGTTGCATCTTTTAACGCATATCAAAACTGATTATTCTGAGAGTTCCTTTTTGTTGTCTTTTTTGCAGGGTCCAATTGGTTCCAAGACTCGTAGGCGAGTTGGCCTGAAAGCCCCTGGAATCATTCCTCGAATCTCTGTGCGGGAACCAATGCAAACTGGCATTAAGGCTGTGGATAGCTTGGTGCCGATTGGTCGTGGTCAGCGTGAGCTGATTATTGGTGACAGACAGACAGGGTAAAGACTCAAATCATATTAGAAAATTCTAGCTAAATTTTGCTATTTGTGAAAATTACTGTTTAGTCTTGGAATGGTAAATGTATTGGATGTAATTGGGACTGTAGAAAGTGATATGAGAGTTAGTAGAAAGATTTTGGTTGGTAAATCCTTTGAATTATTTAATAAGATTTATGTTTACTTTGTCTTTATAGGAAAACATCCATTGCTATTGACACAATTATTAATCAGAAACGTTTCAATGATGGAACTGATGAAAAAAAGAAGCTGTACTGCATCTATGTTGCTATTGGTCAGAAGAGATCCACTGTTGCCCAGTTGGTGAAGAGACTGACAGATGCAGGTATTCAAGAACTTAGTCTCCTTGCCGTTAGCATAAGACCTGTGGCTGATGATCTAAGAACATCTTCTGCTTAATGAAAGCAGATTTTAATTACTCCCTAATGAACTGAACTTTCTAAGACAGTTGTCTTGGATAACATAAAACAATAAAGGTTTTGTTGGTTTCTTTAAAGTGCAAACTATTTGACTCTGCTTAATTCTTAATAGTAAATTTCAGTTTTTGTTCAGTTTTTGTTATGGTAGCCTCTGGTTTGAAAACACAATATTGATAACCTTGTAAAATTTACTTCCTCTCCAGATGCCATGAAATACACCATTGTGGTGTCAGCTACTGCTTCGGATGCTGCCCCACTTCAGTACCTGGCTCCTTATTCTGGCTGTTCTATGGGAGAGTACTTTAGAGATAACGGCAAGCATGCTTTGATCATCTATGACGACTTGTCCAAACAGGTGAAAGGAATTAGATGTTTTGTGGTTTGTATGTTTGAACTGGAGTTGATAAGTGTGGCTCCTCTGTAACAAGTGAACTTCACAATCCTCTTCTGTACTGTAGGCTGTTGCTTACCGCCAGATGTCGCTGTTGCTCCGCCGGCCCCCTGGTCGTGAGGCCTACCCTGGTGATGTGTTCTACCTACACTCCCGGCTGCTGGAGAGAGCAGCCAAAATGAACGACTCTTTTGGTGGTGGCTCCTTGACTGCGTTACCAGTCATAGAAACACAGGCTGGGGATGTGTCTGCTTACATTCCAACCAATGTCATTTCCATCACTGATGGACAGGTATGCACAATTAAAATGTAAAAAAAACCTCTGAATTGTCCCAAGGTCTTGGTTGAGACTTGTGATTATGAAGATGTTGCAGTTGATTTCTTAACAATGTTGCAGAGTGGATTCCTTTCTGAGAGGAGGAGCGTGGTGGGGGCAAGAGGCGAGGAGTCACCACACAGACTCCGGGAGTCGGGTGAAAGCAGGCCTGAGGCGAGCAGCCTGCAGACTCGTTTATTTCAGTTGGTACCACATCTTATATAGCCAAGACCAGCCAATCTGCTCCAGGGGCAGTCTGTCCCCCAACCAATCCCAGCCTGTTGCCAGGCAGTTTCCAAAGCCATCCAATCACAGCCTGTTGCCAGACAGGCTCTATTGCCAGGTGGGTTTCAAAGCCATTCCTGAGTAACTGACGCTCGCTTGCCAGTGGCCACCTTGGCATGGCCTTCTCATTCCACCACGTGAATAGATTGTCAAATTATTTTTACTTACTTTCATTTGAAAAAGAGAGAGACAGATCTTCCATCTCCTGTTCCATTCCCCAAATGTGCAGAGCAACTGGGGCTGGACCAGGCTGAAGCCAGGAACCTGGAATACAATTAAGCTGTCCCATGTGGGTGGCAAGGACCCAAGTAGTGCTGCCTTCTATGGTGTGCATTAGCAAGAAGCTGGAATTGGAGATGGAGCTAGAACTTGAACCCAGGCACTCTAGTAGAGGGTGCAAGCATTCTAGGACATGGCTTAACTACTGCCTGCCTGCCTAGTGGAAGAGTCCGCAGTATACGGAAGAACAGGAAATAGTGTAATAAAGCCCCCACCCCAAATACCATGCCTCATCCATCATGTTTGATTTTTACTCAGCTGCTGTTCTCTACTCCTAGATAATTTTGAAGCATATCCCAGAAGTCATATTGCTTCAGTTTCATATATTTTAATATAAATGTTACCTGTGTTTTCCTCAATTCAATGTAGGGAGACTCTGTGTCTCAGATTAAAAAAAACTTTTTTAAGGAGCTAGACATTTAGCATAGTGGTTGATACCCATTTCCCAGGAATTTTAGCTCATGACAGTGGAGAACCCAGGAGACAGCGGTGATGGCTCAAATAGCTGGAGTCCCTGCCACTCACCTAGGAGGCCTGGGTTCTCCCCCTTGGCCCATCTACAGCTGTTGGGGTGAGCAGCTCTCTATAAATCTGTTTCTCTGCCTCGTAAAATAGATTTGGGTGATTATTTAAGATATTTAGCATTCTCCCTCAGTTTTGTGGCATTTTTGACTCAAGTTTGAAGCTAACTTACTTTAAACTTACTATTGTTTGTATTCTTGCATTGTAGATCTTCTTGGAAACAGAGTTGTTCTATAAAGGTATCCGCCCTGCCATTAATGTGGGTTTGTCTGTGTCCCGTGTCGGATCTGCTGCCCAAACCAGAGCTATGAAGCAGGTAATTATGGATCACAGTGGCAGGGAGGTGTGGATAGCATTGGGTTAGAACCTTATGAACTGTGTTTGAATAGCGTGGTATGTCATTGGGTTACAATACCACTGATTTCTGTATTTCAGGTGGCAGGTACCATGAAGCTGGAATTGGCGCAGTATCGTGAGGTTGCTGCTTTTGCTCAGTTTGGTTCTGACCTTGATGCTGCCACTCAACAGCTCTTGAGTCGTGGTGTGCGTCTGACGGAGTTGCTGAAGCAAGGACAGTATTGTGAGTTCTTTATTAAGTTCCTTCTGTATGTTAGTTTTCCCAGGCCTATAGAGTTGCACTACATATCACAAGCTGTATTGCATGCTGTTACCTTTTATCTACGGTGCACTCGCTGCCTTTCGAATGTGCTTAACTTACAGTATGGTCTTTTATTACCATGGGAATATAAGTGCTATGAGCTTAATAAGTAGAAAAACTTACTATATATGTTACCTTGCTTTTAGTAATTAGGAACTCCAAGATTCCCCCGCCCTCTTGGCTATATGAATGTGGAATTTGGGAGATTGAAGTGATATTAGTATGGTTTTGCCCTCCCCCCAAAACAGTATAAACGTGGACATTTTAACAAGCAGTGCTTAGGGATATACCCAAAGATTACACTTTCTTGTGGGCTTGAGGTAGGAAGGAGAATTGAGTGGAGTGCTGGCCACTCAGATTACCTGTGAGAGAGGGTGATTATGGGATCATGGTAATCGTTGGAGGAAAAGTAAGTTTCTCTGACTGTGGTAACATGGTGGGTTTTGTGCAGCTCACTTAACAGTCTGTTTTTTTTTTTTTCAGCTCCCATGGCTATTGAAGAACAAGTGGCTGTTATCTATGCGGGTGTGAGGGGGTACCTTGATAAATTGGAGCCCAGCAAGATCACAAAATTTGAGAATGCTTTCTTGTCGCATGTTGTCAGCCAACATCAAGCCCTGTTGGGTAATATCAGGTATGGACGCAGATGTTGGCCTCTTTTTGTAAACAGTTAAGTTTTATGATAGTGTTTATTTTTATTTTATTTTTTTTAAGATTTATTTATTTATTTGAACGATAGAGTTACAAAGAGGCAGAGAGAGAGAGAAGTTTTATGATAGTTTTAAGAATTGTTATCAGTTCTGTAGCTAGGCTAGACGTGATACTTTTGTCCGAGTCAGAACTCATCGTCTGCTTCTGTCTTCGGTAGGACTGACGGGAAGATCTCAGAAGAGTCGGATGCCAAGCTGAAGGAGATTGTAACAAACTTCTTGGCTGGATTTGAAGCTTAAACTCCTATGGATTCACATCAAATACTGGTTTGGTTTTATTGTTTCTTCTAGTAAAATCAATTCCATTTGTAAACGGATACTCTCCTACTCCTCATGTACAGAAATCACGTTAAATAAAAGTTCCATGTTGCGTGATAACTTTCTGTGGTTTGTGTCATTTAAAACAATTGAAATTATGTAGAAAAAGTGGTATGTGTGCATCTTAACCCATTTTACTTGAATTTTGGGTAGACCTAGGTAATTCAAGACTGGGCTTTTGCAAGAGTCTTTAATGCTTAGTGGTTGATTATTTTAATGCCTTGTTCTTAATGTACAATTTTTGTTAAGATTTTTTAAAAAAATTTATTTGAAAGAGGAGGAGAGAGAGATCTTCCTTCTGGTTCACCCTCCAAATGGCTGTAATGGCCAGAGCTGGGCCATGCCAAAGCCCGGAGCTAGGAGCTTCTTCCAGGTCTCCCGTGTGGGTGCAGAGGCCCGAGGACTTGGGCCATCTTCCACTGATTTCCCAGGAAAGTTAACAGGAAGCTGAATCAGAAGTGGAGCAGCTGGGTCTTGGAACCGGCTCCCATAAGGTTGCCGACATTGCAGGTAGAAGCTTAACTTGCTATGCCACAGCGCTGGTCCCTGTCATTTGAAAGGCAGAGACAGATCTTCAGTCCACTTGTTCCCTCCCTCAGATGCCCACAATAGCTAGGGCAGGGCAGGCCAAAGCTGGGAGCTGGGTGCCAGAGACTGAAGTACTTGAACTGTCACTATCATTGCTGTCCTGACTTGAGCCCAGACGTTCCCATGTGGGGTATAAGGTTCCCTAAACTGCTGCCCCCCTTTTCCATATCTAAATATGCACATTACCACTGTGGTACAACTGCCTAGTGTTTAGTAACATACGTAAAGATTTGCAAAGTAGAGGCAGTGGGCTTTATACATTTATATAACTGCAGTCTGGAAATTAGCGAGTGTAGTGGGCATTTGTTATTTTTGCCACCCACCTGCCCAGTATCCATCTGGTGGAAAGACAGGCCCTCCTGTCCCTGCTTAATCTTTGTGCTTCCGGATGCAGTGTCCTGGCTCAAAACTAAAGTAGCACGTCCTGTGCCTCGGGCCCTGGAGAGAGGTGAACATGACTGTGCTGGCCTTTTATTTATTTGGTTTGTTACAAATTATTATTTATTATATTGTTATTATGTTATAATATATAATATATTATTAATATATTATTATTATTTATTTGGTTTGTTCCAAATGTTGGGGAGGAGGTGCTTTTTCTGGAGGGTAAGTGCCTGGAACTGCCACGTGGAGCTTGAGGAGAAGACCAGCCCGGCTAAGGCAGAGCCTGGAGGTGGACAAGCACACAGGTCCTGGTGACTGGCAGCTGGTTTTGAGCCCAGCAGCACTTGAAGCCAGTGCTAGCCAGAGACTTTTCAGTTACATGACCTAATGATTCTCCCTTTGGCTTAAATGGATTTGAGTTGGGTTTTGTGTATTGCACAAGAAAAGTTGTGACCAATAATGGGACTGACCGGTATAGTCCCTTCATTGTAGAGGCCCCAGAATTCCTAAGTGGCGTGGCTGATTCAGTGCCCCAGTGTCTGCTGTCTGAGGTGTAGGTTCCTGCCTAAAAGCAAAACTAGATACAATAACATTTTGTAGATGTTGGCAAGGAGAAGATTCAGCAGTGCCTGTTGGGTCTGAAAGGATTTTTCTTTTCATAACTGAATATTTTTTGGATGATACCCTGAAACTTTGCATATCTTATCCTCTCACTATACTTGTTGGCATTGCCTGAAATAGTTACAGCATTGGAGTTGTAAAATGGTTTTATAATTTTTTCAAAGATTATTTATTTATTTGAATTATACAGAGAGGAGAGGCAGAGAGAGGTGTTACATCCTTTGGTTCACTCCCTAATTGGCTGCAACAGCTGGAGCTCCGCCAATCGGAAGCCAGGAGCCAGGGGCTTCTTTCAGGTCTCCTACGCTGGTGCAGCGGCCCAATAACTTGGACCGACTTCTACTGCTTTCTCAGGCCATGGCAGAGAGCTGGATCGGAAATGGAGCAGCTGGGACTCCAACCAGCGCCCATATGGGATGCTGGTGCTTCAGGCCAAGGCGTTAACCTGCTGTGCCACAGCGCCAGCCACTCTGCATTTTCATAAGATAATTTATTTGAAAGGCGGAGTTAGAGGGATACCTTCTGGCTGGCGCTGCGGCTCACTTAGCTAATCCTCCGCCTGCGGCACCAGCACCCCGGGTTCTAGTCCCTGTTGGGGTGCCAGATTCTGTCCCGGTTGCTCCTCTTCCAGTCCAACTCTCTGCTGTGGCCCGGGAAGGCAGTGGAGGATGGCCCAAGTGCTTGGGTCCTGCCACCTGTATGGGAGACCAGGAGGAAGCACCTGGCTCCTGGCTTCAGATGTGCAGCACGCCGGCCGTAGAGACCATTTGGGGGGTGAACCAACGAAAAAAGGAAGACCTTTCTGTCTCACTGTCTGACTGCCTGTCAAAAAAACAAAACAAAACAAACAAACAAAAAAACAAACCTTCTATCTGCTGGTTCACTTCCTCAAATGGTTCCAGGAGCCTCTAATTCCATCCAGGTCTCCTGCCTACATGGATGGCAGGGGCCTAAGCACTTAGATCATCTAACAGGGCATTAGCAAGCAGCTGGATTGGAAGTGGAGCAGCCCAGACATGAAATAGCACTCAAGGGATGATAGTGTTGCAGGAAGCAGCTTTGTACCACAGTACTGACCCCTCTGTTTTCTACCTGGCGTTCTTCACTCAAAGGGAAGCATTTTTCATACAGGTAATGGATTTGTGGTTTCTTTTTTTAAATTAATTATATTAAAGGATGGGTTAGATTTTTGACAAAGTGAAGGTCAAGGGCATTAAGTGTAGACTTAACCACATATACAAACGAAAGTAGAAGTTGATTTATTTTGGGAGTAGTGACTTAATCTGCTGGCAGCACATGTGGTTTGCATGGTAGTGTGGTTTGTATGTTTGGGTCTTTATTGAAGATTTGTTTTTCATTTATTTGAAAGGCAGAGTTACAGAGGGAGAGATACTCACTCCCGAATGGTTGCAATGGCCTGGGCTGTGCCATGTCAAGATGTGGGTACAGGGGCTGAAACAGGCCATCTTATGCTGCTTTCCCAGGTACATCAGTAGGGAGCTGGATTGGAAGTGGAGTAGCCGGGTCTCAAACTGGTGCCCATATGGGATGCTGGCATTGCAGGTGGCGGCTTTACCTGCTGCGCCCTCCATCGGCTCTGTATGTGTGGGTCTTGTCATGGAGGACTTTATGCTTTACTATACTAAAGCATTTACAATCCTCAGTCATGACGAGTTGGTGAAGATGCTTGAATAGGATGCAGACATGATTAGAATTACTCCTTAGGAAAATAAAAGGCAATTCTAGCTAGAGAAGGGAGATGTGAAAACCAATCCAGAGTTCCTGGTAAAAGAGGAAAGTTCCTGGCAGAAGGGGAAAGGGAGGGTGTGAGGGACATTAAATAGAAGAATCATTCATTACAGGACTGGAAATTAGTCAATGAAAAGCGAGAAGCTAAACTTGTATGTCTTCCCGTCTGGAGAACCAGAGAAATGTGGGGACGACTTGGAAGTTACGTGATTTCATTTTGGCCAAGTTCGTTTGTTGGAAGTTCTATTTCAGGTGCTTCCCGTACATTCAACTTGATACAGCCAGAAATTTCTCCCAAAGGTCTGAAAGGAGGACACTGAAGTACTGAATGACGGCTTGCTGCCAGGCTCTCCTCGGGAGGGGTGTCCAGGCCTGTCCTGGCCCCTGCCTTCCGCACAGGCGTCTTTGCAACGCGAGGATTATTACTAAGACTACGAGGCAGGGGGATGCCAGCCTGGATGTCGACAGCCGTGCTCTCCAGGGCAGCCAGACAGCAATTCAGAATGGATTTCATTAACCAGGAAGGTCAACTGCCTTCTGCAAGTTTATGTGTTACCTTGTTTAACTGGCTGAAGACATACAGTTGGGTGTGTGTACATCATTATACATGACACAGCACAGCCTAGCCAGTAGGTTGAGACTGACCTGAGCACCTTCCAGGCTGACGTGGTTTCCTGGTGGCCTGTTAGTAACTCACTTGTCACCGACGAGAGTCCGCACTTCATTCAGACTGACTAGATTTTACCTGCTTTCCTTTCCTGCCCTGGGATCCTACCCGGGATACCACACATCACCACATCTTAGACCCCTCTGGGCTGTGAGGGTTTCTCAGACTTTGTGCTTGTTGGCGATGGAGTTGACATTGTGAGGGGCACTGGTGAGGCATTTTACAGAAGTTCCCGCTGCTGAGTTAGATAGTTCTCACAGTTGGGCAAGGGTGGGAGTTTTGGGTGAAAGACCCCAGGTAATACGCTGTTCTCATCACATGATAGGCACGTGCTGTCAACATGAGTCGCTAGTGTTGGTGCTGACCGGGTCACCTACTGGACGCACGTGGCAGCTGTTTTGACTGGAAAGTTGTTTCTCCCCAACCCTGTCCTCCTCCACACTGTGTGTGGGAGGAAGTCTACCGAGGGCTCTTACTTTGAACAGGGAGTTAGGCTTCACCTCCTTGAAGGTGGAGCATCTACACACATTACTGGGAAGCTGCCATGGTTGTCGTTTGTTTAGGTACCCAGTCACTTACATCATGTGGACTCATGGTTGTTTGACATTGGATTATGATCCGATATTATATTTCTTTGTTCAGATTGCCCCTTCTTTGGCCCCTGGGAGCTCTTTCAGTTGGTGCCTGTATCCCTTTGCTGTATCCCCAATTTGTGTGTGTGTGTACACACGCTTGTTGGCTTGTTTTGTGTATTTCTTGTCCAGCCCTCAAAAAAGTCCATAGGGCTATTTTTAAGAAACTACTTTTTGCTTTATGAGTTCTTTATATATACACATGATAAAGAACACTTTGTAGGATAATGCATTTTCTCTTCCAGTCTAGCATGCTGTTTCTTTTTTTTTTTCTTTAAAGATTTATTTATTTGGAAGGCAGAATGACAGAATATATCTTCTACTTACCAGTTCAATCCCCAATGGTCGCAACAGCTGGAGCTGATCCAGGCCGAAGCCAGCAGCTAGGAACCTCATCCTGGCTTCCCGTGTGGGTGCCAGGGCCCTAAGCACTGGGGCCATCTGCCTGCCCAGGCACACTAGCAAGGAGCTGGATTGGAAGCAGAGCAGCTGAGATGGAGGCGGCCCTCTGACAGGCGGTGCGGGCCTCCCCAGTGCAGTTCAGCGAGCTGTGCCGCATGCTGGCCCTCTGTTCACCGGCTTGTTGCCTTTTGATGATGAAACCAAAAAAACTGGCACACACTGTAGGTTGTCTTCCGGGACAGTAGATATTGAACTTTCCTCATCTTCATCATATTTTGATGGCAATGAGTCCTTGGAATTCCTTGTCTGTCTGAAATTTGAACAATTACCCGAACCCTTGCTCGTTTGCAGAGCAAACCTGTCTTAAGAACTATCCTTCAGGTAGCCCTTGGGCACTTTAGCCTCCTGGGTGTTGGTCCCTTGTATTCCATTCCTGTGCTGGCCTCAGTCTGCTTTGCTTCTAACCTTAGTGACAAAAATCCAGCCTCTCGACTGTAACATGACTTGGTACACCTGATAACACACCTCACCCCACCCTCATTCTGTGGCATCGTGGCCTCTGCTTGGCCAAGCCCTGGTCTCTAGGATCCCACCTGGTGTGAGCTACTTGGCACCTCTGCCAGGCTTGCCTCTGCTCCCTTCAGATTATGGGAACAACAACAAAACCATTAGTATTTCTGTTGATCAGAGAGTTCTTGGGCTGGCTTCATCACTCATTCGTGAGAAGAGAGGAGAAACTGTCTTTGCTAGAGGTGCTTGGGGAGGTAAGGTGCCCAAGAAGGAACAGAAATTAGGGAAGAAAAACACAGGGCATACGTCATACGTTATTAAAGATGGCAAGTTTTGGAAATTGAAGAAGTGGGAAGACCCTGAGGGCTGGAGCCGGTGGAGAAGTGATGGCAAGGGGCTTGAGCAGGAGGAAGGGCAAACCCACGTAGCCTGCGAAGCAGGAGCAGATGTGGTGGGTGAGTGGTCAGGGGTCGTCTGGAGAGCTCAGGCTGGGGGAGCAGACCGGGGATGCCAGAGTACCTCCAGAGAAACGCAGGCAGAGGCATGGACAGTGTGCTGGGCGGGGGGCGGTAGCTTTGCAAGGAGAAGAGAGGAGTGACTGCATCATCCATTTGGGCAGAGGTAAAGGAATGCGTATGCGTACAGCTTTTTAAACAACCGGCGAGTGCAGTTGGCATTGTTTGCTTTGCTGTTCACCAGCTCTGCGTTCGCTGCAAAAATCCTCAATTTCCACTCTCAGCCCTGTTCTCGCTCCTCATGGAGCGGAGCGGTGTCCTGGGCCTCTGGCCCTGGAGCGATGTGAACACGGCAGTGCTGGGTCAGGTCTGTTGCAGACGTTGGGGAGGAGGTTCTCTCTCCTTTTCCTGGAGGGCGCATGCCTAGATCCACCACGTGCAGCTTGAGAAGGAAACCGGCACAGCCAAGGCAGAGCCCAAAGAAAAGAAACAAGTCTTGGCCGGCGCCGCGGCTCAATAGGCTAATCCTCTGCCTGTGGCGCCGGCACACCAGGTTCTAGTCCCGGTCGGGGCACTGGATTCTGTCCCGGTTGCTCCTCTTCCAGTCCAGCTCTCTGCTGTGGCCCGGGAGTGCAGTGGAGGATGGCCCAGGTCCTTGGGCCCTGCACCCACATGGAGACCAGGAGAAGCACCTGGCTCCTGGCTTCGGATCAGCGCACCAGCCACAGCGGCCATTGTGGGGGTGAACCAACGGAAAAAAGGAAGACCTTTCTCTCTGTCTCTCTCTCTCACTGTCCACTCTGCCTGTCAAAAACAAAACCAAAACAAACAAACAAAAGAAAGTCTTAGTAACCTGGTCAAATCTCTGAATCCAGCAGTGCAAGCCAGGGCTAGCCACAGACCTCTCAGTTACGCGAACTCATGATTTTGGTTTAGATGGCTTTGAGTTGATTTTGTGTCTTGCAATAGAAAGGATTCTAAGCAGTAGAGGCACTGACTGGTGCAGTCCCCTGCTTGTGAGAGGCCCCAGAATTCCTAAGTGGCGCGGCTGGTTCAGCACCCCAGCATCTTCTGTCTGAAGTTTGAGTTCTTGCGGAAAAGCAAAACTTGGGCTAGAGGTGGCCACACTGTAGGTGACCACCGCTGGCAGCGAGGAGACCTAGCAGCGCCTGATGGATCTGAGCGGAGCCTCCGTTCAGACCCAGGGGCGGTGGGTACATCAGGCCGGGAGCTGGGGTCTGGGCTGGCTGGGAACTCCTGCCACTTGGCAGTAGCATGGCCTTGAATCGGGCGCTGAGATTAGCTTATCGAAGTCTCGTCTTGCTCTGCAGGAAGCATGTTGCCGTGTGAGCAGATTAATGCAGAAGTCCCTGCAGCGATGATGGGCATACAGCCAGCAGGAAACTCACCAAGAAGCCCAGGAGCGGGCTGGGCCGTGGTTCCTCAGCTCCCCGGGAGCCTTCAGGGGACAGTGGGCCCCAGTGGGCAGCTGCCTTGCAACTTCCTGAGATACCCGGAGCCACAGTCACAACGCAGCATCCTTGACCTTGAGGACTGTGTGTGACCCTTTTAATGTAATCTATTTTTCAGCAGTAGAGAATTAATACAGGCCAGGTGGGATGGCCTGCCTTCCTTTTTTTTAAAATATATATAAAGATTCATTTATTTATTTGAAAGGCAGAAATACAGAGAGAGAAGGAGAAAGAGAGAGAGAAATCTTCCATCTACTGGTTCACTCCCCAAATGGCCACAATGGCTGAGGATAGGCCAGGCTGAAGCCAGGAGCCAGGAATCTGTTCCAGGTATCCCAAGCAGATGCAGGGGCCCAAGGACTTGGGCCATCTTTTACTGTTTTCAAAGGCCATAGCAGAGAGCTGGATCGGAAGTGGAGCAGCCAGGACTCGAACCGGTGCCTGTATGGGCTGCTGGCACTACAGGCAGAAGCTTCACCCGCTACACCACAGCTCTGGCCCTGCCTGCCTGCCTTTTTGGATTTATTTATTTGAAAGGAAGAGTGACACGGAACTCTTCCATCCACTGGTTCATTTCCCCAAAGGTTGCAACAAACAAGTCTGGGCCAGGCCAAAGCCAGGAGCCAGGAACTCCATCCAGGTCTCCCATGTGTGTGGCAGGGACCCACGTCCATGGGCCATCTTCTGCTGCCTTCCTAGGTGCATTAGCAGAGAGATGGATCAGAAACAGAGCAGCTGGGTCTCCAACATGGGTTGTGGGCAATGCAAGTGGCTGTTTAACCCACCGTGCCACACTGCTGGCCCCAGTTTCTGTTTGAAGTTAGCTAATGCTTGGAATTAGGAGATTGGATGGCTTTTGTGTTCTTCCACATTGTGTCTGTGTTCCCCTGATTGTTTAATTTCATTATTTCATAATTGCCATAGTAGTAGGATTAGCTCTGTAGTAGTATTTAGTCTTGTTAGTAAAATTTCTTAAATTAGTTACAGTACATCTTACCTGTCTTCTTTTTTTTTTCCCAAAAAAGGAACCTTTTATTTAATGAATACAAATTTCATAAGTACAACTTGAGGAATATAGTAAGTAAGTCCATTGGAATGTATGCAGAACTATACAGCTCTACAGGTATAAACTTCCTCCTCCCTCTCTATTCCCACTTTTATTTTTCACTGAGATCTATTTTTTTAATTGACTTTATACACATATGATTAACTCTATGTTAAGTAAAGAGTTCAACAAATAGTATGGAGAAGAGGAAAAAAAAAAAAAAAACTGTTCCTGGACAGTCAAGACAAGGGCTGTCAAGTCATTGCTTCTCAAAGTGTCAGTTTCACTTCTAGAGATTTCCTTTTAGGTGCCCTATTAGTTCTCACAGATCAGGGAGAACATATAGTATTTGTCCTTTTGGAACTGGCTTATTTCACCAAGTATAATGTTTTCCAGATTCATCCATTTTGTTGCAAATGACCAGATTTCATTTTTTACTGCTGTGTAGTATTCCATAGAGTAAATATCCCATAATTTCTTTAAACAGTCTTCAATTGATGGGCATTTAGGTTGATTCCATGTCTTAGCTATTGTGAATTGAGCTGCAATAAACATTGAGGTGTAGATAACTCTTATTTGTTGATTTCATTTCCCTTGGGTAAATGCCCAGGAGTGGGATGGCTGGGGCATATGGTAGGTCTATATTCAGATTTCTGGGGTGTCTCCAAACTGTCATCATAGTAGTTTTACCAGTTTATATTCCCACCGACAGTTACTTGTCTTAACACAAAGCTTACCCTACCCAGATAAATGTTTGTGGAATCAATGTTTTCCAGCCCATGGGCAACCCCTTGCAATTTTAAATTTTGCCACCAGGTGGTGGAAGAGAGCTAAAAATTCCCGGCTCCTTGGCTTCTGAGTTACAGAAATCAAGCAGGATACTCCATGAAAGCTGATGAGACTTTTCTTAGACTTTACAAATAACATGTGCTAAAAATTAAACTGAAAAATTCTAATTTTGCCTAGAGTATTTGCCCCCACGTATTTGACAGCTCCAGGAAACACCTTGGTAGCTTGTTTCCGGGTTTGGAGTCGGTCCTTGGCGCCTCCTCCTGGTGCCCACCAGGCTCTGCGCTGCTCACGCTGGCATGATGCATGCCCTCGAGGGACCCGGGCTGGCGGCCAGCTATCTGTCCTTGTAGTTGTGATGGGAGTGGATGAAGCATGAAGGGACAGAACCTTCTAGAGGTTTTTCTAATCACCCCAGCAATGGCCCCGGTCAGGCTTCTGGATCTAACTGGAACCTGCTGGAGCGGCACATTCTTGCCTTAGAGAGTCTGGGGTCCTGGGCTGGGCGGGAACCAGGCTTGGTAACGGGGACTTTCACCCTCCCCTCCTCGAGGGAACGCCTGGCCCTTGTGGCTCTGCCCCAGGAGGGATGTAGGAGCTCTAGCCTTGGACGTCTCATCCCCTTAAATGCGCCGTGATGCAAGCAACTGGGCCTCCCTGGGCCTCTGCAGCACCGGGCAGCGTTTGTCCTGCAGCTCCGCATGGCCACCAGCCCCAGCTGGTTTCAGCCAAGGGTGATGGAAGGCCTGAGCTTGAGCTTGAGCTTCTGGGCTGGGCTGGGACCGGCGGGGAAGGGTCTGGGGCCGCGAGACCCGGATCGGGGTCGGGGAGGCGTTGAGCCCCTGGACGCCCCGAAACGACCGCACTAAGGGACCTGGAGTCCAGCCGCGCGGCAGCAGAGGTGCCGTTTGGGGCGGGAGCCGGCCTGCAGCGACAGCTCGGTGCGGAGTCCCCACGCCAATGACCTCTGGCGCTGCCCGTGCCCAAGCTTCCCCGAGCGCACTCGGGTCTGCCGGGGCGGGACCGCAGCCCCTTCCTCCGCCCCTCGGGGCCGGGATTTCTCCGCGGCGAGTTCGGGAAGGAGACGGGGCCGGTCTGGGGCCAGCCACTGACGCGCCCGCCTCGCCCCCGGGCGGGGCTTCGGCGCGGGCGGCTCCCGGGCGCGGCCGCGGCGGTGCCAGTCCAGTCCCCGGCGCCGGTCCGCGCGCTGCCCCGACTGCGCTGGAAGCCCCGCGCCCTCGCCGGCATGACGGGCGCCCTGTTCAAGGGGAACTTCTGGGTAAGTGGGCGCCGCCGCGGCACCCCGCGCAGGGCGGGCGCCCAGGGGTCGGCGCCACTCGGTGGCCGCGCGCCCGGGCCCTAGTCCAGCTGCTCCGGAGCGGACACGGGGCCGCCGTGCCATGTCTGTCCCCGCCCGCTGGCCCCACGTTTCGCCGAGGTCGCGGGGCCAGGTCCCCCGCTGCGGGTCGCCTACGGTCGCAGACGCCTTGGATCCGGACAGGAACCGCTCCTGTCGCCTGAGAGAAAAGAGAGCCTCCCCTCCACCCCACCCCCCGGCGGGGGCCACCGCGTCCGGGCAGAGCCGGGTCCCACCGCCCCAGGGCTGAGCTGGGGGCAGATTTGGGGAACCCAGGCTGGGAAGGTGTGAGCCTGGCGCGCTGGCAGCCGCGGTCGCCCCAGGGCATGGTCTCGCAGCCCAGAGGGGTTCTCTTTGCCTGAGGTCGGCCCCGGCTAGCAGCCCTGTTCCCTGAGCCCCCTTCCCAGGACCTCGCCCCACACCACACCTTAGGGTGGCGGAGGGGGGTGGGGGCGTCTGGGCTCGGCCCGGAAGGAGAGAGGGCTGAGCCCGTCCTGCCAAGGGGGCGTTCCTTGCTTGGGACCCTGCTGGTCTTCCTCTCTCTTTCCCCGCCCCCCCCCGGGGGGGGGGGCTGCTGGGTCGGTGACCTCCGGGCACAGGTGAGAGCCTGCCTTGTGAGGTCCCCTTTGCAGGAGGTTTTGAAGTCCTGCTAAGGCACTGGCCCCTGGAGAGAGCACGGCTGGGGCGGCTTCGCGGGGAGGGACAAGGACTGCAGGGCAGACACTCACAGCAGGTCTGGGAATTCTTGAGGTGGAACAGAAGAGGTCTGGGACTCATGACTGGTGCTGCGGGAAACAGCAGTGCCTTTCCCCCCTCAAAGCGTGATGCTGTTTTCAGATCTCAGTCCAGATATCTATCACTTCTTCTGGGAAGCCTTTCTTGATTCCACCTAGCTCTGATGTTCTGTGCCTTCTGCCTGCGAATCTGTGGCCTACGGCAGGCGGGCATCTGTGGCTGGGCACTGTGCCTGTTCTCAGTAGCACACTTGTACCGGCTGGCACGGAGCAGGTGCCCACCGGGTATACATCGAATGAATAAAATGGGGCCGGAGGTCATCAGGGCAGGTGACTTGGTGAGAGCTGCAGCTTCCATCCTCAGAAGGCTCCTGCCCCTGGAAGGCAGGGATGAGGAGGGGAGGGGCAGAAATGAGGTCTGGGTCGAGGGTGGCTGGGGGAAGGTCTCAGGGAAAGAACTTTCCCGGTTTCTACTTTCAGAGATAGCCTGAGGCCGTGGGCAATGGTTTGCAAAGGTACCCCTTCCATCTCTGATTCCATGACAAGGAGCAGAAACAGTGATCAGATACTACTGCCCAAGAGGGCCAGAACTCAGCGCTCCGTGCACACAGCTCACGTAAGCCTCACAGCTACTTCGTGGGGTCACTCACTTTCCCATTTTGCAGATGAAGAAACTGAGCCGCAGAGCGGTTAAGCAACATTCCCCAGGCGCTAGAGCTCTTAACCAGTGGAGCAGAGCTCGGCTGCTCGGCCAGTGAGTCAGCGAGGCTGCTGCCGAGCGAAGGCAGCCCCGTGGAGCTGTCTGCACAGCCCTTCCGGGCAGAGCCAGAGCTCCATGTTGGGCAGCCACTGGCCTCTTCATGTGCATCTGTCTGTCTCCTCCAGCTCCAGGCAGGAGTCCCTGGAGGGTGGGCGCTGGGTGTCGCCACCGGAGAGGTCCTGGTGCCTGCCGTGGCGCTTTCCCTGTGGTTTTCTGGGGGTCAGGAAGACAGAACAGTTAGGCAGGACTTAGGGGAAGAGAGGTGGAGGGGAAGATGTTGGAGATCCCAGCTAGCAGGCAAGGCAAGGCTCTGGAAAGAGCTGAGTGATGGCCATGTCTGTGCTGGGGGCGGGGAATAAGGGTGTGATTGGATCAGGTAGGAAACCTTGGAAACACAGGTGGATACTGATGGACCAGGTTCAATACGCGTTTGAGATACCTTCTCTGTAAGAGGTGCTCCTGTGGAGGTGGCCTGTGTAGGGTGAGCCCACCACCGGAACAAGCTTGGCTAGAAGGCAGATACTGCCCCAGGAAGCAAGGTAGGAAGGGCAGGTGTTGACCTTGAACGCCTGGCCTCAAGCACGCAGCGGTGGGGGAGGGCAGTCCAGGGGGGGACAAAGTAGAGGGGTCTGTTTCAGGTGGAGACCATAATAAGGAAGAGGAGGATATGGGTGGGAGAAGTGGCAGAGACGAAAGGGAACAGGAAACAGGACAGCACAGGCGACGGCAGGTCCACGGCAGAGGAGGGGACAGGAGGCTGGAGCGGGCTCTGTGTTAGGGAAATTGAAGAATGAGCCGTGGGCCCCAGAAATACAGAAGTCAGCAGGAGGAACTGGTTTGTGGAGAAACGAGAAGGAGGCAGAGTGGTAGCAACAGCAATTAGCCACAGGTAGAGTACCAGCAAAGCCCAGGACTAAGCCCTGTTCTGCCGCAGCCTCACCCCTCAGCACCATGGCACGGATGCTGGACAGGGGAGGGGATAGGGTGCCAGGCAGCAGGGTTTGGGAGTATGAGTGTTTTAATATTATAGCAGCCCATCCAAGCATGGCGGGGAGTACTCCCTCGCGTCTGGTGGTTGATGTTCTGGGTTTGAGGGGCTTAGAGAGGAGGCGCAGCTGAGTGGACCATGACATGACCTGGAGTACAGGAGTGCCATTGCAGCAGCACAGGTGCACTGTTGGGTTGTGAATCCCAGCTGTGCCCCTGACTAGCTGGGTGGCATCAGGCAGGCGACTGCCACCCTTCAAGGCTCATTTTTTCCATGCATAAAATCGGAACAGTAGCAGTGACTACTCCATAGGGCTGTTGCAAAGATTAACACTGAGAGTTTAGTGTAGAACCTGGCTCACAGGAGCTGTAGTTGTTAGCTATTACTAACAACACAGAGGCGACAGTTAAAGGAAGTGGGTCACAGTTACTCAAGGAGAAAAAAATGAAGACATGAGAAGTCTTGGACAGGCGAATGCCTGTGTGTAAGGAGGAGGAGAAGGCCAAGGAAGGAAGCTTCTAGAGAACTGGCAGGCCCAAGGTCCAGTTTAGTACATGTTCCTGAAAAAGACTGAGTCAAAACACCTTATAGACGTACATGCACCATGAAGATGGAACCTTGTGGTGGCTCCCTTTCAAAAGGAATGATGAGCGTTCTTTGGAACTGGGACCGGCCCCCGCTGAGTTTGCCTGGTGATGGTACACACTTCATTTCTCTCCCACCTTTTCTCTGCCTGCACATTCCGTGTGGCCCTTTGGTCAGGCAGGGCTGTGCCGTTTACCTTGGTTACCTTTGCAAGAACGGAAGCTCTGGATAGGGTTTGCAGAGCTCCAGGGGAATAGCTGAGCCATCACGGGGGCAAAGTCTCAGTCTCTGGCCTGATGAGAGGCAGTGCCCTTCAGCTGTGGGTGTGCTCACACACTGGAGTCTTTCAGACCCAGCGTGCACAGGTGGCTGTGGGACCTGTGCCAGGGGAGCTGGATGAAAGCACTGTCTTCCCACTGCAGGGCAATTCCAGGCTCTGCACTTGGCTACGAGGCCCAGGCTGTCTTTGCACATCCTCTACATCCTTTTTTTTTTTTTTTTTTTAAAGAGTTATTTATTTGAAAGGCAGAGAGATGGACACACATACACACACCCAAATTGCTGCAATGGCCAGAGCTGGTCCAGGCTGAAACCAGGAGCCCAGAGCTCCATCTATGTCTCCCACATCTGTGGGATCATCTCTGCTGCCTTCCCTGGTGCATTAGTGGGAACTGGATTGGAAGCAGACCAGCTGGAACTTGAAGTGGCATTCTGATCTGGGGTGCTGGCGTTGCAGGCGGCAGCCCGGCCCGCTGTGCCACAGCACTACCCCTAGATCCTTATTTTGAACCAAGCTTTCTGATTTCCAGGGCTTTTGGTCCAGACCAGCTTCCCAGTTGCTGTCCCAGCACCCTGCACCTGCAACAGGTGGGGCACCTTTCCCCGGGCATTGGAGAAGTCTTGGGGACATTTGAAGTTGCGCGTTGCCATACTGTCTGCCCAGGGCTGTCCGTCTGCTCTGAACCTTTGACCGTCTTGGCTTCTTGTCCTTCCGAAACCTCACCAGAGCCTGAGCTGGTGCTGCGTCCAACTTTGCTCTAGAGCTTTTTTCTCCAGGGCTCGGAAGAAAAGTATGAGAGGCTTTTCTTTTTTAATAAAGGAAAAGAAAGCAAGTTGTTACAACTCACCCTCCATGCTGCCCTCATGTGCTAGTTTTTAAACAATATTTAGATTTTTTGCTCTAATTTAAAAATATTCTTTCTTGGATCTGGCCCCTAGAAACACACCATAAGAGTTATTGTGTGTTGCTTTGCTTAGTGGCAAAAAAAAAAAACAAAGTGAAATCTTCTGGACAGTTATTCCTGCCCAATGCATTTTCCTAGAGCAGCTAGAGGGAGCTGTCTTTAAACTAATTGTTCAAGTTCTTTTACTTTGGCTTATCGCCTTAAAAATCTCAAAGGTGGGGGCTGGCGTTGTGTATGCTACGATGCTGAGGCATTCCGTATTGTCGCCGGTTCAGGATCGGCTGCTCCACTCTCATCCAGCCCCTACTAGTGGCCTGGGAAAGCAACAGAAGATGGCCCAGGTCCTTGGGCCCCTGACCCCATGTGGGAGACCTGGAAGAAACTCCCGGCTCCTGGTCTTCGGCCTGGCCCAGCCCTGGCCATTGCAGCCATTTGGGGGAGTGAACCAGCGGATGGAAGATCTCTCTCTCTCTCTCTCTCTCTCAAACAAACAAACAAAACTCCAAAGCAAGGCATGGACTTATCTTTTTTTTTGCAGCCGGCGCACTGCGCTGATCTGAAGCCAGGAGCCAGGTGCTTCTCCTGGTCTCCCATGGGGTGCAGGGCCCAAGCACTTGGGTCATCCTCCACTGCACTCCCGGGCCACAGCTGGCCTGGAAGAGGGGCAACCGGGACAGAATCCGGCGCCCCGACCAGGATTAGAACCCGGTATGCCGGCACCGCAAGGCGGAGGATTAGCCTAGTGAGCCGCGGCGCTGGCCAATGGACTTATCTTTTAAAGAAAATAAAAAATTCTTATTGAAATACAAAGGACAGGGGCTGGTGTTTTGGCGAAGTGGGTTAACGCCCTGGCCTGAAGCACTGGCATCCCATTTGAGCGCCGGTTCAAGTCCCGGCTGCTCCTCTTCCAATCTGGCTCTCTGCTGTGGCCTGGGAAAGCAGCAGAAAATGTCCCAAGTCCTTCGCCCCTGCACCCACGTGGGAGACCCGGAAGAAGCTCCTAGCTCCTGGCTTTGGATCGGCACAGCTCTGGCCGTTGCGGCCATCTGGGAATTGAACCATTGTATAGAAGACCTCTCTTTCTCTGCCTCTGCTCTCTGTGTAACTCTGACTTTCAAATAAATAATCTTAAAAAAAAAAAAAAGAAATACAAAGGACAAAACCTAGACAAGGGAAAAGGCATAGAGAATTTTTGGTTGGTAGAAGTTAACAAAATTTTTAAGTCAAAGTAACAAAAGTAGATGCTTTAAAATTTTTTAAATTTATTTAAATCTTTAAATATTACTTACATATTTCCAAAAGATTTATAATTAAAAAGCAGCATTTTCTTTGCGTCTGCCGCATCCAACTCCATGTTTTTTCTCAACATCGTTATGTCAGAAGCTCTTACTGTCTTTTCTTACTACCACCTCATAAAATATTACACTACTGTCTCTTTTTTTTACAGTGTATAAAGGATTATTTATTTATTTAAAAAAGTTTTTATTTAATGAACACAAATTTCATAGGTATAGCTTTAGGAGTATAGTGGTTCTTCCCCCCCATACCCACCCTCCCACACCCCCACAGACACACAAAGTATAAAGTACTGTTTGAAGACAAGTTTTACCACTAATTCTCATAGTACAACCCCTTAAGGACCGAGGTCCTACATGGGAAGCAAGTGCATAGTGACTCCTGTTGTTGATTTAACAATTGACACTCTTATTTATTTATTATATTTTCTTTTTTAAGATTTATTTATTTATTTGACAGGTAGAGTTATAGACAGTGAGAGGGAGAGACAGAGAGAGAGGTCTTCCGTCCAATGGTTCACTCCCCAAATGGCCGCAATGGCCGGAGCTGCGCTGATCCGAAGCCAGGAGCCAGGAGCTTCTTCCTGGTCTCCCACACAGGTGCAGGGACCCAAGCACTTGGGGCATCTTTTACTGCTTTCCCAGGCCATAGCAGAGAGCTGGATTGGAAGAGAGACAGCCAGGACTAGAACCGGTGCCCATATGGGATGCTGGTGCCACAGGTGGAGGATTAACCTACTGAGCCACGGGGCCAGCCCGGACACTCTTATTTATGATATCAGTGATCACCCAAGGCTCTTGACATGAGCTGCCAAGGTTATGGAAGCCTTCTGAGTCCACAAACTCCATCAGTATTTAGACAGGGCCATAAGCAAAGTGAAAGTTTTCTCCTCCCTTCAGAGAAAAGTACATCCTTCATTGATGGTTTGTTCTTTCCACTGGGGTCTCACTCACAGAGATCCTTCAGTGTAGAACATTTTTTGCCATAGTGTCTTGGCTATCTATGCCTGAAATGCTCTCTTGGGCTTTTCAGCTAGATCTAAATACACTATTGTCTCTTGATGGAGCAGTTTTAAGCATTGTCTACTGACTTACTGCTATAATAGAGACCTAGCTCTTTTATATCACTATTTCTACTTCTCTATGTAGTTATTCTGCTACTTTAAGCTTTTGACTGAGAAAGAATTTCAAAGCTAAAGTCAAGAGCATAAAGAATTCACACATGCCTTTCACGCTGATTCCCTCTGTCTCTCACTGACTAGAGTAACATACTTGATTTCCCGTGAACTGCTGAA
Source organism: Oryctolagus cuniculus (assembly GCF_964237555.1). Taxonomy (NCBI): domain Eukaryota; kingdom Metazoa; phylum Chordata; class Mammalia; order Lagomorpha; family Leporidae; genus Oryctolagus; species Oryctolagus cuniculus. Next base: position 31,402,728 of record NC_091441.1, read on the forward strand.
GGTAAATCTTGCTGATGTGACACCGATGACATTCACGATGTGTGAAGACTGCTTACTCCACAGCTAAGGACTGTTCTACGTCTACACATTCCTGTAATTCCCACGCTTTCACATGGCCTTTCCCCCTACATCATTCTTGTCTATCAGTGCAGCTTCTCCACTGCTCTCTCTCAGTGTAGACGCTCCAGTGTGTGGGTATTTAGAACACTTGTTAGTGCCCACTCCTTCCTGTGGAGACCCCCTCCTGGAGCCCCCCAGGCCCCTCTCCCAGTCTGAACTGGGTGTTTTGCGGGCCTGCTGCATGGCTGCTGTCCCAGGCTGCCCTTCAGTGCTCCCTGGAGTCGGAGCCACTGTTTTCCAGCCACATCACGTAAAGAGCTCCACAAGGCGTAAATCAGGTCAGGTTGTTCCCCTGCTGAAATTCCTCCAAGGCCTTCCCCTTGCACTTGGAGTCCAGAAGTCTGGCCGCGGCCTCTCAGGCCCTGCCCGGCCCAGCACCGACTGCCCCTGAACTTGTCATCTGCTCTCTCGCCTCACGTACTCTACTGCAGGGTCTCTGCATTAATGACCAAGTAATGTATTATAGTTTCCAAGTGGTTGAAGAGAGGAACTTCTTCCCTGGTTACTACTTCTTCTCCAGGGACCTTGGGCAGTTCAGCTCCATACATACGTATGATGTCCAGGTGCCAGCCATAGGATAGCTGCTGTCAGGTCACGGAGAGAAAAACCCACACATCTCACTTTATGGAGATGATTACTAGGCTGGGAGTTGGGCCTAGCTCTTAAGATGCCCTGTCCCACATTGGAGTACCTGGGTTCGAGTCTTGGCTCTGGCTTTTCCAATTCCAGCTTCCTGTGAATGCACAGCCTGGGAACCCGCAGGTAAGGCTCAAGAAGTTGGGTCTTTGCCACCCGTGGGGGAGACCTGGACTGAGTTCCCAACTCTCAGCTTTGGATGAGTAGACATTTGGGGGGAGTGAACCAGAGAACGGGAGCTCTCTTTCTACCTGTCTTTCTCTGCTTCTCAAATAAATAAATAAATAAATATATTTTAAAGATTTATTTGAAAGGCAGAGTTACAGAGAAGCAGAGGCAGAGAAGTCTTCTATCTACTGGTTCACTCCCCAAATGGCTGCAACGGCTGGAGCTGCGCCAATCCAAAGCCAGGAGCCAGGAGCTTCTTCTGGGTCTCCCACGTGGGTGCAGAGGCCCAAGGGCTTGGGCCATCTTCTACTGCTTTCCCAGGCCATAGCAGAGAGCTGGATCGGAAGTGGAGCAGTTGAGACTCGAACTGGTGCCTATATGGGATGCCAGCTCGCCACAGTGCCAGCCCCTAAGTAAATATTTTTTAAAGAAGAAATTATTATCTTCTCAAGGAGATGAGTCTAACATGGAATTTTAAAATAATAGTTTTAAATACTTACGCTAACATAAAATTAAGGAAATTAAAAATACATCACTAGCAAGTTTATATTTAAAAAGATATTTATTTGAATGACAGATCACACACACACACACACACAGAGCTCTTTCATTGACTGGTTCACTCCTTAGCTGGCTGCAACAGCTAGGGGTGGGCCAGGCTGAAGCTAGGAGCCAGAAACCCCATTTGTGTCTCCCAGGTGCATGGCAGGACCCAAGTATTTGAACCATCATCTGCTTCTTTCTAGGCACATTAGCAGGGAGCTTGATCAGAAGTAGAGCAGCTGGGACTCAAGTGTCGGATCCAAGCATCCGAAGCAGCAGCCCAACCTGCTGTGCCACAATACCCACCCCAGTATTTCTCCTAATATTTTTCTCTGTGTATCATTGCAATCATAGTGTATGATGCACTATTTTTTGTATTCCACTATTTCAATGAAAATATATTTGCTTTATTTTATGTATTGTTATCTACTTTTGCTGAAAATTATATAAAAGTTTATTATACAGGATTTAACTATTCTATTGCTGTTTTGGCTTTTATGTAACTTCCAGTTTTCTACAATCCCAGGGTTGTGATACAGGGACTTAAAATTTGGATCCTTTCTGTGTCTATTTCTGGAAACTCATGACGCGACTCGTCACCGCCCAGCCGTGTTCGTGTTGCTCTAAGAAGGTCACCCTCTACCTTTGCACAGGGATTCTTCTCTGCTTAGACTTCTACTTCCCTCCCACATCCCCACCTCGGTTTTGGTGGGCTTGCTTCTACTCTGTTAGAAGACCAGACATGGCTGGGGAGAGCTTTTTGTCCTCTGTATAGATAGGATTAAGCTCGGCCTCTAGTAACATAGACCCCCAGACACGGCAATGTTTGCCTCTCTCTCACACCCTAAGCCCCAGCCAGTCATTCCAGGGCTGGCATGGCTCCCTCCTGCCTGGCACCCTGGATGCCTCGTTCAGTCCCTCGCATGGGGTGGAGTCACAGCAATGCCTATGAAATGTCTGAAACTGGTGCTAATGGTAGGACATTTAAAAATTCTTGGTAAGAACCAGACAGATTTCCCAAGGGGTGGACATATTCTCGTGTTTTCAATAATATTTGAAGATGGTTGTTTCTGTCCATTAGTCCTGGCCATTGTGTTTTTCTCTGCCCATTTGACATGCAAACCCAGTCACTTAATACACTTTGATTTGTGTTTTTATTACCTAGGAGGGTGAACATTTGTTTATGACTTTGTTTCCTCTTTTACAAATGCTTTTGTCCCCTTCCTCATACTTTCCTTATACATTTGTAAACTATTTATTTATTTTAGTGGGAGGTAAAATAGCAAGGTTTATTAGGGCAGGGACATCCGTAAGGATGGATGGGCACCTCTCCAGACAGGGCCTGAGAGACTGGGCGCGGGGAGGAAGGAGCGAGGTTACATGGTTGGGTGGAGAGATTACACCTGGCCAGACCAGGCGGGCAGCTCAGCAGAGAGGCAGAGGGCTGAGCGCCTGTAAACTATTTAATATTGATAAAAATATATTCTTGTCATTCACTACATGCATTTTGCATGTATATTCTTCATTGGCTTGTGCATATCCTCAGGGGTATGTGCAGCTGTGTGTGTAATTCATGTGTTCTGACGTCCAGGGTGGGCATGGGGCAGTGAAAAGCAGTTCTGACTGGTGCATTAGACATCCTGGCTTTGGATCTCAGCTTGGCTCTTGGCAAGTTGAGGGGTAGACCCTCATTCAAATTATTCAACCTCCCCAAGTTTTTTTTTAAAGATTTATTTAGTTATTTATTTGAAAGAGTACACAGAGAGAGAAGGAGAGGCAGAGAGAGAGAGAGAGAGGTCTTCTATCTCCTGGTTCACTCCCCAGTTGGCAACAACGGCTGGAGCTATGCAAATCTGAAGCCAGGAGCCAGGAGCTTCTTCCGGGTCTCCCACGTGGGTGCAGGGGCTCAAGGATTTGGGCCATCTTCCTCTGCTTTCCCAGGCCATATCAAAAAGCAGGATTGGAAGTGGAGAAGCCGGGATGTGAACCGGCACCCATATGGGACGCCAGCACTGCAGGTGGCAGCTTTACCTGCTACACCACAGTGCCAGGCCCCCTTCGCAAGCTTTGTATTCTTTACGTGACTTTGTACAGATGCTCCTCAATTTATGATAGGGTCCCAATTGTAAATTGAAAACATTGTAAGTTAGAAGAACATTTAAGAAACCTCACCTGTGGAACAGTGTAGCTTAGCAACACAGGGCACGGTGGAGTTGGGCGTTTCTCCTCCTGATCATGGGACTAACAGAGCTCTGTTCCCTGCTGCCGCTCAGCAAGTGATCCAGGAGAGGATCCTAGAGCCTACTGTGCTAGCCTGGGGAGAATATGGTTTCTGTTGAGCGCAGGTTGCTGTTGTATCATCCTAAAGGCAAACAAAAATCTTAAGTAGAAAAAAAGATCATGGCCAGTGCCGGGGCTCACTTGGCTAATCCTCCACCTGCGGCGCCGGCACCCCGGGGTTCTAGTCCCGGTTGGGGTGCCAGTTCTGTCCTGGTTGCTCCTCTTCCAGGCCAGCTCTCTGCTGTGGCCAGGAAGGCAGTGGAGGATGGCCCAAGTGCTTGGGCCCTGCACCCGCATGGGAGACCAGGAGGAAGCACCTGGCTCCTGGCTTCGGATCGGCGAAGTGCGTTGGCCGTAGCAGCCATTTTGGGGGTGAATCAACGGAAGGAGACCTTTCTCTCTGTCTCTCTCTCTCACTGTCTAACTCTGCCTGTCAAAAAAAAAAAAAAAAAAAAGAAAAAAGAAAAAAGAAAAAAGATGATAAGTTGGGGGACTGTCTGTACAGTCAAATTTATTGTTCTGGCCTAATATGTGAGTTCACCTGTTACACATCAGGGTTTAAAAACCTCTTGGCCATTTGAAAGCTTGATAAATATTGACTTGTTTTTCATAGAGATTGTCTAAGGTCAGAATTTTATTCATTATTTAATTGGCTTTTGAGCCTGAGTGCTTATATATGCTGACACTTGCAGAAGCCAGAGATCTGTGTGGACCTGCAAAGTCTGGGGAAAAGTTGGTGCCGGCCCTGGAGCCTCTGCTCTTGTGAAGGGGCGGACACTAATTGGAAGCAGGTGACCATTCCTCCTTAGGCTGAGAGGAGTGGTTGAACAGAGCAAAGTCGGGGCAGGTCTGCCTGAGTGCTGTGGGGTACCAGTCCCACAGAGTGCTAAAATGGTACGGGGCATGCAATAGGCCAGAAAATCTGTGTTTGCAGAATGCCTTGGAGGGAGAGTATGACATGACATGGCCCAGGGCTGGAAGTAATGCTTGAATAAGCTGCCTAGAGTAGGGACTCTGAGACCCCAGCTCCACCTGAAGATCATGTCCTCTGAGGGGCAGGAGCCTCATTAACTCTGGCGTTTGGTGTTGGTGAGTGATGCATGCAAACCGAACTGCCAGAGGGAACAGTTGCCATGGTCTTTCCTTTGGCTCTTGTCCTATAGTGCTTGGTCCCTATCCCTATATTTTTAAAAATATTTATTGAAAGTCAGAGTTATATAAAGAGAGGGACACACACACACACACACACACACATATATATATATATATATATATATATATAGAGAGAGAGAGAGAGAGAGAGAGATCTTCCATCCATTGGTTTATTCCCCAGATGGCTGGGCTGGGCCAGGCCAAAGCAGGAGCCAAGAGCTTCATCCAGGTCTACCACATGGGTGCAGGGGTCCAGGCACTTGGGCCATCCTGCGCTGCTTTCCCAGGCCATTAGCAGGGAGCTGTCTTGGAAGTGAAGTAGCAGGGACTTGACCTAGCACCCGTATGGGCTGCTGGCAATATAGGCAGTGGTTTTACCTGCTACACCAAAACGCTGGCCCCTCTGTCTCTGTTTGAACACTAAGATTTAAAGAATGGCTGTTTGTTAGAAGTGACAGATCCATAAGTGGTCACAAATGTCCAAAAGTCTAAGTGTCTTGGTGGCCCCACCTCATAGAATCTGCTCTGAGGACAGATTTCTGGTTATCAAACACAGACGCTGTTTTCTGCATCCCAGGAGATCCAGATTCTGACCTGTGGCACCTGAATTAGGGGTTCAGGAGGACCCCAGCTTTCTAGAGTAAAAGTCTTTACATCAGGCTTTTGTCAGACCTGGGCATTATGGACTGGACCTTTGGGCTTTTTGTCCCAAGCTTGGGCATCCTCACTACTTGTCCAATGCTAGCGCGGACCTATTCAAGCAGGATTCCCAGCTCATTCCTCACATAACAATGGTTGACCTTGATTCTGACCAGCCACAGCCCAGGGTCATTGTCTTGGCTGGCAGGCCTCTTCCTGGCAGCACAGGCTGGAGTTTCCCCTCCCTGGGCAGTGAGGAAGGGTATCTGTGGATGATGGACCTTGGCGCTCCTCCCAGGTGTCAAAAGAGCAGTTGAGCTGCAGATTCAAGGACCTGCCTGTGGCCCTGCCCACAGAAACCAGACTGAAGGTCCCAGGGCCAAAGGGCTCAGCAAACTAGAAGCCTGTCTGCTCCTGGGGGCTAAAGAAATGAGCCCTGTGGGTGGGCTTTCAGATGGGAAAGCTGGAAGCCTAGAAAGACCAATGGCCTGAGAAAGTCTGAGTGTATGATGACAGCAGCCATTCAGAAGGACTTGATTGATTTGAGAGAATGGGACATGGGGAGGAGAGGCCATCAGCCAAGGGCAGCACAGCCCTCCTGGCCTTGGCTATTTGTCATCTGAGGACAGCAGCTATTCTGCTCAGAATAACTGAGTGGCTGGCCACTCAGTAACCACTATGGGCTTGAGCTGCCTGTTGTGCAGTGAGGACAATGAGATCTGCAGGCCCCACACTAGATCTGCAAGGTGTCTCAAATGATAAAGTAGGTCCTAGTTGTGATAAGGAAGTAGAATTGTGGGTAATGTGTAGTGTCTCTGCAGTTAATTTTAAAAGTTGAGATAATGAGTGGAAATCTCTTTGTTGTTTATTTTTATTTTATTTGAAAGACAGACAGACCATTCTTTGTAACATCTCTGGCAGTGCTGTTCCCTCCTCTATGCCCCTATAGGGATCTCTGTCCTTCTGCCATGATGCTAATTACGCAATGTTTTCTTGAGGACTCAGAGGCTCAGGCTTTGGCTCTGGGTAGCCCTGGGTTTGAGCCTGTATGGATAAGCTTTTGCTGATGAATCTTGGGCTGCTGGTGTAACTTCTCTAAAATTCTGTGATTGCCTCTGTAACATTTGGATAGTGATGCCTGTGCTTACTGGAAACCTCTTCTGTGCTAGGCATGATACTATATTTTGGGGGTTTTATATTCTAGTGTGTAAGACCCACAATAGCAAAATAACATACAGTCAGGAACCTTAGTGATTGGAGTGAGGGAAATAAATCAGATGTGTGAGTTTTCCATTGCTGCAGCAGCAAATTAGCATAAATAATTTTTTTTAAGATTTATTTTATTTGTTTGACAGAGTTACAGAGAGAGGTAGAGACAGAGAGAGAGGTCTTCCATCTGCTGGTTAACTCCCCAGATGGCTGCAAGGAAGGAGCTGCGCTGATCTGAAGCCAGGAGCCAGGAACTTCTTCTGGGTCTCCCACATGGGTGCAGGGGCCCAGGGATTTGGCCTTCCTCTAGTGCTATCCCAGGCCATAGTGAGAGCTGGATCAGAAGAGGAGCAGCTGGGACTAGAACCGGCACCTATATGGGATGCTGGTGCTTCAGGTCAGGACTTTAACCTGCTGTGCCACAGCGCTGGCCCCCAAATAGTGTTTATTTAAAGATTTATTTTATTTATTTGAAAAGCAGAGTTACAGAGAGGCAGAGGCAGAGAGAGAGAGAGAGAGAGAGAGAGAGAGAGAGAGGTCTTCCATCTGGTAGTTCACTCCCCAAATGGTCACAATGGCTGGAGCTGGGCTTATCTGAAGCCAGGAGCCAGGAGCTTCTTCTGGGTCTCCCACATTCGTGCAGGAGCCCAAGGACTTGGGCCATCTTCTACTGCTTTCCCAAGCCATAGCAGAGATGTGGATCGGAAGTGGAGCAGCTGGGACTCGAACAGGTGCCCATATGGGATGCCAACACTGCAGCTGGCAGCTTTATCCACTATGCCACAGTGCTGGCCCTACAAACAGTGTTTTAAAACAACACAAATTTATTAGCCTGCAGTTCTGAGTGTTGGCATTCTCAGCAGGCTAAAGTCAAGGTGTCTGTAAGCTGGAATTTCTCTCTGGAACCTTGAGGGGAGAACCACGGTCTTGCCTTCCCCACCTTCTAGCATCTGCCCACATTTCTTAGCTAGTGGCCCCTTTCATTTTCAGAACCAGCAGTCATGTCATTGTGGTTTTTTTGTAGACTGTGGTTATACTGAGTCTACTTGGACAACCAGGACCATCTCCCCATCTCAAGGTGTTTATGTGAGTCATACTCCCAACATCCCCTTTTCCAGGGAAAGTGGCATGTTCACGAATTCCAGGGATTGGAAGATCTTTGGGAGGGAGGTAGTCATTCTCTGCCTGCCACATTGAGTGGTTGGATGGAGAAGCACTCATGTGTTTAGGGGACAGAGTGGTCATAGAGGGGTGTCTGTGGAGTAGCATGTGGGCTGGGACATGAAGGAGACAGGCTGGTCAGCCTGTGGATAACTGGGGGAAGAGGAAGGCATATTTGAGGAACAGTAAGACCAGTGCGGCTGCAGTAGGAAGCAGCTCCAACCCCTGAGAATCAGTTTGACAAGAACCAGTTTGCTGAAATGATCATCAAGTTGCTAAAAACCTGTGTTAGTAGTAGAAAGCTGAAACATGCTGGTACCACATTGTAAACAACTTTTATAAAATTAAGAGGCATATTATTGAGAGTGGCTTTAAGTTTATATAAAAATGAAACAAAGATACGGATTTTCCACATGCTCTTCCCCATTCTTTTATTATTAAAATCTGCATTAGTAGGATTGCTTTGTTATAGTTGATGCACCAATGTAGATACATTGTTATCTGAAGTTCAAACTTGGGGCTGACATGGTGACATCAGCATCCTATACTGGAGTGTTGGCTCAAATCCTGGCTGCTCTGCTTCTGATCCAGCTCTCTGCTAGTGTGCCTGGGAAGGCAGCAGATGCTGAACGAAGTCCTTGGGTTCCTGCCAATCCATGTGGGAGATCTAGATGGAATTCTGGGCTTCTGGCTTCAGCCTGGACCAAATCTGGCTGTTGCAGTCATTTGGGGGAGTGAACCTGCAGACAGATTTCTCTCTGACTCTCCCTTTCCTTCCCTCTGTTGTCCTGTCTTTCAAGTAAGTAAATAAATAAATCTTTAAAGCTCACGGTTTACATTAGAGTTCCTTTGTGTTCCATGGGTTTTGACCAATGAATAATCACATATCCCCCATGATAGCTTCATACACAAGAGCTTCACTAAAAGCTCATGGGCTCCACCTGTTCATCCATTCCTCCCTCCTCCTGAACCCAAGGCAGCCACTGATCTTTTTACTCTCTCTACAATTGTGCCTTTTCCTGAATGCCAGGTAGTTGAAATCATCAGGGTATAGCCTTTTCCAACTGGCTTCTTTCTCTTAGAAATATGCACTTGAGTGGCTGGCGCTGTGGTTTAGTGGGTAAAGCCACTGCCTGCAGTGCCAGCATCACATCCAGCATCCCATATGGGCGCTGGTTTGAGTCCCAGCTGCTCCACTTCCAATCCAGCTCTCTGCTATGGCTTGAGAAAGCAGTAGAAGATGGCACTTGCCTGGGAGACCCAGAAGAAACTCCTGGCTCCTGGCTTCAGATTGGTGCAGCTCCGGCCATTTTGGCCATCTGGGGAATGAACCAGCAGATGGAAGACCTCTCTCTCTCTCTCTCTCTCTCTGCCTCTCTGTAACTCTGCCTTTAAAATAAATAAATAAACCTTTAAAGAACAAACAAAAAAAGAAATATGCATTTGAGATCCACTTCTCCTCTGTCTTCCTGTAATATGACAATTCAGTATTTCTTATTGCAGAATAATACCCTATGGTATGCATATATCACAGTTTATTTATCCATTCACCTATCAAAGGACATCTTGATTGCTTCCAACTTTTGGCATCATGAATAGAGTCCCTGTAAACCTTCAAGTGCCAGTTTGCATAGGCATAACTTTCAACCCAAGTTGGTTGTAATTTAGACCTGGCTTGTCAAATTAAATGTGGTTTTTATGTGTTTTTCACATCTGAGATGCCTGATTACTCCTCTGTGCTCAGAACTCATGCTCCTTGGGTCAAGTAGGATAAGAAATCAGCCAGTGAGTGAAAGAAATAAAGCTGTGGCCTGAGGAGTGTGAAATGGAAGAAATACTCATACATTCTATGACTTCCTTTTTTTTTTTTAAAGACTTATTTATTTGAAAGCCAGAGTTACACAGAGAGAGTAGAGAGAGAGAGAGAGAGAGAGAGAGAGAGAAAGATCTTCCATCCGATGGTTTACTCCCCAATTGGCCGCAATGGCTGGAGCTGCGCCGATCTGAAGCCAGGAGCCAGGAGCTTCTTTCAGGTCTCCCACACGGGTGCAGGGGCCCAAGGCCTTGGGCCATCTTCTACTGCTTTCCCAGGCCAGAGCAGAGAGCTGGATCGGAAGTGGAGCAGCCGGGTCTTGAACGGGCGCCCATATGGGATGCCGGTGCTTCAGGCCAGGGCATTAACCCACTGCGCCACAGCGCCAACCCCTATGACTTCCTTCTAATACCATGATATTTAAGACATGCTTAAGTGTAAAATGTGAGTATGTAAAATATTCTCATTCCTGAAGTACAGAAAAACCAAAATACACTCACCTTGGGCTGGCAATGGTGAAATGGCTGTGGTGAAACTAAAAAAAAACTAAATCTAAAACTTAAATGTGTGTATTTAAGAAAGTTTTCATTTCGTAGGGTGGGGATTTGCTGCAGCACTTAGGATACCACTTGGGACACCCACATCCCCTTGGAATTCCCGGGTTTGAGCCCCGCCTCTGTTTCCGATCCAGCATCCTGTCAATGTGCACCCTGAGAGGCATCAGAGCATGCCTCAGTGCTTGAGTCGCTGTCACCCATGTGAGAGAGCAAGATTGAGGTCTGTCATGACAAGAGCCTCAGGTGATCACTGACGTCATCAGTAAGAGTGTCAATTGTTAAATCAGCAGCGAGAGTCACTGTGCTGGTCCCCATGGAGGACCTCTGGCCTTAATGTGTTCTACTATGAGAATTAACTGTAAAACTTGTCTTCAAACAGTACTTTATATTTGGTGTCTGTGTGGGTGCAAACTGTTGAAATCTTTACTTAGTATAGAGTTGGTCTTCTGTATATAAAGATAATTAAAAATGAATCTTTATGAAGAATGGGATGGGAGAAGGAGTAGGAGGTGGGACGGGAGTGAGGGTGGGAGGGTGGGTATAGGGAGAACTGCTATATTCCTGAAGCTGTACCTATGAAATTTGTATTTATTAAATAAAAGCTTTCTTAAAAAAAAAAAAAAAAGATTGAGTTCAAGGCTCCTGGCTTGGGCCTCACCCAACCCTGGCTGTTATGGGCATTTGGAAAGAGAACCAGTGAATGGGAGATCTTTGTCTCTGTTTCCCTCTCTGTCTCCCTGCCTTTTTTTTTTTTTTTTTTAAAGATTTATTTATTTGAAAGTCAGAGTTACACAGGGAGAGAAGGAGAGGCAGAGATAGAGATAGAGATAGAGATAGAGATAGAGATAGATAGATAGATAGAGAGAGGTCTTCTATCTCCTGGTTCACTCCCCAATTGGCAACAACGGCTGGAGCTATGCAAATCTGAAGCCAGCAGCCAGGAGCTTCTTCCAGGTCTCCCACATGGGTGCAGGGGCCCAAGGACTTGGGCCATCTTCCTCTGCTTTCCCAGGCCATAGCAGAGAGCGGGATCAGAAGTGGAGCAGCCGGGACTTGAACTGGCGCCCATATGGGATGCCAGCACTGCAGGTGGCAGCTTTACCCGCTACACCACAGTGCCGGCCCCCTCCCTGACTTTAAAATAAAATGAAAATAAAGGAATAAATAAAATTTTTAAAAATTTATTTTATATACTTGAGAGAAAGTGAAGGAGGAAGAGAGGAGGGTGGAAGGGAGGGATGAGAAAGAGGGAAGGAGAGAGAGAGAGAGAGAGGGAAAGAGAGAGAGAGAGAGAGGAGAGACTCCCATCAATTGGTTCACACCCCAGATGCCTGGCCTGTAACAGCCGGAGCTGGACCAGGTTAAAGATGGGACCTGGGAACACAACCCAGGTCTCCCACATGGGCAGCAGGGCCCTAAGCACTGGAGCCATCATCTGCTGCTTCCCAGCGTCTGCATTAGTAGGAAACTGTAACTGGAAGCAGAGCTGCTACTCAAACCCCTGCACTCTGCTCCAGGATACAGGCATTCCAAGCCATCTCTATCCTCCATGCTGAATATTTTGCCTTTTAGCCAAATTTAAGTTAAAATGTTGGGAAAAATTCTCCAAGTACATCAGAATTGTTGTCAGTTTTATAGAGTCAATAGGAATGAGTAGAGACAAGACCTATTTCAGAGGGCAGGGAAGGCTGATTTCCTGCCACCTGGAGGGTGAACAGCTCCTGGAACAAACAGCAGGTTACTGGGTGAAATTCTCAGAACCAAAGTGAATCAGCCTGGTGTGCAAACTTGGAAGTGAATGCATTTACTTGAACATTCCTGGTTGATTAGCATTTTTTGCATTTATGTATTTCGGTTAATGTTGAGTATAAGGACTTTGATCAACTTGTAATTAAGCCTGAGTTTATTAATTAGTAAAAAGATGCAAATTAGTTGCATGTTTGCTCTCTCAGATGTCCTCTTGCTCTGATACCCTAGCACTCTGAGACTAGAACATTGTGGAAAAGTAGCTAGACTCCTTGGTTAACTAGAATGTTTAGGAAATGGTACGTTCTGATTAATTGTACCCTCTGATCAATTGCCAATTACCTTGACTCATTGCTGGCTTAAATTTGCTAGAAATTATAAATCCACCTTTGCCTGGAGAAATCCATGCCCAAATAATGTAAGAATAAAAGAAAAAATTAAAAAAATTTTTGATGATTCTTCCAACTATGCATTGAGGTTTCAGGAATAAAGATGGATAACATGGAATAAAGGCACTAAGCCCAGATTTTTAACTTAGAAAAAGCTCCCACCTCCCAGTTACGTTAAATATTTTCTACTAACTTGCAATTTCTTGTGATTAAACAGTGAAGTTGAAAGGGTGTGTGTTGTGATGCAGTGGGTTCAGTTACCGCATGGGCTGCCCATAGCCCATGTAATACCTGAGGTTGAGTCCTGCCTCCATTTCTTTCCATCTTTCTTCCTTTAAAAATATTTATTTATTTATTTGAAAGACAGAGTTACAGAGAGGCAGGGGCAGAGAGACAGAGAGAGACAGAGAGAGACAGAGAGAGAGAGAGAGAGAAAGAGGAAGAGGAAGAGGAAGAGGAAGAGAAAGAGAAAGAGAAAGAGAAAGAGAAAGAGAAAGAGAAAGAGAAAGAGAAAGAGAAAGAGAAAGAGAAAGAGAAAGAGAGAGTCTTTCATTTGCTGGTTCACTCTTCAAATGGCTGTAATGGCCGGAGCTGGGCTGATCCGAAGCCAGGAGCCAGCAGCTTCTTCCAGGTCTCCCATGAGGGTGCAGGGGCCCAAGGTCTTGGGCCATCTTCTACTGCCAATGTGGCTTGGAGGCATCAAAGGATGGTCCAAGTACCTGTGGTCCTGCCATCCATGTGGGAGACCTAGATGAAGTGCCTGGCTCCTGGCTTTGGCCTGGCACAGCCCTACCTACTGAGGGCATTTGGGAAGTGAATTAGTAGATGGAAGATCTCCTTCTCCATCACTCTGTCTTTCAAATAAATAAAAAATCAGATTTTGAGCTAAAATATTGAAGTCCAGGTTTCCCAGCTTGCAGCTGTGATGTGCGTCCCAGTCATTCCTTCTGCAGGGATGTGGTCTTCAGTTATAACCGTGTCCCAAGATTCCAAGATTTGGTCCCTTTTGCTTATCCTGTTTAAACATAAGGGTAGTTGATAGAGAGCAAAGACCTCCAAAATGGTACTGTGGGGGGGTGTGACTTGGAGGGGGTCAAAGCTGCTCGGGATTTTCATAGACTGGGCTCTGACCCTGCACGAGGGTGAGTAGAACACAAGTCCGCTGGTGCAGCCCCTTTGTACATTCTGCTGGATCTGACCTACTTTGGGTTTCTGGCAGCCAGTTCTTTGCTTGCTTTTGGCAGTAGAGGCAGCACATTAGTTGTTTGAGCTGGCCAGCTTTCTTGGCCTGGTGTCTGGACTGCTGGGGTTTGGTGTCTGAACTTGTTTGGTTCCCCTGGGCCCCACCTCTGTGGACCTGGTTCCAGTTTGGACTGTAGCTGTTTCTCGGCACTCACCTGCCTCCTCAGCCCAGGGCAATGTCTTGAACTTGAAAATAATTAATTAATCAATGAGAGAGAGAGAGAGAGAGAGAGAGAGAGAGAGAATCTTTCATCCACTGGTTCCTTTCTAAATGCCCTCCGCAGCCAGGCTGAAGCCAGGAGTCTAGAACTCAGTTTGGTACTTGAACCATCACCTGCTGCCTCCCAGGGTATGCACCAGCAGGAAGCTGGAAATGGAAGCAGAGCTGGGATTTGAGCCTGGTCACTTTGTTAGGGGCTATAGGCATCTCAAGTCTCAGGCTAATTGCTGTTCCAAATGCCTGCTCCCAACCGCACCCCTGGGAGCAGAACTTTGGGGTCTGTATTTCGGGGCTCATCACTGCTCTTACCCTGTGTTATGTGTGATCCTACTCACAGATCTTCGGCAGATTTTTGATCGCTGGAGAAGTCTTAGTGTTAACATTAGTAGTGCTCTCCAGGGAAGTTTAATGATTCTTATGAAATAAAACACCCACTTTCAATCCTCCAATTTTCTCTCTCAGTGAATTTGTAATTACATTTTACAAGTCCCTGAAGGTATTTTTTTTTTTTTTAATTTTGAGCCTGTTGAAGTTTAAAGGGGTAATGTGGAACCTTTAGTTAACTTTCCACACATTGGAATCTATAAACTCTTATACCTTCTATGTGAAATTTACAGGGATAATAGTATTTTACAAAACCATGATCTCACTATACATAGCATCGATTAATCTCTGTTTAGTGAAGTGTGAAGTTGCTTCTAGTTTTCTGATCAGTCTTTGTTCAAGGAATCTGAACAGTTCAGAAAGAGAGTATGCTGATACTAAATGTCCTGACTCGTGTCTGCAGTTACATGTAACTTGCACAATTTTCTTAACAAATCGAGATCGTTTGTTATTGGCTCATATATACCACCTTCGGTTTTCTCCCAACAATATGAGTGTCTTTTTATGCTTGTATGTATAATTCTGCTTTATTATGTTCAGTCTGCTCAGTCTCCCACTGTACCTAATTTACTGAAGCAATCTATTGCTGGATATCTAGGGTATTTCCAGTTCTTTGTAGTTATGATACTATAAAGAACACCATACCATTCTCCACTAGATGAACCCTACTCAAACTTCCCCATAATGTCCTTAATAGACAAAGAGGAAAACACTTCCAGTTTAAGATTTCTGCACTGGGTTTTGTCTCCTGTGATCTGGGATGGTTCCCCAGTCTTTCTGTGCCGTTGATGATTTGGACATTTGTGAAGAACACAGGACAGCTATTTTGTAGAATGTTCTTCAGTTTGAGTGTGCCTGTTTCCTTGTGATTAGACTCAGGCAGCGAGGTTTGACAGGAATAGCACAGAGGCGAGGCACTCTTGGGGCCAGGAGGCACGTGCTGTTTGTGCTGTTGCTGGTGGCCTTAACCTTGATCCTTTGCTCGAGGTGCTTGTGTTGGTTTCCTGTTGCTGATGAAACAGGGTAATGAGGCCATCAGAAATCCAAGATGGGTTTCATTTGGCTTACAGCCCTTCCTCCACCTTCAAATCAGCAGTGCAATATCTTCAAATCTCTCTCGTTGACCTCTGTACCTGTTGTTACACCTCCTGCTCTGACTCCTTGTAAGGACCTTGTCAGGATTACATAGGACCCTCCAGGATAATCCAGAATAATCTCCCCATCTCAAGATCCATAATCACACCTGAAAAGTCTTTTAGGCCAGGTATAGAAACATATTCACAGGTTCCAGGGACCAGAATTGGATTTTATTACATCCATGAGGGGCTGTCACTGTGGCGTAGCAGGTAAAGTGTCTGCCTGCAGTGCTGGTATCCCATATGAGAGCCAATTAGAGTCCTGGCTGCTCCACTTTTGATCCATCTCCCTGCTAATGGCCTGGGAAAGCAGCAGAAGATGCACTTTTGATCCATCTCCCTGCTAATGGCCTGGGAAAGCAGCGGAAGATGGCCCAAGTCCTTGGGCCTCTGTACCCATGTGGGAGACCTGTGCTCCTGACTTTGCATTGACCCAGCTCCAGCCGTTGTAGCCACTGGGGAGTGAACCAGCGGATGGAAGACCTCTCTCTCTATCTCCCACCTGCCCCCCACACCTTCTAATTCTGCCTTTTAAATAAATGCATAAATCTTTTAAAAAAGAGATCCGTGAGTTTTAGCATCTATTGACTGACTCAATTATGATTAATCTTGATTGCTAAATCGTGATTAAAATTTTCCCAAAGTTTCCTTGTGCCCCTTTGAAATCTCTACCACCTCATCATCTCCTTTCCAGTCAATCACTCATCTGCTTCCTGTCACTGCAGATTAGTGCATTTTCTAGAATTTGTATAGTTGAACACAGTGCTTTTTTTTTGGGGGGGGGCTGGCTTCTTTCACTTGTGCTTATTTTGAAATCCATCCATATTGCTGTGTGTATTAACAGCTTACTCCTTTGTATTACTAAGTAATGTCCGTTTCATGGATGTATCACAGTTTCTTCATCATTGACCTGTTGATGGATAGTTGGGCTGTTTCCAGTAATTTGCTGTTACAAATAAAGCTGCTATAAACATTCCTGGTAAGTCTTTATAGGTGATTTTTTTAAAAAAATGGTTTATTTTACTTGAAATTTAGAGTTACAGAAAGAAAGAGGCAGAGGCAGAGAGCCAGAGAGGTCTTCCCAGCTGCTGGTTCGCTCCCCAAATGGCCTCAATGGCCAGAGCTGGGCCAGTAGGAAGCCAGGAGCCAGGAGCTTCTTCCAGATCTCCCACATGGGTTCAGGGGCCCAAGGATTTGGGCCATCTTCCACTGTTTCCCAGGTGCATTAGCAGGGAGATGGATCAAAAATGGAGCAGCCGGGACTTGAACTGGTGCCCATATGGGATGCTTGAATCATAGGCAGTGGCTTTACCTGCTACACCACAGTGCCAGCCCCTGTATGGTGATTTTCTAATGCCATTTACATAATAAAGGTGACATTTGATTCTTATTTTATTCAATAGATTATACAGTTACCATCAGTATTAATCTTGGTACTCAAATTTCCTAGATTTGGACAGTGGGGAGCTCCTTTAAACTGGGTCCTACTTGATGAATCCCCATCATTCTCTGGGCACGTTCTTGTTTTCTAGCGCAAGATGCTACAGGCTTCCTAGAGAATGTCCCTGCATGGGCCTGGAGTCTGCTATTTCTCCAAAGAGAAGTGTTTGTTTTTAAATATCTTAGGGGCTGTTTTCTTTTTTTGTACTTTATTTATTTATTTGAAAGACTGAGTTACAGAGAGAGGTGGAGACAGAGAGGGAGGTCTTCCATCTGCTGCTGGTTCACTCCCCAGATGGCCACAACGGCTGGAGCTGCGCCGATTGGAAGCCAGGAGCCAGGGTCTTCCACGTGGTTGCAGGGGCCCAAGGACTTGGGCCATCTTCCACTGCCCTCCCAGGCCACAGCAGAGAGCTGGATGGGAAGAGGAACAGCCAGGATTAGAACCGACACCCATAAGGGATGCTGGCTCTTCAGGCAAGGGCCTTAACCTGCCGTGCCTCATTGCCAGCCCCATGGACTGTTTTCATTCACCTGTTCTTCAATATGGACTTTATAATGAACTTAAATTTTTAAAGAAATCCCATTCTGACTTGGATTGAAATTATTTTAGCTTCCTAAATCTATTTGGGCAGAATTTAATCTTTTTTTCCAATGTCATATTTTTCCTGTCTTGGGTTAGGAGTTGTTTCTAGGATGTATTGAGACGTGTATCTGTGTTCTCTGGTGAGTTATAGTTTTGCTTCGAAAAGAATTAGTCCTAGATATTTTATAGCTTTTGTCCGCAGTATGAATAGGGCATCCGTATTTTAAAATGGTTATTGTTAGCATGCCAGAAAGCTTTTGCTTCTCTGTGTATTTTGGTCTGCTCCCAAGGTCTCTCTTGCTTATCTCTGGTTCTCTAAGCAGACACTGGTACTGCCAGTCTCAGATGGCTCTGCTTCTGTCTGCAGTGACAAGTTGGGAGAGGCATTACTCTCGAAGAGGGACCATTTCCAGGGCCTCAGAGCTCTGCTGATCCCTCCTTCTTTTTTCCGTAAATTTTTGTGGCAAAAGCTTCGAAGACTGCTAGGGCCGGTGCCCCGGTGCCCCGCTGGTCTTCTCGCCCATGTGAGGAGCCAGTTGCCGGGTGGAGTCCTCAGCAGCTGCGGCTTTGGCACACATGTTGGAACCAGCTGCTCTGCTTCCACCGGGTGTGGGGCAGGGCACTGGCGGGGTTCCCAGTGTCCTCTCAACACCCTGCCTGTTTCCCTGTGGCTCTCGGGTTTCAGCCCCTGCCGACTGGCAGAGGAGGGCTTCGGTGCTAGGATTTTGTTGGGCAACTTTGCCTACTTTCTTCTTTGTTTTGACTGAGTTGGAACATTGTCTTCTGTCTACTCCCATCTGCTCTTGTGCTACAGAAATCCCTACTAATCTCCCCTTTTCTCACTGGGCCTTCCCTATTTCCTGTCGTTTGCGGGTCATTTGTTATGTTAGTGTGACTTGAGAACACGTGGGTGATAAACAAGAGCTGATTTGCCACTCAGGGATAGAGGGAAGGAGAAAGACTTCAGGTTATACCAGTCATGGAAGGATGTTACAGAAAGTTTAGGAAACAGAGGGACGTACTAAGAAGAGAATTACTTTCAATTTTTGGTATACATCCTTCTAGGCTTTTCTACCTTGTTTTATTAATAGAAATATTATTACTGTTATTATTTTGAGAGGCTGAGAGACAGAGTGAGAGGTAGACAAAGAGCTCCAATCCATGGATTCACTTCCTAAATGCCTGCAACAGCTGGGGTTGGGCCAGGCTGAAACTAGAATGCAATCCCGGTCTCCCCACCGGTGGTAGGGACCCAGGTACTTGAACCATCATGGCTGCTTCCCAGGGATGCGGTAACAGGAAGCTGGAATTATGAATGGAGTGGTGATGTGAACCCAAGCACTCTGACACGGGATGCAGGGATCCCAAGCGGTGTCTGGACTGCCAGGCCAGAACACCTGCCCCTCTACTGTGTTCTTACATTCCACAGTTGCTTTCTTAGGTTCCACGTGAGGCTTCCTTTTAAACTGACCAGGTGATTTGAGAGGAGGACATTTAGGCACGTGAAAATGTCAAGTGTGGATCCTGGGCAGACAGAGTTGGGGATGCTTGAGGGCTGTAGGGGGTGAGGTAGGCAGACAGTGGGTGTGTAGAATAATAGTAGAGGAGGAACAGGGTGGGAATTCATTATTGCCCTCACGATCTACTGCTATTGTTAAGAGAAGATGAAGGACACCATTGAACCTTTATAGTGACTTTGACCTTGGGCTTAGGAGAGCTGACAAGAAGTTTTCATGTCTTTTGCTGAAGCACCTCTGACACCTCTCCAGCTGCTTTCTTGAGGATACCTGCATCTTTGAATAGTTAACATTTATTTTACAGTTAGTTTATTTTATAGTTAACATTTATTTTATAGGCTACGCTTACTTTATAGTTATTTGCTTTCAATGAAAAATTCACATGGTCTGAACACATACTCCCTTTTAATTACATGGTTTGTCTTGAAATATTCAAATGTGTCTCCCTTAATTTCTTTAGTTTGCAGAGCACTTGACAATCTCAAGGAACATTATCCATTTTCATCCTCCCAGTAGACCTCAGGTTACAGCCTAGGAAATTAACACCAAGGGAAACCGAGCTGGCGGTTCGAAGTCACATAGCCGGTGGACTGTTGAATTGAGACTCAAATTCGAGTGTGGCATTAAGTATGGGTGCTCTCCATTTAGAACTGCAAGGAAATAGATTAACTGCCAAAAAGTTAAAGATAGGTCTTGTCCTCAAGTAAGAGAAGCTGTGTGGTCAAGTGGTTTAAAGATACAAACTTCCGGGGCAGGAGGTTGGTGTAGCGGTTGAGGCACCACTGGGGATGCTTGCATGCCATATTACATTCCCTGGGTTGGGGTCCCGACTCTGCTTCTCATCCAGCTTCCTGCTAATGCACACCCCAGGAGACAGCAGGAGTTGACTCAAGTAAATGGGTCCCTGCCACCACATGGGAGACCCGGATTGAGTTCCAGTATCCCAGCTTCTGCCTGGCTCAGCTCTTGCAGGCATTTGGAGAGTGACCCAGTGGATAGACGATTTCTCAGCCTTTCAAATTAAATTAATTAATTCATTAAAACATTTTTATAAAGGATGCAGACTATAGCCTATTTCATAATACAGATTTTTGAAAAGATTGATTTATTATTTGAAAGTCAGAATTACCGAGAGAGAGGAAGAGAGATCAATTATCCATCTGTTGGTTCACTCTCCAAGATGGCCAGGGCTGGCCCAGGCTGAAGTCAGGAATCAGGAGTTTCATCCAAGTCTCTCACAAGGGTGGCAGGGGCCCCAAACACTTGAGCCATCTTCTGCTGCTTTTTCCAGGCCATTAGCAGGGAGGTGGATCAGAAGTGGAGCAGCCAGGACAGGAACCAGCGTCCGTTTGGGATGCCGGCATTGCAGGTGGTGGCTTTACCTGCTATGCTACAATGTGACATTGTAAGGATGAAACAAGATATTACACCTGAAATACTCAGTGGTCTTCGGCACACAGCAAATACTCATTGTATATTAGATATGCTTATTAATTAAACAATAATTAATCCATATTTGCAATGACTGATCCATTTGATTTTACCTTTTGGGCGGTAAATAGGTAGGAAAGAAAGCTCAAGGTTGAAAAGGAAGTAAAACAAGCGCCTTGGTCTTTATCCCAGGTCTGTTGCTACAACGCTTAATAAATAACAGAGATTTGGCTACTCTCCTTAGTTGACAGTTAAAACCTTTCACGGTGGTTGGAGGCAGCGATGGGAAAACTTTGCTTCCCAGGGTCTCATTTTCTCTGCCTGTGAAGCATGGAGATTGCTCTGTCCTCACTGTGTTCATGGGGCATCCTGGGGTCCCTCCATACAAAGAAAGTACAGCCCACTTAGGAACCCTAGTCCCGGGTGTTAAACAAACATAGCCTCTGTGTGCAATGCAAAGTAACTGGCCTCCTCCCCATTCCGGTGGGGGCTCTCTGGACGTGCGAGAGGGACCCAGGTCACTTCGTGTGTTTTACTCAAAGCTGTAGGTTTTAAAATGAAATGCGAACTTTGGGGGCGTCTTCTCCGCACTTTTCCTGACAGGCATTCTCTCGCCGGGCTCTGCTGTGTTCTAGTGTCTCTTGTAAGTCCCTCTAGGCAGGGATCGTGATTGTTCTTTTGTGTTTGTGTTTCCTAGGACAGCCGTTCTTCAGTTGCAACCCAGCCATTGGAAAGGGTTATAAAAGGCTGGTGTTTTCTCTGCCTCACCGCTGGTTCGCAATCAGCAGATCTAGGGTGGGACTGAGGGCTGTGCGCGTTTAACGAGTGCCTGGGTGATTCCGGCCAGGTGGTCTTTGGAGCCCTGTCTGGTGCGTTTGTGGGCAGCAGCCCTCCCGATAAGGCCGGGCGTGAGACGCAGCGCAGGCCCAGACGCGAGGTTGCTCAGGGGGCAGCGCCTGTTACCCCGGTGGCGGCTTTGGAGCTGCGGGTGCTGTTTGCGGCTCCTCGGCACCACGTGATGGGGAGGAGAGACGGAAAAGCAGCAGCGGGCAGGTTGTCAGAGGCCCCTGCAGCGCGTGCTGCTCAGGGTGCGCAGGAAGGCGGGGTGGGGTGTAGATGCCGCAGTCAAGCAGACCTGCGCACTCCCGAGCTGGGCTGGGGTTGCTGCGGGCCAGAGAAGTCACCGTCCGCCACGCGGCCTGGGCAGACCTCCTGCTCTGCCCCCACCCCCCCCATCCTGAATGTCTGTTGGCTTGTTTGCATCACTGATTTATTATTCTTTGGCTTGCACATCTGGTCGATGTGGCACACATGTGCTCACTGCTGGCTCTGGCTATGTTTTTTTTTTCTTTTTTCTTTTTTTTGGTCTTAAAAATTTGTGTCTTCGTGGCAAAAGTAGCAATCCATTGACTACAACCCGAAAGCCATTTACCGTTTTTTTGGGATCCCAGCATTGTCAAACCTTTCATTCAGGGTCTCAGGTAGGTTGCCCAGCTGCGTGCCTCTGCTCTCTGACGGCCACGTAACAGCCCCCACTCTGGCTGCTGCCTTGTGTTTTCCTCCCCACCTGGCCCCTTTGCCTCTCTGAGTCTTTGCCTCACCAGGACCCCAAGGCCAGACTTATGGTCAAGGCTTAGCTTCCCCTGTTCCTCCTGGTGCCGGACCTCCCCCAACCCCCACCAGTCATTCTGCTGAATCTTAAACTTTATTATTATTATTATTTTTGCCTTTTTTAAAAAGTGTAATGCCGTAAGACGAAATACCCAGAGCACTGGGTTTTGAAAGCTGCAGGAAACCTCCACAGAGATGGAGGTGTTTACGGAATATGGGCCACTTAGGCGGTGCCTTTCCATCATCCTGGAAGGTTCTCTCGCGGCCTTTCCCATTCCACCTCCACCTTCTGCTCTGCCTCCCACACCAGCACTTTTCTTTCTTTTACCGGAGACTTGTCTTGGCTGACCTAGCACTTCGCATAAGTGGAAGCACAGTAAATCCCTTTGGTGCCTAGCATCCTGCACTTGGAATAATGCCCCTGAGATTCATCCTGCCGATTCAGCAGGTTGTTCCTTTTTGTTGTTGAGTAGTACTCCACTGCGTGAACGTAACCCACGCGTTGTTTATCCGCTCGTCTGTTGGACATTCACGTTGTCCCCAGGAGTTGACTCCTCTGCGTCAATCTCCCACGACTGTTGTTGTAGGAGTCTTTTTGTGGATGTGTGTTTTCATTTCATGTGGGTAAACGCTTAGGGGTAGAACTTTGGGTTACAGGGAATGTGTGTATTCAGCTATTTGAGACATGGCCAAACCATTTTTCAAAATGATTGCACCATTTTACTGTTCCATCAGCAGCATACACGCCAGTTCTGGGAGTTCACATCCTTGCTTTGTTCAGGATTGACTGCTGAGTTTAGCCATTCTGGCAGGCTTCAGGGTGTCACTGTGACTTTCATTGAAACTTCTTTGATGCTTGTGATGTTGGGGAACTTTTTGCTCAAAGGAATCTCTTTTACAAAGGGCGTTTCTGTGAAGTTCAAATTATTCTGCCCAGTTTTTCCTGGGTTGCTTGTCTTTTCATTATTAATTTGTTAGAGTTATGTATGCATTCTGGATATAAGTCCTGTGATGTAGGTTTTGTAATTACTTTCTTCTAGTCTCTGGCTTGCCATTTAATTTTATTTTAAAGATGTATTTACTTATTTGAAAGACAAAGTGTCAGAGAGAGAGAGAGGGAGAGAGAGAACGAGCACTCTTCCATTTGCTGGTTCATTCTTTAAATGACTGAAGTAGCCAGGGCTGGGCCAGGTGGAAGCCAGGAGCCAGGAACTCCATCTGACTCTTCCAGATGAGTGGCAGGGGCCGCTTGCGTTTGCTGAGGACAATGGAGTTATGAGTTTCCACGCTGACTACCGATGGCAGGTCTGTGGTGCCTCCTCCATGTCATGTTGGATGGCGTGTGCCATCCTCTTTCCTGCTCTGATTCCTGACAGCTTACCACTCCTGCTCCCTGAGCAGCACGGGCAGGAATGTACAGGTGAAGTCCTCCAGCGCCTTGGTTTTGGGCACTCCTTGTTTTCTTGTGGGGATTTCTTTTCTTGATTGCCTCTGTAGCCCAGCCACGAAACTGAAACAGCACTTTTTTTTTTTTTTAAGACTGATTTATTTATTTGAAAGAGTTACACAGAGAGAAAAGGAGAGGCAGAGAGAGAGAGAGAGAGAGAGAGAGAGACAGATCTTCCGTCTGCTGGTTCACTCCCCAATTGGCTGCAACAGCTGGAGCTGTGCTGATCTGAAGCCTGGAGCCAGGAGCTTCTTCCCAGTCTCCCATGTGGGTGCAGGGGCCCAAGAACTTGGGCCATCTTCTACTGCTTTCCCAGGCCATAGCAGAGGGCTGCGCTGGAAGTGGAGCAGCTGGGATTGCCAGCACTGCAGGTGGTGGCTTTACTCACTATGTCACAGCGCCGGCCCCCCTCCCCCTCTGCCTTTTTTAAGGCTAATGTTTTGGTTTATGTTTTTCCGTCCAAGAAATATCTGCACCCTAAATTAAGAAAAGGGAACAAACCTTCCCAAATGAGCATCAGGGAAGCCAAATATCTTTGGGAAGAACCAGGGCTTCTGTCTACAAGCCAGCTTTGACATTGGCTCATTCATTCATTCACCTACTCACTCTCAAGTCTTTTTCTTTGTTCTCTTCTGGGACATCTGGCTGGGGACACAATAGGCATCTTCCTTCTACAGAATTTTACTGCAGGCCTTGAGTGTGCGTAATATGAAGACAGAGCTTTTGGGAGATACGGGTGAGGCCCAAGGCTTGGATGAAATCATAGGCACCTGCAGTAGAGTTGGGACAGAAAGGCTATTTGTGCAGGAGACGCCAAGCAACAAATTTAGATGCTGGGTGCTTGGAGAACCCAGAGACTGGAGCATTATGGGTGCTCTGAGGAGACTGGCAGACGCCTTGGCCTTGGGGGGCTGGATGTACATTCAGGAGGGGATAAGGTAGACGCTACCTTAGAGAGGCATTGCTGAGCCTGCATCTCAGGGGGCAATGAGAGGCCTACCTGGCCGAGTCAGAGGGGTGTACACAGAGGGGACAGGTGGCTGCACGAGGCTTAGATGGCAGCTGTTTCTTTGGGAACCTTATCCAGGTGCCTCTCATTCCTTGGCTACTTCCTTCCTGTTGTATGCACCCTTGGTTTTGTCATTTTACAGCTGCTTCCACAGCTGCATGCGTTCTTCTTCTCTTTATGGTCGCATGTGTCTGGGAGGTGCAGTGAAACAGCAACAACCCCTAGCTGACCTCCTGCCTCGCTGCCCGGTCTACCCCCAGGCCTTGGGGCTGCCGTCTGTGCTCTTCGCGGTCTGATGCCATGTTGTCTTTTCCACCAGAGTGGGGACATCCTCAGTACCATCGGCTACGACAGCATCATCCAACATCTGAACAATGGCCGCAAGAACTGTAAAGAATTTGAAGAATTTTTGAAGGAAAGGTAGGGTGCTCTCTGCTCTCTGGACAGGGTGGCCAAGATGCCACTGCAAAACAAGGAATGGTTACTGATATTTGCTTGCGCTTAATGCTTCTGTAGACTCCGCTATGGGTTATTGAATGACACTCAAGAAGTAAAAGATGTATCTGTTTTAAAGTTTAAAGAGGGGCAGGTAGAGAGGGATCTCCTGTCTTCTGGTTTGCTCCCCAAATACCCACGATGGACTGGGCTGAGCTGGGCAAGGTTGAAGCCAGAAGGAACTCAGAAACTCAATCCAGGCCTACCAGGTGTACTAAGTACTCAAGTACTTGAGCCACTACCTGCTGTTTCCCAGGGTGCACATTAGCAGGAAGCTAGAATCAGGAGTGAAGCCGAGACTTGAACCAGGCCTCTGATATGGGATGCAGGCATCCTGATCACATCTTAACTGCTGTGCCAAATGCCTGCCCCTGTCCAGAAGTTCTCAGAAACCAGTTTGAGAGCCGGCGCCGTGGCTCAATAGGCTAATCCTCCACCTTGCGGCGCCGGCACACCGGGTTCTAGTCCCGGTTGGGGCGCCGGATTCTGTCCCGGTTGCCCCTCTTCCAGGCCAGCTCTCTGCTATGGCCAGGGAGTGCAGTGGAGGATGGCCCAGGTGCTTGGGCCCTGCACCCCATGGGAGACCAGGAAAAAAAGCACCTGGATCCTGGCTCCTGCCATCGGATCAGCGCAGTGCGCCGGCTGCAGCGGTGGCCATTGGAGGGTGAACCAATGGCAAAAAGGAAGACCTTTCTCTCTCTGTCTGTCTCTCTCACTGTCCACTCTGCCTGTCAAAAAAAAAAAAAACAGTTTGAGAGAGATTTATGAATGAAACAGCAAGCAAAATATAGTGAGTAAGCAAAATATACCAAGAAGTACAGCATGAATAACAGTGAAAGACCATATGGAGGGGGAGACAAGGGCAAACAGAGGACGGGAGTAATTGCTTCACAGAGGCAGAAATCGCTGCGAAGGTGCATTTGACAGGTGGATGTCTGGATGTCTGGGGGGATGAGCATGGCCCAAGTGGTAGGAGGGTGACAGAGCCGCAGGAAAGATGTGAGCAGGTCATGTTCCCATTGAGGCTCTAGAGGAAATGTGCTTCCTGTCTTCCTTTTATAATTTATTTTTAATTTATTTGAAACGTAGAATTACAGAGAAGGGGAGAGAGAGAAAGAGAGAGAGAGAGAAAGCTTTCATTTTCTGGTTCATTCTTCAAAGCCAGAAGCCTGGGGCCGGTGCTGTGGTATAGCTGGTAAAGCTGCTGCCTGCAGTGCTGGCATCCCATATTGGGTCCAGTTTGAGACCTGGCTGCTCCACTTCTGAGCCAGCTCTCTGCTATCATCTGGAAAAGCAGCAGAAGATGGCCCAGGTCATTGGGCCCCTGCACCTGCAAATGGCCGCCATGGCCGGAACTACGTTGATCTGAAGCCAGGAGCCAGGTGCTTCCTCCTGGTCTCCCACGCGGGTGCAGGGCCCAAGAACCTGGGCCATCCTCCACTGCCCTCCCGGGCCACAGCAGAGAGCTGGAGTGGAAGAGGAGCAACCGGGACTAGAACCTGGCACCCATATGGGATGCCGGCACAGGTGGAAGATTAACCTAGTGAGCCACGGCGCCAGCCCCCACATTGTCTTTTTATAAAGATATCAGTTACATTGGATTCAGAGCTCCAACACTCCAGTACACTCATTTTAATTCAGTTACAATAGCAGGGACCTTATTTCCAAAGAAGGTCTTATTCTGAGAAATTAGGGGTTGAGATATTTATTTATTTGAGAGACAGAGTTACAGAGAGGCAGAGGGAGGGAGGGAGGGAGGGACGGAGGGAGAGAGAAAGGTGTCTTCCATTTGGTGGTTCACTCCCCAAATGGCCACAACAGCTGGAGCTGAGCAAATCTGAAGCCAGGAGCCAGGAGCTTCTTCTGGGTCTCCCATGTAGGTGCAGGAGCCCAAGCACTTGGGCCATCTTATACTGCTTTCCTAGGCCATAGCAGAGAGCTGGATTGGAAATAGAGCAGCCAGGACTCGAAGCAGTGCTCACATGGGATGATGGCACTGCAGGTGGTGGCTTTACTCTCTATGCCACAGTGCCAGCCCCATAAATGTCTTTAAAAAAAAAAAAAAAAAAAAAAAAAGGCCTGCGCCACGGCTCACTAGGCTAATCCTTCGCCTAGCGGCGCCGGCACACCGGGTTCTAGTCCCGGTTGGGGCGCCGGATTCTGTCCCAGTTGCTCCTCTTCCAGGCCAGCTCTCTGCTGTGGCCAGGGAGTGCAGTGGAGGATGGCCCAGGTGCTTGGGCCCTGCACCCCATGGGAGACCAGGAAAAGCACCTGGCTCCTGGCTCCTGCCATCGGATCAGCGCGGTGCGCCGGCCGCAGCGCGCCGGCCGCAGCGGCCATTGGAGGGTGAACCAACGGCAAAGGAAGACCTTTCTCTCTGACTCTCTCTCTCACTGTCCACTCTGCCTGTCAAAAAAAAAAAAAAAAAAAAAAGATTCCCTCTGCTCCAACAAACAAGGAAAGTATCATTCATTTGAAGATTTGATTGGCACATACAGTAAAAATGAGCAAGACAGCAGGAGCTATAGTGAAAGCATTTCGTCTTCTGTGCTGGTTCTGATTTGAGGGCTGCCCGGGCCCTGGACTTAGGACCATCCTAAGGCTGCTCTCGGGCCTGGTGGAAAGGGCCATATCTGGTGATATTTGACAGGGTTGTTGAAGGGGAAATGGCTTGGAGATTATTCCTAGTCTAGGGGAGAGGTCAAAGGGACCAGGCCTTTTCAAGGAGGGGTTGGTGAGGGAAGTGTGACCAGCTGAGCACTCAGAGGAGTGGTGCCCCGTCCATGTTTCCCAGCCTGTTCTGTCCATTTGCTGTGGCCCTGGTACATGGCAGGAAGCTGAAGGCCTGGTTTCCATCTGTCTCCCTTCCCAGATTCTGAGCTCCACCGGGCAGCTCTCATATCACGGTCATCTCTGTGTTCTTAGCACTGAATATGATGCCTGGCAGATCACAGATGTCCAGTGAATGACACACTGATGAGCACATGAGAGGGGAAATTTGAATGGGTGGCGGGAGGATGGCCTAGGTAAACACTCCCCGTATTCAAGGGTGATTTCTGGGAAGCCCTAGTCCCAGCGATTTCTTCATTGGCTGTGGCCCTCGCACCCACTGCTCCCCAGCAGTGCGAATGCCCTCTCGATCTCCTTCCTTCTTCTCCTGCCTTCAGGAGGATGACGGCGTAGTTTCACTTCTGTGAAAGTGCCTTCCTTTTTCCAAAGAGCACGCCATTGTGTCTGCTAGAAATCTCTACATAACTGAACAGGATTCTTGCTCAATCTGTAGTTCTGAGCATGTTAACAGAATCAGAAAGACACAAAGGAGCACTCACTTGCATGGCTCCAGAGCAAATAGACAGGGCTGCCCACAGGGCCAGCAGCATGATGGAGCCAAGTGACACACAGCCACGCAAAAGTGCACCTTGCCAAGGAAGGACGGGGAAAGAACTTTTAGTGTCTGCATCCTCTTAATTTGTTCTTCTCTTTTTTTTCAAGATTTATTTATTTATTTGAAAGACAGAGTTACAGAGAGGCAGAGGGAGGGAAGGAGGGAAGGAGAGAGAGAGAGAGATCTTCCATCTGCTGGTTCACTCCCCAGATGGCCACAATGGCCAAAGCTGCATTGATCTGAAGCCAGGAGCCGGGAGTCAGGAGCTTCCTCTGGGTTTCCCACATGGATAAGGGGCCCAAGGACTTGGGCCATCTTCCACTGCTTTCCCAAGCAACAGCTGAGAGCTGGATCGGAAGTGGAGCAACTGGGCCTTGAACCAGCGCCCATATGGGATGCTGGCACTGCAGGCAGTGGCTTTACCTGCTGCACCACAGCACAGGCCACTAATTATTTTCATACATGTAAATTTTTAAATTTCTTTGAAAGGCAGAGAGACAGAGACAAAGAGGCAGACAGAGGTCTGGTTCACATCCCAAATGCCTGCTGGGCCAGGTCAAAGCCAGGAGTCCAGAACTCCATCCAGGTCTTCTAATGGGTGGTAGGGACCCAAGTACTTGAGCTATCTATCTCCTGCTGCCTCCCAGAGTGTGCATCAGCAGGAAACTGGTTCAGAAGGAGCAGAGAGTTGAACCCAGGCCCTCCGGTATGCACCAAACACTCACCCTTCATAAGCATCTCTTTTATTATTATTATTTTTTATTTTTTTAATGTCAGGAGACTCTTTTAGGAAACAATTTGTCCTATGGAAAAGAAAAAAATGTAAAATGCACTGATCCCTTCAGATTTTCTTTAGCTTTCTTTTTCTTTATTTCTTTTTTTTTTTAAAGATTTATTTATTTACTTGAAAGTCAGAATTATGCAGAGAAAGGAGAGACAGAGAGAGATCTTCCATCCGCTGGTTCATTCCCCAGATAGTCACAATGGCTGGAGCTATGCCAATCCGAAGCCAGGAACCAGGAGCTTCTTCTGGGTCTCCCACGCAGGTGCAGGGGCTCAAGGACTTGGGCCATTCTCTACTGCTTTCCCAGGCCAGAGCAGAGAGTTGGATCGGAAGTGGAGCAGTTGGATTTTGAACCAGCACCCATAAGGGATGCCGGTGCTACAGGCAGTGGCTTTGCCCACTACACCACAGCGCAAGCCCCCTTTAGCTTCCTTGTTTTCTGGGAAAGTCAAATAAAATCAGGTTTAATTCTCCATTTTCAAAAAGCATGTGGTTTTATGGTCTAATTCTTTTAAAGTTATTGGTTGTATCTTTTTATCCATCCTATCTGCATACCTGCATAAAGAACTATCTATCCCAGGGACAGGCATTTGTCCTAGTCATTGGATGCGATTGGGACAGCCACATCCCATATGGTACTGCCTGGGCTGGAGTTGTGGCTTTGCTTACAATTCCAGCGTCTTGCTCTAATGCATTTCAAAGGAGGTAGCACATAGTGGTTCAGGTAGTTGGATCCCTGCCACCCACATGGGAGACCTGGCTGAGTTCCTGACTCCTGGCTTCCACCTGGCCCAGCCGCAGCTGTTTTGGGTTTATGGGGAATGAATCAGTGATTAGGAGATCTGTCTGTCTCTATCACAGTCTTTATACTTCTCAGGTAGATAGATAGATAAATAAATAAATAATTTAAAAAATAAATGTCCATTACAATCATCACCAAATGTTTGTACTAATTTGTTGGTGGAATTTGGATGCTTTGCTACTTCCCTCTCTGTTCTTTTTGTTTGTTATTTTTATACATAATGAATGTGTATTATTTTAATAAAATAAAGTCATTATTTGAAAAAGGCAAATGAACGACTGTGAGAGACTTTGTAACATGTGTAAGACTAAATAATATATTCAGAGTACCTAAAGAACTTGGAGGGACCAGCATCATGGTGCAGTAAGTTAAGCCACCCATGCCACACCTGCATCCCATGAATTTGAGTTTGAGTTCTGGCTACCCTGCTTCCAAGCCAGCTTCCTGCTAATGCACCTGGGAAGTCGATAGAAGAAGGTCCAAGTACCAGGGCCTCTGCTACCCATGTGGGAGACCAGGATGCAATTCCAGGCTCCTGGCTTCAGCCTGGCCTAGCCCTGCCTGTTTTGGTCATTTGGGGTATGAACCAGCAGATGGAAAAATCTCTTTCTCTCTCTGTCTCTCCCTCTCTGTCACTCAGCCTTTCAAATAAATAAAATAACTCTTTTTTTTAAAAAGAACTTCTGGGCTGAAGCTATGGCATAGGTAAAGCCGCTGCCTGCAGTACTGGTAATTTGGGCACCAATTTGGGGCCTGACTGCTCTACTTTTGACCCAGCTCCCTGCTAATGTACCTGGGAAGGCAGTGGAGGATGGCCCAAGTGCTTGGGTCCCTGCACTCATGTGGGGGACCCAGAAGAAGCTCCTGGCTCCTGGCTCCCGGCTTCAGTCTGTCCAGCTCCAGCTGTTGAGGTCATTTGAAAGGATCATTCTCTCTGCCTTTCCCTCTCCCTCTCCCTCTCAGTATGCCTTTCAAATAAATAAATCAATCTTAAAGAAAAAAGAACTTCTACTAAATAATAGGAAAAAAAGCAGAATCTTCAGTTAAAAAATTGCACATAACTTACAGTAGAAGAATTAAGAAAAGCCCAATAAATGTATAAAATAATGTACAATCACAGTAGCAATCTTGGAAATGCAAAGTGAAATGAGAGCTCTTTCTTACGCCTTCCCCAGACTGGTAGCATAAAAAAAAGGAGTAATATCTATTTTGTGGGTGAGGGCTCCTGGGAATGGGAGCTCTTATATACTTTTGGTGGAAGTGCATTTTGAGAAAGTTTTGTTCAGAGGGCAACTTGGCATGACTTTTCAAAACTTAAAATGCACTTGCCTCTGATACAGTAATTCCACTTTCTCTGAACTCTTAGACAAGCACTCAGAGGCATGCCGAAAGTGTTCGTTTAGCTTTTCTTCTGGTGGAGGGGAAAACCTGGAAATAAATGAGGTGAGAATTCTGTACTACTATGTTATGAACATGATGGACTTGTGTGTACTGATAAGGAAAGTGCCAGATGCCACCCTATCAGGTGAAAAGAAGACCAGCAAATAATACAATGGTCTCGATTGTAAAAACATCTAAAGGTGCCGGCGCCGTGGCTCACTAGGCTAATTCTCCACCTAGCGGCACCGGCACACCAGGTTCTAATCCCGGTCGGGGCGCCGGATTCTTTCCCGGTTGTCCCTCTTCCAGGCCAGCTCTCTGCTGCAGCCTGGGAAGGCAGTGGAGGATGGCCCAAGTGCTTGGGCCCTGCACCCCATGGGGCCCAGGAGAAGTACCTGGCTCCTGCCTTCGGATCAGCGGGGTGTGCCAGCCGCAGCGTGCCAGCCGTGGTGGCCATTGGAGGGTGAACCAACGGCAAAAAAGGAAGACCTTTGTCTCTCTCTCTCACTATCCACTCTGCCTGTCCAAAAAAAAAAAAAAAAAAAAAAAAAAAAATCTAAAGGTATGTATAAGTGATTAGTGCAATAATATGAGTACAGGTGTGGAAATGCGAAGAAAAACACCTGGGAAGATTCAGCTCATGCTGTGGCTACCTGCAGAGAGGTGGGGTGGGAGGAGAGCATGAAGGGGGACTTTCGGGGTTCAACTCTGTCTGGGTCTCCCGCATGGGTGGCAGAGTCCCAGACACTTGGGCCATCCTGGGTTGCTTTCCTGGGCATGCCAGGAGCACAGACAGCAGCTTAACCCACTGTGACACAAGATTGGCCCCAGAAGGAGTTAAGAATAACTGCTTCACAGAAGTGAAGACATGCCAACTACAGACGGCCTACACTGACATCCCCCTTCTCTGCTATCGTTGAATTGTATATTTGAGTTGACTGTGAATGAGGAACTGTAGCAGTGGTAAGAGGGCCCTCTTCGAGAGGATGGAAGAAATGGGGACCTCTGGGGTACAGTTTTTAATAGAAATAACTCTTAATTCACTGTTTAAAAATGCTCAGTTTTGCTGTGGTATCCATGCTAGGGACTTCTAGCTAGAGAAGACCACATTGGGGAGGAAGGCCACTGGTCTTTCTAGTCCCTGTTCCATAGAGTTTCTGGTCCCAGTTCCATAGAGTTTTGCGTTTTAGAGAATGGTGCTGTATCCAAGCTTGTACTGACAAAGATGCAGTTTTGCCTTCAAGGGCAGTGGTGTGCAATATGCATTCCGTGGCTAAGAGTCAGCTCTAAGACATCCCCATGACTTTCTCTTCTGTCCCCCAGGGCAGCGATCGAGGAGAAGTATGGCAAAGACCTGCTCAACCTCTCCAGGAAGAAGCCGTGTGGCCAGTCTGAGATCCAGTAGGTACCGTGTTTCTTTCTGCTTCTGCAGAGTTACCAGTAGGTTCAAGTGTGTTCACAGTGGAGAAAGATTGAGACTAGCAGGAGAAAGGCTGGAAGGGACAATGCAGGCACAAACCATCATTAAGATTTTTTAAAATTGTCCTCGAAGTCTTTTTATGGGTATTTGTTTTCATCGGTAGGATTGTATTATATATAATTTTATACTGGAAATTTAATAAAAGGACTTATCATTATATATTTTAAAATAATATTTTAAATAAAATAATTAGAAAATATGTGAGATTATGCATGTATATGTTTATGGTTTGTGATACTTATGAGAGTGTCTTTGCACCATTTTGTAGTTCTCAGCACCTAAATTGCCATAATGATTTATTCTTCAGTCATTCATTGACTACTCTGAGGATACAGAGATGAGCTGGGCACAATGCCTGCTTTAGCACCACACTCCCTCATATATATAGGGCTGGCTTCATGGCCATTATACAGGAACCTACACTCAGAAGGGCTTTGTAATTGGTCTAATGCTCTGTGGTCACCATTCAGAGAGTCTTAATAATTTATAAACAGTGGATCCCACATTTCCGTTTTGTGGTGTGCCTCACAGATTATGTAGCTGGTCCTACTCACATGGAAATCTCTAGATTTCTTCCCCAACATAAGCTTGTTGAGGGAGGCTTAAGAGAATAGGTCAGGCCTCTCTCTGCAGGTGTGATCACATGACATACTTGGTCACTGCTCTGGCTGTGCTGCATATACCTGCAGGGACGCACTGGGGGTCTGTGTCCCCTCCGCCTCAGGGGTCCTGATGAGGGTGGACGGGACATTGCCCTTCCTCTTTTTGTGCTTGTAAAACACACACATTGCTTTCTATAAGGAAGGAAGGAAGGAAGGAAGGAAGGAAGGAAGGAAGATGGAAGTGTGAACCTAAACACACACACACATCCATGCACACATGCATGACAACACACACACACATGCACACACGCACACTCATCCCAGAATTGGACTATTGAGAAGGAGGAAGATATTGAGAGATATGTCAAATATTAATGGTTTCGTAAGCCTAAAAAAAACTTGTTACACTCTCAGATGTATGACATTAGTACAAGGAGAGGTTTTTTTTTTTATTCATTGATAAATTGTACTTTATTTTTATGGTTTTAAGTGCTATTTTAAAAAATATTTATTTATTTATTTGAAAGGCAGAGTTACAGAGAGGCAGAGGCAGAAAGATAGAAAGAGAGAGAGAGAGAGGTGTCTTGCATCTGTTGGTTCACTCCCCAGATGGCTGAAATGGCTGAAGCTATACCCATCTGAAGCTGGAGACAGGAACTTCTTCTAGGTCTCCCATGTGGGTGCAGGGGCTCAAGGACCTGGGCCATCCCCCACTGCTTTCCCAGGCCATAGCAGAGAGCTGGATTGGAAGTGGAGCAGCTGGGTCTCGAACCAGCGCCCATATGAGATGTCGGCGCTGCAGGCAGCGGCTTTTACCTGCTAGGCCACAGCGCTGGCCCCTTAAGTGCCAATTTAAAAAACACACATAAAAGTGAAAAGACAAGCATAATGCACAGCTACACACCCGTCCCCAGGATTTTACCGTTCTTCACTTAGTCACGTGGATGTTGTGATTATTTCTCTGTCACCTAGGTTTTCAGTTATTAACAAGTTAAATGCTTTACATGTAGACCTGGAATCAGCTATTTCTCCAAGTAATATCTGTTTCAGTGATTAATTGTATTTCAGGACTAAACTCCGTTCCAGTGTTGGTTATTGTCATGGAGGTGTCAATGTTTCTAGGTCCTTTCAGGGGTCAGATTTTAAAAGTGTGAGTTCATATTGATAATTTAACTGCATAGGATTCTACCTAACCTTAATTTTATGTTCTTATTTCTTTACTCTTATACTGAAAATCTGACAATATTATCATAATTAGTTGCTTTATATGACAATACATATTAAAGTGCTTCAAAAACAATATCAGTATTTCTACTAATAATATATTTTCTGAAGTTAGTTTTAGATTTTAAGGATTGTTGTCTTTTTCCTCTTTTTGTTGTTTTTTTTTTTAATGTAAGATATTTGTATATCCAAAGAGCAAAACTGACTTAACTTAGATAAGTTTTACTGTTGTTCAAAAAGTGTTTAGACCATTTTATGAAAGATTAGTGGGTCAGTTGATTTAAAAATTAAGTATATTTGGAAATCTATTCAAAAACTCTTGTGGTGATGTGATTTTCCATAGTCATACTCTCTCCACCACATCTTGGGGATGATATTTAGCTGGATCAATCTGCTCAGAAATGGTATTTCTTATATTCTTACACATTTGACATTTGACTTACAACACAGAGCAAATCCAACACCGTTCCCTTGTGCTCCTTGGTAAAGCCAGGCAGTTTTCTTCTAAGTGCATGCCTCCGACAGGAAAAAGCCACAGGGTTTGAGAACTGGAACTGCGTTTCCAAGGCTGATGTGAGAGGCTATTTAGGTGACTGTGGATGAATGGGAAGGCATCTGTAATCACAAGCCAGACTGCCTGCAGACTGGAACTCCAAATTGCCAAATTGCAATGTAGTGGTCCGACCAATCCTAAGTGAAAACTTTAAAGTGGCCTGGGAGGTAAGGTCTCTACTTATGTGGCAGCTGTGAACACAGATCCTTTCTACAGAAACACAGTGAACTTGTAATGCACAGACACACACACACACACACACACACACACACACGTTACCGCAATAAGAGTTAGTAGAAGTAATAATAGCAGAAAAAGACATGCAAAGATTTTTGATACTAGAATTAACAGGTTCAAAAAGCAAGTATATGTAATATGATTCACGAAAATAAAAGTGAAGTTAAAGCATGAGACAGTGACTTTTGGAAGTGCCAAGAATTTTGAAGAAGAACCAGAACTTATACAAAGAAATATAGCATAGTTAAATTAAAAAGTCAGTACATGCATTAAGCAACATATGGAACATAATTAGGGAATTAGAAAAACAGAAATGAAGAAATCACTAGGGGCTGGCATGAAGGAGAAGTTAGTCAATGCTTAGAAAATTTCATTTAGGACGAACAAGTTCAAGTTCTGAGTATGAGTGCAACATGGTTGCTACAGTTGATAACAATATATTAGATTCCTTTTTTTTAAAGACTCAATTTGTTTATTTGAAAGGCAGAGTCACAGAGAGGCAGAGGGGGAGAGAGAAAGACAGAAGGAGAGAGAGAGAGAGAGAGAGATAGGTCTTCCATCTGCTTGTTCACTCCCCAGATGGCTGCAATGGCTGGAGCTAGGCTGATTTGAAGCCAGGAGCCAGGAGCTTCTTCCAGGTCTCCCACGAGGGTGCAGGGGCCCAAGGATTTGGGCCATCTTCTACTGCTTTCTCAGGCCATAGCAGAGAGCTGGATTGGAAGTAGAGCAGGAATCAAACTGGCGCCCTTATGGGGTGTGGGCACTGCAGGTGGAAGCTTTACCTGCTACACCACAGCACCAGCCCCGGTATATTGGATTCTTGAAACGTGCTGAGAGAGATTTTAAGTGGTCTGACTATAAAAAATGATAAGCAAGGTAATACATAAGTTAATCTGCTCTGTCAAGCCATTTTACACTATTGCCTATTTTAAAACATTTTACACAATAAACATGCATCATTTTAATTTGTTGACTTAAAAAAGGTTATAAAAAAGGAAATCACTCAGAATTCATCAGAGAAAAAGAATAGAGATTCAGAATAAAGAAAAATTAAGAGACATGGAGAATAGAATGAGAGATCTAATGCACATCTGATCATGAGAGATAATACGGAGAATGTGAAGGAATTTAGGGAGCAACAGAGGTCGAGGATTTTATAGAATTGATGGGAGCCATAAATACTTAGGTTTAGGAGGCAAAACAAATTCCAAGATTGATAAATTAGAAATTCCCAACTACATAAGAATAGTCAAGCCATGTAGGATCCAGGATAATGAAAAAGCCCTAAAGGAATCCAGAAAGAATGACAAGGAATGTTTATTACAGTGACAGCTGGGTTTTCAACAGCAACAATGAAACCAGAGGGATTGTGGAATTATATCTTCAAATCACATAGAGGAAGTAACTATCAACTTGGAATTACATAACCAGAGAAATTTTTTTCAGGAAAGAAGAAAAAATAAAGATATTTTTAGGCAAACAAAAATAGAGAGTTAACTACGAGCAGGACTTCAGCCAAGAAATATCTAAAGGGTATACTTCAAGGAAGAAAGAAAACAATATAGGCCAAAATGTTTATAGTGCAAGAAAGAATAGTGAGCAAAGAATATGGCAAATCTGGGTGTATATAATGTTTACATAAAGAAATGGTATTAATTTTAGGGATTTAAAAAAATAAGATGGACCCAAACTGTTGGATAATAAAACCATATAATTTTAAAAGATTTATTTATTTATTTGAAAATCAGAGTTACACAGAGAGAGAGAGGAGAGGCAGAGAGAGAGAGAGAAAGAGGTCTTCTATCTGATGGTTCACTCTCCAGCTGGCCGCAACGGCCAGAGCTGTGCAAATCCAAAGCCAGGAACCAGGAGCTTCTTCCAGGTCTCCCACGTGGGTGCAGGGGCCCAAGGACTTAGGCCATCTTCCTCTGCTTTCCCAGGCCATAGCAGAGAGCTGGATGGGAAGTGGAGCAGCCGGGTCTTGAACTGGCGCCCATATAGGATGCCGGCGCTTCAGGCCAGGGCGTTAACCCACTGCGCCATAGCGCTGGCCTCTGGTTGCTGTACTTTAAAGAATGACTGATATCCTTATGATAAAGGCCCATAACTATTACATGTGTTATCATGGGGAAAAGGAAGCACAAAGAGTGGTGGCGCTTTGGCCTACCCCAGTGCGCAGTGAACAGTTGCTTAGAATTGCCTGGAATCGAGGAAACTCCCCTGAAGAAGTCCTAGTCTTCCCATAGTTTTAATAGTTTTGTGATTACTTCACAGTTTTCTCTGTTTAAGATAAGATGCAGATGGAGAAAAGCATGCAAAGGCATTATAGTAAAATTGTGCAATTTCCAGAGCTGAAATCAAATCTGTGCTTGTGTTTTAGCACCCTGAAGCGGGCCCTGGAAGTCTTCAAGCAGCGTAAGTGATTTTTTTTTTAAGTATTTGTTACTCTTGGCAAGCTTTATGTCTGTCCTCCAAAGTGCATTTTAATTGGAACAGCAATTTCATAATGGGTGAAAGAAAGTTAGAGCAACTCCTAAGGTGAGAAACACTCTCAGGGTTGAAATGAGCTGGAGAACCCTCTACTGCACATCGCGATGTGCGTGTGATGTAGAGCAGCGCATCTCATGCGGGGGTGAGCACCCAATCACTGGAGAGCCTGTTGTTAACACAGACTCCTGGACCCAGGCCCTGAGTTGCTGATTAGGAAGTCAGGTGGGGGCGTGGCTGAGATTTCCCATGCCTTGCAAGTTCCCAAGTGATGCTGCCATCGATCCAGGAACCGTGGTGAGAATGACCATCTCCAAGAATTGTCTGTACTGTTTAGTTCTAACTCAGACCTAGTCACTCGAACGGCCAACCCCAGTCCACCTACCTCAGCCAGGCTTGCTACCAGCCTCACCCTTTGTATGTTCTTAGGCCAGCACTGGTTTCCTCCTCCCAGAGCCATCTCCCAGTGCAGGGCTTCAGACACAGGGACAGTGTAGTGAGGGTCTTGCCATCTCTCCCAAAGTGCCAGACATTTTTGTCCAGGAGAAATCCTAGTTACAACAAGCATCAAAGGAAACACTCTTGGTTTTCTCCCCTCCTGCTCTGGCTTGTGGCTATCCCACTCACTTGCAACCGCTTTCTCCTAGGACACCGATGACCTCTGTGCCATTGGGTCCCGTGAGTACTCTCGGGCCTCGTCTGCCTTGACTATTGGGCGCTGTGAGCGCTCCTTCCTTCTTGACGCTCTCACCCTTTCTGACGCCCTTGGCGTCTTCCTGCTTCTCTGGCTGCTCTGCTGTCGCTTTCTTTGTCCCTTTCTGTCGAGCTCCTTGGTG
Source organism: Oryctolagus cuniculus (assembly GCF_964237555.1). NCBI lineage: Eukaryota > Metazoa > Chordata > Mammalia > Lagomorpha > Leporidae > Oryctolagus > Oryctolagus cuniculus. The sequence goes on from NC_091441.1 coordinate 31,441,429, forward strand.
TGGCAGGTCCTCAGGACACAGCCCCAGCCCTTATGCTTGTCCCTGGCATCAGCTACTGCCCTTACTCAGAGGACGTGCGGATGTGTATCTTCAGTGCAGAGCACTTGGAGCACCAAGCTTACATCCTGGTATCTACCTCATGGTTCTTCTTGGATGTTTCTAAGGCACCTTAAGTACAAGAAGTTTGCAAGGAATTCATAATCTTCAGGCCGATTACCTAAGGCAGTTTGAGATCTTTTTTCTTAGAACCACATCCTACTGTTTCCTTAAGAATTCTTATTCATTTTTCTCTTCTCTGAAGGCCAGGATACTTATCCTAAAATAATGGGGCTCCCTCTGCATCCTTCTTCAGCCCTTTGAGAAGAAACTCCAATGGGAGGAGGTTCTTGTGTGTTTTGGTGTACTTTTTAATTTTGAATGGGTGTTTTAATTTTATCACGCTTCTTGAGAGTAGTAAGGTTTGATTCAGAGAAGAAAGAGAGGGTGTTTGGGGTAGTGCTAAGTTGCTGCTTGGGATGCCTGCATCCCATATTGGACCACCTGGGTCCCAGTCCTGGCTCCACTTCCAATTCCAGCTCCCTGCTAATGTGCACCCTGGAAGGTGGCAGGTGATGGCTCAAATACTTGGTTCTCTGCCACTCACGTGGGAGATGCAGATTGAGTTTTCAGGCTCCTGGTTTTGGTCTGGCCCAGTCCTGGCTGTTGCAGATGTTTGGGGGGAGTGAACCAGATGATGAAAGGTCTTTCCTTGTCTCTCTGCCTTTCAAATAAAAAACAAACATAATAGATAAAATGTTTTTAAAAATTCAAGGGTTGAAAAAAAGAGAAAGGAAACGGAAAGCCTTCAGAAACACCAAGGTCAAAATGGTCGGGGCTCAGCTCTGCAGAGGCAAAGTTCTGCTTCCCTACATCACTCTCCTTCCTGTTGTGGTCATCTTTGCTGCTCTTGGGTGGCTGATTATTGACTTGGCCTCTTGTTTGGAGGTCACGTGGAAGATACAAGTCTTGGTGCCCTCAACAGTCTTTCTTCTCAAGTTTTATTTCTGAATTATGGTCTTTTTTTTTTTTAAGATTTGTTTATTTGAAAGTCAGAGTTTCAGAGAGGTAGAGGTAGAGGTAGAGGTAGAGGTAGAGAGAGAGGTAGAGAGAGAGGTAGAGAGAGAGGAGAGAGAGGAGTCTATCCACTGGTTCACTCCCCCAATTGACCACAATGGCAGGAGCTGCACCAATATGAAGCCAGGAGCCAGGAGCTTCTTCCTGGTCTCCCACGTGGGTGCAGGGGCCCAGGGACTTAGGCCATCTTCTACTGCTTTCTCAGCTCATAGCAGACAGCTGGACTGGAAGTGGAACAGCCGGGACTAGAAATGGCACCCATATGGGATGCTGGCACCACAGGCAGAGGATTAACTTACTGTGCCACAGCGCCGGCCCCCAGAGCATATGTTTTTAAATGAAGCAATCATATGTCCGTTCTGACTTTTTTCTAAGCATTTATAATTCTTTCTTATAATTGCATACACACACATCAAAAGACTCTAGTGGGCCGGCGCCGCGGCTCACTAGGCTAATCCTCTGCCTTGTGGCGCCGGCACACCGGGTTCTAGTCCCAGTCGGGGCACTGGGGTTCTGTCCCGGTTGCTCCTCTTCCAGGCCAGCTCTCTGCTGTGGCCAGGGAGTGCAGTGGAGGATGGCCCAAGTACTTGGGCCCTGCACCCCATGGGAGACCAGGATAAGTACCTGGCTCCTGCCATCGGGTCAGCGTGGTGCGCTGGCTACAGCGCGCTGGCTGCGGCGGCCATTGGAGGTGAACCAATGGCAAAAGGAAGACCTTTCTCTCTGTCTCTCTCTCTCAAAAAAAAAAAAAAAAAAAAAAAAAAGACTTGAGTGAATTCTTGCAAGACCCCACTATGCCTATTTCTCTATAATTTGCTTTTTTACTTAACAATGTATCAGACAGCTTTCCATTTTAGTTAGATAGCTCTGTCTTATTCTTTTATGTCTAAAATGTTCAATTTCACAAAATGCCAGATTTTCTCCTCCTGGAAGGGTTGTGCTGTTTCCTCCTCTGACCACCCCCAGCCCAGCAGTGCTGTTTCCCCCATGCTACTAATATCAAGAATTTTCACGCTTTAAAAATTTTACCAAACTGCAAAGTTTGAGTTTTTAAGTTTTTTTTTCTTTAATTTGTGTTAAGGCTGAATAAAGGTTTATTGGCTATTTAGCCATGCTTTTTGAATTTTATGTTAACTGATTTGTTAAATACTGAAATATGTCTGCTTCTTTTGCTTTGTGAAAGCTGTTTTAATAAAGTCATTTGCTCCTTGTTACGTAAATTGCAAGTATTTTTCCATTTGTCATGTATTTTCTAGCCTTTTGCAGGGTTATTTTGACACACACAAAAAAAAGTTTAACATTTTTTCTTAGATCAGCTTTGTCAATCTTTTCTAGCTTTAATGCCATACTTCAACTTGGTTTCTTAGAACAAGTAAAATAAAGAGTCTATTTTTTTTCTATTACAAAGGCAAGCTATGGTTATTGTAAAGATCTTAGAAAATGAGGGACAAAAATCATCAATGATCTATTTACTTTGAGATAACTATCAATAGCCAAAAGTTTGATGTATAACCTTTCTTATAAATGTTTAAGATCATGAGATTTTAGAAAAGAAAAGAATTTTGGAGGGCATCTTAAGAGAATGAAGAATCCAATTTGATGGATTTAGTAGTTGTTTTAGTAATGTCTCCTAGGGGGAAGCTGCATGAGCAGGAACCTTGGGTTTTCTCCCCGGGCCTGAGCATTTACTGGATTACTAACAGGTAAAACAGGAGGTCAAGCTATACATTTTCTTTTCTTTTTTTTTTTTTTTTTTTTGACAGGCAGAGTTAGACAGTGAGAAAGAGAGACAGAGAGACAGAGAGAAAGGTCTTCCTTCCGTTGGTTCACCCCCCAAATGGCCACCACAGCTGGTGCGCTGCACCGATCCGAAGCCAGGAGCCAGGTGCTTCCTCCTGGTCTCCCATGCAGATGCAGGGCCCAAGTACTTGGGCTATCCTCCACTGCCCTCCCGGGCCACAGCAGAGAGCTGGACTGGAAGAGGAGGAACCGGGACAGAACCCTGGTGCCCCGACTGGGACTAGAACCCGGTGTGCCGGCGCTGCAAGGCAGAGGATTAGCCTAGTGAGCCGCGGCACCGGCCCCAAGCTATACATTTTCTTGCCTTGGTTTTCTTGACCAGGCCAATGCTGAGCACATGGAGGGATTCAGTAAATCCTGGTGGCCAGGGATGGTGATACAGGCTCTAACAGTTGCCCCTGTACTGTGCACACACAGCAGACTCCCCCACATCCACATGTTCTACATCCAATCTGTGAGTCAAAAATATTCAGGGAAAGTAATTGTGTCGGTGTTGACAATGCGTGGACTTATTTTTTAAAAAAGGTTTATTTATTTATTTATTTGAAAGTCAGACTTTCAGGAAGACAGGGAGAGATGGAGAGAGAGATCTTCCTTCCATCTGCTGGTTCACTCTCCAGATGGCTGCAATGGCCAGGGCTTAGTCAGGAAGAAACCAGGAGCCAGGAGTTTCCCCTAGGTCTCCCACCTGGGTGGCAGGGGCCCACAGACTTTTGCCGTCTTCTGCTGATTTTTCTAGCCCATTAGTAGAGGGATCTGGCTAGGAACTGGAGCAGCTGGTACTCAAACTGGCCTGTATGGGATGCTTGTACTGCAAGTGGCAGCTTTATCCATTATGCCACAATACTGGCCCCTTGTATACAGACTTTTTTTCTTGTTTTCATTCCCTAAATGACACAATTATTTACATAGTATTTGCAATATATTGGTTTTAAAAAGTAATTGAAAGATCCAGTCCGGTGGCATAGTAGGTTAAGCCTCTGCCTACAGCACTGGCATCTCATATGGGTGCTGACTTTAGTCTGGCCTCTCCTCTTCCAATCCAGCTCTCTGCTATGGCCTGGGAAAGCAGTGGGGGATGGCCCAAGTGCTTGGGCCCCTGCCCTCATGTGGGAAACCCTGGAGAATCTTCTGGCTCCTGGCTTCAGATCTGCCCAGCTCTGGCTGTTGTGGCCATTTGGGGAGTGAACAAGTGGATGGAAGACCTTTCTCTCTGTCTCTCCCTCAGTCTATAATTATGCCTCTCAAATAATCAAATCTTTAAAAAAAGTAATTGAGAGATGATATAAAGCACATGGGAGTACTGCTTAGGTTCTTTGCAAATAGTATGCTATTTTGTATAAGGGACTTGAATGTGCATGGAGTTTGGTATCTGTAGTGGGTCCTGGAACCCATCTCCTGTGGACACAGAGAGACAGCTGTATGTATTTTTTTCTATGGCTTTGTATTTGTGAATCACGACATCTGTAGACCCTGATTATTTTAAATTCTTTTTGCAGAAGTAGACAACGTGGCACAATGTCACATTCAGCTTGCACAGACTCTAAGAGAAGAGGCCAGGAAGATGGAAGAATTTAGGGAAAAGCAAAAGCTACAACGGAAAAAGGTTGGGTTTGCCTGTGTGTGAAGACCTCACCTTTGCTCCCGCAGAAAACCCCGGGCTTGGCTGCTCATTCAGCTCCCTGGCAGGGTTCCACCTGGTGCAGCCACGCCCTTGTCTAACCTGAGAAGTTGAGCCATCCTGTGGGGACTCAGTCCAGGCCGTTATGCTCTGCACCATTTCTGCACCTGCAGCCAGGCGTCCTTTGAAAATTTTTGAGGGTTCAAGGGTCCAGCTTGCATTCCTCTTCTTTTCCAATCTACTACCACATTTCAAATTACAACTGGGAAGGGGACCACTTTAGTGCGGTCCAGCAGGGCCCAGCTGGCAGGCTCCCAGGCCACACTCCTCCTCCTGAGCAGGGCAGTAAGGGAGGGCTGAGGACCTGGGGGAGACTCAATCTCCTGAAGATCAAAATGTAGTCAGACCACCTTCTTTCACAAATAGCGACACTGAGGCGTTGGGAAATCCAAGTCCTTTTTGTCTTCAAAACAGCCATGTGTATGTAGACTCTTTCATTGATGGGATTCGTTCCAACCAACTACGTGGAAGGAGAGAGATAGCGAGGAGTATGTTCTCAAGTGTTAATAAAACTGGCAAGTATTGGGGAAGCTCTAAGGTTTATATTTAAGTGTTTCTTAGGCTGGACCAGCCACTATTCAGACTCCTTTCTCTTCATTCCTGAAGACTTAGATGTTCAGGTTGATCCTACAGCTCAGTAGGGCCCTTACAGGATTTCTTTGTATATTTCATTTGCAAGCCGGAACTCTGGCCTCACGGAGGCCAGACATCTAATGTGACATGTGAAGATTTGCACTCCCATCTCCTGGGACGCCTCTGTGTGCCCAGGCCTCTTGCACCCTTCCTGGCGGCCCCTTGGAAACCCTTCCCTTGTTCGTCCTGACCCTTCCCCATCTATCTCCAGGGTTGTGTCTGCAGTGTGTACCCAATGAGCGACCAGGTTAGTGCTGATCCACCCTTGCTTCAGTCTCAGCAACTTGGCTTTTGGTTCAAAGTTGGAGTCTGGGTCCAGCTAGTGTCTTGGAGGCCACTGGCACCTGGAGCAGATGTGGCATCTTAAAGCCTCCTGCTTTACCTCTCCTGTTGGTTCCTGAGCTGCTCTTAGCATACGACTCTCTCTGCCCATCTCACAGCCTCACTCACGAAGCAGAATGCCTCGGACAGCCGGAGGCATTGTCACCAAGAGGAGAGGAGCCCTTTCCTCCTGTCTCTGAGTGCCCTGGCCCTTTTGAGGGCGAGTTTGTTCACTTTGCAAGGCCTTTGGAACTTCTGCATAATAAGTCACACAGACCAATTCTTGCAGTTGGAAGAACACCCCCTGAATTCTGTTGAGCGGGTAGAGTACCTAGGTCCAGCCTGAAGCTCTCATCCAAGTTCCCTGTCTTCTGTGTGCCCTCCCTGCAGGAAGATATCTTCTGCGCCTTCTTTGGGAAGTCCATGGTTTCTTAACACATTTGTAATTTTTTGTGTCACAATGGACTCGGATTTCGCCACTTCCGTATTTGGATACTTGAGAAAAATCTCTCTCCTAGATAGAAAATGTGTTAGTGCCAACTTCTCATTTTGTACTGGCCATGCCATACATGTTTCGGTTTTTCGCTTTTTGGAAATGAAGCCATTTCCACTTATCAAGGAAGGCCATTGGCTGTCTTCTTTTAGTAGCTGGAACGGGGGCAGTGCAGGTGGAAGAGCCGGTCAGAAGTATGTGGTGTGTTCACTCATACAACTAATATTTCCTGAGATGGACATGTTTCAAAGTGCACAGGGTCACCCTTTCTCACTAAGTATATAGAGTGGCTGGGTGGACTGATGTGACACAGTCATGGTGACCAAGCATGACGCGCCTCAGATGATAGGGGAAGGAAGAGTCTAGGGCTGTAACATCCATGCTATCTGTGCTTCGTAAAGGCTTTGGGTCACACACGTCTCCCTAGGACCTGAGACAGTGAACATGCAGTGGGGACCCACAACCTCATCTGTGAGACTGGGGAAGGCTTCCTGCAGGAAGTGACATGGAAGCTAAGACCAGCAGAGTGAAAGGCTGTGTAGGAGCTGGACAGTGGTGAGGTTGTCAGGCCTACAGGGCCTGTCTCAGGAGCCCTGACATGGGAGACTGGGAGATTCCTTCCCCAGCCCAGAAATGCCCTTGCATGGCAAAGAACTCATTAGTCACCTTATTCGCTGCTGCTGGCCACCTCCAGGATTACGGAGAGAGACGCTTCCAGTTTTCAGAACAGTTTGAGTGTGGGTAGACAGAAAAGTGGACCACAAAGCAGCCATTTCTATAACTGACCTCAGGGTCCTTTGGGCCATTTGCAAATCTTTCCTTTCTCCCCCCCCCCCCCTTGTATCCCTCCGCCCTATAGCAGGGATCATTGTGTTTTCACACTCCCTTCATGCTATCAAATTCCCCCTGATTTCGTCTGAATAGAAAGTCTCAGAGTCCTGTAAGAACAACTTCTCCAAGGGGACCTGGAAGAGAGGCTTTGATTCGCTGAGTGCCATGAGTAGGTCACCGTGTAAGTCAACATGGACCCGAGGAGACTTAAATCAAGGTGGTGTAGCAGGCAGAGCTGGGCCTGGCATCTGAAGCCTGAGTGGCCTTGAGCAAAGCATGTCACCTCATGGGTCCCAGGAGGCCCACTTCTCAGTTTTGAAGAAGTTTAAAATTTTGCCTTCTAGATTCCTGCCAACTTCAAATGCCAGGGATCCCTGAAGGCAGGGGGAGGAAGGACAGGAAGTAAAAGGGTTTGGCTAGTGGTAGAATTTGGCTGCCACCTGACAGGTGCTTGTGGCAGGTGTTATGTAGAATTTAGAGATAAGGAAGGGTCACGAAATAGAAAACCCTAGCTGTTCCCAACTGGAAGAGTGGCAGTGAGTGTGTTTGGACTAGGAAGGACCATGGAATAGACCAACATTGCTAACTGAGCTACTCTGGGAAAATCAGGAGCCACTGTTAAAGAAATAAACCCAGCTCTTCCTCCTGGCTGAGGGAGCCAGTCGCTCCTGTGAGCCACAGCTTCTTGCCTCTGATGGCAAGGGCTGCCCCGCATCTTTCTGCATGGGGCTCATCTGGAGCTCTGTCTGTCCTGTGTCTACCCTGCCCTCACCATTAGCAAGTAAATGAGCAGCTCCTGGTACCTCACTTTCACCTGGACTAGAAGATGACTTGAAAAATCCGTCCAACCACACTTGGTAGCAAAAGCTCCAATTTTTGTGTATCCAGAATTTCATTGTCAGCATAATTAGAGCACTTTTGCACAAAGCCAATGCCAGGTCTCATTTTGAACTGTTGTATCTCTCCGTCTTTCACACTGGTTTTACGGAGCTATCATAAGGCTGGTGGTAGTGTAGAGCTGTGGTTAGGAACAAAGGCACCGGAGTAAGCCTCCTGGGTTCAAATTTCAAATTACTTCCCAAGCCTGTTACTTTGGGTGAGTTAACTTCGGAAAATGGAGATGATATTACTCAAACAGTTTTTGGGATATGTGAGAACTGTTTAGCACACAAATGCTTGGTAAATGCAAGCCACTGTGATTATGTCTGAGAGGTACATTTTTACTATTAGAACCATGTGACTAATAAAAATATTCACATCGGAGTCACAGCAAAGGAATTGCTCCCAAGGAAACCCAACAGGGGCATTCATCTTGCCTGGATAAGGTAAGGGGGGCAGAGCAGCCTCTCTTAGCTGTCCTAGAAATGTGTCTGCCCTTCCCACCACCCAGGCACCTGGCTGGTTGAGGGTTTATCATTGATGGACCACTCAAGTGAATGGCAAAAATCCCTATTTTAACTACCGCAGACATAAGCTTACAGAACAAAGAGCTCTTTGAAAATATAAATGGAATTTTTGAACAAATGTTGAAATTCTGTTTTTTAAACCAGAGTTCCTTGATTGCAGGTTTATTGACGTGATCAGTGAGTTTCCATGGTGTCTGACCACACAGTCTGCTCAAGTTCAAAGATAGGCACCATCACTCATCCTCCACAAGACCTTGGGCAAATTGTTCAGTCTCTTTGTTCTGCAATTTCCTTATTTGTGAAATAGGGGTATAAATAACATATCTGCTTCCTGAATAGTGTAAAGACTACACAGATAACCATGTTGAATTGTAGTCCTCAAGATAAGCCAGTATTGATGATAATTTCTATTTTTCACTAATAGAGCTTGTATTCTTTTCACAGACCGAGGTTATAATGGATGCTGTCCATAAACAAAAGAGCTTACAATTCAAGAAAACCATGGATGTGAGTCACACATTATTGCTATGGTTTCTTCTTCATATTTTTTTTGTAATAGTGACATTTTCTGAAATCTTGTGTTGTGTATGAGCTTATTCCCCCTCAAGTACTTTTCAACAATTTTATTATATATTAATGCAATGTTTTAGGGAAAACAAGCCTTAATGGTTTGGTGTTCCTTGTTTTTTTTTTTTTTTAATTTTTTTTTTTTTTTGATAGGCAGAGTGGACAGTGAGAGAGAGAGACAGAGAGAAAGGTCTTCCTTTTGCAGTTGGTTCACCCTCCAATGGCCACCGCGGCTGGTGCACTGCGGCCAGTGCGCTGCAGCTGGCGCACCGCGCTGATCCGATGGCAGGAGCCAGGTACTTATCCTGGTCTCCCATGAGGTGCAGGGCCCAAGCACTTGGGCCATCCTCCACTGCACTCCCGGGCCACAGCAGAGAGCTGGCCTGGAAGAGGGGCAACTGGGACAGAATCCAGTGCCCCGACCGGGACTAGAACCTGGTGTGCCGGCGCCGCAAGGCAGAGGATTAGCCTAGTGAGCCACGGCACCGGCCTGATATTCCTTTTTTTAAGGCCTTCGAAAGATTGGAGATGAAACTAGATACTTGAAAACAAAGATTTCATCTTTCTGGTAACCTAGAAAATTATAGCAAATTAATTTAAATATTTTAGGCCAAGACACAAAAGCACTTATGCAAGGGCACTTCCAAAGGTTCATAGAAAATGGAATTAAAAAACAAGTTTATTTTGATGCAAAAAATTTTTGAAGTCCCCGAAGTCCTACTACTTATTTTCCGGAAGCCTTTTGAAGACCTCATATATACATGTATTTGCCATCTTATCCATTTTTAAGTGTTCAGTTCAGTGGTATTAATTACATTCATAATTTTTTAAAAAAAGATTTATTTATTTATTTATTTGAAAGGCAGAGTAACAAATAGGCAGAGGCAGAGAGAGAAAGAGAGAGGTCTTCCATCTACTGGTTCACTCCCCAGATGGTCACAACAGCTGGAGCTGGGCTTATCCATAGCCAGGAGACAGGAGCTTCCTCCTGATCTCCCATGTGGATGCAGGGGTCCAAGGACTTGGGCCATCTTCCACTGCTTTCCCAGGCTATAGCAGAGAGCTGGATTGGAAGTGGAGCAGCTGGGATTAGAACTAGTGTCTGTATGGGATGCAGGCTCTGCAGGTGGTGCCTTTAACTGCTACACCACAGTGCCGGCCCCCATTCATAATGTTTTGTAACCATCACCACATCTTTCTCCATATCTACTTTCATTTTACAAAACTGAAGACTCATTGACCAGAAACTCTTATACCCATTGAACAATAACTCATTGGTGGTGATCTCCAAGTTCCAGGTACCACCTACTTTCAGCTTCAGTTGCATTCTTAAGGGATGTTTTCAGTAGATACAGGATTGTGTGTTGACAGTTCTTTTCTTCAGCACCTGCTGCTTCCTCATGGTCTCCATGGTTTCTTTCTCTCTCTTTTTTAATTTATTTGACAGATAGAGTTAGACAGTGAGAGAGAGAGACCCTCTTTCTCTCTGTTGGTTCACCCCCCAAATGGCCACTATGGCTGGAACTACGTCGATCCTAAGCCAGGAGCCAGGTACTTTCTCCTGGTCTCCCATGCGGGTGCAGGGGCCCAAGCACTTGGGCCATCCTCCACTGCCCTCCCGGGCCACAGCAGAGAGCTGGACTGGAAGAGGAGCAACTGGGACTAGAACCCAGCACCCATATGGGGCGGGCAGGCAGGATTAACCAAGTGAGCCACGGCGCCGACCCCTCCATGGTTTCTTAAAAAAATTTTTTTAAATAATTTTATTTGAGGAGGTGGAGTGTGGAGAGAAAGAGAGCAAGCGAGCACTTTCATTTTCTGGTTCACTTCCCAAATGCCTGCAATTAGGCCAGGCAGATGCTGGGAGCTGGAGATGCAATCTGGGTCTCCCACATGGGTAGCAGGACCTCAACTGCTTGAGTTATTCATTATTGGTGCCTCCTAGAGTTTGCATTAGTAGGTAGCTGTAGTCAAGAACAGAGCCTGGGCTAGAATCCAGGTAATCTGACTGATGTGAGACACAGGCATGTTAACTGCTGGGCTAAATGCTCACTCCATCTCCATGGTTTCGTTTCGTTTTGTTTCGTTTCTTTTCTTTTATTTTCTTTCTTTCTTTTTTTTTTTTTTCTTTTTTTTTTTTTTTTTTTTTTTTTTTTGATAGGCAGAGTGGACAGTGAGAGAAAGAGAGACAGAGAGAAAGGTCTTCCTTTTGCCGTTGGTTCACCCTCAAATGGCCGCCATGGCTGGTGCGCTGTGGCCAGTGCACGGCGCTGATCCGAAAGCCGGAGCCAGGTGCTTCTCCTGGTCTCCCATGGGGTGCAGGACCCAAGCACTTGGGCCATCCTCCACTGTACTCCCAGGCCACAGCAGAGAGCTGGCCTGGAAGAGGGGCAACTGGGACAGAATCCGGCGCCCCGACCGGGACTAGAACCCAGTGTGCTGGCGCCACAAGGTGGAGGATTAGCCTAGTGAGCCGGGGCGCTGGCCACATCTCCATGGTTTCTGACAAAATGCATATGGTCATTCAAATTGGTTTCCCTTTTAGGTAAGATGCTATTTCTCTGTATTTTAAGATATTTTCAGAGCCGGCGCTGTGGCATAGCTTGTAAACCTGCCGCCTGCAGTACCAGCATCCCATATGGGTGCTGGTTGAAGTCCTGGCTGCTCCACTTCCATTCCAGCTCTCTGTTATGGCCTGGGAAAGCAGTAGAGGATGGCCCAAGTCCTTGGGCCCCTGCACCAATGTGGGAGACCCGGAAGAAGCACCTGGCTCCTGGCTTCAGATTGACCCAGCTCTGGCCATTGTGGCCCTTTGGGGAGTGAACCAGCTGATGGAAGACCTCTCTTTCTCTCTCTCTCTGCCTCTCTATAACTCTGCCTTTCAAACAAATAAATAAATCTTAAAAAAAAAAAAGAGAGAGAGAGAAAAAAAGGTATTTTCTTTGCTCTCCGTTTTCAGAAGTTCAGTGACGTCTTGGCATGAATTTCCTAATAGTTTTATCTTGTTTGGAGTTTAATCAGTCTCTTGACTCTAACTTTACGTTTCTTCCAAGCTTGGAGACTTTTCAGCCATTATTTCTTCAAGTGCTTTTTCAGCACATCTTCCTTCTCCTCTCCTAAGATTCCCAGGCCATGAATGTGAGATCTGTGTGTGTAGGCCAAAGGTCTCTGAGGCTCTGTTCATTCTTTAGCCTATTTTTCCTCTTTGCTGTTTCATATTAGGTAATTTCTATTATTTATCTTCCAGTGCACTCATTTTTACATCTCAACTATTCTTTTGTTAAGCCCATTCATTTGAGTTTTTTAGCTATTGTATTTTTCAGTTCTAAAATTTTCATTTGGTGTATATATATATATATATGGCTGAGCTTTTCCATATCTTTGCCAATTCTATTATTGTTTTCATTTGTTTTTCAAGTGTTTTTGTAGTTGCTTGCTTAATGTCTTTATAATGGCTGCTTTGAAACTTTTGTCAGGGATTGGGAATTTGGTGCAGTGGTTAAGAAGCTACTTAGAACACCTGTATCCCAAATCAGAGTTTCTGGGTTTGAGTCCCAGTTCCACTTCTGATCCAACTTCCTGTTAACACAAACCCAGGCAGGCAGCAGGTGCTCAAGTACTGGGGTCCTTGCCACTCATTTGGAAGACCCAGAGTGAGACCCAGTCTCACTGCTTTTGGCCTTGCCCATCTCCAGTTGTTCTGGGTATTTGGGTAGTGAACCAACAGATGGATAATCCCCCACCCCATCTCAGCCTTTCAATTCATTAACTAATTAAAAAAATAAAATCTTTGTCAGATAATTTTAATATATCTATCATCTTGGTGTTGGCATCTTTTTTTTTCTCATTCAGTTTGATATCTTTCTGGTTCTTGGCATGTTGAGTAATTGTTTTGGACATTTTGGGTACTAGGTTGCAAGACTCTGGATCGTATTTAAGTATTCTGTTTGAGTTGGGTTTTCTTTTTTTTTTTTTTTTAAACATTTATTTATTTTATTTGAAAGGCAGAGTTAGCGAGGCAGAGGGAGAGAGAGAAAGAAAATGAGAGAGAGGAGGCGAGGTCTTCTGTCCACTTGTTCACTCCCAGATGGCCGCAACGGCTGGAGCTGTGCCGATCCAAAGCCAGGAGCCAGGTCTCCTCCGTGGGTGCAGGGGCCCAAAGGCTTGGGCCATCTTCTGCTATCCCAGGCCTCAGCAGAGAGCTGGATTGGAAGTGGAGAAGCCAGGACTCTAACGGGTGCCCACATGGGATGCCAGCACTGCAGGCAGCAGCTTTACCAGCTTCACCACGGCTCTACCCCCAAGCTGGGTTCTTTTAACACCACTCCAGCAGGGGATATGGGGGACTGCCTCACAGGCAGGGTCACCTCATTACTGCCAGGTTGGGTGGGAGTCCAGGGTCCCACATGATTCCCACTGGCACTGACAGTGGGAGCTGTGTTAACTTCTGACGACAATGAAAGTCCAGAGTCCCTATTTGTCCTACTCTGATGGTATTGAGGCAGGGGAGTTGGGTGCCTCCTTACAGCCTGGGGCTGGAGAAGTTCAGATTTATTTACTTATTTGAAAGGCAGAGTTACAGAGAGGCAGAGGCAGAAAGAGAGAGAGAGAGGTGTCTTCCATCTGCTGATTCACTCCCCAGATGGCCACAATGGCTGGAGCTGTACCGATCTGAAGCCAGGAGCCAGCAGCTTCCTTCGGGTCTCCCATGTGGGTGCAGGGACCCAAGGACTTGGGCCATCTTCTACTGCTATCCCAGGCCATAGCAGAGAGCTGGATAGGAAGTGGAGCATCCGGGACTTGAACTGGTGCCCATATAGGATACTGGCACTGCAGGTGGAGGCTTTACCCACTATGCCACAGCGCCGGCACCTGTATCTTTTCATCTCTCTCTTTTTTTTGCATATGTGTATTTTTTTGACAGGCAGAGTGGACAGTGAGAGAGAAAGAGAGTAAGGTCTTCCTTTGCCGTTGGTTCACCCTCCAATGGCCACCGCAGCCCGCGTGCTGCAGCCGGCGCACCGCGCTGATCCGATGGCAGGAGCCAGGTGCTTCTCCTGGTCTCCCATGGGGTGCAGGGCCCAAGCGCTTGGGCCATCCTCCACTGCACTCCCTGGCCACAGCAGAGAGCTGGCCTGGAAGAGGAGCATCCGGGACAGAATCCGGAGCCCCGACCGGGACTAGAACCCGGTGTGCCGGCGCCGCAAGGCAGAGGATTAGCCTAGTGAGCCGCGGCGCCGGCCTTCATCTCTTAAAAATGTTGAACCGAATGGGTGGTGCCATGGCTCACTAGGCTAATCCTCCGCTTGCGGCGCTGGCACCCTGGGTTCTAGTTCCGGTCAGGGCGCCAGATTCTGTCCCGGTTGCTCCTCTTCCAGTCCAGCTCTCTGCTGTGGCCCAGGAAGGCAGTGGAGGATGGTCCAGGTCCTTGGGCCCTGCACCCACATGGGAGACCAGAGAAGCACCTGGCTCCAGGCTTCGGATCAGCGTGGTGTGCTGGCCACAGCACACCGGCCGCAGCACGCCGGCTGCAGCGGCCACTGAGGGGTGAACCAACAGAAAAGGAAGACTTTTCTCTCTGTCTCTCTCTCACTGTCCACTCTGCCTGTCAAAAAAAAAGTTGACCCACTTGATACAGAGAAATGTCCCCAATACTGTATTGTTTAAAAAGAATTGTTACGTGACTCTTGTTGCATAAATATTTTATTTTCTTGCAATTATGAAAAATTGCAAACTTATGCTTCTGTGGATGTATTACATAGAGAATTTGTAAGCTTGTTTACTGAAATGCTAGCTCTAACCAAATTGTAGGAGATCTGAAAAAGGTAGGAAACAGAAATATTTGATGAGCCCAAACCACCTTTGTACCTTTCTCTGTCTCTTCCTCTCTGTCTGTAACTCTACATCTCAAATAAATAAAATCTTTTTAAATAATAAGGCTTTCACCCCTTTATTATTATTAATTTAAATTTACTGGTTTCGTGGGTTTGAATTTCATTTATAAACATAATTTTACTTACAGATTTTAATAACTATAGAAATACAATTTGCTTCTACATTTCTCATTCATATGTGATAATAAATATATATTTGTATGTATTTATATGTAAAATCCCTGCTTTACACATGAGGAAACCAAGGCGTAGAGAGGCTAAGCAATTTGTGGGAGAACATGTAGACTATGGTGGGACTGGGATTCCAACCTATGCCAAGGTCCAGCATTTGATCTCTGGTTCACAGGTGGCCTCAAAAAAGACAGCTGAACAAGGACTTGGGGTGGCGGCGGCATCTTCATTCTTGGTCAAACAGTTTTTTTAAAAAAAAATCATTTTAACCAGTTCACAGCTAGCTATGTTTGATCACGTTAAGTTTTTGCTTCAATTGTTGAAACAGAAAATTATTTCCTGACCTACTGATGATTATGGGTTGTCAACTGTCTCCATAGTGACAGTGGCATGGGGCAGACCATGGCTGTTAAATCGTGTAATACAGAATTCTTCAAGTCAAAAGGAACATGGCTATATTTAAGCAAAAAAAATGAGGCCATTAGTGCCCTGTGGGGCACATTATAATATTGAGGCATAATTAGAATTGGAATGAATAGGTACCAATTTATTGCACATAAATTCTGAGGATTATGAATGTTACACAAATGTTGGATCACACATTTTAGAGTTATATAAATATTTAGATTTTGCCTATTTCAAATTCCATGTTTTATTGTGTCAATTTTTAAAATATTTATTTGAAAGACAGTGCCTATCTGCTGGCTTACTCTCTAAAAGCCTGCAGCATTCGGGATTAGGCCAGGCCAAAGCTGGGGGCCAGGAACTCCATCCAGGTGTCCCAAGCGAGCGGCAGGGACCGAAGTACTTGAGCCGTCATCTGCTGCCTCCCAGGGTGCACATCAGCAGGAAACTGGAAGTAGGAGCAGAGCTGGGACTTGAACTCAGGCACTCTGATTTGAGATGCAGGTGTCTCACGTGGCATCTTGACTACTGAGTCAAACACCCACTCTTCAATCATTTTTTTTTTCTTAAAGCTCAACTTCTTTGCGTTGTCAAACAGGAGTTATTACTTCCCTGCGTAGGTTGCTGTTACATGCTGTTACATGTTACATGCTGTTACATGCTGTTACATTTGGGACAGGGCTAGGAGAGATTTCGGGTAAGAAAGAGCAGGTGTGCTCTGAGAGCCTGGGGCTGGTGGCGATCTCGGTGTTGGGTGTGATAGGCTAGGGTGGCTGTCTTTTAGGCAGTGCTCACCTGTTTCTGTCCTCTGTTCATCACAAAAGGCAAAGAGGAATTACGAGCAGAAGTGCCGTGACAAGGATGAGGCGGAGCAGGCTGTCCACCGGAGTGCCAACCTGGTAAACCCAAAGCAACAAGAAAAGGTACGGAGCAGGGCTGCCAACCCGACAACGCAGAGGTTCACATGTGTCAGGCTAAAGCCAACCAGGAGTCTTAATAGAAAGTGGACCTGCCCTCGGAGGCCCTGGCAGTATCTTCCCTCAGGCTGGGAGGGTCCCCTGAACCAGAAACACACTTATCATATGTCTGGGGTTTGGGGAAGAGCCGGGGAGGCATGGCCATGGTGGTGGAGGTGGGAGGAGGTTATGATATTTTTCATCTTCCTTTAAGACTCAGCTCCAATACTCTTTGTTGTCTCTTGCTTGGGCAGATGGCTCATTTAATTTGTAAAACCTGCATATACCCCAGAGGGCAAGGGTAGCTCTTTAGGAAAACCTAGGGAGAAGTACTTTATGGATATTTCCCAATGGTGGTGAGATTTGAGGCCAAGCTGAATGGTTTGCTCCCAGGGGAAATGTAGGTAGGACTTGGACTAGACCTTGTTTCTCCACAGTCATTGTACTTACATTGGTTTTGTCTACTGATCTCTGGCTTAACATTCCCAGTGTCTTTTTTTTTTTTTTTTTTTTTTTTGTCCTCACAGCTTTTTGTGAAACTGGCAACTTCAAAGACGGCAGTGGAAGACTCAGGTGAGGGGGCTGCTCCCACCCATGGGGGTGGGTGGGTGGTGGGATTTACATTATCCTAAATGTGTCTCTGAGAAAGGCAGTTTTATATACCTTACAATACAGAATACAGGGATAAACGGTGGGGTTAACAAGGTATGGGAAGGCAGGAAGGAAGGAATGGAGGAGTGGAGGGAGGCATCTCAGAATCCTGGAAACAGGAGGAAGCAGATGAGGAGGCGCAGTCTGGAGCGGCTTCCTGCTCGGGTCTTGCTGCCTTACCTGAAAGTGAATGGTGGTGGGGGAGTCGTGTGGTAGGGGCTCTGTACTCAGCGGCTCCCTCTGACTGACAGGGGCGTCTGCATCAAAGCCCCTTTTGGCTCTGTTAGCCTTTATCTGCTGTGAAGGCAGCAGCCAAGTTGAAGGCCTTTCGGTCACTGAAATCTAAGCCCCAAGCCAGGTGTTTGCAAAGGCTACTGATTCCCAGAATAGCCTCCAGCAAACAAGCCTCTGGCCACCTTGCTCCCTTGAGGAGTCTCTAAATCCAATACTAATGTAACTTGGCGTCCCCAGGCGAATCTCTTTCCTGCATCCTTTGCTGGAGACTTTTCTTGAAAATGGAAAATGCTGGGAGCTACTGAGGTGGAATTTGGCAAAGAACTTCCTCTGCTTTCACTTCTTCCTTGAGCCATTTCTTGCTCAAGGCTTGGTTCAATGTTTAAGTGAAAGTGTTACCCACATTTGCTTATTTCGTAAAGATATTATGTGGTGAGATGCAGTTATGTCCTTCCAGTGTTCAGACCTCTTGTGGCCTTGTGAGCTCACCACAGCTCTGACGCATTTCACTGGAGATGAGAGATGAGCGTGGGGTGGAGTGGGGTGGGGTGGGGTGGGGTGCATCCGCGAGTTCCCCTCCTACTGGTTTCTGAACCTATGCCCCTCTCTCCCACTGCAGACAAAGCATACATGCTGCACATCAACACGCTGGATAAGGTCCGAGAGGAGTGGCAGAGCGAGCACATCAAGGCCTGCGAGGTACAGGAGAGCGGAAGCTGCCTGGGGCCTGGAGAGTGTAGTCTTTTTTAAAATTTGATTTATTTATTTTTATTTGAAATGCAGAGTTTCAGAGAGGCAAAGGCAGAGAGAGAGAGAGAGAGAGAGAGAGAGAGAAAGTCTTCCATCCGCTGGTTCACTCCCCAGATGGCTGTAATGGCCAGAGCTGGGCCGATCTGAAGCCAGGAGCCAGGAGCTTCCTCCAGGTCCCCCACACAGGTGCAGGGGCCCAAGGACCTGGACCATCCTCCACTGATTTCCCAGGCCATGGCAGAGAGCTGGATTGGAAGTGGAGCAGCTGGGACTGAAAACCGGTGGCCTCTGGGATGCCAGCACCGCAGGCAATGGCTTTACCTGCTATGCCACAGTGCCAGACCCGAGAGTGTAGTGTTGTAGAAATGCTCTCATTCACTTTTATTGCACCTCAATTCTCATAGAATGGGGGCAAATTAGAAATCAAGAATTTAAAATATTATTTCATTTGCTTTGAAAGGGAGAGAAGGAGACAGAAGCAGAGACAGAGAGAGATCTTCCTTCCAGATTCACTCCCCAGATGCCCACAGCTGTTAGAGCTGGGCCACGCTAAAGCCAGGAGGCTGGAACTCATCTGGGTCTCCCACAAGGGTGAAGTGCCTGTGCCATCACCTGCTGCCTTTCAGGGTATGCATTAGCAGGATGGGGAAATCAGAAGTGGGTGCAGGACTTGAACCCAGACACTCCAATGAGAGATGTGGGTGTCCCAAGTGACATGTTAACCACCGTGCCAAAAGTCGGCCTCAGAAGTCAGGAATTTAAGTAAAAAGTGAAGGAACTGGAATAACTTATCCATCAACCTGAATAACAGAAAACAATCAGAACGACTCTCCAAAGAAGAATGTATTTATTTGGGAATGGCAGAGCAGTACAGTGTGCACGCCCTAGTCAACTGTGGGTGTTTTTAATGAGAATGAGGAAAGTGGAAATTTTTAGAGGTAAGCATGAGGAGGAGGATGTCAGATATTTTGAAATAATAATCTTTTGCCACAATGATTCATAACTCAGTGGTCGTTAGTTCAAGGTTAAACAGAGAGTTGCTAGGCAGATGTCCTTGGAGAAGTGCTTTTTGGTTGCATTGGGCTCTGTGTATGTAGCTCCGTCAGGGTCCCCTGTCATAGTTGTCGCAGGCAATAATGTATAAGAATCCTTTCTTTATAATGCTCTGAGTTTATTTTTATAAACTTATTTTTCTTAAATTATTTTATTCATTTGAAAGGCAGAGAGAGAGGAGAGATCTCTCATCCGCTGGTTCACTCTTCAAATATCCGCAACAGCCAGGGCAGGGCTGGGCCAGGCCAAAGCCAGGAATGGGAAGCTCAATCCAGGTCTTCCAGTGGGTAGCCAGGACCTGGGTACTTGAGCCATCATCTGCTGCCTCTCAGGGTTCACATTATTAGGAAGCTGGAACAGGGAACTGAGCTAGGACTTGAACCCAGACACTCTGATGCAGGATGTGGGTGTCTTAAGTGGCATCTTAACCACTGCCCCGACCACCTGCGCCGTGTTTGTTTGTTAGTGCTGCCGCTAGCGACTCCATCTGGATCCTGACAATGTTTATACCTTTCACATAGTAAACCTCATCTTTCTGCTTCCTCCCCATCCTGACTGTGCTGTCCAGTACTCTTCAAAGCTTTCATCCAGTGTTTGGTCAGCGCAGGAATGAACCAGGTGAATCAGTTAGTGGTTGATTAACTGTAGTAATTACCTTTTGAGAGTCTTGCCTGCACTTTCTAGGTTCTAAAGGGTGTGCATATAACAGGTGAGTAGGTTTTGGAAGCTCTTTTTTTTTTTTTTTTTGATATTTATTGAAAGACAGACAGAGAGGGAGAGAGAGAGGTCTTCCATCAGCTGGTTCACTCCCCAAATGCCAGCAACAGCCAGGACTGGGACAGGCTGAAGCCAGGAGCCAGGAACTTCATCCTAGTTTCCTATATGGGTGGCAGGGGCCCAATACTAGGACCATCTACTGCTACTGTCCCAGGTGCATTAGCAGGGAGCTGGATTAGAAGCAGAGCAGCCATGACTCAAACTGGTGCTCATATAGGATGCAGGCGTTGCAAGCAGTGGCTTGATTTGCTGTGTCACTACATCAGACCTCTTTTTTTTTTTTTTAACTCTTCACACCTAAGATTTTATCAGCATCTCCTTTCATTTGCAGCACATGATGTTACAATTTCCAAGAGAAAATAAAAGACATAACCTACAAATGTCTTCAAGTTTCTGTCACTCTGTCAATACCTCTCACCAGAGGTTCTCAAAGGGAGGTCCCGGGATGCATCAGTGTCCTCTGAGGATGGCACTCTCAGACAGATCCTAGACCCAATGAGTGAGAACGTCTGGCAGGAGGCCCAGAAGTACCTGTGGTAGTTAGTCCTGCCGGTCACTCGGATGGGACTTCAAGTATGGGAACCACTGCTTCACAGCTCCCCCCACCTTTTCTCCTGTGAGTAGAAAAGGGACCACTCCCAGCCCCATCAGGATCCTATTCTACCCAGCTGGCCTTGCCCTTGAGCACAGCTGTCTTCACTGCGAACTGCTGTTATCTTGTACAGATCGGTGCGTCTCCCCGCTTTAAACCACCCAGCTCTTGCTTCCTATCTGCTCCCCTCTATTCTCTTTCCAACTACACTTTTTGAAGAAACTGTCTCAAGTCCTCGTGCTCCCTACTGCTTCCTCTGGGGTTTGCTCCCCTGCCGCTAATCTCTTGGCTGGCACCTAGGGGCCTTTGCAGTTCTACTCTTAATTTGACTTTTCTCTACTATCTGAATCCATGGGTCATTGTCTTCCTAAAACGCTCTTCTCTGCTTTGCTTTGTGAATGCCAGACTCTCATGGAAAAGCTTAGAGCAAGGCCATTTTTGTAGATACCTACTCGAGGTTCTTTGACTTCTTTGCAATGGAAATTGACAAGAGGCCAATGTGCAACCCAGACAGAAGTTACAGCAGGCTTATGCTTGAGCACAAGGGAAACAGCGGGATGCGAAGAGGGTCCTCAGTGAGGGGAACTGGACAGGCATTTTCACTTGGTGTAGTTCCCCCTTGGCACTTGGCACCTCTGTGTGTACTTGTCCCCCTTAGTACATAATGCTTTGGTCTGCACTCGGCTTGGTACTGTGCACAGGTTAGTTCCTTTCTTGGCACATGGATTACTCAAAATGGTGCTGTTGCTCACTAGCACATCCCCAGGAAGGTTATACCTTGGTTGTTTTGAGCTATTATGGGCATGCACATGGCCTGGGGGAGTTTCTACAAGGTGGTCGAGGGTCTTTTGTGGTTAGGATGTGAACTCTAGCCTCTCATTGGTTTGGAGCTTAGTGGAGAGACCTGTGGTGGGAAATGGATACATGTTGGGTCAGGAATGTCTTGATTTTGTGAGTCCTGTTTTAATTCTGTCTCAATATCATATGCATTTTGTGGATACATGTTTAGAATAAAAGCCTTCATGGGAATGATAATATTTAGGATAATGGTTATTCTGGGGAAGGAGGAAGGTGATGTAGATTGTGAAGTCGCTCAGGGGGCTTTAACAGAATGCGAAGCAAACTTGGGCAGTTTTTGAGCTAGGTGGTTGGTATGTAGGTATTTATTATATGTCTCTCTCTGATTCCATGTGAAGTATTCTGTAGTGAAACTAGTAGTATGGAGATACTAAAATATTTATAAGTGAAATAGTGCATTCACTACAAAATACCCCAGGGAGTAGGATAAATGGTCATGAGTTGATAAATGGTAAGCTGTTGATGGATACAGATAAATTTATTATATTATTCTCTCTACTCTTGTATATGCTTGAAAATTTATATTATAAAAAGTTTTAAAATGTAATAGCTGTGATAGTAAATGTTTAAAAAATATGCTAACATATAGCATCCACTGTTGAATAGACTTTCATCCATTTTGTAGATTGGCTTGACTTTTTCAGAAGTTGCTTTTAACTTTTTTATTAAGGGAAACTTTAAACATGTACTAAGACCAAAGGGAAGTGTAAGGGCCTCCGTGTCCTAATCCTAATTGAGCAGTTTCAATAGTTATGACCACCTTGCCAGACAAATTCATTCATCACGGGGCAGGAGGGCGAGTTTTGGCTCTGGGGCCACCCAGATGGAGATGTTTATTAGACAGCTGGAAATGTGAGCTGGAACTCGGGGCAGAACACTGGTGTCTGGGATCACTGTTCCTTCTTACCTGCAGAAGTCTATCCAGTCCTGTTTGGGTTGATACCATGTTAGAATCTATTTGCATTCCTTTTCCTGGTCAGAGTTCATGAGTGTCCTCGGTGGTGCTGGGAGGGGGCACCCTATTGGACAAGAAGCTTACAGATAACTGGGGATGACACTGCTTAAGTCACAGCCAGTGTCAATGAATGGCTCCTTTTTCTGCACATAGATGTATATATAGTTGCTCTTCTGCAGGTGTTTGAAGCTCAAGAATGTGAACGAATAAATTTTTTCCGGAATGCACTGTGGTTACATGTGAATCAGCTGTCAAAACAATGTGTCACCAGCGATGATGTAAGTAGGAGCATCCACAGAGTACTGTGGCTGTGCCTGTTGGATCCATTAGAGGGAAAACATAGAGATTTATGAGTTCATACCCCCCCAATCCATTTGAGATCCAGAGAGGTAAAGTGACTTGTCCATGGCCACACAGTGAGTTGATAGAATACCCAGATAGGGGCCGGCACCGTGGCTCACTTGGTTAGTCCTCCACCTGCAGTGCCGGCATCCCATATGGGAACTGGGTTCTAGTCCCGGTTGCTCCTCTTCCAGTCTAGCTCTCTGCTGTGGCCCGGGAGGGCAGTGGAGGATGGCCCAGGTGCTTGGGCCCTTGCGCCCATGTGGGAGACCAGGAAGAGGCACCTGGCTCCTGGCTTTGGATCGGCACAGTGCCGGCTGTAGCAGCCATTTGGGGGTGTGAACCAATGGAAGGAAGACCTTTCTCTCTGTCTCTCTCTCTCTCTCTCACACACACACACACTAACTCTTCCTGTCAAATAAAAAAAATTTTTTTTTAAATACCCAGATAAATATGTAACTTGCCTGAATCCTGGTCCATTTTACTACCATGATTTTTTAGAAATTCAGCGTTAGGGATGGAGAGCAGAGGAGGGAACCCAAACACAATGTATGGACAATGTACAGAAGATAGAAGTGTTACAGCATGATTCTGAGTCCTGAGCCTGCTGTAGTCTGGAATGGGTCACTCCAAGATAGCACCAACTACCAGCAGACTGACCCATACTCAGGCTTGTGGTCATTCGGGTTCACTCCAGGGCTCAAAATTTGCTGCAGCAACTTTCACAGAGCTGTTGTCTGGGTTTAACTTGTACATAGCAACAGTAATCAGGTCCTCAGACTGCAGAGACACCAAATCAAGTATCAGCCTTCTTTGCTAAGGAACAGCCACCTAGACCCAGACAGGACATTCACATTAGCAAACAGTTCAGCACCCAGCAAGCCCATAGAAGTGAATGGAAGAAACTTGCTTCAAGTTAGGTGATTGTCTTGGCATTTGTGGGGGACCTTGGTCTTGTGTCACAGGACTTGGTGTGTATGTTTTGGTTCCTTCAGTATATTTTTCTAATTTCTCAGCCAATGTTTTTGTCTTGCCACTGAGACATATTTCCCATCATCTTTAAAAAAAATTAGCATCATATAGGCGTTAAAGAAAAGCCTTTGTATGAGCTTGGGACTTAGGAACGTCTTATTTTTCTTTCCAAAATAACAAAATTTGGAAGAGAATCAGCCATTTATCAAACCTTTCTTTAAAAAAAAAGATTTATTTTATTTATTTGAAAGAGTTACAGAGAGAGGTAGAGACAGAGAGAGAGGTCTTCCATCTGCTGGTTCACTCCTCAGATGGCCGCAATGGCCGGAGCTGTGCTGATCCGAAGCCAGGAGCCAGGAGCTTCCTCTGGGTCTCCCATGTGGGTGCAGGGGCCCAGGGACTTTGTGCCATCTGCCACTGCTTTCCCAGGCCATAGCAGAGAGCCGGATCGGAAGAGGAGCAGCTGGGACTAGAACCAGCGCCCATATGGGATGCCGGTGCTTTAGACCAGGACTTTAAGCCACTGTGCCACAGTGCCGGCCCCTATCAAACCTTTCTTAGTGAGCCGTGCCACATTTGTCATTGACATGCCTCTGCTTGCTGATCTGTCTTCTTTTTGGTAGATGTATGAACAAGTCCGGAAGAGCTTAGAAATGTGCAGCATTGAGAAAGACATCGAGTACTTTGTGAATCAGCGCAAAACTGGACAGACCCCACCAGGTGAATGAGGTTGCGGGGTGGGGGAGAGGTGCCGAAGCAGCTCTGCTAGCATTTCTTGGCCGAGCTCATTGAAGATGTAAGACACCTGCCTCGTAACGTTTTGTTTCTTGATGGTTCTCCCAGCACCCATCATGTATGAGAACTTCTACTCCCCGAAGAATGCAGTCGCTCCGGGAAAGGCTACCGGGCCCAATATAGCAAGGTAATACCGACTGCCCTTCACATGATGAGAGACTTTTCACAAGCATGTTTACTATTAATTTTATAAGACATTTTAAAATTGGTGGTTGATAAATAAAAATGCATTTATTCCTTGTGTGTGAGACATGAGAATTGGAACATTTCTACCACTGCCTTTGCTGAGTGACATTGCTAGCTTTTTGGGAATGGCACTTCTAGGAAAAATGTGAAATGGATTTTATTAGTCATAGTTCAAGGAAGACTGGCTCATGCATGGTGGGATATCATCACCACTCATTCGTGAATCCTGCACCCTTCTTCCAGCCTGTGGAAAGTGGGAGTCAGCCAGCTGTCCCCTTAGGATCAAATCTGATGGACCTGTTTTTGTAGGTCTTTGAATTAAGAAGATTTATGTTTCCAAGTGGTTAAAAAACTCAAAAGGATGCTATTTCGTGACATGTGGATATGACCTAAAATTCAGATTTTAGTGTTTGTAAATCAAGTTTTATTAGAACATGGCCACCTCGGTGGCTTCTGTTTGTGTATGGCTAACTTTCGTGTGGGAGTTGAGCGATCACGAGAGAGACAGTATGCAGGCAGCAGAGCCTGAGTCATTTACTATTGGGCGTATTGTAGGAAAAGTTTGCTACCCTCATATAAAGGACTCGGAGAGGAGAGAATTTCTCTTTCACATGCAGTCAGCTGGAAGCCTAAGCTGTTGAATTTTCAGTCCAGTTTCAGTGAAGATGGCAGGTTTGGGAGGGATCACATGATCATAACCTGAGAATGCTGGAGCCGGTGCTGCAGTGTAGTAAGCTGAGCCACTACCTGCGGCGTCAGCATCCTATGTAAACATCGAGTTGTGTTCCAGCTGCTCCTCTTCCAATTCAGCTCTCTGCTATGGCCTGGGAAAGCAGTAGAAGATGGCCCACGTGCTTGGGCCCCTGCACCCACATGGGAGATCTTGAAGTAGCTCCTGGCTCCTTGCTTCAGGTTGGCCCAGCTCTGGCTGTTGCTGTCATTTTGGGAGTGAACCAGTGGATGGAAGGGCTTTCTCTCTGTCTCCCCCTCTGTCTGTAACTCTACCTCTCAAAAAAAGAAAAAGAAAAATGTCAGGCCCTGTTCAAATCCATTAATATGAGTGAGCTGACTTAGCTCTCAAAATGAGGGAGGAACTTCAAAGTGTTTCTGGAAAAATGGAATTGAAAGAGAAATTTGGGGACAGGCAGTTATTCTGTGGTTAAGATGTCCATGTCCCATGCTGCAGTTCTTGGGTTTGATTCCTGCCCCAGCTCCTGCCTTGGGCTTCTCACAATGCAAACATAGGGAGGCAGTGGTGACTGCCTTCCTGCCACCCTCACGGAAGACCTAACTTGTGCTGTGAGCTCCTGGCTCCAGCCCTGGCCCAGCCCTGGTGGTTGTGAGCGTTTGGACAGTGAGCCTGTGGATGTGAGCTCTTTCTTTTTCACTTTCTGTGTTTTTCTGTCTTTCGGCATCTCAAATAGGAACATAAATAAGTTTTTAAAAATAAAAGATTATTTTGGTGGAAAATCTTGAAATCCATGTATACTTTTTCATAATATGTATTCTCCATGAACTTTTTATTTGAAAGGCAGAGCCACAGAGAGAGAGCGAGAGAGGGAGAGAGAGGGAGAGAGATCTTCAATCTGCTGGTTCACTCCAAATGGCCACAACAGCTGGGGCTGGGCCAGGCTGAAGCCAGGAGCCTCCTCTAGATCTCCCACATAGGCACAGGGGCCCAAGGACCCCGGCTATTCTCCGCTGCCTTCCCAGGCACATCACCAGGGAGCTGGATCAGAAGTGGAGCAGCTGGGATTTGAACTTGGGCTCATATGGGATGCCTGCTGGCACCACCTTAACCCACTGTGCCACAATGCCAGCTTCTCTGTGAACTTCTTGAAGATCTCATATTTTCCCATTTTACACACGAAGATAGGTGTGCTCAGAGCTTAGGAAATCTTGCCCCCATGGATGAGAGCTTAACCCTGCCAGTCTAGGCGATGAGAGCAGGGCTCTGTGCTCCTGCCCACCGTGCACCCTGGCTCTCAACACCAGGCTCAACCTGCAGTGTGGATTTCCGGATAATTTGCTCCAGCTGTGCTTTTCTGGACCCTCTAGCACAGAAACCAGATCTGGTTAGAGTATGGCATGCTAGTAGCATGAACTTGATTGTTATAAAAATAACAAGAATGCGTGTGAACATCTTTGGTTTTCCTTTCTTACAGGAGAGGACCTCTCCCGATTCCTAAAAGTTTACCAGGTAGGCTGCCAAGAAAGGTCTTTTGACATTCCTCTGTCAGGTTGTTTTTGAAGGTTAAATAGCTAAGAGTTGAAGTAAGGGAAAAGAAAAGAGTAAACAGAATTAAATCCCCAGTGGAAGGAGCCTGTGTTAGAACCTTACTGTCACACCATTTATCACAGGGTGAACTTTTGTTATTGGTGACCTGTTTTGTAGTTATCAAAGAGAGTCAGTTCTGGAAGTGACAGAGAAACTTATTTGAAGGCAAATTGCCCAAGAAACTGGTCTCCCTTGGGTCATGAGAATGGCATATATTGCACTACCCATCATGGGGTCATTCACCAGTCCCACTGGTCTCTTCTTCCTCTGAACTCCCATGGTACCTCTGGGAGAACCACGCGTCTGAGCTGTTTTGTTAGTTGTATTTCCGAGATGGTCATGAGATCTTTCAGGGCCCTTTGTCATTTCCTGTGTTGGATTGCAAACACCTAACACAGTACTGGGCACATATCAGGTTCTCAACAAATACGAATGATTTGAGTGTAAAGAAGATATATTTGTCTACGTTCAAAGAAATGTGGAAAGAGGATAATTTATGCTGCATTTAGCGGCTCACTAAAATTTAATATAGTTTCAGCCACTTTTGTAGCCATATTTGAACAATGTGATGATTTGTATTATTTCTTGTTTGCCTGATAATTACCACCTGACAATGTGGTTACTGTTTGTCCACTTTTGAAGATGCCTTTACTGTGGGTGCTGATACCTGGGCATGGAGGTGAAAGAGTAAAGAAGACATAATATTGAGAATGTCTTCTGATTTGTAGTCATAGCTATCATGTATAGTTTTTTTTTTCACCATGTATAGTTTTTGTTGTTGGATATGTTTTCTTGTTACAAAAGGGCAGTCATCTCAGTCTTTTAGTGGAGTGCCTTAGTTTGAAAAGGGCCAAGATTGGGGCCAGAGTTATAGTGTATTGGTTGCCAGTTCGAGTCCTGGCTGCTCCTCTTCTGACCCAGCTCCCTGCTAATGCACCTGGGAAAGCAGTGGAGGATGGCCCAACTCCTTGGGCCGCTGCACCCATGTGGGAGCCC
This sequence comes from Oryctolagus cuniculus, assembly GCF_964237555.1. Taxonomy (NCBI): domain Eukaryota; kingdom Metazoa; phylum Chordata; class Mammalia; order Lagomorpha; family Leporidae; genus Oryctolagus; species Oryctolagus cuniculus. The sequence continues at coordinate 31,469,139 of NC_091441.1, forward strand.
CGGAATAAGCTCTTGGTTTTGGCCTGGCCTAGTCCCAGGTGTTTTGGCTGATTGGGGAGTAAACCAGTGGGTGGAAGATCTCTCTCTCTCTCTGCCTCTATTTCCATGTAACTCTACCTTTCAAATAAATAAATCTTAAAGAAAAGAAAAGAAAAGAAAAAGGCTAAGATCTTATGGTGAAAAATAGTAGCTTCATGTTTTCCTGTTTTCCATCCTTTGCAGATGACCCTGATTACTCTGTGGTTTCTGACTACAGCTTGATCTATCAGTGACATTGAAGGTAAGAGCTGTTAATGTTCACATAGACTCACCAGTGTGTCTTTGAAGCATCTCTATGACACCACTACAAACAAGCAAGGCCGCACGTGAGGCTGGCACACTGGTGGCTGTGGGCCTCCTTGAGGCTGACCTCTCCTGAATGGAAGCAACTGGAAACCACTCCATACCTATTTGAATGAGGGTGTTTCCCTTCCTTAATTCTTCTACAATTATTAGTTAGCTGCTCTTGTTAAGCTCTTCTGTGGCTATTACACACCTATACTTGAAGTATCTCACAAACAAAGCACATGGATTCTTCCCTGTTTAAATCAGTTGACCTTTAGTGTTCTACCCCAGCCCCCAAAATTGGAGAAGTCAAGCAAAAAAAAAGTCAGTACTAACAATCAGACTCACTATGGCATCACAGGATCAGCCTGTACCAGATTAGTACTGCTCTGAGCGTGCATGCTGCGAGGATTCTTGGAAGGGAGCTGAACACTGCTAAGCCAGTCATGGCTGCAGGAATGGCCACGTGGCAACATGTTCTCTGGCATTCAGGTGCTTCAGCTTGCCCCAAGTCAAAACCAGTCTTCACAGTCCCAAAGGAGTGCCTGAGAAGCCAAAGTTGACACTCCTTGCATTTGTCAGCTTTTTGTTACTTTAACTGAAATACCTGAGAAGAGCTTCTTAGAAGGAAGAAGGTATACTATGGCCCACAGTTCTGGAGGTTCACAGTCCAAGATCAGGTGGTTCTATTTGTCTAGCATCTGAGGAGGGCAGAGTGCATGCAGAGGGAGGATCACGTGCAGAGGCAGGAAGCAGAGAGAGACAGAGGAAGTTCGCTCTTCTCCAGGTCTGTGTGTCTCTATTTAGCCCTCATGATTCCATCATGGGAGCTCCTCCTACCCCAGGAACCAACCAATGTAGTTATTTTCCAAGGCTCCACCTTCAGATACCAATATCAATTCAATTCCATCCTTAATCCAGTAACATAGGATTCTGGGGATTGAGACGTCACCATGTGGACCTTTGGGGAACCCTCAAATTATTTTCCAAACCATAACACTCTTCATGAAGTAGAGTTTTTTTGTTTGTTTTTTTTTTTTTTTTGGACAGGTAGAGTTAAACAGTGAGAGAGAGACAGAGAGAAAGGTCTTCCTTTTCTGTTGGAGCCAGGTGCTTCCTCCTGGTCTCCCATGCTGGTGCAGGGCCCAAGCACTTGGGCCATCCTCCACTGCCTTCCCGGGCCACAGCAGAGAGCTGGACTGAAAGAGGAGCAACTGGGACAGAATCCGGCGCCCCAACTGGGACTAGAACCCGGGGTGCCGGCGCCACAGGTGGAGGATTAGCCTAGTGAGCCACGGCGCCAGCCTAAAGTAGAGTTCTTGTAACTCAAGTGGTCTTGAGGTTTAACTCCATAGGCCTATATGCACAAAAAAGTCTGAAAGGCTATATTCTGAAATAGGTAATACTTTCTTCTTTCTGACTGCCCTTTTTCTAATTTGTTTACAGTGAAAATTTATGACTTATTTGACTGAAAATATTTTGAAGAGTTCATCACTGGAGTGGGTGGGTGGAATATAGGACTTCACAAGAGAATTGGAACAGCCTCTTTCCCCCTTTTCTGATTTGGTGTTGGTGATCATTTTTGAAGCAGAACAAGTCTGAACAGTGCTCCATGGTGTTCTTTCTATCCGCTGAAAAGTGCTTGCACATCAAACGTTGAGTACGTCAAACGTTGCTTACCTTCAATCCTCCAAAAACACCTACTTTGTGACTTATAGCCAATTAGGTATTTAGCACAGACACCTTATTGTCTTAATTAGATAGAAATAACAAGCTAGTATCTATTTACATGTAAACATAAGTCCTTAAATTGCTTAAGAAACACATTTAAAACTCAAGTACCTTTGCTGTGAAATATAAGGAAATTGAAAGATTAAAATATTCCATTCTAGGGTGCTGGTGCTGTGGCATAGCGAGTTAAGCCACTGCCTGCAGTGCTGGCATCCCAAATGGGTGCTGGTTCGAGTCCTGGCTGCTCCACTTCTGATCCAGCTCCCTGCTAACGCACCTGTGAGAGCAACAGAGGATGATCCAAGTGCTTGGGCCCCTGTATCCACATGGGAGACCTGGAAGAGGCTCCTGGCTTTGGCCTGGCCCTGCCTCAGCCATTGCGGCCATTTGGGGAGTGAATCAGGAGATGGAAGATTGTTTCTCTCTCTCTCTCTGTAATTCTGTATTTCAAATAAATAAATCTTTAAAAAAAAAACCCTTATATTTTCTAATTATATATAATTTTATGACCTACACATAAATTGCAGTCTTTACAAGCAGACGTCTTTTCTTTTTCATTTTGTAAGCCCACCTGCATCTCACGGGGAGGTAAAGTCCTGGGAGGAGGTGGAGCAGAATCTGAGTGATCCAGTGACTTGGGATTCAGAGGTGAAACCTGCCCTCTGGAACAACATGTGGGTGATGGCTATGGACAGAGCATGAGCAGGCCTTCGAGTTTCTTTTTATGTTTTACTTCTTTCTTTCTTGCCTTTACTTGCTTGAGTTGAGCATATTTTTTGTAAAAGATTTATTTATTTATTTGAAAGTCAGAGTTACACAGAGAGAGAAGGAGAGGCAGAGAGAGGTCTTCCATCTGCTGATTCGCTCCCCAGTTGGCCACAACAGTTGGAGCTGTGTTGATCCGAAGCCAGGAGCCAGGAGCTCCCTCTGGGTCTCCCAAATGAGTGCAGGGGCCCAGGCCACAGCAGAGAGCTGGATCAGAAGTGGAGCAGCCGGGACTCGAATTGGCACCTGTATGGGATGCTGGCACTGCAGGCAGTGGCTTCACCCACTACAGCACAGTGCCAGCCCCGAGCATATATTCTAATGGGTTCAAGGAGCAAGAACTCTGACTTCTGAAAGTCTACAAGTTTTCTATATGAATGCAAGATGCTAGTGCCACGTGTTTACTTGAGTTCAGCCTCTCGAGTTCTGTAATTTTAGGGTCTGTACCAGCTCAAGGAATAGGTGCTTAACATATATGCACATGTATAATTGAATTCAGAGGATTTTTAAGAAAGGAATCTAGTTTAGTTAATAACTTAGTTAAATGCCGTGTCATCTAACATTTAAAGTAGTTGGCGGCCAGCGCCGTGGCTCAATAGGCTAATCCTCCGCCTGCAGTGCTGGCACACCGGGTTCTAGTCCCGGTCGGGGCGCCAGATTCTATCCTGGTTGCTCCCCTTCCAGTCCAGCGCTCTGCTGTGGCCCGGGAGTGCAGTGGAGGATGGCCCAAGTGCTTGGGCCCTGCACCCCATGGGAGACCAGGAGAAGCACCTGGCTCCTGGCTTCGGATCAGCGTGGTGCGCCGGCCGCAGCGCACTGGCCGCGGCAGCCATTGGAGGGTGAACCAATGGCAAAGGAAGACCTTTCTCTCTGTCTCTCTCTCTCTCACTGTCCACTCTGCCTGTCAAAAAAAAGAAAAAAGAAAAAAATTTAAAAAAAATAAAGTAGTTGGCATCTTCAGAATGAAGATTTAAACTGGAAGACTTGGGAATTCATGTTGTATTCTGTAGTTGATTTTAGCTGTTATTCTTTGATTCTAACATGTTTATGTAAAGATACATTGCATTTTTTAATTCAAGTATGTTTATGAATATGAGTACATGTGTTATTTATCTGCCATAAGGAATGCTATCTTCACGTTCCTCTCTCGCTGTTCATTTGCCTTGGCCGAGCGGGCACACTGAACTCTCCTTGCAGGAGACGCGCTTCCGTCGGGAGTGGGTACGAACATTGAAATGAAATGTCTTTGCTCTTCTCTTTCAGAAAACAAACCTTTTTTTCCGGCGAATGCTCCTATGCTTCGGAAAGAGGTCCCCAGAGCAGAAGAATCCATAGCTGAATCTTGCCAACCATGAAGACTTTGCAGTGAACCCTGGTTGCAATTTGTTGATATTTTGTAAATTTATGGTAGGCATTTAGTTCCATTTAAGCTAATAAACTTATGCAGTTTTTATTTTTTATTTTTTTATTTTTGGACAAAGTTTACAAATTGCCCCAGACCAAAGAATCGTTTTTTCTCAGTCAGGTACTGCAGTTGTGGGTGAGTGGTTGTCTCCTGGGGAAGCAGGACAGTGGATGGAGTGGTGACGCCCCCACCCCTACCCCGGGAGAGCAGAGGTGGCTGCCGAGGGGCCGAAGGACTCCTTTGCAGTGGGTGGCAGTGCTGCTAGGGGATTTCCACACAGGCTCACACTTCCAGTGGTGCAGGATGGAAATGACCTTGCTTTTTTGGCTGGGAGACTTAGAAGCCGTCTGATTGCACTTTCTATTTCACAGATGAGGAAATGAAGCCCAAAGTGAGAAATCAATTGCCGTACGGGGCTGCCAACTGATTAGGGACAGCCAGAATCAGAGCGTAGCTCATTCCCATGTCACCACTCTGTCAGCCCCTCCCGAGGTTGCCATGCTCATGCTAAACTTTAGGTTATGCCAAAGATTTTTTTTTTTTTGGCCAGCATTTTTCTAATTGGGAAGCTTATTAGGGCCTCAATGTCAGATGTATTTGTGTATGGATCACTGTGTGTACTGTACTACAGAGAAGTATATTTAATTTAAGCCATAGGTTATAAAATATGCCATTATTTAATATGACATGGAGAAGGTGGGATGGGGGAGTTGCCAATTAACTTGTGACAAACCATTGATGGCCAAGCTCATTCACATGGGAGACACCAAAGCGTGAAGACAAAGAACATTCTGGAATCAATGAAATACAGTGTTTTGACTCTGTTCCCCAAGAGAATTTTGGAGTTACAAAGCCAATCTCCAGTCCTGGTCTTCACAGAAAATCTATCCTTTGCTAGATCCTGAAACTTTAAAGTGTCAGTCTTACCTCTTAGCAAAGTTTTGGGTCTTCCTTTTGTTACCACAAACAGCAGCAAGGTTATGTAGCTTTTCTACATCACTGGCAAACCATGAGAAAAGGGTATATTTTCATTCATGACAAGTCAGAATAGCATACTTCCTTACTGAGTATGTTGTTAAGTTCTGTGTCACTGCAACAAACAAACATTTGCCTCTCCTGCTCTGGGCAGCAGTGCTCCCAGAACTGTGCACAAATGGGATCAAAAGAAGGCCGATCAGTTCTCCTCTTTCAATGGAAGGTGCTGCTGACTGTAGGAGCTGCTTGTCATGAGGGGGAACTTGCATCAGTTGGATATCCTTTTGGGAAAGTGAAGTTTGCAAAGAGTCATTGACTTCCCCAAACTGGAGGGGCTCAGGAAATGGTCTTTTGTTCTCAGAACAGTCTGTGTTTGGGTAGATTATTTATTATTGGCAATTCCTCAGGGATTTCAGTTTTCTCTCTCCCTTGGTCAGTGCAATTTATGTAAACGTGTTTTATGAATGGAAGATAATATTTTTATTCTGTTGCTCTTTCAGTTTGATATGAAGTAAAATAAAGGTTCTCGATGATTTGGGATTTCTGGTGCATTTTTGGGTTAACCATATCTCTCTCTCAAGCCTTATTTTACACCGTGCTGCATTTGTAGTTGTCAGATACCTCAATGACAAGCTGCTGGTCAGGGAGGCCAAGAGAGGATAGCACCCTATCACTTCCTACCAATTCTTTCCGCTCTCAGCTGCAACGTCACTTCCTGCGGGAGGCACCCTGCTTGCCTCTAGTGTAACTTGATTTTCTCTGCCGTACCGTCCCCTGCCCCGTTTTCCTCGTCATTACCTAATTATTCTGGAAATTCACGGTGCAAGCTCTGTGTTCCCTTGTAGCCTGTGACCTCCACGAGAGCCGGACCCTTTTTATCTTTTTCCTGCTATATCCCCTGCATCTGACAGACAGTGGTAAATATGAAAGGATTAATGGCCTATAAGAAGACCGCCAGAGAAAGAAAGGAGGAATAGAGTGAAGAAGGAGAGAAATAAGGGAGTGAAACCAATGAATGAGGCACAGGTGTTCAAGTTAGCAAATATGAGCTCACTGTAGACTGTTGGTGCAATGACATTGGAACCACCAGAAGCAGACCCAAGATAGGGGTTTGAGTACTAGGATTTTTTTCCTCAGGGCAGTGGTGGTGAGGGTGGGGAGGTTATTTCCCCCCAGTAAAACTGCCACTGGAGTTGCCCCAAAAGTGGTGACAGGGGAATCCCCACAATTGCAGCATTCCAAAAGGGGAACACTCAAGGCCAGGGTGATGTAGCAAGCATTGTTCAGGGGATTTTACCAGCAGGGGGCTGGAGCTTGTCCTCGTGGTGGACAGCATGAGAGAGGGATGTTCTCTGTGTGTCCACTGCAAGGGGACAAGGGATGGAGTTTATATGAGAGTCGCAGGAATTTTGGCTCCGGGTCAGGGCCAGTTTGGTTCTGGGCACTAATCTCAACGTTATTATCAGGGCCTGGGAATGTTCAAGGCCCTGGCTTGGGGCTCTGTTGAAGTTGATTTCTTCCTGAGAGGATTCGTCCACACAGATCCAGGGAGTTGGGTGAAAGCAAGCCTGAGGTGAGCAGCCCGCAGACTCATTTATTTCAGTTGCTACAGCTGCTTATATAGCCAAGGCAGCCAATCTGGTCAAGGGGCAGTCTATGCCCCAACCAGTCACAGCCTGTTGCCAGGCAGTTTCCAAAGCCATCCAATCACAGCCTGTTGCCAGTAGGCTCTTGTTGCCAGGCAGTTTCTGAAACCATCCAATCACGGCCTGCTGTAAGTCAGGCTCTGTTGTCATGTGGTTTCCTCTGTTGTCATGTGGTTTCTGAAGCCATCCAATCACGGCCTGTTGCCAGGCAGTTTCTGTTGTCAGTGGCCATCTTGGCATGACCTCTTCACCTCAGTGGCCATCTTGGCATGACATTTTCACCTCCTCATTCCACCACAGGGCTCCAGCCTGCTGGCCATACCTGCAGCTGGCTGGGTGGCAGAGCGGTCAAGGCTTTCTGTGCTTTTTTTCAAGAGTGGGCTTCCAGGGGGTGAACCCAGAAGACATTTGTATGGAAGTGGGCACGTAAGACAGGGAAAGGGAGGAAGGCAAAGAGCACACATGGTCAAGCGAGCTGCACAATGGACAGCTGGAGCTTACTATACTGGGCCTCCCAGGAAAACTGTGGAAGACACACGAGGGAGCTGGGGCATCGACTCACTGCCTCTGCTAGCCTCTGGCAGAGGAAACTCCTAGGAGATGTTAACTTCCTGGTGTTTCAGGATGGCCTCAAACACTGGCAGAGTGGATGCCAGCCTCTGAGAGTTCCTCAGCTGGTGACCTGGTCCCTGGTGGGTGGAAGTTGGGCCAGTGTTTAAGGAAATGGTAGGGACTGAGGGGGTGTGGCTGGGGCTGTGACAGCAGCTGACACCCGCACGGCTCAGAGCCATCTGTGCCCGCGCTAATTGTTCTGCATCCTAAACCTCTTTCCTCCAGTCCCAGCTTCCGAAGCAAACACACGAAAATGACTATGAAACAGGAAGGTTGGAAGAACAAGCTGCTGTCCCTCTTGCTGCAGTTGGTCCCAAGCCCCTAGGTGATGCTCACTCCCCCTCCCCCAACCCTGTTACAGGTGAATCGTGCCACCTTCCAATTTGTATGTTGAAATCCCCACCCCAGCACTTCAGAATGTGACATGTTCAGGGCAGGATCTTTAAAGAAGTCATTAAGGTGAAGTGAGGCCATTGGAGGGAGGCCCTGATCCGTATGCCTGGTGTCCTTACACCAACAGGAAGGCCCCTGAAGGTGTCCGTGCCGAAGGGATGGCCACGTGCAGAGGCAGCAAGAGGGTGGCCATCTCTAAGGCAAGGAGACAGGCCCCAAGGAATGCCAACTCTGCAGGATCTCACCCCCCGGCTCTCAGACTTTCCAGAACCATGGGAGAAGGTCAGCGGCTAAGCCACTCTGGCCACAGTGCTGTGTTCCGGCTGCCCTGGCAAGCTGACACACGTCATCCTGCCCACCTCAAACAGGTCCCGCCTTCATTGGTCAATTAAAGATAAACAGAATAAAATCAAACACATGCCTTCCAGATCCCCCTCACACGCGGCACGTTCTCCGGCTTGTCTAGGTCTCTGGACTAGTGGGCCAACCCAGACTGCCACGCCTGAGGGGTCCCAGTGCCCGGCTGTGAGGCTCCTATCCAACCCTGTTTGCCGAAACGGCCACTTTATGTTTCTCATCAGACGTGGAACCTGAAGAGGCACCCATGAGATTCCTGAGTTCCAGACTATTCCTCCCTCTCCTCGTCTTCCTCACTGGTGACTGCTCCCTGCTGCAGGTCTATTGGCATGAGGAACCCCGAGTGACCCACTGCTGGTCCGCCTTGTAGAGGAGCCCTCTCTCTTTCCCCTGTGGATGCACCCTCTGCCCACCTGCTACATCCAGGACCTCCGGTCCAGCAGAGCCTGAAGTTGACGGGGTGTGAAACACAAATTCCCCCAGTGGGTCCATCGCTGGGAACCATGGTGACAGATGCCACCCTGACCTCTCGGTTCCCAGATCTGTTTTTTCTACCTATTGGAATCATAACCGATATTTGGGACGGGGGGAGGATAGACTGCTGAGTCTATGCCTCCACCTTGGGAGGTCCTGTTCTTGGGCTGATGCCCCCTGCAGAGGCCACCAGGTCAGCAGCCACTAGGGGAGGGAGTCCAGAGCAGACGGGGGATCCCGTGGGCCTTTGCCCCTGCAGAGCCGCCTTCTGTGTGAAGTTGTTGGATCTGGTGTGTTGGATTAGGGTCCAGTTCATTTTAACTTGACCTCCTCTGTAAGGACCCTGTCTCCAAGTGAGGGCACGTTCTGAGGTAGTGGGGTCTGGACTTGAGCCTGGAATTCCTGGGAGGGTTGGCTGGCGTTTGGTGTAGCAGCTGGGATGCCACTTGGGCCTGCATCCCATATTGGAGTGCCTGGGTTCTAGTCCTGGCTCCAGCTTCCTGCTCATGTGAACCCTGGGAGGCAGCAGGGATGGCTCTGGAAGCGGGGTTCCTGGCACCTACATGTGGAACAGGTTCTGGTTTTCAAGATTTGCATATGGAATCTAGATTGAGTTCCAGCTCCTGGCTTTGGCCTGGCCAAACCCCAGCCCCTCCTCCCAACCCCCATCCCGTCTGGCTCTCTCCGCTTTTCAAATAAATAAAATGAAATAAATAAAAGTAGGAAAAAAACCCATCTTTTGCAGGGATACATCTGAAACTGCAGTTTGTTTACATGGGCCCTCCCAGCTGTTACTGCTGTCCGCTGAAGGCCGCTCTGTCTGGGGAGAGTGGGGTTTCCCTGTCACTGTCACCTGCCAGCAGTGTGGCTGAAGGCAGCTCTGCAGAGAGGTCAACTGTTGGGATCTCGATTACCCACCCTGAAATGTAGGGTTAAGCTACCGCCTGCAACCCCAGCATCCCATATGCGTGCCAGTTCACATCCCGGTGCTTCACTTCCTATCCAGCTCCCTGCTAATGGCCTGCGAAAGCAATGGAAGATGGCCCAAATGTTTGGGCCCCTGCACCCACATGGGAGACTGGAAGAGGCTCCTGGCTCCTGGCTTTGGCCTGGCCCAGTGCTGGCTGCTGTGGCCAACTGGGGAGTGAACCAGAGAATGGAAGATCTCTCTCTCTCTGTAACTCTGACTTTCAAATCTTTTTAAAGATTTACTTTATTATTTGAAAGAGTTACAAATAGAAGGGGAGAGAGAGAGGGAGAGGGAGAGAGAGAGAGAGAGAGAGAGAGGTCTTCCACCTGCTGGTTCACTCCCCAAATGGCTGCAATGGCCAGATTTGAGCCAATCTGAAGCCAGGAGCTAGGTGCTTCTTCCAGGTCTCCCACATGGGGGCAGGGGCCCAAGGACTTGGACCATCCTTTATGGCTTTCCCAGGCCATAGCAGAGAGCTGGATCAGAAGTGGAACAGCTGGGACTCAGCCGGCAGCCATATGGGATGCGGGTGCTGCAGGCCGGGGCTTTAACCACAGCGCCGGTCGCTCAAATAAGTCTTAAAAAAGGATAGGTGTTGGCCAGTGCCGTGGCTCACTAGGCTAATCCTCCGCCTGCAGCACCAGCACTCCGGGTTCTAGTCCCTGGTTGCTCCTCTTCCAGTCCAGCTCTCTGCTGTGGCCCGGGAGGGCAGTGGAGGATGGTCCAAGTGCTTGGGCCCTGCACCCACATGGGAGACCAGGAGAAGTACCTGGCTCCTGGCTTCCGATCGGTGCAGCACGCCGGCTATAGCAGCCATTTGGGAGGTGAATCAATGGAAGGAAGACCCGTCTCTCACTGTCTAACTCTCTGCCTGTCAAAAAATGAAAGAAAGAAAGAAACTGAAAAAAAATCTCGAGGTAACATGATATCACAATTATACAGGAGATATTTAGTAGCTAGGAATGATGAATGATTTCCTCGCAGAGTGATTTAGGGGAAGTAATGAATTATTTGTAGAATAAATGACTTCCTGGAAATCATGGGTGAGAGGTTGCACCAATGGAAGAAATTGCCACCAGGTGGCAGCAGAGACCCTGGAAGGCACCAGTCAAGAAAGGTGGCCCAGGGCTCCTTGGAGTTCCCTAGATGTTACTGAACCCCTTAGGGCCCCACTGTTCCAGACACTGGTTGATTTATGAATCACAGTCATGTTACATTTTGGAATGCCGTAAAGTACTATGTGGGTTACAGTCCTTTAATGAATGCTTCATTCTTTTTATCACTTGGTTAGGATTTTTTTTTTCATGAAATTAAAAATATTTTAAATTCTCAGGGCTGGCCCTGTGGCTTAGAAAGTTAAGCCTTTGCCTGCGGTGCCAGCATCCTATATGGGCACCAGTTCCAGTCCCAGCTGCTCCTCTTCCCATCCAGCTCCCTGCTAATGATTCCAAAAAACTGCAGCAGATGACCCAAGTACTTGGGTCCCTTGTACCAACATGGGAGACCCAGAAGAAGCTCCTGGCACGTGGCTTCAACCTGGCCCAGCCCTGGCCATTGTGGCTGTCTGGGAAGTGAACCAGTGGATGGAAGACCTTTCTCTCTCTCTCTCTGTCTCTGTCTCTCTCTCCTCTCTCCTGCCCTTCTCTCTCTGTATTTCTGTCTGTCAATAAATAAATAAATCTTTAAATATATATATTTTAAATTCTCAAAATTGTAGTGAAAATCTATACAGATCATCAGAGGAAAATTGGCAAATATTTATTAAAATTAAAAATGAGAAATTCCGTTTGGCCAGCAATTTTACTTCTAGGACCTTGTCTGACAGAAATACACAAGTGCAAAAATAAAAAATATGTAAGAATGGTTACTTGTAAGCATTGTTTTTAGCAGTAAAATGTTGGAAATGACTTAATGCCACCAGAATTCTGTTTAAATAAAACAACAGAAAATTTAATTAAGGAAAAATGAGGTAGAGTTGTCTGTGAGAAAATATCTCCAACAGTCAACACGGTGACTATTATGAACAATACAGTTTCTCCTCCTTCTCCTTTCTTCTTTTTTGATAGGCAGAGAGAGAGAGAGAGAGAGAGAGAGAGAGAGAAACTTCATCCACTGACTCGTTCCCCAAATGCCCACAAAGCCTGGGGCTGGGCCAGTGCCAGGAGCTGGGAGTGCAATCCAGGTCTCCCACGTGGCTGGCAGGAATATACTGCATGATTTCTCATCCCTGCCTCCATGCTCTGCATTGACAGGGATTGAGCTGGAGCTGGGAATCAAACCCAGGCACTCACAGATGCAGGATGTGGTTACCTTAAGTGCTAGGCCAAACACCTGCTCCTCCAGTTCTATTTTAAATGAAATATTTCTGCGATTCATCCTGGCCCCAGTCTGTAAGTATAGGATACTGCAGGAACCGGTGCTGTGGTATAGTAGGTAAAGTTGCTGCCTGCAGTGCCGGTATCCCATATGGGCACTGGTTTGAGTCCTGGCCGCTCCTCTTCTGATCCAGCTCTCTGCTGTGGCCTGGGAAAGCAGTAGAAGGTGGCCCAAGTCCCTGGGCCCCTGCACCCGCATGGGAGATTCAGAAGAAGCTCCTGGTTCCTGGCTTCAGATCGGCACAGCTCCGACTGTTACGGCCAGTTGGGGAGTGAACCAGCGGATGGAAGGCCTCTCTCTCTGCTTCTCCTTCTCTCTCTGTGTAACTCTGACTTTCAAATAAAATAAATATATCTTTTAAAAAAAGAATACTGCAAACAAATGTAAGAAACCTGCATTTCAATCTTTGCAAAAACTATTATTTATTTGAAAGATAGAAGAGGGGGAGTGGGAGAGAGAAAAAAAAGAGGGAGGGAGGGAGGGAGGGAGGGAGAGAGAGAGAGAGAGAGAGAGAGAGAGAGAGAGAACGAGCCGGGGATCTGTCCAGGATTCATTCCCTAAATGCCTGCAACAGCTGGGACTGGGCCAGGCTGAAGCCAGAGCCTGGAACTCAATCTGGGTCTTCCATGTGAGTGGCAGGGATCCAAGTACTTGAACCATATTATCTGCTGCCTCCCAGGGTGCACGTTAGCAAGAAGGTGGAACCAGGCAGAACCAAATCCCAGCACTCTTGCATGTGACACAGGCATCCCAGGCAGAGTTGTAACCCTTCTGCCCAATGCCAATCCCTGGCTTTGCATCGTAAAGGTCTGCTTATGCTGCACTACTGCCTTCGTTCACGTCCCAGCTCGCCCTGTAGGCAAATGAGCCGACCTCTCCGAGGCTTAGTTCTTAGTCTACAAAGAAAAGAAGAGACGACCAACTCTGCAGGGTTCTTAGGAGGATCATGTGATCAGGGTGTCAGAATTACTCAGCACAGCGTCCAGCAGACAGCAAGAGCTCAGGAAATGTTGGCGATTGTTACTGCGGTGGCTGCAAACCCTTGGCTACTAATTAGGCCAATGATTAACCTGCTTGCTGTCAGAGGTAAATTCTTTTGGTGTCTCAGTGAGCAGCATTTGTGTACTGTATATCCTTTCAAAGCAGGAGTCTCAGAAACACCTTCCTGGGTTCAACTTTTATCATCATCTAATTCTTCTGTTTAGACTAATGCTTTACTTCCTGAATGGATTTGGCACTTTTTTAAAGATTTATTTTATTTATTTGAAAGACAGAGTTACAGAGAGAGGTAGAGTCAGAGAGAGAGGTCTTCCATCCGCTGGTTCACTCCCCAAATGACTGCAACGGCCAGAACTGCGCTGATCCAAAGCCAGGACTCAGGAGCCTCCTCCAGGTCTCCCACATGGGTGCAGGGGCCAAGGGCTTGGGCCATCTTCTACTACTATCCCAGGCCACGGCAGAGAGCTGTATTGGAAGAGGAGCAGCTGGACCAGAACCCATATGGGATGCCGGCGCTCCTGGCCAGGGCTTTAACCTGCTGTGCCACAGCGCCGGGCCGGCATTTTTTCAAAGGCAGAACTTGATCTGCCTGGCCATTGGCCACAGATTCTAAAATCATTCCAGCAGTAAATGCTTCACGGTGGAAGCTCCGGTTGTTTAGCGGGCGCCTCTGCAGCAGGCCTGTCCCACCTCACCTTAGTTGGCTGCCCTTTCCTCTCTAAATGCTCTCCACCTCTGCTCACACAGAGCACCATGGCTCTCTGGCGATGGAGGTGACTTTTAGCACACATGGTGGCTGTTAATTCTTGCCCAGGTACAGGCTAGTTCCTTCAAGTTGTTGTCTAAAAACCCTTTCTTTCCATCTTATAACCTTTCTCCATCCTCCCTGGTTAACCTCTTTTTTTTTATATGAAACTCACCCCAGCCCTTCCCATCTTTCCAAAGTATGCTAGGCCTCTTTTTGCTCATGGGCTGTGATAGATCATGATTTATCTGTGCACCGGGTCTGCTTCCTAACTAACCTGTCAAACATGCACATTGAAGGCTGACCCAGTTTTGCTGACCAAATAGTGGGCAGTACATAAGGTGTTAAAGTCCAAAAAGGTTTTGAGTTGGTGAAGACCAGCCACGGTATTCCAGCCTGGAGAAGTCCTAGCAGGCATTACAGATCAGACCAGTGGTCTGAAGAGTGTTGGTATTTGTCAGGCAGGCAGTAACTTCACACACACACACACACACACACACTCCAGGACACACGGAGTACATGTACATTCTGAGTATCTTCATAGCTTTTTGTTTGTTGTTAAGGCTTTAGGATCAAAACACTGTTTTTTTTTTTTAAGATTTGTTTCTTGGGGCCAGCGCTGTGGCACAGTGGGTTAAAGCCCCAGTCTGCAGTGCTGGCATGCCATATGGGCGCCGGTTCTAGTTCTGGCTGCTCCACTTCCGATCCAGCTCTCTGCTATGGCCTGGGAAAGCAGTAGAAGATGGCCCAAGTCCTTGGACCCCTGCACCCACGTGGGAGACCTGGAAAAAGCTCCTGGCTCCTGGCTTCGGATTGGCGCAGCTCTGGCTATTGTGGCTATCTGGGGAGAGTGAACCAGAGAAGGAAGACCTTTCTCTCTGTCTCTACCTCTCTCTGTAACTCTTTCAAATAAATAAAAATAAATCTTTTAAAAAAATTGTTTCTTATTTGAAAGGCAGATTTACAGACTGAGAGAGAGAGAGAGAGAGAGAGAGAGAGAGAGAGAGAGATCCTCCACCTGCTAGCTCAGTCCACAAATGTCTGCAACAGACAGGGGCCTTGAGCTTCTTCTGGGTCTCTCCCACATCGTCAGCACGAGGGCCGCAAACACTTGGGCCATCTTCCGCTGCTTTTGGTGTTGCAGGTGGCGGCCACAACGTGGGTCCCCTGAGCGTGTGATTAATTAACTCACAAACAGGACTCACTTGGTGTAAACATTGTCTGCTGCGTGCTGACCCGCGTTCCAGGGACCTTTGAGATGCGCCAGGGAACACAGCCGAGCACCCGCTGCGAGGCTTTGGCATTCCAGGAGGGCCACAGACAGGAACACGAAACAGAAAGACAAGTTTCATGCATCTTGTTCCAAGTGCTCAGGAAAAAAATCACAGAGCTGAAAAACGGAGATGTGGCCAAGTTTTTCGCATCTGGAATGTTCTGACGAAGCAGTCTGTAAAACCTATACCAAGACTCCTTTTCGGGTTGCTGTTGTCTGCCTGGGAATATATGTAGCACCGACGATTTACAACTGCCCACCGGCCGCCACTGCACCTGCCCCCAGCGTCATGACATTGCCCATGGCGAAAGACGAAGCTTTAGTGCACACCCCGGTGGACATCAAGGTTCTCTCCTGGGTCGCAGCGCAGAGACGCAGGCGAACTGATGGGATGTGGGTATCTAAGGATCCAGGAGGGTTCCCAAGCCACTCCCCGTCCTCCTTCAAGCCCACGTGGGCGCGGAGTAGGAGCGCCGTAGGCGGGGGCCACCCGTCACCCTGGACAGCCGGAAACCCCATAGGCCCAGCGCGCTCCCCTGAGCCCAAGTCCAAGGCTAAGCTCGCTTTGCCACAGGAGGGCGGAGCCTGGGCTCCAGAAAGGGGCAGGGCCGCCCTCTGCCGCCGCGAACGCGTCTCGGCGCGGTTTGTCCTGCGTTGCGGCCCGTAGCGGCCGGAGATGCCGCCTCTTCTGTGGGAGTGGTGGGGAGTCGGTCATGTGACAGCCGGAGGCCGGAACTGGGCAGGTTGCGTGAAGCGCTGGGTTTTGACCAAAACAAGCGGCGACGGCGCCACTGTAGCGTCTATGGCCGAGGCGGTGAGGCCCCAGCGCCGGGCCAAGGCCAAGGCCAGCCGCACAAAAACCAAGGTGAGGCGTCCCCCCAGACCCCGCCGAAGCCCTGCCGAGTGCGCTCTGCTCCCGCTTTCAGTCGTCGCCCGCTGCAGCCAGCTCTGCTCGCGTCCCGCGAGTCCCGTGCCTCCCCTGCCGCCACCTTCCAGGATTGGGTACCTCCAGCCACTGCCCCCGGCCGTGCCGCTGCGTTCCTGCCCCACGCCCGCTGCCAGTCGTTGACAGGCGCCCCTGTTTCCCGCCTCCTCCTTGATTGACTTCGCCGGGCTCTTGGGTTTCTCCCCGGGGTCTGGTTTCCTGCCGGAAGCGGCGTTCTCTCCATCCCCATCGTTGACCCTCTTCGTTTTTCAGTCCCTCCGTGTATAAAGAGGGAGGGTCCTGTCCTCCACGTGGAGACGGTATCCTTTGACGGAGCTTCGTGGATAGCGACAGGTGTAGGCTGGTTTATGGTGGGGCACGAATGTCTAGACATTAACCCAGGACGGGACATACGTGAATTATCTGGGTTTTCTAGGTTAGCCGGCTTGTAGTTTTAGTGTGTTTTATGTTGATTTGTTTTGTCGTTGGGTGCAGTCTGGATTTGCATGTAGTTCTTGTAGGCTTTTTTGCAGTGAATAGATTAAATGAGGCCCCAAGATGGCCCGATAGAATCTGTCTAGATTAATTTCGTCTCAACCCGAGACAGAATTTACATTAAGGAAATAATAAAGATGGTGTTACAATGAATTTTTCTTAGTAGAAGTGGTCGATGTTCGACAGCCGATGTAACTTAAAAGTGTTCCCATAGTCTGAATTTCCCCTGGAAACAGGGCTTTTACAGGAGGCTGGTTTTCATAAGTACCATATTTAATGAACTGTGAGTGGCTTACGTGGCTCCCTTTCATTATGCCTTTTAAAAATAAGACTTACGGAGTTAGGCACATCAGTGTTCCCAGGTCTGTGAGGAGCTGCTCTGGTGGTCGTTTTGATACCTAATTACAGGAACATTTTTAAGAGAAATACTTTTGCATTGTATTAGTGTGATAAAGGACTATCCAGGCATAGGAGTAAGAAAAAAAGTCATGAGGTAGCCATGCATGAAATCCCTGAACCTAGAATACACTCGTGCACATAAAAACTCATCATCGCTAAAGAGCAGAATCTTCCGTGGCAATCCCTAGTTCCCTTCTCCCCAAATAAATGATGAAACAGATGCCTAGAGGTCTTAGATGGTAGTCCAACATCACTCAGTTAGCGAGAGAAATCAGGTTAAAGCAAGAAATACCGACTCAATCCAGTAGCTTAATAATGACTTCCTATGTCTGTAGAGAAGTATGTGTTTCTATAAATACAATGCCATAATGCTAAAAAACAGTTAAGAGGATTCTTTCTCCACTTACTTAAAGCAGGCTTTTTGAATTAAAAAATGAAAAAGCTGAAACTTTGAAATGCATCATGACAAGGCAACTGCTTATTTTATTGACGCGGTTCAGGCAACTTCCCTGTACAAACATACATTCGTTTATTTTGATCTGTTCGAGTTTGTAAAGAGGTCTTCATGTTGGGGACATTTGGTAAAACCCCAAATCCTCATGTTTCTTACCCTCCAGATCTAATCAGTCACTAAGTCTTGCTAATTGTATTCTAAATATTCTTTTAATTCTGCCCATTTTCCTCTTCCTGCACTACTCTGATCTTCTTCCAAGGAGAATTTCTGCTAAACCGATCTGCTGCCCATTTTCTACACTGGAGCTGGATTGGTATTTTTAAACACAAAGCTGTCTTGATGTTACTCCTCTCGAATCCTTCCCAGGTTTCACCTAGAGGCTAGAGTCTGAAGCACGGAGTAAGGGTCCCAAGTGATCTGAGCTCAGCCTTTCTCCTTAGCCTCAGGTCTACCACTGCTCGCTCCTTCTTTTTTAAAACAATTTTTAGAAAAACATTTACTTGAAAGAGAGTTGCAGAAGAGAAAGAGAAGGAAAGAGAGCGAGCGAGCACTTCGATCTACTGTTTATTCCCCAAATAGCTGCAGAGGCCTGGGCCGGGCCAAGCCTGAGCCAGGAGCCTGGAACTCCATCCAGGTCTTCCACATGGGAGCAGGGACCCAAGTAGTTGGGCCATCGTCTGCTACTTTTCCAGGTGCGTTAGCAGGGAATCAGATGGGGACTGGAGCTGCAGGAATTTGAACTAGTGCTCATATGGGCTGCGGTATCTAACCCGCTGTGCCACATGCCAGTCCCTCTCCTTCCCTGCTGCCGGGCCTTTGCACATGCTGATTCCTCTACGCTGACGTGACTTCCTGCCCCCTTTCACCTAGGGTTTAACTATTGCCCATTCGTGAGGTCTCAGCTCAAGCCATAGAGTTTTCCATCCTCAACCCCTCCAGTAACACTCGGCACATTCTGGGTCCCTCACTTCACTGAGTTAGTTACCTTGGCAGCATTGCGCTTCTCCTGATTGTGAGCTCACCAAGGGATGGGGCTTGTCTGTTTGATCGTGTTTGTTGAATGCAGAAATAAGTGCCAGTATTGAAGTGTATTCCCAAACTTTGTCATACCGAAGAATTTGCTCTACTAAGTATGCCCTGACAAGCTTGAGAAAACGAATAGAAAAAGTCCACAACGTCAGCAAGACTCTCATACCTGTCAGTCTAGAAAATTAATTCTTTTAAGGGTAAATAGATGCATTTCTCAGTGTGGACTGTTGAGCGTTAATGACACTTTGCTGTCTGATGCAATTGGGTGACTATTTACTGAGTCTTGCAGTGATTCTGTGGCTTAGTTCAGGAAGTAGCTAGCGTCATGTGCTGTTGCCTGCAGACAGTTTGCGTGGCTTCTGGATGTGACCCAGCAGCTGACCTACATTCCTCAGTGTTAATTATCTGATACATGATCTCATGTTGCTGGGCCATGGTGAGGTGTCTAGTGCTTAACACCTAATTTTCATTCTGGTATATTCTTTGAGGACCCTGACTTCCTTAATCCTGGTAAATTATGAGTTAAAAAGAGTAGGTTCCTTTTTTTAAAAAAAAAAGAATTTATTTTATTTGTTTGAAAGACAGTTACAGAGAGAGGTAGAGCCAGAGAGAGAGGTTTTCCATTCCACTGGTTGACTCCCAAGAGACCTCAATGGCCAGAGCTGACCATATGGGATACAGGCACCTCAGATGATAGCTTTACCTGCTGTGCCACAGCACCCCCACCAATCCCTTCTTGTTCGTGGCCTAAATGATTGATTTCCGCCTCTAGTCCCTACCTGCCTTGGTGGTTACTGGAGTGAAGTTGAGGGATGCTGTATGGTATTTAGATGCTTTTGTGCCTCCCAGCATCTGTCTATTAAACGCTCACTGATCCCCCAGCGTGTCCCAGAAACCATTCCTGGCTTGGCTCAGAGAGCGCCCCAGCTAGACCTAGTCCAGGTTCTTGTCTTCCTGCATGTAAGAATGTAACTGGGTAGGGGTGAATAGAAGAACAAGATTTACTGAGAGGCAAAATGATAGTACACTCAGGAGTATGAGAACCCTCAAGAGAGAAAATTGCCCCCCCCCCCCCAAGGCAAGAGTCATCCTTTTAGAGTTAGGGGGGCATTCAGGGCAAGGGCCTGGTTGTTGAAGATCCAAAGGAGACAAAGATTTGGGGTGGGGCTGCAACACAAGTGGTGGTCTCCAGGCGTCATGGCGTGTGGAGCATGATAGAAAGTGAGGCTTAGCTGCATGATGAAGAGTGGGTGTGCCAGGCTTTCAGCCATGTTGAACTGACATGAAAGACCATGGGATTTGGGTGGTACACATGGCTTGGGTATTAGCAGTTCTTTTTCTTTCTTTCTTTCTTTCTTTTTTTTTTTTTAAATCCCTTTCTGACTCCCTACCTCACCCACATCATTATTGTTCCTTTTTTATTTAGGTGGTTGGGGTAATGCTTATTAAAGGTGGCATTTAAGGAAAGGCATGAAAAAGATGAGGGAGTTGGCCCTGTGGGTACTGGGGAGAAGTGTTCCAGGCAGAAGGATCTAAGGCAGTCCCATGCATGTCCTGCTCTAGGAACTACAAGGAGGCAGGATGGTTAGGGTGGAGTGAGTGAGGGAGAGTAAGAAAGCAAAATAGCACAGGCCAGGTCACGTAGAGGTAATAACTAGCTTTTACTCTCAGTAATATACTGCATAACCTTAGGGTTTTGAAGAAACCCTGGGATTTAATGGGTTGTGGTGCTTTGCTGAGAATGGATAGGGGCCAAGAGTAGAACAGAGACGACCTAAGCGACTGTCGCGAGAGTCCAGGCAAGAGTGATGTGGGTTGCCCCAAAGTTGTGTGAATGAGGGTGGAGAGAAGTGTTTGAAGTTTGAGAGCCAAGAGGATTTGCCAAGATTTGGCAGCGGAATGAGAGAACGCGGTCAAGGAAGACTCCTGCAATGGAGCAGTGGGGAGGCGGGGCAAGTTTTTGGGAGACGATCAGGAGTTCGATTTTGAACGTCTTGATTTTGAAGTGTCCATTAGACGTTCACATGGAGATGTGGGATAGGGTGAGTTTGTGAATCTAGATTTTGAGAGAGCTTGAAACTGGAGATAAAGATTTGGGAATCATTTACATATAAATGATATTTAGTGCCAGAAATGGAATTAGGTCACTTTGGGGATGAGTATAATTTAAAAAGGGTGACAGGTGAACTCAGGGACAACCCAGTTTTAACAGGTTGAGAAGAGACGGAAGCAGCGAAGGACTGTGGGAAGGACGGGTTGGGATGCACTCCCAGTGTCCTTCACCAAGAGTGTAGTGTCCTAGAAGCTGATTGAAGAAGTGTAGGAAGGAGAAGGGAGAGATCTAGGAAGCAAAATGCTGCTGATACACGCAGTAAGGTTGCTAAGAGCAGCACCAGAGCAGTGACAGCCACGAAGTTGTAGTCATAGCAGAGACCATTGCCCCCGAACCTTCCTACCTGGGTAGCATTCTTGCATCTCCCAGGAAGAGCTGGTGGAACTTCCCAGGGAGCATGTGGTCTGATGTTTATACCAGTGAGTCCTACTCCCATTTTATCTGTTCTGTGCCAGGCATCATGGTAAACGCAGGGATCAGACATGAATGATAAGCAGACCCTGCCTTTAGGGTAATCCAGTGATAAGTATCCTATGAAAGGTATGAAATGGAACCATCCTTGATGAAAAAATGCCTCATCATTATTTTTAAGGAAGGAAAGAAGTTTTAATTTTACTTAGTGAGAGTTCACAGAGAAAGAAAAAGTAATGAAACTTCTCACTTGTTTTTCAGAACTTAAAAATTGCTTAATTTTTAAAAAAAATTATATTTATTTATTTGAGAGACAGTTACCGACAGAGAGGGGGAGACAGAGAGAAAGTTCTTTGATCTGCTAGTTCATTCTCCAAATGACCACAATGGCCACAGCTGAGTTGGTCCAAAGCCAGGGGCCAGGAGCTTCCTCTGGGTCTTCCCCATGGATGCAGGGGCCCAACGACTTGGGCCATCTTCACTGCTTTCCCAGGCCGTTAGCTGAGATCTGGATCAGAAGGAGCAGCTGGGACTCAAACCTGCACCCATGTGGGATGCTGGCACCGAAGGCAGAGACTTAGCTTACTGCGACAGAGTGCCGGCCCCCCAAAATTACTTTTTTAAAAAATGATTGCTTACTTTGTGATGACTTTTTTCTTATTGCTTATTGAATGTATACATATAAGTACATGATGCAAAAATTGACAGCCAAGAAATGAAATGCCCAGAATGCACTTCTATGAACTGTTGTTGATCATTTGTTGTGTTCTTCATTAGGTTTTTTCCTATACCCCAGTCCTCTACATAGTGTGGTTAAGTGTCTTTCTGTGCTTTTCATCAATTCTTCCATTTCTGTGTAATTTCTTGATTATTTTCCCTCCTGTTGAATATTTCTAAAATTGATTCTATACCTCTATGTAACTTATGTGGAGATCAAAAATGAAGAAATATAGATTCTTCTTAATCTTAATTTTTAGTTGTAAGAAATGGGTTAGCATAAAATTATGTAAGCACTAACTTTTGCACATGTGGCTCTATCAATGGAATTGTTTGAGTTGTATTGTGTGGTCTGTAATGATTATATATATATATATATATACACATATATATACACACACACACACATATATAAATATATACGCACACACACACATATATATATACACAAAATGTCTCCTCCTGAATCTTTATCTTAACTGAAGAAGACAAAGTAATTAAAAGTTGGCTTTTTAGAAAAATTGTAAGTGAAATGGAATTACACATTTTAAGAATAAGAATGGATTCAGACTTTGTTATAAGAATTTTATTTCTCCTGAATTCATTGGATTTGTCCCTCTGCTTTCTGAGAAGCATATAATGACAAACTTCCAAATGTAGAGCATGTGGTAAGTATACATATTTCTTGGCTAGTTCCATAATTTCTTCATCTTAGAATTCCAGTACCTGGGACAGAGTTCAACGTGTAGTTGGTACTCAATTCTTGCGAATTATAGGTCATCATTTTTATCTCAAGAAGCATTTTTTGAACTCAATGGTGAAAATTAGAGGCAGATCAGCTCCAGAGAAGTATAAGTGATAGTCCTTGCTCTCGCAATGCTTGTGGCCTGTTTGGGGAGATAGAGCATAAAGGTAAATAACTGTGGAGGTAGTGCGTGGTGAGGGCCGCGTGACAGGTACCTGTCACAGGAGTTCAGAGGGAAGCTGTCGGGAAAGGTTTGTGCTGGGACAGGATCATCACTGAGTTCTCGAGCCAGTCTTCCATTAAGTGGATGGCCGGGACTGTTTTTGTGGTGTTTAGATTATGATGGTGGTGAGGATGCTGGTGGTGCCTCAGAGGCTGGAGGCTTGGAGACTGTTCAGGACCTGGTTCCCTCCCTGGGGTTTGAGGAAGTGAAGTGAGCCCCGGGAGCCCTCAGCCCTGCTGCTGAGTCCCCGGCGTTGCAAACCCCTGTCTTCCTGTGTGCATCCCCAAGGGCCTGTCCCTACCGCAGGGGTCTGAGGCAGCCAGGCCAGGTCTGCGTCCCTCGCTCTCACAGTTGTGCTTGCTGCACTTGCCCTTCCCGCCTGCCCCTGCCTCCTTTGGCTTGGCCAGTCCATTCTTGAAATCAAAGCAGCAGCTCTTCTCTCCCTTTTCCCCACCCCCAGTTAATTCCTTCTTTGGTCCTAACGTCTCTAACAAAGGCAAAGGTGGAGAGAAGAGAAATCCACCACCTGCAGAGGAAATAAAAGCCTGCACAAAGGCTTTTGTGTTTTTCCTGGAGGTTAAAAAATGTCTCTTCAATTGGTTATTGAACCATTTTAGCTGCTGCTGACAGTAACTCCTGGGAGTCCGGTAGGGTGTAGGCGAGCAAGTTAGGGAGTAGTAGCTGGTGGGAGGAAAGCATTTGAGGCTGCGTGAGCAGTCCTGGCATGGGACGAGGCAGCTTCACGAGGGTGAAGTGGTGAGCGGGACAAAGACAGGTCAAGAGCGTCTTGAGGGGAGGGAGAGCGTTTGGTTTAGTGGTTAGCCACTAGTTGGGAAGCTCCTGTCCCACTTTGCAATGCTCAGGATTAGATTCCTGGCTTCAGCTCCCAATTCCGGTTTCCTGCTAATGTGCACCTTGGGAGAGAGTAGGCGATGGCTCAGGTAGTTGGGTCCCTGTCTTCCACTTCGGAGTTCTGAGCTCGCCTTGGTCATTTTGGATATTTGGAGAGTGGGCCAGCAGATAGGAGCTGACATTTGTCTCAGTAAATACAAGAAAACAACAACAACAAATACTGAGGCCTCATTTTTTAAAAGAAATTAATAAACTACCCAGGGGCTGGGGAAGAAGCCTTGGGATGGCGTGTGGGAGGGGGTGTATGGTGGTTGCCAAGTCAGGATCATGTGGTCCATCCTGATTACCGCCAGCTCCCTGCTTTCTTGGTCTCTCTCCCAGGTAACATCCCAGAGTTTCTTAAAGCTTAGAAAAGAAACCAGTCTACCCCCCCCCCCCCCCCCCCCGTTCTCTGTGACACTCTCACTTCCTGCTGCTTTACTTTTGCTTTACTTTTCATTCAGTTCTTACTCAGGAAATTCTTTTAGTCTTTGTTTTTAACCGATTTATTGAGCTATAATTCACAGATGGGAGACCTCAAAAGGAATGAAAAGATCATTTTGGTGCAAAATTTTTTTGAAATTCATGCTTTTTTTTTTTTAATAATACTTCTTTCCCAAGAACTTTTTGAAGACCCTGCACACTATACAGTTGGCCTGGTTAAAGTGTACAGTTCACTGTTGGTACCATTATGGAGTTGTGCAGCCATTGCAACCTGGAATTCCATCGTGGCTGCCTCTTGTTAAATTCATTCTATGGGCAGCGGATGAAGGTTCTAACTGTAGGTCCTCAGACACTATTTGTCTTTTAAAGTACTCACCCTAGTGGATGTGATGTGATGTGATTTTTGTGATGTGGTAGCTGATTCTGGCTTTGATTTGCATTTCTCTAGTGGCTAATACATTGAGCATCTTTTCATGTGCCATTTGTGTATCTCTGGAGAAATGTCGAGATCTTTTGCCTATTTTAAAGTTGAATTGTCTATCTTTTATTATTGAGTTGTAAGAGTTCTTGTATATGCTAGATATAAGCCTGTTATATCTGGTTTGAAAATATTTTCTTTGGTTCCCTGGGGCCGTCTTTTCACTTTCTTGGTAGTTTCAAGTGTGTAGCACAAAAAGGTTTACTTTGATGAAGTCCAATTTATTATTTTTCTCCTTTTGTCACTTTTGCTTTTGGTGTCACATCTAAGAAGGCTTTGCCCAAATCAAAGTAGTAGGATTTACTCTTCTGTTTTAGTAGCTTTTCCATAGTCAGTCTATCATCCTTTTGGAGTTTATGTTTGTATATTGAATGAGGCTGCAGTTAGAGGGCTGGTGTCTAAGTTCATTCTTTTTTTTATTATTTTATTTTATTTTTTTTAATTTTTGACAGGCAGAGTGGACAGTGAGAGAGAGAAAGACAGAGAGAAAGGTCTTCCTTTTGCCGTTGGTTCACCCTCCAATGGCCACCGCGGCTGGCGCGCTGCAGCCGGCGCACTGCACTGATGCGATGGCAGGAGCCAGGTACTTATCCTGGTCTCCCATGGGGTTTTGCATTAGGGTATCCACTTGTTCCAGCACCATTTGTTGAAAAGGTGATTTCTTTCCCATTGACTTGTCTTGGCACTTTTGTCAAAATTGGTTGACTGTAAATGCTAGGATTTTATTTCTGGATTCTCTGTTCTGTTGGTTAATTTGTCTATCCGTATGATAACACTTTTTTGTCTTTATTATTGCAGCTTTGTAGCAGATTTTGAAAGTGCAATGTGTGACCTTTTTCAACTTTTTCAAGTTTTTTTTTTTTTTTTTTTTGGCTGTTCTGGGTCCCTTATTTTTCCATATGAATTTAAAGATCAGCTTTTCAATTTCTACAAAAAAGGCAACTGGGATTTTGCTAGAGATGGTGTTGTGTTTATTATCTTAAGATTGTGAAAGACATGGAATGTCCTTCCATGTATTTGATCACCTTTAATTTTTTTCAGTTAATGTTTTGTAATTTTAGAGTACAACCTTTATACTTCTTTTGCTTAATTTATCCCTATGTACTTTGTTCTTTTTATGCTAATGTTGATGCAAGTATTCTCATTTAATGATTGTTAAACTAACTAAAATTTCACCTCTGCCCTCACCAGCATTCCCACATTTCTCTCACTCTAGCAAACATTTTTCCTCCTAACTATTCCTTTCTGACCTCTCAGTGTAAAAAACTCTCAGTGATTTGTATTAGCTGCGCACTATGTGGCTGGCTTCCGAATCTGATACCCACAGTTCATAGTGTGGATGGAAATACTTTTGGAAGGGTCTCTGGTTCCTTGAATCATTACCATTTGCAGTTTGGCAGCCATGTTCATTTCAGCAAGGTGACCTCAAAATTCCACTTAAGGAATGTTGATCTTTGCTTCTTAACATATGAAGGCCCCACTCTTTTAATCTGTCACTTTTTGTTTGCTGGACATTAGGAGCAGAATAAGGCAAAATCACTGACAACCTTCCTTAAAATATCATAATAAAGAGAAGGTATTTGAGTGATTTCAATCAGATTTTTAGTTTGTTTGAATGTTATTTAAATAATTTTTCCATTTTTTTTATTATTCAACCCAGCTTTCTTCAGTATCTAGTTTGTGTGTTAATGCTTGAGGTATTTTTTTAAATTAAAGATTGATTGATTTATTTGAAAGGCAGAGTTACAGAGAGGAAGAGGGAGGGAGGAAGAGAGAAAGAGAAAGAGAAAGAGAGAGACAGAGAGGTAGAGAGGTAGAAAGGTCTTCCATCTGCTGGTTCACTCCACAAATGGCCACAACAGCTGGGGCTAAGCCATCCGAAGCCCGGAACTAGGAGCTTCTGGGTCTCCCATGTGGGTGCAGGGGCTCAAGAACTTGGGCCATCTTCCGCTGCTTTCCCTGGCCATTAGCAGAGAGCTGAATAGGAAGTGGAGCAGCTGGAACATGAACCAGTGCTCATATGGGATGCTGGCACAGCAGACAGTGGCTTTACCCACTATGCCACGGCACCAGCCCTGAGGTATTTTATTTATTTGAAATACAGAGTTACAGAGAGAGGTAGAGAGAGAGAGAAAGGTCTTCCAACTGCTGGTTCACTCCCCAAATGGCTGCTCAGTCAGAGCTGAGCTGATCTGAAGCCAGGAGCCAAGAGGTTCTTTAAAAAAAAAAATCCTCACAGATACAGCCCTTCAACCTTGGACCTCCAGAACTGTGAGCCAAAGTAAGTCTCTTTGGGGTTGGCACTATGGTATAGCGGGTTAAATCGCTGCCTGCAGTGCCAGCATCTCATATGCGCATCAGCTGCTCCACTTCCCATACAGCTCCCTGCTAATACACCTGAGAAAGCAGTGGAAGATAGCTCAAGTGCTTGGGCCCCTGCCCTGGCGTGGAAGACCAGATGAAGCTCTTGGCTCCTGGCTTTAGCCCTGCCCAGCACCTTCTGATGCAGCCATTTGGAGAGTGAACCAGCAGATGGAAGATCTCTGTCTCTCTCTGACTCTCCCTTTCTGTACTCTGCCTTTTAAATAAATGAATCTGTCTTAAAAAAAAAAATAATAGGTGCTGGCACTGTGGCATAACGGTTAAAGCTGCCGCCTGCAGTGCTGGCATCCCATATGGGTGCCGGTTTGAGTCCCAGCTGCTCCACTTCTGATCCAGCTGCTGCTATGGCCTGGGAAAGCAGTAGGAGATGGTCCAAGTCCTTGGGCCCCTGGATCCGCGTGGGAGACCCGGAAGAAGCTCCTGGCTCCTGGCTTTGAATTGACTCAAACCCAGCTGTTGTGGCCATCTTGGGAATGAACCAGCAGATGGAAGACCTCTCTGTCTCTCTGCCTCTGCCTTTCTGTAACTCTGCCTTTAAAACAAATAAATAAAAACTATTAAAGATTTAATTTATTTGAAAGGCAGAGTTACAGAGAGAGAGAGAGGGAAAGAGAAAGAGCTGGGGGTTGGTGGTGGGGCAGTGGAGAGCGGGATCTTCATCTGCTGGTTCACTTCCCAAATGGCTGCGATGACTGGGGGTGGGCAGGCTGAAGCCAGGAGCCTGGAACTCCATCTGGGTCTCCTACATGGGCACAGGGTCCTAAGGACTTGGTCTATCTTTTGCTGCTTTCCCAAGTGCAGTCACGTGGAGCTGGATTGGAAATGGAGCAGTCAGGACTTAGACCGTGTTCATGTGGGATGCTTGTGTTACAGGCAGTGGCTTAGTCTGCTGTGCTATAATGCCAGCCCCTGCAATGACCTCTTAGTTCCCAGAGTTCCAAAGTGGCACAGGGTGTCACATGGCAGGAGACAGAGCATGTGCATGCATGTGTGTGTATGTGAAGCTAGATGTCCAAACTCTGGTCTCTCTCTGCTTTTGTAGCCACCAGTGTTCAGTCATTGGGGCTCCTCCTTGATGGCTTTATCTAACCCTGGTCATTGCCTGAAGGCCCTAACACTGAACACCATGTTCAGGTTAAATTTTCCTCCTCTTAATACCTTGCAATAGCAGTTAAATTTTCAACATGTGAGGCCTTGGAGGACGTAGTGGCAGGGGAGGTGTTGCTGCACAGTGAAACCAAGCCATAGCAGTTTTCATTTTATGTATCCTTATATTTTGTGACCTGCAGCATTTATCAAACCCAAGTAATTGGCATTGGAATAGTGCTGGTAACTAAAATGTAGACCTCAGGGCTGGTGTTGTGACGTAGTGGGTTAAGCCACTGCCTGCTGTTCTGGCATCCTATATGGGCACTGGTTCGAGTACCAGCTGCTCTACTTCTGATCCAGCTTCCTTCTCATGTGCCTGGGAAAGCAGTGGAAGATGACCCAAATGTTTGGGCCCCTGTACTCACATGGGAGACTTGGATGAAACTCCTGGCTCCTGGCTTTAGCCTGGCCCACCCCTGGCTATGGCGTCCATTTGTGGAGTGAACCAGCAGATCCAAGATATCTCTCTCTCTACCTCTGTAGCTCTTTCAAATAAATAAATAAATCTTTAAAAAACAATAAAATGTAGACCTCATTTGGATTTCAACAGTTTCTACTAGGGTCCTTGTTCTGTTGCAGGATCCAGGATCCAATATAAGATTTCACCTTGTACTTGGTTGTCACACTTCTGAGGTCTCCTCTAATCTTGGACAATTTCTCTCTCTTGCCTTTACTTTCACCTCAGTTATTTTGTGTACTTTCCTGGAGTTTGATTTTTGCTATGTTTTCTCCTGGTTAGATTGGGGTTGTGTTGTTGGGAAGGACACTGCCGAGGTGATAGGCCTTCTAGGAATATCCTGTCTGGTCATCTGCTGTCAACATGAATTCCTGGTGATGATACCTTGATCACTTGGTAGGGTTTGGTCTGCCAGGATTCTATGCTGAAACTTGACTATTTTCTCCTTTGTAAGTGCTAAGTATTAGGGAGAAAACACTTTGAGGCTAGGCTCTGTTTCTGTTTAAACTCTCATTTTAGCTTCCATCAGATTGGCTGCAGCAGTTACTACCATGATGTTGTAGCAGTGATTTTCTCTGCTTCCTATTCCATCTATATTTATTAATTGGAATTCTTCTGTGTGGAAGAGTTATCACTTCTTGCCCATTTAATTTACTTAGGTAGTTATTTATGTTGTGGGTGTTTATAACTCATGGGCATTTATTTTGTTCTATAGGTTATAATCCAATCCTGTAGTTGATTTGCTGGGCAAGTTGTCCCAGCATCTTCTGCTTGAGTTTTTTTTTTTTTTTTTTTTTTAACATTTATTTATTTATTTGAAAGTCAGAATTATACAGAGAGGAGAGGTAGAGAGAGAGAGAGAGGTCCTTCATCCGCTGGTTCACTCCCCAGATGGCCGCAACGGCTGGAACTGCACCAATCTGAAGCCAGGAGCCAGGAGCCTCCTCCTAGTTTCCCACATGGGTGCAGGGGCCCAGAGATTTGGGCCATCTTGCACTGCTTTCCCAGGCCACAGCAGAGAGCTGGATTGGAAGAGGAGCAGCCAGGACTAGGACCGGCACCCATATGGGATGCCGGCACTTCAGGCCAGGGCGTTAACCCACTGCGCCACAGCACTGGCCCCTCTGCTTGAGTTTTGAGTGAACTTTCCTCTTCCAGTTTTGAAATGTAAGTTGTTGCTTACTGTGGTATTTTTCTGTAAAAATTAGACTAGTGAATCTCCAAATTGAACGTTCTCAAAATTAGATGATACTATATGTGAAACACATTGCTTCCTGCATTTAGATTCCATTTGTTAAATGATAGCATTTAGAATTCCACAGTTTCAGAATTCTCATGCCGAAAGCATCAGTTATTGTTATATTATTTCACATTATAAATCTTGTTTTCAGGAAAAGAAGAAATATGAAACCCTACAGAAGGAGGAGTCTGACGAAGTCTCCCTTCCAAAAACCTGCAAAGAGCAGGAAATCTCGTTTCCTGCTTGTGAAGTCAGGGGAGAGCACGTGAAGGAGTTAAGTGATGCGCGCCTCCAGAACGATGCTGCCAGTGGACAAAGCGAAAGTGAACTGTTTGAAATACCACTCACCTCCTTGACTCTGAGCAGCGAAGGGTCCCTGGCGTGTAACATGGAGCCTCCAAAGGAAGGGGAAGAGGGCAGAGCCTGCGTCAGGGACAGTGCAAGCGAGCTGCAGGTTGACTCCGGAGACAATGTTGGAACTAAAATAGAAGCCCCCAGGAACTTCTCGGAAGTAGAGGGAAGTAAATTGGTGCAGTGTGGACCTTCCGAAAGCACACTGCAATCTAGTTTTTCTTGCATTCAGCAGGAAATGGAAAATTTACAAGTCAGAGAAACTGAGGATAGGAAAGAAGACAAACCAGCCCTGGGCTGTTCTTCAGAGGTGCTACAGAATGTTCGCTTGCAGAGTTCCTGTGAAGCTACTGACATTTTTCAGTCACCCAGGGTGAAGAAACTGTATCCCCAGCTGCCCGCTGAGACGGCTGAAGTGCCAGCTCTAGTGGCAGTGAAGCCCTTGCTTTGTAGCGAGCGACTCTACCCAGAACTCCCATCTCAACCGGAGCTAGTGCCATTTACTAAGGAGCAGCTAAAAATCTTAGAACCTGGCTCTTGGCTGGAAAATGTTGAGTCATATTTGGAAGAATTTGACAGTATGGCTCATCAGGACAGGCATGAGTTTTATGAGCTGCTTTTGAACTACTCCCGATGTAGAAAGCAACTGCTGCTGGCTGAAGCTGAGCTCCTTACTCTGATGTCTGATTGCCAAAATGCGAAAAGTCGACTGTGGCACTTTAAAGAGGAGCAAATGCTTGTGCAGGTATTTTGACTAGTGTTCTGTGAAGTTTTCAGGAGCCTGGGGAACTTGGCAGAGGAGCTGCTGGCCCTGGAGTCTGGTTTGTATACACATACTGACCCTGCCTTAGCCCAGAGTAGTAGCGCAGGAATCACAAAGTCAAATGCCCACAGGGCCCAGACATTTAACCTGGAAGAGTGAAGCAGGCTGAGTGGGACAGTGGTCAGGGGTAAGTTCCTGCCTGATCTAGAGGGAATAGCTACTCTGGAGTTCTAGCTGATTGTTCCTATGATTATTGCTTGGTCCAGTGTTGCCACATCTTGATTTTCCAGGAGAAGCTGGCAATCTGGATTTTCACATGAGGTGTCCTGATTGGAAAATGTTGGCAACTAGTGAAACACATACAATCATAATATAGGCCAATATATCATCTCTGCAGGTCAAATTTAGCCGTGGGCCACTAGCCTAATCCCATGAACATCCAGTGGGTAGAGAGTATCAGGGTTGAGAGGAGATGAGGAAATAGGGACGGTCATTAGGTGTGACCTTATCGGGGCAAAGGTGATGGAAAGGAAGTCATTTCATAGTGGCCTGGAAGGAATGGCAAGAAAGAGAAGGCCACTACTGATAGTGAAAGCAACCTACAGGAGACATTGGGAGAAACACGTGATTCCCCATTCCTAACCCTTGTTCATCGGGAAACCCATATGTCTCTGTGTAGATAATAGGGAATCCTTGGAGAAAGAAACATTTGGGAATACTACAGTCAAGAATATAACTGGAGGAGTTAGCGTTGGGAAGGAAAGGGATTTCTTTTGAGCAGAACTACAAAGGATGAAGAGGATAGGTCCAGAGATGTTTTGAGGTACCTTGACATTGAGAGAATATACTGACCTCAGTGTTGTTAAAGTGGAAGGTAAGATCATCAATCATTTTTTTTAAAGATTTATTTATTTATTTGAAAGTCAGAGTTACAGAAAGAGAGGAGAGGCAGAGAGAGAGGTCTTCCATCAGAGGGTTCATTCTCCAATTTGCCACAACAGCTGGAGCTGCACTGATCCAAACCCAGGAGCCAGGAGCTTCTTCCAGGTCTCCCACAGTGGTGCAGGGGCCCAAGGACTTAGGCCATCTTGTACTGTTTCCCAGGCCATAGCAGAGAGCTGGATCGGAAGTGAGCAGCCAGGACTTGAACCGGGCGCCCATATGGGATGCTGGCACCTCAGGCGGTAGCTTTACCTGCTACACCACAGTGCCAGACCAAAGATCATCAATCTTGAGTCTTAGGGGCAAGCTCTTTATTTTCTTACACCTTCCCCTTCTCCCTGACTTTTTATATTTTTTGAGATATTCCTGGACTTTTTTTTTTTAACTTTTATTTAATGAATATAAATTTCCAAAGTACGGCTTATGGATTACAATGGCTTCTCCCCCATAACGTGCCTTTCACCCGCAGCCCTCCCCTTTCCCACTCCCTCCCCCCTTCCAATCACATCAAGATTCATTTTCGAAGACATTCCTGGACTTTCTAAAGTTACTTTTCTTTGAACTTTTTTTTTTTTTTAATTCATTTTATTTGGTAGCAGGGAGAGATCTCTTCTATTTGCTGATTCATTCTCCAAGTGCTTGCAAACAACTAGGGCAAGGCCAGGCCTAAGTCAGGAGTCAGGGATTCAATCTGAATCTCCTACCTGTGTGGCAGAGACTCACATCTTTGGGTTGTCACCTGCTACCTCCTTCCTAGGGTATACATTAGCAGGAAGCTGGATCAGAAAAGAGTAGCTGGGACTCGAACCAGACATTCTGATATGGGATGTGGACATCCCAAGCAGTGACTTAAGCTGCTTATTCCCAATCCCCCAACAGTGTTTCTCTTAACTTGTGACCCATTTATGGTTGGCATTATTTCCTTGGCACGTGATCTTATGGTTGCTGGTGGTGTTCTTCACCCAGTGGCATTGTTCCCTCATCATGATTGTAAGCTCTTTGAAGATGCTGCTGGAGCCTCTGCATTTTATGCCTGTTGCCTGATTACGTTAAAGAGTAACTAGTTTTGTATTTCACCCTTCTGTCCATTGGTAGGGTGTCTGTGCAGACCAAGTGAAAGTTTCTGGCTATCATCGCTACCAAAGAGTAGAGATGAATGAAAATGCCCTGGGAGAGCTGAAGAAACTATTTGATGCCAAGTCTGAGCACCTCCACCAGACCCTGGCCCTTCACTCTTACACCTCTGTGCTCTCAAGGTTGCAAGTGGAGTCTTACATCTATGCATTGCTCAACAGTTCAGCTGTTCTGAGATCTTTAGCAATTCATCAGGAAGGCCGAGGTATGTAAGTAATGAAGGTCTCACTCTTTCTTGTGCTCTAAAATGAACAAAGAATTGAGGGGTACAGCCTGGGTGAACTGCTTGTACACTGATTGTTATTGCAAGGGACCATTTTGCCTCCATTTTACCTGCCTCTCAGTGCACGATGAAGACCTACCTTAATGATGTTGCTAGGAAGCAGTGCTGGGTCTCCTTCCCCGTGGCTGTCACCCTCTGCTTCTGTGGGATGCCAGAATGCCTGCTCTCTAGCATTGATGTCCCTCGCTGTCCTAGTTTATGTGCTTTGTTACCAAGTTGAATCCAAATAGTTTTTTGACTCTGAAACTAATTATCAGGATACTTTTCATCTCCTGTCTGTTGTGCTTTATTTTTGAGTGTCCAATTTGTTGGACTATGCTAATATTCAACAGAGGATATATAATGTTTTGAAGTTTTTATCTAGAATTTTAAGAAATTAGCCCTTACTGGGCCGGTGCCATGGCTCACTTGGTTAATCCTCTTCCTGTAGCGCTGGCATCCCATATGGGTGCCGAGTTCTAGTCCCAGTTGCTCGTCTTCCAGTCCAGCTCTGTACTGTGGCCTGGGAGGGCAGTGGAGGATGGCCCAAGTGCTTGGGCCCCCGCACCCACATGGGAGACCAGGAGAAGCACCTGGCTCCTGGCTTTGGATCTGCGCAGCGCTGGCCATAGTGGCCATTTGGGGAGAACCAATGGAAGGAAGACCTTTCTGTCTGTTTCTCTCTCTCACTGTCTATAACTACCTGTCAAATAAATTAAAAAAAAAAAGAAATTAGCCATTACTACATATTAGGTATTAAATATGCTTATTGAATTATGTAATTTTTATTCTTGGGAGAGACGTTAGAATTCCTTAAAGTAAACCCCAATCCCCTTGTTTTCTAAACTAATCAAAGAGTTAGAGAAAGGCCAGAGATCTGCCGATTTTTGAATAACAAAATAATAAACTACAATAAAGTTAATTTTCCTTTGCTTTGGAATTCTTCATAGTTAAATATTTTTGTTTATCTCTTGAGCAGAAATTCACATACTTTGATGCAACTTATCTCCTTGGATTTTTGTCTGAACTGAGTATTTTAAAGATAGTTTCTGGTTTGTTCTAACTGAAGACATTTAAAGTAGTTCTCCCTACAATACCATTTGTGTGGGACTCATTCAATCCTCTTTTTGAATTTATAGCTTCTAAGCAGACAGAAAGTATTCCTTCTGACTTGTGTCAACTAAAGGAGTGCATTAGTGTCCTATTCATGTTCACCAGGAGAATCAATGAAGATTCTCAGTTCCACGACGATATTCTTCTCTGGCTGCAGAAATTGGTAAGAAACAGAAATGGACAGAGGCTCTTTCCTTTATTTCCCTAGTAATTTAAGAATTATCTTGTGCTTCATATCTTTCTTTGACAACTTCCTCAACTAATTGATTCAATGAGTTAATTACTGACTACTTTCATCATGACACATGGTGATAAGTTATTTGTTATATTTGTTGAGCACAAAGTGCTGGCCTTCATTTTAGGGAGAAATAGAATTGTGGGAAGAATGCCACATTGAAGAGTGGCTGCATGTTCAGAAGGCAGGTATTGATCTAAAAACTGTACAGCGCTTGTCTTTTTATCATCTCGTTTAATGCTGCACTGTCATCTTTAAATTTTATTTATTTAAACGAAGAACTTAAGATTGTGTGAGAAACCAATATGTGATACAGTAATATGAATTTTGGGTACTAAGCATAGAGTTGAATCAAGAAGTTGAAAATAAGAAGTGTGCATGTGTGTGAGTGTGAGAGAGACTATAAGCCGGTTTATCCAGGAGAAACTGAGATACCTTACTTGTTCAGTTGAGACAAGACATCATGGTAAATCTCCTTTTTTTAAAAATTGTTTTTAAGAGAAAGGAGAAAACTATCAGGACTTAAAAGACTCAGGAAAGATGTTAGGTGTATTATGGGGGTGAAGGGGTTGGGTATTTGTTTATTGGTTGTATTTCTCAATGAGGGAGCCTTGAGAACTTTTTAAAACTTACTTTTTGAGAAGTGGACAGAGAGAGAGAGACAAATAGCTCCCATCTCCTGGTTCATTGCCTGAATGCCTAGGAGCTGGAAACTCAGTCCATGTTTCCCACATGGGGGCAGAGACACAGCCACTTGAGCCATCACTGCTGCCTCCCAGGGGTCTGTGTTAGAGGGAGATTGGAATTAGGAGTGAGGGGCACGTGGACTTGAATGAAGGTCCTCCCGTCTGGGATGTGGGTGTCCTAAGCGAGGTCTTAACTGCAGTGCCAAACGCCTGTCCTTCGGTACTTTTTTTAGGTTCATGCTAGAGTTCTTAAATTTAAGATGTTCAAGCATACTTATTCAGATTTTGAGACACTAACAAAATGAGTAGATTAGACTACTTGACTTAAATCTTTTCACATGTGGCCAGAAACATTAGTGATTTGCCAGATTTGGAGAGACACTACCTGTGATGTTTTAATCACAGTATTCATAGATTCCTAGACCTCTGTGATAGAAACTCACTTGGTCTGTTGTTGTGTCTAGTTAACCCTTGGAAAGAGTGCGTGTGTATAAACGTTGGATAGCTCATTTTACCATATCTGCATGTAGCTCCTATTTCTAAATAGTGAAGCCACATGTCCTTTATTGTTCAGGTGTCAGTGTTACAAAGAGTCGGCTGTCCCGGAGATCACCTCTTCCTTCTCAACCATATTCTGCGGTGCCCAGCTGGTGTTAGTACTTGGGCTGTTCCTTTCATCCAGGTGCGGTGTGGCCTTCGCATTCCGAGGGGGTGGGCAGAGGTTCCAGTAGACGTTTGTCCCGAAGAAATTGCTTAAGACAAAAAGGGGGGACTACTTCACAGTGTTGATAGTTGAAATAAAATTCTTAAAATAGACCACTGCCTGATTTGTAGATCTGAAGCTTCTTCCCACCTACAATTGCTAAAACTGACAGGCAGATGTTCAGTGGTGGTCTGGCTTGGTGGGGTCCGGAGTGTTTAGTTCTGTGAAGTTGCTGTACAGAAAACCTAGCCAGGACTTTTTTCTGTACTGCTCCACACAGCTTCCTAAATTAGTTCATCCCACAGCACAGCTGGTACTGGGAAAAGAAGCCACCAGCACCTCCAGGTTCTTTAATACCAGCAGAGAATGTGGGTCTCCTGTGTACTTAGGAGTTGACTATTTTATTACCATTTCTCTTCTCTGCTGCCTGCCTCTGAGTCATTTTGTAACCCATAATAACCAGTCAGATGCACAGGAATCAAAACTTTGCCAGGTTCAACTTCTGCACTTTGCTTTACTTTTGTATTTGGAATCTTTTGAGTTAGAAGGCAGATTTGTTTCTCCTTGGGCTAAAGTCCTAGTGTCACTCTCCATCCCAGCTTGTTATTTGTATATTTACAGCTGAGTCATTGCCGCCAGATAACCCATGAGCTATGTCTCCCCCTTGTGGCTGATTGCAGACACTTAGGTGACTGGTTTCCTTTTCTGATTTCAGATCAAAGTGTTGAATAACCCATCAGGAGTCTTTCATTTCATGCAGTCCCTTGCCTTGCTGATGTCTCCTGTCAAGTAAGTGTGGAAGAGCTTCGCGAAGGGTTGGCTGCTTAAACTCTCTAGATCCCAAGAAGAAAACCACTAAGGGAAGTGTTAGCATTCCAGAATTTACCGTTGCAGATTTTGTTTGGGTTTGATATCCCTTGTCCCAAAATGACTGTTTTAATTAATCATTTACATATAAACAACCCTGTTTGGGATTCGCCTCTTTAGTCATACGTGCTATTGCGAAAGGTGCCTCAAACGAAACAGATGATCTCTTTCTTAGAAGAAGCGATTTAGTGCCAGAGGAGAAAAACACAAGGAGTCTTAAGTGCTAAACTGAGAAGCCATGGTGGACGCAATAGAGAAGAAGAGAATAGAGCTCAGTGGAGTGGCCAGAAAAGGTTTCTTGGTGGATGAGCTGAGTTTCAAGAATGGATTGGATTTCATCTGGAGAGAAGGACAAGGGACGCATGCAAGTGAGGAGAACAATGTGAGCGAGGCCCCAGTACAGTCAGGATGGACACAGGGCCCCTCGTGGCTGGAGTGAAGACATGTGCAGGTGATGGTATTAGGATGTATAACGGGGGTTGGTTGGGTTATGGACAACCTTGAAATAAGTTAGAGGAATCTAGGATTGATATGATCTTGCCTTTGTAGGAATTGAGGGTTTTTGAGCAGGGGTCAAAGTTGTATTTAAGCAAGATTAGAATGGACTGAAGCCATGCTTAATTGCAAGGACATCTGGCTGTCCTGGCTCTGGAACCTAACTCAATATCAAGAGGCCACATCTTAAGTGGGGAGAAGGCAGAGTCTTTGTGTAGGTAAGCCTGAGCAGTTACTGCTGCTGGCTTTCGGGTGCTGAAACGTCTGTTATCCCAAAGGCTTGAAATGGGGCAACGGTAGTAGGAACGAACAGGGGCCTGAAGGTCATCTGCCCAGGAAAGGATATAGTAGCTGATTAAATAAAGAGTGTGGGAAAGGAATGGGTCAGACATCATTCTATACTGAGTCTAAGTGACTGATAGGTATTGGTGGCTTTAACAGAGAGCCGAGAGAAGAGAGCTATTTTATAAGGAGGTCACTGACACATGTGAGTGGACACATACAAGTGGCACGTACCAGGGACATCTGGGGTCCAGGATGAGCTCATGCGGGCAAAAGAACAGCACTGGCACTTCTGAGTTAGAAGTGGAAGAAAGTGTCTGGTTACAGTAGGAGTGGATGGATCTTTAGGGTCAGGGCAGAGAGGAAGGGACAAGGGACTGAGAGCTGGTTTGTAGCCTAAGAGAAGAAACTTGCTGGGTTACGCGTGCTGATCAGACCCAGCCCACGCCTTGGGAAAGCCTAGCTGACAGTTCTCCAGCTTCCTCTTCCTTGCTGCCCGGATACAGGGCTGCTCCTCCCTGTGACAGGGTTTCTGCCTTTCTCTGAACTTCCTGGCCCTACACAAGCCTCTGTGTTACCTCTGGATCACCCTTCTTTATTCAGTGAGGCCTGCTTCTTAAAGTTGTCTCCCTGGAAACCCTGTGTCATCTTGGTTTGAGTCCTGGCACTGTAGCAGTCCATGTGCACTGAGGGCCAGTAGCTGTGTTAGTCTGAGCACTCCTGCAGGCACTCGGATCACTGATTCAGAGTGCTTGTGGTCTCCCCATGGGAAAGAGTGAGGTTGTCATTTTTTGCTTTCTAGCTGGTTCTTATTTCTCGTTTGCTGACTTGAAGCCTGTGAAGGCTGAGGGTGAATAAAGGACCCGGCTGCGCCCCTAGGGGCTTTCTGTTGATGTGATTACCTCTGTTTTTCAGGAATCGAGCCGAGTTTATGTGCCACATGAAGCCCAGTGAGCAGAAGCCGTCCTCGGGGCCCGCATCTGGGACCTGGACTCTGGTAGATGAGGGAGGAGAAGAGGTAACCGTCATGTCTGCGTTTCTGTGATGAGTCACTTTTCATTTGTTTTTCATTAACATGGCATTTGTACAGTGGGGTACAGCATCCTGCTTCAGTACCTGTACACTGGGTAATGAGCACCTGCGTCTCCTCCAGTGTTGCCTTTTCTAGGCATTGGGGATGTCAAATGCTTCTCTTCTAGTTATTTTGGAATGTGTGATTAATTGGTGTAGATGGGGTTACCCTGCTCTGCTGTAGAGCATTGGAACCACTCCCCTCGTGGTGGTGGCTGTCCCCCACCCCCTCCCCCCAGCCTCTTCCCCGCCCCGCCTAGGCTCTGGTGACCTCTGTTCTACCTCTGCCTCTTTGTTCTCTACTTTAATAATTTTTGAACTGTTCTTATGTGCCAGCTATTCCATGCATTTTTCACAGATTATCTCATTTCATTCTCCCCAAAACCCCCATTTCAAAGGTGGGGGAACTAAGGTGTGTGGGTGCACTAATTTGTTCCAAATCACATCATCATTAAATGCTGAGCCTTAGACCACTGTGCTGTGGCATTGCCCTTCCTTAGAATATCCTTCTGTTCTGGGAGAATTTGAAACCTGGAAATTAAATGCAGCAGTATTATGTAAAATTTATATTAGGATTTTCTTTTTTTATTTTAATTTTTACTTCTTTTTATTTGAAAGGCAAACAGAGAGCTAGAAAGATGGAGGAAGACCTTCTATCCACTGGTTCACTCTCCATATAGACACAACAGCCAGGGATGGACCAGGCTGAAGCCAGCACCTCAAATTCGATCAGTTCTCCCTCATGGGTGGCAGGGACCCAAGTATTTGAGTCATCCCTGCTGCCTCCTAGGGTGTGCACTAGCAGGAAACTGGATCAGAAGCAGAGGAGCTGGGACACACACCAGGCACTCTGATGGGGTTGCAGGCATTCCAAGTGGTATTTTAACTGCTGTGCCAATGCCCAAGCCAGAATTTTCTTTTCTGTAGGAACAAGCTTCTGGGGTTGAGGTGTCATCTACAGATAATGTGAGTCTGAATAATAAAGAACTGGGGTTCACCAAGATTCTGCCTTAACTCTTTTTTTTTTTTTTTTAAAGATTTATTTATTCATTTGAAAGAGTTACACATAGAGAGGAGAGGCAGAGAGAGAGAAATCCTCCATCCAGTGGTTCACTCCCCAATTGACCACAACAGCCGGCGCTATGCCAATCCTGAGCCTGGAACTAGGAGCTTCTTCCGGGTCTCCCACGCAGGTGCAGGGGCCCAAGGACTTGGGCCATCTTCTACTGCTTTCCCAGGCCATAGCAGAGAGCTGGTTTGGAAGTGGAACAGCCGGGTCTCAAATTGGTGCTTATATGGGATGCCAGCACTTCGTGCCAGGGTGTTAACCTGCTGCACCACAGCACTGGCCCTTGCCTTAACTCTTAGAATGCCCATAGGTCTTCTTATTTGAAAGGTAGCAAGATAGTTTTCTAGTTTGGTGAGAATTTAGTGATCAAAATCCAGTTTCATGAGGTAATACCTGAATTTTTCTTTCTGTACACATGGTTAGTATATTTGTACGGGATTTTTCTTTCAGCTAATTACTACTCTAGTGCTTTTTCCTCTGCCAAATCCTGACTTGATGTTATTGTCCAGGATGGCTGGTAACTGGATTGACTAAAATACTTCTCTCTCTCTTTTTTTAAAGTTATGTATTTATTTAAAAGTCAGAGTTAGTAATACAGAGAGGGAGTGAGAGAAGGATAGATCTTCCATTGGCTGGCTCATTCCCCAGATGGCCACAGTAGCCAAGGCTGAACCAGGCCGAAGCCAGGAATGATTTAACCTGCCACACCATGACACCAGCACCAAAATCCTTCTCTTTCAAAGAAGTTGAAAGTGCATAGTGGACAGTTCTCATAATGACAGTTGCAGAAACTCTGGACATCAGGTCTGTGTGTTTCCCCAGTGCTCGTTCAGAAGTGGGAATCCCTCTCTGAGGCTCAGAGGAGGCAGCGAGGGGCTGGGAGATGATGTGACGTGTGAACGTCTTTGCTGGGGACTGAGCAGTCCTCCTGGAGAGTTTCCCAGTGCCTGGTGCACACGGTCCTTTAAAAGCTGTTGTTGACCAGTAGTTTTTTTCAGAGTAGTCTTGAGTTAGAAATCTTTTTCTCTGATCAGTTTTCCGCATTTCATCCCAGATGATTATAATGGGTGGATAAGGACCCAGTAAATATTGAATGAATTTAGGTATGTGGGGAGGTGAGGAGGTTGGGAGAGCTGTAGCACATAGGTGGTGGGGAGCAAGGTGCTGCGGGTTTCAGCTCGGCACACACCAGCATCTGCTGGAATCACCAGACCTTGCCCTGGCCCGTGGCACACATCCAGCCTGATGACTCTAATGTACAGCCAGAGTCCAGAAATGGGAGTTTCTGAGGTTCTTTTTTGCTAGCCATTTTGGACATGCAAGAGGGTAAAAATGAGTGGCTTCAAGAGGTTATGAATGAATTGCATTAGTGATAGGAGGAGAGGATAGATTCTTCAGGTTCTCCGGATCCTTTTACATCCTTCCATTTTGAATTTAGCATGTCTTAGGACACAAGTCAGTTTGGTTTCTAAGATGACCTTAGTTCTGTGCATCAAACAAAAGGACCCCAAAGATGTCCCCTATGCATTCTCTATGGGCGACCACTGTTATTTTTATCTGGCTTCCAGCAGCATTGACAACAGAACTTCAATCATCTGTAGCAAATGCTAATTGTTTCCTCATCAGTCTGTTGATTACTACAGTAGAACTTGATTTTGGGGGAAGAGAACTGAGGCTAAAACAACTCTAGAACAAAGTTCTTTAATTGATGTCAAAGCACAGGGCCACACAGTAAGGTTCCCAATCTAGGGGATTATTATTATTTTTTTTTCTATCTTCTTTGGGATGGAAATTTACTGAGAGCAGTTTCAGCTACTAAACAAACGGACATGACCCAGATACATATACAGTTGTGATTGTTGGGGGCTGGCATTGTGCCATAGTGGGTAAAAGCTGCTGCCTGCAGCACAGACATCAATATGGGTGCTGGTTTGAGTTCCAGCTGCTCCAGTTCTGATC
The DNA here is from genome assembly GCF_964237555.1 of Oryctolagus cuniculus. Classification (NCBI taxonomy): domain Eukaryota; kingdom Metazoa; phylum Chordata; class Mammalia; order Lagomorpha; family Leporidae; genus Oryctolagus; species Oryctolagus cuniculus. Next base: position 31,510,668 of record NC_091441.1, read on the forward strand.
CAGCTCCCTGCTGATGTGCCTGGGAAAGCAGCAGAAGATGACCCAAGTGCTTGTGCCTGTGCACCCACATGGGAGTGCCCGATAAAGCGCCTGACTGCTGGCTTCTGCCTGGCTCAGCCTTGTCTGTATAGCTATTTAGGAAGTGAACCAGTGGATGGAAGATCTTCCTCTCTCACTCTGTCTCTCCTTTTCTTTCTATAACTCTGCCCTTCAAGTAAATAAATATTAAAAAAAAGTTGTGATCGTGTGAGAGGGCCTCTAGCCTGGTGGTTAAGATGCCCGTGATCAACATTGCACATTGCCTGGGTTCAATTCCCTGCTGTAGCTCCTGACTCTAGTTTTCTACTAAGGCAGACCCTGGGAGGCAGTAGTGATGGCTCAAGTGATTGGGTTCCTGCCACGTACCTGGGAGACCTGGATTGCATTCCTGGCTCCCAGCTTTAGTCCTGGCCCAGCCCTGACCATTGTGTGCATGAGGAGATTGAACCAGTGGATGGTAGTCTATAAAATGGAGACTATAAATTTCTGTCCTGGAGAAAAAGTCCATTGAAACTCGTGAAAATACTATGTATGCTTCCTATGTACCATTGAGACCTGTGATGATTTAGCTCCTGTAACTAGTGATCTGATCAAATCAGCTGACATGATTTTGCATTTTTTCCCTTAGGATGAAGACCCTGAGACAAGCTGGATTCTCCTTAATGAAGATGACTTGGTTATCCTTTTATCACAGTTTCCATTTCATGAGCTCTTTCAGCATCTTCTTGGATTTAAAGCAAAAGGTAGACTATTTCTTTGGTCATAAATAAAATGTGGCAATGGATACATCAAGTCTTCTTACTTCTTCTGTAGGCTCCTAATTCAGTTTTTCCTGAGCGTGCTTATTCTAGACTTCCTTTCTCTCATGCTTGTAATTCTCCACTTTCTGCTTAAGTAAGAGAAGGCTGACTGGCTTATGTGCTGTCCAGCTGGAAGAAATTGTTTTTTAATTTTGTGATTTGTCTCAAGTTTTCAATTTTTCCATTTCATGTTGCTATAGGAGCCAGAGTAAAGGGATTGTTGATTTGTTGCCATCTTTTTTTCATTATTTATACCTGTAGACTGAATTTTTTCTCTTGTACTTGATTTACTTCCAGGTGATTATTTGCCTGAAACAACAAGACCTCAAGAAATGATGAAAATTTTTGCCTTTGCCAGTTCATTAGTGGAACTTCTGGCTGTAGGGTTAGAAACCTTCAACAGAGCACGCTATCGGCAGTTTGTGAAGCGCATTGGCTATCTGATCAGGTAATACTGCTGGTGCCCTTCCGCCTCTGTGTGCTTTCACCCTGCCTGGCACAGACATTGCTTCTTAGGAATGATGGGCATTTGAGGCTTCTGATTTTACTTCTCATAAAAGGAAGACATTTTCTTCTTTAATTATCTCAAATTTAGCTGGCTTGCTAGATAGTGTTTTTGGAGTCAAGATCCTTTGAGCTGCTGCTGCATTGAAGTCTGGGCCAGAGAGCAGGGATCAAGGAAAAAGCTGACTCTTCTTTCTTTGCTCCCTCCTCCTCCATCTCCTAGCTCTTGCCTTGGAATAGTCGCGTAGCTATGGAAACTTGGCATTGGCTGTTTATATCATTGTTTCCTTGTTTTCTCACTTCTTTATTCTTATTCTGATTTCTGGCAAATATCTTTTAAAAAAATTACAAAGACTCAATCAGTGGCCACTTACTTGAAGTGGGAAGGCTTTATTGGGTATTTGAGTGAAAAGTGGGTTGTTTTTTATTATCAAGTGCCTTACTACATTTTGCTTTCCTCTGAATTCATTTTATACCTTTTGCTTCTGCATCACAATTTTTCCATCTATACTGTTTCACTCTCTATAGCCTTACATATACTGTTAATTTTTCCAAACTCCTCCCCTGAAAAAACACCATAAAACAGCAGAACTTCTCCCCCTCTTTACTTTTCTATCACAACACAATTAGCTTTGATGAATTAATTAGATTAGGTTTATGAGGTAAGCAAGTGATTACTGGGTGCCCTGAATGGCAGGGAGGTTAAAGTGTGGAAGATCTGCGTCCTTTGGCATGGGCAGGGGTGAAGTGTGCCTTTTCCAGGATCCAGCCTTCTACCACCCTCCCTGCTGCCACCTAGTTCTTTCCTAGTTGTTCCTCACCGGTTGCCACCATGGGCTGCTGACGTCTCTTCCTGCTTCTGACCTTGCCTAGCCCCCTTCCATACTCTGGTGTGGTCTCACAGCAGCCCGTGTTCCCATCAGCTCATGCCGCTCTGTGCTCAAGAGTGTCCTGTGCCTCCATCTCAGAGTACAAGCCAGAGTCCCCATGATGGTCTACAGGAGCCTCCACGAGCTGGGCTCCTGCAACTCTTCTGAGTTTGCTTCCAGCCTGTCTGTCTCTCTAACTCTGCTTTAGCACACTGGCCTCCTTCCTGTTCCTCCTGGAAGAGAGAGATGCATATAAATATGTATTGAATAAATGAATTCTTTCAATGTAATGGGAAGGTGCTGGTATCGAATGAGTTAGTGAAAAACGCCCTGTTGTGTGTCTTTGTGCTCAGGATGACCCTTGGCTATGTGAGTGACCACTGGGCTCAGTATGTGAGCTACAATGGTTCTTCAGGACTGCCCCTGCAGCCCTACTCCCTGGAGAAGCTACAACTTGAATTTGATGAGCTGTTTTTGAGGGCTGTCCTGCATGTGCTGAAAGCCAAAAGGTAAAAAATAGGAGGGTAACTGGTGAGAATGAACTCTGCCTGGTAAGAAAGGTATTGACTAATTCAATGTCTGTGTCTTAACATGTGTTATGTATTTCTTATGGGCAAATTTTTGGGCCCTAGTTTCCCCTTCTGTAGTGTACTTCCTGTTGACTGAAGTGATCTCTTTCCAGTTTCTTTCTATCTTAAAATAACTCTATTCTGATATCTCAGTTTTGCCACTCTTAAACTTTTAGGGCAGTCTTAAAGATAGGAAAAAAAGGTCGAATTTCATCACCCACTCAGCCACAGTGCTTTCAGTGGGGCACAGTAGGCACTCAGGATGGGGTAGTGATTCTATCTTACTGTAAGAGTTTAAGGTCTAGGAGAGCCATAGATCTTGGTCCCCTGGCTTGGTTATGTAAATGCTGGCTCGTGGTTGTGCCCCTGTGTTGCTGCCTACAGCCTAGGATGTGTTTGAGGCATGGGGAGGCTCAGCTATGCCTACCACAAAGCCTTCCCTGAGGTCAAGTTTAGGGGGAGGTTCCACTGCAGGAGTGCACCCTGTAGGAAATGTGGACCGACCCCAACCGTACTCACAGACTGCTAGCTCTTCTCTGCTTTGGCCTTTCCCGAGCAAGGTTCCCTCTGGCCATGTGATTCTGAGCCTCACTCCCTGATTCATTGTGTGTCATGCAGTGAATTTGAGTCTCGGTCTGCCATTTTCTGTTACCCTGTGTGAGGTACTTTTTATTATTGGTCTCACTTTGTTCATTTATAAAGTGTAGGTGGTGATAAGAATACTACTGTTCCACTGACTCGTGGGTAGGTTCCAAGGATGTATTGTGGTAATATGTAGAAGTTCTTTTTAAACCACAATGACTGTTCAGATGTAGGTATTGTTCTTGTGTGACTTCAAATGAAGAACAGAGTAACAGAGAAAGTCCAGGTTTCTTTTGCTAAGTGGTAGCCACTTTTAGGTACTCAGAAGGCATGGATCTAGCATAAATAAAGCTGGGCCTACAAAATTATCTTTAGATTGTTTTGTTACGCGGAGCACCAAGTTGTATTCAGGACCCCAGCAGTGAGTCATCACTGTAGCACCTGCCTGCTGTACAGGGAAGCCAGCACAGTGCGTGGGAACTTGTAACAATGTTCATGCAATTCACAAAAAAAAAAAGAGATTAAATTTTAGAATGTTGAGTTCTGTTGTTCTTGAATACAACTTATTTTAGAAATAAATGGTATGAGAACCAGTTATTTAAAGTCATGAAATTTAAATTAAATTGAACTGAACCCCTCAACCTAAAGCCAAATGAAACCAATGCAGACCGAAAGATAGATAACAGAAACCTAAGCCAGACTCACTGAGGTTTGCCATGAGGGGAATTTTGTAGCCCAAAATATATCCCATATGGTGATATTACATTGAGGATCTCTGTAATTTCCATTTATTGTTTTGGTATCTGTTATAAAACAGCATCAGGTCTTGTGGGAAGTGCTAGGCTAATTAGACAGAAGTGTGGCCTACCTTACAGAAGTTTCTTCACCTCTTGCTCAAGAATGTAGCTGTTGCTTTTCCAGACTCTAGGTCAGTATGGGTTTGGGCTACCAGTTCTTTGCCTGGGTTCTAAAAGGTGGATTAGGCATATACTATTCATTTCTTTTTTTTCTCAATAAATTTTTTTAAAAGATTTATTTGTTTGAAAGGCAGAGTTCCAGAAAGGCAGAGAGAGAGAGAGAGAGAGAGAGAGAGGTCTTCCATCTGTTGGTTCACTCCCCAAATGGCCATAATGGCTGGAGCTGGGACCATCCGAAGCCAGGAGCCAGGAGCTTCTTCTGGGTCTTCCACGTGGGTGCAGGGGCCCAAGCACTTGAGCCATCTTCCGCTGCTTTCTCAGGTGCATTAGCAGGGAGCTGCATCAGAAGTGGAGCACCTGAGACTTGAACTGGCACCCATATAGGATGCTGGCACTGCAGGGAGTAGCTTTACCTGCTATACCACAGCACTGGCCCCTAAATTTGATTTTACAACTTACCATAAAATTCATATACAGTTTTAACAAGCAGTTATTGAATGCTCATTTTTCTGAAGATACTGATTTAAGTACTAGATAATTGAAATACAAGGCTGTGGTTACAAACTGGTTACTGAACAAGACCTGTTTTTGCTCTCAAACTGCTGATAGGCTAGTATATGTGCATACATTACAGTACTATGAGGTATTTGTCACAGTGTGATTTAAGGATCATTTGAGTTTGAGTCACCAGGGGTTACTGTTAAAGACGCAAATTCTTGGATTCCCAGCTGTGAGCTCCAGACCCAGGAGCCAGTGATCAGTGAAGAGTCCTCTCCAATCTGCTGCACATGTGAGCCTGTGCACATGTGTACCTCATGCCTGCTAACACACTTCCACAGCTAGGGGTCCTCTCAGGGCAGAGCCAGCTCTGCCTCTTAATACTTCCTCTGTGCCTTAGAAGCCTCATGTGTAAATTGGGGATAATACCAATAATTTTTTTCTTGATTTTAGAGAAGTTTGAATGAGTTGATATACATGGAGCATTTTAATGCTCTAAATCTGAAACTTTTTCAGTGCCAACATGATGATGCCACGAGTTGAAAGTTCCACACTTTTATGTGACAGGTTGTAGTCAAAACGTAGAGGCTAAGAATGTTATGTACAATTGCCCTCAGGCTGTGTGTATAAGGTGCATATGAAACATGAATTTCCTGTTTAGACTTGGATCCCATCCCTATAAAATCTCATTACATGCATTGCAGATATTCCAAAATCTAAAAAAATCGAAAATCTAAAGCACTTCTGGTCCTAGGCATTTAGGACAAGGCACAGATAAGTGCTTCCCGAGTATTTGCTGTTACTGTTGTCCATCTTTGAGGTATTTCTGACAGTGTGGTAGAGACTGTGGGAGTAGGAGTTAAGAATTTTTTTTTCCTGCATGGAGAAGCTGATTAATATATGACATTATTCCTGCTGTTCTTAAAATATGTAGACTCGGTATTTGGCTGTTCATGTCTGAAATGCCCTTCGGGACGCTGTCGGCCCACATGCTCTGGAAGCTCTTCTACCTCATGCACCAGGTGGAGGAGAGTGGGAACCTGCAGCAGCTCTGCTGCACCCTGCAGCCGGCCGAGTGCAAGCGGCAGCTCCAAGGTACGGGCCGTGCCAGCTTTCCTCCCTCCGTGCGCCTCTCACTGCGATCTTCTATTACTCTAGGAGGAATAAGAGAATGTCTTACTGTGTGTATTCAGGTGTCGTGATTTTGAAATCTACAAGAGAATGTTTCCAAATTTGATTAGTCTCCAACAGCATGTCAATAAACGTAATATTCTAACTTTTAAGGAAGCACTTTTTTGCACATGGATGTGAAATGATTCTAGTTTACAATCAGATTACTAAGTATGTGTTAATCACCTATAAATTTTTAAAGTTTTAAGCACAGTTGTCCCACTAGTTTTTTTTTTTAAGTTGTATTTTTTTTTATTTTTTTATTTTTTATTTTTTTTTACAGGCAGAGTGGACAGTGAGAGAGAGAGAGACAGAGAGAAAGGTCTTCCTTTTGCCGTTGGTTTCTTATTTTCTCTCCTTGTTATGTTTGTTTCTAGTATGATAAACATTCTGACTGCTAGTAAAGTGGAATCCCGAAAACGTTTTATGATAAATAAATGTAGAAATGTGCCTATCTTGTTTGTCTTTAAAGATAATGTTTTAAAAGCTAATTAGAGTTACGTCTTTCCTATTTTTAAAATTTTATTGAATTCTTTAAGGTATAAATCCTCTCCCTTGATTGTACCTTAAAATACTCTTAAGTTAGAATGAGAATCCCAATTTTGATTATTCTGGGTGTATTCTATGTCATAATTTCCATTATAAACCTAGTTTGGGGATGGGAAATGAAAACTGGTTTCTTAAATGCCCCACGGGGTTATTTTGAAAATACAAATAATTTGACGAATTACCTTTGATTTCTCAGATGCGTAAAGATGTGAAAAGAATTGTTGGCTTGTTGCCTTCTTACTGTGAAAAATTTCATGAGGGAATTATATATTTCTAAAATGGGCTTTTTTTCCTCTTTCCTCTGTAAAAGTTTGCCTTTGCAATGTCTGGTTTTTTTGGTCATGTATTGCCAAGTTGGTTGTCTATACTGCCTCCTAGTGATAAAATGTAATATTGGCTACACAGCACCCTCTGAGAAATGGACAGAACATACTATATGCTGTTTGTGACATTCAACAGCATTTCAGTCATCATTATAATTCATTTCTTGCCCCAGCTTTTCATTTGTGGGCAAGTCTGTTTTGTTTGGGATGCCATGCTTATGCCAAGGAGTCTTAGCGGTTTTCATGAATAGGGCCTTCATTCATTCGGCCGCAGTCACCTTGTAGCCTCAAGGGTGCCTTCCTGGTGGGCAGTACTGCCTTTGCAGGTGATCTGCCTAGTGCCAGCAGTGATACATTGCAGTTAAAGATGTTGCAATTAATGAAATACTTCCCCAGTGGTGGGTCACTCAATCTTCCTAAGCTACAGTGTGTGACAGATGAGGAAACAGGTTTGGAGGTAACAGTGTCTCCTCGGAGGCCACATTCTGCCTACAATTTGTTGATGTTTCATCTGGTCCAGCCTTCTTCTTCATATTTACAGAAATCCATTTGGGGAGAAAGAAAGACCTTTTTTTGTTTTTGGATATTTCTAAATATCTTTTAATTTTATATCCCTTATCTCTGGAAGAATAATTGAGGTATATATTTCATTTTTATTTTCTTCATATGAACTTACAGACCCAGAACATTTTGTGAACTTTGAGAAGTGTCTTTCTTCCATGAATAGTTCGGAGGAGATTTGCCTTCTGACCACTTTTGCTCAGATGGCTCAGGCCAGAAGAACCAACGTGGATGAAGACTTCATAAAAATTATTGTTCTGGAGATATATGAGGTCAGAATATGAAGTTTCATAAATCAGCTAAAAATTTCTTTTGAGTCATCTATCCATTGATTCTTTTGGGATTGCTTTGAGAAATCTGATTTATTGAGCTACTATGTGTACTCGGAGAAGGGGACAGAGAATCAAAGGAATATCATTTGGCTGTGAGGAGCGTTGGAGACATGAGTCATACCTATGCCATTTCCCACTGCTATCTCTTGACCTTTAATGCAGGATTTTTGAAGGGAATAGATGATCTGGCAAAACCTGATGTTAGAGGTTTTAAGCTGTTTCCTCAGAACCTTCCAACACCCACCAAATTCCATTCCTTGATGCCTGCTAGTAATATGGAAACCTGGCTTTGAAGCCAATTTAAGGAGATGGTAGAAAGAATATTGAACCTAGGCTTGGAGACCTGGGCTTTGTGTCTAACTCTGTAATTTATTGCTGGTCTCATATCAGGAAGATAGCTTACTGCTCTGAGCTTCATTCTTCTCATACATAAAGTGGCAGGCAGGGAGGAGCCCTTGAGTGTCTAGGACCAGCTCAAAGTGGCTGTCACAACTTCATTGGCTTTTTTTTGTGTATTTTAAAAGCTATGTACATTTTGTGCTTTTGACAGTCATCTGTTTTATCTTCATTTCATGGAGATAAAAATGCACCTCCTCCAGAGTATTATATAAAAAATATCCTCCAAAATATTCAAGTATACTCAAGTAAAATTATGTTTGAAGAAAATTCAGAGAATTATTCTGCCCTAATACTTCCAGTTTGAGAATGACAGACCTGGATCCCGAAGGATCAATCTCTGTTAAGCTGTACCTTGTAACCATGCGTAAAGTTAAGACCTTGATAATCGGGAATTTTAGACAAAATTGGGAGAAAGTATATTTTCATGAACATTAGGTGATGTTCTCAAGATCTGGTGAAGTAATATTTGTGCTCTTGCATAATGTTTTTAGTGTTTGACCAGGAGTCACAGTCAAATTTACATATTCAGTACTGCATTCTGGTCCTGTGTGTGTGTGTGTACGTAATTGAAGCAACACTTAGTATTTCTGTGATGCACTCTTAGATTTTTCTGTTCTCTTTTATTTCTCTGTTCTGCTTCATTTTATTAAAAAAAAAAATACTGGCCATTGTCATTAATGGAGTGTATCCTGTGATTTGAAAGATACTGTTAAAGAGAAGTTGGTAAGCAATGTTTTTTTTTTTTTTTTTTTTTTGACAGGCAGAGTGGACAGTGAGAGAGAGAGAGACAGAGAGAAAGGTCTTCCTTTGCCGTTGGTTCACCCTCCAATGGCCGCCGCGGCCAGTGCGCTGTGGCCGGCGCACCGCGCTGATCCGATGACAGGAGCCAGGTGCTTCTCCTGGTCTCCCATGGGGTGCAGGGCCCAAGCACTTGGGCCATCCTCCACTGCACTCCCTGGCCACAGCAGAGAGCTGGCCTGAAAGAGGGGCAACCGGGACAGAATCCGGTGCCCCGATTGGGACTAGAACCCGGTGTGCCGGCGCCGCAAGGTGGAGGATTAGCCTAGTGAGCTGCGGCACCGGCCAGCAATGATATTTTAGAAGCTCTTATAGTTCAGGGACCTGATTGTGTAGGAGAAAATAGACATTTCCATGAAATGCATTCTGATTTTTATCATTTTAATCATTTTCTCAAATTGAGAAAAGTTTTGCCACCAAAGGAACTGTTTGATTGCTAATTACAAACCTTGGGATATACTTTCTGAATACCTCACTGTTTATTGTTATAAATAGTTGCCATTCCCCTCCCTACCTCTCTTGCCCCATTCATGTAAACAGTTTGCTGTCTGAAGGTCTAATTTATCTTTCAGAACATGCTGTGAACTGAGACTCAATCTGATGTTCTGTCTGCTGTACTTGAAGCAACTGTAGAAATGTGTTTTGATTGATACTTGTTATTAAAACTGCCATCTCCCCTGGTTCCATTTAGGTATCTTATGTCACCTTGTCCACGAGAGAGACTTTTTCAAAGGTTGGTCGAGAGCTTTTAGGGGCCATCACAGCTGTTCACCCTGAGATAATTTCTATCCTTTTGGATAGAGTTCAAGATACCATTGATCAGGTTGGAATGGTAAGAGCACTAATTTTGTTTGTTTGTTTATTAATCCTGAAGTAATGGAGCAAGCAAAAATAGGAAGGTTGTTGGGGATGACTACATCACTTAAGGATACAACAGAATGAAAGGAACTGTATTACTGTGTGCCAGGCTCTTTGCCATTCACCACGACAATTTAGGATTAGCTGCTGCATATAAAAAGCTGTGATGTTTCCTCAAATTTCCTCTAAGTTGATTTTACCACCTCCTGTAATAACAGGTTTTTAACCTTAATTCTAGCCTGTAGTTAATTGACATTTTAATTTCATAATTCTTTTGGCTTTCATAATTATAATTTGGAAGACACAACTGTGACAGAGAAAGAAGGCTCTATTTGTGGGGGGCCATTTGCCCAGCAGTTAACATGTCCTTTAAATGCTTTTGTCCCACACTGGAACACCTGGGTTCAATTCTGGGCGTGGGCTCCTGATTTCAGCTTCCTGCTGATGTAGACCTTGGAGGTAGTGGTGATGGCTTAAGTAATGGGAGTCAGCCCTGGCTTCTGGCTTCAGCCTTAGCCCAGCCCTGGCTGTGAGAGGCAGTGGGAAGTGCACCACTGAATGGGAGTGCTCTTCTTTCTCTGCTTCTTTCTCAATGTCTGCCCTGTCACCCTCTGTATTTTAAGTGAATAAAATAAACTTAGCACTTTATTCAAAATATTCAAGTATCTTATTAGGGAATTTATAGAAATTTACCTAAAGCCATACATACACAGAATTAACAGAAAGGAAAAGTTTTTTTAAAATTCATTTTTTCTACTGTTCTTTCAAATTTTGTTTTGGCTCCAATTTGAAGCAGAGCATGAACCTGACAAATGCTAGTTGGTGTGTTCGAGCCATGTGCTGTCTGACGAGTAGCCATGAGGCACATTTGACTACGGAGCCCTGGAAACAGGGCTGGTCCAAACTGGAATGTGCTCTGAGTATAAATTACTGAGTTTTAAAGATAGTGTGAACAAAAGAATGTAACACATTTCAGTAGTTCTTTCATAATGATTACATGTTGAAATGATAATATTTTAGGTATTGATTAAATAAGATTATTAAAATTAATTTTACTTCTTTTTACTTAGAAATGTGGCTATTGGAAAAGTTAAAATTGCATGTGATTGTACAGCACTGTTGTAGATACTATAAAATGAATTTCTCTGCTGATCCCTTAAAGCAAACTGTGTTAAGTAATCCCAGATTTATCTTAATTTGCACATATTCATATATTATTTAAAAAGTGGCACTGCAGGTTTTTGTAAACAGGATTTACATTTTTTATTATGGAATATTTCAGATATACAAATATGCATTGTGTAATGACAGAAATATATTCTAAACGTGTGTTAATATCCAGTTTTGCTGTGTGAATGTATATTGTAGAGTGTACTGATACAAACTAAGGTGGTTCCAGTGTCACTAGGCAGTATAGTCTTACAGGGGCACTGTCCTTAATGTGGCCCATTGTTTGACTGAAACATCAATCCAGGATGGGTGATGGACTGTAAAAGAAGTTGGAATGGTGTAATGAGGCCCTATGTGCTCATTATCTGATTTCAGCAGTTACCAACTCTTAGTTGATCTTGTTTCATCTGTACCCATTGCATTCCTTGTCCCACCTCCCACATTGCTTTCAAGCTAATCGAAGTTTCTTTTAAAATGCTGTAGAGGGGCTGGCCTTGTGTCAAAGTGGGTTAAGCTGCCACCTGCTATGCCAGCATCCCGTATGAGCACTGGTTCAAGTCCTGGCTGCTCCACTTCTGATCTAGCTCCCTGCTTATGTGCCTGGGAAAGCAGCAGCAGATGGCCTAAGTCATTGGGCCCCTTCTGCACACATGGGAGACCCGGATGAAGCTCCTGGCTCCTGTCTTTTGCTTGGCCCAGCCCTGAATGTTGCAACCTTTTGAAGAGTTAACCAGTGGGTGGACGATCTGTCTTTCCATCTCTCTCTCGGACTCTGCCTTTTAAATAAAATAAATCTTTTTTTTAACAAATAAATAAAATGCCATAGAATAGAAGAAGTAATTATTTAAAGTGCTATGTAAAATAATGACCATTGTCTGATTCATCATGACTTTATAAATGTGTGTCTCATACGGTGGTTTACTTCAACTGAAGCATGCCGGTTTATGTATCAGAATGAAGGCTGACCTTTACAAAGCTGTACTCATGTGTTTTTGTTGGTGTATTATCAGTTTAATACCCATTTGATTTGGTTGTTCATGACTTCTATTTTACTTTTCTAAAAATCAAATAAAATTGCACATACTTTTGAAGAAGAAAAATTTAAATCAGTTTAACGATGTAGTTTTATATAGGGTTATCTGTAAGTCCTGATTTTAACGACTATCATTTTCTTTTTACTAAGGTTTCTTTATACTTGTTTAAAGAATTACCTCTGTATCTTTGGCGACCTTCTGCCTCCGAGATAGCTGTGATTCGGGACTGGTTATTGAATTACAACCTGGCAGCGGTGAAGAATAAACTAGCCTGTGTTATTCTGGAAGGGTTGAATTGGGGATTTGCTGAACAGGTATGTGTTAACCAGTCCCTGGAAACTGGCGATTCTACACACATGATTTCAAGGATGCATTTTTTAAAAAAAACTTTACATTTCTGAGTATCATCTGTAAAATCTGCAAATTCTTTTGGCTGTGTTAGAGTTTAGGATCTTCTCTTTAATTTTGTTTGGCAGAATGTGCATCCTCTAAATGAAGATAAATTGTTGCACATTGAAAATTCTTCCCTTCATCCTTTGATCACGGTATCTGTTGTTTTATCTCGGAACTGCGATTCATCCTAATCACCTCCCCTGCCTCTGGTGCCTCTGCCTCCTGCAGTTTACCTTACACATCATTACTAGTGTAGAATGTTGTGTGTTGGTTAAGAGCCTGAGGTCTGTGCAACTTCCCTGGTTCTGATCCCAGCCCCAGTGTCTCTTGGCTGTGTGACCCTGGACAAGCTTCCTGAACTCTGAGTCTCCATTGCTCCTCTGTAAACATTAATATTAATAGATCTACTTTACATGGGTAATGTAAGGATTGAACAAGTTGGGACAAATATTTAGGAGAGTGCATAGCACTCTCAATGATGTAGTTTTGTTATTAATAATAGTATATTATTGGGCGCTCAGACGCAGGGCATGAGGCTGCCACTGCCTGGGTCATGTGGTAGGTCTGCAGTGGCCTCAGCTAAGTCAGCAGCAGTGATGGTTCATGTAGTTGGGTCCCTGCCACCCAAGTGGGTGAGTTGGATTTGATGCCGGTTGTTGGTGGGCATGTGAGAAGTGAGCCAGCAGATGGGATCTCTCTGCCTCTCAGAGAAACCCACCAGAATATTGCCAGTAGGTGACTCTATGTGGTAAGATTATAAGTGTGTGTATTTATTTGTTATTTGTTGTTTACTTATTACATACTTTTCTATGTTTCCTATTGTTCTATAATTAGCATGACTTTTTTTTTTTTTTTTTTTTTTTGTAGCCAGGAAAAGGTCCTTAACCATTCATTCTTTGATAATTACAAGCGTACATGACAACCCTCCACATAGGGGCAAATTATATAGGCTGCAGTGCAGGGTTCCATCCTAATTGCTTTACTCAGAGAAAATGTGGCAAACTGAACAAACTGCTAATACATGGAGAGTGACCAAAGCACCTGGTCACTGCACACCTGTTATTTCACTAGGATTTTTTGGTGGGGGAGGGGAGAGTTAAGGGGGAAAATACTTGTTTTATATATTTAAGGTATGCATTTAAAATATGGTCATGTGATTTCTGAAAGGGAATTTTAAGAATTGTTTAAATTTTAAAAACCATGTAAGTTCATGTACACTGCAGAACAGTTGTGGATTCCTGAACAACAGCTGCTACCTCTCACCCTCAAATTCCAAATGGCTCCTATTAGGACTGTTGTCATCTTTTATTTTTCTAGAATCTTAGTATGTTTAGTTGGAAGGCACTACAGAAATTCTGATGAAAAATACAGCAAAATCAAAATATTGGTAATTATTAGCAAGTATAATACTGCTTTGTACTTATAGTACTTTTAAATATAGCATATAAAGTCATGGAAATATGTATTTAGTGTATCCAGATGTTTGAGTGCGTTTTCATGCCTTACATTGCTTTTAATCAACAAAAATGAAATCTGTCATGTAATTAACAAAGCAGTTTATTATAAAGGGTTTGCTTGTGTTGTTTATGTCCAAAGATTTCCTATCTTGGGATTTCGCCTGTTAAAATCCTTTCCTGCTTCGTACTGTAGACCCTGTTTCTTAGCTCCTTGACCAGAATGCGTATTCCCATGTGGAGGGAAAGTGGGGGAGCACTCAGCCCGCTACAGCAGTTCGCCAGCTTTTGCTGTGAGCGAGTCATTAAGTCCTGGCAGCTGTTCTGTGTTGTGTGCATTGGCAGGAAGCCTGTTGTACAGATTAGGAGCTTTTCTTGAAGTGGGTCACTGACCATCTGAGGTTGCCTGTGGATTCGTGTGGGGCTTCTTTCGCTGAAGAATGACAGGGGCTTCTCCACCTTCACATCTGTGACTTTGTGATGGAATCCCCACTTTCCTTTTCCGAGATGGCTGACTGAAGACTGCTCTTTGCGTCTCCCCACACCTCCTTTATTAGGAAAGTTGTGGTCTCTGAAAGGGCTAAATTTACTTATCAGGCTGCAGAAGGAGACTGAGTGGGAAATTGGATAGGCAATTTAGGTTTGTGAAAGAGTATTTTACCTGTGGCTGAGCATCTTATTTATTTTCATTGATGATAGAAGCAGAAAAGGCAATGTAGACCTAATCTGTGAAGTGTCTTCTCATTTAGTGAATAGTAATTGAGCATTTCCTTGGTCTGTGGTAGTGCCCTTAACTTACAACCCAAAGTGTTTGTAGAGATTTTAGGATGGGGTAGTGGTCACATTCAAATGTCCTTTTTTTTGACTAGAGTGGAGGATGGCTCAAGTGTAGTGTAATTTGTATTGTAATTGCTCTTTAAATGTTTCAAATTTTTTCCTGTTGACATTTTATAACTTCAGTGTTAGGGGCTGTGATTTTTGGAATATCCAAGATCATGTTTTACTTTTCTGCATAATTTTTGGGTTCAGAAAAATAAAAAAATACAAGGTGATATATTTATGCTTATTTTTCTCTTCGAAAGGGTACCCTTCATCTGGATCAAGCAGTCCATACTGAAGTGGCCTTGATGGTTCTGGAAGCTTATCAGAAGCACCTTGCACAGAAGCCGTATGCTGGACTTCTTTCCGAGAGTATGAAGCAGGTATTTCCTTCTCTTACATACTGAGAACGTGAAAGCCTATTTGTAGGGGCCTGGGCAGGCACAGTGACAGTACTGACCCTTAGATTTCCCAAGAACACAAAATTGATTTCTTTGGTGAATAAAGGTTTGTCTTTATTAGATTTTTCATGATCATTTGAGTTGAGCTGCAATGGTATGCTGGAACTACTTGAACCATTGTGGGAGAACTGACTTAAAGTTTCAGGAGCTTTGCAAGTTACATTGGTAGTTTGAAATTGGCCATGGTGAGGGGTAGGAGTTTGATATAGCAAAGATGCCAAGTGGGATGCCTGCATCCCATATTGGAGTGTCTGGGTTCAAGTCCCAGCTCCGCTTTCTACTCTAGCTTTCTGCTGATATGTGCCTTGGGGAACAGCAGATGATGGCTCAAGTACTTGGGTCCCTGCCACCCACGTGGGAGACCCAAATTGAGTTCCAGGCTCCTGGCCTTGGCTTGGCTCAGTTCTGGCTGTTGTGGGCATTTAGGGAGTAAACCAGCAGATGGAAGATTTCTCTGTCTCTGTCTCTCTGCCTTTCAAATAAAATGAAAATAAATAAAAGTTAAATGAAAATTGTCCATGGTGGGAGCTTTTAGGCCACCCAAATTGGCAGATAATATAAATGAGACCCCTCACCCTGGTTGGTCAGCTTATTTGCCAGCACATTGTTCATTGATTGGCAGCTTTTCTATAATTTCTCTTTCATCTGAACTACAATCAGGTGCACAAAGTTACTAGCAGGGAAACCAAAATGGTTAGTTGTAAATGAGAAATTGCTTTCCTGCAGTGCAACAAGAATTGATTGAAGACCAGTTAAATAGGCCGTTCTTCTCTTTTGAGGGCACTGTTTACCAAAACAGGAGAGGGAAAAGAGCTTACTGATGTAATTTGTGTGTGACTAATGTGGTTTAAAATAATTGTTTTAGGTTTCATATTTGGCCAGTATTGTTCGATATGGAGAGACACCTGAGACCTCCTTTAACCAGTGGGCCTGGAACTTGATCTTGAGGTTAAAACTGCACAGAAATGATTATGGATTACAGCAGAATTGTCCCACCGTTCCCTTTTCCAGCATGGTACCTGACATGACAGAGTCACCCATGTTCCATCCGCTCTCGAAGTCTGTGAAAGCGGGCATGCCCATTGGCTGTTATCTCGCCTTATCCATGACGGCCCTGGGCCACAGGTACAGTGTCTGGGCTGAACCTCTAGGGTTGTTCTAGAAGCTCATCTTTCTCATTCCCAGATCTGAGGCCTCCCTAAAGCCTGTTGAGGGGTTGTGAGGGCCAAATAACAGGAATTGATTAATGGTTTCCTAAGGGGAGGTACTGCCTAAATTCACATAAGACAGATTTATACCAGAAAAACATCTTGTTACATAATGAAGAGAGTTGTCCCAGGAGTAGAATGTTCATATTAGTAGTAAATATATATTCTTTTTCTCAGAATATCATCAAGTAAAAATAATTGGTCACCTGTACCAAATATTAAAAGTATTTGTTTATTTGAGAGAGAGAGGGAGGGAGGGAGGGAGGGAATGATGGAGGTAGGGAGGGGGGAGGGAGGGGAGGAGAGTGCGCTCCCATCCACTGATTCACTCCCCAGATACCTGCAACAAGCTGAGCTGTTGCCAAAACTGGGACCCAGGAACTCAATCCAGGCAGGAACCCAATTACTTGAGCCATCATTGCTACCTCTCAGAGTCTGTGATAGTAGGAAGTTGGAATCAGGAACCAGAGCTGGGAGTTGAACCCAGGCACTCTCATGTGGGCTGTGGGCATCTTGACTGCTAGGTTAAATGCCTGCTGTCAGTAATGAATTATTTCGTTATTGATTTATCTATAGGAAACCAGTTTTACTTACTTTTTAAAGTTTATTTATTTGAAAGAGAATGAGAGCGAGAGCAAGAAAGAGAGAGAGAGAGAGAGACCTTCCATCTTCTGTTTCACTCCCCAGATGTCTGCAATAGCTTGGGCTAGGCTAGTCCTAAGCCAGGAGCCCAGAATTCCATCCAGGTCTCCCATGAGGGTGGCAGGAAACCATGTACCCAAGCCGTCAATTGCTACCTTCTCAATGGTGTACATTAACAGGACGCTCAATGGAAAACGGAGACAGGACTCAATCCCAGCACTCTGATATGGGATGCAGGCTTCTTAAGTGGTGGCTTAACTTGCTGTGCCCCAACTCTGCCTTTGTAATGCAGTTTATAAAAAGCACTGGCCGCCCGACTCAAGCTCTTGTGTTAAAGGTCTCTACCTGTCCAGGAGAATGAAATTCCTGATCAGATCGTGTGCCTTTGTGGTGTGAGTCCACAGCTGTCTGTATTTCTTTCATGTTCTAATTGTCTGTTTGATGTTCTCTGGGATCCAGTTAGGTATAACTTCTGTGAGTTCAGTACCCAGGAACTGGTTTTCATTACAATTTTGTCTTTAGTGATCAACACTGTGGTGCAGTAATTGAATGCGTGAATAAATTCCCTGTTGGTTAAAATTTCTTTTCCTTAAAGAACGTTTTCCTGTGAGGCAGTAAGTTTTTTCTAGCCTACGCATTCTGCTAAAGCCACTTTTCACCATGCTTTCTGATTCTTTTATTTCAGACTAACTTGAATACCTTTTTAGCACCCTCAATTCAAAACCTTGTTCCACATTAAGGATAATTTCAGCGAGATGCCAATTTCCCCATCAGCTGTGAGTGTTCAGCGCTGTGCTGTGATGTGGGAGAGAGATGGAGTTGTTAGGTAGTTGTCCTCAGGTTGTTGACAGCTTATGGGCATGGCAGGCTGAAAGCCGCTGGCAGCAGTATTAAATATAACCTCGGGTTGAATAATCTGAATAGGGCAGTGGTTTCCCCAGCCTGGCTGCTCTTTAGAATTCCTCTTGGAGCCTTTTAAAAACTGTAAGTCATCTGGGAGCCAGTTCTCCAGGTGACTCTAACAGAGAGTGGATTGAGAACACTTAGAGTATGAGCAGAAAGAATGTGAAGGAAGGAGAGATCAGTAGTGCAGGATAATTTTATGGAGGAGACATCCGAGGCGCAGGAGCAGAGTGGTGACTCATGCCTTAGGGCCTGCAGTTTGTTGAAGAGTCAGCTAAAAGACTGTTTCCTGCCACCAGCAGCACCTTGGCCTTCTGAACAGCACTCTCAGTTGTTGTCTTGGACTGTTGCCCTCTCATGGATTGTATGCTTCCTGAAAGTGGGGCCTGATCTTGCTCATCTTTCTATTTCTAGAACTTGTACGTAGTAGGTAATTGCAAACTACTAAATGGATGGGGCATCAGGTGTCTGAGTAGGTAGGGTAGGATGAGGTGGGTGATGGGGAACACTTCTGAGCGAAAGCCCCTCTTACTGGTAGGGAAAATAGATGCAGAGTTAAGAAAATGGAAAAAAAGCTACTCTCATTTATTGTTCTGCTACAATGAAGATGTACAATGGTGTGATACCATCCCTAGAGCAGTAATGGCAAGCATAAAATTTGTTTTTTGTTTTCTGGTATCACTATAAGTGATAGCATTTTTTCCAGGTTGCTCTTGGCCATTGTATATGAGGATGCTTCAAAAAGTTTGTGGAAAATGGATTTAAAAGATAAATGTATTTTTGGCCGGCACCACGGCTCACTAGGCTAATCCTCTGCCTTGCGGCGCCGGCACACCGGGTTCTAGTTCCGGTCGGGGCGCCGGATTCTGTCCCGGTTGCCCCTCTTCCAGGCCAGCTCTCTGCTGTGGCCAGGGAGTGCAGTGGAGGATGGCCCAAGTGCTTGGGTCCTGCACCCCATGGGAGACCAGGAGAAGCACCTGGCTCCTGCCTTTAGATCAGCGCGGTGCGCTGGCCGCAGCGGCCGTTGAAGGGTGAACCAACAGCAAAGGAAGACCTTTCTCTCTGTCTCTCTCTCTCACTGTCCACTCTGCCTGCCAAAAAAAAAAAAAAAAGATAAATGTATTTTAGTGCCAGAAATTTTGCAGTCCATGCCTATGAGTGGTTTCAAAGTTCTTGTAAGATGAATCTTTTTTTTTTTTTTTTGACAGACAGAGTGGATAGTGAGAGAGAGACAGAGAGAAAGGTCTTCCTTTGCCGTTGGTTCACCCTCCAATGGCTGCTGCGGCCAGTGCACTGCGCTGATCTGAAGGCAGGAGCTAGGTGCTTCTCCTGGTCTCCCATGGGGTGCAGGGCCCAAGGACTTGGGCCATCCTCCACTGCACTCCCTGGCCACAGCAGAGAGCTGGCCTGGAAGAGGGGTAACCGGGACAGAATCTGGCACCCCGACCGGGACTAGAACTCGGTGTGCTGGCGCCGCAAGGTGGAGGATTAGCCTAGTGAGCTGCGGTGCCGGCCAAGATGAATCTTATAAAAAGAAAGTATCCGTGGATTTTAAGGTTTTTTTTTTTTTGGTTGCAAAATAAACTCATTTTTAAATTTTATTTTTCCGTCAGCTGTTTGAAGTACCCTTGTATTATTTAATGCTGCAACAATATTCCCATTGAATGGATTATCCCCAAATGCACTTCAGCATCTAAGTTTTGCTGTTGCAGGTATATCTGAAAAGCATGCCTTTACATGGATCCTCTTTCATATTTCTCTCCATATTTGAGATTGTTTCTTAAGGAGAGATTTCTTTGAAGTGAGTCATGGGAAAAGAACATTTTTATGCAGGTTGGTTTTAGAAGAATGTTGCCAGTTTCTACTGCCAGATTGAGTGGACTTTTGAATCTTCTCTTTGCTCAAACACCTCATGGGAATGTCCATACAAGGAGGGGTCCCAGGGCTTAGAAGAAGTGCTGAATGAGGTAGTGGCAAGTGCTCTGGACTAAAAGTATATAAGTCTGTGTTCTCATTTTGACCCTACCCTAGGAAATTAGGTGAATTTGGGTATAGTACTTCATCTTTCACATCTGTCAAATGAAAATGTAGATGAACTTTTTAAGTTCCTCATACTTCTGGTGTTCTGATTCTGGTATTTTTCTGTACAGAGTGGACATATGAGATATATTGGAAACCTGAGTTCAGGCATCATAGGCTGATAGCTCAGTGGAAGACCACAGTTTTTATGAACTGGCCACTCTGAATGCTCATCACCTTCTTCTCTCTCACAGCATTGAGAAGTTCTGTGCAGAAGGCATCCCATTGTTGGGAATTCTGGTCCAGTCGAGGCATTTGAGAACAGTGGTCCATGTGCTGGATAAGATTCTGCCTTTGTTCTACCCTTGCCAGTATTATTTGCTGAAGAATGAGCAGTAAGTATCTTCTATCTAGGGCAGAGACAGTCTTTGGAAACAGCTCAAATGACTACGTCCTGTGGCTTCTCAAATAAAATAAAGCGAATGATGTTTTAATCGTGTATTTTTTTATGAGGCAGAAAACTTTGGCACCCCAATTTAGAACAGCGATTCTAATGATTCTAGTTTTACTAGCATTAAAGATATTTTTCCTTCTCATTTAACTTGGGATTGCTCATTGTAGCTTATTAGTATTTGAAAGAGCAGTTGTTTTCCTGCAGTTCTGGGAATGGCACGTCTGACATTGAGCAGCAAATGACTTTGCCATTGTAGCAGTAGCAAAACACGTTGCTTTCAGTTGCCTGTGGTGTGGTAGTGCAGTGTTGCTCAGAGGCAGAAAGAGGACTACCTGTCCAGGGAGCAGGGCATTGCATATCTACCTGGGGCTTCATGAAAAGTGGCAAAAGAGGGGGTAAGGCCTTGTGCAGAAGAGCCCTGTAGTGGGGGGCAGGAAAAACAGCCAAGGGCACAAAGGGGACATTGTACTTTTCAACCAGTGTCTCAGATTTGCCTGGTGTTGAAAATTGCCTGGGAGAGCTTATTAAATACAGATTTCTAGCCTCCTCTCCAGGGGCTTGACTTTAGTTTGAATGGATTGGGGCCTTGGTCTCCCCCACCCCCCCTTTATTTATTTATTTATTTATTTTTATAGAAAACTTTAATAAATATAAATTTCATAAGTACAACTTTTGGATTTTAGTGGTTCTTCCCCCCAATATCCACCCTCCCACCCCCAAACTGTCCCACCTCCTACTCCCTCTCTCATCCCATTCTTCATTAATTTTTAATTATCTTTAAATACAGAAGATAAACTCTATACTAAGTAAAGAGTTCAAAAGTTTGCACCCACACAAATACACAGAGTATAAAGTACTGTTTGAAGACTAGTTTTACCATTAATTCTCATAGTACAACACATTAAGGACAGAGGTCCTACATGGGGAGCAAGTGCACAGTGACTCCTGTTGTTGATTTAACAATTGACACTCTTATTTATGACGTCAGTGATCACTCGAGGCTCTTGTCATGAGCTGTCAAGGCTATGGAAGCCTCTGAGTCCACAAACTCTGACATTATTTAGATAAGGCCATAATCAAAGTGGAAGTTCTCTCTTTTCTTTGTAGAAAGGTACCTCCTTCTTTGATGGCCCCTTCTTTCCACCCTTTGTTTTTTTAAATTGGCATCCCGGCCACTAGGCAAGTATGGGAACTGATTTGGAAAACATCTCTCCTGTATTAGTGCAGGTGGTGGGGGTGTGCTTTGGGGTGCTTTTCCTGTAATGTTCTTGAACCTCTACATGGTTGTCTTAGATCTGAATGCCACTTTTGCCGGTACAGAGAATTCCTTTTAACTCATGTTAAACATAAAAGCTTGTATTCTTTGGAAATTCCTGAAGGTTTTTCAGAATCCCTAAAACGTTCTTTGGTCTGAAAATGGAACCAGTTTCATAATTTTCTGTTCCTCTGCCCCTGCAGCTTCTGTCAACTCTTTATCAGAGGTAAAGTGTGTGACCCTGTGTGCTTGGCAGGTTTTTGTCCCACCTCCTCCTGTTCCTGCACTTGGACAGTGGTGTCCCACAGGGTGTCACACAGCAGGTCACCCACAAGGTGACGCAGCACCTGACAGGAGCCAGCCATGGGGACAACGTGAAGCTTCTCAACAGCATGATCCAGGTCAGAGCACTTGCAAGCTCCTGATGTCACCCTTGCCCATCTTCCTACCCGAAACCCTGGAGCATGAGCACATCCGTGATTTGGTCATTTTGATTCACCTGGCACTGTGCTTTGGGCCAAGAAGATCAACACATTGATGGTGCTTTGGGGTGGTGGCAGGTAGGATTTTGTCGGGGTTTTGAACAAGGGAGGGTTTTACCCTTGAGCCTTTTCCCCACAGGCACACATATCTGTAAGCACTCAGCCCAACGAAGTGGGTCCTGTTGCCGTGTTGGAGTTCTGGGTTCAGGCACTTATAAACCAACAGCTTTGGTATCGAGAACAAGCCATCCTCTTCCTCATGGACCACTTGTGTAAAACAGCATTTCAGCTGATGCAAGAAGACTGCGTGCAGAAATTACTCTACCAGCAGCATAAGGTAAACCTATCAGAACACTTGTCTTTCAGTCGTTAGATAGTAGCTTTCTAACAAGGTTCTCATGGCATTTGGCCTGGCAGCTGAGGCTTCCCACGTCGGAGTACCTGAGTTCAGTACCCACCTTCCTGAGTCCAGCTTCCTGCTGGTTCAGACCCTGGGAGGCAGCAGTGATGACTCAAGTAGTTAGGTTTCTGCCACCCACATGGAAGTCCTAGACTGAGCTCTTGGTTCCCAGCTTCAGTCCCAGCCAGGGCTATTGCAGGTATCTGGGGTGTGCGCCCTGCAGTTGGGAATTCCGTTTCTGTTTGTCTCTCACAATAAATACATTTTTTAAAATAATAAAAAGATTCCTCCAAATGAACAGTCAACTCTGTGGCTATTGCTTTTTTAAAACTTTGTCTTAATGCTGTCTTATCTTAATAATTATAGTCCGCTAGTGTAGTTCCCAGGGCAGTCAAAGGTGAGACACCCTAGGACGAGCCCTGCTCACAACATTAGTAGTGTACTGCTGGGGACATTGCTCCTCTTATTAAAATCTTCCTTTACAGTAAACTGATCACTGGTATTTTTGCAAAGGTCATTGCTAAGGTGTTTTTAAAGCATCCTGACTCTGCTCCACATCTCTTCCCTGTGTAGAATGCTTTGGGTTACCACTGTGACCGGAGTTTGCTGTCCTCTTTGATGAGCTGGATCGTGGCAGGCAACATCACTCCTTCCTTTGTGGAGGGCTCAGCCACACCTACCCAGGTAGGCTATCCACTGAGAGGCCTGTTTGCTATCGTTGTGAGCTTAAATATGATCATCCTTACTAATCACCTACAAGGAACTTAACGTCACTAGCGTTCATTTAGCACCTGCTATGTGTAAATCTACTCGATCTTCACAAAACCTCTGGAGAGATGGTGCTGTTGTTTTCTCTGTTTCAGAGGAGTTAACTCAGATTTGATGGTGCTAAGTGGCTGGCTCAGGATCTGACTGCCCTCGAGCAGATTCTAGTAGGCCTGGCTGCAGGGCCAGCAGCATAGCAGAGAACTTGAGAGTGGGCACTGGGGTCAGACAGCCTGGGTTTCAGCCTGGCCCCTACTGTTTATTAGCTTGCTTACCTCGGTCCTGTTTTCTCAGTTGCCAGATGGAGGCAATGATATCTCCTGTACGTGAAGCATTTGGAACAAAGCTTATCACTCTCAGTGCTCAGCAGCTATTGACCCTGGTTCTTAATTGTCTTTACAGCAGCTTCATTTTCATCATTACTGCCACTCAGACTTTGTGTGTAGAATTGCGTGGGTCTCTCTCTCATTGATTAAACCAGTACTGATATCCTTAGACACCTTTCAGTCTTCCTCATGCCTCATCAAGCTGACACCACCTGCTTGCTGTTACTGAGGCACGCCCCTGGCTGCTGCCTCTTTGCCTCTGCCTTAGCAGTCTTAGCCGCTGTGCTTTCCCCTCCTGTCTCTACCTCAAGCCCAGCTCGTCCTTGTCACTGCCCCCTTCCCTAATCCACCAGCTGGAGCAGCACCCTTGCCTGACCCTCTCTCATGTCCCTCATGCATATAGAGCTTGTCCAGTGAATGTTTTTGAGTGAATTAACATCCTTCTTGTACTAAAGTAGCCTTTCCATAGCAATTTCATGTTTTCCAACTATCTATTGATAAGATAAATGTGACAAGAATATAGACAGATTTAAGAAAATGTGTTCATTTTATAGAAGTGTTTGGGGACTAAGATCGGGGAGAGAAACGATTTTAATTAGTGGAGCATCAGGATGTATCTTGTCAGTCGGAGTTAGAGGCTCATGACCCTGCCTCTCCCTGGTGCTGTTGTAGGTCTGGTTTGCATGGAGCGTGCTGAACATGGAATCCATCTTTGAAGAAGACTCCCAGCTCCGAAGAGTCGTTGAAGGGGAGCTGGTTATAAACTCTGCTTTTACCCCTGACCAAGCTCTGAAGGTGCAAATAGCAGTTCTGCATTTGAGTGGTGGAAGGTGGCCTGCACTTTAATGCTGATGGATTCACCTTAGCCTGTAAACGTCTGTGTTTGCTTTTGTTGTGAATGCACTTCAACCAAATCAATACTTAAAACTCTGTAGCTGAGGTGTACATTTGCTTCTCATGGTATAGCAGTAGAGCCACAACCTAGTAATCGAAGGCTGTGTTCATTGTGCTTTAAAGAACTTCCAGGTGTCATAGTGTAGACTTGGCTTGTGAGTTTCAGAGTCTGTCAAAGAATTTATCATTTTTGAAAGTTCTTTTAAAATCGAAATTTTCACAAGAATGGTAAAGTTTGAGAGGCAGATTTACTTTTGGTTTTCATAACATTCTGCTGCCTTGCTCTGTGGCATTTTACATGCAAAGGAATTGCAGAAATGGAAATGAAGTTAGACTAGATGGCTCGTAAGGGCCATTCTGATTCTGAGGTTGGAAATGTTTTGACAGCAGAAAAGCTGCTACCAAGGAGGTTGAATGGTTAGCTAGGGGGTTCTGGAAGAGAGCATTTTATGCCTTTTTTTCCTTACTAATTTGAAGAGAGGATGTTCAGCGTTCGACTCGGATCACTTGGGAAAAACAGACTGTGATCGTGTTCGTTTAATGCAGCTAACGTCCTTCCTTCCTTGTAGAAAGCTCAAGCCCAGCTGAAGCTCCCCATCGTTCCGTCTCTGCAGAGGCTGCTGATCTATCGCTGGGCCCACCAGGCTCTGGTCACGCCTTCTGATCACCCTCTTCTGCCACTCATCTGGCAGAAGTTCTTCCTCCTGTATCTTCACCGCCCAGGACCACAGTATGGGTATGGTATTCTGTCTTGTAGCACGTTACGTATCTCTGTTTCTGGGTCTGTGTGTTCTTGTACTGTGGAGCCTTAGGATCATTCTTTGGTAGCCTCTGGCTAGGAATCTCTCTCTCTCTCTTTAACATCTGTTATCCTGGATGTTGTTTGAATTTGGGATACGTTGTGGCAACTTCCCTTTACCATCCTCTGTACCTAGTTGTGGGGCATTCAGTACCCTGGAACTCAGCAAGGCTTAGATAAAAGTTTTGGAGATGCAAAGGGAGAAAAAGAAGCTGTCCCCATCTGAGGCCCCCCGTGTGACCATCATGGGACTCTTGTGAGGAGGACTTGTGTGAGTAGCATGGTTGTGAACAAAGGCCAGCCTTTCTGGCAGCCTTTGGGTTGTGCTGGGGAGTGTCCAACACCTCCACTGGATACAAAGGCACCGTGTCCTGTTACTCACCCTAGCTTCTACTTTAACTCCTATCTCACCCTCAGTCCCTTGACTCATTCCTTTGAAACATAAAGATGTTGACTCTTTGTCACTTCCGTTTTATACCAGATTGTAAGTTCTTCAAGACCAGATGCCATTTTTATTCTATTCTCTCTCTAGCATTGATAGTATCTTGAGTTTGTGTAGCACTTCTTCGTTTTTAAACTACTTTCATGTGCCTCTTTTTGTTGGATTTTCAGAGTAACTTTTGAGGTAGAAATAATAGGTATTCATTTAATGGTGTATTTACTCAGCCATAGTAAGGTGTTTTGCCAATTGACTGCTGCAGTTTCTTTTAATTTTTCTTTTTATTTGAAAAAGGGTACAGGAGGCAGAAAAAGAGATACCTCCCATCTGTCGGGTTACTCCCCAGGCGCCTGCAGCAGCTGGGGTTGGGTCAGGCTGAAGCCAGGAGCTGGGAACTCAGTCTGAGTCTCCTGTGTGGGTGGCAGGGACTCACCTACTTGAGCTCTCACCTGCTGCCTCCAAGGGTGTGCATCCACAGGAAGCTGGGACTGTGAGTGGAGCCAGGACTGGAATCCAGCCACTCTGGTGTGGGATGGGAGCATCCCAAGCCATGTCCTACCCAGTGACTGCTGTTCTCGTGCCATACAGAAAGCATATCTGCATTGCTTGTTTATAGATCTGTGCTTATACTTTTTAAGGTTACCCATAGATGGTTGCATTGGAAGAAGGTTTTTTCAAAGTCCTGCTCATATCAATTTGCTGAAAGAAATGAAGAGGCGTCTAACCGAGGTGGCAGACTTCCACCATGCTGCAAGCAAGGCCCTCCGTGTTCCAGCAGAGGGCAGCGAAGGGCTGCCAGAGAGCCAGGCCAGCACCTCTGTTTACTTCACTTCGCCAGAACTGCACACGGAACTCGTGAGGTGAGAGTGGTCATTTATCCATTTACATTGCTGTTGGCGGTACAGGTCTTGTGCTGGAGCAGCTGGCTGTGTTTGAATGTTGCTTTTTAACCCTGTGAGATTGAATATGGAAGGTGGCTTTGGTATAGGTTTTGCATCTTGAAATGGTTTTTCTTTTACGTTTCTCAAGAGAAGTGCATCAGCCATTTGGATGTGGCTCTGGTGGCAGGAGTCTGAGTGATAAATCAGGGCTAATGCCCTTTTCTGTTTCTTTGTTTACAAATAGAAATAAACCTAAATAAATTTATCATAGAAGGTGTGGAGTGATGAAAGCCTGCTAGAATAGTTCTTCAAAGATTCATTTATCTGAAAGGGAGAGTGTCAGAGGGTGAAACAGAGAGGGGGAGGGAAAGACAGAGAGAGAGAGAGAGATCTTCCATCTGCTGGTGTACTCCCCAGATGGCTGCAACAACCAGGACTGGGCCAGGCTAAAGCCAGAAGCTAGGAACTGTGTCCAGGTCTCCAACATGGGTGGCAAGGGCCCAAGCACTTGGGCTTTTATCTGCTCCCATCCCAGGTGCATTATCAGAAAGCTGGGTTGGAAGTGGAGTAGCTGGGATTTGAATCAACACTCTGATATGAGAGGCTGGCATTGCAAGTGACAGCTTAACCTGCCGTGCCACAGTGCTGGTGCTAAAAGAGTTCTTTAAAAGAAAGAAACTGTCCGGGGCCTGGCATTGTAGTACAGTGGGTTAAGTCTTTGCCTGCGATACCAGTGCCGCATTTGGGCGCCAGTTTGGGGCTTGGCTGCTCCTTTTGCGATCCAGCTTCTGGCTAATGCACCTGGGCAAGAACGCAGAGTAGGATGGTCCAAGTCCTTGGGCCCCTCCACTCACTTGGAAGACCCAGAAAAATCTTCAGGCTCCTAGCTTTGGTCTGACCCAGCCCTGGCCATTGAAACCATTTGGGGAGTGAACCAGTGGATGGAAGATCTCTGTGTATATCTCTTCCCTCTCTCTAACTCTGCTTTTCAAGTTAATTAATTAAAAAAAAAAAAAAAGAAACTTCTCATAAAAATGAGGCACAATATTTACATCTCCAAAAGTCATTTTGGTTTCTTTTCACACTGTTCCTTCACTTTTCATGAATACTTTTGATATGAGCCAAATATTAATCTTATAAGTAAGACTTAGTAAACATGGCTCTTAATAATTCACACTGAGTGCAGAGTGGCTTGGAGAGGAAATCTAGCTTTTCCTACACAAGCCCCCATGTTCTCAGCCTCCAGAGTGATTTCTCCCCTCATGCCCTTTGGTTGGAGGAAAACGTATGTTGAATCAGGCTTGACCAGTGGTAGTTTCTGTCTTTGGACATTTTAAGGCCGCTAAGAGAGGCTTCTGGTTTTTCCTCTGTCTCTCTCATCCCTTTCCTGTGATGTGTTCATAACATGGCCCCTAGCTCACTGAATGGGAAGCTGGTGGAGACAACTACCAGTCTCTCCCCTTTCAGGACCCCAAAACCCCATGTGGCCCCCTGTCCTTTGACAGACCCTCACAGAGGTGAAGGAGGTAATTTTCCACTTTATTGAGAGCAGAGCCAGGCTGTCTTCCACCCAGTCCTCCCCCTACCTGCCCGTAATTGTCTTGCCAGCTAGTTCTCTAGTAGTGCTGCTGCTTAAAATATCAGTGACCTCAGCTAAATAGACTGTTCCTAGTAAAACCAAATAGAAAGGAACATCGAAACATCATTATGTTTATAAAAAAGCTTTTAATGGAAAATCACGACTTTTTTTTTAAGCCTGACTTTGTTTTATTTTTTCTTGATGGGATAAGGGTGCACCCACATTGTGAGTTTTATTTGTGATTCCTTGGGGATTCCTTAAAGTGGGGGATATTCACTGTGCCTAAAGTTGGCAAGTGCTTCCAGTGCATAAGTTTAAAAAGCTTTTAATTCTTTCTCTGGAAGATGGAACACGTGTTTGTATATGTGAGTGTTTTTGTCACTTTTCTAAGCACTGAGGCTTACAGTGATCTAATTGCCCAGGACAGCAAAGCTCCATATTTAGAGCCTAAGACTGTGCTAAAAATCACATTTTGCAGGTATACTCTCTGTGTACTGCATCTCACCCTTTGGTGAGAAGCTTTGGTAATGGAGCTCCCCTAGTCCCTTCAAGAGAGAGATCTTCTGTTTGCTGGTTCAATCCCCAGATGGCTGCAATGGTTGAAGCTAGGCTAGTTTGAAGGAGCCAGGAGCTTCTTTCAGGTCTCCCATGTGGATGCAGGGGCCCAAACACTTGGCTGTCTTCTACTGCTTCCCTAGGCTCATTAGCAAGGAGCTGGATTGGAAGTAGAACAGCTGGGAGTTGAAGCAGCACCTATATGGATACTGGCATCTCAGGTGGCGGCTTTACCTGCTATGCCACAACGCCGGCCCCTGTGTTATGGACTTTTCCCTGCTCTTCTGTAATGCTGCCAGAGTTTCCAGAGTTGGATGAAACCTCATTTGTCTGCACATCTTTTTATATTGTGTATAATTGTGTGTGTGTGTTTTTTTTATCTTTCAGGCTTTTCAATGTATATGCATTATGGCTAGAAGATGAGACCTTCCAAAAAGGAGATACTTATATCCCTTCTCTACCAAAACATTATGATATTCACAGGCTAGCAAAAGTGATGCAGAATCAGCAGGTGAAACTATGGCAATGTCTTTTTTAGCATATCTGAACATAAACTTGAATTATTATATTCCTGGTAGGGCCACTTATTGATATAGAAATAGGTGGTCACAGAAATAGTCATTGTTTCAGTGGAATTTGTCAGAGTCTATGTGATCACATTAAAGGAACATTCACTTTTGAATCTCTGGCCCTAGTATGGCCTCACTTAAAGGCTTGAAGCTCTTTTAGGACTTTCTACAACCTCATATGCAACACTCTTCTACAGTGATTAAAAGTATATTGAAGAATAGTCAGTGGGATTTTGTGATTGATTGGATACACACAGATCCCCAAATTGGGCAATTAGAGGTGCTGTTTACAAAGGTAAGACATACTAACAGAGGAAGTGTCTGAGGGGCTTCCAAGAGAACTCTTTTATCAAGCAGCTGTTTGAAGGGGAGATAAGAAGGTAGAAAATGTGGGTAGAATTATAATGTAATTAAAAAGAGTAAGGAGTGAGCTAAAGGTGTTGTAACCTGAGAAATAACAGCAATGAAGGCCAAGGACATAAGGCTGAGAATACAGGACCAGGGAAATAGGAAGAACAAATACAAGATCACGATGTTCTGAGATCCTTTGAGTATAGTTCATCCTAATGCTGGAAGACTTGGAGTGAGGCGCTTCTTGTTGAAACCTACTGCTTGCTTTATAGTTGAATATATTGTTTTCCGTATGAAGGTGATTTACCTGTCAAAGTTAAAACACTATGGTTCCATTCCAGGAACTCTGGATGGAGTATTTGAACATGGAGCGCATACGTCACGAGTTCCAGGAAACTGTGGGTTTATGGACACAGGCCAAGCTGGAGTCCCATTCCCCACCCTGTAGCGGGTCAGCTCAGCTGGACTTCACTGATCCTTTGCTGGGTGAGTCTTGTGAGCCTCAGACCCTTTGTGTGAATGTGTGAACGAATGAGCGAATCAAGCCCTTGACGGTTAAGATTTCCACACTTTTTCCCTCCAGTGAGAATCGCTTTAGAGTTCCATGTTAACCTGTCAGCCGGAGGGCTAGCTTAGGCAGTGAGTGAGAGAAAACAGGTTGTTTATTCTCTCTCAAATAAAAGAAGTTTGGAAGCAAGGATAGTTCATGAAGGCTGCAAGCCTTCAAGGACCCCTGCTCCCTCCTCCTGACTTGCTGCCCTACCATACTCTAAAAAGCAGGACTCACCTAGGCTCCAACATAAGCTTAAGCTTAAGCTGTCATGTTCACAGTCACCTTCCAACAGTGATAGGGATGTTCCCTGCCTCTTATAAGGACTCTTTGAAGAAGCTGCTCATAGATTTTCTGTTCACACCTCATTGGCCCATCCTGACAGACGTGGCTATCCCTGGCTGCAGAGGAGCTGGGACGTGACCCGCTTTTGTGGTTCCTTTTTCCTGTGATGCTTTGAAAAGACATTTAAATCTACATAGAAAAACTATAAGTAAAGTATAGGTTTAAATGTAACTGTTTTGGGGTTTGCAGTTTTAACAATCAGCAATCTTTTTCTTTCATAAACTCTTTCTTTGTATTTGGAACCCTTACCATACAAATAACTCAGGATATTCTTAAGGTTTCTTTTTTTTTAAAGGTTTATTTACTTATTTGAAAGGCAGAGTTACAGAGAGGCAGAGGCAGAGGCAGAGAGAGAGAGAGAGAGACAGGTTTTCCATCCTCTGGTTCACTCCCCAAGTGGCTGCAATGACCAGAGCTGGGCTGATAACAAAGCCAGGGGCCAAGATTTTCCTCCAGGTCTCCCACATGGATGCAGGGGCACAAAGACTTGGGCCATCTTCCACTGCTTTTCCAGGCCATAGCAGAGAGCTGGATTGGAAGTGGAGCAGCCAGAACTCGAACCGGCACCCATATGGGATGCCGGCACCAAATGCGGCAGCTTTACCAGCTATGCCACAGTGCTGGCTCCCCTAAGGTTTCTTTTTTTGTATTAAGATTTAGTTATTTGAAAGTCAGCATATCAGGGCCAGTGCTGTGGCATAATAGGTTAATCTTCCAGCTGCCGTGCCAATATCCCATATGGGCACTGTTTCTAGTTCTGGCTGCTTCTCTTCCGATCCAGCTCTCTGCTGGGAGGGCAATAGAAGAAGGCCCAAGTCCTTGGGCTCCTGCACCCACGTGGGAGACCTGGATGAGGCTCCTGCCTCCTGGCTTCTGATTGGCCCAGCTCCAGCTGTCATGGTATTTAGGGAGTAAATCAACAGATAGAAAATCTCTCTCTGTGTGTCTCTCCATCTTTCTCTATCTATAACTCTGATTTTCAAATAAATAAATAAATCTTTAAAAAGAAAGAATAATACCAAGTATAGAGGACAGTGCTGTGCTTGAATTGTTTGCAGTGTTAAATTCCATCTGTTTGAAGGGCAAACAGTTCATGTCTCCTTATGCCAAGTAAAGTTATGGCTGTTACATTTTCTTTGAATTTTTTTTTTTTCGAGAATAGAAAATTAAATGTTAGATCTGGAATGAAATCGGAAATTCACAGTAGTCCCTTAAGTACTTGTTGACTTATTGCCTTGAAATTCCCTTGGCCTCTCCCTTCCTCTGTTACTTTACTATTGAGAAGAATTGGTGTGTAGCAGCATCAGCCTCCACCTGCTGTGTGATGAAGAGAGAGGGTGGGGAGATATTTATCAGAGCACCTACTGTGCTTTGTATTATCTAGGTACAAAAATATCAGATATCTAAATATGCTTGGGGCTGGCGCTGTGGTGTAGAGGGTAAAGCTGCTGCCTGCAGTGCCAGCATTCCATATGGGTGCCGGTTCTAGTCCCAGCTGCTCCACTTCCGATCCAGCTCTCTGCTGTGGCCTGGGAAAGCAGTAGAAGATGGCCCAAGTCCTTGGGCCCCTGCACCTGCATGGGAGACCTGGAAGAAGCTCCTGGCTCCTGGCTTTGAATCGGTCGTTGAGGCCAATTGGAGAGTGAACCATCAGATGGAAGACCTCTGTCCCTCCCTCTCTCCCTCTCCTTTCTCTGTGTAACTCTGACTTTCAAATAAACAAATAAATCTTAAAAAAAAATCATTAACTTATTAAAAAATAAATAAATATGCTTAATCAACCTGAGACTGTGTGTAATCTAGTTCAAAGTTCTGTGGCACACACTAATTACTGAGACTCTATAAATCATCTCTTGAGTGAATGA
Organism: Oryctolagus cuniculus; assembly: GCF_964237555.1. NCBI lineage: Eukaryota > Metazoa > Chordata > Mammalia > Lagomorpha > Leporidae > Oryctolagus > Oryctolagus cuniculus. The sequence continues at coordinate 31,543,048 of NC_091441.1, forward strand.
ATAAGTTTATGACTGACTATAGAACTGTATAAGCATGTTTAAGGAATTTATGATCATATCTTTATTCATTTTCTCTCTTACACTTTCAGCCCTCCTGTTCAAACTTTGCCCTAACTTCAGATTTTTCAGACTTATTTATATTTCTTTTTTTTTTTTTTTTTTCCAAATGTTATTTATTTGAGAGGCAGAGTTAAGAGAGAAGGAGAGACAGAGAGAGAGGTCTTTCATCTATTGGTTCACTCCCCAAGTGGCCACAATAGCTGGGGCTGGGCTGATTTGATGCCAGGAGCCAGGAGCTTCTTCCAGGTCTTGCATGCAGGTGCAGGGGCCCAAGGACTTGGGCCATCTTCTGTTGCTTTCCTAGGCCAGTAGCAGGGAGCCAGATCAGAAGTGGAGCAGCTGGGACTCGAACCTGTGCCCATATGGGATGCCAGCACTGCAGGCAGAAGCTTAACCTACTATGTCACAACGCTGGTCCCATCTATATTTGTTAATGCCCATTCTTTTCTCTACTATTCCTATGAAGTTTATCTGAATGGTAGCATAAACTCTTACCTGGCCACTCCACATCTATCCCTTTTGTCCAGTGCATTGGCCAGCTAATAGCTTCCTTCTGTCTCAAGCTTATGGAGAGCTGTTCACTAGATCCCCTTTACAGTACTATCAAGTCCAAACTTCATAGCATATCTACAAGGCTGTCTGGTAAATTAAGAGCAGGAGTGTTGCCGGCACCGCGGCTCAACAGGCTAATCCTCTGCCTAGTGGCGCCGGCACACCAGGTTCTAGTCCCAGTTGGGGCGCCGGATTCTGTCCCGGTTGCCCCTCTTCCAGACCAGCTCTCTGCTATGGCCCGGGAGTGCAGTGGAGGATGGCCCAAGTGCTTGGGCCCTGCAACCCATGGGAGACCAGGGTAAGCACCTGGCTCCTGCCTTTGGATCAGCGCGGTGCGCTGGCCTCAGCGCCAGCCGCAGCGGCCATTGGAGGGTGAACCAACGGCAAAAGAAGACCTTTCTCTCTGTCTCTCTCTGTCACTGTCCACTCTGCCTGTAAAAAAAAAAAAAAAAAAAAAAAAAAGGGCAGGAGTGTTAGCTCTCTGATTAGACGATACTTTTTGAGGATGAGAATTATATTGAACTGCATTGCATGTTCCTGGGCTCCCATCTCCTAGTAGAATATTAGTAGGCCTGTGAGTGCTTCCTAAAAACTTTCAATTAACAGCACCAAGAAAAATATGCCAGTTTTGTTTGTTTAGGCCTCTTATAGGATAAGGAACTCTTTTGGAGAGCTCTGGCATTTCTTATGCAAGTGACGGCCAGCGCTTTGTCCCCATTTAGTCTATTACTGCCCATCAGTACCCATCCCTCAGTAAACATGACTGCGTTTTCTTTCAGCTAAAGAAAGGATTTTAAGTAACTTGCGGAAGCACGAGGCTCCGCAGCCTCCCCTCCTTCTGCACCCTGCGAGGCCTCCTGTGCCAATTATTTCCTCAGCTGTGCTGCTGAGTGAGAAAGACGCCATTCAGCTGGTGTGCACAGACCTGAACTTGTTGCAACAGCAGGCCAGGTAAGACGCCGACACATCAAGCATCATGTTCCTGTGCTGGCTGCCTTGAAGCTGGGCTGATTTGGTTCCTAGAATGGCCTCCTCATCAGCATGCTCCCTATAGGATTAAGTTGACCAGACTGGACCAGATAGTTTGGTTCACTTGGTTAACTCAATTGTGACACGTCCTTTAATTTCACATTCCAATTATGTGGAACTCTCCTGGACTCCTGGTCGTACAGTGTTTCCCATGGTGGCATTTCAGCATCACAAGTGCCCACTAAGATTTTCTTTGGCTTCTTTTGATACTGGAATGATGGTGTTGAAAGGGTGTATAAACTAAGATTTGCTTGATTTTTTTTTTTTTTTTTTTTTGGGTGACTGCTTTGCTCTCTAACTCCATTTTTAAAAAAAAACTGACAGGGCACTTGATCAAAGTGTGGGAAAGTTGTTTAGTGTTTTGAGTTCACATGGTAGATACAGAATGATAAACTGTTTAAAATTTTGATTCTAGCTTGCCATTTTGTGAGAAGGAACATATGTGCAAAGTCTGTTTTAGTCACAGTAAGCAACCTTATTTTTATAAATCCCATGTGAAATAATTGGTAGTTTTTTTCTTTGGCTCTGTTGGGGCCAGGTGTTCAGTTGTGTTTGTTTGTGTACACACATGAGCAACTGCCCATTATCATAATAAAAAGTATAATTAGACCAGTATTGGTACCTCATGACCACAGTTAGCTTTCTTGGACTTTTAACATTTCAGCAACTCAATACCTAAAAAGTCACTGGTATGCACAAGGCACACCTGTAGGATGATTGAATTGGGATAGAGCTCTCATTTGTTATCATATATTTAAGGTCCACTTGTATTGCTGAAAGCACAGATTTTTTTTTTAATACATCCGAATGTTTTTTAAAAAGGTTTATTTATTTTATTTGAAAGAATTGTGGAGAGAGGAAGAGAGACAAAGATATCTTCCATCCACTAGTTCACTACCCAAATGGCTGCAATGGCCAGGGCTATGTCAGGTCAAAGCCAGGAGCCAAGAGCTTTATCCGGGTCTCCTGTGTGGGTACAGAGTCCCAAGCACTTGGGCCATCTTCCCAAGCTTTCCCAGGTGCATTAGCTGGGACCTGGATCAGAAGTGGAGCAGCTGAGACGTGAATTGGCACCCATATAGGATGCCAACACTGCCGATGGTGGCTTAATCTACTATGCTGGCCTCAGCACACACATTCTAAATGGAGTTTTGTTTCCAGCTGAAAAGGTTATCCTGCTCTTCCATATGGCTTTTTCTTCATTTCTCAACTTTGTGATGAGCCTATCTGCCAGGGAGAGGGTTTGAGTAAGTCTTGGCATACACATCATCTGTCTTTTGTTTCTGTGGAATACTTTGCTCTTGCTGTGCTTTAACGATGGCTGGCAGTAACTGGAAGCTTTTAGCAGTTGAACCTTCCCTAAGACTTTCTTGTACCTCCTAATGGTGTTTTCCAGAACTGCAGCTCTTCGGGAATCTCAGCAGGTTGCCCTGGATGGTGAGCTATTGGACACAATGCCCAAACAGTATGTTAATCGAGAAGAACAGACCACACTCCATTTGGAGTGCAGAGGCAGTAGTGGCAAGAAATGCCAAGGAGCAGCAGTTGTAACGGTTCAGGTAAGATTGTGTAGATTTCTTCATAATATAGAGCATTTTAATTGAGTCTCTAATGTTGGTACATCCTTAAGAAAGGTTGAAAGAAGTACATAGCATGATCTATGTCTTTCTATAAATAACACAGAGTGACAACACACATAGAGCTAATCACATATTTCTGTAAGTGCCAGATAAGTTCTACAAGACAGACTCTCGAATAAGAATCCAAAGAAAAGCAGAATTATCAAGAAGTTTTTTTAGACAGAAAGGCTTAAACTGATCCTCAGAAGATTTTGATGATGTATATTTGGCTTTTTGGATTCGGTTAGAAGGAATGGAGGAGTGGGGAAGCTATGATGTCCTCTAGGTCAGTGTATTTCAGGTATTCTGAGGAAGGATGATGGGAATGACATTGGGACATCTGGTGTGAGTGACCACTGGCTGTGTACTGTGGACAGAAGAAGACCCCCGATGACAGCAATGGGAGGGACATTTGGGGAACAGGTCAGTTGGGGAGAGTTTGCTGACAGGGAGAGAGGTGATATGAGCAACATGATTACAAATGTAACTGCCTCTCTAGAATTACCTTCTTGTTCCAGAACTATAGATAGGCATTGGATCTGTGATATCCTAAGTTCACTTGCTTATAACCTCACAGACCCAATGAGAGTTTAGCTTAAGCTAATATGTCATGACACTTCCTGCTAGGCCTTGTCTAAACATTTTACCTCACATATTTTATCTTCACAGCAGCCCTATGAGGTGTGTATTATTATCTCTACTTTTCAGATGGGGGAATAGAGGCACAGAGAGGGCAAGTGCTTACCAAAGGTAACAGCCAGTGAGTGGCAGAGCCGGGCAGGCCCAGGTGGTCTGGCTGCAGAGCCCAAGCACTGTAATTGCTGCACTCAGTGCTCTCTGAGCTGGGAAAGAAGCACTTGGAGACAGTTGCTACCTTCATTTGCACAATAATAACTATTTTTTGTAGTTAGCTTTTGCAAATTGGAGAAAATTTACTTTTGCTCATACTTGATTGTCAGAAATCCTCCATCACCAATTAGTTTTTTTCAAATTCACCTTTTAACTGTTCCAGTGTATTTTTTTTTTTGTTTTGTTTTGTTTTTTTTTGTTTTTTGTTTTTTTGACAGGCAGAGTGGATAGTGAGAGAGAGAGAGACAGAGAGAAAGGTCTTCCTTTTGCCGTTGGTTCATCCTCCAATGGCCACCGCAGCCGACACACTGTGCTGATCCGATGGCAGGAGCCAGGTACTTCTCCTGGTCTCCCATGCAGGTGCAGGGCCCAAGCACTTGGGCCATCCTCCACTGTACTCCCTGGCCACAGCAGAGAGCTGGCCTGGAAGAGGGGCAACCAGGACAGAATCCGGCGCCCTGACCGGGACTAGAACCCGGTGTGCCGGCGCCACAAGGCGGAGGATTAGCCTAGTGAGCCGCGGCGCCGGCCCCAGTGTATTGTTAATCAGTTTCCTTAGGAGACTTTTCTCTCAAATGTCATCTCTGAAATAATCTTTTATACTTACTCTATTTTATATTACCTTCAAATTTTATTTCTGATTTTTTTTCAACATAGTTGAATGCATTAAAGTGAAGAAATTTGTCTCATAAGTCAGGGTGAGTCCAACTTATTTTCCTACATCTTATTGTAAACATTTGAGACTCCTTAAACCTTGAGTTCTCCTTGGCTAGGTGTTTGTTTTTTTTTCTTTTTTAAAGATTTTATTTATTTGAGAGGTAGAATTACAGACAGTGAGAGGGAGAGCCAGGAAGAAAAGTCTTCCAATCCACTGGTTCACTCCCCAGATGGCCACAAAGGCGGGAGCTGCGCCAATCCGAAGCCAGGAGCCAGGAGCCAGATGCTTCTTCCTGGTCTCCCATGTGGGTGCAGGGGCCCAAGCACTTGGGGCAACTTCTGCTTTCCCAGGCCACACCAGAGAGCTGGATTGGGAGGGCAGCATCCAGGACTAGAACCGGCACCTATATGGGATGCCAATGCCACAGGCAGAGGATTAACCTAGTGCGCCACAGCGCCAGCCTGGCTAGGTGTTTTTAAAATTATTTTTTGTTGGAGTATTTTTCCCTGGTTTCTGATGCTGTAACAAGACCAAAGTACAAGTGTTTAAGAGTCACTTGCTACAGTAGTAAAGCTGCAAGAAAAGTTGGCCAACTTAGAGTGGAGTTTGAGTTGGAGAGGAAAAATGAGAGATATAGTTATAATAAAAGGAGGAGGTCTTATGACCAATCTGTGTTTTCACAAAGATGGTGTTTTTCCATTTTTTGGAACTACATGTCTTTATCAGGCTGTTAATCTATATAGAGAAGGGAATTCTTTGAAAATACATTCTTATAATTGCCTGGTGAGATAAGTTCAGAGACATATTTTTCTAATTCTTTATTTTTTTTAGGGCTGCTGTGGCAGGCAATGATCATCCCACCCCCCCCCTTTTTTTTTTTAAAGATTTATTTATTTCTTTGAAATGTAGAGTTACAGGAGGCAGAAGCAGAGAAAGAGAGAGAGGTCTTCCTTCTACTGATTTAATCTCCAAATGGCCACAACAGCTGGAGCAGGGCTGATCTGAAGCCAGGAGCCAGGAGCCTCTTCTGGGTCTTCCCACGCGGGTGCAGGGGCCCAAGGACTTGGGCCATCTTCTACTGCTTTCCCAGGCCACAGCAGAGAGCTGGATCGGAAGTGGAGCAACCAAGGCTTGAACTGGAGCCCATATGGGATGGCGGCAGCTTTACCTGCTATACCACAGCGCTGGCCCCCCATATTTTTCTGATTCTGACCGACAGCTGCTCTGTGTAGAGTTGTAGATATTTGCTGCTGCAGTCAAAGATCTCTTTGCCTGACCTTCTGTTAACTCTCAGGGTCCTGCAGTGGAAAAATACCACTGGGCAGGCCAGGGAGCTTAACTCCCAGCCTACTAGTGGCTTGTGTCTTTTCTGAAAAAGGGAGCATTGTCTCATATGTCTGAACCCTTGAACTGAAATTTCTTTTATATTCTTCGGCCTTATTAGTTCTGAAATAGACTGGCACACCTTTTCTAACACACTTTCAAAGTCCTTGTTTTGGGAGGAAGGTCAGAACACAAATGGTTTATGACAAGAACGGTTGATGTAAGGCTGGCTTAGATGTTTTTGCTGATGCCAAAGTACTGTGCTTTCTTTCCTCCAAAGAAAAATTGGCAGCTGCTAGTATTGCTTTGAAATGAGGGGGAAAATTAAGGAAGGAGACAGAGGGGGAAAGGTGGTTTTATAGAGGAAGTCTAAAGAATTTGAAAAAGTGGCTAGTTTTGTGACCAAAACTTCATTAGAAATATTCAGGCTTATTAAAGCAGATTTTTTTTTTTTTTTTAAGAAGCAAAGAGAGACATACAGAGGGAGAGAGCTACCATTCACTGGTTCACTGCCCAAATGCCTGTGATAGCTGGAGCTAGGCTGGGACTAAAGCCAGTAGCAGAGTGCAATTCAAATCTCCTATGTGGGAGGCGGAGAATCCTGATTCTTGATCCATCACTGTGACTTCGCAGGGTCCGTGTTGGTGGAGCCAGCAATAGAGCCCAGGCATTCCGCTATGGGATGTGGACATCTTAAACTGCTAGGCTTAAGCCTGCTCCCTTAAAGCAGGCTTTGATTATCTGCTGGTTGTACTCATTTGGCTAGTACCTCGACTTTCAATTCTGTTTGGAAGATCCAGAAGTTTGAGAACCCCACTGATGGGTCCTGGAAGTTCAGTATCAACAGTAATGTCTACTGCAGCAATATTTTTCTGATAATTCAGTGCCGGGGGAATTAAGGCATGAAGACAGTGAACAGCTGTGGTAGTCTGAGGCTTCAGTGAGATTTTTCTGGGAAGTTACATAGTAATTACTAACTGAGAGTGTCCTGGACAGTACTTGCTTGTTGATGTCTTTGGGAACTGGTGTTTTTTTTTTTTTTTTTTTTTTTTGTCCACTCATTGGTAGCCAAAAGCAAGGTACAGGAAAGTTGAAACTTACTGCCGTGAAATTTGGACATTGTCTATGCAAGTGAATTAGATTTGCTCTAATTTTTGACCAAAAATTTTACTTTAATCTGAAGCCATCCATTACCCAAAGGGACAACTTTGGTTATGGATAATTTTTGTTTCAGGAAGAGAAGTGTTAGTGGAGGATAGGGAAGGTAAGTTGAGTGTGTATGACTCATCATGAAGCATCACTGGGAGAGAGTATGTCCTGCAAAGAGTGTGTGGTATAAAACTTAGCCCTCCGGATACCTGTGTTCAGTGACCAGCTCATGGCTGCATGCAGTAGTTTGATTCTGCATAACCTCTTTCTGTTATCCAGTGATATTGAACTTCGTGAAGCTGCTGCTAGTCTCCCTGAATCTCTGACCCCTGAATCTGACCACTTCTCCGTTTGCAGAGTTTCTGTTCTTTAGCACAACCCTTCCTCTACTAGCCGTGCTTGGTTCTCCTCCCGATCCCCTGCTTCATAGCACATCATCTCCTTTCACTCATTCTGCAGTCCCTGAAAGTCCTTCTACAGTTTTGGAGGAGAAATCGTAGCTTCAGTAGCTCCTCAGATTAGTCAATGACCTCTAAAAGGTTCAGAACCACTTAATTGTCTATTGATACTCCTGTTGTTTCTCTAGTCCAGAGTTTGTTCTTAAAAACCTCCAGATCTGGATTTCTCCCTGCCTTCTTAACATTCAGCTTGAATATTCTATTGGTAGCTCAAATACCACAGGTCCCAAGCTAAGCTCATCTTCATACTTCACACCTGTTCTTCCTTTAGTCCCCCCTACCTCATCTCCCCTGATGGAGGCCTAGCATCAGTATCTTTCCTTATACCCCTCCTCAGCTGCATAGCTGCTCCCTTGTAGTGCTTCTACCTAAATACTAGTTTGCCCTCAGAGGTGGCCTTCTCTTTGTTTCTTTTGCTGCTTCCCAGGATAGGCCCACCTCGTTTTTCCCCTGAACTGCGGCATTAGGCTTCCTGTCCGTAGTCTCTTTCTCTGGTCCATATTTTATTTGAAGATTTATTTATTTGAAAGTCAGAGTTACACAGAGAGAGGAGAGGCAGAGAGAGAGAGAGAGAGAGAGAGAGATCTTCCATCTGATGGTTCACTCCCCATTTGGCCGCAACGGCCAGTTCTTCTGGGTCTCTCATGAGGGTGCAGGGGCCCAAGGACTTGGGGCATATTCTACTGCTTTCCCAGGCCACAGCAGAGAGCTGGATCACAAGTGGAGTGGCCGGGTCTCAAACTGTCACCCACATGGGATGCTGGCGCTTCAGGTCAGGGCGTTAACCTGCTGCACCACAGCGCCGACCCCTCTCTGGTCCATTTTCTACTCTATCACCATAGACACGGATCTGATCACATTTCAGGTGAAGATCCACATTTGCTCTCTGGTAGCTGAAAGAAATAGAACTCTTGGGTCCCTTCTTAATCTGTTCTTGATCTTTCCCCAGCAGCATCCTTACCATCTCTCCCATTTACCACACATTCAGTTGTTGGTCATGTAGGCCATGACCCCAAGCAAAACACACAGGTTCATACTTTTGTTCTTACGTACATGCTGCTTTTGTTCTCCTCCCATCTGTTTCTGACTACCTGCTTAGCCTTGAAGACTTGGTTCAGACCGTACCTCCTCTTGGGGCCTTTCTGGACTGTGCTAGTCAGAGTGAGGTGCTCCCTCCTCCCGTTGCAGCTTGTGCCTAAGAGCTGTTGCAGTCACCTGCTCCTTTTTCCTGCCAGACTGAACTCTGAGAAGAGGGCTTCTGTTCTTACTCATGTCAATACTGTATGTGTAGCATGGCTCCTGGTGTGAGGTGGATACCCCTTAATACCCTGCCAATCATTAGGTTGTTAAAGCTGTTAGGTGTTGTGATTAGTTCTATAGCTGTTACTAGACTTTGAGTTACATGAGTTCAGGGACCTTAATTCACGTTTATACTGTTAATGCCTTGCACAGTCAGTGCCACAGAATGGATGCATTTGAAGGAATGAACAACTCTAGATTTATTTCCTTCACAACTTGTAGGAGCTTTGTTGCTATGATTTGTGAAAGATATGGAAGTTGGAATTAGCAGGCAGTCTTTGAATGTACTTACCCTTGGCCAGTCTAAACAGTTTTAACACTTTCCATAAAGTCTCACCCTGAGTATTACACATTGCTCACTTCACATTTTACTCCAATGCAGATGCCTCGCAGGCAGTCTGTCTTGGGGATCAGTAGAGATGGTGGTGCTGCAGTCTCTCGCTTCTCTCCCAGCCCCTTTCCAAGCACTTCTGTCCCTTGCTTAGGTGCTTTGCTTACATTACTCAGTGTTCCACAGTGATGTTGTACCCAGAGAAGCAGGTCCAGAGATGCTAAGAGACTTGCCAAGTAGCTCAGTCAAGGTACACACCTGCATCCATCCAAATTCAAGGCCATGTTCCCATTCAGTATTGCCAGGCTATTTCCCTTTAGTTGCTTTAGCTCCTCTTTCTGAAGTTTAGTGGTGTGATTCTGAGTGTGTGATCCCGATAGTTAAGTCTCGCTTAAATGATCACGCATACCATTTCCTAAGACTATGTGACGGGAATTGCCCTCTTTTCTGATGGTTAGAGAATCCATGATCCTAACTGATCACTCTTGAGTTTAATTTTAAAAGTTAGCGTCATGAAACATAATTTTATATTTTAAATACAATTTTAAATGGCTCTCTTATAAAGATTTCCCATTGTATCATGAACATGTTTATTGCTTAGTAGAATCTTTCTGGGAAGGAAAGTCCTGGAAATTTCCAGCCATCTGCAAGTGTTTGAACTATATATAGCCTGTTTGGGGCATACAAAAGCCAAATATATTTTATGGAGAGAAATGCCTTTTCTGTGCTATCCCATCCTTATAAAAGCCTTTAAAAATTCAATGATATTCCCTGAGGAAATGGGATGATTTATGGTTAGGTTCCTTTTGTTGTACTTCAGTATTGTGAGGCATGCTTGCTAGACCCAGAATTTATTATCATGTGAAAGATTTGTTCATTTCTAGAAATGAAAGCTGGAAAAAACCCACTGAGGGCCTCTCATTATTGTAAAACCTCACTGCAGAATGTTTGTTTAATTTATTTGTCTACTTAAAATGACTCAAGTGGAGGAGCTTCCCCCATACTGCTTTGTTCTATTGTCTATAACTTCTTGTCTTTAAGAGGTGGGAGTCATTCAGTCTCTTTCACCTCTGTTCTAGTAGAAGAAGGAAAACTTTGAACAATGATGGGAACAATGATCAAAAATAAGTAGACTAGAAAATGACAGTAATTTGAGAATTTTTTTATCATAGCCAAACTTAATTTAATATGTCTGTAATATGGGGTGGTTATTTTAAAATTCAAGTTAAAAAAATCATCTTTAGTCTTGTCCCAGAATTTCCTAGGCAGGTGGCCCCTTTTCTGTCCCTGTCCCCTATCCTCCACAACTGTCATCTGTCTTTATCTTTGTGTTGCAGCCTGTGTGTAGGGTGTCTTCTTCTTGCCTGTGTATCTGTCCACAATCAGAAAAGGACATTGAAAATTCACGAATAAAACCAGTTATCACATGGGTAACCACCAGTTAGGGAAAGGGTGTGTTGACAACTCTTCAAGTAGGAAAGATACAGTCTTAAACAGGATTTTAAATGAAAATAAATTTAGTTTTTTAAAAGCACAATAAATTCTCTTTATATCTTCCCTGAGAACCAACACAAATTTCATCAAAGATTAATCTTCAGGAGCCACTGAATTAGTCGGTTGCCCTTTCCTTGGCCTGCAGGTGTCTGAGCACTTTCCTATAAGTTATTTTGTTGTTTATTTTATAATTATGTATTTTTAATTTCTTTTCCCAATGGCAGTTGTTTCATTAATAGCTATACTTTTTTCATGCTAGGCACACATGTACCTGAGTGTTTGGACTGGAAGAAGGTGTGTGTGTGTGTGTGTGTGTGTGTGTGCGTGCACGCTGGGATGGGAGAACTCCGTGGCTTGGTGGTCAGTGGAGAAAAGTCTCAGTGGTGGGATATTGGGTCTGTTTGATGAGGATTTGAAGAGTTGACACATAAAGGAAAGAGAAATTATCCTACGAAAGACTTTGAACCATTGATAAAATAAATATCAAATTCAAGATGATACCAGTTTTTATAGATTTGAAGTTTGGTATTTTTTAAAGAAAATAATTCATTTAAGTTAGATTCTTTATGGAAAATCTGAAATTCTTGAATAGTATTTGGACAAAACTTTCTGATCCTCAGGTTCAGCTGAGAGTTTTGTGCTAAATTATAATATTAATTGTAAAATGATCTTCTTCATCACATGCTCAGTGTATTTGTAATAAAATACCTGTTCTAGAAGCATCTGGGGGAATGAAAAGCCTGTTGACTGCTTTAATTTTTGTTAGTTTGAAGGTATGTGTAAAAATGAAGCGATTAGCCAACAGCTCCATGTTTTGCGAAAAGAAGTGAAGCAGCTGCAAGCAGAAGCGTCAAAACCGCCATCCCTTAGTGTGGTGGAAGCTGCCGTGCACGCAGAGAACCTGATTACGTAAGCTTTGATGCTGTAATTTAAAACGTGATTTTGTTGTGAATAATAACCACATATGGTACTGCCACTCTCCTACCCTGGCCATCCGCTAATTAAATTAGCACAGAGATCAGCAAGCTGCAACCTTTGAGCCAAATCTGACCTGCTTTCCATTTTTAAATGTAAAGTTTTATTGGAATACAACCAACACATTTATTTATAATGTCTAAGCATTTTATGCTTTAATGGTGGAGTTGACTATTTGTGACAGCAGAGATTTTATGGCCCCAAAACATAAAGTGTTTAGTATCTGACTCTGCAGAAAAAGTTTGCTGACCTCTGAATTATGAGTTGATTCAGTGCATTGAAATTCAGTTCCGGAGAGATTTAATGCTTCAGTTTCATGGCAGAGGCTTATTTACCCAGGAAGTAATCATTGTCAGCTATGATTATCGAACAGTGTTCACCACAAAGTTGCTTAGGGGAGGTAGGGCTCACAAATATAGTTGTAAACCTGCATTTGACCGTTAGGGCTTCCCATTGGAGCCCCTGGCCTACTGGCAGTGTCCACTTTGTTTCCCAGGTCATGGCTTGGGATTGGAGAGGTTGCCTCTCTGCCTTTTACTTTAGGTGACTCCACATTTGGTTCTAGAGGAAGTATGGTGGAGACATTGAGTCCTCTGGGGGATTGAATTTAAGGGTTGGGAAGAGAAGGAAATTGGGTGAGCAAGAGGTTGAAGTTTCATTTACTGGAAAAAGTGAGAATTAGGGTATCTTTATTCTAACACGTTACTCAAAATATTTTTCTTTGTTAGTGTTTCAGATTTTAAAATTTAGGGAAATCCGGGTTCTTGTGTTTAAAAAGATATATAAAGAAATATAAAATGCTAAATAATAAATTACATACAAAATATGGAAAATTTCAGTAAAAATAAAAATGTTAATTAGTCCTTATAATATAGCTAATAGAGCATAAAATTATTGCTGTGTATTGAAAATAGGTTATTGGGTAGCGTTGGAAGATACACATTTACCCCTGGAAACATTTCTGAAGTGACATTTCTTGGGGGTAATACCTGAGAAACAAAAGTGTCAAACACTCACCATATGAATTCTTTTGCTGTGGACTAATAGTCATGCCTAACATTTTCCCACAGGGCCTTAGTGAATGCCTACAAGTTGCAGCCTACACCTGGGGTCCAGAAAGTTGGCATCAGCCTTTTCTTTACTGTTGTGGATTATGTCAGTGAGGAGACACAGCGTCATCCTCCCACAAGGCAGTTCTTTACTTCATGCATTGACATCCTGGGACAGGTAAGCTTGTTCTGCCCTTCTTGAGATACAGTGAGTCCCTGCTGTGTCTTCACTGGATACACCAGGCACTGACATCAGACTTACATTACAGACTGGGAATTTTGTTTTGTTTTGTTTTGTTTTGTTTTTTTGACAGGCAGAGTGGACAGTGAGAGAGAGAGACAGAGACAGAGAGAAAGGTCTTCCTTTGCTGTTGGTTCACCCTCCAGTGGCTGCCGTGGCCAGCGCGCTGTGGCCGGCGCACTGCGCTGATCCAAAGGCAGGAGCCAGGTGCTTCTCCTGGTCTCCCATGGGGTGCAGGGCCCAAGCACTTGGGCCATCCTCCACTGCCCTCCCTGGCCACAGCAGAGAGCTGGCCTGGAAGAGGGGCAACCGGGACAGAATCCGGCGCCCCGACCGGGACTAGAACCCGGTGTGCCGGCGTCGCAAGGCGGAGGATTAGCCTATTGAGCCACGGCGCCGGCCAGGAATTTTTATCTAAGTCAGAACTCCTTGGAATTTTTAGCTTCTTAAGATGTGGTTTGAAGGGGCTGGTGCTGTGACATGGCAGGTAAAGCTATCTATCCTTTATGCATACCAATTCAAGTCCCAGCTGCTCCACTTCTGACCCGGCTCCCTGCTAATGTACCTGGGAAAGCAGTGGAAAATGGTCCAAGAGCTTGAGGCCCTGCATCCACATGGGAGACCTGAATGAAGCTCCTGGCTCTTGGCTTCGGCCTGCTCTGGCCCTGGCTGTTATGGCTCTTTAGGGAGTGAACCAGCAGAAAGATGATTCTCTCTCTTTGTAACACTGCCTTTCAAATAAATAAATAAATTTAAAAAAAAAAAGATATAGTTTGAATTATGGGTATAGAATTTTGCTTGTCATATAAAATGTAAAAGATTAAATTATCCACATTGAGGGTCTGGGGAGACATCTGATTTTATCATGTACTGTTGGTGGTGTTAATAACATTCTTGAGGTTCTTTATGATTTACAAGATACTGTGCAGTTCATTATTTTATCTCATCCTCACAGTGGCTCTAAAAGATTAACTGACAGGGCCAAGGAGTAGAGCTGTGAGTGCTGGAACTGAGACTGGATCCCAGCTGCTGACCACACTCAGAGCTCCTTTGCTTTACCACTTCTGCCTCCTTGCTGCTGTCCTCCATCAACATTTATTTGTCTAGTTGGCTTGCAGTTAATTCTATGTATATTTAACAAAGGCAAGGACAAAGTATCCATGCAGATTTATGAAATGTATCAAAAAGAAAGGAAAGACACTTGTTTGAAAAATATGTGAAGACAGATTACCCATGCATGCTCACCCAAATTTAATTGAGTGAGTACTTATTTCTTGAATGCTTATAAGGAAGTGATACTGAGCAGGTATTATAATAGATTTTTTTTTCCTAAGGAGTTTTTTTTCCTGATCATAAAATTAATATGTACTTACTAGAAGCAGTACAGATAGTATAGGAAGTATAAAGAAGAAAAATTTCTCCTTATTCTAACTACTTGATAATACTTATTACATAGGTAATATTTTTATTGTAACTGATCTTGTGTGTATATTTAAACATAATGTATCATTCTTACACAAATAAAGAGATATGTATTATTGTATGCATAGATATATATGTGTATACATGTACACATATCTATCTGTTTAGATGTATGTATACACATCTAAATAAATACAGATATACTTAAAAGTGGGCACGTATCATTTTGTAACTTCCTTTTTTCACTTAAATGCATCTTTTAGACATTACTTCTTATTAATAAAAACAGATCTATATCATGAAATTGAATGTCTGCACAAAATATTCCATGATATAGATGTGTCATAGTGTATTGATCCAGTACTCTGGATGGATTTTTTTTTTTTTTCTTTTGATGAATATTTAGGTCCTTTTTTGCTTCAGTAAGGCCAAGGTAAATATTCTTATATACCTTTGTGAACTGTTTTGGACTCTTTAGAATGATTTCCTAAAAGTATGATTGCTATAAATATATACCATATATTTGGTGTGTATTGTATGGCAGTTT
Source organism: Oryctolagus cuniculus (assembly GCF_964237555.1). NCBI lineage: Eukaryota > Metazoa > Chordata > Mammalia > Lagomorpha > Leporidae > Oryctolagus > Oryctolagus cuniculus. The sequence continues at coordinate 31,558,103 of NC_091441.1, forward strand.
CTGTGTATTGTCATACTGCCCTCCTGGGAAGTTTGCACTAATGTATGCTATCCTAGAAATGTTTGAGTTTATTATTCTGTGTATCATTACCATCACTAGGGATTATCATTGTTTTTAAAGTTTGTTGATCTGATAAGGAAAGTGGTATTTTATTATTCTTTTCTTTTGTATTTTTCTAAGAACTGATAATGTTTCTTTGCATATTGTTGATCATATATATATATATATATATATTCTGATTTCTCTTATGTTGGATTTTTGTTGTTTTTTTTGACTGCTTTGAAAGAGCTCCTCAGATCTGGTGTCTGGATATATGTCATAAATGCATTTTTCAATTTGTCATTTTTTTTAAATTTTGTACTTTTGCCGTATAGCAGATAAAATTTTAAACCTATTACTCTTATCCTTTTATTATTTTTGCCTAGATCAACCTTACTGAAGCCTTCCTGACTCTCAGACTATTTAAACATTCACATTAGAACCATGTTTAAGAAAAGGTGACATTATCTTGAGGATATATTATATTGATTGTGAAGGTTAGCTTTTTTTTTTTTTTAAGATCTATTTATTTATTTGAAAGAGTTACACAGAAAAAGAAGGAGAGGCAGAGAAAGCGAGGGAGAGAGAGGTCTTCAATCCGATGGTTCACTCCTCAATGACCACAATGGCCAGAGCTGCACTGATCTGAAGCCAGGAGCCAGGAGCTTCTTATGGGTCTCCCACGCGAGTACAGGGGTCTACAGACTTGGGCCGTCTTCTACTCCTTTCCCAGGCCATAGTAGAGAGCTGGATCGTAAATGGAGCAGCTGGTTCTTGAACCGGTGCACATATGAGATGCTGGCACTTAAGGTGGCAGCTTTACCTGCTACACCACAGCACGGCCCCAAAAGTTAGCTTTTTAAAGGCATGTGTTAATAAAACCTAGAAGTTTCATTTTCTTAACTTCATGCAGAACCTATTTAGTAATCATGGTAGGCATACTGCAAATGTCCCGTTATTTTAAATAATTTTTAAAAAAAAATTTAGTATGTATGTATGTATGTATGTTTTCGAAAGGCAGAGAAATAGAGGAAGAGTGACACAGAGAGGGGATCTCATGGTCACAACAGGCAGGGCTGGTCAGGCCTCAGAGCCAGGAGCTGGAAACTCAACCTGATTTTCACACATGGGTGGTTGGGGCCATCTTTCACATTGCCTTCCCATGCACATTAGCAGGGAGCTGGATCTAAAGCAGATCAGCCAGGACTGGAACTGGCCCTGCAATATGGGATGCTGGTATCACAAGTGGTGACTTAATCTGCTGTGCTACAAGTTGACCCCTATCCATTACTTTAATCTCTTAAACGTTTTATAGTATGGTTAACTTAGAATTTTCTGCGTGTGGCTTATCCAAATCAGATTAATTGGTGATCCATGATTTTTTTTTTTTTTTGACAGGCAGAGTGGACAGTGAGAGAGAGAGACAGAGAGAAAGGTCTTCCCTTGCCGTTGGTTCACCCTCCAATGGCTGCCGCGGCCGGCGCGCTGCGGCCGGCGTACCGCGCTGATCCGATGGCAGGAGCCAGGTACTTATCCTGGTCTCCCATGGGGTGCAGGGCCCAAGCACTTGGGCCATCCTCCACTGCCCTCCCAGGCCACAGCAGAGAGCTGGCCTAGAAGAGGGGCAACCGGGACAGAATCCGGCACCCTGACCGGGACTAGAACCCGGTGTGCCGGCGCCGCAAGGTGGAGGATTAGCCTAGTGAGCCGCGGCGCCGGCCGATCCATGATTTTTAATATTGCCTCTATTGGAAGTGATGGCTTATCTATGTTAGTTTTAAATGTCTTTTTGACAGCTTCACACTTTCATTTATAAAAAGTTGTACTTACCTTATTTACCCTTAAAACTTGCTTGTATAAATAAATATTGAGGAAGGGAGAGAATTTGATGACTTGTTACCCTTTGATTTCAAGGTGTTTATCAGTGGCACTAAATCAGAATGCAGGAAAGTGCTTCAGACCATCCTGAAGAATAGACGACTCTGCTCCCTCTTGTCCCCGTTCTTCACTCCCAATGCTGCACCTGCAGAGTTCATACAGCTCTATGAGAAAGTGGTGAGGTTTCTAAGCGAGGACAACAGTGATATGATTTTCATGCTGCTAACCAAGGTGAGCTGTGATTCAGTTCCGATGTTGTTGAAATGTGGAAATGATGGTTGCTTCCCACTCCATAGAAAAGGAGAGACTGCTGAAGGTTCATATCCAGAAAGAACATCGCTGAGAAACCTTTTTCACATTTGGCCTGATCTTCAGGCATCCTTTATGGAGGTGGGATGTTGGTTGTGTTGTGTCAGGTAGTCTTATTCTTAGTCCATACAGGATACAGAGGACCTTGTTTCCAAGCCTTCTTTCAAAACTGCAGAGATTTGGAAAAAAAAATTCGTAATAGTAGTTTCGTACAGCCTGCTTTTAAATTTATACTAAATTTATTATGCTTAAGTTGTGTTTTGATAAGTGAGTTGTGATATATCAGAGTCTGTCATGTTTAGAATAAGCCAGATCTAAGCAAATTGCTTTATCCCCATTCTGAATAGAATATTAACTGTGTTAGACCAAGGCAATGAATTTACTTAACTAGTTGAGAATTTCAGAGCTTCAGCTATTTTGCCTTCAATTATATTTCTCTGACATTTATGAAGCAATAAAATCTTGGCATTTTTTAGGGGCTGGAAACTGATCTTGGTCTATAATGGAGAAGAACATGTTTTATAGTTTGGGATTCAATAGTGTGAATTTTTATGAGCTGAGATAGGGAACTGATAAAGACTCAGAAACATGGCTGTTAAATTGAAATGGTTCCATAAAGTGACTCTTTGTTGATTGCACTGGGACCAGCAGAGGAGAACATCGAATTTCTGATCCAGACCTTGGGGTGAAAGATAAAAGTGTATGGATCTTTCAGGAACAAAATAAAATTGTAAACCAATAATGAATGGTCAATAAGGTTTTTAAATGACACAAAACCAAACTAAGCAAAAAAACACACAGAGCTCACAAGACTGTGCCTCTGAGATCCCTGAGAATGTAGCAGGATGGTTGCAACAGAACTTCGTAACTTCTTTTATGTACTTGTGTATAAATTGTAGTTTCAGTTTTTCTAAAAAGGTGAATGCTTGGTAATCTTTGGCTTTGTAACTAAACTTGCACAGTTCTCTCTCTCCTTCACTTTTCTAGTGTAAATAAAACTGCTTCTTGTTTCTTTTTCTTTGTAGTTCGATCTTAAGCAATGGTTAAACGCCACTAAACCTCCTCTGTCTGATCGTACCAGGCTTCTGGAGTCCATTCATTTGGCACTTACTGCCTGGGGCCTTGAACCAGAAGAAGATATTTTGATGCCATTTAATCTTTTCTGTAAGCACTGGACTTACCTCCTTCTGTACCAGTTCCCTGACCAGTACAGTGACATTCTCAGGCTGCTGATGCAAAGTAAGTGTCTTTGTGTAATTCTGACTAACCCCATCCCTGTGAGTATTCAGTGTCATACTTGCCATTCTACAGATGTCACCTAAAAATGTAAAAACAGGATGAATACGGTAGTTCAGAATCTCTATTCATAACCCAAAAAAGTAAGGACTTGGTCAACAGTGTCCCAAACGTTGGTACCTCTCAGATGGTCATTTATATTAGAGTGGGCCCTGATTGGGCAAAGCAGTGACATCCACGGTCATGCACCTGACTCTTTACCTTGACTTTGCTGCTGTCCTCAAGTGGAGTTGGTAGGAAAGGACCTTCCTCCTCCACAGGTGACACATGTGGCAGGGGAGGAAGCTGCCTTTTGACAATATTTCATATGCCAGTTAGCTTCTCAGTAGTTCAAAATAGTGGGTATCTCTTTGAGAATTTTTTTCCCACCCTATTTTTTTTCTCTTTATCTTGGTATAATGATAGTCTGTATTTATAGTTGCCAAGGAAAAGAGCAGCAAAAAGTTTCCATATTCCCATGATTTCTCTCCCCCTTTCCTGTATTTTTCCATAGGAACGTTGGAAATCAGAGGGGGAATAAAGAGTGAAGTCCTTTTTACTTTTTGAATTACACTAGGAAGTAATTTCATTGGAATTTGATAAATGAGATAGTTTTTACTTTTTTTCATACAACTTTACTATGCTAGATGTAATGAAAAACTAAATGTTATTTTATATCATATTTTTGTGTTACTTACTAGAAATTGTTTAATGGGTAAGTGAATGGTCCATTGTATTGGGTTACTGAAGGATCCTGCATTGTATGGTCTCTCATTTTCCACAGCACTTCAAGCTTTAATTATTTCTTGAAGGGACAAGTTGCAGAATGGGTGGAGAATGGTGGTAGGAAATATATTTATCATTTTAATGAGTATGTGCCTGGCTCATTTTTGTTCTGAATTTTCAAAATCTGATGAAGTATGAATTGTAGGTTTCCCCTGAAATCTTTTAAACAGATTGTGAGCTGCATATGTAGGCCACCATTGACTTGCATTTAGCTGAAAGTTTATACTTACCAGGAAAGTAATTCAGTTAAAAGATAAGAATAACAATATTGGGGTGGACATTTGGTGCAGTGGTTGAGATGCCACTTGGGACACCTGCACACCATATCCAAGAGCCTGGGTTCAAGTCCCCACTCTGCTTCCCATCCATCTTCCTGCTAATGTGCACTCTGGAGGTGCCAGGTGATGGCCCAAGTACTTGAGTCTCTGCCATCCACATGGGACACATGGATTGAATTCCAGTGTCCTGACTTTGGCCTGGCCCAACCCCAGCTGTTGTGGGTGTTTAGGGAATAAACCAGCAGGTGGAAGACCTCTCTTTGTCTCTGCCTGTCAGTAAAAAAAAAAGAATAAAAATATCACACTTCTCAGTTTCTATGACCTACGGGCTCCTGTTTCCCCTTCCTCCCTGACTACGATGTTGATGGTCCCAGGGTTCCATCCTCTGCTCTTCTGTCCTACTTGTTCTCCCTGCCTGAGTCCTGGCTTTGCTGCCATCCTTGAGGCAAGCATGACTCCCCCACTGATGGCTTGATTTCAGGCTTCTCTCTAAGGCCCAGAACAAAGTACCCATAGAACACAGACTTGTCACTGTCCCCTAGATGCCTGACGCTGGATAGGTAGCAGCGGTCCCCATCCTCCTTCCCCTGGCTTGCTCCTGCCAATGTCTGTTACCCTGTGGAAAGTACTTTAGGGGAGGTATCATTCCTGTGCTCTGGCGTGGTGCTTTGCCAGTAGCAGCGCTGGAACTAGTTCAGAATACTGGCCTGTGGTGGTTACTTTTCAGTGTTGCTTCTGGGTTTTGGTTTAGGTTTTGCCCATTGGAGGAGTAGAATTTAAGGGCTGGTAAGAGACCCTTCGCGGGAGTCTAGATTCTGGAGTTCGGTTCTACTTCCGGTCTCCCTCGTGCTGCTGCTGCTGTTTGTATCATGCCCCTCCCTAGGTAGCTGTTACCCTCCAGCCAGGAAAGTGGCACCTTGTGACTACTCCACAGCCAGGGCCAAAAGGTGGGATTCGCACCGGACTTGAGCTCCAGTGGCTTCAGCATTGCTCCCTCCCAGGAGGGTGATAAGGAATGAGGAAAGCCAAATGTCTAGGTGGTCAGCTCTTTTACTTTGCTGTCTTCACCACAGGTAGCACCGTGGGTTTGTTTTCGACTTTTACTTGTAATTTTTCATTCACTTTTAAAGTACATACATCCTTCAATGTGAGTCAGGAAGGTTGCTGACTTGCTTTCTCTGTCCTTGGTGCTTAGGCTCTGCGGAGCAGTTGCTGAGCCCCGAGTGCTGGAAAGCCACTCTGAGAGCCCTGGGCTGCTGTGCCACAAGCTGCCAGCAGGGGGCAGCTTCTGCAGAGAGCACCGTGCTTCAAAGCTCCTCACATGTTCTCCTGTCTGATGAGCAGGTGTGTCGCTTTTGGTCTTGTTTATACATTTCTTTTCTGTTTCTCTTCCTGTTCATTATTTTTAAACAATTGCAGTACAGTTTAAGTGACCTAAAGAGCTGCTTTTGAATACTATCCTATCTAAAAAACTGCTTTTGTGTTTTATCTGTGAGAGCCCTGTGTGTTTCTTTGTTGGTCCTTTTCTTTCCCCATGCCTCCCTTGCGGGTCCCAGGATTCTAGTTTCTTGCCCATATGTCCAAGATGAGGCCAGGTGCCCTCCCTGTGAAAACCTTCCCTTCTCATCTTGCCCATCGAACTCATCCCTGGCACCGCTGGTCAAGTTTCCATGCATTGTCCCTTCAACCTGTCAGTTTTGTCCACTTCTATCTGATGTGGGCTCACGTGAGAGTTTATTTGAAATAATGGTTCTGTTTTATAAAAAGAGTTGGAAACCCAGTGATTGCTTTCCCATATGCGTTCTATCTTTGCAGCTCTGTTATAAAGGTAAAGACCTATTGGACGCCCATCGTAGACTGTCATAATACTCTACTAAAAGTAGACATTCAGGGGTGGACATTGTAGCACAGCAGGCTAAGCCACCACTTTGGGATGCTGGCATCCCATATTGGAGTGCCTGGTTTGAGTCCCGGCTGCTTCACACTTGTGATCCAGCTTCTTGCTAATGTGCAAGGGAGGCTGTAGATGGCCTCAAATACTTGGGTTCCTGCCAGTCACATAGGAGACCTGGATGGAGTTCCTGGCTCCTGTCTTCATCCTGGTCCAGCTCGGGTTTTTGTGACCATTTGGGGAGCGAACCAGTGGATGGAAGATGTCTCTCATTCTGCCCCTCTCTGAAGGAATTTGTTAATACATTAGATTCTAAGGGTCACAGTCAATGCATTATAATTACTTCAACACAATTCTCATGTTTAATGTTAATGTGATACTAACTAATGTTAATGTGATACTAACTCTCTCTCTGTTTCTCCCTCTCTGTCACTCTGCCTTTCATATAAATAAATCAGTCTTAAAAAGAAAAGTAGACATTCAATAAGCATATTTTGCTGGTTATCTCTTCTAGGTAATGGAGACAATACAGTGGCTTTCAGACTTTTTCTATAAACTTCGGTTATCCAAGTTGGACTTTAAAAGCTTTGGTTTATTCTCAAAATGGAGTCCTTATGTGGCTGACGTGAGGACATTCTTGGGCTATCTTGTGAAAAGGCTGATTGACTCAGAAATGGCCTCCTTGGCCCAAGACCCATCTGCTAACAGCAAATCAGGTACTGTGCTTTTAGTACGATGTGAGTGAGGTGTTCTGACCTTCCATTAGAGAGGCTTGAGTAGACTCATTAGGAGATTGATATCGATTGTCAAGGAGAGGAAATGGAAAATACATAGCACACTTGTGAGCTGTATGTGTGTCATTCAGGTATTACCTGGGGAAGGTGGGGTGCAGGCTGCAGCTTGTTCCTTCACAGGGTAGGGTGCAGAAAGATAGGGATCTGTCTCCAGTTCCTCTTCCTGATATTTATTTAGCTGATGAAAAGGCTGTGAATATTTAACCACTTGGCTTAGAAAAAAAAAGTATGCTATGAATTTATCCATGGCATTGTGTTATAATAAAAAATTCCTCAGTTCACAGGTAGCAAATGAAATCACAACCATACTTAAGTTACACTAAGCATTTTGTTTGAATATTAACAGAGGTTTGTGAGTCTACAGATAAGTAGACTTTTTTATATAATGTTACCATTGATATTGACAAACAATGAGCTTATTTTCTGTCTTGAAAATTTTGCTGTTTTAGTGCTGAGATCCCTGCATTCAAGAATCATTGCACTGTTTAAGCCATGGATCCTGGTTTTAGAGGACAGTGAAAGGTAAACAGATTTTTCACATATTCAGAGTCCTTTGAAATTTGTCTTCTTAAAGTTCTAATGGGGTTTGGTAACATGGTGAATTTACAACTTTAACTGACAAGCGATATTTCAATTTTGAAAACGCTTCTTTTCAAAGCTTCAGACACCTTCTATGTATGGAATTGTTAGTCACTGGGTTAGCACAGATGTTGTCTTGATATTAATTTTTGGAAACAGCTGGATGTTGCTTTCTAGTTTGCCATAATAACGAAGTTGAATGACTTTGTGTATTTAATTTCAGAAAACTGGACACTTCTCCTAAGGTTTCTCCTAGGTTTCGATAATACAATGTGACAAGGAGCTAACAGCTTTTTACCTGACCTCAGGTTTCCTTTTGGAACTGAGTTGGCTATGGGATTAGCGGGTGGGAATTACTCTTTAAACCTGGGTCTCTGCAGTTAAATGAAAGCATTTTTTTCCTGAGCATTTAAAATGCTTAGAGGCGTAGAGCTGTCCAAGTGCAGGTGTTGTCTTAGGAGTCTTTTGTTCCTAAAAGAATGCACACAGTGTTTTTCTACAAGGTAGCTGGGTGACTGTCAGGAGTTTTAGCAGAATTACGATAGTGGAAAAGCTTAGTTTATGTAAGACATTTTCAGAAACATTGATTTGGTCCTAAGACTTCAGAGCACAGGAGTGTCTTAAGTCCCCCAGCTGGTTGGTTAGTGCCAAAGCTGGGGCTGGAACTCAGGCCTTTGGCTGACTTGCATTTCAGTACTCTTTATATGAACCCATGTTGCTTCAAGAGCCCCTTGGGGAAAATATAAAAGGCTCTGGTTCTTTGCTTTTGCTAGAGGGCTACCCTTGAGTTATCTGCAAGCTTCTGGATTTTATAATGTCTTTATATAGACTGCTGACCACAGTGCAGGCTGTGTGTTTATCTGCATGGAGAATTAATGGAACTTAAATCCTAGACAAGAGTCAGAAGTTAAATCTTCACATACAGAATTTCTTTGGCTATTTTCCTGTCAATTTTTGGTTATCTTATTTTTACATGGATTTTTTTTTATTTTATTCTTGCTTTGGGTAGAAAATCTATTGAAGTCACATCTGAGTATTTTTCTAAGATATTTGAATTGTTACCAACGTGTTCAAGGATGTGAATTGGCCACAAAAAGATGTCAGTAGAGGAGGAGTTGTTTAGATAGCATACGTCTTCAGATTGGGTTCCGTGGTGTGACGGTGAGCACTGGGGACTATGAATGTGGATAGCACACTTCTGAAGCTTGGCAGCATTGCAGTGCATGATAGGAAGGAGAGGAGGTAAAAAAAAGTGCATGGGTAATGCTGCAAGCTACGGTTCCCCTGCAGGAGCTTATGCCTTTGAAATGGTCTCGGTGTGTGTTAGGGTTTTCTAGAACTTGGCCCAGGCCTAGACTCTGCTACCTGGAGTAATGTAATTGTGGCACTTGCTGAGGTCTGTGTTCTTTTCTTTGAAGCAGCCAGCAGCGACATTACCCGTGGCTGGAGAGCGATGCTGTGGTGGCTTCGAGCATTGTGCAGTTGTTCACCGACTCTGTGGACTCACTGCACAGGAGATTCCAAGGTGGGAGGACGTTGTGTCTCTGCTCGGTTTCCATTTTCCCCTAAGTCCTTTGCTCAGACTTTGACTTCTGCTTTGCTACTTTATTTAATTTTCTTTAGCTGGTAGGCAGTTACCTGTGGCCAAAGAAAGGTCACTAATACAATTATTTACTGTTAAATTTGTAACATCTATGTACTTTGTGAGGTTGCTCTGAGTTTTTCAGTTACAGAATATTTGCAGCCATTCTCTTTTCAAATACTGTCTATTCCTAGTTTTTTGAGGAACCTGCCTCTAAATATGTTTCCCATAATGCCTAGACTAGTTTATATTCCCACCAACAATGTATAGATTCTCTTTTCTTCACCCTCTTACCAGCTCTTTATCTTGTACCATTTTGATCAAACCATTCTAACAGGTATGAGGTGATATCTTATTGTAGTTTTAATTTGCATAGTGACTAGTGATGCTGAACATTTTTTCATGTACCCATTGCCTATTTGTATGTCATCTTGAGAAATTTCTGGAACATACCCTTTTGAGGAATATTGGATTCCTACAAGGTGCTAAGTGAATGAAGCAGTAAATCTATGAGAATACATACATGCTAAGGGGAACTGATTCCAGAAGCAAATTTGAGTTAAAAGCATATATTTAGAAGTTTTGTAGAGAAAGTTATTACCCCAACTATTTCCCCCACACCATTCGGTCATTACGATTACTCATGTTAATAAAGTACCCTTCTTCTTTTTTAAAAAAATATTTATTTTATTTATTTGAAAGACAGAGTTACAGAGAGAGGTAGAGACAAAGAGAGAGGTCCTCCATCTGCTGGTGTTCACTCCCCAGATGGCTGCAATGGCCGGCGCTGCGTGATCTGAAGCCAGGAGTTTCTTCCGGGTCTCCCACGTGGGTACAGGAGCCCAAGGACTTGGGCCATCTTCCACTGCTTTCCCAGGCCATAGCAGAGAGCGAGATCGGAAGAGGAGCAGCTGGGACTAGAACCAGCACCCATATGGGATACTGGAACTTCAGGCCAGGATTTTAACTGGCTGCATCACAGTGCCGGCCCCTTAAGTACCCTTCTTTAGTATTTATTTATTTATTTATTTTTTGACAGGCAGAGTGGACAGTGAGAGAGAGAGACAGAGAGAAAGGTCTTCCTTTGCCGTTGGTTCACCCTCCAATGGCCGCCGCGGCCGGTGCGCTGCGGCCGGCGCACCGCGCTGATCCGATGGCAGGAGCCAGGTACTTATCCTGGTCTCCCATGGGGTGCAGGGCCCAAGCACTTGGGCCATCCTCCACTGCACTCCCTGGCCACAGCAGAGAGCTGGCCTGAAAGAGGGGCAACCGGGACAGAATCCGGTGCCCCGACCGGGACTAGAACCTGGTGTGCCGGCGCCGCAAGGCAGAGGATTAGCCTAGTGAGCTGCGGCACCGGCCACCCTTCTTTAGTATTAATCTGGTACGTGAGAATCCTTGAAATTGGGTAAATATCTAGAACCTTAGATTTTTGGCTTTTAGTCCAGATTTGTGCAATTGGTTGATTGATTGGTAAACCAAAGACTTTTATCTGTATTTGCCTTTTAACTTTTAGATAAGCTGTTGCCAGGTGATGAAGGAGCCCTTCGGTTACATCTGATGCATTATTGCGAAACCTGTACAGCCCCTAAAATGCCAGAGTTCATTCTGTACGCTTTCCACAGTGCCTACCAGAAGCTCCACTGGAAGGACCTGCACCCTGACCAGATGCTCATGGAGGCCTTCTTCAAAGTGAGCCCTCCATGCCACCAGGCACAGCCCGGGCAGAGCTGGCGTCCAGGGCACAGTCTGTCCACTGTGACTGTGACCCACAGGGGAGGGGTGTGCCAAGGGGAACTGGGCACACATTCCCATCTGCTTTGGTGCTTTGGGGGTGCTGGTGGAGACCAGCTGCCCATGCCAGTCATTTCTTTATGTTGGTGGATGACTGAAAAAACACCTCCAGGACTATTTTTAAAGCCCAGAGAAAGATCTTGCCTACAACATGTCTGTCCTAGACTTTAGTAATTGTGTTGTGTGAGTACATAATTTATTGACTTGGTCGTGCCCAGTCTTGGTTGGTGTTTGTGTGTATGCATGTTTTCCTAGCCTGGTGTCATTAGAGTGACTTATTATCAGATGTTCTAGTAAAGCAAAGTTTAAAGTGGTACTTAAGCCATTAGTTTCATTTAGCAGTTTGCAAGTGAGTAATTAGATTTTCTGAGATAAAATCCATTGTAACAATCAATGAGGCATCACCATCATGTAAAGACTTGAACTAACCTGGAAAAAAGGGCCAATAAGTGGATGTGCATCTGTGCTGTAGATGCAATGGTTATGAAAAATGGGCATTGAATATTGTAACTTAGGCATTTGGAGCTTTTTTTTTTTAAGATTTATTTATTTGAAAGGCAGAGCAACAGAGATGGAAACACATGCAAACACACAAACACACTCACACACGACAGAGGAACTCCATGTGGGTCTCCGTGCGGTTGGCAGGAGCCCAAACACTAGAGCCGTCTTCCTCTCCCTTCCCAGGCACATTAGCGAGGAGCTGGATCCAAAGCAGAAGTAGAGTATCTGGGATTTGAACCAGTGCTCCAGTATAGATGCTGGTGTCTTGAGCTGTGGCTTTTTTTTTTTTTTTTTTTGACAGGCAGAGTGGACAGTGAGAGAGAGAGACAGAGAGAAAGGTCTTCCTTTGCCGTTGGTTCACCCTCCAATGGCCGCCGCGGCCGCCGGCCGGCGCACCGCGCTGATCCGATGGCAGGAGCCAGGAGCCAGGTGCTTTTCCTGGTCTCCCATGGGGTGCAGGGCCCAAGCACCTGGGCCATCCTCCACTGCACTCCCTGGCCACAGCAGAGGGCTGGCCTGGAAGAGGGACAACCGGGACAGAATCTGGCGCCCCGACCGGGACTAGAACCCGGTGTGCCGGCGCCGCAAGGCGGAGGATTAGCCCAGTGAGCCGCGGCGCCGGCCTTGAGCTGTGGCTTAACCTGCTGCACTTTAAAGTTGGCCCCTGGAGCTATTTTTGTTGCTCTTGATCTTGGCCAAAAGTCCTAGAAGTGATTATTTTTGTTGTTCTTTTTAGGTTTCTTTCTTTTTTTATTTAAGATTTATTTATGTATTTGAAAGTCAGAGTTAAGAGAGGGGGAGAGAAAGGGATACAGGATCTTCCATCTGCTGGTTCACTACCCAAGGGGCTGCAACAGCTAAGGGTGAGCCAAGCCAAAGCCAGGAGTCAGGAGTTTCATCCAGTTCTCCCAGGTGGGTGCAAGGACCCAATCTCTACTGCTTTCTTAGGCACATTAGCAGGGAGCTAGATCGAAATGGAGCTGCTGGAACTCTTAACTGGTGCCCACATGGAATGCCAGTGTCACAGGCAGCAGCTTTACCCGCTACACCACGACACTGGCCCCAAGTTTCTGTGTTACAGGGCCTTTTTTTATAGTCTTGTCTGAGACATTTTCAGTTCGTTTGTTCCTAGTCACCTTAATCTGGGTGTACTCTTAACTCACATTTATTATTGAGGTACCAAAAGTGCTTCAGTTGATACAGATCTGCAATTATCTATGATAATTAGTGAAATGTACTTGAGTCTTTTAGTGCTGCAAATGAAACCCCACCTGGTGTTGCTCTTGTCAGCCTCTCCTGTGTGGTTGAGCTCTATGGGAGGGCAGTTGTTTTAGAAAAATAAGATTCAAGAGTGAGTTCATGAGTGGGCTTAACAGTGCGAGGCAGGTCCTGAGTGGACATTATCACCATTAGGAACACATGAGAGAAAGTTGCTTCAAGAGCTGTAAGGTAGTTTTAACTAGGAGGGTGACCTTAGCTATAAGACAGATTAAAGAGCAGAAGCTGTAGACTCTGTGCCTTGAGGGCTTTTACTGTAATGATAGACAGCCCTGACCTGGCCAGAAGCTGGGAATCTTTGAATCCATTGCTTCTCACTGCCTCATGAGGTATGCTTGCCTTTTTTTTTTTTTTTTCCTTTCTTGCAGGGTTAAAGGTGAGAATAAAGGACAGATTATAAAGAGGGATGAAGAATTGCTTTCTGCAAGGGAAGAGAATTATTAGCATAATATAGTAACAGGAATGGGAGGAAGTGAATCATTTCCAAATTCTTTTGATCATGATTTTACAAGTAGAGGAGAGCTCTTATTTTTTATTTTTAAAAATATCTTTCTTGCAGTCCTAAAGGATTTTTTAAAAGATTTATTTTTTTATTTATTTGAAAGAGTTACAGAGAAAGGTAGAGACAGAAAGAGAGAGAAGTCTTCCATCTGCTGGTTCCCTCCCCAAATGGCCGCAATGGCTAGAGCTGAGCTGATCTGAAGTGAGGAGCCAGGAGCTTCTTCCAGGTCTCCCACGTGGATGCAGTGGTCCAAGCACTTGGGCCATCCTCTGCTGCCTTCCAGGTGCCTTAGCAGGGAGCTGGATTGGAAGTGGAACAGCCAGGATGCAAGCCAGCACCCATATGGGATGCTGGCACTGCATGCTGGGGCTTTAACCCACTGTGCCACAGCATGAGCCCTGAGGGGAACTTTTCATCTTCATTTTGAAAGGAAAAGTTCGTGACTAGCTGTGTTTTATTTTAAACAAATTAAAAATATTAAAATAGGCTCTTAATAAAAGACAACTTTGAGCTTGATTATATACTTTATATTACAATTGCCCACCCAGTCTCTAATAAAAGAATTTTGCAGTCTTCAAAAATTTACAAATGATGTGAAGACATTTTTAAACCACATTACATTAAAATTCAGTGTAAATCTTAATATAGCCTAGTGTAGTGCCTCTCAAAGTGTCAGCATCACCGGGGGACTTGTGAGAAGTGCACATTCCTGTTCCCAGTGCCTATCTGAGACATGGAAATCTCCAGGCATGGGCTCAGCAGTTTGTATTTTGATAGGTCCTCCTGGTGGTTCTCATGTACACTCAAGTTTGGGAACCACTGACCTGTAGATTTCAGCTTTTACCCTGTCCCAGTACATCTGAGGGTTCTGACACATTGTATGTGGCTCCAGTGACTCACATGCTGGGGAGTCTCCACCTGAGCAGGGGTTAGTGCAATCGAGTCTTCTGTTAAAGATGATCGGAATAGACAGTGACCCTGAACAGACACGCTCACACACGCACTCAGATGCTGGGCACAGAAGAAAAGCTGTTGGAAGTACATGAAATCTCTGAGAGGTGGGAGTATGAAGGATAGCTGTACTCTGGGGAAAAAGCTTTGTTTTGTAAAATATAATTTATGAATATCTATGTGTATACATTTTCAAGATACACAAAACAGCATAAAGCCAAATGTTGATTTTAATTCGTTTCCTTTTAGGTAGAACGAGGAAGCCCCAAGAGCTGTTTCTTATTTTTGGGGTCTGTCCTGTGTGAAGTCAACTGGGTTAGTGTGCTCTCAGATGCCTGGAATCCGAGTCCCCTCCCAGAAACCCAGAGCATGATTGTCTGTCTCCTTTTCATGATGGTTTTGTTGGCAAAGGAAGTTCAACTAGTAGATCAACCAGTAAGTTTGGGAGCTTGTGATAAAGACTTGTCAGTGTTCCCAGAACCTCACTTTGTACAGCGCTGTAGTTCTTCAGTTGTTTCTAACACTTCTGTCCATGTGGGTAGATGCGTGGCTTGAGAGATGTCCCTTCAACTGCATGCCTGACTTTCTTGGGTAGTTCATTATTTAATTCTAAATTATGGAGGGTACTGTGCTGGATTAGAATGTTAATCAGTTGTATTTTACATCTCAGTAATTCCTGGTTCTGTCTTAAGGTCAGTTATGGTATATACCAACGGAGCAGAGTCCTGTGCAAACTGCATTGTGAATACCTAGAAATCTTAATGTGTTTTTACCAGGACTTCAGGTGTTGCTTTCACTACTACTCCTAATTTCAGTAGATACTTGGTATCCTGGCTGTTCTGTGCTCATCCTAGGCCACCTTAGTGGTTATTGGAGACATGTATTTCCGGGCAAGTGCAGGCTCTGGAACTAAAACAATATCTGTTTCACTTGTAGGATTCACCTTTACTCAGTCTCCTTGGACAGACAAGTTCACTTTCGTGGCATCTTGTGGATATTATGTCATACCAGAGTGTGCTAGGTTATTTCAGCAGTCACTACCCACCTTCCATCATCCTGGCAAAGGAGTCTTCTGCTGAATTAATTGTGAAGCTCCTGAAAGTGTCTGCAGGCCTCTCCATTCCTACTGACAGCCAGAAACATCGTGTAAGTTGAGAGGGAGTGACCTTCAAGACTGGCAGTCATGTGAGTCCTGCTGAGGACAGTCTTGAACCTGCTGACTGCTCAGCAGAGAAGGTTGGAGGGTGCATTGTTTGGACTCATATCTTGACCCCTTGGAACTTGTAGCTTGATTTTTCCTCTTTTAGAAAGCTTTTCCTTACTAGCAATGTCACATGTTGACGAGAGGTCAAAAGGATTGAGGCTGGTTTCACGATCTGAATGTCATCGACAACAAAAACAAGCAGACAAGCAGGGTCATGTGTGTGAGCTTGAGGTTTGACAGACTCGTGTCCCCAGCTCACTGCCATTCTGACCTTGGACAGGTCCCTTAGTTTTCTCCTTTGATTTGGAAATAATACCTTGCCTCAGTGTGGTGTTTTGTGGATTGAATTTGATAATGAACCTAAAGTTTACAGAAAAGTTCCTGGAAAGTAATTAGCATTTACTTAATATTTTAATTATGTAGTAAGTAAAGAAGGAAGTACGTTCTGCTGAATTTGGGAGAACGTGGGTTCTAGTCAAAGTGTTAGCACAAATTTGCAAATCCCTAGATGCTGGGCCTTTGGGACACCTGGGATTATGTCTTTGTGCAGTTTCCTGGCCTGTCCCCTGCACTGTGCCCTGCAAGCATTCAGTGCAGTGCCATGCTCCCAGGGACTAGGCAGCTTTCATTCCTTGCATAGATTCATTTGAATGATCCTTTTGTTTGTTTGTTTGTCAGGATGCAGTTCCAAAGTGCCAAGCTTTCACTCATCAGATGGTTCAGTTCCTCAGCACCCTGGAACAAAATGGAAAAATCACCTTCACAGTCCTAGAACAGGAAATGTCTAAGCTCTTAGATGATATCATTGTCTTTAACCCGCCTGGTAAGTGACCAGTGGGAGGTCACCTGTTCATTCAGTCAGTGGATTCCTGTGTTAAGGGCATTGTGAGGCCAGGAGATGGTCAGGACCCTTTTGTCCCTTTTTCCAGGATGGTCAGGGAGATAACAGGATACCAGGGACACTCAGCACTGGCAGAGGTGTGAATGTTAAGAATTGGAGCAGGGGTTGACACTGGCAAACGGAGGGAACAGGGAGGTTGCTGGGTTTAATGAGATACAGGAGCCCTAGTAAGTAGCATCTCTTGTGGTTTTGGCTGTTAATGGGGAGAACACTTCAGAATCACGTTAGACTAGTAAAGACCCTTTATGTGGAGAACTTCCATTCCTAGCACTTTGCTTCCTGCTAAAAACAGCAAGGAATGCTGGATAAAATGTTCTTAAGAAACCAGAAATTAAACTTATCAGTGGAGTGACAGAAAGGCAAAGAAATCTCAGAGGCCAGAAACTAAGGGAAAGGAGGAAATCAACAAGGTAGATGGAATCTCTGGGCTGGCTCTCACCCCAAACCTTCTTAGGTATAAAGGCCAGGACTTGCCTGAGATGGTAGCCAGGAGACCCCCGGCATAACCCACAGTTGGCAGCTGTAGCTTAAACATGAGCCACAAGTGAACATGTCCTGTGAGAGGGACACAAAGGCATTAGCTGTGGCTCTGCTGTCGGAACAAATGTCTGTGTGGCAGAGAAAAAGCTACATGTTTTGAAAACTGGTAAGTACAAGCTAACTCTCAATGTGGTTTTGAAGAATTTGTCCTATCTAGTTTTTTTTTTAAGATTTATTAATTTTACTTGAAAGTCAGAGTTACATGCACACAGAGAGAGAGAGAGAGAGAGACAGGGTCTTTGATCCGCTGGTTCACTCCCCAATTAGCTGCAACAGCTGGAGCCGTGCTGATCTGAAGCCAGGAGCCAGGAGCTTCCTCTGGGTCTCCCATGCAGGTGCAGAGGCTGAAGGGCTTGGGCTATCTTCTCCTGCTTTCCCAGGCCATAGCAAGAGCTGGATTGGAAGTGGGGCAGCCGGGACTCAAACCAGCGTCCATATGGGATGCCGGCACTGCTGGCAGCGGCCTTACCTGCTACGCCACAGCACTGGCCTCCCTATCTAGTTTGATCTGAAAAACCCTCAACCTGAAATTCAGTTAAAGTAGTTTTGGGTTGGTAGTGCTGCCGGGTACCTGGCAGAAAGCAGTCATAGATTCTCCTTTCTTTGGAGAAACTCATCTGCTCAAAGTTCTAAGGAACTGATTTTTTTTTTTTTTTAAAAAGAGAGTCACAAAATCCACAAAGAAACAAGGTCCCACAAGCATAAGTCCTGGGAAACTGACAGTCAGCAGAGTCAGACATGGAAAAATTTTAAATCATAGGAATAATCGGTAGAATAAACAAGAGTATTTTTAATATACTGAAATAAGAAGGTTGAAAATATCAGAAGCAAGAGATTCTACAAATCTGCAGATTGAAGAGAATTATGTTTTCTAGCTTTAAAAATACAAACATTTAATAAAGAACTTTAACAGTAGATTCAACACAGCGGAAGAGAAAATTTGTGAACTAGAAAATAACTCTGAAGAAAATACAGATTACAGAACAGAGAGAAAACGAATGTGAAAGTGAGGTTAAGGGGCATGAGGGGTCATCAGGAAGACTTACCATATTGCATCTTGAATCAGAGTTCCCAGAGCACAGGAGATCCGTAATTGGAGAGAAGCAGTATATGAAGAGAGAGCAAGGCTGTGAAACTTCCAGGGCTGATAAGATAATGCTCTTGAGTAAGCCCAATAAATCCTAAGCAGAATACAAAAACATTGACACTTCTGTGCACTATAGTGACCCTGCAAAAGCACCAGTGACCAAAAAAGAAAACCTTTTATGTCCAGGAAGGAAATGCAGTTAACATACAAAAGAACAATATTTAGATGCCAGCTGACTTCTCTGTAGCAACAAAGGAAGCTGTAAAATGCAATAATAACTTTAATGTGCTGTGAGAAAATTACTTATAATCTAGAATTGTAAAATAAAAACCATCTTTCAAGGATAAGGATGAAGTACAGGTACTTTCATTGAGGTGCGAGTATTGTTTGTCTGTGCATACCACTAAAGGAAATACTCAAATATGTTCTTTAAATAGTATAGTGAACCTGAATAGAAGGCTTGAATTGCCAAAAGTAAGAAAAGAAAGTGGTGAAATGTGAGTAAAAGCTACCTGTATAAAACTATAATATGTAGGGCTGGTGCTGTGGCATAGCCGGTTAAAGCCCTGGCCTGCAGTGCCTGCATCCCATGTGAGAGCACCAGCTCAAGTCCCGGCTGCTTGGCTTCCAATCCAGCTCCCTGCTAATGCACCTGGGAAAGCTGCGAAGGGTGGCCCAAGTCCTTGGGACCCTGCGCCCATGTGGGAGATCTGGAGAACACTCCTGGCTTTGGATTGGCTCAACTCCAGCCATTGTGGCCATTTAGGGAATGAACCAGCAGATGGAAGACTCTCTCTCTCTCTCTCTCTCTCTCTCCCCCCCTCCCCCTCTCCCTCTCCCTCCCTCCCTCCTCTCCCCACTCTTTTTCTCTCTCTGTAACTCTGTCTTTCAAGTAAATAAAATAAATCTTTTTAAAAACTATATTATGTGTTTTGGGGTTTAGAAAGCAGAAACTAAAATTATATGACAGCACGTATACAAGGGTACTTGTATACTTCAGAAAGTTCACAGGAAAATGGAATTGAAAGATAAGTTTATTTTGGTGCAAACAAATTTTGAAATACACATAGGTTTTTCATAGTACACATTCTCCATGAAGTTTTTGGTGACACCACGAATGCATGGATTTTGAAGTTAGTATTTCTAATTTTGTTTGAAAGGGCTAAGGACTTAGCTAACTTTGTTACAGTAGGAATGTTACAAAATAGTTAAGAGCCTCACCAAAAGACTAGAAATAAGATGTATACTTTCAAAATTAGTAGATGGAACTAAAAACCAAAATTATGTTCAGTCTAGAGAAGGCAGGTAAAAAAGTGTGGAAAAAGTGAGGAAAAATCCCTAAAATAAGATGGTAAAATTCAAATGTATCAGTAAATGGACCAATATACAAAATAAAATACAAAGTCTCAGGTGAGATTAATAATAAATAGTATATAGCTTTAAGCTGCTTATAAAAAGTACATCTAGCCGGCGCCGCGGCTCACTAGGCTAATCCTCCGCCTAGCGGCGCCGGCACACCGGGTTCTAGTCCCGGTCGGGGCGCCGGATTCTGTCCCGGTTGCCCCTCTTCCAGGCCAGCCCTCTGCTGTGGCCAGGGAGTGCAGTGGAGGATGGCCCAGGTGCTTGGGCCCTGCACCCCATGGGAGACCAGGAAAAGCACCTGACTCCTGGCTCCTGCCATCGGATCAGCGCGGTGCGCCGGCCGCAGCGCGCCGGCCGCGGCGGCCATTGGAGGGTGAACCAACGGCAAAGGAAGACCTTTCTCTCTGTCTCTCTCTCTCACTGTCCACTCTGCCTGTCAAAAAAAAAAAAAAAAAAAAAAGTACATCTAAAGCCTAGAGATATAGAAAGTTTTCAGGCAAACATCTGGCAAATAAAATCATATCAGGCAAAAATTAGAATAAAAAGTATATGAAGCTGGGATCTGTTGGAAGCTCAGTACAGTAATTTGTTGCTGTAAGTCATAATTAATAAATAAAAATTGCTGCTCAGTTGAAATTCAGAGATAACTTTTATTACCAAGAATACTTTTGGCCCTGGAAGTACATTTGAAAAAATGTTTATGCTCATTCAGATATAATGCTAGAGCTTTTAAACTTTTTTTTTTTTTAAAGAGCTTGCTTGATAGGTTTTAGAGTAACATTAACATGTGACATAAAGTCTGTTTAACACTGTTCAGGGGCAATTCAGAAAGTTCATGGAAATTGGAATTAAGAAATAAGTTTATTTGGTACAAAAAATTTGAAATCATATAATAGACATTTTCCATGAACTTTTTGAAAGATACCTTATGTAAACAGGTAGATTTGTTTTGTTGGGTGTGATGAGTGACATCTCCCAACTTATTCCTATTCCAAAATAGCCAGCTCAAAGAGAGCTAGAAATAGTGGGCAAAAATTGCACCTATTATTTCTGAGCTACAAGAATTTTCTATTTTTGAATATGAAGTAGGAATCTATCTCAGTGACCCGCTCCAACTCATTTGCATATCTCTTAGAAAATGAATCCGCTCTTTTTTCTTGCTTTTTATTCTCCCCTTTACCTCTGACTTTTTTCTTTTTGAAAAACTGTATTAACAGTCTGCTGTTTTTATTTAAAAAACAAATAAGGGCCAGCATTGTGGCATAGTGGGTAAAGCCGCTGGCTGCAGTGTTGGCATCTGATATGGATGCTGGTTCAAGTCCCAGCTGATCCACTTCCAATCCAGCTCTCTGCTGTGGCCTGGGAAAGCAATGGAAGATGTCACAAGTGCTTTGGTCCCTGAACCCTTGTGGGAGACCAGGGAGAAGCTCCTGGCTCCTGGCTTCGGACCAGCCTAGCTCCGGCCCTTGCAGCCATTTAGGGAGTGAACCATCAGATGGAAGCTTGCTTTCTCTCTCTCGCTCTCTCTCTCTAACTCTGCCTTTCAAGTAAATAAATAAATCTTTTAAAAAAATTAAGAAGATTAAAAAGAACACAAATAATAGCTGCAGTTAGGAACCTTTGAAAGGTTTTTCACTTTATATTTAGTTTTAAGTAATGGCCTTTATTCTGTGTAAATCACCCCAGAATACTGACAGCAGTGGCAGCAGCGGGGCTGGAGAGGACTGTTGCTAAGTGACTGTTGACACCTGTGTGTTTGTTGTTCATGAGTAAGTGTTGGAGAAGAAACACTAATTAGGTGTGTTCTGATCAGTAAGCTGCTCTTTCATGCCAGCTTGATGTGTGCCTATTTAGGTACTGCTGTACCCGGGAGCTCACAGTGGTGCTTGTGTGCTGTGTCCTGTGAGAGCCGAACACCATCCAGAGCCTGCCTTCTGGGCCCTGTGCCAGCCACTAGAATTATAGAATCTGCCGCAGAGCAGCTGAGAATGAAGCCCTCTTGTTGTCGTGGTCACTTTCCTGGCCCCTTTCTCAGCCTTTCTCATTTTCTGCAGACATGGACAGCCAGGCCCGCCACATGGCCCTCAGCAGCCTCTTCATGGAAGTCCTGATGATGATGAACAATGCCACTATTCCAACGGCTGAGTTCCTCCGGGGTAGCATCCGGACCTGGATTGGCCAGAAAGTACACGGGCTGATGGTGCTGCCCCTTTTAACAGCAGCCTGCCAGAGCCTGGCTTCCGTGCGCCACATGGCCGAGACTACAGAAGCCTGCATCACTGCCTACTTCAAAGAAAGTAAGAGGGCGTTCTGTTCTCACTACGTTGACATTTTCCAAGAATCATTAAAGCGTGATCACCGGGAGATACCATTCCAGACTCTTCCCAGTGAGGGATTGTACCATTCTCATATCTGCTCTGTCGATGTTGTGGAATATATATATATGTATATGTATGTATATATAAATATATATGGTATGTATATATATATATATTATCTCCACAATGTGAGAACCTCTGGCTTACGTCTGTTGGTACAGTCATGTGTTTCATTTTACACTAGTTCAGAGTGTGAGAGCACCCTTGTTATTGTAGGCAAGCCTTGTTATGTCACAAACCAAGTCATAGTCCTCAGACCCACAATCTGTAGAATCATGATCTACTTTGTTAATTTTCTCTACTTTCGTCACTTCTGGTAAAAGGAGTTTTCACAGAAGTCCTTGTAATTGCTTTTTGTTACACCTTTTTTTTTTTTTTTTTTTTTTTTTTGACAGGCAGAGTGGATAGTGAGAGAGAGACAGAGAGACAGAGAGAAAGGTCTTCCTTTTGCCGTTGGTTCACCCTCCAATGGCCGCCGCGGCCGGCGTGCTGTGGCCGGCGCACCGCGCTGATCCGATGGCAGGAGCCAGGAGCCAGGTGCTTCTCCTGGTCTCCCATGAGGTGCAGGGCCCAAGCACCTGGGCCATCCTCCACTGCACTCTCTGGCACAGCAGAGAGCTGGCCTGGAAGAGGGGCAACCGGGACAGAATCCGGCGCCCCAACCGGGACTAGAACCCAGTGTGCTGGCGCCGCTAGGCGGAGGATTAGCCTAGTGAGCCGCGGCGCCGGCCATTACACCTTTTTTTTTTAAAGATTTTATTTATTATTTATTTGAGAGGTAGAGTTACAGACAGTGAGAGGGAGAGACAGAGAGAGAGGTCTTCCCTCCGCTGGTTTACTCCCCAGATGCCCTTAACATGTGGGACCCAGAAACCCGTTCTAGGCCTTCTGCACGGGTGGTAGAATGCAGCTACCCAAGCCGTCACCTGCTGCCCTCCAGGGTATATACCAGCAGGAAGCCAGAATCTGAGGGCAGACAGGATCTAAACCCAGCACTCTGTCCTGGATGCAGGCTTCCCAAGAAGTGTCTTAACTGCTGGGCCAAATGCCTGCCTCCCTGTTATCTTCCTCCCTTCCTCCCTTCCCACTCTGAGACTCCGGAAACAACCTGATCTGATTAGGCATTGCTCAGAACTACCCTCCTGAACTCTGATTTCAGGGACAATCACACTACAGGCAGTGGGAAAGCAAGGAGTGAGGGGCTGGGACGTGTCCGTAACTTTCCAGTGACTCAGGAGGAGGTGCTGTGTGCGTCACCGTGCCACCCGTCCTCCCTCAGAATATAGAGAGCACCCTGTTCCAAATTCATCTGGGTTACTAAAAACCAAATGGTTTCCCTAGGGATATAAAAGAGTCAAACTAAGCTTTGATAAGCAAGAATACTTGGTGATAACCGTTTCCCTTGCAAAAGCCTAAGTTTGGCCGGCGCCGCGGCTCACTAGGCTAATCCTCCGCCTTGCGGCGCCGGCACACTGGGTTCTAGTCCCGGTCAGGGCACCGGATTCTGTCCCGGTTGCCCCTCTTCCAGGCCAGCTCTCTGCTGTGGCCAGGGAGTGCAGTGGAGGATGGCCCAAGTCCTTGGGCCCTGCACCCCATGGGAGACCAGGATAAGTACCTGGCTCCTGCCATCGGATCAGCGCGGTGCGCCGGCCGCAGCGCACCAGCCGTGGCGGCCATTGGAGGGTGAACCAATGGCAAAAGGAAGACCTTTCTCTCTGTCTCTCTCTCTCTCACTGTCCACTCTGCCTGTCAAAAAAAAAAAAAAAAAAAAAAAAAAAAGCCTAAGTGTTCAAACATATTTAAAAGTGGTACTAAAGTTAAAGCTCTTGGATGACTGGGACAGTGTCCGCATGTCATTTTGGTGATCATGATATGAGGAGAACAGTGGTTTATTTCATATGTAGCCCTGTGTTCTGATTTCTCTTTTTTTTAAACTTTTATTTAATGAATATAAATTTCCAAAGTACAGCTTATGGATTACAATGGCTCCCCCCCATAACTTCCCTCCCACCCGCAACCCTCCCCTTTTCCACTCCCTCTCCCCTTCCATTCACATCAAGATTCATTTTCAATTCTCCTTATATTCAGAAGATCAGTTTACCATATATTAAGTAAAGATTTCAAGAGTTTACACCCACATAGAAACACACAGTGAAAAATACTGTTTGAGTACTAGTTATAGCATTAAATCACAATGTACAGCACATTAAGGACAGAGATCCTACATGAGGAGTAAGTGCACAGTGACTCCTGTTGTTGACTTAACAAATTGACACTGTTGTTTATGGCATCAGTAATCACCCTAGGCTCTTGTGTTCTGATTTCTTAACCTCTAGCGGCTGGCCTGGGAATGGACATTTAGCATGAGGGCTGTTCAGTCTGAGTCCAGGGTACATTTCACTTTTGTGGCCTCAGGGGCCGATGTTGGAAATGTTTTCTTGACATGAAGCTTAAAGTGAAAAGATTCATTAAAGTTGTTAAGAATTTTATTCTTGTTTCTCTCTCTTATTTATGTATTTGAGAGACAGAGACAGAGAACCATCCATCCACTGGTTCACTCCCCAAATGCCCACATCAGTGAGGGCTGAGCTAGACTGAAACTAGGTGTCAAGAACTCAATCCCCACCTCAATTCCCGGTGTCCCACATGGGTAGCAGAGACTCAGCTACTTGAATCAACACCTCTGCCTTCCAGTGTGCACATTAGCAGGTTCCACTCAGAAATGGAACCAGTTCGGGGAGGGGAGGGGATGGGCAACACTGTGGCATAGTAGGTTAAGCATCCACCTGTGGTGCTGGTGTCCCATATGGGCACCAGTTTGAGTCCTGGCTGCCCCACTTCTGATTTAGCTCCCTGCTGATGGCCTAGAAAAGCAGTGGAAAATGGCACAAGTAGTTGGGCTGCTGCACCTGCATAGGAGATCTAGAGGAAGCTCCTAGCTTCTGGCTTCAGTTTGGCACAGCTTTGGCCGTTGTGGCTATTGGGGAATGAGCAAGTGGATTGAAGACTCTCTCTCTATCTCTACCTCTCTCTGTAACTCTGCCTCTCAGGTAAATAAATATTAAACAAACAAACAAACAAACAAAAACGTAGAACGGGGACTTGAATCTAGGTACTCTGATGTGGGGTATGGGCATCCCAAGTGGTATCTTAACCGCTGTGCCAAATGTCCCCCTGCCTTGCTTATATTTTGATGTCTCCTTTTAATCTTTTTTAGGCTCCTTCAACCAGAATTTGGGCTGGGGCCCTATTCTGGTGTCCCTTCAGGTCCCGGAGCTCACTATAGAAGACTTCCTGCAGGAGTGCCTAGCCCTCGGCAGTTACTTGACTCTCTATGTCTACCTGCTTCAGTGCTTAAATAGTGAGCAGACTCTCCAGAACGAAATGAAGGTGCTGCTGCACCTGAGCAAGTGGCTGGAACAGGTGTACCCAAGGTATAGCGGCACTTGTTTTGCACAGATGCCTAGCCCGAGGGCCTGTTTTCTGAGTAGGTTCTTTAATTTTCTAAAATGGGAATTTTGAAGCACCAAGCTTGAGTTCCCTTATGAGTTGAGGGGAGATAAAAATCTCAAGCTCATAGGGTTGTTACGAGGCTTAACGTGAGAGGACAGAAAGCCCGTACATGGTGTCTGGCACATGGTGAGTGCTAAGCAGTAGCTGTTAGCAGTCCCATTATTTTAGGAGCATGATCACCTGTGCCTAAGCCTCTAGGGCACTAAATGGCCTGTGCTTCAGACTGTTGTGGACTTTCAGGTAAACGGGGGTGGGAAAAATCCACTCCTGATTTTGTTTTCCTCTGGTGCCTCCCCCAGTTCCACGCAGGAAGAGGCCAAGCTGTTTCTGTGGTGGCACCAAGTGCTGCAGCTGTCTCTGATTCAGACCGAGCAGAATGACTCGGTCCTGACAGAATCTGTGATTCGAATTCTGCTCACACTTCAGAGCAGGCAGTGCCTTGTGGCGGAGGAGAGGCTCAGCTCTGGGATCCTGGGGGTAATCGGCTTGGGCCGGAAGTCACCCTTGTCTAACAGGTAAGGAAGCACCTGCTATTGTTCTAAATAGGCCTCAGACGTCTGCGTTGATGTATAGGTTGTGATACCTCAGTAGGTTTTGCAACCAGGTTTTCCAGAAAAATTAAGAGGAAAAAATCAGAGCCGGATTACTTTTTTATAGTCTTAAGAAGCATTTTTTTCTCATCTTGACGCTACTTTAGGTTCAAACAAAATTTTGTATCAGTAGCGTCTGTTGTATTTTGACTTTGTATCGTTACTGCTGCTTTTTTTTTTTTTTGATTTGAGCCCGTGATGGTGTGCAAGGTTAGGTTAGAATGCCCGGTGTGCTGCTTCACTACAGGTGCTAGATCACTGTGCGTGGGTTCAGGGGAACCCCACACCTGTGGGGGACTCGGATCAGTGCACCATTAAGTCCTCAGCAAGGGTGAAGGGCAGTTGGTGAGAAGGACAGGTAATAAGAATCAGGTCCACGTATTTGTTGCTCAGACTCCCAAGGCATGGAATAATTTACCATCTGCCTTCTGTCCTGCCTAGCAGTTCTTCTCCTGTTCTGTCTGCTTCTTGTGGAATAGCCCATTCTGCTGTTGCAACTTTGGGGACAGCTCATTGCAGATCAGTTAATATCATGTTTCTTTGTGTGTGGTAGAATTTAGCAGAACTATGTGATTGGTTTCATTTTAAATTTGCCTTGTGTTTCTTTTACTCCCATCAGATATTTTCATTATTGTTTTTTAATTGTAGTAAAATGCCCATAACTTAAAATGTCTCATGGCAGCTGCTGTAATATAAATAATTCAGTGACATTTAGCATGTTCACAATATCGTTGCAGCCCTCACCACTGACTAGTTCCGGAAGGTTTTCATCATCCCCAAGGGAAGCCATGTACCCATTAAGCAATCGCCTCTGTTTCCTTTCACCCTTAGTCGCTGGCAGCCTCTAATTGGCTTTATGTATTAAATCCTGTTTTAGACATTTTACATAAATGAAATCAAATAATATGTGGCATCTTCTGTCTGACTTCTTTCATGTAGCACAGAGTTGTCAAAGTTCATCCATGTTGTAGCATGTAGCAGTACTTCACTCCTTTATCATCGTATGGATATACCATGTTTTGTTTATTTATTTGAAAGAGTTACAGAGAGAGAGGGACACACACACACACACATCTGCCAACCTCTGGTTCACTCTCTAGATGACTGCAACAGCCAGGGCTGGGCTAGGCTGAAGCCTGAAACCAGGGGCCAGGAGCTTCATCCAGGTCTCCCATGTGGGTGTCTGGGGCCGAAGCACTTGGGCCATCTTGTGCTGCTTTTCCTAGACCATTAGCAAGGAGCTGGGTTGGAAGTAGAGCAGCTGGGACATGAACCAGCGCCCATATGGAATGCCAGCATCACAGGTGTGCCATCACTTGCTATGCCACAGCGCCAGCCCCTTGTTTATCCGATTATCAGCTGATAGACATTTGGATTGTTTCAACCTTTACCTAATTGCGTAAAATGCTGCTGCGAACATTCTTTTAAAGGAGTTTGTTAGGACATCTGTTTTCAGTTCCTCTGGGTCTGTTCCCAGGCCTGGAGTTGCTGGATCCTGTAGTAACCGTGTTGCACTTCCTGAGAGCTACTTTCATAGCACCTGCACCATTTATATTCCCACAGCAGCCTGTGAGGCTTCCAGTTATTCTACATTTTTGCCAACACTTTCATTCTTTGATTGTTGTTGTTGTTGTTAATTTATTTATTTTTATCCGAAAGGCAGAGATACAAAGAGGAAATAGAAACACAGAGAGATCTTCCATGTGCTGGTTCACTCCCCAAATGCCTGCAACAGCCAGGCCTGGGGTAGGCCAAAGTCAGGGGCTGGCAGTCCAAACCTGGACTCCCACATAGGTGGCAGGGATCCAAGTACTTCACTATCACTTCCTGCCGTCCAGGGTGCACCTTAGTAGAAAGCTGAAATTAGAAGTGGAGCTGGGGCTTGAACGCAGGCATTCGGGTATGGGGTGCAGGCATTCCAAGCAGTGACCCAACCACTGCACCAAATGCCTTCCCTGACACTTTCACTCCTGAATCTGAATTATACCTGCATTGTTTGCATGGTGATCATGGAAGGGGAGGTTCAGGTTCCTTGTTGATCAAGTTGAAGACTTTCCTGAAGAGGTTAACGATGCAGTAGACCTAGAAATGTGTTTATCCTGTTTTGTTTTAATAGAAAATGGTGGTTATTTTAATATCATTTCCTCCTTCTGACCTCCCCCTAACCCCTAAGGTTCCGGGTGGTTGCCCGAAGCATGGCTGCCTTCCTTTCAGTCCAGGTTCCTACAGAAGATCAGATCCGATTGAGACCTGGCTCCGACTTACATCTGACTCCCAAAGCCCAGCAGGTCGGTACAGACAGCTTTCTGCCTGCGGGTCAGAGGTCTCCCGCCTGCCTTCCCTGTAAGGTGGCAAGGTGGTAGCTCTGGCTCATATACACGATGGCATGAGGCTTGTAGGAGCACGTGTGCTCATCCCAGATTTTAAGCCATTTTTTGTAGATACTTACCTAGAACACTGTTATTGTGGATGAAGCAAGGCCATAGGCAAACCAGTCTAGGTCTGAATTTTGTTCTGGTAAGTGTAAATGCACACTTACCTGCTAAAGGCTTGCAGCTGGGGGCCGGGGGCTGAGGGCTGAGGGCTGAGGGCTGAGGGCTGAGGGCTGAGGGCTGAGGGCTGAGGGCTGAGGGCTGAGGGCTGAGAGCTGAGGCGGGTGCAGAAAATGCAGCCACAGTTGAGATGGAAGGAAACTAGCTGAGTTTAACTTGGAACCAAGGAAGGGATTCCTTTGTGAGTCTGAAGGTTGACCACTGTTGGCTGATGCTGCAGACAGAATGGTAGCTCTGGAAAATTATAGTTTGTTCTAGAAACAGGAAGACGGTGTGGGCAGTGGTCCCATTCTGGTATCTCCTGCTCACCTGTCTGTAGGCCAGGAAGCACAAGGTGCATACTCTGAAGCAATGGCTGGCAGTCCTGGGTGCCGCTCTCTGCCAGGCATTGCCCTGAGCTACAACTCACTGGCTATGCACAAGTCAAAGTGTAACTCGTTTATTCCTCATAATAACAGCAGAGGAACTGCTGTTTTCCTGGTTTTGTGGATGAGTAATCAGTCATGGGTCATACAGCTTGAGAGCGGGGGGCTGGCTTCACCCTCATCAGTCCAGCTGTAGGGTGTGTCTGTGCCTGGGCATTGTGCAGACCCCTCGGCTGTGCTGTCTAAGCCAGCTACACATGTATGAGATCTTGCCTATTAAGAATGAAGATCAGGCAGAACAGTTGGTAGGTTCTTCAGAGGGATCCCTGTGTAGAAAATACCTGATGATGGTTGCTCACTGGCCAGACAGCACAGCTGTTTAAATCCCTAATGTCTCACATGAGGTATCACAGGTGGCAGAAGTTATTTAAAAAACTTTTTAAGTTGTTCTTTAATAAAATTAAAAACATTTGGAACTGGGCCAGGGCTGTAGACAGAAGCTGGCAGCTTAGTCCAGGTTGCCCACATGGGCAGCAAGAACCCAGTCGCTTGAGCCATCACTGCTGCCTTCCGGTGTCTGCATTTGCAGCAAGGTAGAGGCAGGAGCAGAACCAGGAATCCAACCCAGGCATTCGGATAGGGGAGGTGCGCATCCCAACTGACATCTTTTTTTTTATATATATATTTATTTTATTTATTTGAAAGAGCCACAGAGGAGACAGAGAAATCTTCGGTCTGCTGGTCCATTCCCCAAATGGCTGCAGTGGCCAGGGCTGGGCCAAACAAGAGCTAGGAGCCTCTTCCCACTCTCCCATGTAGGTGCAGGGGCCCAAGCACTTGGGCCATCCTCCGCTGCTTTCCCATGTGCACTGACAGGGAGCTGGATTGGCAGTGGAGCAGCCGGGACTCAAACCGGTACCCATATGGGATACTGGCATTGCAGGAGGCAGCTTTACCCTCCCTCACACTGGCATTTTAACTGCTTAGCCAAAGGCCTACCCCGAGATGAGCCTTTTGAGGGCAGATAGTGACATCAGAGAGATGTATTTCAGGGTGTATATGAGAAGTCTTCAACTCCTCTGTGGCCACCAGAACCTGGAGCATCTAGGCGTGACTCCAGGTCACCTGGGCCCAGCCTCTCTTTGTCCGCATTTCAGGGATGATTTTCTGTGTGTCTCCTATGAACTTGCCATTAGGATTTTTAGACTTGAAAATGGTCATCTTTTTTTTTAAGCTTTTATTTAATAAATACAAATTTTATAGGTATAGCTTTAGGAATATAGCGGTAACAGTCATCTTTTTTAAATAGAATGATTATTTATTTATTATTTATTTATTATATTATTTATTTATTATATTATTTATTATTGTAAAGCCTCAAAATGGACCATTGAGGGGCTACTTGAAAAAGAAAAGGAGGGGAGAGAGAAGAGAGACACCGTGGCTCATAGGAGTGCCTGTCCCCACTCATTCAGTTCTTAGATCGAACTCTGTTCACAGAGCTCTTAACTTGGTCCCCAAATCCTAAGACTTCTATGTACAGCCTTCCTGGTAATTTATTTCTAAGCTTTCAGTTCATTTGCCATCCTTAAAAAATCTCCCTCCCTGTTTTGTGAACCAAGCCAATTCCATCATTTAGTATCTATCATCTAGCACTCCGGTTGAGAGGGAGGGGACACGGTGCAGGGGAGGGGGACAGGGTCACAGTCCTGGGGTGGGTGAGCTTGTGCAGTTGGAAAACAAGACTCCCTGCTGTTGCGAGTCCTTGTTTTCTCCACGTAGTCTCTTCTGCTAGGAAGGAAGCAGAGTTAAAGTGATTGAGTCAAGGCATGTTTTTCCTTTACTGCTCTGGAGAGAGGTGTGGGAACATTGTCTCCATCCATTCTGGGCAGATTCGGGAGGCACCTGATCCGGACTTTATGCTCCTTTAACCTCAGCCGGCCATGGCAGCAGGTTTCTGCAGCAGTTCATTCAATCAGACCAGTTACACATGACCTTGTTTTGTAACCGAGGAACAAGCCCAGCACCACATGGGGCAGGGCTCACTTGGACGAGATGCTGGGTGCCTGTGATTTCCCAATGGCTCCTGGGAGGAGGGGGCTGGTGATCTGTTGGGGAGGAGCCCCCTGGTGAGAGTTGGGACCAAAGGAAATGAGAATGAGGCGGCTTTCAGGAAGCTGGGGCAGGGGGGTGACAGGTGAGGAGGCCAGCGGTAAGACAGGCCCGGCTGAACCATAGCTCTTGGCCACAAAGTGTTGGGGAGTAGCCCCAACCAGGAGAGGGGAGGCTGGATGTGGAAAGCTGCAGAAGCCAAGGAGGCTTTGAGGTGCTGTCCTCCCTCTGCGAGTGGCTACTGGTGCCTGCATTCTGGACTCCTAGTTCCCAGCTCACAGTGGAACCACATCGTAACAGTAAGTATGCTGTGCCCGTGGCCACCACGTTTCACGTTCACTGTGGAATTAACCCCCCGTCTTTCGTGTCTTTTAGGCTCTGAGTGCTCTTGAATCCATGACCTTGAGTAAGCAGTATGTTGAGTATCAGGATCAGATACTGCAAGCCGCCCAGTTTATAAAGCACCCTGGCCATTGCCTCCAAGATGGGAAAAGCTTCCTGGCTCTTCTTGTCAACAGTCTGTATCCAGAAGTGCATTATTTGGACAACATTCGATAGTACCACTGAGACTCTTGAAAACCATGTTGCTCTTTAAGTTTACATTTAACTTTGCTGTTGTACCCCTAACTTCCCTCCGTTTCACCGCAGAGTAAGTTCAGCCAAGGAGCAGCTGAGTGAGATGCAAGTCGGGAGGCATTAGGGAACTCTGGGGTGTGTGTAAGTTTGTCTTCTTAGCTCTTAAAACATTCTGGGAGCATCGTAACTTTTATGTTCGCCCACAAGTGAAATTAACTGAGCTTCCCCTGGGTGCAGAGCCTCTCGGAGTTGCTGAACTTCGCAGGCGTCTCGAGTACAACTGCTCCAGGAATCGTGTGGAGCTCTCACTTTTACACCCCATTTGTGTTCTTCCAAAGTAAGAACAAAAGTCAGCCTTGAAAATTTCTGCATTTCTCAAATGTGGGGAAACACACCAGCATCTGAGTATTGTGGTAATTCCCTCAACAGGGAGCTGGAAGTGCTGAATTGGTTCGTGTTGCATGTGATGGGGTAGGCTGGCTCTCCGTGACGAGCTTGCCGTGTACAGCAGGGGAGCACAGCCAGGGATGACTGTCCAGTCACCACAGCCCCGCCATTCCCTTGGATCCTACCCCCAGCCCAGCCCCCCAGTCACACCACTTACCTGACCCTGTTGACACTGAAATTTCCAAGTTGGTATCCAGAGGCCTCTCGTGTCAAGAGACAAGAGATGGGGAGAAACTGGGCCCCACTGTGTATTCCCTGCGTGTTCTTCCCTCCATAGTTAAACGCAAATGCAGGTTTGGGGTCTGCTGAAACACTGTCCTGCAGAAGCCAGGTCGGGTTGGGAGAACTGCTGCGGGCTGGCTTTCTTCCAGGAGCCACGTGCCTTCTGTTAGCAGCTGTTCTCATTCATTGCCAGAGCCTCACAGTGGCACTGCCTGTGGTGTCGCCATCTTCTTGCCCGTGGTATCATTGCCTGAGCAATGGCAGCTGGACTCTCGTCATCGGATTCGTGCTGCTGTCAGCTCCAGATGGATTTCATACGTCCAGCTTTGCCTACAGGGCAGCCCGGGAACATAAGTAGTCATCTGACGTGTCTCAGTGGCCGCCAGGAGCCTTTAGTAGGGAGACAGGGATGTGGGCCAGCAGAGCAATGACTGCTTCTCGTGTACCCTTGGCCGTGCTTCCCCCACACCTGGAGGCTTGTGGGAGCTCTTCATTTTGAACTTGTGCGGTTGAGCAGTTCTGCCTCCTGGGCAAGCTCTGATGGAGCGCATCCAGTTCAGGCTCAGAGTTTTGTGGGCCACAAAGCCTCGTCTTCCGGGGACATGTTCTTTGTTTTCCTTTCTCCCCATTTTCAAAGTCGGTCATCCACCTGTGTATAAGAAAATTTTAGGAGCTCTGCCATTTACCGAGCTGATCTGACAACAATGGTGTTAAGATGGGAGATACCTTGTGTGCTGTTTTCTTTGAGGAGGAGGCAATTATTGATTTCCTAGAATGTGAAGTTTTTCAGTGACAGTATGTACATTTTAAAGAGAATTATGATTAACCTGTTAATTTTTGAAAGTTTATAATATTTATAATGTATTTGGTCTGTAAAAATGATGAAAAATAAAATCGACCTTTGGTTGTAATAGTTATGAATCCAGACTGCAGGGTATCCCACTACTTCGTCAAGTATTTCAGTTGGTAAAATTGCTGTTGGTTTTATGCCTGATGTCTTCTAGTTGTAACCTCATCATCAGAGATGGCCAGTGGAGGTGCATCTTCTTCCACTGCTTTATGTTTACTCTCTGGGCTAAGAAAGTGCTTTAAAGGCACCGGCTGGTTCAGATCATGGCAGCGCTGCTGGGGTCTCCTGGGAAGGCAGGGCAGCAGGCCTGTCAGCCTGCCCACTGCTTTCAGGGCTAATGGGTTTCCAGAGAGCACAGGGCCACGTTTTCAGAGACAGCGACTGGGGCTGCATGTAAATCCTGGGATCAAGGAAAAACAGAGCCTGCCTTATGGGCCGAGTGACGTGGAAGGCAACCTGTTGCACGCTCCAGACTTCTGGCACAGTGGCCGGCCCTGGCACCCCGCTCAGATAAGGATGTCTGACAGTTTCCTAGGAGCAAGAGGAGGCAGCATTCTGATCCCAACAAAAGAGTGCCTCTCGGCCTCTCCATTCCTTGTCCCCCACCATGCAGTTCTCAGATGGGGGCAGAGTCAGCTGGGGGTCAGTCTTCTCCATCCAGCACCTGCAGGGCGGGGCGGACAGCTGGATGCAGGGCGTGTGAGGGAAAGGGGTCCTGCAGAGTGTGACAGTGGCAGGTAGGGCTAGGGCTCTCCTGTACGTTTCCAGAGCTCTTACTCTCGGGACCCCAGCTCGGAGGCTGACTGTTTCTCAGCTGCATGATCAGTGTGTTGTCCCAGTCACCGAATGCCTCTGCCTCCCCGGTATTGGGCCCAGTTCAGTCAGTTCTTTGAGTCTGGGGGAAGTCTGATCCCTTCAACCAGTGACAGCCTCCTTGTTCCTCCCCGTCATCTGCCAAGGTCAGTTTGTCCATGTTGCCCGAGTTAAGAGTGTTTAAATGAAGGTGATGGTTTTTCATTAGGTGTTTGTTGCTACAGTTATTTCTTTGGGAGCAGGAAGTGAATTCCTAGGGTCACATTTAAAACCAGAGGGGCATTTAATACTCATCTCGTCCCTCTTGTGAGGATCCTGTGATGCCCTGCTGGGCATGCCCAGGCTGCCACTGTGGGCTCTTTTTGTAGTTCTGGTTGTTAGCGGGCCAACGGCTCCTGGCAATGTGACTTATTTATTGGTCAGGGCTCTGCCTAGAGCAATCCAGGCTAGGGCTGTCCTCTTGTACCGCTTGGGACAGATCTCCTGGCAGTTTGAGTTTTTGTCACGTTTTGGACCCAACCCCTTAGTCTTTTGCAGGCTAGGTGGCCCTGTGTCTTTAGTTAGTTCTCTTCTCCCATGAGGTCTAAGAGGACTGCACTTTGTGAAAAGTTCTCACATTGATCCATGTTATCCAAGAGAGGCCAACATCAGGGTGAGACGGATGAGGCATCTGGGGCACCAGTTGAACTGGTGCTCACTTGCAGGTGCCAAGAGTGGGAATCCTCCTGTTCTGACAACTCACTTGCCACGTCCTGCTCCCTGCCCTTGGGTTACGGTCATACTACCGTGGTCCACGTAGTGTAGTTGGCTCCTCTGGACTCTTGGGTGGCAAGTAGCTGTGCCCCAGACCTGTGGAGTGTCAGTTGCTGCGAAAGACTAGTCTCCTTGCACATCTCACACTAAGTCTAACAATAAGGCACTTCACAGGTAACCCTTCACTACTGTCTCCTCTCTATTTGGGTCTGACTTTACAGCTTATTTTGAGATGGTAGCTGATCATTTTTCTGCCCAGTTAACTTTGTCTTATTAAACAAAATGGAAATATAAATGCTGGGAAATAAGCATGTTGCTTGTTCTGTTTTTTTTTTTCAATGTCCCCTTCTGTGTTCTTTCATGGGCAGCTGGGTGATGCTGGGTGAAGTCCTTGATTTATAGCCAGGCACCAATGCGGACTTCATTGTGGTGTGTGACAATACGCTCATGTTTTAGGGAGGCCCAGAGCAGCTATATGATGGGACTTCAAGAAGGGTGTGGAAAAATGGAATTGAAAGATTTACTTTGGTGCAAAAATAGTTTATGTCCATACATATGAACAGTCTTCAAAAAGATCATGCAAAAATGTATATTATGCAAAAACTATGCCTGAATTTCAAAATGTTTTTGCACCAAAACTTCTAATTCTGTTTTTCGACAGACTTTCTGAAGTATACCTTCATATGTGAAGTTTCTTTCATTCACACTGGATAGGTTTTTGATACTTGATGATGATAACTTGAAAAAAAAGCCACCTGTGGATCCTGTTTTGGGATGGTGAATCACTGAGGAATGCTGTTGTGTGTAACTTATCTTTAATGTACAGATGCAGTATCTCATTGAGCACTGAGAATCAGAACTCACTCTTCCTTCAGTGGTTTGAAGTCACTTTCTGAGAAGACAGAGGCTGTTGAACCCTTCCTTCTCCCATGTCTCATGTGCCCTTCAAGTCCTCTGATTTTAAGTCATTACATGTGCAATATTCACTTCTTAGTCACGCTTGAGCCTTTTACAAGCTTGTACAAAGGATGAATTTTTATATAGCCATGAGAAACAGGAAGAAATGAAAATTGGTGAAGTAAAATTCTGCAAATAAACCAGATTTGAATTCAGTGTACACGCGGTGAGCCTGTCTCATTGTTTTGGGGAGGTTGGTTTTTTGGGTCTTGTTTTCATAAATAAATCACACTAAGAAACATTTTAGAAAGTTTGTGATGGGTAGAAATGTTATTCTGTGATGTTTCACCTCAGTGGAGAGGCCTGTAATTTCAGAAAGAACCTGTGATTTTGGACCTGAAGAATTGGCTTGGACAGAGGCCACTTGGTGACACCGCAGAGGTGAGGAGAGCCCCTGTTGCTCTCTAATGTGGACTTGAGCTTGGTAGGAGGAGGGCTGTGAATGCTGCTAAAAGGCTGCCAAGACCTGAGACGTGATGGGTGCAGGTAGAGGTACCTCGGAGAGCAGAGCTGTCGGGGCAGACAGTGTCCCCGAGTTTGGTCAGGGTCTGCTCTGAAAATCCACTGTCTGGTTGCGCCGGGATGCCAGAGCACTCCTCCTTGGTGTCATTTCTCATTAACCTTTGTAAGACACACCTTGGGATGAGCCCAGTGTGTGGGAGGGTCTGTGCATTTAGGATTAACACCAATTTGGGATTTCCTGGGGGATGATACCTTCTGGGTCTGGGTGGACTTGGCCACTTTTTCCAGAAAGAATACTTAAGGGTTAGAAAGTGGTTCACAAGTGCACCAGTGTTGGTGAAGGGCTGTGCCGAGGAAGTGAAAGGTTCTAGCTGACCCCATACCACACTGGGAAATCCAGTCTTGGAAACACCGTGTCAGCTGCTTAATTTCATGGCCCAGGCCACTGCATTGATGCAGCCTGTTGCTTGCTTCCCTGGTCCCTCATTGCACTAACAGTGGGCCAGATGGGGAACAGGCAGCCCTGCCCCCATTCAGGTCACTCACAGAGGCCTGGCGTTGGTCAGGTGCGGCCCCTCCCCACCCTACCCTGTACCCCTCGGAGCAACTGCTTTCTTTGGAACCCAAGCAGGAGACTGCTATGCACTGTGCACAAATCCTAATGGGGTGCCAGCCACTTCTCCTTGCTAGTTCCCCATGGCCCAAGGTGTCTCCCCACTGTGTGAAACCATCAGCCTCCATCAGAAGCCATTCCTCTGAGGAAAGGCACAAGGACAATCAGATTGTTAGCCTGCACCCTTGCATCTACAGTGATGGCAACAATGGCAGGTGCACCCAGAGGGGAAAGTTGAATGCCAGCTTGCTTTAAAATCACTTGGTGTCAGCTGGATACTGGTTGTAAACAATACACCAGATGGCATTTTGAGGACTAAGGACATGTGACTATGAATTGTGAGATGATGATATTGATTTACTATGAATTTTCTCAAGGGCAGTAATGGTATTTTTAGGGGTGAAGTACTGTGACATCTGCAGCAGTTCAGCCCAATCCACATGTGCAGTACGCAAACCCGGCGAACTGCATCGCTGTGGTACAGAGGTGGGTATCGGGATCTCCTTCCTTTCCCAGCTTTTGTGCTATGTGTTTGAAAATGATCATAACAAAAAGTTGGAGGCAGAATCATCTGAAGAACTTGTTTGGGCTTCCAGCCCCCAACCCACTCCCCTGCCTGTGATTCAGTAGGTGCAGGTGGTGTGCAAACCTGCAAACTGGGACTGGAAGTCCAGGCAGATGTCAAAGCACACACCGCTCCTCACACACCACTCCCAAGTCCTTAACTTCTTCCCTGGTGGTAGAAGTCTTTCCACGCGCAGGCCCCAGAGTACCCCCGTATGAGGAAGTACAAATGCTAACTCGTACAAATGTAACAGCTAAGACAGGCTCCTCGATGGATCCCATGTTAGCTATGACCTCCATCTCCCACCTGCCTTGGCAGAGGCTCTGGGGAGCGGGGAGCCTCTGAACCCACCACCCTGCTTAGGAAGTGAAGGTGGAGATCCCTGAGCCCATTGGAGCAGAAGACAGCAGTGCCTCTTAGTCTGGCAGAACTCGGGCAAATGGGGCACAGTTGCCAAGGTTTTGGACTTTGCACCTGCTGGGGAGATGCAGGTCGAGCGGAGGATGGAGCTGTAGCTGCTTTATCCATGGGCACCTTGCCACCCAGACCTCCCCTCGGGTCTCCAGCTTTCAGTCTCTGAGGCTGTGGCTTCCACAAGCTTTGAGAAGGCTGTTTGGTTTCCTTTTTTCTAGCTCCAGGCAGCACGGAGCAACTGATGAGGTACAAGGTGGGCAGAGGGTGTAGGTCAGTCACAGTGGAGACCCCAGGAGGCAGGGGCTCCAGGATTGTCCTGTGGCTAAGTTTCCAGGTTTGCATGCCCTAGTCCCAGCCCAAGTTCACTCTCTGGAGCCCTCTGGTCCCCACCAGGCTGGTGTGGAAGCCACCCGTCCAAAGGTGGCACATCCAAAACAACCTTGAAAATTCCAAGCCCTTTGTGTCTGTTATTTCCTCCGATCTTGACAGTCCTGTTAGCCAGAGGTGAGGAAGATTACTGCCCATGTACAATGGGGGGCGAACTGAGACCTAGAGGGGAGAAGGAAGTGTGTCTGTCCACCGAGCCAGTCAGTGACAGAGCAGGACGGAACTGGGGCCTGCAGCCCCATGCCCAGTCTCCTGCCTTACTCTGCGGTTCTAGGTAGCAGGTGGCAAGGGGAGCTTTCCCGGAAGTTTCACGTGCGGCTCACATGTCCAGGCACACTCCTTAGAATGCTCCCCCACCCCCCGGCCCAGATGTCATGGAGACTTCAAGATTGATGTCCTTGGAGGAGACAAGGCGAGTCTCTGTGAGCAGGGGCCTGGGAACCGGGATGGCTGCACCAACCAAACTTCATGCTGGATGTCACTCCTCACGGTGCACAAGTGGCTGCCAGCGGCCGAGGGACTCCTCCTGGGGGACACATGGCAGCCAGTGGACCCTGAGGGTTCATCTGGCTCAGATTTTCGTAATTGGACTCCTGAGCCTGGGGCCTGCAGATGGGAGAAAGTTGGCTGACCAACCAACACAAGGGGAGGCCCCCCACTTCCCACCCTGCACCCCAGCAGCAGGCCAGGAAGGGGACATGAGATGGAGGACATGAGGCCGGAACCAGCAGGGCTTGGACAAGAGCCCAGTGTTGGAGGCAGGACAGGAACAGGGAGGGGCTGCCACAGGCCAGCGTCCTGATCTCAGGGCTCGAAACCAGCTCTGTGTCCCTGACCTACTGAACTCCACTGCCACCCTGATTTCTGCCTTGGAGCACCCAGGTGAGCGTCTCAGACCTTGATGTCCACAGAGCCACATGTGACCCTCACGTCCTGCTCCACACAGTCCCTCTCCCAAGCCTGCCCCCTCCCTCCACTGCCAGTCTCAGCCTTGTCCACGGCCTCCTCCCAGGCCTCCTGGCCCCCTCCTGTTCAGAAGGAGCCCGGCATCAGCTTAAAATCATTTGGCGAATCCCCGTCGCCCTGAGAACAGCCCCGCAGCCTCACCCGCCCTCACCAACCTCACGCTCCGGCCTCCTTCCCGGTCTCCCCTGCACCTTTCCACTCATCTCTCCCCCTTCTCAGATTGCCCACTCCTGCCTCCGGCTTTGGGTCCCCTCAGTGTCAGCTTCTCAAATGTCCAGATCTTAGGTGGCCACAGCTCAGTGGCCACCCTCTGCCCAGGGACTCAGCGTCTGTTTCCTTCACAGCCCAAGATGCCTTTGTCCGCGTGTTTGTGAAAATTCTTCATACCGCAACGTGAGTCCTAATTCCCATCCCCGCTCCGTGTTAGCATGTGCACTCAGGGCCTTTGCTGTATCTTTAGCATCCAAACCAGTACCTGCGCATGGTAGGTGCCCGGTAAATATCTGTTAAATGACTGAACAAGTCAGGTCATTGCTGTTGCTGTGAGCTAGCAAAGAACAGGGACATGATGGGGACATGACAGGTGGGCTGGCCCTGCAGGGAGGGCAGCACTGGGTGACTGCTGGCCCTCAAGGCACAGGCGGCAGCAGACTTGGGAGTGTGCCTGCACGTGCCCAATGTACCCTGAAAGGCTGCTCCCCTCACCTTTCTGGCACCCCCAGCCAGTGACAGAAGTCTTCATGTGGGGGACACCACAAAAGAGGCCAGCATGGGCCTGAGGGTCAGTGGCTCCCAGGGGCACCGCCAAGGCCCTCAGGACCCCTGATGGGGTTCTGTTTGTGGAACCTCAGAGGCTGGAGGTAGGAGACAGCGAGGTGACTCTTGAGCCCCACCACACCAGGCTGGCGGTATGAGGCAGGAAGGGACAGGTTGCGGCGACTGGTTCTTGTGGCCTGTCCAGAGAAGGGCTTGGGGGGCTGCAGGGAGGGCCCTGGTCAAGGCCTTGGCCTATTCTTTCTCCTCCTACCACTAGTCCTGAGTGGCCTGCACTTCCTGGCCCCTGGGGACCACGTGGGGGCGGGGTGGGGACAGGGAGGGCACTCACCGTGGAGGGGTGTCCTGTGTGACCGAGTGCTCTGTGTAGGGGACAGAAAGAGAGAGACGCATGAGTGTCCACTGCAGCCTAAGCCGAACTGTCTGATGTCCCTCTTCCCTCCCCGCAACGGAAAAACAAAGAAAAGAAATCAGCCTCAAGGAGCCCGCCCAGTAGATGCACAGGGCGGGAAGAGGGGACTCCAGCCAAAGGGCCCCCCCCCCGCCCCCACAATGCCAGGCGAGCGCGGTTGACCCGGGGGCGCGGGGAAGCACGGAGCACATTTCCCATCCAGCCCAGGGCCGGCCAGGGGGCAGACCCCGAAAAACCCTGTGGGCTCCAGCAACCACGCTCCCTCTGCCAGCCGCTCTCTTCGCTCAGTGTTCGCTTCCTGTGTGCGCCCTCACCTCAGCCGCATAAAGCCGTCCCTCCTGGCGCCTCCCCAGACCCCCACCGGATGACAGGGGCCTCTGGCTTCCGCAGTGCCCCGGGGTTCCCACTGCTTAGCACACTGATCTGCCCACTCCGCCCTCAGCAGGCAGGGAACCGCATCTTAGCCACGCGGTCCCAGCACCTGCGTGGCACATAGCAGGTCCTCAGGTGGCTCGCCGACCGTAACACCTCGGAACGGCGCCGTCTGGGACAGGCGGTGGGCAGGGCTGGCTCTGTCTTGCGGCGCTCTCTCTAGGGCTCCAGGCCAAAAGGCAAGTGGCGTGGCCTCTCCGGGCCTCAGCTTCCGTACTGGACAACGGAGCTCAGGTTGGCTTCCACCTACTAGGTTTGATGCCACCAGAGGAAAGCGACAGGAGGGCAGGTGCACTGGGGACGTCCAGCCGGTCAGCCCCGCCCCTGCCTGGCGCCCACCCGGGCCCGGGACGCACCCACCTTGGCGCCGGCGGGCGGCGCCGGCAGCCAGGAAGCCGAGCAGCAGCAGCGCCTTGAAGCCGAGCGCGCCGAGCAGGAGGGCGATGGCCGGGGTCCCGCCCGCGCCGCCGCGAAAGCGGAACAAGTAGACGCTGGCCTCGGCGTGACCTAGGCTGTTGGCGGCGGCACAAGTGTAGCGGCCGTCGTGGGTCAGCGCGGGCAGCTCGGCGGTCACCTGGTGGCCGTGGCCTTGGCCCGGCACGGAGAGGGAGCCGTTGCCCAGGGCCGGGCCCGACCAGGAGAGCACGGGAGGCGGCTCCCCTTCGGCGGTGCAGAGCGCGCGGAAGGCGTGCGTGGGGCCGGGCAGCACCGAGATGTTGATGATGTGCGGCGCGGCTGCGGGGAAGGCGGGCGGAGGTCACCGAGCGCCCTTTGCCCGAGCTCTCTGGGCTGGGGGGGGGGGGGCGGCTGGGAGAAGAAGGACTGGGTGCTTGGGCCTGGGGCCCAGTACAGGCATGGCCTTGGGCAAGCCATTCCATCAGTCTGGGCTTCAGTCTCTCCACGTGTAACATGGGGATTGCAGTAGCACCTACCTTATGGCGTTGCTGAGCTCGGCAAACGAGTACGGGGGGGGGGGGGGGGGAGGGGCGTGGACTTATGCCCTGGCTTCCTAGTATGAGTTGCCTAAGCCCTTGTGGGCAACCAGGGCTCCGGAGTCGGGGACCCTGGTTCAGGCACTCGTATATCTAGGGGTCTCGCATAGTGCTGGCCGCTTGGAGGGCTCCATTGCCCCCCCGGGGGCGGGGCTGCAGGGGTCCTTCAGGGCAGGTGGCACACACTCTTTGCAGCTCCTGCCACATTTAGGAATTTGTCCCTTTGTTTTCCTCTCCGCTTCATCTGCAGGCTACTGTGCAAAGCCTCGGTGAGCTCCTTACAATGTCTATTCCTGGGCTCCAGCCCTTGCTGCGTTTTTACCAAAATTCAGAGGTGGCCCTTAATCACCCCCCCCCGGGGGGGGTTGGGACCCCACCCCCAGCCCTCTGGCGCGGGGAGCAGGGCCTCAGGCGCCGAGCCTTACCACTCACGCGCAGCCGGACGCCGTGGCGGCTCTCGAAGCGGTCGTGGACGTCGCCGGCGAACTCCACGCGGCAGAAGTAGCGGCCGTCATCGGCCAGGGCGAGGCGCTCGACCCGCAGCGACAGGTCATTGCGGCGCGGGTTGCCCAGCAGCCGGAAGCGGCCGTGGAGGCTCAGCGCTGTCTGGCAGAGCTCGCTGCCCCGCGCCGCCGTGCAGCGGAACACCTGCGGACCCGCGTAGGGCTCGCCCACGCGCCAGATGGCTGTCAGCGGCCCGTCGTAGTGGCGGTGCGGGTGCGTGAAGGTGCAGGGCAGTACGGCCGCGTCGCCCACCTCCGCACACACCTCAGCCGGCACCTGCATGGACCAGCGCTGAGCAGGTGCACCTGCGGGCCGGGGCGGGGCGTGTCAGGCCAGGGCGCCGGCCCCAGGCCCCGGAATCCGGGGCTTCCCATACTCCACGGGGGTGGGAGGCCAGGCCTGGAAAGTCCAGGACTCAGGGAGCGCCCCCCACCCCTGGAAACTCCACCCCATCACGTGAGAGGTATCGCCAGGACCTGGACTCCCATGACTCGGGAGGGGCCTGGACCCTCCCCACTCCTCCCTGGAACTATTGCCTGCTTGGTGGCGGCTCCACCGCCCCTTCTGGCCCAGCGAGCCCGTATTCTTCCTTAGATTCTCTCCTCCCATACTCGCCCAGCTGCGGGAAAACCCTTGGTTACCATAGCGTCCCCTGCGCAGACCCCAGGAGGCTGCTGAAGGACTCACTGTGCACGTCTGTGCTGAGCAAGCTCCCGGTCGTCTCTCTCTTAGTTCTCACACAGGATCCTAGGGTAAGCACATTTCATACAGCCCAGTTAATAAACCGAGGCATGGAGAAGTGAAGCGACTTGAGTCCCACGGCCAGGATGAGGCTGACCGGCTTCCAAAGGCACAGTACG
The DNA here is from genome assembly GCF_964237555.1 of Oryctolagus cuniculus. Taxonomy (NCBI): domain Eukaryota; kingdom Metazoa; phylum Chordata; class Mammalia; order Lagomorpha; family Leporidae; genus Oryctolagus; species Oryctolagus cuniculus. Next base: position 31,601,146 of record NC_091441.1, read on the forward strand.
ACCTTGCTCCACAGCCTGTACTCCAGGGCGCTGTCGGGAGGAAACTGGGGGCTCCTAAGAGGGAGGCCAACACGGCCGCTTACATAGGGGAAACCCAGCCTAGGAGGACACAGGGTTTTGAAGCTTATGTGTTGAGCGGTGGATGAGATTCCTCTAGAATCCAGCTCAACCCAAGTGGACGGTGCCCTAATGGACTTTGCTAAAGACAGGGAGCTGAGACCAAGACAGGTGGGCTGTTCTGAGAGTCCCTGCTCTGTGCAAACATCTCTGGACTCAGTTTCTCCACCTCCTGTCTTAGGAACCACTGAAGAATGATCCAGCCAAGGTCTGGAAGCTGCTTTGTGGGAGGAGGACCTGGGAGGGTCAGGCCAGGGGTGATGGCTGCTCGGCTTGGCCAGCCAGAGCCCCGGGAGTGTGGTTCATAAAAGGGATCTTTAAGGGAAACAATAGAGGGGCCCTTATAATTTCTGAAGGACTTGGCAATTTACACAACTCTTTACGTCAGGGCACCGCCCAGCACCCGCAGAGAGAAGGGCAGGGCAGGTGCTATTACAGATGCCACACGGGCAGAGGTGGGAGAAGCCTGGCTTTTACGGACTCCAAGCCCAGTGCTCTTTGTTGCTCGAGGTAATTTAGCTTAGTTCCCTCTTGGGGGCGCAATCCTCTCAGCCCAGTGCTGGCAGGCCGTCCGCGGTTCAGATCTGTAGGTTGGGAAATTCTATTCCTTCAGCACAGAACCAACCGCAAGGCTGTTGCTGCTCTTGGGAACACGCACATCCTCTCCCCAGGACCTCATCGTGGCCGTCCTGGTGCCAGGTGGAAAAGCCCCAGACCCTGACCTGCCCTTCCTCGTCCTCACGGTCCTCTCCCTGGAGAGCAGTGTGTGCTCCTGTGCCTGGGCCCTGCAGAGCGGAGCTGGTTGTGGGGACCACACCCCCAGTAAAACCTCACTGTGGTGCATGCCCCACTCGCCAGCCAGCGAGGAGAACTGTGTGTTCTTTTTCCACTCCTCCTACTTTCAGCCCGATCTCTTTTCTTCTGGACTTTAGATGGACATTTCTGAACCTGGGTGAGGAACTGGCATTTATCCCTAGTAAAAGTGTGTTGGCTGAGTTGTTCATAATCAAGGAGCCTAGTTTGAGAAATTGTGTCTGAGCGTTTTGCTAGTTATGTCAGTTCTTCTCCCTGCACCAGGCACCTCCTGACCTTGAGGCACAGCCCCTGCTTCAGTTTCCCTGCCATGGCCACCTGTCTTACCCCAGTCTCCTCTGGCCTCCTGCATCCTGCTGGCCGCATGGAGTCAGGCACTGACTGCTCATGTATTTATTGTGCATTCATGAATCCCGCACAACCTTTAGTGGACACTTCCTCACTCCATGCCGGGCACCGGACTCTAAGCTGCAGTGGCAGAAATGACCAGGCTATCTTATGGGCCCCTTGGAGCTCACAGCACAGGAAGGGAGACCGATCTACAGACACATCATTCCTCTGTGGTCTGCCAGGTGCTGTGACGATGGAGGTGAAAACACCCCTCTGTCTGGACACAGTTGCTGGTCCCTTTCTCATGTAGCACCCCTCTCCCCCACCTTGTCCTTTGGCTAGCCTGAGTGGCTCCTACAGTGAAAGGTCTTCCTGAGCCCCGTGCCTGGATCTGGCACTGGCGCTTCCTCCATGTGGGCGATGCCTGTTGAGCCGCATGTCTCCCAGAAGCTGTGGGAGGGCAGGGACCACTGACTGTGTTGCTATCGCCCAGCTTGGGGACTGCCACCTGCGAGTTGATGCTAAACTGAATTCTCTGTGACAGAGCAGAAGGGTGGATGATGAGACTGACGGGGATCAGAGAGCCAGAGTGGGAGTGGATGTGTTGTAGCAGAGCCTTGAGAAAAGAGGGGAAGGGATTTCACTAAGCCTGGAGGCAGAATGCTGGGCCCAGGGAGCAGTGCAGTAAAATCACGAGGCGTGGGCATCAACAGAGGTTGCAAGGCATGATGGGAAAAGGAAGCCGGGGCAGAGTGCTTCGGGGGAACATGAGAGACCTTCTTCCTTTGGTGTGAAATGCACATCAATCCCCTGAGGTGCCAGCATCGTAGAGAAGGAATAACTGGAGCTTGCAGAATGCATGTGATGGGGCAAGGTCATTTTACGACCAGCAGCAGCAGATCCACCCCATCCTGTGGTTCTGCCTCTTTGTTTGTGTTCTTACCTTCCCCCCTGTGCCCGGCTGCTCTAGAAGAATAGCCTAAAGTGCATTACAAATGCCCACCCCCCGGGGTGGGTTTTGTTCTGGGAGCAGAATGAGAACACAGAGGCCCTTTCACGGAAAGTTATCATCTTGGCTCCCATCAGATTTGTGCCTGCTGACTGGGCTTCAGAGAGGCAGGCACCTGCACTTGCTCTTGCACGGAGACCTTTGGGCCAGCTGGCCCGGGGCAGTCAAGGTCAGGACGGGGAAGGCCTCAGCAGGAATTGCCCAGGGAACAAATGTATTTGCTTTGGTTGGGACCCAAGTGCCCCAGCATCCCGACATTTACCATCGTGTTCATCTGCTCAGCCAGGGCCCCGGGTTTCCTGGGCTGGACTCAGGGGCCCTGCTTGTGGGGTCTCTAATCTCTGTCTCACATCTGTCATCCTCCAGGAGCCAACAAGAGCCCCACACTCTTCCTGTTGTCCAGAACACCGCCCCCCATGGTGGGCCACAGAAGGTGGCGGGCAACAAGGCAGGAGCTAAGTGACCGGCCAGCCTCCGGTCACTCTTTCATCAGACTTTTCTCAAGCACCTGATGGGTGCCTGGCACCCGTCTAGGCGCCTTCCCTTCCCAGGTTGTGTGAATCACTTAATATCCCGTGTCTCAGCCCTTCCTCTGCGAAACAGGGAAGAGAGGATTGAGGACTGCGTGAAACCGCACGTGTAGATCATCCAGCATGGATGATCACCCACAGCAAATCCCTGTGCCTTCCCACACTAGCCCTACAAAAGGAGTGTGAACGGTGTGAGTAGACAGCGTGGTAACCAGTGGTGGAGAAGGGCTCAGGGGGACACACAGCAGGGGGACCAAAGGCACTGGTTACCCCAACGTTGCACCCCTGGTGGCTCCATTTGGCATCTTAGACCAACTGAAGTACAATAGCCCACTCCTCACCCCCAACTCACCTGGAAGTTCGAAGTTGATTCTTTTATTCACCTAACATTATAACTGAGCATTTACCGTGAGCTGGAGTCCGTGCTAGGTAATGGGGCTTCCACTGTAGTGACAATGCCCTCCTCGGTCTGTGGACAGCCTGCCATTGCCCCAGCGCTATTGTTTTTCATTTGTGCACAATTCTAACAAGTGCATTTAGTTAGTTTCTCAGTTCAGGGAAAATAACCACTGAGGGGTTTCGGTTTGTAGGTCCACCAAAAGCAGCAAGAAACAGCAGGTGACATGTGTTCCGGGAGGGAGGAAGGGTTTAGTAAAAATAATGAAAAGACAACTCAGGACAGAAGAGATAAAAGTACAGTATCAAAAAAACCTTGGATGCAAAGAAAATTTTGAAATCCATGTATACTCATATAGAATGGGGGAAAGATGATAGAGTGACTGAGGGCCTTGGAGAGCATAATGGCTGATTGTAAAATCATATGGCAAGATGGTGGCTAGAAGGTGTTAATGATAATGTGGGTTTATTGGTGCCCACAGGGTAGCAAAACTTAAGCATATAGCAGATTTTCATTCTCATGCATACATGCGAATGCACACACAAGTTCACAGTGCATATACACACATATTGATGTATGCTCATCCTATGACTTTTCCAGCTTATGAGTATGTCTTCACCCAAATTTTGACGTTTTTGTGATCTAAGTTTAATGGACTCAGGGTGTCAGCCATATGACCTACTAGCCTTGTACTTGGTTGAGAGAAGAGAAAAACAAAATCATTTTTCCTCCTCATTTTGCTACATAAAAACATTTAAAATGAACTAGATATAAGTACGTGCACAAGAAACCAAGATGCATCAGATCAAGTGGCTCTGCTAGAATCTTCAATGACTTAAAACAACTTCACAATCAATATATACTGAGTGGCTGGCGGCGCGGCTCACTAGACTAATCCTCCGCCTTGTGGTGCCGGCACACCGGGTTCTAGTCCCGGTCGGGGCGCCGGATTCTGTCCCGGTTGCCCCTCTTCCAGGCCAACTCTCTGCTGTGGCCAGGGAGTGCAGTGGAGGATGGCCCAAGTCCTTGGGCCCTGCACCCCATGGGAGACCAGGATAAGTACCTAGCTCCTGCCATCAAATCAGTGCGGTGCGCCGGCAGCAGGGCGCCAGCCGCGGCGGCCATTGGAGGGTGAACCAACGGCAAAGGAAGACCTGTCTCTCTGTCTCTCTCTCTCACTGTCCACTCTGCCTATATATATATATATATATATATATATACTGAGTGACAACTGGGTGTCAGGTGCTATTTTTAATTCTGTTTTTGTTCATTTATTTGAGAGGTCGAAAGAGTGTGTGTGTGCTTCTATCGGTTACTCCCTCCCAACAACAGAAGCAGGGAGCTGAGAGTTCAATCCAAGTCTCCTATGTAGGTGACAGGAACCCAAGAACTTGAGCCATAAAAAACACTGCCTCCCAGATCTGCATTAGCAGGAAGCTGGACTCAGAAGTCACAGGCAAGCTTTGAACCCAGGAACTCCAGTATAGGATGTGGGTGTCTTAACTGATAGCCTAAACATCTGCCTCTCAAATACTATTTTAAGCTCTCTCCAACACAGTGATGAACAAAGAAAAATCATACTTCTTAAAGAGCTTATATTCTCGTAGGAGAGATAATAATAAGTATGACCTCTCAAAGACGATAGAATCCTGGAAAAGAAGGAAGAGGAAACAGAGGAGGGTAAAAGGTGATGGAGTGCTGGTAGGGAAGAGGTTTGGTGCTGATATGAATAGAGGGTCTCTTTGATGCAACATTTATACACTAACTTGAAGGTGAGGGAGTCAGTCCTGTGAATATGAGAAGAGTACTCCACTCAGCTCAATGACAACAGGAAAGGAGTGTTACCGGCCCAGTAAAGGAGTAAAATTTGTCCTTTCTGAATTCTAGCAATGATTTCCACCTAGATTCTGAAATCCTGGTGGTTCCTTGGAGGGACCTCAGACCAATGGTTGCGGGCAATGTTAAGGTCAGTAGGATGGGCTCCAGTGTCTCCCATCTCTCAATAAACCAAAGAAGCTTAGTTTTTAATCTGCTTCATGTATTTGACTTCTGTATGTGACACAATTAAAGGTTATGTCACTGGGTTATCACCAGGTGATATGGGACCACTGTTGTATATGATGTCATTGACTGAAATATTATGTGACATATGACTATATATGTAGATATGTTTGTAAGTATATGCTTTTGTAAGTATGTGTGTATATTTTTGTATGATTGTGTGTATATACACATCAATGGAGGTTAGGCAGGGGGAGAGAGAGAAAGGAAATACAATTAGTATTTTTCTATAGAAAAAGTTTGAAAGTCCCATATTATATAACTGCTAAATTTCTTCCCTGCTCTAACATTCTTATTTTCTTTAGGGAAAGCATGTTTGATTCTGTGTAGAGCACGTGAGAGCTAAAGCATGCTGCAGCAACACTGTAACGTTACCTTACTCTGTTACTAGTAACTGGGCATGGTGCTGAAAGGCAACAGAGACATGTCAAGAAAAATTCCTTTAAAAGAAGGAAACCCAGCCTAGCTTAACATCAGTCACTAGGTCTATTTCTATGTGTAAACTCTTTATGATGTTTTCAAGGGGATCAAAAATATTTGGATGACAAATTCTAGGAAGTTTTATAATGGTAATGCTATTTGATTATGAAAAATACTATTTATGGAAATATTTAAAATATTTTAACTTAGAGTAGAAAAATTTAAAAATCACTTTTATTAAAGTAGAACTTATATTTAGTAACATGCACTCATTTAAAGCATTTTAGCCCAATGGGTTTTGGCAAATATATACATCTATGCAACTACTATTTTTTAAAGACTTTTATTTAATAAATGTAAATTTTGAAAGTAAAAAAAAGACCTTGGAGAAGGAATCAACCCATAGGAACCTGAACCAGCCAACTTCGCAGCAGGCTCATGGAACAGGTGCACACAGTGGTGCCCAAGGCACCACAGAAAGGTTCGGTTGCATGAGGAGCACCCTGTTGATGGCATGACCCTGGGCGGGGTGTCAAAAGTCTGTCTGGGGCTCCAGTCCTGCCTCTGATGCTGGCTTTGGGACCTTGGGTGAGTCCCCATGGCTCTCTAGCCTCAAGAGGTTCATTCATGAATGATGTTTCTAGATGTTTACCGAGGCGACTTTTCAGTCTAAGCGTTGATGTCTGAAAAACACTATTTAATTAGAAGACTTCAGGAATAAGGCACGAGCTCCCCAGGAAGCTACTTGGAAAGAGGTGTTGCTGCCTCGATGGTCCCACAGAGCCATTTGCTGGATTCCCCCATAGCTCCCTTCAGGCCTCCTGATCTGAGGAAGGTCATGGCATTGGGCGTCTGCTCCCACATAACCACAGTTACAACTCATCTAGGGAGTAGTTGACTCATCCCGGACCCGATATGGCAGAGCCCATGCCAGGGGTGCCGGTGGGACAAAAGTCATGGGAAACAGGAACATAGCTGCAGCATGTGGGCGGGGAGAACAGACCACAAGAGAGGCTCAGAAATGGAATCCGTGGTTTGGGCCGTAGATGATGGAAGATCCTCACCCGTTCATTGGTGAGAAAGGAGGCAGGAATTTACATGGGATTTTCTCGGGACGCCATCCATGGGGGCTGTATGCATGCACGCTTTGGTTAACTTTCGAGAAAGCAGCTTTTTATTTTCATGGCAGAACTTGGGTTGGGCACTGTCTTGGTTTTTCAAGGTCTTCCTAAGGCCTGGAATTGAAGACCCTCCCCAGGGCATGACATCCAGGAAAGTGAGCTCCGTGGTCATGGTGGGACAGTGGCTACCAGGAGTGCCCTCATGGAATGGTACTGTGACAGAAGTAGATCTGCTGGGGCTGGGCATGAGATGACAGTTTTCTGGAGGGAGCAAGTTACGGGTTTTGAGGAGGGGAAGAGGCTGCCAGGTGGGCAGTCACCGTGGACAGGCTGTGCCTTTGGAGGGAGAGCATCGTGGCACTGGAGTCCCCAGGGACCTGCTTGGGTTGACAGCTGGCAGGTCGCCAATCTGACTATAGCAGCTCTCCCTAAGGGGGCCTCCTTCCTTGGGGACACCTGGGTGTGCTAACAGGGGTGGATCCGGTGGAACCTCCTGGGCACAGTGGCACCTGGAGAGCTGGGAGAAGATGTTTGGGGGCAAAGAGAGGTGTTCATTGTGACCATGTCACCTCACCGGCTGGGCTGTGGGTGGAGCTGGGATGCATCACCTCCCATCCACCTCCCTCGTGCCTGTCAGCTTGCTGCCAGCAATTCTTTTTCTGGGACTGCATGTTGTCAAGATAGGATACTGGTTGGGAAAAGGTGAGAATACATCAGAGGCCACAGAAGAGAGGAGGGGGAGGAAGTAGGATTCCATCCTCCCAGGGAACCAGACCCACCCAGAGGGTTCCAGGGAAGGAGTGATGGAAGAAGGACTCCGAGTGGAAGGCCTGGCCAGTCTCCGGGTGCCTGGGGGCTATCCCACCTCCTCCTTTAAGCCTTGTCTCTCCAGCCCCTTGGCTGTGGGTAGTTGTGGATGCTGCCTGCATACCTGAGCTGATGAAGGTACACAGACAGGGGCTGACCCTGACCTGGACCTGGACCACTGCAGGGCACTGCTCTCCAGAGCTCCTGGTCCTTCCTGTCCCTGCCCAGCTCACCCAACCTCTGCAGGGGGCCCTGCTGCCCTTGGCTCCTCCTCCTTCCTTTGTCCCAGCAAACCTGTCCACACCAGCCACTGGGAGCAGAAGCATCTTGGCTCATTAAACCCTCGCATTTCCTCCTGACCTTTCCCTGCACACCAAACAAGCAGTGACGACTTTGGCTGTTTGTCGTGCCATTTTGATATGTTTTCCTGCAGGGGTTCTAAGCTAGTGAAGTGAACAACTCTTAGCCCCAAGCTTTGCCAGGCTCCCAGCTGCTGTATTGTACACAGTGCAAGGAGCCAGGTATACCCACAGTACGCTGCAGGTCACATCCAGGCTGTGTGGCCCAGCACAGTCCCCTGGCCTCCCTCAGCTGCCTGGAAACAGAACCAAGCATGCTGTATTTGCAGGCTTGCAGTGAAAAGTCTTTGAGCTTGGCCAAAACCCTGGCACAAGACAGCCCCCAGGATGACACCTGCTCATCAGAGCTGAGGCCTTGCCCACGGTGACCCAGGTGGTCAGAGCCCCCAGACCAGTGTTCTTCCCCATGCCCCACACTCGCTGGCCTCTCCAGCCTCTAAAACTAGGTCTAGGGCACAGAGAGGGGAAAGACTGGGAACACTGTTGGGGAGCCCCTGGGGGATTAGGGCCCTGGGTCTCACTTATGGGTGGGACCTGCATGGAAGAGGGGGGCTTGGGAAGTAGAAGGGGCTTCTGGGATGAATTCCTTGCAACTTCTCTTCCACTAAGGGCCTACCCTAGGCCCCACACGCTGGTACAGACAGGGTAGTGACTGTAACGAGGGCCTCAAGTTGGCACAGGCCCTAGCTCATGGGGGCCAAGGGCTCACTCTGTAGTGGAGCCCACCTGCCCAGGTTACTGTCTGCATTCTGTGGCTGAGCCACTGGGAGGCGATCACAGGCAAACAGCACCAGAAGCAGGGAGGAAGTGAATCCCTGGCTCAGCCGGGTTCCCAGCCGTGTGGGTTGGACAGTGAAGCAGCTGCTAGTGTATACAGAAATGGGTCGTCTTCCCCAGGGGGTTCAACTCTGCGAAAGATTTGGCCTCGTGGCACAACAGCCTCGACCCACAACACAGCATTGTATGACTTGCTTCCTGCTATTGAACGGGTGACTGCTTTGCTCATGCTTCCTGTAAAGGTGTCTGTCTTTAACTGATCCGTAGCAGCTGACCCTCAGCAGGAGCAAAATAACCAAACCCAAACCCAAACCCCAGAGCCTTGCCTCCCTGGAAGCTTTGTGACTTCCATAGCTTTTCCACATCATGTGTTGCACAGCCACGGAGCACCGTGAGTGTGCCGGGGACCTTCTATCCAGCACCTAGTTAGTTATCCTCCCCAGGACCCACACGAAGTGGCGGGGCTCAGGGCAGTTAACAGACCACACCTAGGAAATACCCGGATTCAGAGCTGTGTCTGTTGTCAACACACATCCTTAGTGGCTCTCCTGTTGGCTACAGGGGCCGGGCACTTCCTGAAGCTTCCACCCTCTTAGGGTGGGACCCAACTCTTAGAAAGATGGTTGAGTTAGTTAGCCTTTCCCAATGCACCTGCCATCAGGCTCTGTGCAGGGGACAATGGCAGCATAGGGTGGGGCAAGGGGTAAGGGCCCAGTCTAGAGCCAAATACACTCAAGTTCAAATCCTAGTTCCATCTAGTGCACTCACTGAGCCTCTCCGTGCCTCAGTTTTCTCAGCTGCGAAAAGGGACTATAAATAGTCCATTTCATAGAGTCACATGAGCCAGCACTTAGTAAAAGCCATGCAGCTGCCTGCTGTTACCATCTGTGCTGGACAAGAACTGGACTGCACACTGTGCTGAATGTGAGAGAGAGGGGAACAGGAGCCTAAAGTGGGGACGTCATTGTCCACCGTGGAGACAGGAGCCTAGCAAGGCAAGTCCAAGGTCAGTAAGAGCATGATGGCCGTGTACACGTTGGTGTGGGTGCTGAGTCCAGGACCCCCTGGCAGGGGCATCCCAGGCTGCGGTGGGGATAGAACCATGCCTCTCAGGGACTCCCTGTGCCATTTCCCCAGTTGCCCTCACTTACAGCAGGCACCAGGATCACCCAAGCAGCTGGTTGAAAATGCACACACTCCTGGGCTCTGCACCCTGCAGGTCTTGGGGGGAAACAAGGAATCTGCATTTTAACGAATGTCCCTCCCCTGGCATTCGAAATAGGTGATCCCTGTGCCCATTGAGAAGCACTGTTCCCCAGGACACCAATTCACAGAGCAGATACAATGATGTTGCTACCTCAGCACTGCCATGGACAGCTCGTCCTGCAGCCTCTGACGCTCGCCCTGTTCTCCATGTGAACACATCTGTGCCCTTACCCCTACACTGTCCCCAGATGACCACATGCTCTCCTCCCTGATGCTCAGGCAGGCCTGTGCCCGTGAAGATGTGACAGCCACACCCTAAGTCAGCTCAGAGCCTGCAGACTCCTCCCCCTACCTGGCCCAGGAGCCCCCTGGATCCTCAGGGCAATGGGTAAGGCAGGTAGCCTTGGAACACATGGGGACGTTGAGGCTCAGAGAACTCAGAGAGCTGCTCCAAGTCACCTGGAAACCCAAGGCAAAGCCCAGATCGGAACTCCTGGCTTCTGTCACCACAGCTCCCTTTCAGTGCGGCTCTTCCTGCCCAGGCCCCGGGGTGCTTGTAGGGGAGCAGCCACACCTGAGATGTTGTCAGCGCCTAGCCTGGGCCAGAGAGAACAGCAGAAACTCACCGGTTGGGACGACACACGCCAAGCACGCCAGGAATCGAAAGGACCTTTCCATGCTGTGAGCATCTGGAGACCCCAGGCCAGCCCCACCCTCCACCAGGTCGCCAGCGAGAGCCCTCCTCTGTGTGCAGGGGTGGGGAGGAAGGTGGAGGGTGGGCGATGTGCCCGGGTCTGCAGGCCCTGCTGGGCTTGCCGAGAGCTGGAGGAACTGGGAAGAGCAGCCAGGCGGTTGGCAGTGTGATGTGTTGTGCCCCGTGGAATTTAGTCATCTGGACAGCTGAAAGGGGAACCGCAGGGAGGATTTTCCAGGACCGGAAACAGGGCAGTGAGTGGGGAAGAAGGGGGCTATCAACCTCAGCGAGAAATCTCTGTTCTAATGCTCTAATGCTTTTCTTTTCTTTCTTTCTTTTTTTTAATGTTTGTTTATTTTATTGTATTTTATTTGAAAGGAAAAGGAGAGAGAGAGAGAGAGAGAGAGAGAGAGAGAGAGAGAGAGAGAGAGAGAGAGATCCTCCATTGACTGGTTCACACTCCAAAGCACAAGTGCCCGAAACAGCCAGAACTGGGCCAGGCTGAAGCCAAGAGCCAAGGACTCAGTCCAGGTCTCCCATGTGGGTGGCGCTTGAGCCGCTGTCTGCTGCCTCCCAGGGTGTGCGTGCTCAGAAGGCTGGCTGCAGGTGAACTGAGCTTAACCGCTGTGCCAAGTGTGCGCTCCTCGGGCACCTCACCTCCCTTCCTATAGTTTCAGTGCCAGGTGGGTTTTCTCTTCTTCCATACCTTGCATGGAAAAAAGTTGTCAATATCTGCGCGCGCGTGCAAGAGAGAGAAAGAGAGAGAGAGAGGGAAGGAGGGAGAGAGAAGCTCCTGAACTGGGAGATGATTCACTGTCATGACCACAGCGCCCTCGGGAGGGCCTGGGTTTGCAGAATTGCGGGTCCAGTTGGGGGCGGGGCGGGGCTTGTTGAAATGCAGATTCAGATGAAAGAGGCCTGGGCTGGGCAGGTAATTTGCATCTCTAATCAGCCCCGGGATGGCTCGTCCCAAGTCCTGGAGCCGCACTTCTGCAGCAAGAGCTAAGAGAACTCTCACCCTGGAGCCATTGGGTAGGATTCCCAGGGGACGTCAGGACCCTTTGGGGCAGGGAGGGACTCCTGGAAGCTTCTCTTAGGTGGTGAGGTGGGGTGGGATAGGTTGAGCAGTGCAGGGATCTGGGTGTGGTGGACAAGCAAGTGGACTGACAATGAGACCCTCACAGGGCCTGGAGAGTCCCTGATCTTTTTACACTGGGTTTTACCGGGACCAGGCTGTTGGGTCGCTCTTAAGGAGCTGAATTTGTGCCCCTCACCCCACACAGAAGATCTGTCAGCAATTTGCCTCCTCCTTGGGTTCTTCCCCATTTTAGACCAAGGACAAGTTCACAGCCTTGAGGGCTAAGGAGAGATTAAACGAGCTGTGGTTTTTAAAATTTGTGAAATTCTTGCAAGACAAAGGCTCCCACTATTTAAAGCCAGCGCCATCAAGGCAGCAGGAGGAAAACCATAAGTTCTTAAGAGGTCTGTCTACTTCAGTCATGGGTTCTCCCAGAGTCGATGGGAGGCCCTGCTCCCCCTGGTTTCCTTGTAAAAGCCAGGGGATCTGACTCGCCCAAGTCACTCCTCTCTCGACTTCTCGATCTTGGAGGTGCCCCTCTGTGCACAGTCTGGCCCCAAGCCTGAACTCCAAGGAGAGCTGATCTTTGGGGAATCTGCAGTGTGCCTTGGGACACTGAGGTTGGGAGACTTGGGAATGGTCCAGGTCACCTCCCCTGTGACAGCGGGGCACACTGTCTGCCTTGAGGCATCACTTGTCACTTTCCCTCTCAAAAGCTACCTTCTGGCTTCTTATCAAGGAGGGGGGCTTTCCTTATCAGAAAGGGCTTCTCTTATCACAGCAGGGCCCCAAGAAGTGTTTGTCCAGTGAAAGGCTCTTTCTACCCTGGACCTGGTCAGGGACTTTGTTGGGACCAGAAAGCTCAGCGCAAAGGCAGAGGGGCTCTGGTTTATGACAAGCAAGGAAGGTAAATAGAACAAAAGTTTTCCATGGCAGGATAAGCAGGTGACTTGAGGTCTGATGCTTCCAAAACTTGGACTGGGTCTCCAGTGCCCAGCTCTGTGTATGTGTATGAATATGTATGTGTGTATGAGTGTGTATACTCATATAGTAGCTCCTTAATTAACTGGTATTTAGCATTTCTGTTTGTACAATTGGACAACAAGCTGATGCTGACTTTTCCTGGTCTCTCCAGGCTGGCCCATGTGTGGTTTATAAGTAGGGTGACTGTTTAAGGGGGCTTCAAAAATAGTTCCTGGAAAAATGAAATTAAGAGATACATTTATTTTGGTGCAAAATTTTTTGAAGTTCATGCATAGCTTTTTTTTTTTTTTTAAGATTTATTTATTTGAAAGGCAGAGAGGTCTTCTATCTGCTGGTTCACTCCCCAGATGGCCGCAACAGCCAGAAATGTGCTGATCCGAAGCCAGGAGATTTTTCTCGGTCTCTCACGTGGGTGCAGGGGCCCAAAGACTTGGGCCATCTTCCACTGCTTTCCCAGGCCACAACAGAGAGCTGAATCAGAAGTGGAATAGCCCAGACTCAAACCAGCGCCCATATGGGATGCCGGTACTGCAGGCAGCAGCTTTACCCACTACGCCACAGTGCCGGCCCCTGTGCATACTTTAATAACACACATTTTGTAGGAACTTTTTGAAGACCCTTTATATGCATGGGTTTCAAGATTTTCTTGCACCACAATGAACTTACCTTTTAATTCAATTTTTTGAACATGTTTAAAGTACCCTCCCTCGTATAATTATTATTCAAACTGGGACACTTTGGCCTGTGACAAATACTAAACTCTTGGGACACCAGTACAATGTCCTGAACCAGAACCGTCCTAGGCAAACCAGGCACATGGGCTGCTTTTCTTCTAGAAACATCCTGCACTGAGTTCCCTGGCAGCATGTGTCAAGGCTTTGCGGATCTACACCCGAGTATGGGGTGGGTAGACAGTGGAAGATGCCGGGAGGCCCCAGGACAGATGTCCTGACCTATGAGGGATTTGTTGTGACTGTGGCTTCTGGCTGGGCTCAGTCCAGGTTCTTGTCTCCATGAGGGACCGAATTCAAGGAATGGTGTAGACAATGGTGAGCAGGGAAGCGAGATTTATTGAAAGCGAAAGCAAACTCTTAAGGAATAAGAGCAGGCAAGTCAGGAAGGAGTGGGCTGCCTGATCAAGATTCGGGCTGTCCTTCTGTGCTCGCTGAAGGTTCAGCGTGGGGCTTGATGGCAGGGCTTGAGTGCCACCCATTCCCATGCCCGTTTTTGGAAATCTTGGACATGGGATGGCACAGGTGCATGATGGGAGTAATTTTATTATAATGACATTTTAATAACCTTCAAGATCATTGCAGGGATGCAGCCTGCAGCCATATTGGATTTATTATTATTTTTTTTAGTCGATTCTAAGCTGTGAAACTCCAGCAGCTGTGGTCTGCACGGAATGGGGTGGAGTTTGGGGCAGTGTGCGCGGGGCTGTGGTGCCCGTGGGCCCCAGCGCAGGTGCTGGCAATCTCAGTCCTCTTTGCTGGCCACCTCCCTCCCCACATCATTGATTTATGATCGATCACTGACTTTCCAATGATGTGAAAATGATAAGCGTTCAGTAGAAATCCAACTCTGAGTTTGGAGTTTTGCTCTTTTCCCAGGATAGTGGTATCAGTACACTACTCTTTCATGATGGCCGCAAGCCACAGCTGCCAGTCAACCCTGTGATTGCAAAAGGGAGCAGCCAATCTCTGTCCAGAGTATCAGACGGTGGAGAATGCTGTGTTGCTAAGCTGGGCCGCTCAGGAGCTTAGGTGCCTTAAATACAATTTAACTTACATTTTCAACCTATCCTGGGTTAGTTGAGGTATGACCACATCATAGGTTGAAGAGCATCTGTATTCATGTTGGAATCCAGCTTCTTGTCTCTGATGCATCAAAGAATTTTTTAAAAAATATTTTAATTATTTATTTGAGAGGTGGAGTTACAGACAGAGAGAGGGAGAGACAGAAACAAAGGTCTTCCATCTGCTGGTTCACTCCCCAAATGGCTGCAACAGCCAGAGCTGGGACTATCCATAACCAGGAGCCAGGAGCTTCTTCTGGGTCTCTCATGCAAATGCAGGGACCCAAACACTTGGGCCATCTTCTACTGCTTTCCTGGGACATAAGCAGGGAGAGGACTCGGAAGTGGAGCAGTAGGGACTCAAACCGGCGCCTATATGGGATGCTAGTGCCACAGGTGGAGGCTTAGCCTACTAAACCACAGAGTCAGCCCTGTGCATCATAGAATTTGAGGATGAGGCATAGATCAAAGTTAGCAGAAGAACAAGATTTATTTATTTATTCCTAAAATATTTATTTATGTATTTATTTAAAAGGTAGAACAACAAAGAGAGACAGAGACAGAGAGACAGAGACAAAGAGACAGAGAAACACACACACATGGAGATTTTTATTCACTGGTTTCTTCCCCAAATGGTTTCAACAGCCAGGCTGAAGCTAGGCCAAAGCCAGGAGCCACCCTGGTCTCTGACAGGTGTGGCAGGGGCCCAAGTATTTGGGCCATGATCTGCTGCTTTTCCAGTTGCAGTTAGCAGGAAGCAGAGCAGCTGGGACTCAAATTTTGGTGCTCAGTTATGGGATGCTGGTGTTGAAAAAGCAGTAGCTCAACCCATTGTGTCACAACACTGGCCCCAAAAATAATATTTGTTTGCAAAGTGAAAGTACACACTCAAGCCAGACTGCAGGCTTGCTCCAGAGTGAGCTGCAAACCACGAGGTTCGGGGCCATCCCTTCTGTGCTCTGGAGGCGTGGGGGTGGTGCGCTGGGCAGATTTCCAGGAATTTGGTGACTGCCCCTTTTCTGGCTTTTTAAGGAAGTATCGTGGCGTCAGGTGCGTGATGGCAGTGGGAGTGCCAGCCATGATAACTGCATTTAATGACATTGTCATAGGCTATAGGTCCTCGTGGGGAAGTGGTTGGCAGCCGTGCTGGATATTTTCAGCCAGCACCGGTCCTGGGTGGCAGCTTTGCTACAATCCTGATTTCAGGTTGTCGGCCGAGGGAGGAGTTTTAGAGGAATCCCCGGGGGAGGGCGTGGTGACAGATTTCCTCCAGCTCTTTCTCTGACCCCTGATTGTCTCCTGACCTAGAGCATTCCGGTTATCCAAAGAAGAGCTATTTCTTTGTTTTATTTTTTAAATCTTCCTTTCTTTATTTTAAAGGCAGAGTCTCGCGCTCTCTCTCTGTCTCTCTCTCTGTCTCTCTCTCTCTCACACACACACACACACACACAGATTTTTCCATCTGCTGGTTCACTACCCAAATGTCCACAACAGCTGGGGCTGGGCCAGGCTGAAGCTGGGAGTCAGAACTGCGTTCGAGTCTCCCCATGGGTGGCAGGGATCCAAGTACTTGGGCTTGGATCACCTGCTGCCTTGTGGGTGCATTAGCAAGAAGCCAGCTCAGACCCACACTACGATATGGGATGCAGGCCTCCCAGCAGCGGCTTAGCGCACCGCTCCACACCGCCTATCCTACCCTTTCTGAGTTCCTTTGCCTCACTCCTCCTGGGGGCTACTATCTGAAAGGGCCTGAGATGCATGTGCTAGGGGCCCTGCAGATGAGCTGCAAATCAATACGAGCATTTTCATAACCGAGGAAACAGCTGAGCACATGTGACTCAAGGCCACTTATATACCCTGGAAGGCTGTGCAGGAGAAGGTGGTACCCGGAAGGTAAGGAAGGACTGGGCTCTGCAACCACGGCTGTTTCTGGGGCACTTAAGGGCCCCTCTCAGCCACCTGGCCCTCTCCGGGTTTAGTGTGGTGACAGAGGCCCCTGCGAGGAACCAGGGGTGTCACCCTCGGGAGCTATAGTGGCTGAAAATGTACCTGCGGGGAGGGGTAGTAGAGGCTGCGGGAAGCTCCAGTTGGAGGGCGTGAGGTTACAGGGTGGGGTGGGAGAAGAGAGAGAGAGAGAAAGAGAGAGAGAGAGAGAGAGAGAGAGAGAGAAAGAGAGATGAAGTTCTCATTCCTTAGTGCCTGCTGACTCCCTGCCTACCCCAGCTGGGTGCAGGGATGCCTCATTCAGGGAGACCCAGGGCCAGGATGGTGAAATCAGGTCTCTGCCTGGAGGATTCCAGAATGGAGAACTTTCGCTGATACCTGGCATGGGGACCTGGAGCACAGGCCCTTGGCACCCCATGTCACCTCACACTTAGGCTTGGAGGAGGGTGTCCTAAGTTATTCTCTGTTGGGGTAAATAAAGCCACATCCTCTTGCGAGTGATGACAGAAGATGTTCCTCTCCATTTCCTCTTCTCTGGAAAATAGTTATTTTCAGTTCTCTGCGTCATTTTCCCCCCTCGACCCTGCTGCTCACATGGGAGAGGCAGTGTTGTGTCCTGCAAGAGCACAGCTTCTGCGCCAGGCGGCACCAGCGCTGTCACCAAGTACAGTGCACTGGGGCAGCTGCTTAGTTTCCAGGTGAAATGTGGATGATAAAGTGGCCTCCTCCTGGTGTTGCTATAGCAACCACAGAGTGGGCGTCCAAGGGGCAATGCACAGCACGGGCTCGTAGTAAGAAGCGAGCTCATCACCAACAAGGTGCAGTGTAATGTTGTTATTTGGGATCCTATGTGTGTGCAAAAGATGTAGATTCACATTCTGATGTAGAAAACCCGAGTTCAAGAGTTAGAAGGTGGCAGTGGACAACAGACATCTGTTAGAGGCCAAAACAATTCCAGGCACTGTAGAAACCTTTTGCAAGCTAACTACCAAGACTATGTTCTGTAAATCAAAGTGGGTCCTCAGAGGACCTGGACAAGTCTTTGTCGTCAGGCTCTGGTGGTGCTGTGGCTTGGAGGTGGTTTGTCCCCCAAGGTTCTTCATAGGAAGCTTGGTCCCAAGTGTGGCAACGTTGGGAGATGGCAGAGATCTTTAAGAGGCGGGACCGAGTGGAAGTCATTTGGTCCGGAGGTTCCACCTTCATGCGTAGCTGAATAACCGTCTCCCAGATGGTAGGAAAGATTAGTTCTTGTGATTAGTTCGTTCTTAGTCCCGCCCCAGCTTCCTGCCATGTCATGTGACCTCTCACGACTTGTGCGCATGCTCCTGCCCCTATGATGCCCAGGTACAATCCCTGCACTCTGGAATCTCCCGAACTGTGAGCCCAATAAACCTATTACTTTTTAAAAGATTGGTTGATTTATTTGAAAGAGTTATATAGAGAGAGGGAGAGAAGGGGAGAGAGAGAGAATGAGAATATCTTCCGTCTGCTGGTTTGCTCCCCAGATGGCCGCAACAGCCGGGCTGGGCCAGGTCAAAACGAGGAGGTAGGAAATTCATCCAGGTGTTCCACATGGGTAGCAGGGGCCCAAGCACTTGGGCCATTTTTTGCTGCTTTTCTCAGGCCATTAAGGGAGCTGGATTGGGGCCAGCACTGTGGCATAGTGGGCTAAGTAAGCCTCCACCTGTGGCAACGGTTCTAGTCCCAGGAGCAGCCGAGGAATCAGAGCTGATTCCATTCCAGCTATCTCTCTCTTCTCTCTGTCTGTAACTCTTCCTCTCAAATAAATAAGATCTTAAAAAAAAAAAAAAGGAGCTGGATCAGAAGAGGAGCAGCTGGGACATGAACCAGCATCCACATGGGATGCCAGTGTCTCAGGCGGTAGCTTTACCCAGTGTACCACAATGCCAGTCCCTAAACCTATTTTCTTTACATAAAGTACTCAACCTCAGGTATTTTGTCATAGCAATATTCAGCTGATTAGGACAGGTTGTTATTAGGACAGGTTGTTTTGGGATGCAACATAATTGCTTTTAATTTTTTTTTTTTTTAAGATTTATTTATTTGAAAGTCAGAGTTACACAGAGAAGGCGAGGCAGAGAGAGGTCTTCCATCCGCTGGTTCACTCCCCAATTGGCTGCAATGGCCGGAGTTGCGCTGATCCGAAGCCAGGAGCCAGGAGCTTCTTCCGGGTGTCCCATGTGGGTGCAGGGGCCCAAGGACTTGGGCCATCTTCTACTGCTTTCCCAGGCTGTAGCAGAGAGCTGGATCTGAAGTGGAGCAGCCAGGTCTCGAACTGGCACCCATATGGAATGCCAGCACTGCAGGTGGCGGCTTTACCTGCTACGCCACAGCGCCGGCCCCAGCAACATAATTGCTTTTTTTTTTTTTTTTTTTTTTTTTTTTGGGACAGGCAGAGTTAGACAGAGAAAGGTCTTCCTTCCATTGGTTCACCCCCCAAATGGCCGCTAAGGCCAGCGCACTGCGCTGATCCAAAGCCAGGAACCAGGTGCTTCTCCTGGTCTCCCATGGGGTGCAGGACCCAAGGACCTGGGCCATCCTCCACTGCACTCCCAGGCTACAGCAGAGAGCTAGACTGGAAGAGGAGCAACCAGGACAGAATCCGGCGCCAGAATCCGGTGCCCCGACTGGGACTAGAATCCAGGGTGCCGGCGCCGCAGGCAGAGGATTAGCCACCGGCCACATAATTGCTTTTATTTATATATTTATTTTTTTGGACCAGCAGAGTGGACAGCGAGAGAGAGAGACAGAGAGAAAGGTTTTCCTTTGCCGTTGGTTCACCCTCCAATGGCCACTGCGGCTGGCCGGCGCACCGCGCTGATCCTATGGCAGGAGCCAGGTGCTTCTCCTGGTCTCCCATGGGGTGCAGGGCCCAAGTACTTGGGCCATCCTCCACTGTACTCTCTGGCCATAGCAGAGAGCTGGCCTGGAAGAGGGGCAACTGGGACAGAATCCGGCACCCCGACCGGGACTAGAACCCAGTGTACCAGCGCCGCTAGGCGGAGGATTAGCCTGTTGAGCCACGGCGCTGGTTCCACATAATTGCTTTTAAAAATACTATTATGGGGCAGGTGTTATGGCCAGCAGGTTAAACCACTGCTTGGAATAACCTCATCGCTTCCCTTATCACAGTGCTGATTTGAGTCCTAGCTGCTTTGCCCTTATGATCCTGTTTCCAGCTAATGTACCTGAGAGTCAGCTGACGATGACCCAAGTGCTTGGGTTCCTGCTACCCAAGTGGGAGACCTGTGTCATCTTGAATTTGGCTTTTGTTGATTTTCTTTCCTCTTGAGAATGGATCATATTTTACTCTTTCTTAGTGTGTCAAGACATTTCAGATTGTTCTCTGGATATTGTGAATGCCATGAATGGAGCCTGGATTAGCAAATGGCACTTGGTAGAGTGTAAAGTATAAATTCCTATTTTTGGGATGTCATCTTTTCTGTTCTTTTATCCTTGGATAGGCTGCTTACAATCTGTAGTAGGTAGTTAGGGGTCAGGCATAATTTTGGCTCGGGTTTACACATGCGCTTTGAGACTTGCAGCATTCGCTGTCACCTTCCTGAAGCTGGGGTTGCCTTGACCACTGTCCCCTGGTTCTTCAGGACCGAAAAACTGGGTGCCTTTTCAGTTTGGTTGTCCCTTAAGCTCCTGACTGCAGCCTGCCTGCTGGCCGGAACTCATATCAACGGAAGACCTGCCTCGCACTGTTCCCTCCAGGGTCTTCAGGTTGTGCCCTCCAGCTGGGATTTCTAGTTGTTTATCTGTAGGAAGGTTGGGTCGGGGCAGTGAGAGCCAAGTCAGCCCTATCAGAAAGGAAATTCAGTTCAGACTCTGCTTTGCCTTTTTTTTTTTTTTAATTAATTTGTTTGAAAGGCAGAGTTACAGAGCGAGCAAGTGAGTGAGCGAGAGAGGTCAGTCTTCCTCCATTGGTTCACTCCTCGAATGGCTGCAATGGGCAGGGCTGGGCCAGGCCGAAGCCAGGAGCCTGGCACTGCATCTGGGTCTTCCTTATGGGTGGCAGAGATCCAAGTACTTGCAGCATCCTCCACTGCTTTCCCAGGCACGTTAGTAGGGAGCTGGATCAGAAGCAGAGCAGCCAGGACTCGAACCTGTGTTCCTATGGGATGCTGGTGTTGCAGGCTGTGGCTTAGCCTGCTGAGCCACAAATGCTGGTCCCTAGACCATGCTTCCTATCCACTGAGATGTACTGACTGTCACTTAATGAAACAGCTATTCTGACCTCATCAAAT
This sequence comes from Oryctolagus cuniculus, assembly GCF_964237555.1. Taxonomy (NCBI): domain Eukaryota; kingdom Metazoa; phylum Chordata; class Mammalia; order Lagomorpha; family Leporidae; genus Oryctolagus; species Oryctolagus cuniculus. The sequence continues at coordinate 31,621,862 of NC_091441.1, forward strand.
GTCTGTGGTCACTGCTATGAGAAATGTCTCATAAGGCAGTGGGTTTTCAGGTACTGCATAATGCTGGCGATATCTTTGAGGAAGAGGAATTTTCGCCAGTGCTTCTACCCAGTGCATCAATGGACGAGGGCCCTTCTTCCTGAAGGGAAAGTAATGAGAATGCGCACACACAGGAGATACTGACTCAGAAAGGATGGCCCCAGCCCCTGTGGGTGACTCACTGAGCCTGGAGGAAGTGGCCAAATGGCTGGCCACATGCTAGTGATTGGTTCCGACTTCTCTAGACTGAGAGCCAGTCAACTCCGACTGCAGAAAGGTTTGAACTTGATTTACCAGGTCAGTAAGGAGGCATGGTCTGTTCGCTTTTATTTACCATTGAAAGGGCATGAGATCCTAGGATGTGATTAGAAATGAGCAAATAAATGCAATTTGGATTAAGTCATCTGGACATGCAAAGGGGGGTTGGGAATGGGAGCCAGAGAAGGCACTAGGAGCTTGTGGGGGAAAGGTTAGAGAGGGATGGGGCACAAGTGGGCCCTGCTGGGCAGTGGGGACTCTGCCTCCTCCCTTTCCTGGCCACTAGGCTGGGGGGTTGATGTTTGGGAGCAGCTGGGAAGAGCCCACGTGTCAGATCCGTGCCAGCCTTTGTGATAGCTTCCGTAGTCCCTGACTTACGCGCCGTGGGGCCATTGGAGGGGCTTTATGAAATACCCCCCCTTTTCTCCTCTGTAAAACTGGAGCCAGGGGTCAGAGCTTTTGAAGCACCCTCCTGGTTTCAGCAATCTCTAGGAAGCGCAGCCCTCACTAGGCGGGGGAGGGGGGATCATGCGGAATGGGAGCTGAGACCGGAGGGTGAGGAGCCAGAGGCCAAAGACACGCTTACCTGTCCCTGAGAACCCTTCTCAGAGCGGAGGGTGGGGGACAGGCAGGACCCAGAAACTCCTGCTGTCCAGCGTGTGACACGGTTCAGCGCTCCCCCAGTGGCACTGCCCTCACCTGCCAGGTCAGTGTGCCCTAGTCCTCCCTAATGCTTTGGCTGCTGCCTGAAATGCTGTCAGCTGGGCTCCCTCCGCCTGGGCCAGGCTCTGCGTCAGCTGCAAGCAGTAGCCTTGCTGTTCTCACACCTCTTCCTGGCTGCGACTCCAGGTGGGTTACAACTGGGAGAGAGGGAGGAGAAGGAAGAGAACCAGAGCCTGGGAAAGCAGCTGAAAGGAAAGTGATCAGATCAAAGGTTTGGGAAGAGAGCCTGGGGTCCGTGTGTCCCGAATTCTGCAACGCAGCAGCGGCTTGGCTCAGGGGCCATCCTCTTGTCCCTGCACCACCTCCCCTCCCCTTCCTCCCTTTTGTTTGTTAACTGTTGAATTTTTGCTCACCAGCACCCTCTATCAAACTTAAAAAAAGCCAGAGGAACTGTTTGGAAGCCTGTACACTCCCTCTTTAAAGGAATTTTCACCCAAATATCCCACGACAGATTTACCCTCCTTCTAGAGAGCCATGAGCCCTGTCTGCTCTGACTGCAGCGCTGGAATCCACACTTTCTCAGGAGATGCTTGGTCTCAGTACACAGCTGTTCCTTGTCCACAGTCTAATGAGATGGTGTGTCAGGGTCCTTGCAGAATTTCCCGGGGTGACCCAGCAGGAGAGACATTCATTCCCCTCCCCCAACCCCAGAAAGACTAGGCAGTGGTGGAGGAGGACGCTCCAGCACCAAGAGCTTGAGTGCTTGCAAATTTGCTCATATAGGACCTCCAGCGCCACATATGTGGCTGTGGCTCAACGGCATGCCTCCCAGCTTTTGTTTGCAGTTTTCATTTGTCATCATGGGGCCGCCTGTGCATTTTAGAAATTTTAGAGAAAATGATAAAGAGGTCGAAGAAAGTCATCCATGAGTTTACTGTCATCGGTAACCTTTTGGCACATTCCCTTCCAGTCGTTTCTTTTTCATCCTGTAAAAAATATACAGACCAAGTGGTGTGTACTATTTCCTTTACCGCTTTTAAAACCTAACCACATACCAATAGGATTTTCCTATGACATTACAGCTCTCTGAAAGCATCATTTAAAAAATATTTATTTGAAAGTCAGAGTTAGAGAGGAGAGACAGAGACAGCGATCTCCCATCTGCTAGTTCACTTCCTAGACAGTCACAGTGGCCAGGCTGAAGCCAGGAGCCAAGAGCTTCCTCTGGGTCTCCCATCTGGGTTCAGTCATCTGCTGCTGCTTTCCCAGGTGCATTAGTAGGGAGCTGGATCGGAAGTGGAGCAGCTGGGACTCAAACTACTGCCTAAATGGGATGCCCATTTTACAGGTGCTGGCCACAATGCTGGTCCCTATGCATCATTTTAAAAAAGATTTATTTATTTATTCGAAAGGCATTTTAAAGGGTTGCATGGCATCCTGTCAAAAGTACATTTCTGGGCCAGAGTTATGGCACAGGGTGGCTGTTCAAGTCCCAGCTGCTCTGCCTCCCATCCAGCTTCCTGCTAGTGCACCTGGGAAAAGCAGCAGCAGACAGCCCAAATACTTGGGCCCCTGTCACCCATGTGGGAGACACAGTTGGAGTTCCTGGCTCCTGGCTTCAGCCTGGCCCAGACAAGGCTGTTGTAGCCATTTGTGGAGTGAACCAGCAGATGAAAGATCTCTGTCTCTGTCACTCTACCTGTCAAATAAATAAACAAATTTAAAGTACTCTTCTATTTTACTTAGGAAATGTGCTGAGTTGCAGATCTGAGCCACTGTAAGTGAATCTGAAGCGAACTTGTTGATGCACAAGTTCCTTTAGGACAGACTCCCAGGGGAAGGAGGACGGGACAGCGTTCCCTTGGTCTTAGGCAGCAGAGTCTTTCCTGGCCTCCATCCTCTGCCCCGTTGCAAGCTTGAGGCCCATTCTGAAGTCACTTTGTGTCTCCCTTCTTGTTAGTTCTGCACAGCTTGTACCAGTTCACATTCCCAACAGCACTGAATAGAATTTGAGGTAATGTTGAGGGGTCATTTGCAAGTTGCAAGAAACCCCTACGGTGCTTTGACCAAAGAGAGTCACACGTTCCCCTGACCTTCCATCCTCTCTGTCCCCCAAATAACGACACTTCTAGCCATTGCCAGAGAATCAGCGCGCCTTCTGGAAGTCCCAGCTTCTCCTGAGTGGTTTGTGTGTGTAATGACATACTCACAACAACCCTGAGAGACAGCCGCTGTCCCATTTTATACATGAAGAGGCAGAGGCCCAGAGACCACGAGGAACTTTCCCTAGAGCCGGCAGGTGGCGAGCGGCAGAGGGGTAGAGCAGGTTGTGTGGCTCCTAGCACCTGAGCTCTTGCCACACACACCGCGGAGCTTCCAAGAAGCTGGGTGAGAAACGGGCTGAGAGCTGGGGTTTCGATCTGTCGGCTCTGAGAGTCAGTCGAGAATCAGGGTGGAAGGGCAGGGTGGGGTGGCTACAATTTTGCTTTCTGTTGTGGTTTGGGTCACCTGGCACTGAGGCCGAGGCCAGTGGGTGGCTGCTCTAGGAAGGCTAGGCCCTGTGATGCTGACGCAGGGAAAATGTTCCCAAAAGTGTTGCTTCTGCCCCAATTCTGTGGTTCAGGCTTCAGGATCCTGGGGTCTGAATATCCCCGAAATCAGGCAGTGCAGCTGCTGCGCTGCCCAGAAAAACCAGACATTTTAGTTTAATATCTTTGCACAACTAACCTAGCACAAGCACAATTTCAGTAATAAAAATATGATGTACTTGTATATACTCGCCTGTGTGTGTTTTTCTTCTTATTCACCTTTTGTTTTTGTTTTTCCCCCTTTCTTCCCTTCCTTATTTTAGTTCAGTGTCCTGAGCCACCATCAGGTAATCCATGTGTACAACTGCTGTTCCCCCTGCCATATTTCTTTGTGCCATGTGATGCTGTGTGTGTGTGTGTACATCTATATACCTAAGTATGTGTGCATAAACATTTACATAGACATAATTTTTGTGTGACTAACAAAATAGATCAATTGATAGCCATCTGAGTGTGGCTTGCTTTTATTTCCCAAGAATGATTCCTGGAGATCTCTTTAAGACATATGGTAGGTAATTTATTCTTTCTTTCTCTTTAAAATCTACTTATATACTTATTTGGGATAGAGAGATAGAGATTGAGCAGGAGAGAGACACAGAGAGGGTCAGACCAGAGAGCTTCCGCTTACTGGTTCAACTCCCCAAATCCCTGCAGCAGGTAGGGGTTTCGGTGTGGCGAAGCTGAAGACAGGAGCCAGGAGATCCATTCAGGCCTCCTACATGGATGCAGGGACCCAAGTACTTGAGCTGTTGTCTTCCGTCTTCCAGGGTGCACATAAGCAGGAAGCTGGATTGGGAGCAGAGGTGGGACTCAATCCTAGGCGCTCTGGGTATGAGATGCCAGTGTCCCAAGTGGTGGCTTAACCACTGCACCACAACACCTGCCTCTGATGAACCTTCAACATTTGGCCTCCACAGTTACTGAGGAAAGAGGAAAGAGAGCAAAGGATAGAGGACCAGAATCCGGGGAGTTTTGTGTCTTCCATTATTTCTTCCTGTCTTCCATTGCGTAGAAACCAGAACTGAATTAGGAGGGAGACTGTGAGATGTCTTTCTGCATGCTCAGAGAGAGCAAGTGTGTTAGTGAGGCTAGACTCAACTGTATTTTTAAATATCCAACTCTTTAAGTCATGTGGAATTAAGACAATTATGGTATAATATATGCTGTTGCTTGCATTTTCTTCCAGATAATTACTCAGTTGCAACAGCAGCATGTGTAGCCTATTCTCTTTCTACTGAATTGCATTTACTGTTTTGTTGTATGGAAAATCACATTTATGATGATTCATTTTAATTTTCCATTCTGTTCCACAAATCTATTTGTCTTTATGCCACATGAATCTGATTACTATGGCTTTATTTTAATATTGGATATTTTAATATTTAACAAAGACAGCCTCTTATTGTACTTCATTTTCATGTTTTCTTGACTGTTCTTGATGATGTTATTTTGTACTATCTTTTAATAATTAACTTTATTCAACCAATTATTAATTTTAGCTGATTAAAATTCATTACCCAATTTAAATATTTAAATATTCAATGTTTAAATATTTATTGACATTTAAATACAATTGCACAAATTTTAGATACAAGTACTTTAACAATATTTATTTATTTATTTGAAAAGCAGAATGACAAAGAGGGGGAGAGACAGAGAATGAAAGATCTTCCAAGGGCTGGCGCTGTGGCTCAGCAGGTTAATGCCTTGGCCTGAAGCGCTGGCATCCCATGTGGGCGCCAGTTTGAGACCTGGCTGCTCCTTTTCTGATCCAGCTTTCTGCTGTGGCCTGGGAAAGCAGTAGAAGATGGCCCAACTGCTTGGGCCCCTGCACCCACATGGGAGACCCAGAAGAAGCTCCTGGCTCCTGGCTTCGGATTGGCGCAGCTCCGGCTGTTGTGGCAATCTGGGTAGTGAACCATCAGATGGAAGACACCCCCTCCCCCTGCCTCTCCTTCTTTGTGTAACTCTTTCAAATAAATAAATAAATCTTAAAAAAAAAAAAAGAAAAAAAAAGAAAGATCTTGTATTCACTGATTCACTTCCCAAATGGCTGCAATAGCCAAGCCTGGGCCATACCAAAGCCAGGAGCCAGGCACTCCATCCTGGTCTCTCACATGGGTGGCAGAAACTCAATCACCTGGGCCATCTTCTGCTGCCTTCCCAGGCACGTTAGCAGGAAGCTGGATTGGGAGCAGAGTAGCTGGGATCAAACTGTCACTCTGATATCAAATGCCTGTGTCGCAAGTGGCATATTAGCTTACTGTGCCACAATGCTGGCCCTTACATACAAGTATTGACTTCTGGAGAATTAACATTTTAATAGAATCAACCCTTTATTTTATAGTTTCCTTCATGCATTTTGTGCCCTTTTTTAATTAATTTTTTTATTTAAAAAGACCTGGTAATCATGAGATATCTATTAGTTACTGGTATCTCTTACCTGCAAAGATGACCATCAATAATTCCTCTCATCCCTGCCCCACAGGTTACTCCTCCCATTAAGGGAAGAAGTTGGAGGCCGGTGCTGTTGTGTAGCAGGTTAAGCCACTGCCTGCAGTGCTGGCATCCCATATTGGGCGCTGGTCCAGTTCCCGGCTGCCCCACTTCCAATCCAGCTCCCTATAATACATCTGGGAAAGCAGCAGAAGCTTGCCCCAGTCCTTGGGCCCCTGCACTCCCGTGGAGGCTGAGATGAAACTCTTGGCTTTGCCTGGCTGTTGAGATCATTTGTGGAGTGAACCAGAAGATGGAAGAGCCCTCTCTCCCCTCCTCACCACCACGGCCCCGCTCCCGCCTCCCCCCCTCCCCGTAACTCTGCTTTCCAAGTAATTAAAAAAAAAAAGAGAGAGAGAGAGAGAGAGAGAGGGATGAAGTTGGTCTTTCCTTCCCTTGAGTCTGAGCTGGTCTCGTGACTTGGTTTTTACCAGTAGGAAGGGTGGAACGCTGTGATGCAGTAACTTCCCACCTGAGGTCTAAGAGCGTCTTACCTTTGCTATTTTTGTGTCAGCTGCCATTTTAATTTATTTGTTTATTATTATTTGTGAGGCAGCAACACACACATATTCACAGAGTAGGGGAGGGAGTCAGAGAGAGGGCAAAAGAGAAGGGGTGGGAACTCCTCTATCCACTGGTTCATTCTCCAAATGCCTGCAAGGCTAGGGCTGGGCCAAGCCAAAGCCAGAAAGCAGGAAGTGAATCCAGGTCTCCCACAGGGTGGCAGGAACACAGTCACTGGAGCCATCACTGTTACCTCCCAGGCCATGCGTCAGTAGGATGCTGGAATCGGGAGTGGAGCTGGGACTCGGACCCTGGGACTCGGACTGGGGTGTGGACATCCCAAGTGGCATCTTAACTGCTATGCCACATGCCCGTCCCTAGGCTGGTGTTGTGGTGCAGTGAGCTGAGAAGCTACCTGTGACAGCATCATCCCCGTTTGAGGGCTGATTCCAATCCCGGCTGCTCCACTTCGGATCCAGCTCCCTGCTCATGTGCCTAGGCAAGCAGGGATTATGGTCCAAGTGATTGGGCCCCTGTTACCCATGTGAAAGACATGTGTGGAGTTCCAGGCTCCTGGCTTTGGCTTGGCCCAACCCCAGTCGTGGACATTTGGGGAGTGAACAAGTAGATAGAAATTTTCCTTCTTTCTGTCTCTCTCTTTCTACCTCTGCCTTTCAAATAAATAAAATAAACCTTTAAAAAAATACCTCCCCTGTGTCTGCTATTCTAAATCTGCTTTCAACAATAGAAGAGAAATCACTGCCTCCTGAGTTGGCCGTTCATGTTCCTGGCTGATTCTTTTTGCTCAGACATAGCTACTAAGAAGTCACACCCTTTCCTCTCCTCACTGCCTGCTTCCTCACTTAATCAGCGACAGCACAAGGCAATAGGTTGATAGGTACCGTGACTTCAGCAGAACTTGACTTCCTGTGGGTATCCCTGCTCCACCCCCCTCCCCCCACCAGTGTGTTGCATCTGGATTCAATTTTATGATGCCAGTTAGGGCAGGAGCATCAGGCCTTTGATCTGGCTGTGTGTGTGTGTGTGTGTGTGTGTGTGCTGTTCTACTGAAATGCCGCCTCTACCCAGGTGATTATATTTCTACATATGTGCATGCTTTTGCACCCTTAGGTGCCACTTCCCATCTCTCCTCCTTGGGAATATGATGGCCTCAGTCTGCGGTGGAACACTTCTGAATTTAAATACTATTTAATACTATTTCTGGCGCTCACTTTGTTCTGACGCGCAGCAAGTTACTTAGCCTGTGGGATCTGATCCGGCTCCTCTGAAAAGTGGGGAGAAGTTGATCTGGATGAGGCTTGGACATCTGTGAAGGTGGGAGTGCTGGGGGGTCCCAGTCCACTCACCACCCTCACCTGTGCCCCAGAGCTTGACTTGAGTTTGTGAAGGACAGCTTTGTCTCTTGTTCTTCTAGAAGTAGAGATAAGAGACAAATGTTTCCTGGAGTTGCTCTAGTCTGAGGAGTCTGTGACTGATAGCCAATTTTATGAGAGGGTTCTTTTTTTTTTTAAAGTATTTATATTAAAGGGAGGGAAGGAGAAAGAGGGAGAGGGCAGTGAGAGAGAGAGAGAGGGGTGGGGGATTGATTTCCCAGTCTCTCATTCATAGTTTCACTGCCCAAACGGTGGGTATCAACAGCTGGAGTTGAACCAGGTTGAAGTCAGGAGCTGAAAACCCAATCTGGGTCACCCAAGTGTGTGGCAGGGACCCAAAGCTTGATCCATCGCTTGTGGCCTTCCAGGGCGTGTGTTAGCAGGAAGCTAACAAGGGAGCAGGGGCTTGAACGTAGGCACCTGGATCGGGGGTGCAGGCAAGCCAGGTGGTGTCCTGCCTGCTGTGTCAGATGCCTGCCCGATGGAAGTGTTTTGATAAGCAGGAGCAGGGTGGTGAGGGCTGAAAGGGGCGTGGGGAGAGGATCGCAGAGAGGACAGGGGGAGGCCAAAGGCAAAGCCGCTGGCTTTGGATGCTCTGACGCCTGTTTAATCCTTTGCTGTCTCTTGGACACATTGTTTCCTGAGGCTTGCCCATGTCCTTTGTTGTCCTGAGCAGTTTCACTGGCCACTCTTTGTCCACACAGAATGGATGGTATTGTGATCTGTGCAGCAATGGGGTTTCACGGTGTCTTTCATCAGGATGTGCAGAAAACGTGCCACGGCTGTGGGTCCACAGGGCACCTGTTGTATCCTTGACAGGGTCCTCCCGGAGAGGGCAGGACTCCCTGGGGCCGAGGTTCTACCCTGTGAACATGTTGGCACCAAGAGAACCAGGAGTTCCACTCCCCCTCCCTCCTCTCACTTACAGGTGTGGGGGCTGGGAGCCTGGCCTGAGCTGCGGGGAGCCCCAAAGAGCTGACAGTTTTGAGCTGTGAACACACAGTTCCCCACCACCTGTCACCTGCCTGCTCAGTGAGGGCGAGGGCTGGCCCCTTCTCTGGATCCTGAGCCCTGGGAGGATGCCACCAGGTAGCAGAGGGGTTTGGTGACTACTCGAGAAGGCTGGGTGTGGAAGTGTAAGAAATTGAGGATGAGTAAGAGCTGCTCATGCCCGTTTTGAAGACTCAGGGTGAGGAAAAGGTGGGGCAGGGAAAATCAAGAAAGGGAGCTTTCAGCTTTCACCAGCCCAGGCTGACTTCTGTATTTTTTGAGCAGAGGAGTGTGGTGCCCGAGAGCCAGGGTAGCAGTCAAGGGTGGCCGCCGATCATGCATATGTCCAACAGTTACTCATCAGACCATTACCAGTGTGTGCTGGGGATACAGAGAGTGAGACAGATACAGTCTGTGATCTTCAGAAACTCACCCTCCTTTCCACCTCCACACATGTGCTCACGGCATTCTCTCTGCCGGTCCTTCTTCCCATCTGGTCGAGGGGTTCTCAGGCTGGGCACTATTGACCTTGCAGGCTGGGCGATCCTTTGTGGTGGGGGACTGTGCTCAGTACTGTGGGACCTTTTGCAGCCTCCCTGGATTCTGTCTACAAGGTGCCACCCCCTCTGTCCCAGGTTGTGACATTGAAAAACATCTCTAGACGTGGCCAGATGTCAGCTAGGGAACAACGGGTTTGTTTTGAGTTTATTGGTATTTCATGGCCTTGCTCAAGTGCCACCTCTTCCATGGAGCTTCCTTTGGCTGCTTCTGCTCGTGTTGATTTCTCCTGGGCCATTTACTGCTACTGTTGTACAATTTAACATGCAGTTATCGACTCTCTTTTGATCTCTGTGAGGAAAGAGTTATTTTTTTAAGTAATCCCTAACTTTTATTTATTTATTTATTTGAAAGGCAGAGTTAGAGAGAGAGAGAGATCTGCCATCCACTGGTTCACTCCCCAAATGGCTATAATGGCTGGGGCCGGGCCAGGCAGAAGCCAGGAGCCAGGAGCTTCCTCTGGGTCTCCCATGTGGACAGGGTCCCAAGGACCTGGGTTCTCTTCTACTACATACCCAGGTGTACCAACAGGAAGCCGTATTGGAAGTGGAGCAGCTGGGACTCAAACTGGTGCCTGTTTGGGATGCTGGCATTGCTTTCTGTGGCTTTAGCCCACTACACCATAGCACTGGACCCATCAGGTCTTGAAAATAATCTTGGAGTTGAAGGTTCTGTCCAGGCACTGTGGTACAAATTTTATATCTTCTAGAACTAGCTGCTTCCATTCTGCCAGGGACACCCCAGTTCCTTCAATTGTCAAATTGCACACAGAGCTTTATCAGAAATCTTCAACCACACATCATCAAAGACACAGAAGGGCTAAGCAGGGAGGTTTTTAGGTACTAGTCCTCCTTAAACTGAATCAGATTTTATGCTTTTTATATTTTCTGAATGGTATATTGTTGGCATGGCACATGGCCAAAACATATTAAAAGTCATTAGATTATCTTAAGGACTTTCCTAATATTTGATAATGAGAGTTCTCTTGCATTGGATTATATTTCTCAAGTAGTCTTATTCTCTACAGTCTAGGACAGGCTTAGTAGCAGTTGATGTTATTAGTTGTTAGTAGATGACTGAACAATCTTATGCTCTTTCCCTTTATTTTGTTCAGTGAGCATTAACCATGGATTTTCCATCTACACTGACCTTCACAAGGCATTGTGGGGCATTCAGACATAGATGGCACACACCATTGGCCTTCCAGGAACTTAGATGGATATTGTTGGAAAGGCAAATACCACAGGCAGAGTTCACAGAAAAATCCTACCCCACCATTTGGAGGCGTCTCCAGCAATGATACTGACTACACATGTGTTACCCTTGGGAGTGTTGGGAGGAAAGTCATTTAAGTGGCCAGTGAAAGTTCAGAGAGGTGGTGATGCTTTGAATATACTCAGGAAGCCATCGACTGCATATGCAGCAAGAGAGTGGCCTTTCTCAGTTCTAAGTGGAGTGGGAGGGACGCAAGGTGAGAACGGCATGGCCAGGGTGGCGGTGGGGAGAAGTTAATCTAAGCAAGAAGTGTCTGTGCCACGTGGAACCTCAATTCTGGCAGCTGCAGTCCTACCTTTCTTTGTATTTTGGGTGACCAGAAGCCTTACTAAAACCACAGGATGTGACACACTCCTTTTTGTCGGGCTGCACCGGAGACTGAGAACAAAGACTGAGAACTGTTAATTGTGAGGGCTCAGGTTTTCTGTCTCCTTCAGAGCCAATGATAAATGGCACATGCCCTGGGAAGGCACATGAGGTCCAAAATGGGAAACAGGAAATTGGCTGGGGTTTTATGGACAGGCATGTAACAAGAGAGGGATGTTTGATTGTTCTGATTAAGAAAATCTGTTTAACTGTGGAAAATGGATTATTCAACCCCCAGCTAGGCAGATGTTGAAGAAAATCTCACATTTAATGGGTTCTTCGTTAATAATCAGAGCAGGGCTAGAAGGAAAGAATGGGTTGTGGAAAGCTGAGTGGAAGAGAGAGGAGTCCCAGGGGATGACTGATGCTTAAGAGAAGCTTTGAACAACACCTAATATACAAGTGCTTTATTTATCATGACAGATACATTCTCCCTGAAAAGATAAATAGATCTATAACATCATTATTGCAAAGGAAAAGCAGCAGCAGCCATTTTCAGGTTCAGAAGGTAGCAATTGTTAATGAAGATTTAATGCTGGGGGAGGGGGATGGGAGTAGGCATGTTCTCACATCTAATGTGACATTGATGGCCTCCTTCTGGTCTGCAGAGGAGACTATGGAAGAAGATGGAGAAGAAACCCAAGGCTGTGTGTGCTCAGCCCCTCTCCTTCTAAACCACCCTCACCCTCACCAATCTTGTATTGATTTCTTATATTAGTCCTTGCCCTGGAGATCATTTGGAGCCACTCAATTCTTACTTTAAAATGAAACACACTCTAATGGGAACAGAGAAGTTGACAGGAGGACAAGAGGAGGTGTGGGGGATGAGATTTGAAGGGCACTGAGGTTTGGGGCATCTTGAGGAAGGGAGGTATGAAAGGGGTCTGCAGGAAGATACTTGGGGCTGGCAGTGGACTGTGAAGATCAGTGAGTGGTGGGAAAGGGTGTTAACAAGGAGCTAGGAGGGCTCTAGGCATAAGCATTGCTT